>NC_089821.1:170081530-171331530 GCF_035046505.1 Tiliqua scincoides | reverse complement strand
AGATTTGCACTACCCTATTGGAAGTGGTCCGTCCAGTTCTTTTGCATTGGTACTCTTGGAGGAGCTTTTCTCAATTACACTGAATCTCAAAAAAGACATAGTGGAAATGGAGAAGGTGCAAAAGAGAGCAACTAAGATGATTACGGGGCTTGGGCACCTTCCTTATGAGGAAAGGCTACGGCGTTTGGGCCTCTTCAGCCTAGAAAAGAGACGCTTGAGGGGGGACATGATTGAGACATACAAAATTATGCAGGGAATGGACAGAGTGGATAGGGAGATGCTCTTTACACTCTCACATAATACCAGAACCAGGGGACATCCACTAAAATTGAGTGTTGGGCGGGTTAGGACAGACAAAAGAAAATATTTCTTTACTCAGCGTGTGGTCGGTCTGTGGAACTCCTTGCCACAGGATGTGGTGCTGGCGTCTAGCCTAGACGCCTTTAAAAGGGATTGGACAAGTTTCTGGAGGAAAAATCTATTATGGGGTACAAGCCATGATGTGTATGCGCAACCTCCTGATTTTAGAAATGGGTTATGTCAGAATGCCAGATGCAGGGGAGGGCACCAGGATGAGGTCTCTTGTTATCTGGTGTGCTCCCTGGGGCATTTGGTGGGCCGCTGTGAGATACAGGAAGCTGGACTAGATGGGCCTATGGCCTGATCCAGTGGGGCTGTTCTTATGTTCTTATGTTCACTGAGACTTTTGTCAAGATGATTTTAGTGTAATGATGTAGCGGAGATTTGTAATTACAGGTGCAGCCTATTTATACATGGATTTTTTATACACGGATTTGACTCAACATGAATGGCCACTGCAAATGAGAAGGAATGTGCTGATCCCTGGAGAAGGGGAAAAATGCATCCCTTTAAAATCAGTTTAATAAACTGAACAGTCCTTTAACAATAGCCTCATTAATGAGAGAGACAGAGGGCAGCAGCCTGACAATTCATCAGTCCTTCTGAGGACCCCTCCCTTCCCCCAGCACGTGAAAGAAAGGTGATCATTTTGCATTGGTGAAGGGAGGGGCTGAGTGAACAGCTGATGGATTGTCTTCTTAATGACTCTTATCTTACATCAGGAAGGTCAGCAAGGCTGTTTTTAAATCACCAGAGCAAAGAAACTTTGTTTGTAAATTTATTTGCTATAGTGTGTTTTTTGTTATGCATCTGAGCGCTTGGAACGGAACCCACGTGAATAATTAATCTCAACCTGTACATGATGTGGTCAATAGATTTGTCCAGCTTGTAATGTGCCACTGCATTACAAACTGAGCATTTTCCCCAAAATCTCTCTGCCAACTTGGAATGTTAAATTAAGTCCTGTGCTTGTGCAGTCAGTGTTCAGCAGACTAGGCACCCAAAGCCAGTGACGTTTTAGGGACATGCAGAAGTTATTTTATTAACCTCTTATTAAAGTTTGCTGAGAACTACATGACCAGACTATCTGACCATGTAGTCTTTTGTTTGGTGAGTACCTTCTCTGTTTGGGTAAATTTGCCTTAGTGTTGTTTGTGAATATTTTATGTGTTTATTCTCGCACTTCATTTTAAATCTAAGACTCCCTCTCTCTCTGATGTGTGTGTGTTGATACAGGTAAAACAGAAATCAAACTATAATTCCCAGAGGCAATATGATGATGTATGAATACATGGAATCAATGGCACACATTGCAAGCCATGTCTGTCTAAAACACACAAGCTTTTTTAAACATCCCCTGATGGGGTTCATAAATACCGAGCTGATTCCCAGTTGAGATGAAGTGAGACTGCTCATCACTAATTTTAGTACCAAAGTATGCACTTAGAATGATGAATCTGACACTGCTAAGGCTCTTATTTCATTCATTCATTCCACCTTTATTGGCATAAAGAAGGCTCTTATTTGAGAGTTTGCTCGCAGCAAAGTCCAGCAGACTGCCAGGAGATGTGCTAACGACTACTGGCTCCAGCTCTGTTCCGAGATACAGATAGCAGCTGACACGGGCAACATCAAGGGGATGTATGATGGTATCAAGCAGGCCCTAGGTCCAACACAGAAGAAAATTGCCCCTCTGAAGTCTGCCACAGGCGAGGTCATCCAGGATCGGGCGCAGCAGATGGAACGCTGGGTGCAGCACTACTCTGAGCTATATTCCAGAGAAAATGTAGTCACCGAAGAAGCACTGAACAACATTGAGTGCCTGCCTGTGCTGGAAGAGCTTGACAGTGAACCAACCCTAGAAGAACTTCACGTGGCCCTGGACTCCCTTGCCTTTGGCAAGGCACCTGGAAAAGACAGCATCCCTGCTGAAGTCCTAAAATGCTGCAAAGAGATCATCGTCACTGAGCTGCATGAAATCCTCTGTCTCTGCTGGAGAGAAGGTGGAGTACCTCAAGACATGAGGGATGCAAACATCATCACGCTGTACAAGAACAAAGGTGACAGGGGTGACTGCAACAACTACCGCGGCATCTCTCTCCTTAGCGTTGTAGGAAAGCTGTTTGCCCGAGTTGTACTAAAGAGGCTCCAGGTACTTGCAGAGAGCGTCTATCCAGAATCGCAGTGTGGATTCCGAGCCAACAGGTCCACCACTGATATGGTATTCTCCCTTAGACAACTGCAGGAGAAATGCAGGGAACAACGACAGCCGCTCTTTATAGCCTTCATAGATCTCACAAAGGCTTTCGACCTGGTCAGCAGAGACGGCCTCTTCAAGATTCTCCCCAAGATTGGATGTCCACCCAGGCTCCTCAGCATCATCAGATCCTTCCACAAGGACATGAAGGGCACTGTTGTCTTCGATGGCTCCACATCAGACCCTTTTGACATCCGAAGCGGAGTGAAGCAGGGCTGTGTTCTTGCACCAACCTTGTTTGGGATTTTCTTCGCTGTCCTGCTGAAGCAGGCCTTTGGAACTGCAACAGAAGGCATCTATCTCCGGACCAGATCAGACGGAAAGCTCTTCAACCTCTCCAGACTGAGAGCAAAATCCAAAGTCCAGCTGAAATGTCTGCGTGACTTCCTCTTTGCCGACGATGCAGCTGTCACTACCCACTCTGCCAAAGATCTCCAGCAGCTCATGGATCGTTTTAGCAAGGCCTGCCAAGATTTTGGACTGACAATCAGCCTGAAGAAAACACAGGTCATGGTTCAGGATGTGGACTCACCTCCCTGCATTACAATCTCTGAGCATGAACTGGAGGTTGTCCATGACTTTGTGTACCTTGGCTCAACGATCTCCGACACTCATTCTCTCGATGCCGAGCTAAACAGGCGCATCGGTAAAGCAGCTACCACGTTTTCCAGACTCACAAAGAGAGTCTGGTCCAACAAGAAGCTGACGGAACATACCAAGATCCAGGTCTACAGAGCTTGCGTCCTGAGTACACTTCTGTACTGCAGCGAGTCATGGACTCTTCGCCCACAACAGGAGAGGAAACTGAGCGCTTTCCACATGCGCTGCCTCCGACGCATCCTCGGCATCACCTGGCAGGACAAAGTTCCAAACAACACAGTCCTGGAACGTGCTGGAATCCCTAGCATGTATTCACTGCTGAAACAGAGACGCCTGCGTTGGCTTGGTCATGTCGTGAGAATGGATGATGGCCGGATCCCAAAGGATCTCCTCTATGGAGAACTCGTGCAAGGAAAGCGCCCTACAGGTAGACCACAGCTGCGATACAAGGACATCTGCAAGAGGGATCTGAAGGCCTTAGGGATGGACCTCAACAAGTGGGAAACCCTGGCCTCTGAGCGGCCCGCTTGGAGGCAGGCTGTGCAGCATGGCCTTTCCCAGTTTGAAGAGACACTTTGCCAACAGTCTGAGGCTAAGAGGCAAAGAAGGAAGGCCCATAGCCAGGGAGACAGACCAGGGACAGACTGCACTTGCTCCTGGTGTGGAAGGGATTGTCACTCCCGGATTGGCCTTTTCAGCCACACTAGACGCTGTGCCAGAACCACCTTTCAGAGCGCGATACCATAGTCTTTCGAGACTGAAGGTTGCCAATACAATATTCACTGCTGAAACAGAGACGCCTGCGTTGGCTTGGTCATGTCGTGAGAATGGATGATGGCCGGATCCCAAAGGATCTCCTCTATGGAGAACTCGTGCAAGGAAAGCGCCCTACAGGTAGACCACAGCTGCGATACAAGGACATCTGCAAGAGGGATCTGAAGGCCTTAGGGATGGACCTCAACAAGTGGGAAACCCTGGCCTCTGAGCGGCCCGCTTGGAGGCAGGCTGTGCAGCATGGCCTTTCCCAGTTTGAAGAGACACTTTGCCAACAGTCTGAGGCAAAGAGGCAAAGAAGGAAGGCCCGTAGCCAGGGAGACAGACCAGGGACAGACTGCACTTGCTCCCGGTGTGGAAGGGATTGTCACTCCCGGATTGGCCTTTTCAGCCACACTAGACGCTGTGCCAGAACCACCTTTCAGAGCGCGATACCATAGTCTTTCGAGACTGAAGGTTGCCAATACTAATACTATTTGAGAGTTCTTTCACTGTAGTTGGACATGTAAGAGAAATGCTTCTGTCTTGACTTGGAATTTGTCTTAACCTGATAATCATTTTTTGCAATTTCAGAGGTTAGTTATCATCATTTGAAATGATGTTTAATATAGGAATAATTCTTGTTTTTTATTCGTTCATGTGACTTTAATTATCTGCTAGGTCATAGTGCAAAGGGAGCTGTAAAGCATGTCACTGTAATAAACAAATACAAAGAATAGGTTTTTTCAGACCTGTCTCCCCAATTCCCTAGCATGTCACTTTCTGTTTTCAATATTATAATCATATTGGTTTGAGAGATAATATTTCTGTGTGCTTGTACTGGCTTACAGCCCTATTCCCAGTGGCTTTGCTGGGTGCACTGGTGCCAAAACGATTACTGCTGCATCGAGTGGAACGGTTAAGGCTGCCAGAGGTCTCCTTGGAGGAAGGGGACTTCTGCTTGGGAGAAGCCCTGCATTGGGACTTTTCAAGTCTGCGCCGGCAAAATAGCTGGCACAGACTTGAGAGCGTCTATGTCAGGCTTTGCAGCCGACATGGATGATAGGATATAGCAAACAGGGCTCCTTTGGTCCCACCCCCATCCTGGGCCAGTTCCTCCTTTCCCCCGCCCTGTTCTGCCCACTTCTTGGCTCACTCTGAAAATACTCACTGCTGGCCAGCACTGCAGGAGCGCTGGCTGGCCCTCCATGTGGCACTGAGGCTCAGCGCCAATGCCCCTTTTCTCCGGGCTCTGCAGATGTGCCTTACAACACGTTTGTGACACCTAGCACCGGCACTGGACCTCAGTGTTGCAACTGAGAGCCTATAGGATTGGGCTCTTAGTTACCTGCAAAACTAGTGTGACAATATTATGACACTGTAGTTAACATGATTTGTCGAGTTGTGTTGCTGTGGTTCCATCCCAAGCTCTTGGACATTCTGCCTAAAGACATTTAGACAATGCCAACAATGATGGCATTGGAAAGATTGGGCTGCTGATATATATATTTAAAACTCAGCTATGGGCAAAAGCAAATGTGATGTGATAGATCTGCAGTTGGATTCCCAATGTTGATATTAAAAAAAAAAATCAACTGTTCAGCGTTGTATGTGTGCCTTCAGTGGCACTGAAGAAGATGGTGTTTAAATCTTTCTCCCTGCATTTCCCCGTTTTTCCACCGGAATATCTATCTGAAATCAACTATTTGTATAAAATATAAAGTACTTGTATATCTTCAGGCTATGTGTATAAGGGGTAAATGAAACAAAAATGTATTTTGTGTTTCAACTTGGGCTCTGTCCCCAAAACTTCTCATTATGTATATGCAAGTATTTCAAAATACAGAAAAATTCAGAACACTTCTGATCCCAAGCACTTCAGATAAGGCATTGTTTCTCAGACAGCGGGTTGGAACCCACTAAGTGGGTCACGAACCAATTTCAGGTGGGTCCCCATTCATTTCAATATTTTATTTTTAACATATCAGACTTGATACTACCATGGTATGTGATTACATTTGGGGAAATGTTACAGACCTACACTTTAAACAAGCTACTATGTATATTCTTTTAATGATGATAGTAAATGGAACTTAATCCTGAGTAGGATTGCAGTCTAGAATTGTTAAAAAAATTTCCTGCTTGATGGTGTCACTTCCGGTCATGACACCACTTCTGGTGGGTCCCGCTAGATTCTCATTCTAAAAAGTGGGTCCTGGTGCAAAATGTGTGAGAACCACTGAGGTAAGGGATGCCCAACCTGTACAACAAAAACAAAACAAAAAAATTGTGTTACACGTTCAGACTGGGAAATTTTTTAAGGCTGCAGTCTTATTCAGTTAGAGTGCTTTACTCCCATGGGTTGAATTCAGTGGGATCCAAGTGACAGAACTTGTACGATAAAAATGCAAGTGCTTTTTCCTTTTTCCTTTTGTTCTGAATGGCCCTGCTAGCTGGCAGAGTTTCTCTTTTGGAGAGTATCTCCTGGTAAATCAGTGGCATTCTTTTTATTTTACTCTGTTAGCAGCTCTTGGGGAAGGAAGTGATTATTAATTAATTAATTAATTAATTATTATTATTATTATTATTATTATTTTATTAATTTATACCCCACCTTTTTGCCCAATGGGCACACAAGGCGGCTTACAATTTAAATGTGCAACATGAAAAAACAATCATTAAAAACAATTTACAATAATTAAAAAATCTAAAAACAAACAAACCCCGTGGATTTTCATTTCTATGTACCTGAACACCTGAGACAGTTCATATGTGCCAGACTAAAACCTGGCCTGTTCTTAAGCAGTTTTTCAAATGCAGTGGTACTTGAGAAGTTTCATAGGCCATTGGTACACTATTAATATTATAGATATTGAAGACATTTATGACTTTACATAAGACTAAGCAGGAATTGATTATAGACCTTTACTGTCCTTTATTAAAAAATAAGATTTTTTATTGAATTAAGTGCAGCTCTGTGTCATATAGGTTCTTTTACAGAACCTTTGTCTTACAAGTTCAGACTCCATTAATAAAAACCTATACTGTATTGTACTATATACAGGTCAAGCCTGCTTGTTCGTGGACAGTGGCGTAGCTAACAATCCTGCTGCCCTGTGCAGAGCTCAAGATGATGCCCCAGAAGTGACATCATATCCAGAAGTGACGTCACTCCCAGGTTTTGCTTCCGTGCCCACTTTTTTAAAAAACGGAAAAGTGCAAAATCTGCCACATTCCCCAGGCTGCCTCCTGCCTCCCCCCAGGACCAGTTCCCTCTAACTCACCCCCAAGCTGCTGCCACTTCTCTATCACCTTTGGCATGCCCCACCAGCCAGGCACATTGCATGACAGGGGGCAATGGGCTACACTGAGGCCAGCCCTGCGCCCATGTGAGGGGAGGCCGGGGCATGCCCCCCACCAGGTGGCCATTTTGTTTGGCAGGCAGAGCTGCCTCGCTGGGAGGGGGGATGAGAGGAGGCTGTGGAGAAGCCTTCTTGCTCACTCCTAGTGGCTGAGTGGGAAGAAGAACTCAGGGCAAGCAGGCCGGAGGAAGCTGTGCCTGACTGAGTTTCCAATTCTATCCGCCGTTACCTGGGAGTAAGCCCCTTTGACGATAATGGGGCTTACTTCTGAGTAGAGGTGCCTATTGTTGGCTCTGAGTGAAGCCTCGCTCACAGCAGCTGGTGGAGGGGGAGGACTTGGAGCGGGCAGGCGGGAAGAAGTCGTGCCTGACTGAGGCTGCAATCCACTATATCAGGGGTGCTCACACTTTTTTGGCTCGAGAGCTACCTTGAAACCCAGCAAGGCCCGGAGATCTACCAGAGTTTTTTTTACAATGTTCGCGCCATCATAACATATAACATTTATGTGTACAATGTATGTTGGTGTACCTTGAGCCCCACTGAGTATAACAGGACTTACTCCTGAGTAGACATGCCTAGGATTAGGCTGTGAGGCTGCAATCCTAGCCACACTTACCTGGGAGTAAGCCCCATTGAGTACAATGGGCCTTACTCCCGACGTTTCCTCCCAGAGGCACCTGAAGGGGGGGGTCGGCACTCCGCGATCTACTCATTTTGCCTCGCGATCTACCGGTAGATCGCGATCCACCTATTGAGCACCCCTGCACTATATACTTTCATGGGAGTAAGCCCCATTGGACACAATGGGGCTTACTTCTAAGTAGACATGCCTAGGCTTGGACTCTGAAGTTGCAATCCTCTCTGCACTTTCCTGGGAGTAAGTCCCATTGACTATAATGGGGCTTACTTCTGAGTAAACGTGTCTAGGATTGGTGGTGATTGAAAGGAAAGCTTGCTCGCTCGGAGCGGCTGGAGGGAGGAGGACTTGGAGCTGGCAGGCGGGAGGAAGTTGTGCCTGACTGTCTGAGGCTGCCATTCTATCCACACTTTCCTGGGAGTAAGCCCCATTGACTATAATGGGGCTTACTTCTGAGTAGACATGCCTAGGATTGGCTCTTAGTGCGGGAAGCAGCAGTGCACCCCCTCTCGCTCCTTCCCTCCTGCTGCTGCACCTCTGAGCAAGGTGGAGGCGGTTGGCAGTTCTGCCGGGGAAGCTCCCTCGCCTCAGCAACTGCAGGCCTCGATGGGGCGGCTCTTGGTCTTCGGCCAGGGGGGCTGTGGTGCCCTCCCAAGACTAAGGCATCCTGCAACCCCGCCAAGATCATGGGCAGAGCGGAGCCGGCTCTTCTGCCGCTGTGACCCCATTCCCAGCTCCACCAAGGGCGAGCTGGTGGGCAGGCAGCCTGCCCCGCACCCCCTCACCTCTCCTTCCTGCCCAAGCGAGTGCAGCCAAGGTGGGGCTTTCCCCAACCCCCCTCTGGCAGTTGGGTGTCACTCATAGAGGCCTCCTGAAAGGAAGGGATTGTTTGTTCTCTTACCTCAGAGCTGCATTGCCCTTAAGTCAGTACTGGAAAGCACTCACATAAGGGGTTAGGATTGTTTCCTAATTCATATCTTGATGGACCAGGGCTGGCTCATGACCTCTTGATGCCAAATGCTGTTTCCCTTACCCTATGCGGTGTGCCATGGGGATAAGGCTTCTGCTCTCCCACTCTCCTGTGTTCTACCTCAACACTCTCTTCCTCTCTGCATTTCCTTTTTCTCTCTGTCCCCAGTCTATTCCTTTTCCAATGCAGAGAGTGGAAAGTGGGAGGCAATTAGGCTGACAGAGAAGGGCACCCCCCCAACTGTTGCTTTAGACAACCACTTCAGTTAGCCTTATGGATGGACTAGACCATAATCTAGTGCATAATCTTGCACTAGACCATAATCCTAAAATGTAGTTCAGTATTTTCACAAGGTATTATATTTCACATTGCAGGATAGGCCCAGGATAGGACTGGGCCACTATTTTATCAAGTTTAGAAATCCATGTTTATAGTAGAGAAAAAACCATGTGAATCTCTTTCCTGATCATAAAAAGAGTATTTATTTCTGTCTTCCTTTGTTTGCATATGTTGAACTCAACCTTTACTATGTTTTAAGTAGTTTCTTGTGTTTTGTAATGCTTGAAAGTTATCTATCGTGCCATTGTTGTGCTGCTAATATAAAAACCAACAAACCCCCCACCCTACAACAGTTGTTGCACACTACATGTTTCTCTGTTCTATCCAGCTGGGCCATGTAGTTTCTGCATTCCTGGTGTGCCTGGGGTTTATCAAAACTCAGGGTACACAGAGAAGCTATCTTGTCTTTCTTATATGATTTCGCCCTTCTGAAATGTGTGAACTCTATACATTTGATCAAATCAACATTAAAGCGATGAAGTGCAATCATCTTAAGTGTGCGAAACCTTATAAAATTGTAGTACAGAAATCTAAATTAGTTTAGTGATGTTGTATTCTTGTTTAATACAATTGTATTAAAATGATTGTCTTTTCCGTTTATTTTAGGATTTGAAGTACTGGAAATTCTATATACATGGCAAACATAATGTTTCTTCAGACAGTGTTAATTTTGTTATTCCACAATTACATATTGGCTGAAGATGGTGATATACGATCAAGTAAGTATACTATCAACTTTATTTGCTAACTTCAACTGTTTAATCAAGGGTGGGGCTCTCCTAAAGAAGTTGTTTTCTGGTAGTTAGAGTATATAGTATTTTTCATGTTTTAAAAAAAATATAGTATATGACTTTTTTTTATAAAGTTTGAGACCATTTACAAATTGATATATAGTGGTGGTGGTGATGATGATGATGATGATGATAATAATAATACAGGTATTTATATACCGCCTTTTTTGGTCGTCAGATTTCTCCTCAGACTTTAATTCAAGGTGGTTTAGATAGGCAGGCTATACTAAATCCCTATAGGGATTTTTACAATTGAAGAAGGTTCTGTCTTTCAAGAACCACAACATTTCAGATGGATCTTTTATGATCTGGTATAACATTCTGGCCTCCATTTTCCTTCCACACAGGCTGACAGTGGCCAAAGAGCAGGTGGAATAACTCGGCATAACTTGGATAGGCTTGTTAGCTGCTTCAAGGTCTCACCGTTCACGGTGCCGGTGGCCTCGAACTGGCGACCTTTGGATGTTATCTTCAGGCAAACGGGGGCTCTACCCTCTAGACCAGACCTCCTGCCCATATAGTGGGCATATAGACCTCCATCCACATAGTGATAGACCTCAATTTAACATAACTTTTCTGCTTCATTAAGAACTAGTCATGTATGTTTTGGGCATTGTTGTCAGTGCATTTGGATTTAACAGACTTTGGGCGCAATCCTAACTTGCAGTTAGGTCGTTTAAATGTTTGTAGTTAGGCTGTAAAGCACGTTTGTGCCTCCTCAAGGGGAAGCCAGGCTGGTGCTCCGAGAAGCGCTGGCCTGTGGAGGCGGACATAAGCCTCCACACCAGCTTTCTCTCAGCTGCTTGTGTTGGCCCACCTGCGCCGACACAAGCGGAAAAGGTAGGCATGGGAGAGGCGAGGAGGAGGAGGGAGGGAGGTGTTCCTGGGCAGGGGGAGTGTGGGCGATGGGCGGCCCTGGGGGCGGGCGGGCAGGGAGCAGGAGGTGGGGCTGGGATCCAGCAGTTATGCCAGATCCCAACCCCCGTTCCCAGGGAGAACAGAGCGACTTCAAGCTGCTCCATTCACCTTGGACTTGTACCACCTCCAGAGGTGGCGCAAGTTTGAAGAGACCCATTGTTGCCAGCAGCCCTTAGCCAGGGGTAAGGGGAAACGTTTCCCCTTACCTCTGGCTGAGCCGCTTCTGGCCACAATCCTGCGCTGGATACAGCACAAGCCTCCTGGCTTGCCTGTTCCAGCATGGGTTACGATTGCGCCCTTTGGCATTAACAGGTACCCCTCCCCTCCTGTTACAGCCCTGTCTTATTGGGTTGCCTTACCAGTGGAACTTGAGTTCTGCTGGCTGAAGGAGGAGGATACTAGTGGAACACCACTTCCGCTGATGAATTCTGTGAGCCTCCAGCATGATTGCTCATGGCCCAATGCACTGACTGGGAGAGTCAATTGTGGTGTTATTGAGTTGGCAGTGGAGGCAAATGGTGGGAGGAGGAGGGATGAGGAAGCTTCTAGTCAGTGTGGGAGGAGGAACAAGAGGGCAGTTTTGGTAGCACTCACCTGCAGCCGAATTTGTTTCTGTGTAAGGGCACAATCCTAAAGTTTCCTAGCACTGAGTCCTAGCACCAGCGCCAGGTGCTGTTAATGTGCCATAAAGCACGTTTAATGGCACCCAGTGAGTAAGGAGCGCTGGCACTGGGCCTGTGCCAGTCATGTGCCGGGCCCAGTGCTGGCAGAAAGAGAACGTGCTACTGCCAGGGGTAAGTCTAACTGTTGGGTGACGGTGTGACCTCTGGGGGGTGGGGATAAGGGTAGGGGAGAGCAGGTGGGGGGAGGAACCAGGGTGGGATCTGTGATCTGACCTGGAATCTCAAGTCTGTGCCAGCAAAATAGCTGGTACATACTTGAGAAACCCCATTGCAGGGCTTGGGGCTTTCCCCGGAGAAAGGGAAAATTTTGGAAAATTCCAAATTACAGGATCTTTTACCTAATCCTTTATTGTTATTCCTAGTAAGTTTTGGAGTTTTAAGATTTGGTTCTAAAGCCTGTGTATAATAACACAGTTATTTTAATACACTATGGTCACTAGAAATGTATTTCAGTGAAGCCACGTCAGACATGGGTAACACAAATATATGAAGGATGGTATCCTAACTAGTGTGCCTGTTGTTGGGAGCGCCTTCTGCAAACACAAGCTTATTTTGTGAATGGAAAAAGTGTTGTGCTCAAAGAATGGGCAAGCACAAAAATCCCTTCCATTCATGGAGGAAGCTTCTGTTTGTGGAGGGATCTACCAGTGTGGAAACAATCGTTGGGATGTCGCCCATTGTATATAATGGGAAAATTCAAAAGAGGTTCTGAGGGTATCAGATGCAGTTATGAGATAGTAGATTTTTGGATGGAACAAAAGAAAATAGATCTATCTCAGTTTTTCCTCACAACTCTTTGAAATACTTTACGGGTTGAAGAAAACAGAGATGAGAGGGTTCATATGGATGAAATGACTAAGCCATGGTTTGTCAATCATGAGCACCATGGGGGTTCATTTCCTTCCTCTGAGTTCCCTCTTGCACTCTGATTCCCTCCTGAATTTCTTGGTTTACCCAAACCAGCATTTGTTGTGATATCTGATTTGAGTAAACTGAAGTTGATATCAAATTTGCATACAACCTTAAGGGTTCCATTTTAAAATTATTGTACATAAACATAAGAACAGCCCCACTGGATCAGGCCGTAGGCCCATCTAGTCCAGCTTCCTGTATCTCACAGCGGCCCACCAAATGCCCCAGGGAGTACACCAGATCACAAGAGACCTCATTCTGGTGCCCTCCCTTGCATCTGGCATTCTGACATAGCCCATTTCTAAAATCAGGAGGTTGCACATACACATCATGGCTTGTAACCCGTAATGGATTTTTCCTCCAGAAACTTGTCCAATCCCCTTTTAAAGGTGTCCAGGCCAGACGCCATCACCACATCCTGTGGCAAGGAGTTCCACAGACCAACCACATGCTGAGTATAGGAAAGGGGGCCCTGCCATCTTATCCAAATTTCTTTTTTTCTTCCCCTTTCCTCTTTTGTTTTGCTTAACATTCAGCCTAAAGAAAGTTCTGGGGGGAAAAAAAGCTTGCTTACTACTTTGTGATATTTTAGTTGGTTTGAAGAGAAGTATTACCTTGTGTTGGCTTTAAAGAAATTCAGCAAGGGGAAAAATATTTGGATTCTGTCCTGGTTACCCCACAATAAATTGAATCTAAGCCTTTCTCTGTTTAGTACATTATAATTACTTAAAGCCAGAAATGCAAATTGTGGAATTCAGGTTCAACAGTAAGTTATTTGTGATGGATAGGCCTATATATGTCAACTCTGTTCACAGTAGGAAAATGTTTTCTTAAATCTCTTCAGTTTTGTGTTATGTAGCTACCAGCCCAGTCCTACCTAACTCCATGTGAAGCAATACTGTGTGTGCCAACAGGGCACATGATGCGTCCCGCACCCCTCAGGGGAGTTTTGGACTGTGTCTCCTTGGGATAAGGGAACATTTGTTCTCTTGTCCTGGGATAAGCTCTCACAACCCCGCTAGTTCTACTCAGCTGGCCCAAGAAGGCGATTGAGGCTGGGAAGAGGGAAAAGACACTGGTGATATTGCTGCTGCTTATACTGCCTCCTTCCTGGCCTCGATCCTCTCTCTTAACTGCCCTGATCTCTGCCCTGTTCCTCCCCTCCCCCACCCCAATTCCACCCCCCACACCTCCCTCTTGTCTTCTGTACTTGCTAACCAGCACTGGTGCTCATTCTTTGTTCACTGGTGCACAGACCTGACTGCTCATCACTTGCTGTGGTGGCCTGGCTGTGTTGAACTTTGTGATGTATTTGTGATAACTTTGTGAATTTTGTAATAATTTTGTGATGTTTTGTGATATCTGTGAGGGAACTTACGCTGCCAGAACACTGGTTCTGATAGCATAAGTCCCTACAGGTAGAGTACTCCTTATCTAGACCTCTGAAATCTGGACTATTCCAAAATCCAGCCAAAGCTTTAAAAAAATTTTTTTTTGTAGTACAGTGTCTCTCAATGTTTGTCCTCTGCTGTACCACTTAACATGGTCCAAATATTCAGAGTACTACTGGAAGTAACTTGTGATAACATAATCACCAGTTACTTCAAGGTTGGGAGGCCAGATGCGATGCAACAAACACCAGTAAGAGACTCAGGGTGGATGGGAGGGGTTTTCAGAGCTTGGAAAAGTATGCTTTGGAATTCTGCCCACCAAGCCTACCTCTGTTTGTTGTGTCGCATTCCTGGTCTCACTGCTGGGCAGCTGGTGTCCAGGGGTCCTGCAAGTACCACCAGACACCACCTCAAGTATCAGTGGTGGAACTCATACCACTGGTTGAGAAACACTGCTGTAGTATGAACACTAGAAGGTCTTGTGCTCATTCTCATGTACAGTGCAGGTACAGGTTCTGTTCTTTGCTCTATGTCATGTACCTGTACAGACATTGTTGAAAAATGTCAGAGGTCTGAAGACACCCATATGGGTAACTGAACAGAACAAGAGGAAGCATTTCTCATTATATTTATGCAATTATTCCTAAATCCAGACAAATCTGAAATCAGACGCCTTCCCATCCCAAGCAGTCTGGATAAGGGATACTCAACCTGCGTTAGGATTGGACCATCCATGTGCAGTCCTATACATACTTTCCTGGGAGTGCTTACTTCTGTATAGACCTGCATAGAATTGCGCTGCAAGAACAGTAGCAACAAATAGTTTTGCAGTGTTTTTAATCCAGACTGCAGTGTTTTTAATCCAGATAGCGAGACGCCAGTGCATGGCAAAGGAGGCAAAGGTGTGTGTGACTTTCAGTTCCCCCCACCCAATTCAAGTTGAGACAAATCCTCAGATAAAAAATCAGTGGATAAATAGGTTGTACCTGTACTTATTTATTTATATTTGTGTACTATTTAGGTTTATACTCTCTACGATTTCTGTACAGAGTTTTCACCTATCAAATGTTTATGCCTAATAAAGGTTTTGTTGACTGTTGACTGTACTTATTTTATTCATTGCTTTGTAAAGATGTCTTTTAAAAGACTATACAGTCGTGCACCACTTAATGACAAGGATCAGGACATCCCAGTGGTTGATGCAATGTGAACCCTCTGCAGGGAAGGGAATGCTCTGCTCCCCTCGCCTCCAGAGGGTTGTCTGAGCCTCCCAGAGGCAGCGCATGTCCGCTTGCTGTCTCTGAAAGGCTGAGACTGAGGAAAATTGCATCTCTTGCTTGACTTCCAGTTTCATGGAGGAACCCGGAAATCACGAGAGAGACGTGATTTCCCTCAGTCTGAGCCTTGCAGAGGCAGTATGCAGATGTGCACTGCTTCTGGGAGGCTCAGACAACCCTCTGGAGGCGAGGGGAGCAGAGCAGACATTCAGAGGGTTGGGGTTTGTGCCTTGACGAATGCATGACCACATGTGGTTATTGGATATGCAATCTCGGTGTTAGCTGGAACATTGCTAAAGGGTGCACCCCTGTGCATATTTTAAATAAATGCCTACATATGTGCAGAGTGTTTACTGTAGGTAGCAAAAATTGAGAACCAACATGTGTATGTCTCTGCATCACAGACAATGGCTGCAATCCTAACCACACTTTCCTGAGAGTAAGCCCCATTGAACAAAATAGGACTTACTTCTGAGTAGACCTGGTTAGGATTGTGCCCAATGTCTGTTGACTTATCTGTGGTAAACATAGAGTTACTATCCAGTGCATAAAGATATATGTAGAGAATCAATAATGAAGATACTCACATGGAGTGACTATGTTCAAGGATGTATTAGTATGGGCCACTTTTTTTACACATGGTTTGATACAATGTGGTTAGAAAAAACCAAATGTGGTTCGAAATGGCCATGTACTGGTGATGTATGAGAGTCTGTGGTTTCTCTCCAGTGAGCTGTTAAAACCACAAATCACTTTGCTTGGTTTTAAAAGGTTTAAACCATACTGTATGAACTATGGAAAAATGATGTATATGGGCATTTTTTCTTCTTTTTTACTAAGATGACTAAGGCTGCAATCCTAACCACACTTTCCTGAGAGTAAGCCCCATTGAACAAAATAGGACTTACTTCTGAGGAGACCTGGTAAGGCTTGTGCCCTAACACAACTGTTTTAAAGGTCTTGTTTCTAGAAACGGGAGTATAATCCCATTAATATAATCCACATCAGAGAAATTTAATCACAAAATGTGAACAACAAGTTATAGATCAACAAATATAAAAGCAACAAGATAAAGTAAGAACTTATATCCTGGCTTGTGGGTATGGAATCTGCCTGTGAGCAAGGGACTTTGCATTGCCTGCATAAGCATGCTTTATAATAATAATAATTTACCATGCTCTGTTTATAATAATAAAAACCATACTTTATAATAATAATATAATTTACATGGAAAAAAGGAAAGCAACTGGTGTCATGTTGATCCATATTAGGGTAGAAATTGCAATATTGATACTGGATTTGTACAGTTATTTTTAAAGCCCATGGGTATGTGTCTGTAATCACCATGTGACTTGGTGTGCAATTTGAACTTGCCCTTTTGATTACTATATGTACAAAAAATGCAAGTGAAGAGAAGAATGAGTAGGTGAACTAGATGGAGTTTTGTGAACAAAGTCAGGGCTTCAACCTCTAGTACAGTGATTTTCAACCCTTTTCAACTCATGGCACACTGAGAAGGCACTGAAATTGTCAAGGCACACCATTAGTTTTTTGACAATTGATAAGGCATACCATGTTGCTGGTGGGGGCTAACATCCCCAATGGCCCTACTAATAAATAATCCTCCCCCAAATTCCCGTAGCATGCTTAAAAAGTGGCACATCATTCGTGGCACACCAGTGTGCTGTGGCACACTCGTTGAAAATTGCTGCTCTAGCAGACTACCAAAAAAGAGGAATATAGCAGGACAGCCATTGAGCAGGCCCTCTTGGTGTGTCACCATCATCTGAACTTAAGAAGGCAGCAGGACATGCAAGAAACCCTCCCTTCCTGATCTTAATGGATAGGTAGACTCGTATGAAGGAAGGCAGTCCTATATTATTTGCCTTGACCTGTTTGTTTAGGTCTTTAAATGTAATGGCCTTTGGATCATGCTTGTGAGGGTTGCCCCACAAAGGGGGGTCTCTTGGGGTCACCTGGTGGGGTGCCGAGCGGTGGCTGGATGGCCTCTTGAAGTTCTCTGGGCGGGGGTGTCCGCCTTCCTGGGGTTCTCTGCAGGGGAAACCTCAGATCCAACTGGGGGGGGGGTTCACAACACCCTTGTCCTGCCCCCTGGAGACAGGACCTGAGATTCTTGGTCCTCAGGCAGGGGTTCCAGCTCCAGCCTCCCCTCTCCAGAACTGCCTGTCATCACTGGCTTCCCTGCTTTTTTCCTCCCAGCCACACCTTCAGCTCCTCCCCTGCCTCCCCAGGCTTACAGGGGCCCCGGCCCTAGCCTGCTTCTCTCCTCTCTGGTGGCTAACGGTGATCCTGCCCTGCTCACTGCTCTGGTCAGGTGAGTCCTGGGGAGACTGTATCTTCCACTCAGCTGCCTCGCGTCTTGCCTGGTCAGCCGGCAAGGTGGTGGCGACTCTGTGGCACAGTGGTTCTTTCGCGGGCCGGCTGCCATGTAAGGCAAGGGTTGGGCAAGGGCTCGACCCCCAACAATGCTCAAAGACAAATTTGGAACCAATGAGAAATTTGGCTTCACTGGGCATCCCACACCAAGTAATTCAAGAAGTATGGCAAGCATCCCCTGATCCCATAGTGATGCGAAATGGTTTTTTTTCAGATTCATCAGAAAATCACTGAATGAACATGTGGATTTATTGGATGAATATAAATTCACTGAGAGATTAAAGATAGTCAAATGCTAAGATTATTAATTCTGACCGCAGTTCAGATTGAGAATTGTGACCCCCCAACTCCAGAGAGCTTATCTGTGGAAATTAAATAAGTCTTCAACTAGCCATGACTGACTTAAAATTTAAGTTGTGTTGCTTTCACTGAGGCTTAAGCTTAACTGACTTTCCTTGTTTGGGTTGATGAGCACAAGCATAATTTATTGTGATGGCAAAAGTATCGTGGTCTTGACACCTGGAAACAGGGTGTCAAAACCTGGCAGTTGTAAGAAAATACCTTATTGCATGTTCTGAACTGATTATAATAAGAC
The DNA here is from genome assembly GCF_035046505.1 of Tiliqua scincoides. Taxonomy (NCBI): domain Eukaryota; kingdom Metazoa; phylum Chordata; class Lepidosauria; order Squamata; family Scincidae; genus Tiliqua; species Tiliqua scincoides. The sequence goes on along the minus strand of NC_089821.1, from coordinate 171,313,288 downwards.
CCACCTTTTGATTTTCTTTCTCTCTTTTTGTTAAGGTTGCCGAACTGCACCAACAGATTTAGTTTTTATTTTGGATGGCTCCTACAGTGTTGGACCAGAAAACTTTGAAATAATCAAAAGATGGCTTGTCAATATTACAAGTAATTTTGATATAGGACCAAAGTTTATTCAGGTTGGAGTGGTTCAGTACAGTGATTATCCTGTACTTGAAATTCCACTTGGAACTCATGATTCTAATGAAAACCTAGTTGGAGAAATGGAATCCATACACTACTTGGGAGGAAATACAAGAACTGGGCGAGCAATTCAGTTTGCTATTGACCACCTCTTTGCTAAATCCTCAAGATTCCTCACAAAAATAGCAGTGGTTCTCACTGATGGCAAGTCACAAGATGAAGTCAAAGATGTGGCAGCTGAAGCAAGAAAAAATAAAATCACCCTATTTGCCATTGGAGTTGGCTCAGAAACTGAAGAAGATGAACTGAGAGCAATTGCCAACAAGCCGTCAACAACGTATGTGTTTTATGTTGAAGATTATATTGCAATATCAAGAATCAGAGAAGTAATAAAGCAGAAACTCTGTGAAGGTAAATGTTAATGCTTCTTTCCAACATAATTTTTAAGGTGTATCTGTGATGTTGTAGTGTTGAATCTTGCCCATTTCAGTAGCATTTGGCCTACAGATAGAGGCATACGTTTCCTGAATGCATTGTGTGTGACAGAAGAGGTAAGAGCATGCCTTCAGCTCTACCATATGTATAGTATCCCTACTTGGTGTGCAAGTTGGACCTACACATCTGAAAGTCCAACCAGCTTAAATAGCATTGATTTGCATTAAACACTGTTTGATTTTGGTAAATTGAAAAGCAGTATGTGTTACACGTATAATTTAGTTTTATTACTTAGTAGAATTGAACAAAGACACATTGTATCCTGCATAAGAAAGCCCAAGTCTGGCATCAGAAAAAATGAATTTGCATGAGATGTGAGGAAATTAAACTTGCTTCTAAATCAGACTCCGCAGTCACAGTCTCTGACAATTTCGGAGTCTACACTGTTAAGGGTAACTGTTAGGCACAGACTGACTGACCCTCCCTTAGTCTTTGCAGCAGCCTTAGCAGTCAGCTGATGTATATGCCTCAGTGGAGTGAGTAGAGAGGCTTGAGGGGAACTCATCTCTTGAATGAGTATTGAAACCACTTTGTCAGATTCTATTCAGTGTTTGTCTTCAGAATTGCTGAGTACTTCAGCCTGAGCAGAATCAAACAGGACTTCATGTAGGTTTGCAAATTTGTTTTCCTGACAGTTCCAATTTACCTGGCTGTGGCTCTGCCGTAGTCCAGCTTCCAAAATTTTAAAAATTTCTTTATAAATATAAATGGTGATTTATGGAAGAAGATATTGCACTAAGTGCACATCACAACAATTCACTAATTAATAGATAACAAGTTAGATAGCTACTGCTTACTTATAACAAAAACAGCCCAATCCTGTCAAATCACATAACCTGATCATTTGCTCCCTTGCTTGGGGGTAAGCCTCTGTTACCTGAATGGGTCTACTCAAACCTGCACCAGTTATTTAGTTGGCAGAAATCCAAGTGGACTAGGGAAGGCGGAATGATGCTGGGAAGGGAGTTAGGATATTGGTGGTGCACCTGCCACCATTACCTTCCCCTCACCCTGTTCTACCCATCTCCTGTCTGTCCTTGTGCTGACTTGCCAGCACTGGGGCTACTTTTCATACTGCTGGCACATGGCCCTGGCACACGCTGCATGCTGCTTGTGGTGGCCATCCAGCATTGCTGAATGGTGTGTGTGTGGCGACAGCCAAAAGGGACCTTATGTTGCTGGAACACTGGAAAATGTGGACACTGGAACACGGGAATGTGGACACTGGAACACTGGAAAATGTGTCAAAGAAGTTTTAACAGTCTCTCTAGACATGCCAAAACTTCATGTTTGCAGACCTTGAAATACAGTGTACTTCTAGTTATGACTGCCTCCAGTTATGGTACCAGTGGTGGCTCTCAGTCAGCATTAGCAGTAATTACCATTATGGAGTTGGTAATGAAAAGAAGTCTTTAATTGTTTCATTGTATCTGGAAGAAACGATAGGCGGATTGATTGATCTTTGTATCGTTCATTGCTTTTGTGCAATGTATGAATTTTTTTCTCAGTGTAGCAGAACATACATTAGTAAAGCCTCATCACCTCCTCATCATGGTATTCCACACACCTAAGGGCTTGTGCTGCAAGACTTCTGTCTCTTTTAACAGCAATTTATCATGCCAAATGGCAGGGTTATTTTTGAAACTCTTATTAAAAGCAGTGCTGGGGACTGCTGCGGTAATGGAAATAAAAATTTTGGTGGGCTCATGGAACTTGCCATGAAGTTTCTCAGACTGTGATCTTTATATCTTTAATCAGTATGCTTCTCCCTCTTGGTACAAATCTCCACCCCCCGAGAAATCTAACTAATAGAGGTTTTACTATATATTCTGTTTCAGTGAAAAGAAATGTTGGCACATCTATTTTTAAAAACTCTTTTCTAGGTTAAGTGCCCAGTATTTGTGCGTTGAAGGTTCAAAGCCAACTTGAATTTTTTCACATGTTCATCATACTCTTAAAATAGAAGTGGCTTCAAGTCCTTAGAAGGCTCAATGAATACAAAGAAGTCAAGCTACAATTGTTTTAATGCATGTTCATTCAGTACCTGTTTGATAGAGCACATGGCTTTAGGCCTAGCTCCAGATTTTACTAAGGTGTGGATAATGGGCAGTGAATATCTTGTGTTCAGCGGTTGCCAAATCCTAACCCCCTTTGAGGACCCGGTTCCATGGCACAGGTCCATGCAGACCCGTACCAGCTACCAAGGATCTGTCCTGGGTAGGATCTGTCCTACCAAGGATGTGCCCCAAGGATCTGTCCTGGGACCAGTGCTTTTCAGCCTCTTCATAAATGACCTGGAGACAGGGTTGAGCAGTGAGGTGGCAAAGTTTGCAGACGACACCAAACTTTTCCGAATGGTGAAGACCAGAAGTGATTGTGAGGAGCTCCAGAAGGATCTCTCCAGACTGGCAGAATGGGTAGCAAAATGGCAGATGCGCTTCAATGTAAGTAAGTGTAAAGTCATGCACATTGGGGCAAAAAATCAAAACTTTAGATATAGGCTGATGGGTTCTGAGCTGTCTGTGACAGATCAGGAGAGAGATCTTGGGGTGGTGGTGGACAGGTCGATGAAAGTGTTGACCCAATGTGCGGTGGCAGTGAAGAAGGCCAATTCTATGCTTGGGATCATTAGAAAAGGTATTGAGAACAAAACAGCTAATATAATGCCGTTGTACAAATCGATGGTAAGGCCACACCTGGAGTATTGTGTCCAGTTCTGGTCGCTGCATCTCAAAAAAGACATAGTGGAAATGGAAAAGGTGCAAAAGAGAGCGACTAAGATGATTACGGGGCTGGGGCACCTTCCTTATGAGGAAAGGCCTCTTTGGGGTGTTTGGGCCTCTTCAGCCTAGAAAAGAGACGCCTGAGGGGGGACATGATTGAGACATACAAAATTATGCAGGGGATGGACAGAGTGGATAGGGAGATGCTCTTTACACTCTCACATAACACCAGAACCAGGGGGCATCCACTAAAATTGAGTGTTGGGAGAGTTAGAACAGACAAAAGAAAATATTTCTTTACTCAGCGTGTGGTCAGTCTGTGGAACTCCTTGCCACAGGATGTGGTGATGGCGTCTGGCTTGGACGCCTTTAAAAGGGGATTGGACAAGTTTCTGGAGGAAAAATCCATTACGGGGTACAAGCCATGATGTGTATGCGCAACCTCCTGATTTTAGAAATGGGTTATGTCAGAATGCCAGATGCAAGGGAGGGCACCAGGATGAGGTCTCTTGTTGTCAGGTGTGCTCCCTGGGGCATTTGGTGGACCGCTGTGCGATACAGGAAGCTGGACTAGATGGGCCATATGGCCATAGGCCTATGGCCTATGGAGCTGTTCTTATGTTCTTATGTACCAGGTCTGAATAGACATGCCTGTGCCATGGAGGATTGCCCCTGGGTAAGGGAATGATTGTTCCCTTCCCCAGAGGAGATCTCTTCAACTGCCACCTTCAGGATGCAGCAGTCGCCATTTTGGTGCTGCTGCATCAATGGAGGGGGAGAAGAATATCATTGAACTCTGAATCTACTTGGTCTAGGGCTTCAGTCTTACACACACTTGCCTGGCACTAATGCCATTGCATTCAATGGAACTTGATTCTGAATAGACATGCGTAGGCTTGTGGCTTAAGGCTATGTGGTCAATTCACAGATTAAATTCGTACTGGGGAATTTCCACTTCACACTCTTAGCAGTACATGCAGTATAATAGATTTGCACTGATATAAGTCAAATAATGAATTTCAGTCATTACAATTTTGCGGCAAACAAGGCAGTACAGATGCCCCCTTGTATCCACGGTTTCACTGAGCCGCGGTTCACAAATTTTCCCATCATGCAAATGACTTACCTTTGTCTGATTGCACTTCTTCTATTGCTGTCCTGTTGTTTGCAGCCCTCCAGCCCGAGTCCTGTGAGCTCTTCCTGCTTGCTGTTAGCATTTCAGGAAGAACTAACAGAGACACGGTAACAGAAGGACTGCAGTCAGACAGAGATAAGTCATTTGCATGATGAGGGAGGAATTGTGACCTGATTCTTGTAGAGTTCACTACTATCTATGGTTTCCGGTATCCGGGGTAGCAGCAGGAACCCATCTTCTGCAGGTATGGAAAGTCACCTGTATAGTTTCACACACAATTCTGAAAACTTAATGTTCATTCCTGTCTACTGTGGAAAAATAAAATTGTGCCCCTTGTCTTTCAAGTTACACATTAACCTTTTGTGTCGCACCTATAAAGCAGATGGCTTGTGTATTTTTCTTGCCGTCTAGAATCCGTTTGTCCCACAAGAATTCCTGTGGCGGCTCGAGATGAAAAAGGATTTGATATACTTCTAGGCTTAGGTGTGAAGAAAAAGGTGAAAAAGAGAATTCAGATCCCATCTACTAATGCAAAAGCTTATGAAGTGATTTCACAGATTGATTTATCAGAGTTGACAAGGTATTGCTTTATTTATATCATTCTAAATAAAACTTTTTGTACTGAGGAATTGTATTGAAATTCTCCATCAAAGAATGTATGTTCATTTTTTTTTTAATTTTTTTTTTTTTCAGAAATGTCTTTCCAGAAGGTCTTCCTCCATCATATGTGTTTGTCTCCACGCAGAGGTTTAAAGTAAAAAAAACATGGGATTTGTGGAGGATTTTAAGCCTGGACGGGAGGCTGCAAATAGCCGTCACTATAAATGGGGAAGATAGAACATTGTCATTTACTACCACAAGCATGGTAAATGATACCCAGGTTGTTACTTTTACTGCACCCCGTGTAAAGGTAAAGAATAATTCACTTATGAGTTGAAATACCTATAGCTATTCTCGTGAAAAATTTGGCACAGTGCCTTACTCCCCATTCTGTACTGTAATTAAATATAATATGTGCAACTGAAACAATCACATATGCTTTCCCTTGCCTCCACTTGCCCCATATATTGGGTGTAACTGAGCTCAAGGGATGGTTCTCCCTTTACATTTTGTACTTGGGTGTTTGAACATGAGGACAATGTTTTCATGCCTTTTGTCAAGACTGAGGGGCATGGTTGGCATGCCTTTAAAAAAAAAAAATAGAGGCAAAACTCAGAAGCCAGCCTTGAAGTTGGATAGCTGTGCTGATGTTGGGTGATGTGATTTTATTAGGCCAGTTTGGTTGGAGCAGCCCGAGTGGCCTGCTGAATCATGTGGGAAAGTGTGTGTGCATGTGCCCCTTCCCTCTGTGGGCTGTCCCACCATTCCATAATTGTGTGGTGGTAGTTTCTCACTGCACAATTTAAATACCATTATAAATGTGAATTTAAGTTGTGTAATAAGAGGAAGTTCAGATGTTCTGTCCTGACATGTGATGATGATCCAACAGGATTGGAACATGTGCTGTCACATATTTGGCTATGTCACTTGGGAAGTATCCACACCGGCCCATTGTGGTATGGTGTAGCTAAAACTATAGCCAGAACTGTGCACCGGTAGCAGTAGGCCCCCAATTTTCCAGTACAGGGCTCTTATGATTTGTGCAAAGAGATGTGTGTGCATGTGCATGCATGAATTGCCACCAGTATGCCAGATTGATCTGACTATATCATATTGCTTCATAATAGAAATGAAGGTTAATGATATATCTAAATTCTGTTTTCCAGACAAACACAACTGGTGAGATGAAATTTGGCACAGTTATAGTAAAAACAAAAATAGAGTTTTGGATTTTTTCAGATAACAGTCTGACACCAGTATCAGTCATTTTGTTTAGTTGGTGTAATAGATAATGCAATCGTGATCAAATTATTTTGATCACATGTAAATCATCAAAGAATTATGACTTACATAAATGTGTATGCGTGTTGTAATGATTACTATATTTTCTGATCTTTTTCTAGACATTGTTTGATGAAAACTGGCATCAAATACGTCTCTTAGTAACTGATGCGGATGTAACATTATATATAGATGATCAAGAAACAGAAATGAAGCCATTGCATCCTGTTTTAGGGATCTATATTAGTGGTCTAACACAAATAGGAAAATATTCTGGGAAAGAGGAGACTGTACAGGTGTGTAAATACTACTTTATGGGAAATTGATATGTCTGCTTTACCCTGATCTAAGCAACGTCTAACCTTTCTCTGGAATATACTTCTCAGTAAGTATGCTTAGGTTTGCAGCCTTAATTTGATAGAGCTTTGGGTATGTTTGTAAAGGATCACGTGTGTTGTATCCTGATTTTTCTTTTGTCTGAAGCATACCATTGTATTGCCAGAAGGGCAAAGGTTCTTTTTGCATATGGACACAAAGAGCAGACCAGTAGTAGACAGACAGAAGCCAGGATGTGTTGCTTTGCACAAGCAACAATTTCACTCCAACAGATAAAACAAAATGCAGGGTTCTTACTTTCCTCCACATAAAAGTGGTGACTCATTTTACTAGACATATCCCTCCTGTGAGCTGATTTTCATGTGGTTCATCTGCATCTGTCCACATGTGACACCTGAAGGCATCTCAAACCCCCTTTTATATCATTCCATTGGGAAAAGGTAACTGATGCAGTCCTGGGAGATACAACTTCATCCAGTCTTGTGATCTAGGCATAGTGCTCAGAATGCCTCCTGGCAAGATAGGTGCAAACTAATGAAGTGTGCCTCACAAAGATTAACCTGAAAATGGAGGGATAGACTGATCATTGGGGAGAAACTGTGCAGACCACTATCTCCTCGACATATATAGATCTTCCTCAATGTGCCAATACTACCATATGTATCAGGGGTGGGCAAACTTTCAGCTTTAGGGATCCTGGACCTTTAGCAATTGTATAGAAGAGAGACAGATGACAAGATGACAAGCTGCACCTGCTGAAATTCTTTCCTACACAATTGTTAAAGATCCAGGATCCCTAAAGCTAAAAGTTTGCTCACCCCTGATATATACTTCAGACAGATAACAAACTGGAGGTGGGGCGCGATCACTCCACTTTCATTTTCTGAAGATTGGGGAACCCTGCGGAGGGTTGCACAAAGCTCCCCACACCCCCAGGAGGCTGCTGCAGGGACTGGTAAGTACATGCCAGCCCCTGGGACCCCTTTAGCATACCCCCCTTTCCCCCACCCCCACTAACTTCCCCGCTCCCCTGCACGCACTGACAGCAGCTCTCGAGCTCACAGTGAATTTGAGAACCACTGTCATAGCTAATCTATAAGATTGCAACAAGTGAAAGAGGAGTGCCCATCTGTTCATGAGATATTTCACTGTTTCCTTTGTGATCGTTTTTCTATTTTGGCAGTACTACAGATGAACCAGGATTCAACTGGTTCAGGAACAATTTTCAGCTCCCCCATTCTAGTAGAGCTCCCTAAAAGCTATCCATGAAGTTTAAGGGGCGGGGTTTGAAGAAGTATATCATGAGGTGTGAATGGAAAGGAAAAATGGGTAATTCCCCATATGTGCATGGAAGTGCTTCTCGTATACAGTCTTCTCTGATTCCGGTCAGTCACTTTCAAGGTTCTTCTCCCCGCATGCAACTAGTCCATTTCCACTCCTGTGCTGAGCAAGCATTGCCAAGGAAGATTGGGCAGCTTAGAGAGCCTTTGCTCTTTACTTGAACAGAATCCCAATGTCAGAATTGGAGAACCCTGTACTTAAACATGAAAAATGCATGTAACTGGCTAAATTAGGCTAAGATGTCAACATTTCTTTAGAAACCTGGGATAATTTTCTTGTGAAGAACATGCCTGATGGGAATTATTTGTGCAAGGGGAGTATAAAAGTTATAAGCAGCTGCTCTACTTCTTCATTGACTGTGGTGGGATCTCAGGGAACACAGTGTATGACCTTTTGATGTTCTTATCCTCCTTTATGTTCTGCTGTCTTGGTGCTCTGTAGAGAACACGCAATGTTAGTTGTTTGTTCTAGACTGCCAAAATAAACGAACACAATGCACGTATGTTCCTGTGTTTCCTTTGAGGAAACCACAGTACTCTCTGCCTGTATTTGTGTTCTGCCACAAAAAGATAAGTCTAATGTGTATTTTACAAGCAGTTGTTTAATATTTGCACAATGGGCATTAGTATGAAGGATGTTCCAGGTGATTGCAGCAGTGATTTTCAACAATTTAAAAAAAAAATCTCTCATCACATTATCAAGGCATACCATCAGTTTTTTTGGAAATTGGCAAGGCACACCAGAATGCCAGATGCAAGGCAGTGGCAACAGGATGCAGGTATCTTATTGTCATGTGTGCTCCTGGAGACATCTGGAGGGCCACTGTGAGATATAGGAAACTGGACTAGATGGGCCTCTGGCCTGATCCAGCAGGGCTCTTCTTATGTACTTATGCTGTCGGTGGGAGGCTCACATCCCCCAATGGCCCTACTAATAAATGACCTCCCCAAACTCCCATGGCACACCTGCAGACCATATGTGGCACACCAATGTGCTTTGGCACACTGGTTGTAAATCGCTGGATTACAGAGTTCATTTTGGTTGTGAATTTTATTCTGTGTTTTAAACTATCCCAATGCTGTAAAATGACATTAATGTAACTGGTGGCATATTGTAAAATACCTGAGAACTTTAAAGATGTATGATAAGTATGCTACAAAGAAAAGGAGGCAAAAGCTTCTAAGTGCATTCCTCACACTGAGATCAATAGAGCACCAGATTCTGATGAAGGTAACATACTTGTATAAAGATCTCTGTAATAAGGAACATGTAGTCTGCTACTGCATGGGGAAGGTTCCAGGTTCAATTTCTTGCAGATCTAATTAAAAGGATCTTGGGCAGCAGGGATGGAAAGGACCTCTGCATGATACCTGGGAATACAATGCCAACCGGGATGCTGGGCTACATGGAGAAGTGGTTTGACATAGTATTCCTTCAGTGACTAATTTGTCATCGGAGAACAATTGATTCTTCAGAGGAAGTGTTACCCCATTGAACAGACTGGATGCTCATTTCTGAATCATCTTTCCTGTTGACCAAAAGCAGTTTAATCTTCTTTGGATTAGGTCTGAGGCTGTTAGACAGTCTACCACAGTCCCCCGGACTTTGTTTTAGGGTTTCCAAGGAATTCACTGGGGGGGAGGGGGGAAAGGGAGAGGGGGAGGGAGAGAGACAGACAGACAGACATCTTCTCATTGATGGCACTGCACTCCAACTCTCTGGATAACTTGCCCTTTGGGTGTATACAAGTGATTTTGTTCTGTTTTTTGCTATAAGTCTTGCTGAATCAGAATCTGCTCTTAAAGGTTCTCTTCCATGTTTTGGGTGTAGCTCTTTTAGGAATCACTGGGAATTGCAATCACCAGGGATGAGGAGGGGGGCTCAGAAACCCCAGTGTTGAAGCACTTTGAACAGCCTTTTGAAATCTTCTACATATGTATGTTAAATACAGGGGAAATGCTTCATGATGCACTCTTCTTTCTTTGAAGGCTATTTTAATTAATATCCTCAAAAAAGTTTATGTAATGAGTTTACAATCTTTCCATTACAGTTTGACCTGCAAAAGCTAAGGATATACTGTGACCCAGAGCAAAACAACCGAGAAACAGCTTGTGAGATACCTGGCTTTGTGAGTATGATGTAAATGTTCTTTAAGGATTGTTGGATGCGTTTTAAATAGAAATTTGAACGGGCATCTCTGAAAATCTTCTTTAGAAACCATACACACATATTCTGCTTTAATTGTGCAAGTGTAAACAATCTGTTCAGGAATTTTAGAAATGTAATCTGCTGTTGCTCAGACAGCTTGCTGGCAAGTTTCACTAGAATGGATTTTTCTCCTGAATAAGTGTCTATTGCTTCTTGCTGTGGAAAGATGCTACAGAACTCTAATTATATAAATAGTTCCAGTGAAACATCTGTAGCAACTTTTGTCTTTGCCTGATTAAATATTCCTGTGTGTGAGTGGAGAGAGGGGTGGAGGAAGAGAGAGAGAGAGAGAGAGAGAATATGCATGCATGTACAATTCATTTATTTTAAACATAATTTTAAGTCTTTCTAAATTCTTAAACTGTGTTTATTTCCTTTTCAGAATGGAGAGGTGAGCAAAATCATTCTTATCATCCTATAACTAAAGGTTATATTTACTTCTTCTTTTGTTACATTTGGCATCATTCCATTGTTCTCTTAACTGTTCTGACTTGACTAATAACCCAGTCCTGTGGGCTAGCACTGCCATGAGGTATAGCAGCGCTGAAATGGTCGCAGCTGTATCCTGCAGGGCCTAACCAGCAGCTGGAGCCTCCTTGGTGTAAGGGAACATTGGTTTCCTTTCCCCGTGCTGAGCTCTGCTGGTGGTAATGGGTCTCCTAGGATCTGTGTCTGCAGGTGCAGAACTGAGGAGGCCCACATTGGGTGGGGTGGCTTGGGAGGGGGCATAGATTTAGAAGAGTTGAATGAAGTCAGTTAAATGGTTCTGAATAAACATATATTGCTGGGTTCAGACATAGCATTATACTATGGTTTGTATTATTCTTAGCTAAGAACACCATAACATGCTTTGAGCTTTCGGAACTACGATAGTCAAATCATGGTTTAAGTCTGGTCTGCTTTTGTTTCCAATCTGCTTAAAATGAGCCCTGTCTCCATGGTACAGCAGCAGACGACTCTTGAAGTGCAACACTGACCCTAATTTTGGTTTGGCATTGGTCTGTAAATTTAGACTTAATATGAAATTCGTATTAGCATAAACTGTGGTTTTCAAACCAGCTCCAAAGCATAGTTTCAGATCCTGGTTTTTGGTCCTAAACAAACCACAGTTTGTGGGCAGCCTGGTTTCAGAAAAAAATGTGAAACCAGGTTTAGCTAAGCAAGTGGTCTTGCTTAGCTTGGTCTTGAGGACCAAGAAAGGCGGTATAGAAATACCTGTTAAAAAAATAAATAAATCATGGTTTCATATTATGTCTGAAACCAGTCATTGCTTAAGAAGCACTGGTTCCCAAGCTGTGGTCCAGTGACCACATGTAGTCCATGAGTCCCTGAAAAGTGGTTCATCAGATCTTAGAGAAAAGATTTCCTTTGATCTCTTCAGGTATCTTGCTGAGCAAGCACTCCCCCACAGACTACCAGAGAGGATAGAGGACAGACTGCCTGTAGCTGTCAGTGAAGTGTCAGTTGTGGCTGTGGACAGTCCATTCTCTGCCATCTCTGGTAGCCCATAGAGGGACACTTGTTTAGGAGATGCTTCCCCATGGACCACCAGAGAGAGAGAGAGTGAGAGAGAGAGTGAGAGAGAGAGAGAGAGAGAGAGAGCAGACTACTTGCATCTACAGCTGGCAACAAAGCAGCAACCAATAAATCTCTAATGAATATTCTCTAATGATTACAAAAATAATTTTTTGTGTGCAGGGGAGTAGAATGGGCCACAATAATTCTAATTTTTACCTCAGTGATCCATGAGTTCCTAAAAGTTAGGAACCATTGCTAAAGAGAGCCAGTAGTGCCAGCTGATAAGTTTTTGAAACAGAAACAATGCAGTTATATCTATAAAAGGGAGAGAGACCTTGGTGGACCAATTGAAAGAGAAAAATGATTAAGGTTGTGGGGTAACATAAAAAATTGATTTGTCACTTAAGTAAAACCTCTTAAGGTTGAAATTTCATTGGCATCTAACTCCAGTAATGTTAGCTTAAGTTTATAAAAACGGTGCTAGCTATTGCTGACTTTTCTTAGTATTATTGTTCAGCAGTATTTTTAGTATTAAAGCTGATGTGATGCATCTCTTGTGGACATGCTCTCTTATCAAACCATTGTGGCTGGAAGGGCTGGAGAAGATAAAATTTTAACTGGTTATGTTGTTTATATAAACTTAAGAACATGCTTGAATATGTTAAGAATTTGGTACTCACAAATGACATAGAGCTAACCAGTCTCTTGTTCATTGACTTCTTCCAGGATTTGTATTTCTTCTTGTTGGAAAGCTTAAGAACATGTTTATCACAAGCGCCTGCTCTATTAGACAGGCAGACCAATTCTAACCTGGAATAGGCAGGCCAGCTGACCTGCACCATATCCAGCACAGGTTAGGAGGTGGCTGCCGTGCAACTCGGACTAAGGGGACATTTTCCCCTAACCCTGTGTCATTTGCCAGCCACCCCATGGGGCTACTTGGATCTACCTATTATGGGCAAATGAAAGAGGATATGGACACAGATACATTTTTTAATGAACTGGATTCTGTTTATTAATCATTGGAATATGATTGTTGTGGATAACATTAGTCCACATAATTTACTTACATACACATGAGATACAGTATTTGATTGAATAGAGTGTTTTATGCATTCATATTTACAGACTTTTATGATAACTAATACATTTTTGTACTTTTATTTTTTTCTTTGTCATTTAAAAAAAATTGAAAGTAAAAATTAATTTAAGAAGAAAGAAGTACAAATCCTAACTAAATCCCAACTGTGCCAATGAACACACGCAAAGGAGGCACACACTGCATTCTATGGGGGGCAGTCTCAGAGGTCTTATCTTGGGGAAAGCCTCTGCACCTTCATTGGTTTCCTCAATTCTTTTGTTGCTGTTTTGCTGGTGCTACTGATCCTACCCCTCACTCTATAGTTCAGCCTCTCTTCCTGCTCCCTCCTGCTTAGAAATTCCCCCATTCTTTCCCCTGCTCACCCCACCCCCTGCTTCTCCCTTACCTGGCACTAGAGGGCAGTGTCTTCATCATCAGCGGTGAGCCTTTTTGGGCTTGCCAGCAGCATCAGCAAGCATGACATCATGAGTCATGCACCAGAATCCAGGCATGTTCCATATGCATTCCACTGGTGAATCCCTTTTAATTGGATTGGGCTGTAAGTTGCTTAATGAGTGTATGTTTCAAAAAAATTATATTTTGCAGTGCATTTTGTATTGTATTTTGGCAGTGTCTGAATGGACCTAGTGATGTAGGATCTACACCATCTCCTTGTATATGTCCTCCAGGAAAACAAGGCCCTCCAGGTCCAAAAGTGAGTAGAGATTTTATTTTAATTCATGGCCAGATGCTTTAGGCTGCAATCCTAAATTGACTTACCTAGGAGTTAGTGTCATTGAACACAGTGGGACTTCTGAGTAGACATGCGTAGCATTGAATTGTTCTGTTTAAATCATAAGAGGCTAAATCTCAAGCAGTCATTTTTAGCATATTTCATATACTCATTCTCCATCTCACATATATCTACAGACTCATTGATGGTGAAAACTGTAGGGAGATATGTTGCGATAGCAATATCTCAGCACCCTACAAAATTCAGCATTGTTCTGAAACTAAACAATGACAGCTGTTAGCCCTTCTGAGATATGTGCCCCTTCTGGGGATAGGTTTTGCCCTTATGAAAATTGCCAAAATGCCCCCCACTCACAGTGCAAATGGGGAACTGAAGTAGGGGGGAGCTTCTTGATTCACCCCTAGATCCGTTGCTTTCATAAAATGCCTCTGGACCTCCCACCTCCAAAGCAAAAGTACTTAATGCTTCCTTGAAAGTATATCTTCCTGAAGTGCTATGAAAACAATTATACTTTTGTGTCTTCTCCTATTCTTATCTCATGTGTATGCTTCCTAGGGAGATCCTGGGCAACCTGGGAATCATGGCTATCCTGGTGAACCTGGTCCAGATGGTAAGCCTGTGAGTACTAAAAACTTAGTCATAATCTTAATGCAAAATTCATGTTTTTAAAACAATATCAGAACATTATTAAGGATGTCAGATATTCCCGTGGGAGTAATTAATCAATTATGGCTGGTGGCATTCTTCAAGAAGTTGGAATCAGGATAATGCACAAAAGTAGCTTGCATTGCATTGAAATATGCACCACATAAATAATTAATAGGTCAATTGTACCTTTTCCCTTAAATTTATACTTTACCATGTTTTTTGTAGCAAGCTCCAGTCTTACTGCTGCACCACATAGATTAACAGGGTCCAGAGTTTAGAAAAGGAAAGCATACAGATATAACACATTCCAAAAAATGAAATTGCTTCTGGTGACTTAAAAAAAACAAAAACAGTCCTTGAATGTTACATTGTGTAGGGTCTGTTCAGAAAAAAAGAGCAAGAGAGAGAAATCCTAGAATTTCATTTAAACTTTATGAATAGCTTAGTTGAAGGATGGGTGAGGCTCTGAACTGTTTTCACTTCACATATTCTGAAGCAGATGGTATGAGAACTGAGAGAGAGAGAGAGAGAGAGAGAGAGAGAGAGAGAAAGAGCGAGAGAGCGCTCTTGGATTCCTTGGCCTGAAAATGAGAAGCAAACGAACTGGAGCAAGTTCAAAGCAAATTTTATTTACATCACTTGTATTGCATCTTTCTGTTGCATCACTTGTATTGCATCTTTCTGACCCTTACAAAACTGAGGGTCAGAAAAGTTTTTCCCAAACTTTATGGTAGTTTGATATGAATTTGGGGTGCTGATTCCAAAAATGGCATCTGTTTTGCCCTATCACGTCTAGTTTTGGAGATATAGTATAGCCTCATTAGTGAATGGTTCAAGCACCTTCCTCATGAGGAAGCCGTGGTGTAGGCATCCTCATGAGGAAGTTGCTTGAACCATTCACTAAAGAGGCTATACTATATCTCCAAAACTAGACGTGATAGGGCAAAACGGATGCCATTTTTGGAATCAGTACCCCAATTATACCCAGGAATTGGTGTAACGTTTAAGGAAGCAAAATGCGTGCTGGCCTGTGTTACCCTTAAAGGCAGCCTTGCATAGGTCACATTTTACAATTATCCAATTTATCATGTATTAGTGGACAGATCCAGCCTTTGCAGGAAAAGACACAACCAGTTTACCAACCTAAGCTGGAAAAAAGTTATTCTGGCTACTACTGCCACCTGGGCATCCAGAAGTGTTCAATCCAGCTACAGACTTGCTTATTAAGTGGGAGTGCAGCCTCCATCCAAAACAAGTTGTACCCTTAACCCCTAGATCAGTTGTTCACTGACCAACAGCACCTCTTTTTTGTCTGGATAAAGGTTCGTTTTGTTTGCCCATGTCCAGAGAATCGTTGATTTTTGGATACTGACTCAGTACTTTCACAGTCTCCTTGAGATCTGATGGAAAGGGCAGAGACAGAGAACTTGGTGTTATCAGCTTGTCGATGGCACCATGTCCTGCCTAGACAACCTTGCCCTGTGGTTTCATGTAAATATTGAATAACCTGAGAAATGAGTACCCTCATAACCTTGCAAGCACATCCTTCTTCTGGGCCACCTTGCTGCTATGTGGTGGTTTTAGTCATTCCTGGAAGGTAGATCTCAGAAGGTGGTGCTGGGAAACTGCTGCTCAATTTTGTGTAACCAAAGGCTACAGAATAAAGCCTAACCCTGTCAGGTACTGACAGGAAGGGAAAGGAAAACTGCTGTCATATGGTTCCATCCTTATGATAAAGCAAATATTACTGTATGATCTCAAGGTATTACTGTATGATCTCAAAAGTCCTGCCTTGTATCTGTTTGTTTTGGCACAAAATATAGATGAATAGTTACTCTCATTGATATTGGAACCATTCAGAGTGCCTGAAGGTGTTTAGAAGGAGGATCTGAAGATGAAATAAACAAAAGTAGGGGCAAATTAAAAAGCTGCAATGGAACACCAGAAACTTTTGAGAAGTTCAAATTTTCCTCCAAACCATTCAGCTCTTTTCAGCTTTAGTAATAATTCATTGAAAGAATTTGGTTTTAATTTCTGCAGAGAATCCAGGATGTTTCCAGACCGCAATAAATTTAAGTGCATGTAATTCAGACTGGTCTATATTATTGTTAATGCCACTTATAATGCATTATTCTTGCCCAGGAAGTTTGCTGTCTACAATTTTTGTAACTTAATTCAAAACATTTCCAATTCTATTTCTGGTAAGAATCGTAAGTTTTGGTGGTGATAATACATTTGGTTTCTATATCAGCTCTGTATGGAAAATCTTAGATAACTACTTGCTAGAAACTGTGAAAAACTTAGGAATATTGCCAATTACACAGAGAGCTCCATGTTGCACTTTATAACATGTCCAAATTTCTTACTTGGTTGCTTAGCTACATTTTTGGCCATGTTCATCGGTATAACAGATGGTTGAAATTATTATGGTGGTTCCCTTTGGATGCTGACACAGTACTAGCATGAAGAGCAGTAATACCAAAAATACACTTATTTCCACATCGAAGATTACACTGGAAAAGAGTCCAAGAATTTCAATAGAAGTCTTGGAGTAGTGTTCAAAGAAAACAAATACCAGTGACCACTAAAAACAGTGGTTTCAGGTTTTTGTTGGGGCTTACTTGAACAAATCCACTAAATTATAAATCCAACATTTCACCAAAATATTGAAATAATATACAACAGAGAAAAAGAAACAGCTTTGTAAAGATAATAAATTATGTCCAGCTATTCACAAATGTCCTTTTTTGACCAATACAATGATGATCATGTTTGCATGACTAAATAGCTGTATCTAAATAGCTGTAAATAGCTGTATCTAAAGTTATGGTTACATTGGCCAGTGAGTAGGGTGTTAGATTCACACTGGTCAAGCTCTGATGTGTTTTAGCAGGGATGGGAACTTGAGTCTGAGACTCCAGACTCAAGTCACGAAGTGGAAAAGTGACTTGTGGAAAACTGGAGTCATGCACGCCAATGACTTGTAGCTGATTTGTGGCAGTGACTTGGAAAAGAGTCATGACCCAAATAGACTCGAGTCAAGTCTCGCTTTTGTGTGTGCTCGCGGCTCTTGTGTCTGTGTGTGTGTTTACTTACTTTTTTTTTGCCGCTTCCACGATTCAACTTGTTTCTGAAAATAACTTAAACTTGAGTCAAAATGATTCGGTAAGTGACTCAGGGCAAGTTGTGATGGGCATGTGCTATGACTCGTAGATATGCCGAGTCACAGGGTCTCTGACTCAAGATTCAATTCAAGTCTTGGGCAAAGTGGCACATCCCTGTGTTTTAGCTCCCATGAATCATCCCATGCACCACATTAGCCATGGCTCTGTCTGCACTGCATTCTGGTACTATGTAACACCAATGTGCTATTTGTAATATGATTGGTGTGACGTCAGTGCAGCATTCTCCTGTGCAACACTCAGGACTTGTGTTGGCTTAGCCCCAACATAATGCCTGGGCTCGGTGTTTCAGTACGAGGGTTCAACTTTGGAAAATATAAAAATACAAATGAAATAGCTTTTGAACAAGTACAGAATTTGTTTTTCATGTCACTAACCACAAAGTCCTCACATACAAGAGACTGGGAGTTTCAGATCAGAGGGCAATATTTCCAGGCTAAATTGAAACCCAACATTTTTTTCCTAGAATTTAACACTGGCTTCATCAACCCATCTTCTTCAGTTTCTTGTGCTCCGGAACATTCATGAATTGAGCAGATAATTTTGCTAATAAGGCATAATCTAAAGATAAGTGCACAAGTTGTCAGATAAGGAACCAGAGACCACAGGCTGGCTGAGGGGAATAGTGCCTGGTGCTTAGTGGGACTGATCCAGTGGTGCTGTTCTTATGCTCTTATGTTCTTAGTGCTCATTCATCCCTTCTATGTACCCCTTCCTCATGCCAAAGTGGAAATATGAAGAAGGCACTTTGCCCACTTAGATGTGGCAGCTTGGAACATTTTGCTTTTGCCAAGTTACTGCAGGTTTCTGAGCATAGTGCTGTGCTTGGAGGTCTGCTGCAGCTCTGCAGAAGCAGAAAGTCAGCCAAGAAGCTGCTGGAAGGGGGTGGCAGCTCCCATCTTCACTGGCCTCAATTTGGACCCCCTTGTGTGACACTCCGGGGTGCCCCCACTAGCTACACCACTGCAGGAACGTGTCCCAGCAGGTTTTAGTCTGCTGAACCAGCACAAACTTCTGGGGATTAGAAATGTTCAAAAATGAGAAATAGACACAAAACAGAGTATTCATCACATGTGTTCATAATCTACTACTTTCCTGCTTCCCCCATTCTCCAATTTTGTAACTCTTTTACAATATTTTATGATTTTTT
This sequence comes from Tiliqua scincoides, assembly GCF_035046505.1. NCBI lineage: Eukaryota > Metazoa > Chordata > Lepidosauria > Squamata > Scincidae > Tiliqua > Tiliqua scincoides. The sequence continues at coordinate 171,294,660 of NC_089821.1, read as the reverse complement.
AAATCATATTTTTTTGCTTTACGAATCCATGTTCTGTCTTTCAGTGTAAATATTTCAAGCGTGACTTCCAACTTTAAAATAAGAAAAAACCCCACACAATTAATAAGATATTAAGAAGTGCAAAAATAAAGCAGAAGATAAAGTAGCATTAAACGATTACTTCAGAGGCTAAAATGGTTTAAGGGCCTGGGAAAAATAAAAAAGATCATTGCCTGGAGCCGAAAAGACTATAGTATGGGCACCAGCAGAGCCTCCTTTTCAAGAGCATTCCAACAACCAAAAATGTCCTCTTCCAGTTTGTTATTTCCCATGGTGGGGGTACTTAAAGGAGAGCTTACGAAGATTACCTTAGTGCAGGAATGTCCAAAGTTTTTGGCAGGAGGGCCGCATCATCTCTCTGACACTGTGTTGGGGGCTGGGGGAAAAAAGAATTAATTTAAATTTAAAATTTGAATAAATTTACATAACTTTACATAAATGCATATATTAAAGATGAACTTATATGAATGAATGAAGGTCTTGAAATAGCTCAAGGCCTATAAAGGTCTTGCACAACGCAAGGCTGGCTTTTCCTTTGCTGCCACTATTGCATCACAGACCTGAAACAGCAAGCAATGGAGGAAGCCCTCATCCCACAGCTCACGCAAGAGGTCAAACAGTCGTCCTCACGCTGAGAGCAGTTGCATCGGGCCAGTGAGGGCTCCAACAAATCTCCAGAGCGCCAGAGGCTCATTGGAGACTGGGGGCTCCCTGAGGGCCGCACTGAGAGTCCTCGAGGGCCGCATGTGGCCCCAGGGCCGAGGTTTGGGCACCCCTGTCTTAGTGCATGAACAGGTTCATTTGTGAGTAGGTGATTCTTCAGGGAGTCATTTCCCAGACTGTGTGGGGCTTTAAAAATGAAGTCTATTTGGATGGATGCATTTATCTTTCTTAAGAGAAAGACTGCTTCTCCCCTCCCCCAACATTGTCGTACATTTACATTACACAGTTGTGCTTCTCATTTGTTTATGTCTCACAACCAGGCCCAAAGGGGACAAAAAGCCAAAATCTTGCAGACTTGACCTCCTGCAGACATATTGCATTGGCTTGTAAAATCCATGGGGTTAAGTTTTGGTATTGTTCCAGAATTGGGCACCTCAGGATATTTCTCCACCCTTCTCCAAAATACCATAGACCTTAATTCTGTTTTACAAGAAGGCATTATGTTAATAACAGAGCAGCAAGCCTGTTCCTTGTAGTGCTTTCCAAAATTTGTTGCTAAGTGTTTATTCTTCCCAGAAGAGCCTTTGTTTGGCTTGACTTTTGCAAACTTGAATTGTAATGTTAGGTCAATTATTATCCACACAGATGTTTTGCTGTCTAGCCATTACTTGATTTGTTCATATTTCATAGGTCTGGTTCAGGCATAATGCTGTTGATCTTTTAATCATGATTGCATTTTCAAGAGCAGGACAGGTACTTGTTTGGATACCACTTCTGTGATACAGATTCCCTTTCTTTGTTGGCTTTAACCAGTGTTGTGTCTGCTCCTGTACTAATCATTAATGTTCAAACGAGTTCCTACCATAACCATTGTATTCAGGATTTGAGGCAAACTTGCAAACACTGGGTAAGGGGGGGATGGACTGGTTAATATTAACTATGGCTAGCAGTGGTGTAAGTGCAACACGCAACTGGAGTGAAAGGAAACAAAGAAGGGAGAGGAGTAAGAAGGGCTTGTACAAACCTGAGGCCTGTTCTAGATCTCTTCACCGTAGTTACATCCGCAATCAATTACAGTGAGCATTTTCCTTAATAAAAGAGACTTTTTGTCTACTTTTTGTAGCCTTTTTCTTTTGTAATCAAATCAGTCTAGCCATTATACCAGTTAGCTTCCTTGCCAAGAAGGAAATTTATGTTTTTTTTAAAACAACAAGATTGGACTTCCTGCAATAAGTATTGGCTTTGTACAGCTATCTTCTTCCTTGCAGTAGCTTCTGTTTGCTGATTATGAAATTGTGACAGTTCTGAGAGCAGTAGACAGATTATATGTGTGAGTTCTAGTTTTTTAGTCATCCAAAAAGCTTGGTACAAGTAACTGTGACACAACAGTTGCACGTGTATGAGTTGTATAACTGCCTATCTTCATTCAATCTCTTTTTATCCCCATTAACTAAAACTGTGGTTCCCAAACTTTTTAGCACTGGGACCCACTTTTTAACCTCGGTTTACCCTTTTAAAAAAGATTTAGGAAAAAATATTTGTTTGTTTATAAGTTGTAATAACAAGAAAAAAAATACCCTCAAACATTTATTTCCCTGTATTTGCACATGCTTGCAAACTGCAGGAGCTGAGCTATTTGCAGGGTAATTAGCAGCTACATATCTAATTTTTGAATAGCCTCAGGGTTTGAGGCAGTTAGTTATCTGATTTTTTCCATCATCCTTTGGCAACCCACCAGTGGGCCCTAACCCACAGTTTGGGAACCATTGAACTAAAAGTTATGCTGGCAAAACTCCATAATGTATTATCACGTTTTGGACTAGTGATAAGTTTTCGCTGATAGCAAAAGGCTGAACGACAGCCTTTTGGTTTTTGGTTTTTTAAAAAGCTGAAATCTACACCTTTGCTCTGCCTCTTGATTCTAGCTCTGAACATATCTTTCTAGTAGTGATATAAATAATAGCATAATGAACCACAGAGGGAAAATAAATGATTTCTGTAGCCTTGTATTTTGGCACTTATGTATATTTTCCTCAAATGAGTCACAGTTTACCAGGCTGAACGCTTTCTTCAGTATGGAAAAGAATTTTTAGAAATGTGTTCTAGAAAATGAGAAGGGTTAGTACTTAACTAGTACTGGAGGCAGTGGAAAATTGGAGATGCAAGCCTGGATTCAGCCAAAGTTAGTCATGACTTAGGCTCCAGTCATGAACACATTTACCTGGGAGTATGTTCCTTTGAAAACAATGAGACTTTCTTTTGGGTAGACGTGCATAGGATTGTGCTGTAAGTCCCCTTGGAAGCAACGGGACAACTTATTTGTTACCTGTTTACTGCTTTCAGTGTGGTTTAGTCATAGTATAACTAACTTTAGTTGGACTGGGGCAGTGTGCTTAATTTGATTTCGTATGGCAATCAAAGTGGAACGGTTTGGTTCTCTGAAATGACTTGTTCAGTTGATATCTAGTTACCTCTAGTTACTACAACTCTTGCTTGAAAGGGTGTACTTTTAAACACATGTAACATGCGCACATGAGGGAAAACTATTTTGTATGCTGGGATCCTGTATAGAAGCCAGTGGCACTGGTTTAGCAAGGTGTGCATCCATTTCCTTAGCTGCCTTGGCTGCCTGAAACAGCTCAAGTTAATTGAAATAGGGAATGTCAGAGGCATAATGCACTGCCTCAGTGCAGTAATGTCACAACATCATGTGACATGGTGTTACGTGACATCACTTTTGCGATCTCCCTGGTGGCTTCACGCCTCCTGTTCCTTCTCCTGTGGAAGCTCCCCTTCAAGGGGAAGGAGAGGCCGCCAGCGTCTCTTCCATAACCAGGGAGGAACCTGAGGGGCCGTTACTCACTCCCTCTTTGCAGAGCGCCTGAAGCAGGTGCCCAGGCACTGCCCTGTTTACACATCTGGGGAACGTATCTGGTTTACTCATGCTCTGTTTGAGTATTTCTTTTCAGTGAGCTTTGTAACCTTCTTGCCAGCTTTTGCAAACCTTTTTTTTCTTTTTAACAAAAGATCAGTGTCTTGTCTTTATTCCCTTGTGTCTATCCCTGCTTTGTTTTGATACCTTCTGTCTTTTAAATGAACTTCTTAGATTTTTACTATTTCACCTGCCACTTTATGCCACTTAATAATGATTGGGATTGCCATGTTACTGAGGTCATGCATGTTGTGTTATGGTTTAGTTTTAAAGAGAACCTGCCCACCTCCCATATTTTGGGACTTTCTGTTACCAGGTTGAGAAGTCACATGAGGAATGAACATGCAGGGTACAATCCTAAATTCACTAAAGGCACACTGAACTCTTATCCTATGAGTCATGATGCACAGATTGCAATTTCAAGCACATGCTGAACTTAGTGTGGCTTATTTCAAAGTACCTTTAAAAAAAATTACACCGTAAGAGTAATTTTCTGCTGAGTGATTCCTTTGCCATAATGCTAATACAGTTGGTGCAAAAAGGTTTGAAATGCAATAACCGAAAGCCTCCAACACTTACTGAACTACATCCCCTGATGAAGTTGTAATTCACAGCAGCTCCAGTAAAGCCTACATGCCATGTCTTATCTTAACCCTTTGTATATGATGGAATACTAAATACATTGTGCTATAACCTTTTTCCTTCCTGGGGAACAGATTTAACGTTCCTAGCATATGTGCTTGCACAGATATGTGAACTTGCAGACTGCAGGTGTAGACAGCCACATGGGTATTCACCTGGATGTTTATCTGGAGAAGATGGGACTGTGCCTGGGGAAAATGTATTGCATGAACTGCTCCTGAACTTCTCAGCTCTTTGGCTTGCTGCACCATTTAGAAGTATAATAGACAGCAATGTTCAGTCCCTCTCCCTCAATCCACATCTTACCATCCAGATACACCTTCAACTCACTTGTCCCAAATGCTACCAGGATCTGGCTTCTCCCAAAGGAAATTCAGAAGCTGTGTTCTGCAGAAAGAGGCAGGACAGGAAGGTGCCTTTAAAGTTGACATCCCTGGTCCAGTCCTTCATCTCCTGCCTGCCTCTCTAGGAGAAAGAGTTCTTTTGCTTTAACCACTAAAGTAGGGGGTGTCAAACATAAGGCCGTAGGCCAGATGATGACCCCCAGGAGCTCTTTATCAGGCCCCCTTTATAATTAGGCTCTTCCAAGTGCTTCTTAGCTGCTGAGCTGCAAAGTGATGTGATCAATATTTCTATATTTTCTCTTTTGTCATTTACAGCCGAAGAGTTCCTGCTTGAGAAAGAAGGTTCCTAGCCATCATCTGCTTAATGACATCACTTCATTTTTTAATGATGTCACTTCTTGGCCCTCAGCAGGTGCCATGAATGCTTTTTGGCCTGCTGTATGAAACAAATTTGACACTCCTGCATGAGAGGGCTAAAAGTGTGCTGTATAAATGTAAATAGCATACCAGATAAATGTAAATAGCATACCAGATAAATGTAAATAGCATACCAGATACCACTCTTTCTCTTGATACTGAACTAAACAAACGCATCGGTAAAGCAGCTACCATGTTTTCCAGACTCACAAAGAGAGTCTGGTCCAACAAGAAGCTGACGGAACATACCAAGATCCAGGTCTACAGAGCTTGCGTCCTGAGTACACTTCTGTACTGCAGCGAGTCATGGACTCTCCGCTCACAACAGGAAAGGAAACTGAACGCTTTCCACATGCGCTGCCTCCGACGCATTCTCGGCATCACCTGGCAGGACAAAGTTCCTAACAACACAGTCCTGGAACGTGCTGGAATCCCTAGCATGTATGCACTGCTGAAACAGAGACGCCTGCGTTGGCTCGGTCATGTCATGAGAATGGATGATGGTCGGATCCCAAAGGATCTCCTCTATGGAGAACTCGTGCAAGGAAAGCGCCCTACAGGTAGACCACAGCTGCGATACAAGGACATCTGCAAGAGGGATCTGAAGGCCTTAGGAATGGACCTCAACAAGTGGGAAACCCTGGCCTCTGAGTGGCCTGCTTGGAGGCAGGCTGTGCAGCATGGCCTTTCCCAGTTTGAAGAGACACTTTGCCAACAGTCTGAGGCAAGGAGGCAAAGAAGGAAGGCCCATAGCCAGGGAGACAGACCAGGGACAGACTGCTCTTGCTCCCGCTGTAGAAGGGATTGTCACTCCCGGATTGGCCTTTTCAGCCACACTAGACACTGTGCCAGAACCACCTTTCAGAGCGCGATACCATAGTCTTTTGAGACTGAAGGTTGCCAATACAATAGATAACTGAAGGTCAGGTATTCAGGACTGTAATGTAGTGAGAACATGTTTTTAAAAAACCAACAAAAAACATTGTTTTGCCTGAAGTGCCTTATACAAAAGGTCTTGTTTAAATTTTTAAATAAATAAATATCATTAGAAATAGCTGTTTCATGAATACAGATATTATGTTTTCTATCCCTCCTCTTTTGCTAGAAAACAAGGATGTGTCTATAGAGTTTCCAGATGATCTCCTATCCAGCCACTGCTCAAATTCTGCTCAAAGGCATCAAGTGCCTTGAAATCTTAACTCAGACACACGGGCTTTCACTTGTTGTCCTGCTCAGGTTCTTGAGCTATAAAGTTCAGAAGGCCTTTTGCTATTCCACTGGCTGGTGCAGTGTGTCAGAGAGAATGTGCGACATGGCCACTGAAAAGAGAGAGCAGTGTCTTCTCTTACACAGATGAAACATAGAATTTGTGGCTGGTTTATTGAAAACAATGTGTACAAACCAAGATTTTGGAAATATGAAGAATTTGACCTTCTGAAGAAAGGTGCACAAATATCCTGTATTCCAAAATTCTTTTATGGAATTTTACAAATATTTATTCTTCCTTTGTTCTGTTATGTGGCTTGCAACTTAAAAATGGCCTGGCAAGGTCGGTTTTACTGAGATATCCAGATGCGGACTCTACACGTGGATGATTGTCCCTGCCATTCTTAGAAAATATCAAATGTCTCACCTAATAAAGTCCTTTGTCTGGCAGTGCCAGCATTTCCTTTTAACAAAGAGCTACAGAGTATTGTTACTGATTTTTTGCCCAGTGCTTTTGTGCTTCTCTTTTAGTTCATGAACTAAAGATAAATCTTTACACAATGTAGTTTATATAAAAGCCAGCTACATTAACAGCATTTTAAAGATTGTTAAGAGTTTCGTTTTTTATTAAGCAGCTGATTTTCGCTCTTTACCAAAAAGAGAATATTCAAACTTGTATAGTCTAAACCAGAGGTCACCAATTGGAAACTGCTGTGTCCCGAAAAAGCACTCCCCGTCCCAAGTGGCACTTAGTGTTCTGCCATAGTGCTGTAGTTCTTTCAAGCTGATTTGGGCACAGGGATACAGAACAGTAGGCACTAATCGGGGGGGGGGGGGCTTTTATCAAACCCTAGATCCAGCCTGCTGGCCTGGGTTTGGAGACCCCTGGTCTAAAGTTTGACTGCAAGGGACAACCTACCATGCATGGTCCATAGCCAGTTCCTTTGAGCACAGTGCTGAAGAGTATGTGGAACCTTGCAATCAAAATTGGTTTTGCACTGGTTTGGTCATGGAGCAGGTGCAATCACCCACTATTAAGTGGTCCCCTTAACCTCCTACTCACTGTTTCACTCTCCCCCATTGTTTCCTATGGGCTTTCCCCTTCCTATGCCAACTTTGTCATTTGTGTAGTGTTTTCTCTGTGTGTGTGTGGGGGAGGGGGTTGTATCTGTCATTTAGGGGGTGCTTGATATTTGGCTTATGTTGATTCCCCATCTTGCCCACACACCATGTTTTGGACTGTTTTCTAGTAGGACTTGTGCCTGTGGCAGAAGTACGTAGGTGTAACATTGTGCTAAAGTTTGGGGCTTGTCCGCCGGCAGAACTGAATTTTCACTGGTGGCCAAGGACATACACCACTCAGACTGGTGTGGCATTGGTATAGAGTTGCACAGGCAGCTCTACTGAACTCAGGGAGGCTTACTTCTGAGTACATGTGAATAGGATTGTGCTGTATGGAATGTAACTGTTTTGTGGCTTGTACATTCTGATCTAGGTACAAAAGTATTGCTTTTAAATAAATCAAGACAAACTGCTCAAACATACTTTGGTTTAATGTTTGGTTTTCTCGTTTTAGGGCTATCAAGGAATAGCAGGTACTCCAGGTATTCCAGGTTCCCCTGGGATTCAAGTAAGTTCACTATACCTTCTGTACATTAGGAATAGGTACAAGCCTATGTCCTTGTACAGTGATGATGCCAAGTATAAATAAAAGATAAATCCATAGAAGAACCAATGAAGTTAGTTATATGTGTTTGTTTTTCACTAGGGGCCACGTGGTCTACCAGGCATGCTGGGTGAACCTGGGAGAGATGGGACAAAGGTAGGATTACTTGCTAATACTTGTAGGTTTGGAATTAGGACTACTAAATCACAGCTATCTGTTTACAGTGTATTTGGTTATTTACACTGGGCTCTTTTGTATAGGTAATACTGCTGCCTATAAAAATTTCAGTGTGTTTTTCCATTGAAATGTTTCTTCATACTTTAATAAACAGCCTCACCTTCCACCATCACTTGAGCAATCTCTTATTTGATTGTTTTTTCCTGTACTGCAAAGGTCACTGTTGGACACTTGGCTGTTCAACCAATGTGTTCTAGCACATTGAAATGGTTGGTTACATCTGTGTTCATTGATGTGTTTTTGAATGTATTTAATTACTGAACAATGTCTGTGGAAGTTAGCCTTGGTGAAAAGTTATGATTTTGGTGTGTGAGGCATGGGAATGGAATTGTACCCACACCATCAACTCTGTTAATATTTTAAAGAACAAAGTGGTCCATCTTTTGAATTGGTTAGGTTTCAAGATTGAGGTATTTGTTTTGAAAACATTATCCTGCAAATGCAGGAAATGAACATTGTCTTTTTTCATAAAATATAGCACATGCTACTGTGGCATACAGTCCTCCTACTAGTCATTCTTTTATATACTATTTTTTTACCATTTACAAAATACTTAAAAGCCCTTGATCCTGATTCAAATTCCAGTGTGTACTTTGATGTGTACCAGTAATCACATGCTTCTGCATTCTCTATAAAGTCAAGGCCTCAGTCCAGATGTGTGCTTGGAATTGTCCCCAACATTTAAGAACATTAGAAGAGTCCTGCTAGATCAGTCTAAGGGCCCATCTGGTCCAGCTTCCTGTATCTCACAGTGGCACACTACACACTCCTGGGAGCACATAAATTAACACGTTACCTGTATCCTGCTGCCACACCCTTGCATCTGACATTCAGACATTAGCTACCACTAAAACTCAGAGGTTACATATAGTCATCATGGCTTGTAACCCATGATGGACTCTTCCTCCATAAACCTATCCAATCCCCTTTTAAAGGCATCTGGGCCAGGTGCCATTACCACATCCTATGGCAAGGAGTTTCATAGATTAACTACACTGGGTAAAAAAAATCTTCTCTTTCATCTGTTCTAAGTCTTCTGACACTCAGGGTGCAATCCTAACTGCTCCCTATGCTGCCCCAAGTCCCTTGGGCCGACCTGGGAGGATCGCAAACGTGCCATAAGTCACATTTGTGCCTCCTCAGGAGGAAGCCAGGCCGGCACTCAAAGAAGTGCCGGCCTGTGGAGGCCAATGCAAGCCTCCGCGCCAGCTTCCTCCTTGCTTGTTGCCCTCCTTGCTTGTTGCTCAGCTGGGCTGATGCAACAAAGAAAGGTAGGCATGGGAGGGGGAGGCGGGAGGGAGGCGTTCCTGGGCAGGGGAAGGGTGAGCAATGGGCAGCCCCGGTGGTGGGTGGGCAGGGAGAGGGAAGCGGAAGGGAAGGGAAGGCAGTTATGCTGGATCCCAAGCCCCGTTCCCGGGGAGAACAGAGAGACTTCAAGCTGCTCCGCTGTCCTTAGATTTGCGCCACCTCCAGAGGTGGTGCAAGTCCAAGGAGACCCATAGGGGCCAGCAGCCTTACCCGGAGGTAAGGGGAAATGTTTCCCCTTACCTCTGGCTGATCTGCCTCTGGCCACTATCCTGCGCTGCACTATCCTGTGCAAGCCTCGTGGCTTGCCTGTTCCAGCACATGATAGGATTGTGCCCTCAATTTTGGTGGATTGGCAACCCTGACCTACTGACTTGGTGGTACTCACTATAATTAAACAAGGGCCTTGTTGGTTGGTTGGCAACCTTCAGTCTCGAAAGACTATGGTATAAGCCTACAGCACCCGGTATTCCCAGGCTGTCTCCCATCCAAGTACTAACCAGGCCTGACCCTGCTTAGCTTCTGAGAGATCAGACGAGATCGGGCAACTTTAATGAATTTAACTTTTGTTGCTCTGGCTTTCTACCTTGCAGTAAACCCTATCCTGCATCATATTGTGGGCTTAGTGTGGTGACATAACTTGGGAAGAACCCTGAGTGTTTCCTTCACTCACCTTTTTGACATTGAACTTTCTCCGTGATTTGCACTCTCAAGACATGTTATTCAACAACTTATTTATTATTACTCCCATTTCAAGCAGTTCAAACTTTGTTATACTATCCATCTTGATAACATTTGTTATGATTTTTCATTTTCGCTTGATTATTTATAGAAACTCTTTTTCGATATTTGTCAAATTAAAGATCTGAATCAAGCCATTATCACTGCTGTTGAAATGTAATGTTCAAATGCTAAGTTGTCTGATCATAATCTGTTTGTTGGTGCAAATTAAATGATCCAGATTCTCCTTCAGTCAGAAAATGGTAAGATAGAATTCAGCTGTCTTATTGGAAGAGCTCAAAATGAACCTGAAAATAAATCATCAGTAGTTCAACTTCCCCCCCCCCCCCAACATTTTGGGAATTTAACATCTGGCAATATCAGAAAACAGTAGGGCCAAACTCATAAACAGAGCCACTTAATAAAGTTTCTTCTAACATTCACACAAATATGTACCAATTTAATCATTTACACTGTCGGTTGCTTATACTAAACAACTTTTCAACCCTAAATGGATGTCTCTGTATCAATTTTCTTCTGCATTGGCCGTAATGGTTCATGTCATGTAGCAGATTTCTTCAGGGTGGAAACTTGATGGGACTGGTAGAGGAAAAATCATCCAGAATCCTCAATAGTTCTGGTCTCTAGGTCATTGTGCATTTCTGATCATGCATTCCTACTTGAATTCAAGCTGCTGATGTCTGGAGCCATGACTGCCCCTTTTTTATTTCTAGCTGGAGCACAGAATTTTAGATCTGATTCAGTTGGTTTGTCAACGGTTCCCATCACTGAATGACTGTAGTTTAATTTTAATCAAGTTAAAATTAGTTATGACCCAATAAAGTATTTGGAGACCCCTGTTGAACTTTATTTTGATGTGAGAGCCCATAGGAATATATGGATGGAAGAATATGATTCCAGGTTTTGTAGGAGATAAGCAATTTGAAACCCATGTGTTGCTCTTGCTAAAAAGATATTGCCTTTTGCTGGCTCACATTCTTTGCTCTTACCAACTTCATTATGTTCTTTTATTTTTTTCTAGGGTGAACGTGGACTTCCAGGTTTCCCTGGATTACATGGGATGCCAGCATCTAAGGTTCTAACCAAATGCTTCTTGTAACCATGGGTAGGATGTTAAAAAGTATCAAGGAATTTTCAAGAGCAAAAATTGTGCTTAATCCTTAGTTCAAAATTAGAAACTCAAAGTGCAACAGTAGATGTCCTAGTTATTACCTTGTACCTTCAATAGTAAAGGCAAGGCAACTGCATCTTTTAAGATCTTGGTCTTGAAGAAGAAGACCACTGTTGGTCATTATTGACAGCTGCTAGTTTCTGCACAGATGCTGTTTGTTTGTTTGATCTGTTTGTATTCTTTCTCAAACAAAACATTATTGAAATGGCTTACAACTATATATGGTGATATAATGGTAAAAAGACCATACTGTAGTATCCTTTTCTTCCCTACTTCTACTCAGTTCGATCATAGAATCTGATACGTTTATTCATGCCAACTAGATGACTTAGAACAGACCATCACTCTTTCTTTTTATTTTCTAATGTCATTTCTTCGTCTTCCTTAAACATTATTCAGATTCTCTGGTATTAATGCACATGTTTGTTTTAAATCTAGCCTTTTTATACAGCACCAGCTATGTGTGTCTCTCAGCAGTTTCAAGCGTATTTTCTCACAGCTGACATATTTAAGTTTTCATTCTTCTTTATTGTTTCTTCTATATCAGGGGTCTCCAAACCCCGGCTCGGGGGCCAGATGTGGCCCACGACGAGCCTCTGTCCGGCCCACGGCCAGCCTCTTGTCCCCTGAAAGCCCCTGGCCCATTTTGCTAAACAGGACTGGAACTATGCTCTGGTTGCTTCTGGAGGGTGTTCTAAGGGCCAGAGAGGTTGAATGAATGAGCCCATTCATTCATTTATTCACACATCTAAGTTCCATCTCTAATTTATTTATATAAATTTTATATTTAAATTTTTTTCGACCCTCAAAACCGTGCCAGACATTTGATGCGGCCCTCTGGCCAAAAAGTTTGGAGATCCCTGTTCTAGATTGTTTGCCAATACCTTATTGTTTAAATGAATCTGGGCTGTAAAAGATGAGAACAAAAATACTTCCACTAGAATGCAGCTTAAGACTTGAATGCATATTTTCTAAGTTCCAAAATATTTGTTTTCAGGGCAGCTCTTATGTATTTCAAGCATGTCCACACCACTTTCAGTGTTGGGTCATCTTTGTCAAAATAGAAAGTTATCTTTAACATGCAGTTTGCCGAGCCTATAGCCATGCCTATGTTGTCCTATACTATGTGATTTGTTTTCTTCACTTTGATTTTGCAATTTATCTCTGTGTATCTGTTTCATCAAGGGTGACAGAGGACCTAAAGGGGATCAAGGGCTACCAGGAATTTATGGGAAGAAGGCAAGTTTAAATTTAATATTGGGCAAGAGATTGATATTACTGCTGTGGTGTGTGGTTTTTTATTAAATTTGAACTCTTCTGATGTTACAGGCATGAATGTCAGTATAACTATAATCTTACTGGAATGTAAAGTAAGCAAACTATCACAGTGATGTGGCTAGTGTCGTTAGGATATGTTCATTGACAAATGCAAGGGGGCAATGGCGATAGGAAGAGCCTTCTCAGTGATAGCCCCACAAATGTGGGAATTATGGCAAATTATGATCAGCTCCCTCTCTGTAAACTTTCCAATGGGTCCTGAAGACTTGTTTTAGTTCACATAGCTTTTGCTGGTGTTTAGGGTGGGAGAGAGATATTGATCACTGGGGATTTTGGAGAGGCCTGCTGGATTTGCTGTGTGTTATATGCTTTTATATTTTAGCTGCTATTGAGATGAGAGATCTTTATTGGCATATACATCATAACAATATATAAGTAAAATCACACAACAAATCTATAATCCATAATCATATGATACACACCCAAAGAGAGGAACCTCATAGTCAGAAATGCCCCATACGCTAGCTTGTTACAGAACTATGCTTTCACTTCCATTTCCCGAGAACTCATAACTGTATAGATATAAAGGGCAACACTATCAAGAGTTTCTCCTTCCTCTGTTGACAAAAGGGTTCGCAAGACATGTGCCTTGGCCCATTCCTGGAGACGCACCAAAATCAGCATAAGATGTTTCTGGTGATGAGTCTTGTGGAAGGGGCAAAACAGGAAGACATTTTCAAGTGTCTCTACATGATTCAGGCCACAGGGACACAGCCTTGCTGGCAGGGGTATTCCCTTATACCAGCGATTTTCAACCAAGCTCATGGCACACTGACAAGGCCACTAAAATTGTCAAGGCACACCATCAGGTTTTTTTTACAATTGACAAGGCACACCATGTTGCCAGTGGAGGGCTCACATCCAGATTGGCCCTACTAATAAATGACCTTCCCCCAAATTCCACTGGCACACCTCTGGACCACTCCAGTGGTGCAGTGTGCCATGGCACTGGTTGAAAATGGCTGCCTTATACCAACCCCATAAAAGGGCCAAAGGAAGGGCATTTAGCTGCAGTTTTTAGACTGGATGCAGTGGCATGGCAGGTTAAACCACTGAGCTGACAAGTCTATTGACTGCAAGGTTTGCAGTTTGAATCCGTGCCACGGGGTGAGCTCCTGTTGCTTGTCCCAGCTCCTCACAGTTTTTAAACTACTGTTTTTTAAAGTATTGTTTTTATTGTGTATGCTTTTTATCTTTTTGTGTTGTAAACCTCCTAGAGTTCCAGGTTTTGTTACATAAGGAAAATTGATATATAAATCTCCAAATAAATAAAAATATTCAGAAGGCAAGTTGTCCTACCTGTAGAACTACGATTAGTTTGAAAGCTTTGACAATCTAGACTTCAAACTACTTACTTTGATTCCTTGCATGAAGAGTAAAAATAACAGCATGAGCTGTTTCACATCTGTTTTACGAGAACTGTGATATCCTTTGAATGAATAGTGAGCAAGAGTACTGTGATGGTGTCTAACGTTGATCATGTGCTTACATGTCTGATATGTTAATGGAACTAATTATCTGGCCAGTGTTGTTAAGGTAGTCATAGTAGTTGCTGTACAAGGCTTTGGCTGCTGCTTTTCTTAGCATGTCCTTGTGTGTGTGTGTGTGTGTGTGTGTGTGTTTTTAAAAAAAAATTCCCTTCCTGGTACTAGCCAAAGATATTAAGGTAAGAGTTCTTGTGGTTTGTTGAAGCCTCATTTAGTCTGATCAGTAGACAAAGCCTGTCTTCTTTGGATTTGGCAACATGTTAGTCCTGACTTTTGTGATGGAGGGAAAATAGTGCAATTATCCATTTCCTTGAATAATTCTTATCTTGACCTCAACAGGGGCTCTCTGTTGTTCATTTTAATCTGGTGTACCTAAGTCCAACACACACAGACACCTACAGGACATTTAGAAAGCAGATGTTCTGGTTCTTGAGAAATGGGCCAATATGTCCTGAACACGTAAGAAATTGATGAACTGACATCACCTTGCCACATGTATATGAGTGTTGCATCATGGATTTATCCTCCTGGAATTGCTTCAGGTGGTATTGAAATATTGGCTCACTGTCATTCAAACAATATTGTTGACTTGTGTATTAATTTCTCGCTCTGTCTCCCATTCTTTTTACAGGGTGCAAAGGGGGAAAGGGGCGATAGAGGATTGCCAGGATTGCCAGGACGGCCAGTGAGTTCTTTGCAGATCTTTCACCTTTTAAATTTTCCCTGCTTTTATTATAAGCCATAAATCATAGTGTCTTATCTGTTACCACAGGGGGAAACTGGGAGGAACGGGAATGATGGTGTGCCCGGAAATCCAGGTTTTAAGGTATTTGAATTTATTAAAACATTATATAGTATGGATAACTTGAGTGGAGAATGTATGTATGTGTGGTGGGGAAGGCAGTTAAAGCGAGCTGTAACATTCTTAAGTGCGGTGCAAGTGATTTGAGCACATTTGCTGTTCTGGAAAACACTCGCATGGTGTGGTACAATCAAGGTACTAATCTGCAGCTGTAGGATAATAAAATGTTAATCGTAACAATTTGTAGAAGTCTTGCTGTTGATCTTGGCGTTTTGAAGCCCATGTGAATGCTGCTTGACTATGTTCATCAATATACGTATAATAATTACTGTTTTTAATATGTATATTGAAATATAGAAAATAATACTTGAATCAGACCTTTGTATATTTAATTTAAACACAGATACAGTTCAGAATGTTGCATTGATAATTCCTCCCCTTATCCTCCTTCAATATCCAAAAAACATCAGTGCAACACGCACACCAAAGATTCTGGAGAATAGTACATTTACAAGGTAGTGACAGTCCTCTTTACAACCATACCATACAACTTTTTACATAATTGGAAATTGAATGAAAATTTCCTGGGTGAAAACAATGACTGTGAATTTTTGACTTTCTGTGTGGGGAAAAGAAATCAGAGTGTTTTATCCTTCCTTTTGGAGGCAATAGCATATGGGGGAAACCAACGAGAAAACCTAAGACCTACTGTGATAACCTGAAGTATGTGAGCACATCTGTTATCCCCCACCACCCCATGCTTTGTACATGAGTTGTGCTGCCTTCTGACCTTCTCTAGTGGCCATAATTTACCACTGAGAATTAGATGTATAATGTCCAAGAAACAATCCTGCAGTTCTGAAATGACCTTTTTCCTAAGTTATTGTCACCAAAATGCACCAGGGACTTCTTCAAAGGCAAATTCTTCACTAGTAAACTTTTGAACAATTTAACAGAGATAGGATCTGCTAAAATAAACAAAAAAGAACAGTGTGTCCAGGTTCCAGTTTAAATTTAAAGTATGCAAATTGCTTTCCTGTTTAATTCACTAGCAGTTGAGCAAACATTATAAACTAAAAATAATTAAATAAAAAGATATTTTGATTTCAGTAGTTTCCTTAATTAAGCTACAATCCCATTGCTTACACCAGGGGTGTCCAAACATTTTGGCAGGAGGACCACATCATCTCTCTGACACTGTGTTGGGGGCCGGGGGGAAAAAGCAGTAATTTACATTTTAAATTTGAATAAATTTATATAAATGAATATATTATAGATAGAACTTATATGAATGAATGAAGGTCTTGCAATAGCTCAAGGCCTATAAAACGCCTTGCACAAAGCAAGGCCAGCCTTTCCTTTGCTGCCGCTGCTGCATCACAGACGTGAAACAGCAAGCAGTGGAGGGAGCCCTTATTCCGCAGCTCATGCAAGAGGTCAAACAGTTGGCCGTCACACTGAGAACAGTTGCATCAGGTCAGCGTGGGCTCCAGCAAGTCTCCGGAGGGCCAGAGTCTCATTGGAGACTGGGGTCTCCCTGAGGGCTGGATTGGGAGTCCTCGAGGGCCGCAAGTGGAACCAGGGCCTGGGTTTGGGCACCTCTGGCTTACACGATAAAACCTCATTTCAAATAGACTTCAGCCTATGGGAAAGTACGCTGGATCGTCACCTGAACTATGTTTTCCTGCTTGTGATGTGGGCACAATGCATTCTTTTAAATTTTATTTTTGATGTTTGCTTTTGTTTTTTGGAAAGCATGGTTTTCTCCAGCAAGTCTTAGGTGATTCTGTTACAGAACAGGAAGAGTTTACAGCACTCTCTCAATTTGCTTTAAACCATGAAAGCAGTAGTCTTTTGTTTATGCTGTAGTAAAATGTTGTCAGCTTGCCTCTAACATCTGCTCTCTATAAAGCATTACTTTACTTTGGGTTTATTGTAATCAGAATCAGAAGATTTTAACAAGCAAGGCATCTTTGGAGATTCCTGCTGGAGTCTTCCTTATTTTATTAGAAAAATTCAGAAACATATTTATTCTTGGAAACAATATGAAATAATTTGCTGCACTCCAAAACCATACTCTCTACAATTTGGCCTCTTCATAGTTGTACACATGGGGATGTTCTTCTGTGGAATGATTCAAATACAATCCTTATTTGTGAAATGTGTGAGTTCTGTTTTCCCTCTGTTTCTCTTTCCACTGATTCTGAAATTGCTGCAAAATTGAGTTTTGGCAAACCTTGCCCTCCTTGCTTCAGAGTTAGCAACATCAGGCGTGGTTTGCTGGACTCCATGAAAGAGTAAAATTGCTCACTATTTGGAGTCCAGCAAACCACGCAAGGTTTAGTCAAATAAATAGTCAAATAAATATAGGCAAATAAAGTGAAATAGTCAAATAAAGCTTTCACATCCACAATAAGTTGTTTCCTGTGTTCATGCTATCTCTGCAGCATATTTAAGCATCTTGTGAAACCCACTGTAGTGTTGGGTCCATGACAGCCATGTTTAAGAAATGAGGGACCAGCTTCAGGTTCATGCTCCTGTCCTATAGCTCCTCCCCTTCCAAATGTGCTCCTCAATAATGGTTAAGCAATTGGTCAGTATTAACATGGTATATCTAAAACACACTTCAAATTGTAGTTTTAAATTCTGAGTTAAGGAGAACCATAGATATCTACGTCTATGATATTAGCACCAACCAACTCCTTAACCCATTTCTGCCTGGTCCACAGGTGTACACATTTGGTCCCTGTTGCATATATGCAACATTGGGCAGAAATAGCTTAATCTTTTATTAAAAGGGAGGGAGGAATTTGGTCCAGTGTGAGCACTATATTCTTGTTCTTGGTTCCCAATTTGTTAAACACGTTTAGGAGTCAGGATTATATTTGCACCATCTCCCTTGTTCATAGATGAAATGTATGAACATTAATTATTCTAAAAAAAGAAGATAATCTACTCCCATTATATCTTATTTATTCAGAGTATGTCCCATGAAGTTGGCTTCTCAACAGACTTTATATCTGATATGCAGTAGTCAACTTTTTATGAAACAATGTCTCACTCTACACTTGAATAGTTAATATTTTTAACTATTTTACTGTATGTCATCAATATTAAGGGAGAAGTTGGAGAACCAGGTTCTGCAGGACCAGAAGGAAGAAGGGGAGACCCTGTAAGTTTTTCAAGAAATGTTTATACCTTATTATGTTTTGCACAAATATCTTGACATAGTTATATCAAGCTGTGGTTTTGCAGACATTCAAATTTTTCTTGAAAAATGTGTCTTAGAAGTTTCCTGTCAAACAATTTGAGTTCATTTTGCTTTTGAAAGTGCAGGTGTTCCTCATTCCCCCCCCCCCCCCCACATCAAATGGATTCAGGTTATTACTACTTTGTCTTATGGTGACTTCTGCTTTGAGAATCTTCATGGCCCTAAACACATTGAACTTACACATTGAACAACAAGCTATTACATTGAACACATTGAACAACAAGCTATTACAACATTCCTCCTTGAAAGCGTGGTAGCCGTGGAGATGATCACCTGTTGCAGATCAAGGCTCTTCAGGGCAACTCAGATTGTATATAAATTTCAGTATGAGAACTAAAGAAATTGGCAGGTGATGAAATTAGGTCATTCTCTGTATCCTCCTAGTGACATATGTATATAAATGCCTATAACTACAATGCATCTGCACTTGGGTTTTATAAGCTTGAGTTTCAGATTTAAGAATGCAATAATATCTGTGACTTCAGAATTACTAGAATGCAGAAGAATTTGAAGGGATTGTGCCCACTCCTACCAATTTTTGAATTAACCAGTAGTTTCTATGCCCTAATTCATGAGGTGTTGAAGAGAAAAAGTGACTCTGAGTCCAGTGCTATTCCCCGGCAGAGGTTCTGCAGGGCAGTGGAACCCGTATGCAGCCTCTAGCTGTTTGTGCTCACAATTGGGGTGTTATTTACCCTACGTGTTTCTCTGTATAAAACAAAAAAAGATGCACATGTTGTTGCTTTTTAGGATTGTCTCCAAAACAGTATTATTTAGGTATATTGTATTTATGTTAATTAACCCCCCCCCCCCCCAAAAAAAATCATCATGTAGTTATGCTGGTCTGAAACTAAAGTACATTGAGGAAAAGGAAAATTGGGTCAGTAGAAACATATGTTACCTTTTCATGTCCAAAAAACTGCTCGTAGGAGACGCTTGAGGAACAGGCCTGGATTGCTGTCTTTATTCATCGGCATTACGCTGACTTCAGCCCTATTTGATGCCAGGAAAAATCAGTGTTTGTATTCCTATAAACAAACAATGTTTCCTTTCTGCTAATGAACTTTAGAAACTGAGATCCTTCATCTTTTCTTAAAATTTTGACTGTATTTTATTATGTTGGACACTTTGAGCCTATAAGAAGGTAGGATATAAATTCCGAAAGATGTTGGGTTGTCAGATAGATCTTACTTGTTAAGTGCCTCATCCTGCAAAGTACTATTAAAATACACACCTTCCTTTACATTGCAAAACTATGTTCGAAATGTATAATAATAAAAATACAATTAAAAAAATATAATTTAAAAGTATTATTATTACACCTAACAGTAAACAGCTAAAGAATTCTAGGAAAGTGGTTGTCAAACCTTTTAGCAATGGGACCCACTTATTGGAATGACAATTGGTTAGGACCCACTGGAAATGATGTCACATCATCTGTGACATCTGTGATGGAAGTGACATCATCAAGCAGAAAAATTTTTAACATCCCACATGCGACAAAATCAAACTATTAAAAGTTTACAATAAGTATAAGTTTTAAAATTTATTTGAAATAAAGAACAATACAGTACTCCTAACCCTCCTAAGCAGTTGCTGATCTTTAAAAAAAAAAAAAAAAATTCCCCACACATCCCAAAGGCTACAATCCCATAGAGTGGCGTCACTAGGATTCGCGTCACCCAGTGCAGAAGGCCTGTGCATCACCCCATGTAGTGGGCGGGGCAACACCCCAGGTGGTGGGCGTGGTGATGTACCATTGCCCTGCCCCCCCAGTGGTTTTTTGGCTGTACCTTTTGATAGAACACAGATATTTCAATGTGGTTTGTTTCATTGCATTCTGCATGAAACTACACATTTATTGATAAATAACATGATGGTATTATTCCTCCAGACTCTGATTTTAGTGATTTTGAAAACTTGTAGAGTCTCACACACACCCTGTGTCAACTTACTAACACCTTATTGTAGCAGTTCTCAAACTTTTAGCACCAGGACCCACTTTTTAGAATGACAATCTGTCCAGGACCCATCGGAAGTGATGTCATGACCAGAAGTGACATCATCAAGCAAAGGTTTTATAAATAATTAAATTAAAATGAAATAATTAAATAAGAGGGAGCCAGCCCTGTTCCACCAAGTGAATTTTCTCTGTAGTCTGCCTGCAATAACCCCCCCCCCAAAAGAATCAGTGAGATTTCCAGCCCTCCCCAGTACCCAGCTTAAAGTTCTTCTATTTCAAGCACATCAAGATAAAGACCCACCTGGCTTTACAGGTGCAAAACAGAAAACTTTCCCCTTACCAGTTGAAGCCCCTTTTCTTGGGCCTTTTTAGTGGGGGGGGAGGCTGACTTCTGGAGCATTAGTTGTGCTCCAGTTCCATTGGATCGGGACCATTCTGGTGTCCTCACATTCCCCTTTACCTTGCCTGATCACAAGCCAAGGCACGTCTACCTACTCGCGAGTAAACTCGCAAGTGTGGCTTAGTTTTGCTTTCCATAGGGCTCAATACACTTGCAGCTGGGAGGGAGGGATCTCCTTCTCGGGTGTTTTTGGGGGCATTCATTTGATCAGGACCATTCTGACGTTGTTGGATTCCTCTCGGCCTGCCCTTTCCGATGGACTAAGGCAAGTCTGTCTACTCACATGTAAACGCGGCTGCGTAGCTTAGTTTCGCTTTCCATAGGGCTGGGAAAGAGGGACTTCCTTCTAGGGTGTTTTGGGGGGACTGCTTTCATTGGATAGGGACCATTTTGGAGGATTTCTCTCAGCCTGCCCTTTCCGACGCACTAAGGCAAGTTCGCCTACTCACAAATAAACACACGATATGGCTCAATTTCACTTTCCATAGGGCTCCATGCATTTTTGGGTTTCTGATTTTTTGGCCATAACTTTTGAAGGAAAGGAGCTATTTCACTCTGGTTTTTTGCATTGCATTGCATTCCTCTGGAAAATTCCTCTGGAAATTCCGCATCCGCATCCGTATATGGCACGACATGGCTGCTCCTAAAACCACGATTTTAGTGTGCCATCCCCAGTGTGTGTCACCCCCCTGCACCTCCCTAGCGATGCCGCTGATCCTATACACACTTACTCAGGTAGAAGCCCCATTGACTATCCTTGTTGAAAGCATATATACAGTAGCCTGTGAAAAGTAGAGAACTGTAACATTTCACCAAATGCAGTCACATTCTCTGGTAGCACCAAGTCTAATCTATTAAAAATAAAATACACATTGAAATGAATGGGGACCCACCTGAAATTGGCTCACGTCCCACACTTTGAGAAACTCTCTAGGAGTTTGATGGATGGAATTGCATTACTCCAGCCCTCTGTTTCTCAAACACCTGGAAGGTAGGATATTTTAGTTTTGTATTGTTAGATGCAATAATAACTGATTTTTTAAAATAGAGAGTAGAAGTATGTGCCTCTGAATATGATAAAAAATAATCTGCTGTGATGGAAAATATGATGGGATTTCCCACAATCCTCAAAATATTAAAGTTTGTCCATGGGTGTATTTTAATTGACCATGGAGTTCACTGTGACCAATATCACTGTGGAGATATACCAGTGAAGTTAAATCTATACATTTTCAGTTTGTACATTACTTGACCCTGTCAGGAGTCTCCATGAGGGAAATGTGCTCTACTTGTGGGTTTAGTACAGGGGTTCTCAAACTTCTTGGGAGTAAAATTCCCAAGGTAAATCTTTGTGGGGCGGGGGGGGAAGCAGTGACGTGTTAGTGTCACTAATGAGGCGAAGGGGGGTTTTGTCTTACAGGGGGCTGCTGCAAAGTCCAGGAGATGTGGGGAGCCCCGTGGAGCCCTCCGTAGGGCTCCCGGAGATGTAGAATACTGAAAATAAGTGATTGGAAACCACTTCTAGTTTGTGATTCTTCACCAGTCCATAGATTTCATGGAATGTCAGCTGGGTTCTCATAGCTTTGAGCCTTTAGCTAGGATTCTCCTAAAGGAATTTACCCTTACCTGATTTGCTTGGGAAATCTTGGTTTGGCACACTGCCCACTTATGAGACTTTGGCCTGAACATAAGAACATAAGAACAGCCCCACTGGATCAGGCCATAGGCCCATCTAGTCCAGCTTCCTGTATCTCACAGCGGCCCACCAAACCAGCCTGAATCCTAACCAGCTTTCCAGCACAAGTCATGCACATTGGGGCAAAAAAATCAAAACTTCACATATAGGCTAATGTTCTGAGCTGTCTGTGACAGATCAGGAGAAAGAACTTGGGGTGGTGGTGAACAGCTCGATGAAAGTGTCGACCCAATGTGCGGCGGCAGTAAAGAAGGCCAACTCTATGCTTGGGATCATTAGAAAAGTATTGAGAACAAAACAGCTAATATTATAATACCGTTGTACAAATCAGTGGTGAGGCCGCACCTGGAGTATTGTGTTCCGTTCTGGTCACCACTTCTTCAAAAGGACATAGTGGAAATGGAAAAGGTGGAAAAGAGAGTGACTAAAATGATTACTGGGCTGGGACACCTTCCTTATGAGGAAAGGTTGCAGTGTTTGGGCCTCTTCAGCCTAGAAAAGAAGTGCATGGGGGGGGACATGACTGAGACATACAAAATTATGCAGGAGATGGAAGGAGTGAATAGGGAGATGTTCTTTACCCTCACACAACTCCAGAACCAGGGGATATCTACTAAAATTAAGTGTTGGAAGAGTTGGGACAGACAAAAGAAAATATTTATTTACTCAGTGTGTGGTTGGTCTGTGGAACTCCTTGCCACAGCATGTGGTGATGGCATCTGGCCTAGATGCCTTTAAAAGGGGATTGGACAAGTTTCTGGAGGAAAAATCCATTGCAGGTTACAAGCCACAATGGGTGTGTGCAACCTTCTGATTTTGGAGATGGGCTCCATCAGAATGCCAGATGCAAGGGAGGGCACTGGGATGCAGGTCTCTTGTTATCTGGTGTGCTCCCTCAGGCATTTGGTGGGCCTCTGTGACATACAGGAAGCTGGATTAGATGGGCCCTTGGCCTGATCCAGTGGGGCTCTTCTTATGTTCTTATGTACCAATGGGATATGTGCTGCATCCTGCAGTTAGGTGGCGCTCATGGAGGCCTCCTCAGAGTAAGGGAATGTTTGTTCCCTTACCTCAGAGCTACATTGCCCTTATGTCGGTGCTGAAAAGTGGGTTAGGGTTGCACCCTTTGGCTTTAATCCTATACACATTTACCTTCGAGACAGTCCCAGTGAGTGTTAGGATTCTACTGTGTCTGTATTTTCTTGTGGAAGTGGATTGACTCAGTTTTAATGTGCAAAAGGCTATCACATTTAATTCAGAAAGCATACCTGATATTAGAAAAGATATTAACTTTTTTTCTTTTTCTTCAACTTATTCTTTGTGAACCAGAAGGTATGTAGGACTGCTTTGTCTTCATGGCTTTAAGATGCAGTTGTTTCTGCTTAAAAAGCAGTGGGCACGGTTCCAAAGAGCTACTGCTCATTCATTCAGAGACTTCAACTAGATCCTTCTGAGATTTTCTTTGGAGGAGATCTATATATTAACAGCAGCTTGAGCATTGCATATTTACTATGTGACTTTATAAAGTGGATCTTTGGCCCTTAGCAAATGCTGCTTTTGAGCGCAGGTGGTCCTGCAAAGAATATTACTTTCTTGATGTGCAGCTAGCTAGTGGCACAACCTGCAAACCTGACCAAATCGTACAATTTCTTTTTTGCTTTCAAGGGTGATTACAATGAATACCTCAGTAATCTTAGCCACAATTCACTGGAATAATTAATATTTTCATTTTTCAGATGAATGCAACAACCACAAATCTAGCACAGAAAGGAGCACTTAAGCGCCATTGGTTGTGGCCAAGTGTTGTATTACTTTAGGAATGCATTTAGTAATTCACTTGGCACAGAGGCTGTTTTAAAGCATACACATAGCTCTGAATTACCTGTATCCTGGAATAATTGCAATTATTTCTGTATTTGGTTCTCAGAAATACCGTAGAAATGGGACATTTTTTTCTGTGAATTTCTTTCAAAATCTGCTTTTCTCCTAGTTCATTTCCTTTACACATGCATTTATAATTGTATTTGTGGTAATCAAATTTTCACTGTAGTCTGATGTTTTAACTGACTTTTTTTTAACATTCCTGTGTGTTTCCACATATTCAAAAACTTTTAAATATAGGCTGTAAATAAGGAATAGACGCCTACAGCCAAATAATTGACTGGTTGGTTCCCTGCTCATCCTTCTGTGCATTCATTTTCATGTCACAATGCTACAGTGACAGTACAAGCCACATTAGCAGAATGACATGTCGGGGTCTAGAGCTAGCAACCCTGTGCCCCTTTGGCTTCTTGCCCACAGTCCCCCTTCTCCAAGTTTTCCTTGCTTACTTGCTTCCTTCTTGCCAATAATACACAAACCTCTATGTATAGCTTTCCCCCTAGTACTACTTTCACTTTGGCTCTTCCTTTCTTCAGTTCCATTTGTCCTCCACTTTTGTTTTCCTGTCAATTTTTCCCCACTTCGCTTAGGTATCTTGATCAGCCTCTTGCTATTTCTGCCTCCCTCTTCCCTTAGCAAATGATGTTTTCTCATTATAAGTGTTAGAAGAAGGGGAAGGTGGCAGCGCTAACAGTGACAGCGGTAGCACCAGTGGTAGTGTGGGCCATCTTTGTGATTCACTGCTGCTACCTCTTTCTCTGCTTACCTCCTTCGTCCTCTTGGCTTTGCCACACTGTTTTGAAATGGGGTGACATATTCATACAGAACAAGAAGGCTGGGAAAAGTAGCAGGGGAGGGGTGCTTCTCTGAACCTCCTTGCTTTGCTTGCTCTGCTTGCTCTGCTGCTCTATTTCAAGCCCATAGTGCAGTGGTTCCCAAACCTTTTAGAGGCTGTTGCCTAGAGGCTGCCAAGGGGTGTGGCTATAATGTGTTGGACAGCAGTGCTCCTCTGACCAAGTAGCAGCTTATTTAACCCTTGATGCACATAGCCTAATCTGCCCTTTCAGTTTTGTGAACCACACAAAATTGGGTCACATCCCATTGGTGGGCCCAGACCCACAGTTTGGGAACCACAGTTGTAGGTTATTGGAGCTAGGAGGGACAAGTAAGGGAGCAAATGGGGACCAGGGGAGACAATGGTGGAAGTAATGGATGAGCACAGAGTGCCACCTTTGCCCATCTATTGCCTAGCGGCAGTCCACCTCAATTTGCCTTACCACTGGGCCATCCCACTTCTTGGGTCCTTTCCAAAGGCCTCTTTTTCTACCTGTTTGGTCATTCAGATTTCACTTGCTCAGTCCCCTGCTTACTCTGTGCCCCTTCTTCAGCTTCCTGTCTTCTGGCATTCCTTTTACCTGACTTCTGTATGTCCTGCGATTACTTTTCATCATCGTGACCTGTTGTAAACATTGATCTCAAACAAAAAATTATTACAAAATGTGGGCTGCAATAATTTAGTTCCATGAGAAACTAAACATTTCAAGTCGACACACTCACTGGCCCAGGCAGTGTTGGAGTCTTCGCTGCCATAAATGAAATACAAAATAGATTGTTTTCCTTATGGTTACAACGAGGATGACCATATTAAAAGCAATATTGTAAAAACACTAATGAAACAACAAATTTGTGTTGACTAATTCATGTGAGAAAATGGTTAATCTGGAAAAGAAAAAGTTATTATCATAAAACAGAATTATCAGTTTAGTGTACCATTCAGGAAGAATGTCATGAACCAAGTGGTTTAGTTTGTACTTATGTAAATGGGGGAGGGTACATAAAACATTGGAGTTATTTTTCTCATCCCTGGCTGGCCCATGATATGCCTGCCACCACATATATTGAAAGGCCCGGCCATTCACTCTTTCTCACCTCCCCTGGGCCCTTGCTCACAAAGATCCTCTGCTCAGGACTCGTTAGCTGGGGCCCTGGATAGCTGAGGGAGGACTGGATGAGTTGTGATTGCAGTGCAGTCATGGGCCTCCCACTTTTTGTATTGGTTTGTATTCTGCAGAACTTGCATGTTTGGGCACACATGCTGAAGACCTTTCCAGGAAGAGGAAAGGACTCCATTTAGTCTTGTGCTTAGTCTTGTGCTTGTCTTTCCATTGAGAAATATCATGCCATTAATTCTCAAGCAATCATTTTGAAAATTTACTCATAATTGCAGACAGCAGACTCCAGCCAATGTTACAATAATTTTTGAGGCCCATAATTTGTTAACATAAACAAAGTTTTGATTTCAGTGGGAGAGTTGAGTATATACTTAGTTAACTCTTAAAGTGCTGAATACATACTTAATTCCAATCTTATCCCCGGCTGGTGCACAGCATGCAGGGCAACCAGTGCAAGAGTCACTGTGTCCTCTGCACCAGCAGGGGACCAGGCCAACCAGGAGTTGTAAGATTGTAAGAAAAATACTGTTTACCTCATTGGTCAATGCCTGGTCTCCTATGGGACTCCTCAGATCTTTGCCTGCTCTTTTGCTAGTTTAGATCTGAGGAGCCTGCAGTTGTACAAATCGATGGTAAGGCCACACCTGGAGTATTGTGTCCAGTTCTGGTCGCCGCACCTCAAAAAAGACATAGTTGAAATGGAAAAGGTGCAAAAGAGAGCGACTAAGATGATTACTGGGCTGGGACACCTTCCTTGTGAGGAAAGGCTAGGGCGTTTGGGCCTCTTCAGCCTAGAAAAGAGGCGCCTGAGGGGGGACATGACTGAGACATACAAAATTATGCAGGGGATGGACAGAGTGGATGGAGAGATGCTCTTTACACTCTCACATAACACCAGAACCAGGGGACATCCACTAAAATTGACTGTTGGGAGAGTTAGAACAGACAAAAGAAAAATATTTCTTTACTCAGCGTGTGGTCGGTCTGTGGAACTCCTTGCCACAGCATGTGGTGATGGCATCTGGCCTGGACACCTTTAAACGGGGATTGGACTAGTTTCTGGAGGAAAAATCCATTACGGGTTACAAGCCATGATGTGTATGCGCAACCTCCTGATTTTAGAAATGGGCTATGTCAGAATGCCAGATGCAAGGGAGGGCACCAGGATGAGGTCTCTTGTGATCTGGTGTGCTCCCTGGGGCATTTGGTGGGCCGCTGTGAGATACAGGAAGCTGGACTAGATGGGCCTATGGCCTTATCCAGTGGGGCTGTTCTTATGTTCTTAAGTGTGTGTGTCAGGCTCTGGATGGGTGTTTAGTTATGAAGGACATCAGTGCTGCAGAGATCTTCCCCCAATCCACTCCAACCACAAGCAGAACTCTGCTAGTGGCTGACCTGTGCAGTGCTGCCTCCCACCAGTGTCACTGCTGCCAATTTCCTGGAATTTCTGAAGAAGATTGTAACAGTAGACAGAAGGCAAAAGGGGTGCAGTTCTTAGCAGTTAGCAGCATGCATCCACCACTTCACCCTTTCAGCGGAATGTTGGTGGGCTGAGAGTTGTAGCAGTTTTCTCCCTTCCAGGACAATTCAGATGAAACAGTAAAAATACAAGGAGTTTTTAAAAAAGTGATGAAAAATCAGAGTAGTGGAGAAGAAAGGGTAAAGAAAAAGGAAATGATAACCCAATAAAAGGAGAAAGAGGGGGGAGGCAACAGTTGGCAAGGATGTTAAAAGCTAAGTAGCAAATAAAGCAAAGCCTGATTCAAATTCTCCTGTTACTTTCCCTACCCAACTTACTCACAATGTTCCAGTTCCCTAGTTTTTTCATCCAGATGGGTGGGTGGGCCCCTGTGGAGTACCAGTTATTTCCATTGTTACACCTGGACAAAGCTGCTTTTTATAACCTCTGGCCATTAAGTAGGTTTCAACTGTTGGACTGGGTCCTGGGGGGAGGGAGTCACCTGAGCCTCTGAGTTTCCCATTTAAGGAAACCAAGTTAATTTCATGGTCCAGTGAGCTGACTCAAACTGGTCTCTTTGTTTAGTGGTCACTTGGGGGAAAGGTTGATGTTCAAACAATAACCAGCAACACAATAGGGCAAACACAGCTATTGTCTTTGGATAACACAGCAGTCTCTTTTGAAGAGCAGAAACTTTTGAGGTGGTAGAAGAGAACATAGAAGCTTAAAAAATTGTGTGTGTATGTTTGTGTGTATGCATTGGGGGGGGGATAGAGAGAGATTGAAAATCAGCCTTTTAAAGACAGCATTGTTTATAGAATACCCTGCTACTTTGTACAAACAGTGAAACTGAATAGCAGGTTAAAATTTTTAATTTGCCATTAAAGGAAAAATGTTGCTGGATAGAGTTAGTTTTACAAAGGACTTCCCCAAAGGCTGTTTTCCCCCCAAGCCAGTGAATCATGAATTATTCCATACAATGTATTCTAACACTCCCAGAGAGTGGCACTTTTCCCATTTGTAATGTTTCCAATGATTCTGTTTTCCTTGGTGGTTTAACAATTGCATGAATAATCTGGTTTGTATTAGTGTTTGATTAGAGACAGACAGGCATTTCTTATCATTTCTCATAAAGCAGTCTGTGCAAGAAAAGAAAAGAAAAAAGAATTGTATCATTTCATGCTACAGGTTGAATTTAACAAGTATTATATCAAGCTTCAAACACATGCCAGATGTTTTGATCACTCCAAAGTATTGTTCTGACAATTTAAGTAATGCCTGTCTTTTCAAATCAACCCTTAACATTACATTGGCTGTTAACTTACTCAGGTTCACAATCTTTATATTGCATATAAAAGTATCTGTTGAGTGGCTTTGTAAAATCTTTTCAGAACTCAGGATGGTTTTAAGTGTGAAACAAGCACTTAAGATTTCTCAGTCCCTTTTTTTCTGAGCATCTTCCTTTGGGCAAAATCCAGGTCCATCAAACTAAAACGAACGCAAGTTATGAAAATGAGAAAACTGCGCTAAGAAAACATAGGAAGAAATTTTGTCGCCCCTTCTGGGTTTGAACTGACATTAATTAGCCTTTGCAGCTGCTAGCTGGTGATGTTTGGATGGGAAAATAACATTAATGGGAGATTGAATCTTTTCCAGCAGGCACTAAATCCTGCATTACATTTCACAATGTACAATGCATTAATCATTTACTTTACTATGTGCATTTGGGGAAATCACTGAGATATCAAGAAAAGATTTTGGTATTTCTTGATGAGTTGCAGGAAAGTGACTCATCTCTTGATCATACTACCTTTCTGGTTCAGAGATTGCCCTGTTAGGCTTTCAGACCACTATTTCTAAGACCAAGGGTGCAATGCTAACCAACTTTCCACCACTGGCATAGCTGTGCCAGTGGGACATGTATTCCATCCTACAGTTTGGGGGCAGTCATGGAGGCCTCCTCAAGGTAAAGCAATGTTTGTTCTCTTACCTCGGTGCTGAAAATTTGGTTAGGATTGCACTTTAAGCCTATTTGCCATAGGTTACAGCAGTGGTTCTCAAACTTACTCCCAAAGTAAGCCTTTGCAGGGGAGGTGTGAGGGCAGCAATGCAGTCTCCAGCATCGCGTCGCTAAGGGGGTGAGAGAGGATGCCTTTACTTACTGTGGGCTTGGGCAAGCAGCAGGAGGTGCCAGGAACGGTGTGCAGCCCTCCGCAGGGCTCCCCGAGGCTTGGAATGTTCAAAAAGAGCAAAACCACTTCTGGTGTGCAAACACCAGACTAAGCTGGGACCAGACTAAGCTGGGACCAGAAGCACTCACTAGATGGCCTTAGGCAAGCTGCTCCTCTTAGAGTCCAATCGTATTCTCTCTCCCCCCCCCCATTGGTGCAGCTGCACTGAATCTTCTGGAGGAGGATCAGGGAGCTTTGGAGGGGAAAGGGAAATTATTTTCTCTTACCCTTCGTAAGCCTCATGATTGCCAACAGCTCTTGATTGCCGGCTCTTTAGCTGGTGCAGGTCTAAGGAGAAGAAAGGTGTAGGGAGATTTTAAAAAGAAGTGATAGGATCCAGTGTGTGTCATTGTTGCTGGATCCACCCCCCTCCTGCCACCTCCCTGACCTGATTTTCCCCACCCAGTTTCATTCCCTTCTGCCCACCCACTACTGTCTCACTTGGTCCAGTAGGCACAACGGGAACTAGCAGTAGTTTCACTACTGTAGAATTCCACTGTAGAATCTCTGTGGGTTAAATTACCAGGCTTGTGCAGCGATGTAATACTGGGGGCGTGCTATCGTCCTCCAGACCAGAAATCGGATGGGGACCTTGAAATGAGGAAACAGATCAGGGAGGTGACAAGGAGGGACAGGGTTGTAATCATGGGGGACTTCAATTATCCTCATATTGACTGGGTCAATTTGTGTTCTGGTCACGATAAGGAAACCGGATTTCTTGACGTGCTAAATGACTGTGGCTTAGAGCAGCTAGTCACAGAGCCCACCAGAGGACAGGTGACTCTGGATTTAATATTGTGCAATACTCAGGACCTGGTTAGAGATGTCAGTGTTACGGAGCCATTGGGGAACAGTGATCATGCTGCGATCCGTTTTGACATGCACGTTGGGGGAAGAATACCAGGCAAATCTCTAACAAAAACCCTTGACTTCCGACAGGCAGACTTCCCCCAAATGAGGAGGCTGGTTAGAAGGAGGTTGAAAGGGAGGGTAAAAAGAGTCCAATCTCTCCAGAGTGCATGGAGGCTGCTTAAAACAACAGTAATAGAGGCTCAGCAGAGGTGTATACCGCAAAGAAAGAAGGGTTCCACTAAATCCAGGAGGGTGCCCGCATGGCTAACCAGCCAAGTTAGAGAGGCTGTGAAGGGCAAGGAAGCTTCCTTCCGTAAATGGAAGTCTTGCCCTAATGAGGAGAATAAAAAGGAACATAAACTGTGGCAAAAGAAATGTAAGAAGGTGATACGGGAGGCCAAGCGAGACTATGAGGAACGCATGGCCAGCAACATTAAGGGGAATAATAAAAGCTTCTTCAAATATGTTAGAAGCAGGAAACCCCCCAGAGAAGCGGTTGGCCCTCTGGATGGTGAGGGAGGGAAAGGGGAGATAAAAGGAGACTTAGAGATGGCAGAGAAATTAAATGAGTTCTTTGCATCTGTCTTCACGGCTGAAGACCTCGGGCAGATACCGCTGCCCGAACGGCTCCTCCTGACCGAGGAGTTAAGTCAGATAGAGGTTAAAAGAGAAGATGTTTCAGACCTCATTGATAAATTAAAGATCAATAAGTCACCGGGCCCTGATGGCATCCACCCAAGAGTTATTAAGGAATTGAAGAATGAAGTTGCAGATCTCTTGACTAAGGTATGCAACTTGTCCCTCAAAACAGCCACGGTGCCAGAAGATTGGAGGATAGCAAATGTCACGCCTATTTTTAAAAAGGGAAAGAGGGGGGACCCGGGAAACTATAGGCCGGTCAGCCTAACATCCATACCGGGTAAGATGGTGGAATGCCTCATCAAAGATAGGATCTCAAAACATAGATGAACAGGCCTTGCTGAGGGAGAGTCAGCATGGCTTCTGTAAGGGTAAGTCTTGCCTCACGAACCTTATAGAATTATTTGAAAAGGTCAACAGGCATGTGGATGTGGGAGAACCCGTGGACATTATATATCTGGGCTTTCAGAAGGCGTTCGACACGGTCCCTCACCAAAGGCTACTGAAAAAACTCCACAGTCAGGGAATTAGAGGACAGGTCCTCTCCTGGATTGAGAACTGGTTGGAGGCCAGGAAGCAGAGAGTGGGTGTCAATGGGCAATTTTCACAATGGAGAGAGGTGAAAAGCGGTGTGCCCCAAGGATCTGTCCTGGGACCGGTGCTTTTCAACCTCTTCATAAATGACCTGGAGACAGGGTTGAGCAGTGAAGTGGCTAAGTTTGCAGACGACACCAAACTTTTCTGAGTGGTGAAGACCAGAAGTGATTGTGAGGAGCTCCAGAAGGATCTCTCCAGACTGGCAGAATGGGCAGCAAAATGGCAGATGCGCTTCAATGTAAGTAAGTGTAAAGTCATGCACATTGGGGCAAAAAATCAAAACTTCACGTATAGGCTGATGGGTTCTGAGCTGTCTGTGACAGATCAGGAGAGAGATCTTGGGGTGGTGGTGGACAGGTCGATGAAAGTGTCGACCCAATGTGCGGCGGCAGTGAAAAAGGCCAATTCTATGCTTGGGATCATTAGGAAGGGTATTGAGAACAAAACGGCTAGTATTATAATGCCGTTGTACACCGGGAGTATTGTGTCCAGTTCTGGTCGCCGCATCTCAAAAAAGACATAGTGGAAATGGAAAAGGTGCAAAAGAGAGCGACTAAGATGATTACGGGGCTGGGGCACCTTCCTTATGAGGAAAGGCTACGGCATTTGGGCCTCTTCAGCCTAGAAAAGAGACGCCTGAGGGGGGACATGATTGAGACATACAAAATTATGCAGGGGATGGACAGAGTGGATAGGGAGATGCTCTTTACACTCTCACATAATACCAGAACCAGGGGACATCCACTAAAATTGAGTGTTGGGCGGGTTAGGACAGACAAAAGAAAATATTTCTTTACTCAGCGTGTGATCGGTCTGTGGAACTCCTTGCCACAGGATGTGGTGCTGGCGTCTACCCTAGACACCTTTAAAAGGGGATTGGACAAGTTTCTGGAGGAAAAATTCATTATAGGGTACAAGCCATGATGTGTATGCGCAACCTAGAATGCGCAATTCTAATGATTTTAGAAATGGGTTATGTCAGAATGCCAGATGCAAGGGAGGGCACCAGGATGAGGTCTCTTGTTATCTGGTGTGCTCCCTAGGGCATTTGGTGGGCCGCTGTGAGATACAGGAAGCTGGACTAGATGGGCCTATGGCCTGATCCAGTGGGGCTGTTCTTATGTTCTTATGGCACTGCTGCAACTTCTTACACTGCTTACATTATCTCAAATGGTGAAATCTTCATAATCAGCTATTGGGCAGCGGGTTCACAACCAGGTGGACCATTGCTTCTGAATGTTTACTATCAGAATAGTTCAGGTCCACTATCCATCATGTCATTGGCTTCTGTGACAAAAATAAATAAATGCCTGGAATGTGCCAGGAAAAAACAACTGCAGACAGGTCATGTTAACGGTCATCTATGTGTCCCACTCAGGAAGTCATCCTCATAAGGCAACTGTTGTGAGATTCCCCCCCCTTTTTTTTCTTAAACTCCGACACCTTCACAGGCTGCAATCCTAACCACACTTTCCTGATAGTAAGCCCCATTTAACAAAATAGAACTTGCTTCTGAGTAGACCTGGTTAGGATTGTGCCCACAGTTATGTATGTGCCTCTGAGAATACAAGCACCTGTGGATTTAGGCTACCTAATCAAACAATGCAATTAGAAGAAAAACAACATTGTGGTGTTTCCGCAGCCCTTAGGAAAAATGCTCCAGGTCTCTGGCCAGCCTACTGCAGGAACTTCATAGTACAATTTAGGGCTGAAAGGAGGGTAGGAGACTTCAAAAGGAGAGGGTAAAAATGCATTTTTCCTGCCCCTTTCCAGTCACCTTGTCTAGCCTAGAGAGGGAAAAGATTCTAAGCATTCCCTTCCCCAACTCTGGTTTCTCTCTCCAGGCTACAGTCAGCCAGTGGTTCCCAAAGTTTTAGCATTCCCAAAGGTTTTAGCATTAAATGACACTCTTGGAATCCATCTAACTTTATGAGACAAAAAAACCATTTGCACCTTACCAGCTGCTCAAGCCTCTATATTTAGCCTTTTTAGTACAGTTTTTTTTGGGGTGGGGGGTGGGGGCTGCCTTCTGGAGCATTGTTTGAGCTCCACATTCATCAGACCATTCTGGTGGCCTTTCGTTCCCCTTTGCCTCTCCTTTAGTAGGAGCATGCATGTTCTTCTGCATGCAAGTTAATGTGCACTTGCAGCTCCATTTTCATAGGGCTCGATATATATTCCTTGTATTGGAGGGGGGACTTCCTTCTCACGTGTTTTTGGGGGACCTACATTGATAGGATTGAGACCATTCTGGTGATGTTGTGTTCTTATTGGCCTGCTCTTCAAAGTGGGCAAGGCGTATCTGCGTATGCATGAGTAAATGCACATGTGTAACTCAGTTTCATTTTCCATAGGGCTCAATGCATTTTCCTAGGGCACAATCCTGACCCTCAGAAGTGCTGGTGCAAGTCCCTTGCGCTGGCCCAGAGGTGTTGTGAAAAAACCGTAAAGCACTTTTGTGCCAATGTTCAAGGAGGGAGGCCTGCAGTGCAGGTGGACTGGGAAAGCCATGCTGGCAGAGTCAGGCTGGTGCAGGGGTTAGAGAGGGGAGGGGGAGGGTGGGAAAGAGGCATTCCAGGGTGTGTGTGTGTGGGCTGGCCCATGGGTCGGCTGCAACTGAGTGGGGACCAGGATCCAGCACTTGTGCTGGATCCTAAACCCAGTCCCAAGCAACCTGGAGCAGCTCTGGGCTGCTCAGATCTGTGCCACCTCTTTATGTGACTTGCAACCTACAGTTTGGGAAACGCTGCTCTAAGTTATTTGGAGATGAGCAGGTCACATTTCTCCCATCTTGTCCCAGATGGTTCTCAGCTATCCTTGACTTTCCATATTTCACTGAGCAGGATCAGTTCGTGCTGAGCTGTTTTAATTATTTTTTCTCTTTTTTTCTTGTGATTGATAAACAATTTTTGTTTGTGCATACCTGAGAAGTCTCCTGAGTATCCAGAAGCCAGTATCTTGTCCATGGGTGGCCCTGTTTCACTGCCCAGCTGACAGACCTGAGACCACCAAGTTCAGTATTTAGAATAATTTTTAAAAAGTACTCTCCTGGCCTCCTAATACCTCCAGGGATACATCACTGTTAGATGCTGCCAACAGCACTTAGTGAACTCTCTTCTTTCCAAACTTCTTTGGAATGATGGGACAGTGGGGATCTGCAATAAAGCCAATGTGGATCAGCAAGTATCCTTTCACTAGGGGGCATTCAACCACACAGTTCTTAGGGCCCAATCCTATCTGTGCAGAATGCTGGAAGATTGTGAGATCCACCAACATATTGTGCAGGCCATGAGAGAAGCAGCCTCTCTACCATGGTGCAGAGAACTGCAACAGGTGCAAAGGCCTGGAGGCCATGCACCTGCAGCAGTGCCATGCAAACTGGCTATCGGGTCTGGTAGTGGTAGGGGAAGATCAGGGTGGGGATTGGGCTGGGACATGGTGGATCTCAGTGGCAGTAGCATCAGCAGGATCTAAAACTCCTGTCCTAGACCTGACATGCCCCTGCGGCGAAACAGTTAATACTCCAGCTGGCATAGATCTGAGTAGCTCTGCAGAACCCCAGGCATTGGTGGAAGAAGTAGGTAAAATTTATTTATCTCTCCCAACCAGCCTGGTCCACTGCTTGTGCATGGGATGTAGCAGGGACTGTGCTGAAGACCTTGGGAGAAAGGACTTCTGCTGTTCCTGAAGGAATGAAAACTGTATCTGCCACAGGCTCATCTCTCTTCCTAGAGAGATGTGTGTTCCCCTTCCAGCATGTCCTTTTGAGGTTCCGTTTGAAGGCCTATGTTAGTTAAGAAACTTGAACTGGCAATCATCTTGCCAAATGTTTCATATTCTCATTGTTCTTCTACCAGCTTTCTGTGTATCAAGAAAAATAAGTTGTGTAACAAGGACTTTTATAGAAAAGCAAATTTTATCCAGATGATGAGTAATTTTTCCCTCTACAGTTGTTCTGCTTACAATGTATGTACCAGCACAATCAGAATTTGGGGTCACAGAGAGAAGATTCAAAACTTGTGCCAATTATTTGTACAAACAGGTTGAGACTAATTATTTGCATGGGTTCAGTTCCAAGCACTCAAGTGGATTAAAAAACTCAATTTAAAAAACTAAGTTTCTTTGCTTCAGTGATTGAAAAACAGCCTTGCTGACCTTTTGACTCTAAGATAAGAGTCATTAAGAAGACAATCCATCAGCACTTCACTCAGGCCCTCCCTTCACCAATGCAAAATGACCTATAAATAGGCTGGACCTGTATTTCTGAAAGAAAACACTTCCCTTCTTTTGTAGGTGAATTCAAGTATTGTTGCTGTTGTCGCCACGCCTATTCTGAGTCACATTTTAAAAACAAGAAGAATTTCTTTATCAAAATATTTATTATGGGCAGTAATAAATGAATTAAACTCTTGGATTAAGCCGGTTGGATACTTCTCCAGCTAAACAGGACCTTTCAAATTCTACCACCTTTTAAAACCTATTAATTAAAGAATTGCAAGATAAAGAGTTTTAGTAGAGGACATTGAAGCCTATTAAAAAGCTTGAGAATTGACAGTATCAGAACAAATATTTAGGGGACAACATTATCTCCTTCGCATAGGAGATAATGTGCTAGGGTGTAAGCATTTGTGATCTACATGTGCAATTCTGATGGCTCAAAATAGCTAAAAAAATTAAACAAATAGGACACATTAAAATTTCTCGCAAGCCTTCCTTAGACATTCTCTAACCATGGCAAGCAATCATTCTTAGAAAATTCATGCTTGGCAAGACCACCCACTGATGCATTCTTAAATTCCACCTCATCACGCCTCATGCTTATTTTAGTGTTAGTTTACATAGAAAGATGCTACGCTTGGGGAAAGATCCTCCCCATGATTAGCGACAAAATAAGCACGAATTCAGAGCACGAGTTTCAGAGCATAGCAGCAGCAAGGCTTACTGGTACAGTCATGGGCTTCTGAAATGGTGGGTGTTCTCCATGGTTGGAGAATATCCAAAGAGGGTTGTGCTGCCTGACGTGGAGGAATTTGCATGCTTCCTCACTTGCACATCATCTCTCATCAATGAATTTGTGAATTAAGGAACCAGCTTTAATTGTGTTTTAAATATTAACTTGAAATGTATTTAAACTTCTTTTCAAGGGAATTCCTGGGATACCTGGAGCTCAAGGAATAAAAGGAGAAAAGGTATTCATAAAGATGTAACATTAGAGTTTATGCTAAGTGCGCTTGCTGCTTTCAATAAAACGAGATAAACCCTCACATTTTTACTATATGGTTGTTGGCTGGATTATATTTCCCCTCCCCCCCCCCCAAATTGATAACCTACACATTTCTGCATATCAAGAGTTCCGTATAGTCCATGGTAGATTAAATTTTAGCCAAATGTATTTCTGTCCATGCTTAATTCTTGGTTTTCAACAAATTAATTGCCCAATCCTTTTCTTACTACATGTCATATCCTATCCCCCTTCCTGGGCCTGATCTGCCAACACAAATCAGTGTGAACTTGTGCCAGCTATATGGCTGGCACAGGTCTGAGTTGAGTCATTGTAGCTGCTTACCTCAAGGAGACCTCCAGCAGTGAAACCTGAGGAGACCTTCCCCTCATGCTGCAATATAGCCCTCACAAGTGCCAATACATTGGCGCGGGAGACTTTAGTTAGGATTGGGCTGTAAGAGGTTCTGTTGATTTCTTCAACAACAAGTTACATATAGAAGGATATCTGGTGCCACTGTGGGCAGACTAGCTGTATTACTGTCTTTTGGTAAAAATGACTCTGAGCAACTTCATACATTAGAAAGAAAAGTGGAGTGAAGGTCTTAAATTTTCTCACAGTGTGAGTTTCTCTGCATCTCTAGTTGCATATGAAGTGGGACATGTATCTTATCTGCAGAAAACTCCAGGAGTCATTTGGGTGACACACCTGGTGCCTTCGTCTTGCTGCTTTAAATCATCTGTTTTGTTGGAGGAAGCCCTCAATGGGGACGAAGAACCTGACATACCTCCTTGAACAGGAACAGCAAGAGTGTAACTTTCAGGGCCCAATCCTATGGTTGCCTTGCACTGCCAGGACTCAGATTTTGGCAGTGCAGGGCACTTTCCAGTAATGTGTACTTTGGGTCACTGCCACAAACTGGGGTGGGGGGGGGAGGGAGAGAGAATAATAATAAATGTTTTTACTTGCCTTCTGCTGGCTGTCCGATTGTCCCCACCCCCAATATTGTATGCTGTGTGTGCTTCGCCAGCATGGCTGCATTGGCTCCAGTGTTGGGGGATAGGATTGGGCAGTCAGATGCTTTAGAACAGTGCTTCCGAAACTCCTACAAGGTAGTTGGGAGTATTGTGTGTGGGGGAAGGGCTATGGCAGCAATGTGATACCCAGGATTGTGCTGCTGCTGGGGAATGGAGGGTGTTTTTTTTTTGTACTTGTCTCCAGCCAGTGCCAGAGTCCTTGGGGGTCTGGGGAACCCACTGCAAGGCTCCCCAAGCCTCTGTAAGTGTAAAAAGAAAAAGAAAAAATGGACAATTTCAGTTTCGCAAAGTGTCCACCTGGACTTCCACCAGGACTTCAGTACTGGCTGGAGGTAAGTTAAAAAAAACAAAAACCTTGCCGTCCCTGACAGCAGTGTGATCCTGGGGATCACATGTCTGCCTTACTCCCTCCCCTTAAAAGAGCAGGATAAGTGATAAGCAGAAGATTGGACAAGTTTCTGGAGGAAAAATCCATTACAAGCAAATGGTTACAAGCCATGGTGTGCATGTACAACCTCCTGATTTTAGAAATGGGCTATGTCAGAATGCCAGATGCAAGGGAGGGCACCAGGATGCAGGTCTCTTGTTATCTGGTGTGCTCCCTGGGGCATTTGGTGGGCCGCTGTGAGATACAGGAAGCTGGACTAGATGGGCCTATGGCCTGATCCAGTGGGGCAGTTCTTATGTTCTTAGGTAAGTGCTTCCCTGGTTGGTGGTCGCGACCCACCAGTTTGGGAATCACTGCTTTAGAATCTTCTAATCTAGGGGTTCTCAAACTGGAGATCTACCAGCCCAAGAACCTCTGCCTATGTCCTTTTAAGGGGCAGGAGTGGGGAGATGTTGACAATGCGATTGGACTGATTGTGCTGCTGCCAGGGTCACAGGGCCTTTTTTTGTATTTACCCGTGTCTGCAGCAGGCTCCAGTAGGTGCAGGGAGCCCTGCGGACCCTCTCTGCAGGGCTCCCAATGCCTCAAAACATTAAAAAAATGCAATTGCAGCCCACTTCTGGGTTGTGATCATGAAATTGGGAGTGGGTCGCAGTCATATTTTTTCACTGCTCTGAGGCATTGAAAGCCCTGCAGAGGGCTCTGCAGGGCTCCCTGCACTTCCCGGAAGCTGCTGCAGACGGGGGGTAGGTACGAAAAAAGCCCCTGTGACCCCTGTGTCAGCATGTTCATTTTGATCGTGTTGTCACCATCCCCCCATCCCCACCAAGACTTATCTCGGTTCTCAAATTCCCTGTAATTTGAGAACCGCTGTTCTAATCTACCTAATTAGATATTTTAGAGACTTTTGAAATTATTTATTTTTCAAGAAAATTTTCAAACAAATACTGAATTTATGCAACATGTATTATTGGATTTTTAGGGTGAAATTGGACCTCCAGGACAACAAGGAACAAACGGATCACCAGGAACACCTGTATGTATATGCTACTGTAGTCTTTTAGATACTGAACTGTCTTTATAGACATGATGAAAGCCTTCAAATCAGTGTCAATTAATTAAACACATGGGGGAAACCTATTACTGCAAAGGAAACAAGTACATTCAGTTTGTAAAACACATCAGGAATTCAGTGAATTCCATTGAAAATAACTGCATTTTTTTAAAAAGCAAACAAACCCAGATGTTAGAAATTTTGGGACAGAATTGTAGGTGAACATTCTAAATTATGTTACATTCATGCTGGGCACTACATGTACGCTGCAATGAAATAATTTCCTAACAAAGAGAACCTGGGCTATTCATTGTGCTAGACGTCTTCTTGAAAGGCTTGCGTGTGAGCTCAAACAGGACTTATGTCACTTGCTTATAAGGGAACTTGAAATCATTTATTGTTTCCATCCTATTAAACTCTTTTATGAGTAGGAGGCGCCTCTGTTCTGATCGGTTAATAACTTCTACAAATGATGCTTTTTCCAGAGTGAGTGGTATTGATTTTCAACAGATGGCAGGCCTCACAAATATAGTTCATAATTCTTGGCAAGTGGTGCTCCTTGCATTTTTGGTGGGAATGATTTTAGAGGATGCAGCTTCTTTCTGCTGAAGCTTTACTTTGCGTTATGGCTCCCGTAATACGGCTTCTGTTTGAATAATATTGTTTGAATTTTATTTGGGATTCTCACTTGAAATCAGGGCTTTTGCTATATATAATAGTATAGTAGACTGAGCTGTAGTATAGTACAGTGGTTCCCAAACTTTCTAGCACTGTGACCCACTTCATCCTCTGGTGAGTTGCAACACGATGATCATTGCATCACGATGATCCCAACCGCACCACAAAGCCTCTGTAGGCTGGTGAGCCTCTGGAGGTTGCTTCCAGGTTGCACTGGGCCAGCGGCCCACTCCATGGGCCTCCACAGGCCCCAGAATGCCCACAACAGCGAACTGGAAGTTATGAACCAAACAGGCACTGGTGTTGGCATTGAAGATAGCAAGCTGGTGGAGGTGCAATGCCTATTTTCTAGACATTTTAAGAGATGCAGATTAAGAGCATATTGTGAACTTCCATATTCTTTCTCTTTCCTTTCCTGGTTTGTTTGTTTTCATATTGCCCTTCGTACAAGAGGCTTATGATGATACATGCTGCCCCTCTCCCTTCTTTTATCCTTACAGAACCTATAAGGGAAGTTAGGCTAAGAGAAAATGACCAGTGAGCTTGATGACTGAGCTGGCATTTGACCTAGACGCAACACAGGTCATCCGTTTAGTGTTCTCTGATGTAGCTTTAACCAGGAGGCTATAATTTAGTTTAAAAACATGATACACTATCTGCAATGCTAGCCAGGGAAGGGAGGAGCAATTCATGGGGTGGGAGCTTGTGACATGCTCCCCGTTTCTTAGTAATGATTAGGTTATTACCATATGTCTGCACTGGGTTAATAAAGAATGTGTATGCATGAGAGCAAACATGGATTTTTTTTTATTAGAATGGATATGTGTGAATTAGTCCCATTAAAATAAGTAAGATGGCAATGGATCGTTTGCCAATAATCATGTAATGCAGAGTTTAATACCATTCATACTATCAGTTCTTTCCACATAACTTTGTATTTTTAGTTTGTGGCAACTTGCATCCAGGGCCATTTTCTAGAGGGAAGAGGAACACATCTCTGAGGGAATATAGTCTGGTGCCCAAGCAGAGCATGTGGGCCTTATTGCTCACAAATTTTACAGTAAAAGACAGGTCCCCACCCTGAGATACGAAAAATAAAGATTGACACAATACATACAATAGGGAGGAGGGGAAGGGAAAGGAGTGTTATAAAATTCTGCCATGCCTAATTCTGGTGTAATTTCTATTTTTCCTAATGTCTTAAGTGACAACCATTTTGATTTTAGGAGCTAGTAGAATTAATCTTCTTGAGCTCTTCATTCAGTGCAATTTTTTTCCTCTCTCAGCTTGTCTGATAAGATAAATGTATTCTCAGTGCAGGGAATATTTTGAGTGGTGTGCGGGGAAATCAACCAAATTGTACAGTGAAATTTTCCTGCTATTTGTCATACTTTTTGTTCCTGAACAGACCAGATGGAAATCCTGTTGACATTAGTTTATATTTAATACATTAGGGAAATTCAGAAGTACATTCATACTAAGTAATGATTATTCCCATTATGGTTGCCAGTTTCAATAATTTATTGATTTATTTGTCATAAATTGTGGCCAGTCTTGGAAAAAGAAGAAGTGATACCATACCTTGCTAAATTTTTACTTAGGCCACATTATGCTTTTTGTTTCATTTCTTATTATTTCATATTTTTTTCACTTTTTATATCAATTTTCCACTTACTATGCAAGAAAAGGATCCTTGCAAAATACTGAAGTCATGAAAAATGCTGTTCATTGGAACTTCTCCTTTAAGATATCGAACTTCCCTGGAGACCTCTTAAAAGTTCACAGGATGTTCTTTTGAAGCTTTATTTCAGTTCTACTAATTTTTGTGCCTATGAAGGCTTTGGACATGAATTTAATATCATATTATTTGAACAGAAAGATTCTCATTTACTTAAACATGACTTCGGTGCCAATCAGATGTAATGCTTTCTTCCTACAAATTGAAGTTTTCAAATCAGGAGCTATTTTCAGAAATGTGTCTCCTGCTATCCCCTTCCCTCACCTCTAGTTTATATTCCTCCTCACTTCCCTTATTTAACATGGCTTCATGTGTGCTGACAACTAACTGTGGTGAACACTACCCAGAACCTTCTTAATGAGTTTGAAAACAGAGTTTGAAATGGATGCGCAAACTCTGATTAAAAGTGAATGTGGCTAGTCTTTATTATAGTTGACAGAATTGTTGTCTGTACTGGTTCACATGTCTCCTCAACTTTGGTTAAGATAAATACAAGCATGCCCCCTTATCTGCGGGGGTTCCGTTCTGGGGAAACCCGCCCACACACACACAGATAGTTGAAACCGCAGATATGGGTAAATGCCCATCCCCTCAGTCTGAGGAGGTTGCCCTCCCCTTGTTTCCGGAGAGGCTTCTAAGCTCAGCAGAGCCTGAGGACGTCCGTCCCCAGCCTCTGTGAAGCTCAGACTGAGCTCAGAAGGCAAAAAAAAAGTGACTTCTGGTTTCAGAGAGAAACTGAAAGTGACATTTTAAATGCTTTATAATGCATTGGGAGACCCAGGGAAGCCTTCTCCTCTGGGGGTTTTGCACACGAGGATGCTTGCACTGGGGGGGGGGGGGGCAGACCCAATCCACTGATAAGTGAATCTGCAGATATGGGATCCACAGATATGGTGACCCCCCTGTATAGGCAAAGGAAGGGAAATTTGAACTTACAAGTGGGAAGACTAGATTGAAATCTGTCGGTTTTACATCAGCTTCTAACCTTGTTATGCTACATCCTTCTTGTTGGTAAATTGTGAATTGTAATAGTTTTCAATGGGAGAAGGTGTCTCTCCCCTCCCCATTATAGCAGTTCATTGACAGAATAAGATGTTTCAGGAGTGTGAAGGCTTCATCCTTCAGAACTCTTTTTTTGTGAAACTTGGGCAGATGCTTGAGGTGAAATGGAGGGCTCCCCAATGCTTGGAATTTCTTACAGTTCTTTGGATGCAGTGTGAAAAAGCCAGTGTCCCCCTTCCTAATTTAAAATCCTATTGCTAACCCCTGCTAACTGGGTAAGAAGCACTTTTTAAGTGGGTGCTCTTCTTTTATTTAGCGGGGAGGGGGGGAGAGTAATTAGCCGTCCTCACCACAGTACTGTTTTTTCTAGTGGCTATCTACTGGTGTTCTTTTGCATCCTTTTAGATTGTGAGCACTTTTGGGACAGGGTGCCATTAGGTGTTTGTTTGATTTTCTCTGTAAACCGCTTTGTGTACTTCCCATTGAAAAGCAGTATATAAATACTGTTAACAGCAACAGCAACAGCAACAACAGGCTTTAAAATAGATTTCCTGAATGATAGTAAGCAACATCTCAAGTGTGTTCCCCTCAAGAGACTGCACATAGCCCTTCTTCCAAGCCTGATACTACTTAACACTCAGCTTTGGCCTGGACATTATTCAAGTACTACTCAGGGTACTGTGTCCTCCATGAAGGTTTTGATGGAGGCTGCTGAATGGAGAATCTACTGCTCTAGGATCTGAAGAATTCACTGTCCCTAAACTGACAGTAGACTGCAAGATTATTAGACTGCAAGCTACAAAGCTATCTAAATGGACCTGGTCAGGGCTTAATGAAGTGCAGATAAATAAGTGTGTGTTACTGTCCACTGGCTCATGTTGAAAATGTATCCAGAGGAACATACTTTTCTTCTCCATGTGATTTTGGTATCCCTAGTTATCTTTTGTTTCTGGCAGGGAATGGCTCTTACACCTACCCTTTTACCTGGACCATTTCCCAAAGTTATGGACCCTTTCAAAACTACAGAAGACTTGGATATCTACAGCGTGGAGATGTGTGTGGGCAGAGGGGCCAGGAGGCCAGATACACCCAACAGATGATCAATGAATTGAGGGTTTTGTTAACCTTGTAATGCGTTAGGCATTATGTAAAGAAAACGGGATCCTTTTGTCTCAATTGACTTGGTAGCCCTTACTCAGATGTTTGGAAACATGTCTTTTGGCAATGGAAGGAGAGGTAGCCTGGTCAGTTCACATATGCATGCATTGGTGACTGCACTCTCTCCCCCCCAAGTGATATAGGGAATGACTAGTGAGAGCAGCTTTTATATCAGAACAATGCAGTGTTGTA
Organism: Tiliqua scincoides; assembly: GCF_035046505.1. Classification (NCBI taxonomy): domain Eukaryota; kingdom Metazoa; phylum Chordata; class Lepidosauria; order Squamata; family Scincidae; genus Tiliqua; species Tiliqua scincoides. The sequence goes on along the minus strand of NC_089821.1, from coordinate 171,250,261 downwards.
AATATAGTTTTCACAAAAGTGAGAAAGAGCTTTATAGATTCTGGCTTTCTTCAAGCTTTCCCATGCTTGCGTACAGCCCACCAAACCACATTTTAAAGGCCAGTGAGTCATCTGGAGACTAGCCGGGGAAGATGGGGAGATGTGAGACTGTACACATAGAGACCACAAGATTTGTGGTTATGGTTATGAAGTTCAAAATGCACTTGATCCAACTGCACCAAATCATCATCTTTCACATAAGTCCTGTTCCAGGGATTTCAAAGTTGTTTGAGTGGCTATGCTCTTTGATGCCTGATGGTGTCCACTCCCCCTGAAGACATTGGTATGCAGCAGAGGGTGGTCCTACATTGAGCGCTGATGGTGGATGCCCAAGTAGCAGCACTGTCCAGGATTGCAGTTTATCAACTTCGGTCAGATCTAGCCTCAGTTATTCAGGCACTGGTTATCTTTATTCTTGACTACTGTGATACACTCTATGTGGGGCTGCTCTTGAAAACAATTTGGAAACTGCATTTGGTTTAACATGTAATGCTGGCTCCTAACATGCTTTGAATGAATCACACTTGTATTATGTCTCCTGTGTTACTTACCATTTACTTTCTACTTACTTTCTTACCATCTACTCTCTACCATTTACTTACTTACTTATCATTTACTTTCTAAACCTTTCTAAACCATTTACTTTCTAAACCTAATTAAAGGTGGTGATTATTACCTTTAGTGGCTTGGGACCATATTTTGCTTATTGCTAGAGGTGTTTGTTTCTGGTGAGTAAGCCTTACGAACCCAATGGGCTTACTTCTGAGTAAAATAAATAATACCATTTTTAAACACCTTGCCTGCATCTATATGAGCAGACGCAGGCCTTAATTTAATCTTCCTAGGCTTTGCTCTCTGGCCTGTGACTCACACAAGTGCAATTAGCAGGAATCATTTTTTCTTTGATGGTGCTGTGGCTATGGGATTTGTGGGATTTGTTATATAGGAGGTTCTTCAGGCTCCCTTATGGCTTGTTTTTAGCAGACCCTTATTACATTTTTATTCCATTTGGCTTTTGATTGATTTTTGTTTGCTGTTGTGATTTTCCTGGTTGCTGTTTGTTTTAATGCTACTGCTAAAGCTTGTCTGTTACTGCTTTTCTTTTAATTATTGAAGTCCTTGTCCTTCTTAGTTGTATTTAAATTGATACACCACTTTGGGGAAAAGATTTTTCATTCTAAAAAGTGGTCTATAAATATTTTAAATAAACAAATCTGTGGCTAACAGTACATTCCTATGTGTGTATACCCAGGAGTGAGTTCTAGGTGAGTTAAATGATACTTACTTGCAGGTAAACGTATAAAGGAATGCAGTGTAATGGCCCAAACCTGCACTGCCGGAGCTTGTGTTCCAGCAGCGCAGCATGCTTTATCACTGTCGCAAAAGGCGATGTGCCATTCATCACAGCCATTACAAAGGCCGTGTTCTTATGTTCTTAAGGGCAATTTGCCATTCAGCAAAAGCAGTGAGCAGCACACACTAGTGGCCTACCAAGGAACTGATAAGCACTGATAAATCAGTATGGGGAAGAGGGTGAGTGGAACAGGGCAGGAAAGGGGTGGAATGGGGTGGAGAACAGGGTGGGGAGGGGATCCAAGTGAGGCTGATAAGGGGGTTGGTATCAGCCACCATGGCATTACCAATATCTGATCCACCTTCCCGGATCCACTTGAAAAAGTGTTGAATTGACACAGATTTGAGCAGATTCCATGTAGGATACAAGACTATTAAGACTGCAATTCTATGAATACGTCTGTGGAAGTAAGTCCTGCATACATTGCATTATGCTGTCAGGCATCTCTTTTAAGCAGGCTTTTAATCTTTGAGTATGCTTGGTAATCTGTGGTGCCATACTTTTTAATTGTTTCATATTTATTTTGTTCTTTATTTTTTAATTGTTTCATATTTAATTTGTTCTCTGTTTAGTTGTTCACCGCTTTGAAATTTTTTATTGAAGTTTAATTGAAGCAGTTTATAAAACCTCTAAATATACACAAATAAGCAGTTAATTAATGTTATTTATTTTTTTAAAGCCACTGAAACTGGGAAGAAAAGTGTGTATACCTTGTAATGAGAGTAAGAGAGAGAGAGAGAGAGAGAGAGAGAGAGAGAGAGAGAGAGAGATGGATTGATTTTATTTATTTGAAGACTTTATATTCTGCCTTTCTCCCACACTGATGGGCACTCAAGACAGTTTACAGAATAAAATTCAGATTAAGGAAAAAGTGAAGAAATGCTTTAATGGAAAGTGTTACTGTTGGTTGTTGTTATCCTTCAGTCTCGGAACGACTATGGTATCGCGCTCTGAATGGTGGTTCTGGAACAGAGTGTCCTCTCCAGTGCGCGAATCCTGGGTAAAGTAGATATGGAGGATAGACTGTTTCCCATGCAGCAAATCCCCCCTCTCCACATCGCTGAAATGGTCCAACGGAAAGGCAGAGGCCAATATGATTGGTTCCAGCAGCATCACAGGAGTTGCCAGAACATGACAGTGTTCAGCCTTGAACTGCCTCAGAGACTCCAGCTCTGGATTTTGCCTTGAGGTTGACTCCTGAAGCCTTTTCCATAACTGGATGTAGCCACAAGGCAGTGGAGGTTTGGGATCAGAGTTTTCCTTCTCTCAGATGAGCTGCCTTCCCAGGCTGACGAGTCTCATCTATCCGGTGTCTGTTTAGTCGCCTCTTATGACAAGTACAGCCAAATGGAGGGCCTATGCTTATCCCCAGCCCCCAGGGGATAAGGTGTTACTGTATGCCTTGATTATGATGGTACTTCCAACTTCCCTTTCTTCAATTTTACATTGGATCTTTGCAGTATAGTCTCTCGTGTGCCAGAGCTATATGTTTATTAACACTTGAATTATTGCTTACATGTGGTCTTGATTTCTAATCTTTAGGGTGTGCCTGGACCTGAGGGAGCAGCTGGTTTGCCTGGAGGACCTGGCCCTAAGGTTTGCCCTGATTTGTACACATATGTACATCAGATATGTTTAGTGCCTTATAATTTTAACTTTTTGGATCCCAAATGTAAGGAAATGAGAATGCCTGTGTTTGTATGGCATGCTAAATCAGTCTTTGGGATCCTTAGAAACCACATAGAAAACGCTCTGCATATGCAAGTATGAGTGAGAGAGATCTTTTGTGGCCGTTCACTCTTCATTTTCACACACACTTCCCTATCTCTTTCATGTGGCTATATGTACACCATTCACACAGTAGTCAGATGTGTGCGACTGTGTAGTTGAATTGTGCGACTGTGGTAGTCGCACAATATTCTGCTCAATTTCTGTTGGTATTGTGGAAATGCAGAGAAGAACTAGATCCATGACCTCATTTTAAGCAACTATCTAATTTTAACTTTGTGAGTGGTAGAAGTAGAGATGTTTATAACTGATAATTTTTTAATCCTTGAATTACTGTAACCCTGTTAGATGCTTTGTTGAAATCTGTTTATGTGAGATGTTCCTTCCTCAAGTGACCTTGCAGATTGCTCCATGAACTACGCAGAGTTCAACTGTTATATTTACAGGGCACAAAGGGAGAACCAGGACAACAAGGGAAATCTGGAATGATGGGTGTCAAGGTACTTATGTCTAAGTTTCAATTTGTAGTATCTTACCAGGTATCTCATTTGATTGATCAATTATTGTGATGATTGTGTGACTGCTTTGTGACCAGTGTGTCAATACAAGTTTATCTTCTACAGGAATTAAGTCAGTGACTACTGAAAAATTAAGTTACCGTAGCAAATCACAGTATAACCTTGTATGGTGCCCTTTTACATTAGTTGAGAAACTAGTTGATCCATGGGTTTTGTCAAAATTGTGATCCAGTATTGTATCCCCTATGTTCAGATACTAGATCTTCTTATTGTTTACTGTGGCAAAGGAAAGAAATTGTGGAACTCTGTCTACAATATATGTCCCATGAGCATGTAAGGACATACCCCAGATTTATAGAAGGAACTATGCAGAAATAATGCTAGCAGCCAGCTCATAAACATGGTTAAACATATGGGAGTGGGCCATGGAATCACATTCTCATTCTTGGCGTGAGAATTGTCCCGTTCACTTTAACCATAGCCGGTCTTATGTCTTCACCAAGGTTCAACATGATGAATGTTCATACACTCCTAACATTAGGATTCAAACCAGGGCTTCAAATCATGAATTAGTAGTTTGATTTGATGCCTACATTATGAATCGGCTTCCTAAAACTTTTAGTTCCTCCTCATGGTTTTGTGTACTTTCATGTTACCTGAGCCCATTCAGCACTGATGCATCTTTTCCTTGCATGAATGGTCGTTCACACAAACATCAATTTTTTTTAGTTTTCATTCTGTATTTTAGGTACTGCCTGATGTGTAAGATAGAAATCTGTGTTCTGTCCTTTTGACACAGGTGCATGTAAAAATCAGTCAACGCACTGGCAACATTGAGTGTTGGAAGAGTTAGAACAGACAAAAGAAAATAGTTCTTTACTCAGCATGTGGTTGGTCTGTGGAGCTCCTTGCCACAAGATGTGGTGATGGCGTCTGGCCTGGACGTCTTTAAAAAGGGATTGGACAAGTTTCTGGAGGAAAAATCCATTACGGGTTGCAAGCCATGATGAGTATGTGCAACCTCCTGATTTTAGAAATGGGCTATGTCAGATGCAAGGGAGGACACCAGGATGAGGTCACTTGTTATCTGGTGTGCTCCCTGGGGCATTTGGTGGGCCGCTGTGAGATACAGGAAGCTGGACTAGATGGGCCTTTGGCCTGATCCAGTGGGGCTGTTCTTATGTTCTTAACGTTGGACAGCACATGTTACCTTAGGAAATATGTTTCCCCATATCTGTGTTTGCAGAGATAACATAAATGCTGAGAGCTGGCAACACATCTGTATGGGAGAATCAGATCGTATGGTACTTATCCCTTCTTATGCTCAACAGTTATCTCCTGCAAATGCCTCCCTTCGTTTCATGAGACAAGCCTAAGATTTGAAATCCTACACTTGCAATCATCATTACGATGTGTCATTTCACCCAACTGACAAAAATCTATCTTGTTGCTTTGAAACCCAAGAAAGAGAGTTCCTTGACTGAGCAATTCAAAGCAGGAAATTTTATTAATGGATTTTAGTATAACAAAATTGTTTAAAATCAGTGGTGTACTCTGGGGTCAATGGGAATAAATGCCAGGCTTGGGGGGACAGCAGCATGACCTGTTCCCCTGCCACTGGCCAGGTAGCCAGCTGAAAGCGATGCTCACTTCCTTCAAAACTGGAGGAGGTGCATGCTGCTTCTAGTTCCAGTGGACCCTAAGCAGCACAAAAGGATCCATTGAAGCATTTTGGTACTAGCCTCCTCTGATTTTGGAGAAGGTGTGTGCCACTTCTAGCTCCGACAGAGCCTTTTGCACCACTGCTAAATGGTGCAAAGGGCTCCATCAGAGGTGTTTTGTGCTGCTGGAAGCAGTGCCCAGGGAACAGTGCTGCTTCCAGGAGGCAGGTGGTGCTTGCCACCTAGGTGCTGCTTCCAGCAGCACAAAACACTTCTGATGGAGCTTTTTGCACAGCTTAGCTGTGGCGCAAAAGGCTCCATCGGAGCTAGAAGCTGCGCACACCTTCTCCAAAATCAGAGGAGGCAAGTGCCACTTCTGGCTGTCTATCCAGCCATTCAATTACTTCTGGGTTGGGTGATGGCAAATGGGGGGCAGTCCCGGGCGGAAAAACTGATGTTTAAAATACATTTCATGTTTGCTTAGGGCTAGTTCCTCTCTGCCCCTCCATAAACTTGTTTGTTTATAAAAATAACTTTGAAAGCAGTGGGCTTAGTTGCTCATAATTCTGTGTTCAGGTTCACAATGGTGTTGGTTGTTTGGGAAATAGTTAACATCCTTAATAATTAAGGGCCCAATCCTATCCTCAGCTGGCCTGCATGATGCAGTGCTGTTGATATAGCCTCCACTGCATCCCATGGCCTGGCTGGGAACCAGGCTGGCAGGGATAGGTGAGCAGATAAATTAACTGACCACCTCTGTCCCTGATGGGCCCACTCAGATCTATGGTAGCTATTTTGTTGGCATAAGGCTTGAGGGGTATATTGGTCCCAGGCAAGGGACTCCAGATCTCTTGAATGCTGCCAACACCCAGATCCATCTCTGACCTGCCCCCAGCCCAGCCCAATCCATCCCCACAGTCACCTTATCTTCTCCAACAGCTGGTTTGCAGTCTACTGCTGCCAACATGGGGCCTACTGGCTGCTGCTGTGTTAGCAGCAAGCTGCAGAATAATGAGACTGCTGCTATACCTGCAGTTGGTAAGATACACTGGTAGACCTCACAGTCCATGAGCATATCTCACAGATAGGACTGGGCTAAAAGATGAATATTTTAGTAGCGTAGGAAAAGTTTAAGAGTGGAAAACAAAGTTGACTTTTCATCAGACTTGCTACATTTAGCAAGTCTAAATACATAACAAATGCAATGCATACTTTAATCATATATTATATAATCTCAGATTTATGGAGCTGTTGTATTATTCAGGGAGAACAAGGGAGACCAGGAACTGCAGGTGAACCAGGCTATTCCGGTATACCTGGAACACAAGGTATGAAGGTATGTTTGCTGCCAATTCAGAGACAATGATATGTAACAAATCTAGCTGGTAAGTTCTCTGCAACCACTTTGAGGAAAGTAAATGGTGGGAGTATGACCCTTTGTATCATTCCATCCACAAACATCCGGTGAAGAGTTGGTTACAGCAAGAATTTGTACCTAGGTCTGTAACATTAACTTGACATAAAGGGCATTCATGGTCACTTACAGAGGTGTAAATCAAGGCTATGTATGGCAATCTAAAGGTTATCTACTTTTGTGAATACAGGTCGTACTTCGTTATCCACTAGGGATCTGTTCCAAAACCCCCAGTGGATAAAAAAAAAATGACTGGATACCAAATCAGTGGGAAAATCGCTTTAAAGACCCACTTCCAGGTTTCTTGTTCTTCTACTGTTATCTCAGAAAGCATCGGTATAGAGTTATACTGCATTCAGCCACTAGATGGGATAAATAATGGAATCTAATCGAATGGTATTATAATTATTTAACAGTGAGAAGGTGAGAAAATGAATTTTGGTGCTTTTTACCCCTGCTACAAGGCATTTAAAGGTGGACCTCAGTTACACAGGCCTACAAAATTGAGGGTCAGAAAGGTTTTTCCCAAACTTTATGGTGGTTTGATATGAATTTGGGGTGCTGATTCCAAAAATGGCATTCGTTTTGCCCTATCAGATCTAGTTTTGGAGATATAGTATAACCTCATTAGTGAATGGTTCAAGCAGCTTCCTCATGAGGAAGCCTACACCATGGCTTCCTCATGAGGAAGCTGCTTGAACCATTCACTAAAGAGGCTATGCCGTGTCTCCAAAACTAGGCGTGATAGGGCAAAACGGATGCCATTTTTGGAATCAGCACCCCAAATATACCCAGGAATTGGTGTAATGTTTAAGGAAGCAAAATGTGTGTTGGTCTGTGTTATCAGTGGTAAGTCAAATCAGTGGATACCAAGGTCCCACCTGTATTGTTTTTGTCTGCTACTATCCAAGATATGTTCTTATATTTGTAGAAAATTCTTGACATTAGTTCCATGAAAACATATTTGGCAAACTGCATTTGCTGAATATAATACTTGTCCACATAATATATGTTTGCATATATAATAGGTTTAGAGGAAGATGTCTTGCTGTGAAACTGGCAAGGGTTGTGGAAGAAATAATTATAAAAAAAATTATGTCAGCAAGCATAGGAGATAATTCATACTTTTTTATATTCTGTTTTTTTTGTTATGGGCGACTTTCAGCAAAGCTGCTAAGTGTAATAGGTTTCTATGGTATGATTGACAATTTGAATTCTTATTTTGCTTATTTAGTTGTTTGGCCTATATGTATATATGAAAAGTAAGCTGCAATCATTGTAAATGGTATTGTAATTAAAAATAGATATTTTCTGTTATTTTCAGGGGGAGAAAGGAAACTCAGGTGAAAAAGGCATCCAGGTACATTACTTTTCAGTAGTTGATAGTTGACAATCCTTTGCATGTCTATTCCGAAGTCTCATGGGAGTCAATTGGGCTTACATTCAAGTAAAGGTGTATAGGATCAATAGTGAACTGGGGGTTGGGGGGTTCACAGGTGCAAATGCTCCGGTGCGGCGTGGCTGGGGGCACTGCCTCCATTTGTGCTGCCCTGGGGTCATCCTGCACCTACTGTCTCTCTGTCCAGAGATGTTTTGAGAACTGGAGGAGCTGCACATGGCCTCCCTAACCCTCAGAAGGCCTTCTGAGGCTTCTGGAGGGCCTTAAAATGTCACTTCCGGTTTCCCTCAAGGTCTTAAAATTTAAAAAAACAAACCAGAAGTGACCTTCTAAGACCTCCCAGAGGCCTTCCAAGCCCTCAAACACCCTCAGAATACTTTCTGGGTCCAGGTGGATCTGACCTGCTGGTTTGAGAACCTGCAGATATTAGAATCCATGGATCCAAATCTGTGGATAACGTTGGCCCACCTATATATATGTATAAAATATAAGTCAAAAACCATCTCCTCTTCTACCTGCTTATCCATTTAGATTACAGTTGAAGGCTTTGCTCTACATCCTCCAGTCTTTGGAGTAAAGGCAGGTGAAAACCAGAGTTAGAGACTATTCTCTGACAGTGTTATGCTTGTGGAACAGGGACGTCCACTGATGCTTATTTGCTTTTAGGTACTGGGTCAAGAAGCTGCCTTTCCTCCTGATTTTTGTTTATGTGCTCTTTAAGAGCTTAGTGTTTTAATTCTTCTGTCTGAGTTTGAACAGTATAAACTGAAAAGGGAGGTATTAATCCTTTGAGTGAAAATGAAAGACTTCTTCATATACTCATTTTTTGACTGTTTCTTTTATAAAGGGTCAGAAGGGGGAAAGTGGCAGATCGGGGACCCCAGGCCAACAGGTAAAATTTCTTACAATATTCTGAGTTTTTAAAGTTTTCAAGAAAGAGATGGGATATAAATATTTTAAAATAAATATAAATAAATACACATACTTCAAGAAAAGTAACCCTATTGCTTTTTCAGTTTTGTATGGATACTAAAACAGTTATTGTATGAGATCTATGTTAGCATTGTACATGATAAGCCCTAGAATTAAAGTTTCATGTAAAGATATGCATGATCTCTTGAGTTTTAAATGTCTAGAAAGACAGTGCTTTGTCCCAAACACATATCCCCCTAGCACAGGGGTGGCCAAACCCCGGCCCGCGGGGCACTTGTGGCTTGCTGCGGATCCCCATCCGGCCCCCAGGGGGTCCCCCCCTCCAATGGGCACTTGGCCCTCACCCCAGCCCACACTGGCCCGCCACGGAAGCTACGTGCCTTGCTTTCCCTCGCTGCCGCTGACCTCAGTGGCAGCGAAGGAAAGACAAGCCTTTTATAGTGGGAAGGTAACGTGAGACTTGCAGGTCTCGCATTCCTTCCCACTATAAAAGACCCTGCGTGCTTGCCGGCTGGTCTCTTCCTGCCTTGCCCGTGGGCTAGGCTGGGCTCTGCTCAGCTGGGCTTGGCTCCCTCCTGCCACCTGAGCCAGGGAAGTGCAGGAGAGAGAGAGATCCCCTGCGGGAGGTTTCTCCCTGCCTTGCCCTTTCCATGGGCTGGGCTGGGCTCCACTCGGCTGGGCTCGGCTCCCCTCCCCTCCCGCAACCTGAGCCAGGGGAGTGCAGGAGAGAGAGAGATTCTGCGCGAGGGAGAATGCCCAGCCAACAGCACATGTCTCCGAGGGAGGGAGGGCTGGTTGGCTAGCTGGCCGGCCAGGCAGGCAGGCAGCAGCACATGCCGCCCTAGCTAGTGAGGAAGGGCGGTTAGGTGGGCAGGCAGGCAGGTAGGAATGCAACTGGGTGAGCAGGCAGGCAGTCCAAGCAAACGAGGGAGGTAAGGAGGGAGGGCAAGGGGGCAGGCAAGCAGGCGGGTGTATGTGTGTGAAAGTGTGGAAGATCCCCCTCCATTTGTGAGTGTGAATGGGATCATAAACTGGCATGAAGATCTCTCCCTTATTAGGGTGAATGAGATTATAAACTGGATTGAATCCATTCATTCATTTTCTCTCTCTAATATATTCATTTATGTAAATTTATTCAAATTTGAAATGTAAATTAATTCTTTTTTTTTCCGGCCCCCGACACAGTGTCAGGGAGATGTTGTGGCCCTCCTGCCAAAAACTTTGAGCACCCCTGCCCTAGCAAATGGTATTTTAATACAAATGTACATTTTATAGTTTAGTCTTACATTGGTAGAAATTATATGTCTTGAGAATAACTCAACATGTTTTATTAATATCTTTTAAATTTTTGATTCCCAAAGGGAGCCACAGGTTTAAATGGAGCTAAAGGAGAGGTAGGTAATGGCAGATCACAGTCCCTATTTTTCAGTAATATGACTTTGAAAGAAGTTATGATCATGACTAATTTGTTTGTAAATGATAACATTTAGTCTCTGTGTTTCACAAGTTATTAGAATAACCCTGGAAGGCCATTCAGTTGAAAAGATGGATGGAAAATGAAACTATTCCAGATGTACTCTGGGTTTCATTATAATTTCACCATTTTTTCATTGAAATGATTGTTGAATAGCTAAAATATAGCTGAAAACTTGACTTCAGATGCAACTGATATATGTTAGTCAATCCCAAATTAAGAAATAAAGGATGATCACAAATAATATATTGATACAATATGGGTAGTAAAGTAGCAAATATTACAAAAAGCAAACAGTAATGTTGTAAGAATTACAAATTATGATAGCTCAGTAAACATATAATTCCATCAAAATTGGTGTTATCTCACAATTTTGTTTAGGGATTACTATTTTGAATATCCATACTTGTGGTAAAATTCTGGCAAAGACATGCAGTGAGGTCCAGGCTTTGGGGAGGCACAGCCATAGGCACGCATGCACACACCCATGCTTTCATGGCTTTCTTAAGTACAAAACCGAGACAGCTCTGCCTGGTGCCTCCCCAGAGCTTGCTGATGTAGGCATTTTGTCTTTTTTTAAAGACGAAAGATGTCTTAAGATGCCAGCCCCCAATTTTTTAATTTGAAGTTAGCCATGATTGCTGCCTAACCTGCTGAGGCAGTTCTGTCTGCTGCCTCCTCAGTAAAGCTGATGCAGGCGCCTTGATGCCTTTTCTTCATTGGGAGCCAACCACAATTGCAGTGAATCAGGTGCTAGCTGCTTCTCTGTGTATAGTAATTTCTGTCTGTGCACAGCTTAACTCACCAACTATGCTGGAGAAGAAAGGAACGGCATGGAAAGGCAAAGCATTATTTTGCTTTACTTGTTGGGTCTGGTGAGGCCCTGCCTTCCCTAAAGGCATGTCACTGGATGCTGGGTTTCTTTATGTTCAGCAAATACCAGAAATTCTTCCAGTCATTACAGTTTCTTTGTACATGCACAAGCAGCTTCAGAGCCTTATGCCCAATAACAGGGTATTTTGTATCTATATGTAATTATATTATTTAGAAATAAATGGAGTTCATATAGAGGTAACAACCCTGCTGTGCTTTACACCAGTGGTTCTTAAGTAGTGAGGAAATGCTAAAGAGTTGAGGTTATCTCCTAAGCAGTGCTTGCACAATGAGATAAGCAATCTTCCTGACCCATCAGGTATGTGAAATGGTTTTGCCAGGACTTAAATGTTAGCCTGTAAGTTGTTTGCTTGTACAACTTGCTAATAAATACTTTTTTTCTTAAAGTGGCTTTATCATAGCATGTATGTGTTATTAAATGTCAAGTGTTCCTCATTCTTGTTAGAATTATTTCTTTTAATTTCAGAAAGGCGAGAAAGGAGATCCAGGAATTAATGGCTCCAATGGACAAAAGGGAGAATCTGGAGTTAATGGTTTGACTGGTTCACCAGGTCCAAGGGGAGAACAAGGAGAGAGGGGATCCCCAGGAATTCCTGGGACAGATGGAAAGCCTGTATGTATTCTTCCTGCCATGTGTCTTTTTAATGCTGGTTGATTTCATTTTTCAGATGAGCCTTATCTTTGTATTATTTCTCTCTTCAATTCAGGGACGAAGCTTTTCAGAAGAATTTATTCGGCAAGTTTGTGCAGATGTGCTGAGAAGTGAGTCCCAGTTATCACAATTGATTTAGTAAGGACAGCATTTTATCCATTTCCTGTAGTTCATGATCCTTGTCCACGCTTCACTTGCTTGGGTAATCTGGAGCTGTTGTTTTGTGGACAGTGCTTACCACAGTGCACTCTGCACCTCATGTGTCAGAATCCTCTCCAATGTGCAAGGACTGGTATTACTATGGAAAGATCCCGCCAAAATTAAGCTCGTTTAAAATCCATTAAAGGAGAGGGCTAAGCATGTACTTAAGTCTTTTCCATTTGAAAGCAATGGAACCTAAGCATTCTTAACTTTGACTCTTCAATCAACTTGATAGAGTTTAAGTTTGACTGACTTTTCCTATTGTTGCTTTCCTAGTGAAATTTCTCCCTTGTTTCTAAGCATTTTTGTCTAAATTCTTCTTAGCCCAGTTGCCTACTATACTTCGGAATGGAAGACTACAACACTGTGACCATTGTCAGTCTCTTGGTGCTTCGTCCTCTGGACCGCCTGGTCCACCAGGCCCAGCTGGCCCACAGGGGCCTCAAGGTTTTCCTGGCTTGCAAGGAAATGATGGTGTTCCAGGCCTTCCTGGGGCTCCTGGGCGTCCTGGTACTCGTGGAGCAAAAGGTAATGGAGAAACCATCTGAGAAAGGACATTTTTTATCCTGTGTTTAAAGAGTTCTGTTTTGAGCTGAATTTGAACTAGATGATGTGCAGACTTTAACAATGAAGTTTTCTTCACAGCAGATGTGCAAACTCCCAGTCCTCTGGTTGCTTAGGGAAATTGTCCATTGTGATCCCTGGAATTCCTATTTTTCTTCATCAATTCCCCAGCGTGCATTTTTTTTCCCCAACAGACCCATACATCTGCACAGTACAGTTTGCTAGGTTTACACCTTTCCATTTTCATGTCTAAATGGAGCTCAATGAAGTGGAGCTAGAGACTGTGTCTTCTCTTTTCATCTCTTATGTCCTGTGACCACATTGTTAGATGTGAACTGAGCTAACACAGGCATGCAAGAGTGCTTTAGATCACTTTGGCCTCCAAATATCTCCCTAAACTTTGGAGTTCTGAATTACCTGGATTTGTTTCCACAGTTAGGAATCTCTCTTCCTGTAGAATTCTATACAAAATTCACTAATGAAAAAGAGAACAGTTTGTTACAATTTTCTGATCCCTCATGTCTTCATTACCAGTGCACACATGCCCCCACTCATTTGCAGTGTGTGAGTACATCTAGATCAGGGGTGCTCAGAGATCTACCAGAGTTTTTTTATAATGTTCGCGCCATCATAACATATAACATTTATGTGTACGATGTATGTTGGTGTACCTTGCATAACCGCATGAGCCAATATTGCACAACACAACATAATTAACTATAAACATTTTTTGTAATTACTTGAGTTTACTTTGATGACTTGCACTGAAGTGAATCAGCCAAGGATGCATAGTCCAGACAGTAGCTGCTGACAGCCAGCCTCAAGCACACTTCCAAATGTTCATCAGTCATGGTGGAACGGTACTTGGACTTAATGATCTTCATGTAGGAAAAGGCTGACTCACATAAATAAGTGGAGCCCTTCCTGCCTCAGGTGCTCTTATATCCCTGAGGGCCCTATTGCCTTCAAGTGGCTGCAGCTGTGCAGCACACTCTGCTGGATGCCCAGGCCTTACCCTTAAAGGGGCCACTGCTGACACCACATCTACCTCCTCACCAGATCTTCCTCGATTCCAATACAAGTGGGGGGGGGGGAGCAGATCTCTATACAGACCAGTGCAAAAACAGGGGAAAGGTGTGGGGGAGGGAAGATCTCTATATAGACCTCACAGCAAGACCAGTGCAAAACCCCTTGCACACAGAACCAACAGATGGAAGTTGGGGGGGGCAGATCTCCATACATACTAGTGCAAAAGCAGGGGAAAGGTAAGTCAGCCCCAGTAGAGTCAACGGGGCTCACTCCCAGGGATGCGTGGACAGGAGCTCACTCCCAGGGATGCGTCACTCCCAGGACGGGGCTCACTCCCAGGGATGCGTGGATGGGAGAGAAGCCTGCGATCGACTCATTTTGCCTCGTGATCGACCGGTGGATCGCGATCGACGTATTGAGCACCCCTGATCTAGATGTTTAGTTTTATAGGTACTGTATTCCCCTTCTCTGGTGTAGGTTTAATGGATGTATATGTCTCTTCTTACATATCCAAGTTTTCTTTTGTGTGTGTGGCTTGTTGTGGTGAAATTGATAGTGTTCAAAGCTCTTGAATACAATTCAAAATTTTTTGTAATTGTTTTGTGACCAGTGCTTTACTGATGTGCAGGAGTGCATGGGCACATGCTGTGTAAACTGCTGAGGCAAGATGTATATTCTCCAGTTTCAGAATTAATTTTGGAAATTCTCCTCATTAAACTGGAATTGAAGATGAGCAGAACACAGAGCAGAGCAAGCCTGCTAAACAGTAGAGGCATACAACTAGGGAAATCTGTTCATCCCTAGTTTAAAGTCTGTCAGATTTCCCTTGGAGTGTCTTTCATTTTCCTCTGCTACGTATTGTTGGAGCACTTTAGTATGTACCTTATGTTTAAAAAACCCCAGTTCAAAGCCATTTGTCCAGCATCTCCTATAGAGAAACAATCCATATGAAGTAGTAACTAGTTGTCTGATTTCTTATAAACCCTCTTTTTAATTTTGACAGCTTCCCAGTGCTAATCATATGCAAGGGAAAACTATGCCTGTGGTCTCAGAGAAATATTTCTCTGAGGGGTTTATATAGCTGTTTGGGTGTTTTGCACAGGCCTTTGCAAAACTGTGAGATTCCACCAACTATGCTAGTTGCAGTGCCAGGGGTCTATCTGCCATGCTGAGTAGATTATTATCCAGGTTCTAACTTTCACATATTGGACATTTTTCAATGTCTAATACTACATTAGTTAGAAATGCAAATTAAATTTTGTTTTGGTCCATGTTAGTGTGCTTAGATTTGTTCTCTCAACTTGTGATCCTATGGCATGTTTATTTGGAAGTAAGTAGGGCTCAGTTTTTAATGGGCTCACTGAACTAGCATTCCACCAGCACTACTTTCCTTACAGAAGTCATGAAAGTGCTTCCGGCAGCGCGTGGACTTGTGTGCTGCTAGAGTGCCAGCAGGATTACAGAGTTACAGAGTAGGGGAGGGGTGGTAGGAGGGTAGACGGAATCAATGACGGGGCAGGGGAGGGTGCGTCAGGTGGTATTGGGGCTCATAAAGCATGGCCACAACAGCCACTGAATCCTAGCTCCCTTTCTGGGCCCCATCCACTGTCCCAGGTGAATGCAGACTTGTACCAGCAATTTCGCTGGCACAGGTCCTAGTAGACCCTCTGCACCATGGAGGCTTACTTCCAGGTAAGAGAACACATGTTCTGTTACCCAGGGAAGACCTCTGCAACTGCTCACCCTGCAGGATACAGTGGTAACCTTTTTGGCGCCACTGCATTAGGGTGGCGGAAATGGATAGGATTGGGCTCTGACTATCTTCAGCTGCATGTTGTTCCAAGGGTGTGAGCAAAATATTAAAACCACTGGTCCGGCGACTTACAGCCTGTTGATTATATCCTTTTCTGTACACCAGGCTATCTTTTATATGTATGCCCATTATCAAGCCCAATGGACTAGCAAGTTTCTTGAGGGTCTGTAATTAAAAATTCTTATCTTGTGGTAGCAAAGGGCAATTTTGTGCCCAATCTTATCCAACTTTCCAGCACCAGTGTAGCCGCAATACAGCCCTGAAGTAGGGGAACAAATGTTCCAGTACCTTGAAGAGGATTCCATGATTGCCCCTCCCCCCCATCGTGCACCCTGTTGGCATGGCTATACAGATGCTGGAAGATTGGATAGGATTGAGCTGTTATTGTATTTTCACACCAAATTTTATAGTGCAGTGAAGAACTACTTTGCAAAAGGAAAAAAAAAACAACTACTTGCACACAAAATAATCTTTCTGGTAAAATAGTTGTTTACTGTTTGCAGGAGGATTGCATTGGGGTGGTTGCTTGAAATAGCATGGATGTTCTTTGAACTTAGTTGCCAAGTCCTCTTCATTTGCTGTTGCAATCTTCATAATGATAGCCGTTAAGACACTAGGAGGTAGATGCATTTTGGGAGATATGTAGGAAGTGCCATCACAGTCTGGGCTTTCTTGATTAGTGCCGTGATGCATGCCCATGCTACGATAGTATTTCTGTAACATTGTTGGCATAACTGTTTGTTTCATGTTTCTTGCCTATTTATTAACTTTGCATAATTTTATGCAGGCAGTTTTCTAGGGGAAATTTCAGAGCCATGGAGACAGATTAATTTTTCCTTTCCTCCGATTTAAAAAAATGGGGTGTTCGTATGAGGTTTTTATGAGCTGGAAAGCATGGGAAAACTGACTTTTACCACTGAGAGTTCTTATGAGCCAAGAGAGAGAGAAATGATGTGGAAAAAATTTGTGGTGATTGGAAGACAAAAACCACCAGAAAAAAAAATGTTTTTAATTTGTCCAGGGCACTACTATAAGCTTCTGAATGTTTACTGCAATAGCAAAAATAATAAATAAAAAACCCAAACCATCCCAATCCTTTAAAGAAGTTAAATTTTATGTTAGACATTTTAAATTATAGGAAAAAACATGCTACACACTTTTATAATGTATTGAAAGATTCCTTAAAGATCAGTATTATTTATTTATTTAAAAAGATTTCTACCCCACCTTTCCTCTGCTGAAAGCAGATGCCCAGGGTGGCTTACAATTTATAGAGTTAAAAATAAATAAATAAAAATACAATATACAATAGTTAAACAAAAATTAGAAAATACAATACTACAGTAGAAAAAGGAAATACAGTGGGGGGAACACCAATTGAAGGAGGACAAAAATATTCAAGGAATAATAAATAATAATAATAAAACTTTATTTTTATCCTGCCCTTCTCCCAAAAAGGGACCCAGGGCGGCTGCTATAGAGGCATAGGAGGCAGGCATACCAAAAGCAAAATGAAACAAAAATGTTTTAAGCCCTTGCAGAAATGCCATGAGTGAGGGGGTAGACTTTAATTCCCCCGGTGGGGAGTTCCATAATTGTGGCGCCACTACTGAGAAGCCTTGCCCCACTGCCACCATCCCCCTAACTTGGGAGAAAGGCAGCATTGCAGGAAAGCCCCCTCAGATGACCTAAGAAGTGGACTGGAATATATGGGAGAAGGTTGTCCCTCAGATAACCTGGCCCCAAACCGTGAAGGGCTTTAAAGGTCAAAACCAGCACTTTGAATTGGACCCGAAAACAAATGGGCAGCCAATGTAGTCGCCAAAACAGCGGTTCAACAGAATCAAACCATCTAGCTCCAGTAACCATTCTGGCTGCTGCTTCCTGCACTAGTTGCAGTTTCCGAACCGTCTTCAAGGGCAGCCCTGCATAGAGCGCATTACAGCAATCCAATCTTAAAGCCATTAGGGTATGAACCACTGTGGTCAGATTCGATTGACTCAAGTATGGTTGCAGTTGGCACACCAGTTGGAGCTGAGCAAATGAACCCCTTGGCCACCACTGTCTCCTGGCTCTCCAGGAAAAGCTGTGAATCCAGGAGCACACCCAAACTGCGCCCCTGCTCCTGCAGGGGGAATGCAACCCCATTCAGAGCAGGCAGATGACTCGGTTCCTGCATTGAGGATTTCTGGACCAAAAGGATCTCTGTCTTTTCTGGATTCAGTCTCAACCTATTGGCCCTCATCCAAACCCCACCGTCTCCAGACAACACTCCAGGACTTCCAAATGATCTCCCCCAGTGGTTTCATGTAGATGTTAAAAAGCATGGAGGGCAGAATAGAACCCTGTGGCACCCCACATGTGCACCCCATAAGGTGCTTCACAGGAGTCTCCCAGCATCACCATCTGGGACCTGTCAGCCAAAGAGTGGAACCACTGCAAAACAGTGCCCCCAATCCCCAGCTCAACCAGCCGATCCAGAAGGATACCATCGTCAATGGTATTGAAAGCTGCTGAGAAGTCCAAGAGAACCAATAGGGACACGCTCCCCCATCTAGTCCTTGGCAAAGATCATACAACAGGGCAACAGGGATTATTGAGATTATTAGGTAGTGTTGATACTGAACTTTTTCAGAAGTTAGTTCATTCATGCTACCGTTTGAAGATATTTGGAGACATTTTGCCCTTTCTAAATTGTGATTTAATTGTATAGTTTACATCTTTTAATGCCTAACTACTTGACTTGTTTCTACCTAATTTGAATTAAGTTCTATGCAGCAGTTAGTACTGGAGATAATGTAATATATTGGGGTTTACACTGATGCCCAGCCCATATTGGAGACACTTGCCTTCGCGTACAGTTGGGCTGAATTGGATTTATCTTGCCAAGTGTCCAGCTGAAACCTGATGCCCACGTAGTAACTGCCCACCTCCAAGAAAAGGTACTCTGCTCATAATATTAAAGGCAGCAACTGTGGGTGTTCAGCCAGCTAGTTTCTTTCCAAGAGATTATTTTTAGGCCATCCATTTGGAATTATTTATTTATTTATATGGCTCCTTCAGTGCTCATTATGCTTTACATAGAATGAAAATACAGGCTCCTGCCCCAGAGGCCTTACAGCAAATTGACACAAGGGAGATTACAGAGGGAAGAAAGTGGATTGCGACTGACATAAGCAAGAGAGGCATTGTATGGTGGTTTCAATTACACATACTTAAGCTTTGTTATAACAGGGAATGGGTTTGTGTGTTATCCAAAGGACAGTTTTGCTGAAGTTCTAAGAATGTTCATCTGTTGGGCATTTCATTTGTTGGGCGCCAAGTCAAAGAATTATCTATTGTAGGGATCCTGGAGAATGGCAATATTCATCCATTTCGTGGCTGTAGAAATTTCTTCACATGAGGATTTAATTATTTCAGTTTTTGTGTCCTGAAGTGACAGTTACAGCATCAGGATAAAATGACAGTGTCCGTGACTTGGACACTGATCTGGAATTGGGCACTGGTGGAACTTTCAGTGCTAGGTCAACCACTAGACTTTCTGGTCTCCACAAATATCTGTCTGACATCCAAGTGGCTGTTTCAGGGATTCCCTTTACCATCCAGATTGAAACTGCAGAGCAAATGTGTCTACAGAATGAGTTTTGAAGGATATTTGGGTATCAATACATTGGTGTCTGTTGCCAAACTGACTACAAGAACACAGGAGAATCACAACCTTTTTTATGTTAACTTTTTAGGTCTTTTCAGCCTACCATCTCCTAACTCTTTTCCATGGCAGACCCTGATTTAAAGAGCAGTTACATGTGCAGAGATACAAAGCCAGCTTCTTCTGAATGTGTGTAATCCTGCTGCATTATAACTTTTGATAGATGAGAGATATTTCAACATGGTTTGTTTCATTGCATTCTGCATGAAAATATGCATCAAATAATATATAAATGAATGTATTATTCAAAAATACCAAAATCTTAAAAATTTGAGTAGTGGTGTCACCCCCCCATGCGTGTCACCTGGTGTGGCCCATACCCTCTAGCGATGCCACTGCTCGTGAGACCCTAGAGCAGTGTTGTGGCCACCTCGGCTGTGCGTGGCACTGTCACAATGCAAGACTAGAGCGTTGACTCCTGCAGAATTGAGTGGATAATTCCATTAAATTTTTAATGCATTTTTCCATACCATGTTATTGTGCCATAGTGTGCAGTTCAGGAATAAATAATTATGTCTAAAACTATATATTTTGATACCTTGCAGGTCCATCAGGAAAAAATGGAGCTAAAGGAAGCTCAGGATTTGGGTTCCCTGGGATACAAGGTCCTCCAGGACCACCAGGTGAAAGCATTGATTGAATAGCCAGGTGTTTTTGTTGTGCAATTGATTTGGAATGCTTCTAAGAATGCAGCCTTTAACTTACTCCAACATGGATAGGTTGGTTTCATTGGAACTATTTTGCAGCTACTGATACGACAAAAATGTACAGCCTGGAATTATTTTATTCAGGGCAGATACAACATTGATATCTTTGAATGAAAATTTATAAGATTTAATCAGTGAATTAAACTCAAGTTTAATTGCAGGTTAGGAATGCAATTCAGGGGCCCCAAAATGTAAAGATGGTTTTTCCTTCAAGCTTGTTTCCAACAGTATCAAAAGAAAGGGTTTCTTTTTATCAGTAAGCACCATAGAGAATTTAAACTCAGTTACCATCCTCTTCATTTGGAATCTTCCAGGATACAGGAAACTCCAAAAGGATATGAGTTTATGATCATATGCAAATTTGATTAAAATGTGATGAATCAAAAGCCAGATAATTAATCTGTGACTTTTCCTTCTGACTTGCTTATCTGAGCATACAACAGAATGTTTTATGCATACTATTTAATGATTCTGTGAGTATCAAAGTACCAGAGGACAGATGTCCTCTTCCTCACTTTTTTTTTTGTATAGAGTATCTTCACAGCAGCATATAATGTTTGAGTGTATTTCCTGAAAAACAACAACCCACTAGGAAAAAAAAAGTTTAGTAGACTGATTCCTTGGCTTTCTAATCCCTAGATGCCATCCAGACAAAGCTGAAGTATATTTAAGACACTGTTGGGTTTTAAGTGCATTGTTTTCTTAGATCATAAGTCAATGTACCTTGCTCTTCCTGTTCTTCATCTGATGACTTTGTCTGTACTCAGTATCTGTGCCCCAAAGCAAGGAGGCGTGCTCCCTGCCAGCTACCTCCTCTGTATTGGGGATAGTGAGAACCAAGCTTCTGGCAGCTTTACAGCTGAGAGAGTATTTCAGGGAGGGAAAAACTGGCCACAACAGCTACCACTCCGCTCTCAAGACTGTTTTTCGTTGGCTTAGTACTTCTATGAAGTCAAATTCAGATCATTTTGGAATTTATTTAAAATAGCATGCATACATCATTGTCTGACTGTGAATTTGGATCTTCTTTTGACCAGAGTATGTGGCCAGTTCAGGACATTCACAAGATTTCCTTTTCCTGAGGATTTTAATGCCAGGCCCTTGAATTTAAAGTGATTTCAAGGGCCAAACTGCATGTTACATTAGACAGAGTTTGTCCATATGTGTTATGGTGGTGTTTTTATGTAAATAACTTCCATGGGGGATCATGACTAGGACTGTGGAGTAGAGGGAGAGATACTGAACCCTCTCCACTTTCAGTGGTGAAAACTGTGAACCCCCCCCCCCCCCCGGGATGTTTTCTTGATCTTTCACTCACAAACATCTTGTGTTCATGTACGTGTTGTACAGTACATGTACAATGTACCCAAATTAAGTGTTTAACTCAGTGGTTCTCAAACTTTTTGGAAGCCCTAAAGGCTGCTGCCTGATTTGTAAATGCCAAGTGGTGTGGCTATAATGGTGATTGGGCAGCAGTGCCCCCCCCCAAGTAGCAGTTTATTTAATCCTTGATGCACATAGCCTAATCTGCATTGACAGTGTCACGAACCATCAAAAATTGAGTCACAACTCACTGGTGTGTCCCAGACCCACAGTTTGAGACCCACTGGTTTAACATAACATACTTTGGCCCTAAATCTAAACTGTTTGTGTTCTAAAATACTTGTGATATAATACTTGTGATATAATCCAACTGTGTAAGTCTTTATTCAACAGCTGTGTTGTATGGACACTTAACATTTTCCATGTATATATTTTCTAAACTGTTAAGGTCCTGAAGGCCCACCTGGGATAAGTAAAGAAGGACGACCTGGAGAACCTGGGGAACCGGGTAAAGCTGGAGAGCATGGGCATCGTGGACCTCCCGGACAAGCTGGACCTCCTGGAATTTGTGACCCGTCATTATGCTTTAGTGTTATTGTAGGAAGAGATCCATTTAGAAAAGGACCAAACTATTAATATTGGATATTTAATTTAGCAAACTAGGCTGGTGCTTGCCTTTTATGATCTTTCAAGTCTCAGGAAGATGACTAGCAATAATCCCCTTTCCCAGGAATTAAAGTACCTCTGGTTTTTAAAGTAATATGATAAAATATTACAGGTCCCATTTTCAGACTCTAAAAATACTCCAAAACCAGACTCTGGTTGCTGACCCAGTTAAACTTAGGGCCCAGTCGTCTCCGACTTTCCAACACTGATGCAGCTGTGCCAACAGGGTGTGCACTGCATCCTGCGGTGGGGGGCAGTCACAGAAGTCACCTCAAGGGAAGGGAACATTTATTCCCTTACCTCAGGCTGCATTGCAGTTGCAAATTTGATAGGATTAGGCCCTTAGTTATCTTTAAAAGTAATGGAACAAGTTAGACCTGACTAACTTTATTTCCAGTTACTTCCAGTCATGGTTAACTTTAGCTGAATTGGGGCTCTGGTATTCTCTGAGAGTGAATGTTAATCTATGGTGTTGCCAGGTTACACTGTCGCTTCCTTTTGAAGTTCACTGGCAACATTTGTATTTATTCTGCCAGTAGCTGGATTGGCCGCTTGGTTGCTTGGTGATCAGGTGTAAATCACTGTGAAGTGTTTCGCATTCAGCCAAGGTATACAGCATCCTGATCCTGGTGAAACATAGCTGGCTGTTATTTCATATGTGTGTGCATCTCATGCTCTTCTCTATGTTTCAAGTCTCACAAGATGCACTTCTCTTTTGAGCAATAAGCCCAAGTCTTTTTTAAAAAAAGTTTTTTTTCTCCATGAAGTTACTGTTACCAATGTTGTCCTCAGTGAATTTATGGAGAGATCCAGTTATATGTTTCTACCTACAATCTGGAATCACCTTTATTTTTTTTAAAAAATGGTTCTATCTATAGTTCGATAAAAAGATTCCTTTAAATAAATCATACCTTTCCACAAGAATTTTTTAACCATATTCAATATTTTCAGCCTGACTAAAGAACTGGGTGCTGTTGTTTTTGCTATGCTCCATAGGACTGCAGAAGTCAAACAAGGTTTACAAAGACATGCCTATGCTTGCTCTGTAGCTACAGTCTATGCTTGCTTCTTTGTACATTGTAAACAAAGCCTTTCTACATTCATTCCATGAAATGAGGTGCAGTCAAGAAGCACTGCTGGCATTCTGATAATCTCCGTTGTACAATTTCCAGTGGAATTTGAAGCCATTTTAAGTAGAGTCTTTTATTGCACTTACTCAAAGCTTTATAACTGGCTTTTTGTGGATGGTTTTTCTATTGTCCTTTGTAATATGCTTGACATTCAAGGTAAAACAAAATTTTACAGAATTTGTGGTAATAAAAGTCATTTTTATTAATGCAAAGGTTTTATTTTTTTTTAACTTGTTCTGAATTGTGTTTTATAAAGCACTATTTGCTCATTGTACTAAGCAGTTTGGTGAGGTCTGGATACAATCTAAAGCATGCATCCCTTGTTCTTCTATGTAAAAAAATGTTTTGTGTGCACATGGAAAGTTCCCATTGTACCTGAGAAGCATTTCCCTTGTCATAGGGAAAGAACTGAGGAAGAATCTGCATGCCCACACAGCTTTTCACACTCACTAGGCAATAAATTTGTGCCCATCATGTATTAAAGAGAAAAATCATTATTTGTTACAGTTCTCCAATTCTTTGTTGCACATATCACTGATGAAGCATAAAACAAAAAATCATCATCTAAATGTTGTCTGCAGTCCCTTCCCTTCCAGATAGTGATTGGATTGCTTTCCCTGGTTGACTTGTTCATAATTTGAACTTTCCTTAGTTGGCTATGGTGCCATCACATATGCATCATGGCATCGGACACGACACGGCTGGGATTTCATCTTTGCCAGAAGTGGACGACAGCATCCCAAATGGCAGGACGGCATGCTTGTGTTACATAGCTCACCCAGGCAGTCTTCTGTTTGCAGCACTACCTTAACTTTGCTGGTCTGATGTTCAGCTTAGGACACATTCCTAACCCCTTATGTCAGTGCTTTCCAGCACTGGCATAGCGGTGCCAATGGGACGTGTGCTGCATCCTGCAGTTGGGTGTCACTCATGGAGGCCTCCTCAAAGTAAGGGAATGTTTGTTCCCTTACCTCAGAGCTGCATTGCCCTTATGTCAATGCTGGAAAGCACTGACATAAGAGGTTAGGATTGTGCCCTAAAGGATATAAACCATGCAGTTAGTCTGTGGAGAAGACAGAAGTCAAAAATGGACAAAGGCAGGAATGGTGGGGCCAAAAAAAAAGAGAACTGTAGATGAGCCTTGGAACAGCGGTAGCTATGTTTTGAGGACAAGAAACGAGACACTGACACACCAGATTTCATATATTGCTTGAAACTCAGCAGACAAAAAAAATTGTCAGTCTACAATTATATATTGACTTATAGTAAAAAGGAGTATTATTCTGATTGCCAATAAAAATAAAACATACCCAATCTTATGGATGTTAACTAGGGAAGAAGGTCTACGCTGCTGAGTGGAGTTTACTTCTGAGTAAGTGTGCATAGGGAAGCAGTTTTAGCTATTACCTAGTATTTCACAAGAGTTCCCTCCGAGCAGAGTGACATTCTTTTAAACATCTTGTTTGGTTAATTTCTATAGCACAGTCATCATACTGAACTTTCTCAAGTACCGATAGAAAAATATAAAATGTGTTTTAAATATATTGTAGATAACTTTATGAATCATGAATAATGGTAGAACACTGGTGTATAAAATGCCATTGTAAAATCAGGTATGTATGTGAAACTATTGTTTTGCTTTGAAAAATTAACAAATTTTCTAATATGATAGGATTTAAATGTTTTTTTTCAGGCTTGTTCCTGAAATCTACCATAGTTTTTAATATTTATTGATGAATAAATAATATATATGTATATTTAAAGTAATATGGTGAAATTTTTAATGCATATTAATATAATTTATTAATATAAATGTAGTTTATATGCTATATAAATATTTGTTAAGAATAATATCTAAACCTTGAAATAATGATGCAGTCTTTCTGTGCATAATGAAGGGTAGCTGCTTGAAATGCTCTGTGCTATGTCATATACGATATCCAGCAGGTGGCAGCAAAACAAAACCCTTCTGCACACATTTTATTGGGTGAAATGCCATTATTGTAAATAGCTGAATATTAGGTCACATTTTCTTGGAGATAAAGAAGCAGGCATTCTTTATCTCTGGAGCAGTGCCTTCCACAGAGATAATCTGCTCATCTGGGCTTTTCCTATCAAAAGTCCGATTAAGTATCACTTAGAAATATCTATGTTTAGGCCTTGGATGATCACAGATGACCTAGGTCTAATTTAGATGTTATCCTAGGTATATAGTTTCCACCAGAGTTCCAAACCACATGGTAAGGTAACTGCAGATAGGCACTATGCCACAGAAGCAGCTGCATGGATCAAGTGATTTTTTTTTAACTATGCTAGAGATACCTTCTTGTTATGAGGGGTTTTCCAGCCATGGTTGAACACTGCTTGAATTAGGTCAGGCCACTTCACATGCTGTCTAACTGCACTTGTTAAGTATTTTTTTGTATCATTTGAACATTTTGTATCATTATGAACCTTTTCTAGCAGCCTCTGAAACAGTGATTCTGAAAACTGGGTGAATTTAAAGTTAAAGAACATGATATAGGGGCCCCTGTATGCACGGTTTCCCATATCTGCAGATCCCATATCCACAGTTTCACTTATCTGGTGTTCCATGAATGTGGGAGCCCCCCTCCCTGCACACCCATTAGTCTTTAAATTAAGACCCTGCATGTCCCTAACTCCCAGCAATCTGGTCACTTAAAAAAAATAATAGATGGGGTAACAGAAAGCGGAACGGAACCTCTTCCTGTTAGAGTTTTTTTTAATGACCAGGCTGCCAGGAGGCAGCCTAAAGGTCATTATGACCAGCTAAGCTTGTAGCGACTTTGTTTAAGCAAGAATCTGCAGCTGCATGGGGTAAGTCTTTAACTAAAGAGTGTGTGCAGGTGCAGGGTGGGGTGTCCTGAGTATCTGTAGTATCTGTGGGGAGTACAAGAACAAACCCCCACGGTTACCAGGGCATCACTGTATAGAATGGGTTTGGAATTCAGGGATCATGATTGCAGACAAACAATGGCTATGATGAAACCTTCTGAGAGATGAACCCACCAGAATAGTAAGATCAGCATAGTTATTGCACAAGCATACCATGTGTTTTCAGGCTAGCACATGTAGATGGGGTCAAGATACATCCACTGACTTCATCAGAATGAAGCCTAAATTACCAATTTTTAAAAAAGTTTAACTACTTTCCAACAAATTTCTGATACTGTAATTAAGATATATTTATTCATTTTTTTACAGCACAATTCTGTACATGCTTACTTGGAAGTAAGTGCCACTGTTTAATGGGTTTCACTCTCGGGTAAACCTGTATGTGATTGCAGCTGGGCAGCACAATCCTAACCCCCTCTCCTGAGCATTCACAGGTCCTGTGTACTGGTTTCGGCTATCGCAAATGTGCTATAAAGCATGTTTGTGCCAACTTGGGAGGAGGTGGGGCTGGCGCTCAGATGTACGCTGGCCTGGCTGCACTGGAGCCATTCCAGGATGGGGTAAGTTTGCCAGCGGTGTACCACCAATGCAGGGATTTGGAGAGGGTGTTCCAGGGGCGTTCCAGGGCAGAGGGAAGGCAGGCAGGTCAGTGGGCAGACCGGGCCCAACGGGGAATGGGACCAGGATCTGGCACTTGGGTCGGATCCTAACCCCATTCCCAAGCAGCCTGGCATTACATGGACTGCTCAGATCTGCACCACTGATGTAGGTGGCACAGATCCAAGTAGCCCCAGAGAGCTGCCTGGGAAGTTGCTCAGAGTAAGGGGAAATAAATTCTCTTACTCCAAGCTGCGTACCAGCCTGCACCAAACCAGCATAGGCCAGCTGGCCTGCCTGTTCCAAGGCACGTTAGGATTGTGCCCTTAATATCATATTTCTGCCCCCAAAAAGGTGTTAAACATGGTATGCACTATAAAATTAAAATATAAACAATACCAAATTAAATATCAAACATTTGTATGAAAAATACACTAACCAACCTAAAGAAATAGTAACTACAGATCACAGCAGGAAGAATACAAGTTATAGGACTAGAACTCTTAGAACAAGCCATGTATACGCACAGTAAGAAGAGGATTTTCCAACACTCTGAAAGCCAATGACAGAAGGGGCAAGATAGGCCCCTCCCCAGCAATTCCTTGGAGTTGGAAATGCAGCCTGCAGCGGGAGGGAGAGATTTCTTCAAACCAAATGGTGATGTGGGGGGTTTAGATGATATCAGGCCTTGACCAAGAGTGACTTTTGGCATTCACAGGGGTGAGTCAGCAAAAGGAAATGCATCATGACTCCAAACTTGCAATCAGTGTATATATTAACAGTGAGGGCCATCTGCACCTTGCCAACAATCTCACAATTCAAGAAATGCAACACAAAAAGCAAACATTCACGTTCTTTGGCAATACCAAAAGAACACAAAACAGGCAGGCAAGCCAACTTTTAACAGCAAAGAGAAACATACAAAGTCATAATGAAAATGTCATCTATGAATATTCCTATTTGTGTTTTCTTTATACGTTTGCAAGGTCTGAGTCGCAACATAAATGTTGTTGAATCGACTTTTGTGTTTTGTGAATTAGATACGAGTGCCCAAATAAGTACACAGATTTCCCTTCTGCTTCTTAGCATTTCGCCCTTTTTCCTGGCAAACAACTCTTCAGTGGAGCAACTTGATACTCTCCCACAGCCATTAAAAGAACACAAGCTTTCCACTGCAGGGATCATGAGGAATTATTTCCTGTAGGATGGTGGGTAATTGCAAGTCTTTGGGGAGAGTGGTACTGAATGGGAAACATGCCATTTCCACAACATACACCTCCTTTTCTGATATTTATGTCTAATTTTTTCTTCCTAAAACTTTTAAAATTATCTGGTGTTTACCTGGAGTGCTTGTGATAAAGCAACAGTGTCTAAATGACAAAGCGAGGTATCTAAAGTTTTTAACAGTTCAGTTTAACAAAACAAAACTCAGACAACTAAATGTTCCATTTCAGCCATAATTCCTGGACTCTAAAGACACAGTCAAACCATAAACTCAGAAAGCATATTGTGCTTTTTGCCATTTTGTTTAAACCACACAATTTTTTAACAATGTGAAGATTTAAATAAATATTCCATTTTTATCCTTGCCCTTAGACAAAGTGTGCATCTGTGATGCAGCCAGAAGATCATATGAAAAGAACTAGGATTATAGTTTTTATAGAAGTTTTGTAAGCCTTTGTTTTTTATAGGAGCTTTTTTTCCCCCAAAGCACCGAACCAAATCAATCCATGGGATTCTTCTTTCTGTCATTATTTCACATGTACTGCACATTGTAATTCTGCATCACTGAAGTTGTTCAGCCAAAGATAGGCGCTTAGGATAAGCACTTACAAGTACCTCTTAATGGGAGGTTTGAGCTGGGCTTAACTCTGTTCCATTGAAATGAATAGGTTTTAGAAGTGGCTAGATCAACATTTCTCAACGTTTGTCCCCTGTTGTACCACTACTCATGGCCTACCTATTTGAAGTACACTGGAAGTAACTAGCAATGATGTCATCACCAGTTACTTCTTGATTGGGAGACTAAATGCAGTATGACAAACACTAGTAAGAAGTTCAGGCCAGATGGGAAGGCTTTTTTCAAGTGTGCAAAAAGTGAACACTGGAGCTTTGCCCTCCTACTGCTGCTTGTCGCATTGCTTTGCAGGTCTCTCTACCAGGTAGTGGGAGCCTCAGGTCCTGTGGGTACCACCAAACACCACCGCAAGTACCACTGGTGGTACGAGTACCACTGGTTAAGAAAGAGTGGGCTAGATTATGCCCATTGACTGGAAAGGCCCATAGGAAGGGAAGTGTTCGATGTATGGAGCTGCCACACATTTGCTTTCAATGAGAACCAAGGGGCCTATCTTCATGCAGTAGTCCCCAGACTGTGCTACCACAACATTTATCTCCAAATCCTTTTCAGTGGGCGGACTTCATAATGCTTTCATGAAGGCTCTTCTTTTACGTTAATCCCACCATTGAGTAATGACTTGGAAACTTCAGTAAAATCTTGGACTGCTGCTGTTCCATCAAGAAGAGACTTTGATTTTGCTTTTTATTCCTATACTATTAACACTTTCTATTACATCAGCTACTAGCAGGCCCTGTAAAGTACTTAAAACCACTTTGGTATCAGAGGTTGGGACGCCAGAAACATTGTAATTGGAATTTTTTTAAAATCTTATTTTATGTCCCTGGCACTATTGTGACATGCTGTTTGTGTGGCCTTTGGCAGGATATTCTATGTAGTTCATGGAAAGACAAAAATAAGACTTCATTGGGCCTTGGGGTTATACTCCTGAATGTGTTGTACTCCATGTGTGCACAAGTCACATTTCTTCATGCCCTGGAAGTTTTATGTCAGTTTCCTGTCTAACAGATCCTCATGTTGAGCTCCTGAGTTCTATCATATCTCAAAAGTTGAGGAAAGGAATGTTCAGTACAGAACAGGGTGCGGCTTTCATGTGCCCTGGTATTCATGGGGTTTCCGTCCTGGAACCCCCTATGGATAGCTGAATCTGCAGATATCAAGGACGCCCTCCGGAGGTGAAGGGAGATGCATGCCTCTCACCTCTGGAGGGTCTTCTGAGCCTGTAGAGGCTGTGTGCATCCACCTGCAGCCGTTGTGGGCCTCAGAATGGCCATTTAGGCACAAAAAAGTCACTTCCGGTTTTTTCATAAAACCAGAAGTGACTTTTTATGCCTTTAAAAGGAACTATGAGGACCGAGAAAGCTCTAACTGAATCCATGAATAGGGGAGCTGCAGATATGGGGAGCCCCTCCCCCCATATGTCTCGGTATATGCATAGTGAATTTCCTTTTAACATACATTTGGAAAACAGAGCCACATGTAGCAGCATAAATGGAATGAAGTGAGGTAGGAAGACAGAGGATAATTCAATGACACATCTTTAAGGAATAGCCAGGAAACAGGGTGGCGAGAGAGGAGAAACAGGTCAAGGAGAAGGATTGTGTGACGTTGACCCCCCCCCCTTTTAGAGACTCCCTGCCTCTTCTTGTTCATGCGCCAGTTAGTTGTGCTAGTGGCAGCTACAGAACTGGCACAGGTCTGAGGAGACCCATTGTAGAGTGGGAAGCTTACAGAGAGGCAAGGAGAAACAACTCTCCTTTCGCCTCCTAAGTCTCCTGATTCCCCCCCCCCCACTGGATACAGCGCATCATTTTTGGAGCAGCTGCATCAGTGGGGAAGGATAGAATTGGGCTCTAAGAAATGATACTTTGGCCGCAATCCTAATCCACTTTCCAGTCCTGACATAAGGGCACTGCAGCTCCTAGGATAAGGAAACAAACATTGCCTTACTTTGAGGAGGCCTCCATGAGTGCCCCCCAACTACAGCATATAGCACACGTCCCATTGGTACAGCTATGCCAGTGCTGGGAAGTTGGTTAGGATTTGAGACTTTGTGTGATATGGCCAAAGATCAAGCTATATTGATTTGTTATTTGTATACCTCTTTTTTGGTACGTAGAGAAAGTCTGTACTTATTTTTAATTTGGACTATGTTACAAAATGTATAAGAACGTCTTAACCATTAATTTCCTATGAAAGCAGAGACAGAGACTAGGAGGAAAGACGAATGAAGTTTGAGCATTACATTTTCCTAACAGGAATTGAGAATTTTGCCTTCAGTGTGCCAGTGGATGGATTCTGTGGGAAGTTTCTGATACATATCCTAAGTGACAGCAGAGTATATGATTTTTTTGTGTATATGATTTTGGCAAAGTTTTGTCTGCGTCACAGCTCAAAATATAGCTCAGCTTGGAAACTTGTTTGTCATGCCAGCGAATGTCATTTGTGTGTAGAATTTTTTTTTTAATTTATAAACAAGCAAATGTCTTTTTCACACCATATAATTAGTCTATGAACCTGTGATTCCAAGTATACAAGTGCAGAGTTTAGTTTTCTAGCAGGGGCATTGCGGCTGGCTGCTACTCTTTCAACTGTGAGAGTAAATTTGAAAATGTGTAGACTTTGAAATTCCATGTACCTGAGATGGTATATGCATGCACTGTATCCTGTGGTGGATGGGCAGTCATGGAAATCTCCTCAAGCTAAAGGAACATCTGTTCCCTTATCTTGGGGCTGCATTGTGGCTGCATTGGCACAGGAAAGTTGGATAGGATTGGGCCTTGAGACAGTTTGTCATATGGTAGTAGAAGCCTGCAATTCAAAGCAGTCAGAGTACTTGAAATAGCTTTTTAGATGCTGGCCTTGGTCTATAACTATTTCATATTAACAAACATAAGAGTGTTTGTTAATACAGCAATAAAAAGAAGTCAGATAAGTGTAGATCTAAATTTACTTGACCCATTTAAAAGTCAGTGTCATGCCTTCAGTTCTGTGAATGGGAGAAACATACGTAGTCATCTTAAGGAAGTTTGGAATAAGAGTTTTGAACTGGCTTTTAATTGCATATTTGTGAATAAATGGCCAGATTTTGCAGCTGCCTTTCACATTTGTAGCACTGATCTGGCATACGTGTAAGTCTTAGTCCTCAAGTTGCTTATTGGAAGGAAGATATCTTCGCCACCCTATAAAAACCAACCACAGGGACCTTGGCCTACTTTTCAAAGTCCTACAAGCAAACAATTTTGTTTATTTCTTATTTTTATCCCACTCTTCAAGAAGCTCAGACATAGATGGTTTTTCTTCCCACCCCTTCTCTTTACAATGAGCCTGTGAGGTAGGTTAAGCTAGGAAACAGTGACAGGCCCAAGGTTACCCAGTGATCTTCATGATCATGTGGAGATTTGAATAGGAGTATCCTCAGGTTTAGACCAATGTTCTAACCACTAAACCACACCAGCTATACCACTATGCCTCTATAGCTCCCCTTCTCCCAAGTGGAGCAGCAGTGTGATCTATACCGTGGTCTAAATTGGCAAAAATGATTCATTCTATTAGAGTGTAACACATTCCACTGTAAGGTATATACCTAAGACCTGAAAGTGTGAATTCAGTAAACATGTATTTGGAAAAATCTGAATCATGCATACACACTTGCAAGGGAGTGAAGATTGGCCACAATTCCTGGGTTTGCACCTGCATAGTGTGTTAATGAAGAATTGAGTTGGAGAGATCTGACATCCACGTTCCAGGTACACCAGACCAGGGATCTCCAAACCCCAGCCTGGGGGCCAGATGCGGCCCGCAATAAGTCTCTGTCCAGCCAATGGCAAGCCTCTGGTCCCTGCAAGCCTTTGGCATGCTCAACCAAATATGACCAGAGCTGTGCTCCGGTTGCATCTGGAGAGTGTTCTGAGGGCCAGGGATGCTGTGCGTCTCCCCTCAGAATGCCCTCTAAAGGCCTAGAAACATCACTTCCTAGTTCTCCTGAAAAACCAGAAGTGACTTTTTGGGCCGTCTGACAGCCTTCGGCTTTCTGAGGCTGTCTAATGTATTTATTTAAACTTTATATTTAAAATTTATTTATTTTTCCGGCCTTTGACACCATACCAGATATTTGATGTGGCCCTCTGGCCTAAAAGTTTAGAGAGCCCCGCACCAGACTAATATAAAGCCAAGCTTACATTGACATATCTGCACCAGTTTCATTTTATTCAATAAGTATGCACAAATCAGGAGGACTAAAATATATTTTAAGCATACCGAAAAGGAATTATGTGTGTATCAGTTCCTCTCCGCTGGAGTATGTAGCCCTCTGAACAAACTCCTAATTCTCTTGTGCTTGTCTGTTTCCAGGAAGTTTCAAATCTTACCAGTGGTGTGGGAAGCCCTGAACCACATAAAACG
This sequence comes from Tiliqua scincoides, assembly GCF_035046505.1. Taxonomy (NCBI): domain Eukaryota; kingdom Metazoa; phylum Chordata; class Lepidosauria; order Squamata; family Scincidae; genus Tiliqua; species Tiliqua scincoides. The sequence continues at coordinate 171,217,278 of NC_089821.1, read as the reverse complement.
GATAGCTCTTGAACCAGAGAGTTGCCTTTATTATATTTTGATCCTGCTTTTCAGACAAACAGAGTGGCTATCTGAAAGTGACAGCAGTAGTGTCCCCAAGCTTACAAAGGCAAAAAGTGCAAGCTAAGGCTCTGGGGCTAAACAGCAGAGGAGGGAGATTGTTTGACAATGTCAGAACGAAGTGACAGTAGGCCTGTTCATCAAGCTGGGATGAAGCTAATCTTCCTTTGTCGGAGTTCCTGCCTAGGCAGAGGAGATACAGTTACCCAGTGGCTTTTCTTCCTCTGGTCAGCGACACTGGTCAGTTTCCTTTCTTTTACATCTGTAGTCCCCGAGCAACTCCCCGAGCCATTCACCAACGAAAGAAGTCATGTATGACCCAGCAGCTCCCATTTCTACCAAAAGGTTGTTTATAGGCTGCTCTATCTTTACCCCTGACAACAATGTAGCCCACATTGCTTCAGCGCTCTTTTAGACGTTAAGTAAACACTTAAGCTTTAATTTGGCTTGGACTCACTAGGCCCCTGAGATAGCAAATTCAAAAGAAAATATCTCTGGGCTGAGTGCTGGGAAACAAGTGGCATCTAGGGATCAAGGTCTTGGACCATAGGGCACAAAATCATAAGCGCCCCTGCCTAAAATAATCTACTATCTTTGATGGAAATTGGCAGGAAAACACTTGTTCCTACATGGCATTTGTTTTTATAAAAGCCAAAAATGATTATTTTTTTTTTAAACGCTGCAAATATTTTCACATTAATTTCTTAGAAAAGTGGAGGGGCAGTCCTCACATTTACTGGCTTGGTGATAATACTCAAAACTTACATCAGACATAAAACAGAGAGCTTGGGTTTGCTTTTCAACTAAGTGTCCTTCTCAAAAATGAAATAAAATCTGACATGCTCCTTTATTCCAGTAAATCTGAAACTGATTAATGACTATACCAGCCTCACAATAACAGTTCTTTATAAGCTTTTTATACAATGCAGGTTACTATCTTTGGATAGACCTTTTTGCTGTACCAAGAGTGAAGGCTGCAGTTATAAAATATAGAATAAGACTATTGCAAAAATGCAAGTACTATCCTACTATTTAAATTGCAAACCATGGCAGAAACTGTTACCCTGCACATGCCGGATCTTGTCTGATCTCAGAAACTAAGCAGGGTCAGGCCTGGTTAGTACTTGGATGGGAGACTGCCTGGGTATACCGGGTGCTGTGGGCTTATACCATAGTCTTTTGAGACTGAAGGTTGCCAACCAACCAAAATTGCAAACCAAATATTAAATTGATGGAACTACAGCAGCCCAACAAAGGCATGCTAATCTGAATATTGATCAGTGATCATCTCTTTTCTCTGGTCATCCTTAACCCATTTCTGCCCAGCCCACAGGTGCACTTATTTGATCCCTGTTGTGTGCATGCAACAATGAGCAGAAATGGCTTAGGGCAGAATACGAACTCACTTTCCAGCACTGGCATAGCTGTGCCAGTGGGACATATGCTGCATCCTGCAGTTTGGGGGCAGGCATGGAGACCTCCTCAAGGTATGGCAATGTTTGTTCCCTTACCTTGAAGTTGCACCACCCTTATGTCTGTGCTATAAAGTGGGTTAGGCTTGCACCCTTAATCTGATTTCAGTCAAGATTTGACACTGCAACCCTTCTGGTTACCTCCTCATCTCTGGCTCCCAGCAAGAGTGTCTTGCCCTTCATCATAGGAGAAGTTCTTTTTTCTAGTACAGTATGACTCAGATCAAGCATCCATGCACAGTGGAGAGTCCAGCAAGCAGTGGGGCAAGCCCCCGTGCACATGGAATAAGGCAGGGTCTGAACTATATTACCTGGAGATTCCTTCAAAATACTTGCCTTAGGTGGCAAATACATAATTTCATCGCCATCTTTTAACCTGAAACTGTTGTTGTTGTTGTTGTTGTTTTTTTAAAAAAAAGGCACCTGAGGGCCAAATTAGATAAGATGAACACACTTTTGACTACATTGCCAACATTTTAAAAGTGGAGAGAAAAAAAGGTTCAGTCTTCTTCACCATCACCAGCAACCCATCACCAGCAAAAGGTAGTGCAGGGCAAGTTTAGGAAAACTGCTTTTTTCCCATTAAATATAACAAAAGCTGTTGTTGTGAAATCTTCCTATAGGTACCTCATTGCTTTGCGCCCAGTCCTATTCAGCACTGGCATAGGTCTCCTTCAGCACAGGCTGGAGGTCTCCTTGGGGTAAGGAAACTTCTTCTGGTGCAAGTCCAAGAATGCCTATGTAGGATTTTCAGGCCCAGGATGGGAGTTAGGATATGGTGGAAGAGTTCTCCACTTACCCTGATCCCTCCCAGGCCTGATCCACCTCCTGTTCCACCCTGGCCCATTATGCCCCCTGCCCATCCTCCCCTGCTCCTGTGCCACCCAGGACAAAAGTTACCTGCACATGGAATGACAGTGCAGATCTTCCTGCTGGTGCTCTTTACTCGAAAGTTATCAAAAAAGTGCTTTATGGTGCTTATACGATGGCTAGCTCCATTGCAGTAACTGCTGCACTGGTGGTAGCAACCCATAGGATTGGGATGATAGTCCCCAATTCATCAGGCAATGTTAGTGATGGGATTCTCATTTGCTGTTGGGTAGCCAAAGGCCAGGAAGGTAGTCTGTTTTTTGTGGGGGTGTATGGTTAAGATCAGGCAATGCAGGGTGAAATAAATAACCCATCCTGTAGTGCCATTGCTAACATCAAATTTGGAGGCTTTCCCACTCCCTACTATTGCTACCAGTGGCCAGGTCTGAGGAGGGGGCAGGAGGGCAAAATCCCTGTGATCTGGGCTTTCAGGAGGCCCAGGCCATGACAAAATGTACTTATACAGTACAAAACAAATTTAGGAAGGGGGATCCAATTGGACATCTTGCTCCAGGCTCAGTGCCAGCTCTCGGCAGCTCTGCCATTAAGCCATTTCTGATTTAAGCAATTTCTGCCCATGTACACAACAGGGACCAGATGTGTACATCTGTGGGCTGGGCAGACATGGGTTAAGCCTAAACCAAAATGTTGGGAGTCTAATGGCAGTTGTCCACCACCGCATGTAATTTGGACCATATTGTAAAACTTTTCCCATTCTCATCTTGAACCTGTTGGAAGATGGGTTCCCAAATCTCCAATACCAATGACAAACTATTGCTAGTAGCAGAGAGCTTACTCCATCTTTAGTGCCAAGACGTCAGGTAAAGAAATATTGCAATTTGAAGGAATGGGACTTCCATTTCCAGGGGAAAAATATTTGAACTCATTACCGTTTATAAAAGCATAACAAAATGTTCTTCCATGTAAAATGCTTAAAACAAATGTTTCAACAAATCATTATCAGTTGCAGTGCCCTGATGGCTTTCCGGCATACAAGTGTTGACAAATTAAAATATAACTTACATTGTAGTTATGATGGTAAGAATTAGTTTCTGGGAACTGGTGATGTTTCAATATGTCTGTAAGAGTAAATGATTTCTTTTGTGTGGCTGAGTTGTGAAACAGCCTACCTCATTTCCCGCTCAGGTTTAATGTAATATATTTATTGGCTCTTTGAATCACAGTCCGAATCTCATATTTATCAAAACTAGGGAAAGCTATTTATATAGCAGTTTTAATTTGCAAAGTGCCTGAAGAATTGTTACTCCTTGTAGGAGGTGCAGTGATATGGGGTGGGGAGGGCAGGGGAAAGACAAAAAACATAGTAAATAACATATTGCGAATGCAAAAAATTCTGTCAACATGTTCAGTTTTGCAATTCATAGCTAGCGTGCCAAGCAGGGGCTTGCCTGTCATTGGTGCTTCTGAAGTCCGTAACTTGATGCTTATTTTTTTGTTTAAGGCCAGTCATAAAAATGAAACAATCACAGCCTAGATGTCATCATGTGCTTTTGATACGTCTAATGCAATTAGACAAAATGTTAGCACATGTACAGTTAGAGATAAAATGCAAAGTGTCTTCAGCTCATATGGTTGCTTAAGGCTTTCTGTGGAAAATATTAATGTACCACAGTGAGGCAAAGGGGGAAACAAGATTTATTGCTTAAAGATGTTCTCTTTGAGACTTTTTCAGGAGAACTTGGAGGGTAAGACCAGTATTTTATACTTGATGTGGATTTGCAGAACACAGGGGTTTCCAAATGTTCCATGGAGAAAATGTTGTTTACTCTTTTTCAGCAGGGAGCAACAATAATTCCGGCAGGAATAAATAGCTTGAAATGTCTTTAAAGCAGGAAAGTGGGAATGCCATCTGGCCTAACCGGACCTATTTTGCCTAATGCAAGGATTTGAACATAATGTTTCTAAACTTCAAACCATACTGTTATCTGAATATGACAGTGTATGAGCATCACGTCTTTGGGCCTAGTACAAGTTCTAACAACATATTCAAAGCAAGGCCAACCAAGCTAATCAGCATCACAGATCCTGGAGGTTGTTCATGTGATGTTCGTATCATCTTGTACCTGCTGACATCATCATGAGTGTTTCATTCAGGGCTGGCCCATCCATGAGGCCACAGGGCCTTAGGTAACAGATTGATGAGGGTGCACCCACCTCTACCTGCCCTCTCACCTCTGCTGCCCCTGTTACTCCCTGGGTTCAAAAAGAAAGAGGGGCAGAGACAGAGGAAGTGTGAAGGAGAGTGGTGAGCTAGAGTGCTTCAGCCTACCAGATCGCTCTCTACCACCTTTCCTCTTCCATGCGATCCCCCTCTTCCTTTTCCAGTTTAGGGTGTGAGAGGAGCAGAGGTTGCCACATCAGCAGGTAAGGAGGAGCAGTCAGGAGGTCATGGCTCAGTCCTGATTTCATTTGTACAAATCCCTTTTTAATTTGCCATTTAATACCTTGTTGATGTGAAAGTATTTATAAAACATTTCATCCAGGTCCCTGAATATCTGTCTCTAGCTCCTGGGGCTTTGTTATATATTACAGTTGTAAAATTTGAATTAAACTATTGTAAATCTCCCACTTTCCAGCTTTCATACCACCCTCAAATGGCAAAACTAACAAACAAAAGGGCAAAAAATTGGCAGCCTTAAGCGTTAGTGTCATGCCAAAGTTAAATATTGCTGTCTGCATCATTATTCTTCACAAATTAATTTAATGTGTTTGGATTGTTTTGACAAGCATTCAGCGGCAACATTTCTGACCGGTAGCCTGGATCCTTTAGAACCCATACACAACTGTAAAGTTCTCTATGTAGAGCTGTCTTTGAAAAGCCTCCGGAAACTACAACTGGTACAAAATACTGCAGTCAGGGTTGTGACCAAGGCTGGTTTTGGGAGGCACTTAGCTCCATTACTGGAGCAGCTACAGTGTCTTCTGAGCCATTTTTGGGTTCACTCCATGGTGATGGCAAATTCCTTTCAAAATTAAAATGACTGTTCAAGCCATAATTGGCTTGGGCTCAATTTACTTAGGGCCCAATCCTATTCAATTTTCCAATGCCATTGAGGCATGTGCTGCAAAATGTGGTGGGGAGGCAGTCATAGAGGGGTCCTCAAGGTGAGGGAACATTTGTTCCCTTATCTTGGGGCTGCATTGTTACTGCACCTGTGCTGGAAAATTGGATAGGATTGGGCCCTTAAAGGGCTATCACCTCCCACATGAACTTGCAAGTCCATCAGGTTGTTTACCTGACACCTTTGTTTTATCCATGTGCTTGGTGCTGGGTGTACACCACACCAGCATAGCCCAGACCAGTCTTGCAGTTGTTTCCTTGGGCTGACAGCATTGAAGAATCAGATCCCACAGGCCTTTAGGGAAAAAGCCAAGCTATGGTTCTTCAGAGCACCCTGGTAACACTTTTGTATTCGTATTCGTCGCGACTTGGATGCCACATTGACAATGTCTGTTGATGTCCCCTTGGCAACTGCTTGTCCAGTATTGTGGGATTCTTTTCAGCTTGTGCAGCCTGAGGATGTGGACAGACTCCTTTGGAGTGTGAGGCCGTCTGCCTGCCTGCTTGACCCTTGCCCAGCTTGGCTGATTAGAGCGGCCCGGGGGGGACTGGCTGAGTGGACGGGGAGGGTGGTCAACTCTTCTTTGATGGAGGGGACATTGCCGCTCGCCTTGAAGCAGGCAGTGGTTCGCCCCCTCCTGAAGAAGCCCTCCCTGGATTCCACTGTGTTGAATAACTATCGGCCAGTCTCCAACATCCCGTTTCTGGGCAAGGTAATTGAGCGGGTAGTGGCGTCCCAACTCCAGAGGGTCTTGGATGAAGCGGATTATCTGGATCCTTTTCAATCTGGTTTCAGACCGGGCTTTGGGACGGAAACTGCCTTGGTCGCCTTGGTGGATGACCTACGCCGGGGACTGGACAGGGGGAGTGCGTCCCTGTTGGTCCTGCTGGACCTCTCGGCGGCTTTCGATACCATCGACCATGGTATCCTTCTGGGCCGATTGGCCGAGTTGGGAGTTGGAGGCACTGTTTTGCGGTGGTTTCGCTCCTACTTGGAGGGTCGGTCCCAGATGGTGGTGCTGGGGGATGCCTGTTCGACACCCTGGCCCTTGAGGTGCGGGGTGCCGCAGGGTTCAATTCTGTCCCCCATGCTATTTAATATCTACATGAAACCGCTGGGAGAGGTCATCCGGGGGTTTGGAGTGAGGTGTCATCAATATGCTGATGACACCCAGCTCTATCTCTCCTTTCCTCCAGACTCCAAGGTGGCGGTTGAGGGCCTGGAGCGCTGTCTGGAAGCAGTGAGGATCTGGATGGGGGCTAACAAGCTGAAATTAAATCCGGATAAGACAGAGGCTCTCCTGGTTCGGAAATCCTCGATGCAGGTGCTGGATTATCGACTTGCTCTGAATGGGGTTGCACTCCCTCTGAAGGAGCAGGTTCGCAGCTTGGGGGTCCTCCTGGATTCGCAGCTGCTCCTGGATTCCCAGGTGGCGGCTGTGGCTAGGGGGGCCTTTGCTCAGCTTCGGCTGGTGCGCCAGCTGCGACCGTACTTGGATCGTGCAGACCTGGCCACAGTGATCCATGCCACGGTGACATCGAGGTTAGATTACTGTAACGCGCTCTATGTGGGGCTGCCCCTGAAGACGGTTCGGAAACTACAATTAGTACAGAATGCGGCGGCCCGTGTGGTCACCGGAGCCAGGCGGTTTGACTCTGTCAGCCCGCTTCTCCGGGGGCTGCATTGGCTGCCCATTCGTTTCCGGGCCCAATTCAAGGTGCTGGTTTTGACCTTTAAAGCCCTATACTGCTCTGGGCCAGGATATCTTAGAGACCACCTACTCCCGTACAATCCGGCTCGCCATCTCAGGTCATCAGAGAAGGCCTTTTTGCAAGTGCCGCCACCCAAGGAGGTCCGGGGGGTGGCTGCAAGAAATAGGGCCTTCTCGGTAGTGGCACCAACATTATGGAACTCCCTTCCCCTTGACTTGAGAATGGCTCCCTCTCTTGAGAGCTTTCGGCGAGGCCTGAAAACACTGTTGTTTAAACAAGCCTTCTGATTTCTGGCCTTCTTAACTTTTTATACATCTTTTAGTTTTACAGGCTTGATTCCTTGGTGATCTGCTCTTTTACTCTTTTAATCTGACTACTGTTTTTATGGCCCTGTAGTGTGTTTTTAAATGTTTTTATCTGTTTGTATTAATGTTTTTTAAATTCTATTGTTTTTAATATGTTGTTAGCCGCCCTGGGTCCCGTTAGGGAGAAGGGCGGGATAAAAATAAAGTTTTATTATTATTATTATTATTATTTGTGCCTCCTACCTCCTTCACAAGTAAGGCTAATCAGGGCATTTTCTGGGCAGTATGTAGGAAGTGGACCACCCTGGCACAGGAGACCTGCTTTGCTCCTTCCGTGATCATGTTTTGCTGCCGGATGAAGACCTAGTTCTACCAGGAAGGCTTTGGTGTTTCTGCCTACTGGTTTATCTATTAGGCACAGATAAGGAGAGGGTCAGAACCAGCAGAAAACAGCTAGTGGGATTGGAGGATAAAAGCAAGCTTTAAAATTCCCAGTGCATTTTGCTTGCAAACAATCTTTCACAAAGGAATACTGTACTGTAATCACAATAATACTGTTGTTCACAGTATTCTCTTAAGAAAGATGGTTTGCGGTTGAGAACATGTCAGGAATTAAGACATACCCTCCAATCCCACCAGCTGTTTTTTGTTAGTTCTTATATATCTATTCTCTTAAGTAGTTTTCTGTGTCATATTCTCTGGTTTTAACATATGTTGGTTGTTTTTATATTACTGTCTTGTTGTCTTGTGTGCTCCCTGAGGCATTTGGTGGGCCACTGTGAGATACAGAAAGCTGGACTAGATAGGCCTTTGGCCTGATTCAGCAAGGCTCTTCTTATACTACTACTAAGTAACTTTATTGTACTATGCCACCATGTTTATTTTCAAAATAAACAGAAATTATTTCTAATTAAATAATGGCCCAATCCCATGGGCCACTTATGGCATCAGATCTAGTGATTCACTGTCAGAGGTCACTTTGTGATGGTGCAAACTTTGAGCTGGCATTGCACACAGCAGAGCCACCGCAGAAATGGCCAGAGGCTCCATGCACACACCCGAACTGCCCGATGCTCCTTTTGTGCAGGTAAGGTGGTGGAGAAGGTGGTTAAGGGGAGAATTGGAGTTGAGAATGGGCTGAACCTGAGGGTGGGAGGGGGTAGGTCTCCATGGCAGTCATGCATACCAGATCGTATCCTCCTTTCCTGACCTGGACTTACACCAGCCAGATAGTGACTAGATGGCCTACTGGGATGTAAATAAACAATATTTTTATTTATCTCTTACTGGTCATCTGATAACCCCACCCCATGCATGCAGTGCAATATCAGTGCAGCTACATGGTGGAAGATCATGGGAAATAGGATTGGACTGTTATAAAACTAAGGGCGCAAATCAAACCTGCGCTGGAGTAGGCAAGCCAGAAGGTTTGCACTGCATCCAACGCAGGTTCATTGGCTGCAGTGGCTCAGCCAGAGGCGAGGGAAAACTCTTCCCCTTACCCCTGGATAAGAGCTGCTGGCCCCAATGAGTCTCTTCAGACCTGTGCCACCTCTGGAGGTGGCGCAAGTCCAAGGAGAGCGGAGCGGCTTGAAGCCTCTCCATTCTCCACTGGGACAGGGGTTGGGATCCGGCATAACGGCCGGGTCCCAGCCCCCGGGTCTGCACATTGCCCAAACTCCCTTGCCCAGAAACATCTGCCTCCTCCCTGCCCCCTCCACGCCTACCATTGCCGCTTGTGCCAGGCTCTACAAACCCTGATAAGAGATCTCTAAGACCTATTGTCCTGATAATCCAATTGGTGTGTTCCAGGACACAGATTTGCACCTATGCCCACATAAGTTAGTGTTTCAGTATGACATCGTGGATAGTGTGTTGGATCTTGAGCATCAGGAAGTGCCTAGTTCAAATGCCTCCTCAGAAACAGTACTCACCTGATAGTCATGGCAAAGTTGCAACTTTTTTGCCTCATGTATCTTACAGGGTCATTGCTCAAATGTGATATGATGCAGAGGGAAGAAAGATGGGAGTACCAGCTGCCAAACTAGCATGCATGGCTGTCTTCACATTGGCAGCCTGAGAAGGGGAAAACACCATATAGTTTACAGTAGCTTGTCAGCTTCTTGTGGCAATGGACCAATCAAATATCTATTACAAACCCGGTACAGAGGTTTCTATGCCTCCATAATCTGCGTGGTGTAGATTGTGCCCTTCCAACCTACTCTGTGAAGTCACATGGGGCAGGACAGGGTTTGGTTCATGCTGGGCATATACGGAGGCTACCAGCGTTTCTGAACCTGCTGCAAACAGCTTCTCAATGCAAATCAAGTCTCCAGACGACTCTTTCTAAGTGGCAGCAAGGGGTTAATGTGAGCTTGCAGAATTCAACTCCTTTATGCATTGCGGACCTCATTAAGCCATTTCTGCCCAACGTTGCATATAGGGTTGTACACTATAGGGTTGCATATAATGAGTACACCTGTGGGCTGGGCAGAAATGGGTTAAAGTGCATCAGAGCTAAAGGCTTTGGGCAGGATGAGGCCTGATGGACTATGGTATGAACCCTGTTTTGTCCAGAATCTACCAAGCCTCCACATTCCATGGAATATTCTACAGGATTCTTTTGGATGGGTTCACCCCTCTCCAATTTCATCTTGACATCTTAACTTTGCCTTTCTTCCTAATTGTTCAAACATATTGATTAAAAAAAACAAAAAACTAGAAAGTTGCTTGAAGGTATTTTGTTCCAAGAACTTTAAATTCCAGGAATCATCTCCTATTCTGCCAAATGATTTGTGCAGTGTGTCGAACTGGAAAAAAAATCCATGCAGCGGAGACAGAATTAAATGGCTTCTGTGTGCAGCTGATCTTGAGGGATTCTGCTTTGAAGCCTTGATACTAATAGAAGCACCACATGTCCTGGTTGGCAAAAAAACAAACACAAAAAATATCTTGTTGCTAAGGCCCTTGCTTTTGGAAACTGACTTTCCTACCTAATGTGCAAACATCTCTCCTTGTTTGTAAACAGGGAAAGCAAAACTGGAAACTCCTTTGCTAACAGTAATTATTTGTGGCCTGGGTATATGCATTCAACTGCTTCAGCTGGACATCAGCCTGGTTCTATAGGGCATGCTTTTCAATTAGAACATCATTCACAGTCTTCAGCCCAGAAGTTTAGTTTGTTGAAATATTTTCATCTGTGGAATATTGTCTTCTATGAATACAGTTCCCTGATCTTTTGGAGGCTTTCGACGCAGCACTGAGAATGATGCAATATGGAGCGACCTGGATACCCTGTCAAATTCTGATTGGAACTGGAAAGGCCAAGCAATGCTGTTAGGTGTTATTGTACAGGGCTGTGGAGAGGAATAACATAACTGAACAGCAAAGCCCTTCTTCTAGTCAGTGACATAGCTGTGCGATCTGGCACCCAGGGCCACAAAACCTAACACTCCTCTGGGCCTCAGAGGGCTTTAGAAAGGCACTTCTGGTTTCAGCAAAAAACCAGATGTGCCTTTGTAAGGCTGCCAGCAGGCCTCCTGAGGCCCAGCAAGGCTGCATGTGACCTTTCCAAGCCTCAGAAGCCCGCTTTTCCCCCTCAAAGAGGCATACTGTGCTTGTGACATAACATGGTGCATACCATGGGCGCCGTCAAGGGGGGCACCAGAGCTTGAACTCCAACTGCTTCCCCATTGGGAAGCAGTTGGAGTGCATGCGCCCTGTCAGCAGCTGGTTGGGTGAAATTGCCTGGCCGGCTGCCAAGCGCATGTTCATACTCCCATTGCTTCCTTGTCGAGAAGCAGTTGGAATGCAAGCGCACTTATGATGTCATGACACTACCTGGCATTATAACGTCAGGCATTGCCCTGGGTGCCAGAAGCCCTGGGTACACCACTGCCCCTTCAGGTTCACCATTGGGGATGAAGGTTAGCACCTCCTTAAGGTGTGGTAGCCAGGATATTGTACTCCCCATGTTCTCCTTAGCTGCACCACTGCTTCTAACCTACTAGCTCTTGTGGGGATACCGGAGAAACGTACCCCTTTCTGATATGTCCTTGAGTCAAAAACATGAATGTACAAAAACATGAATGTAACTTAACATTCCCTTCTTTTAAAGCATTTATGACCCACCTTTCCCCTTTAAGAAAGGCAGCTGACAACCTTAAATTGTCAACAATACCATACAACAAAAATATAATAAGCAGTCAAAGAAATCACAACCCATTAACAACAGCAGCAAGAACAACTCAAAGTGGACAGAAACAGAAAGTCTTCAAAACCCACTGGAACACTAATAGCCCAATCCCAGCTAACTCCCCACAGAGAGATACAGGGTGTCTGCTGTATCCCACGTGGGAGTTTTGGCCTCTTGGGGCAAGAAGGCACTTCAGTCTAAATTCACTGTAACTGTCAACTGAAAAGATGGGAGTCCACACAAAGCAAAGGAGGTCAGAGGAACAACAGCAATCCAGCAGGACAGCTTCATCAGTACTAATGACGTGCCAAAACCACCACCGGTAGGGAAATGAAACTGAATTGTCAATCTGTTGCCAATCTGCCAATTTGCCAATTGCCAATCTGAATTGCCAATTCTCATCTGGACTTATGCAACAGTGACCAACAGTTGATCTACCCACCCTCACAAGGGATGAGCAATCTCAAGCCTAGTATTTGGGGGCCTTGCCCTTGTGACATCTCAGAGGGACAACTTCAGTGGTGACCTGCCACTGAGGGTCAGCCCTGGGGAAGACCTTTGCCCTGAGAGTTGTTTAGTCCAAGGGGTGGGGTAAGGGCTGCCTCACAAGGGTGGATGTTTCTGCTGCTACTGCCATCCTGCTCTCTCTCCCTCTTACCCAGCACACTGAGGCCCAATGGCAGAGCTCCTGGAAGGTTGCAAGTTGCTGGAGAGGGGCTCTGCTGTTTTGCAGGGGGCTGTGGGAAATATTTCCACCCTGGAAGTGGTTCAACCCAAAGATGGGGCTTCCTCACCAGGTCAGGTGATGTCACTTGTGCTGTGGGGGCTATTGCTGCCATGAATCTGTTGCTCTTCCTCCTTCAGCATTGTTCTCTTTCCTTTTCTGAGTGGTAGATGTATCAGGGATGCATGCCTGGCCCATGTGCTGAAATGCACATTTCTCAGGCAATGCCATCTTTGCCATGCTTCAGCTGCTATGCCCATATAAAGACTGCAAACCAACCAAATAATAAGTTTGAATATGAATGGGAACTAACTTAGACTGCAAAACTACTGGACATCTACAAAATGGGAAGGCTGTAAAAACCATCACTAGTGTTTTGAGGCATCCGTAAATAGCCACTTGGACCTGGATGTGTTTTATTGAAAGAAGCATTTCATAAATCATGTACTCGTTTTCTTGGAGTTCACATGGGGACAGAAAGACAATGCAAGGGAAGTCTCCCAGAAATAATAAATGTCAAAAGTTGTCTCCACAAATTGTTACCAGAGCTGTTTGAAGGGCTCTGTGGTCTGCCAGGGATTTTATTTTTCTCACCTGTTTTATTCAGTCCAATGACCCTTTCATTTCTCTCTATAAATGGACGTTGAATGGAGACTCCACAAACTGTTTGATTGCATTTTTTTTTGTCAGAAACTGGGAAGTTCTACATGGCTGAGTAGAAGATTTATAGAGCAGGGGTGTCAAACATAAGGCCCGCAGGCCAGATGCGGCCCCCGGATGTAATTTCTCTGGCCCCCATTATAATTGGGCTTTCCCAGTTTGATAATTGGGCTGTCTCATCTCTTGAAAATATGAACAAGATTTCCACATTTTTTCTTATTTGCAGCTAATGAGTTTCTATGTGAGAACAAAGCACTTATTTCTGGCCATCATCTGCTAAATGAGGTCACTTTCTTCTTAATGATGCCACTTCCACCCTCAGCAGGGACCATGAATGCTCACTTCAGCTCTGTGTATGACACAAGGTTGACATCCCTGTTATAGAGAGTCCTTCTACCCTTGTCGTGAGAGATCATTCATCAGCCAATTGTAACTCAGGGCCTGATCCTGTCAACTTTTGCACCAATGCAGCCATGCCAACAAGGCATATGCTGCATCCTGCAGTGGAAGAAGTAATCATGGAGCGCTCCTCAAAGTAAGGGAATGTTTGTTCTTACCTTAGGATTGCATTGCAGCTGCATTGGCTCTGGAAAGTTGGGTAGGATTGGGCCTTTAGAGAAGTTACCAAATTCTGTCTTTGCTGGATTTGGGACTGGATTTCCAGGTTCTGGTTGATAAAGATGGGTCCAACCTTAGACCCACAATTTTGGGTAGGTATTAGATCTTTGAGAAATATTATCTGAGGAGAGATCTAGCCTGGATTGGGGATATGCTAGGCCTTACCTTACATCTCCAAGACCTACAATATATCAAGGTTTAGTTAGTGCCCAGCCTGGCCAGACCTTGATGACATCCTGGCTATACACAACATACTGTGTACAAGAGAGGTGCTCACCTTTGAAAGGCTTATTTTATCCAATAGGTTGCAATTCTTGAATAATGGAAATATTTTTGACTGTAAGGAAAAAAAAACACACCTAGAAATAACACCAAAGTATAATGTTGAAAGCCGTGCGTAACTACATGTAATATGGAAATAAAAGTCATTCTTGCCCTTGGAAATGTTACACTCTTCCATCCACTGGCTTTGAAATTGAATAACTAAGCGGAAAACTGGATCCAATAGATTTTACAATGCAGAACTAAAGGAATATACCAGCATAATTGGCTGGTTCTTTGTGGGTATTTTTTTTTAAAAAAAATTAAATAAAGTGTTACTGTTTACCATTGCCAACAGTTGTTTTAATCCTCCTCTGCCAGTCTGTATACAGTACTTTACTAATCAAGGTCAAATAGGCTCCAATTTAGTCATTGTTTCTGAAATATGTCAAATTTCAAAAAAGTTAATGTTTTTTAAAAGTGTGAAATTGTGTTAAAGGTTATTGATTACCATATGGGTATCGATTACAGTATGGGTTGAAAATATAAAAGATAGTCTCCCGGACAGTAATGATCCACAGTGTTAATTCTTAAGGTTAGAGCTAGTATAGGGATGGGCCAAATTGGGCACAGACCTGATGACCCACCTGTGATCTGGTTGACCACTTACAGTGAAGGTATGGTCAGCGAATAGGCTTTCACAGCTCTTGTCAGCCAATGAGAGCATTCTTCAGGCCCCTGCATCATTATGAGACCTCTAGATGAGGTTCTCATTGGCTGATGGTACCGGCAGGATAATTGCCATGCAAGTCTCAATTCATGTTCTGTTCTTTTGCCTTACCATCCTTGCCAGCCAGTGGGCTTTCTCCCAGGCCCCATGTCATCACAAAGGCTTGGGAGAAAGCCAATTGACTAGTCTAGTGAGAGTTGGGGGGAGCAGTGAATAATTTTCTTTGCTCTCTCCCTCAGAGGGCTGGAGGGGAAAGAACTGCAGATTCCTCCTGCCTGGTAAGTTCTGGAGGAGGAGTGCAACATGAAGGTGCCAAAATGCTGTTGGGGGAGGGGGCCTAGCATTGTATGGCATCGATCTGGCCTACCAGATCTAACACATCCCTGATGTCAATTCAAACCTCTTTGAAGCACGAATAGATTTAAACACACACACACACACACACACACACACACACACACACACACACAGCCAGACAACTTGCGTGAATGACATCTCTTTATCTGAACTGATAGTAGCACCTGTGTTTTTAAATAAGATTGTTTACCAGGCTGATTTCGCTTGTGTAGGCGCTTGTCTAAGCACCTTGGGCAGGCAGTGTTCTACTTTCTCCCTTTCACTGTGCTTAGACTCCAAAAAAGTGCCTTGACTTTCATGTGAGAGCATAAAATGGAACTAGGGTGCCATTTCAAACAGTGGAGGGCCATTGACCCCTTTGTTGTAAGCGTACAAAGAGGCACCAGTTAGGGACAAATGTTTTACACACTTTTAATACCACTTTGCAGTCAGTTATGTCCCGAAAAGCTTAGGAGAGCTAGGCAAAGTGGTAGGTTGGCATAGCTACAGTTGCAAGGCTGCTGGAATTCTGTTGGAAGTTCATGCAAAAGTCCAGAATGATTTGGCCTCTGAGGCATATGGAGAATACATGTATACATTGGCTTAAAATGAATCGTTTCCATTGCCTTCCTACACAAGGTGTTTTGGCAACTTTTCTACTGATGTTAGTAAAAATCTTATTTTTCACTGAGAAATCCCCACAGGTCACTGCTTATTGGCTTAGCAAAAGAATATTCAGCAGTTCGTCTACAGCAACAGAACAATATGTACTAAATGTGTTATTTTACATTTTTTTCAGGGGCAGAATTGTTTGTGTACTTTGTATTAAGGAAGGGGCAGCCAACGTCTGGAGCCTGGGTATTGGCCTTCCCTGGCTGACTTGCTCATAATTTGAACTTTCCTTAGTTGGCTATGATGCCATCACATATGCATCATGGCATCTGACACAACATGGCTGGGATTTCATCTTTGCCAGAAGTGGACGACAGCATCCCAAATGGCAGGACGGCATGCTTGTGTTACATAGCTCACCCAGGCAGTCTTCTGTTTGCAGCACTACCTTAACTTTGCTGGTCTGATGTTCAGCTTAGGACACAATCCTAACCCCTTATGTCAGTGCTTTCCAGCACTGGCATATTGGTGCCAATGGGACATGTGCTGCATCCTGCAGTTGGGTGTCACTCATGGAGGCCTCCTCAAAGTGAGGGAATGTTTGTTCCCTTACCTCAGAGCTACACTGCCCTTAAGTCAGTGCTGGAAAGCACTGACATAAGGGGTTAGGATTGCGCCCTTAGTTTGTTTTAGGCTATAGTCAATTTAGAAGCAGTGACAGACAATCCTTGGACTCCTCTTCCTACCGATCAGTAAGGGTTGCATGTGCAAAGTTAGAAGAGGAAATGGTACATTTACATTGTTGAGGAACATTAGAAAGGACTAAAACACACTTCCTGCCAGGTTCTCACCAGCACTTAGAACCTGCAGGGAGAGTCCAGAGATGATGTGTGTGAGGCACAAGAAAAAGAAGCATCTTCTCCTTGGGCTCAGTGGCTGCACCAGGATGGCCCAAGCCCTCAGCCAAGGGATGTCAGGACTGCTACTCACCACCATCCTTCCCTTGTTCCCTTGATCTAGGGCTGGGGTGAGCACATACTTGGGACACCCCCACTCTTCCTACCAGGTTGCATTGGCTTCTGGGAGTAAGGGGGAGTGTCTGGTTAGGTACTTTCTCTTCCTTCCCTGCCACCAGAGATCAATTGGATGCTCCCAAATGACAGAAGATCCACTACTGGAGAGCACCCTTGACCACAGTGGCCTCTCAATTATGAGAGGGAGAAGGAAATGCCCAAGCTGATATTTCCTCCTCTCTCCCTCCCTCCTCCACAGGCCAAATAAAACCTAGAACTACATTTGGACTCTACGTTTTCATAACTTTATATGTGGAACTCTAGATATTTGGACTTGGGGGCATTTGGGAGTCAGCAGTGGGCCCTCAGGAGTGCATGGGTCCTTGGCCTGTGCTTGAGCTGAGCAATCCCTGACACCACCCATGTATGAACCCCTGGTTGGTTATCTCTGTACGAAGTTTTAAAGGAGCCCAAACCTGAGTTGTTTCCTTGGAACTTCACACTGCCTGGAGAAGTAGATCATGAGCATATCACAATGTTTTTGCATGGTTTATAAGCTACTGTTACATTTTTAATAGGTTTTCTGATTATATCTAATGGTAAACAGCAGTGGTGTATTGTCTGTTGTCATTGAAATTGGCTGTGGTTTGCATGCCCTGAGGTGTCTTTTTTTAAAGTACTGGGAAAAAGGATGCTTTCAATAGAAGTACTGATTTCTGGAGTCTCCAGGCTGATCCTGACCAATTGTGGACTTTCAGGAGTTGGCTGGTGGTATCTGCTTGGCTGATGGTGTTGCAGGGGAAAGAGGCAAATTTGAGGGTCAAAATAGGGATAACTTATTTTCTCGTAGGTGAAGGAAACCGAAAGTTCCAGATTCTGGGGGAGCAGGTTGAAAATAGAACAGTAGCTGAGGAAAATCTGGGAATGATTGTGTGCAATCTTAGTTGTTAGTTGAAATGTACAGGAAGCTGGGAGAACTGCAGATAAGCTGAGAGGTGAGTGAGGTGTTGGTGGAAAGAGTGTGGCAGAAAGGCTGACTGAGTTGGGAGGAGCTGATGGCAAATGTGGTTCTGGGCTTAGATCAATAATAATAATAATAATAATAATAATAATAATAATAATAATAATAATAATAAACTTTATTTCTATCCCGCCCTGCTCCCTAAAGGGACCCAGTAGGTTTAATCAAGTAGGTTAAATCACATTGCTGGAAAATTCTTTGGAGGCTGCTTTTGAAATGATTTATCTAAAAATAAGCATCCTGAAACATGCTCAAGGAGCCAAATGAATAGCCCAAGTTTCATACAAAATACAAAATAATATTGTACAAATGGAAGAGTCGGCTACTAAATATTCTAAAGTAAGGATTGCCCTCTAGTGTAGAAAATATGGAATGACTGTTTTGGATTTACTGCAAAAGAAAGTAGTACTGTAGTAGGTTGAAGTTTACAGTTTCTTGAATCAAAAGGGTTTGAACTGTATGTATAGGAACAGCTGCCTTCTGTTTGAGTCAGATCTAACTTAGGCTGCAATCCTGTGCACACAACTCTAGGGGACTGACCTCTGAGTAGACCTGCAGAGGATTGCTCTGTGAGTATTGTCGACAAGGGCTGGCAGTGGCCCTTCCAGATTTCAGGCAGAGGTTATTCCCAGTCCTAGGTGGAGATGCCAGGGATTGCATTCGGGCACCTTCTGCATACAAAGCTCTGCAGGCAGAAAGTCCCGATTCAATCCCTAGGAAGGGCAGGGAAACAATTTTGAAATTTGGAGAGCCACTGGCAGTCTGTGTTGAATACAGAGCTGGGTGCATGAATGATCTGACTCAGTGTAAGGCCACTTTCTATGGATTAGTTTTTCATGATGACTGGATTTAAGACTGTACACACACATATCCCCTTAAAGATCAGTAACTAGTGTTGTCTCATGGGAGCTTCATCATGGCTAGGGCTGTTCTTGCTGACGCAGTAGAACACTGTGAGCCACTCATCGTGATATTGCATGTGCCCATCCTAATGAACATGAGGCTCTAATTAAGGGCTAGCTATCTAATTACATCTTTTCAATCCACTACAGACTTCACAGTTCAGACCCCGTTCATTTACATGCACAACAAATCTTTAATTTAGGAAATAAATGCTACTAAATTACCCTCTTGGGGGAAAAAAAATCAGATGGGAATTTGTCTTTGAGGCATCCTGGTTTTGTTTTAAATCAAACTAACTTGTCTCTGCAATTAACTAAGTGGCTGTTGAGATCAGATTTGGCAGGGAATTTCATCTCTTGGGACCTTGGGTACCCTCTCAGCCCCATCTCAGTGTTTCCGGTGAAGCAACATAGAAGGTTATTGGGTCAGGCTATACTCCTACTAATGTTTGATACTGATTTGTTTAGTTTTTCTGTCAAGATTTGTTTGCCTTAGCATAATTACTTCCTTGGTTGTCTCTGGTCACGGCTCACATTAGCTATGACCCCCTTCGGTAATGTTATGTGAAAATTCCTCAGTGATTGTTGTTTGCTGTGCTCTGGTGTGGTCTTCATTACAAAATTCAATTATATGTTTGAAAACTCATTTCAGGGCAGTCTTAACTTGATTTTACAAGTGGCTTCTTGTCTTTTTTCTAGTTCACTGAAATCCCCTAGGCATGTTCAGTGTTCTTCTATCCTAATCTAATATTGTCAGCTTTCTGCTCAGTTTGAAAAGATGTTGCTAGTGTTCCCTACCTTTATATCTCACAGTGTATCTCACTGTTGTGAAACAGCTAAATGGAACTTCCACATACAGTGATTCTGTAACTCTGATTAAGAATATACTTGCAGAGACAAATCACAGAGAAAACTCTCTTCCTTCATGCCCTCTCTTATGAGATTTCAGAAAAACTATGGTTTCAGACATGCATAGGATTGCACTGTCCTGTGCAGGAGTGGGATAGTTTAATAGCCCAATCCTAAAGGTGGTAGCGCTGCTGGGTGCAGCAGTGCCAAAGTGGCTATTGTTGTATTCTGCGACCCCACAGCAGCTGCCAGAGGTTTCCTTGGGAGGCTTTTGTCCCTCCAGGGAAAGCTCCAAGCCCTGCAGTGGGGCTTCTCAAGTCTGTACTGGCTTGCCTTCTGGCCCAGCATGGAGTTCAGGATCCGGCAGAGCATAGCTCAGCCAGTCCTGCCCCTCCTACCCTAGTTTCTCCCCCCCACCCCGCCCTCCTCCCACCCTGGAATGCCCTCTACACTCCCAAACCCCCCATTGCTGTTCAGAGCTCTTACCTAGCTGCAGGAGGAGTCTGGCTGGAGCTGGGCCCAGCACTAACTAGTGTTGGGCCAGCGCCAGCACTGACTTGGTGCAAGATGTTGCGGGCATACCTTACAGTACGTTTGCAACACACGGCACTGATGCTGGCCCAGCTCAGGGTTGGATTCTAAGGCTCTAGTCCTATGTACACATTCCTGGGAGCAAGCCCCATTGAACAAAATGGGGTTTACTTCTGAGTAGACATGCATAGGATTGGGCTAATACTGTATTGAATTAATCAATCAATTCTTTTTTTATCAATCAAACCTTTATTAGGCATAAACTGTATTGAATCTATCTGGGGAGATCATCCATGGGCAGCCCAATTCCACCTAAGTTCCCCTGTGGCAAAGCAGCAGGGCCGATGTGGCGTCCACTGGATCCCATTGTTCTCCATTTTAGAATTTCAGCTGCTGGAGATCTCCTTGAGGTAAGGGGACATTTGTCCCCTTGCCCTAGGGTAAGTCCCAGCAGCTGGAATGGGTTAACTTGGACCTGTGCCAGCTCTATAGCTGTTACAAATTTACGTTGATTTGTGTTGACAGATCCAGCTGGTGCTGCTGATCCCACCCCCTCCCAGGCCCAATCTATGCACCTTCAACCTCTGTGGCCATCCTTCTCCACCCTTACACCCCCTCCCTTCCCGAGTTTCACAAACTAAGGCATTGCAATGCTCCAAGCAGGGAAATCTTGACTCTGGCCCCTGAACGGGCAGGGGGAGGGCAAAGGCAGCAATGCGATCAGGAGGATTGTGTCACTGCCAGGGTTCAAAGGGGCTTTTCCTACTTATAACAAGCAGTGCTGGCCTCCAGGGGTGCAGGGAGCCCCACGGAGCCCTCTGCAATATTCCCCAACCCTTAGAAAGTCTAAAAATAACAATCACGACCCACTTCTCATTTCCAGAGGCTGGCGCTACTCAGTGTAAGTAGAAAAAGCCCTTTTACTCCGGGTAGCAGAGTGATCCTTCTGATCACACCTTTGCCCCTCCCCTGTAAGAACATACCCCCAGTTGCCAAACACCTGAGGAGTTTGGGAACTGCTGCTCTCCCTGCCCTTCCCCTGCCCTTCCCCCACTCCTGTACTGCGTTTACCTGTTCCAGTGGTCATTGCCCTGGGCACTGTAAGCCAACAGTAAGCATTAGGATTGGGTCACAGTCTTTAGGTATCTTGCACATTTGGAGGGATTAATCTCTGGAAGAGCAACTAGCTAACCAACTGATTCTGATCCTGATGAAGCGTTCCAAGAGGATCCTGGGTCAAATGCCCCCTTCATCTGTTTTTAAAAAATACAAGTCCTCTAGATAGATTCAAATACAGTTTAATGGATTCAAACTGAAGGTTGGAAGTCTGCAGGCAACTTCTGAACGAATTCTCTCAGGAGGTTGTTGCACTCCGAGGGTGAAAGGGGGAATTGATGAAATCAGTGATAGTTGTTGAAACTTTGTAATGGCAGGAGGTCTGGTCTAGAAGGTAGAGCCTCCATTTGCCTGAAGATAACATCCGAAGGTCGCCAGTTCAAGGCCACTGGCACCGTGCAACCTTGAAGCAGCTGACAAGCTGAGCCGAGTTATTCCATCTGCTCTGAGCGTGGGAGGATGGAGGCCAGGATGGAGGCCAGATCAGAACGATACATCTGAATTGTTGTAGCTCTTGAAAGATAGAGCCTTCTTTTAATTGTAAAAATCCCTATGGGGATTTAATAAGCCTGCCTATGTAAACTGCCTTGAATAGTCTTGAATAAAGACCAAGAAAGGCGGTATATAAATACCTGTATTATTATTATTATTATTATTATTATTATTATTATTATTATTATTATTATTATTATTATTATTATTATTGGTTCTTAATGGTTCTTAGGTAATGTGGTTGACACATCTGGTGCGGTATCTAAATGTTTGTTGATCAGAATTTTGCATGACCGTGTGGCCTGACACTGAGCTCTCAGATTCTGCAGCAGCTCCAGAGCTGCCGTGGAATCAAATAGCTCCATTGCGGGGCTACTTCCTTTACTCGGAAGAAGGGGATGAATGTCCCCTGCTCGCAAAGAGGCAGCGGCGGCTGCCCAAGGTGTGCTGGATGCGGTGGCAGCTGTTTTGCCGCCGCAGCAGCCCTGTACTCCGGGCAGCTCAGGACTGAACTGAACACAATGGGCTTACTTCTGAGAAAAGTAACTAGCACTGTTTTCAGATACCTCTACTGATAAGTGTTTGCTTTCTGCTGTTAGAAGTAAATTTAAGCTCCAGCTCTGCATTTCCAAAATTTAAGCTCCAGCTCTGCATTTCCAAAACCTGTAAAAGTACAAGTGGTATTAAGTAGCATTCTGAACAAACTATTTGTTTTGTTGTCCAACACTGAATTTTCTGCCTTATTGTTCTTGAATGATTTGCATTGCTCTTTCTGTAGACAGTGGTGCTTAATGGATTAAATAAATAATGTTGTTGCATTTTCTGTTGTTCACATTTTCTATTCCTGGTGTACGTTTTGTATTTCACCACTGAAAAACAGTTAATAGTACAGTTCAGACATGTAGTATATTTTAAATGTTTAGGCCCCCCCCCATGGAGACCAAATTCCGTGGATAATGAAATCTGCAGGGGCGCCGCATGTTATTGCAATTACATACCTGGGGGCTGCACCCTGCCCTCTGGAGGTCATGAACCAGCCTCCCCGTGCGTGGCCTCCCTCTATCTCAAAATACCTTCTGGACGCTACTAAAAGTCACTTCGGTCATAACTGGGAAGTCTTTTTACTGGTCATAACTGGGAACCCTCCAGCTGCAGGTTCAGCACCTGCGGAAATTCAAATTTAGGGCCGCTTTATAACATATGCTACAGACCCTGCACTAGCTTTATCTGGCCCTGCCAGAAAGCTGTGCCCCAATTTTATTTATTGTGGTGATGGTTCAAGCTCTTCCAATGATGGGTGCTCACTTTGATCTCAGCGGGTTTGACAAATACTCTACATCTTTATTTGTAAAGTATTTGCCAAACCCGCTGAGATCAAAGTGAGCACCCAAAGAGCTGCTTTCAGAAAATTATTATTCATGGAGCTTGGAACTTACTTTTCAAGTTAATCCAGTTTGAGATTGTTCCTTACTGGACTTTGTTTGGCTGGTCGAGCAAAGTATGTCCCAACGTAGCTAGGGACACGAAGTTGCCACAAGTCTTATCAGGAGTCTGTAAGGATAGGGGCAGAACTGGTGGAATTCTTCATTGATCTGAGAGAAAGCCATTCACCACATCCAGCAACTGGTGTCCTTTGCCAAGGGCCAGCTAGGTTGAGCAAAGCTGCTACTGGAGTTCAGAGGGAGGAGACAGCAGCTGGTGGAAGATCCAGCTTGGGATGTGGATTTGCCCAGAAACTTTGCAAGAAGGTTATAGTGAGTGAATGAACAATTGAATGAAAAAGTGTAACAATTCCAGACTAACAACCATACACACTTGATCTGGAAGTAACCTCACTTTTTGCAGGCTGTGGTGAGAATGTGAGGTTCTGAACAGAGGAGCACCATCTGTTTGACTATAGTAATTTGCTGTTTATCCACCTTTGAAATAATGTTTCCTTCAATTAAGGTGCTGGCCTATTAGAGGACAGAAGAAGACTCAAGTCAAGTGTGGGACATTTATTTCAACTTTTCAAATGGGAATGGGGTGACATTGAACTGACAGTATTGTTGAGACCCAATGATTTAAAAGAGAGCTCATTTTCTTAGCCTGCAGATTAGTTTGTACAAGACCTAATTTATCCAAACCCATTCTGTCTGATAGGCTGTGATGTAGGAAGAAGCAAACACAAAGACAACATTAAGTTTTGTATGGTATTGCTAAAAGATCCATTTTACCACAATCCTGGACCAGGGTTCAAGAGTGCCAGTGGTTGTATCAGTACTGCAGCTAAAGCACATTAACAGAGATGGCTGCTGTATTGAGCTAAAAAGGTTGAAATTGTTTGCCTGCTCAACTACAAAAGCCTTTTTGGAATGAGAGCCATGGTCTAAACTAGTTTAAACCATGGCTCTCATCCTGAAAAAACTTTAATATCCGAAGGACTTCTGAAGGTCACCAGTTCGAGGCCACCGGCACCATGTGAACTTGAAGCAGCTGACAAGCTGAGCCGAGTTGTTCCATCTGCTCTGAGCGTGGGAGGATGGAGGCCAGAATGTGAAACCAGATCAAGAAAGAAACATCTGAATGTTGTGGTTTCTTGAAAGATAGAACCTTTCAAATTGTAAAAATTCCTACGGGGATTTAAAAATTGCCTGCCTATGTAAACCACCTTGAATAAAGTCCAAGGAGAAATCTGAGGACCAAGAAAGGTGGTATAGAAATACCTGTATTATTATTATTATTATTTCTTGCATGTTGAAAAGGTGACGAAATGTTAGCCTGTCTAGAAATCACTGCTCTGTTTCAGGAAAGGCTTTGTTTGCCCTTTGTGATATCACCACATAGTGAAATCTGGTTGGTTATATAGAATCTTGATGTCGTTTTCACTGATGTTCCTTCATTGGCTAAGATCACTCTAGAAAGAAACCCTAGCCAGGAACAGTAGCAGCACACAGTTGTGAAAAAAGGTGAACGTTCATATAATTAAGGGGGTTGGGGGAAAATATTTCTAAAATATTTTCAAAACAGTTATGCAGTGAAATAGCGCTAAATTGAGGGGTGGGGTGAGGTGGGGGATAGAACCACATGGCCTCAAATGTTTCTTTCCTGCATGAGGGACCAATGATCATATTGTCTGAATCAGCCTAGAGCCAACCCAATTCCAGAACTCCCTAGCACAGTGGTTCTCACACATTTAGCACTGAGACCCACTTTTTAGAATGAGAATCTGTCAGGACCCACCGGAAATGATGTCATGACCGGAAGTGACATAATCAAGCAGGACAATTTTTAACAATCCGAGACTGCAATCCTACCCACACTTACCCAGGAGTAAGTCCCATTTACTATCATTGTTAAAAGAATGTACATAGTAACTTGTTAAAAGTACAGGTCTGTAACACTTTCAGAAATGCAGTCATGTACCATGGTAGCATCAAATCTAATATATTAAAAGTAAAATATTGAAATGAATGGGGACCCACCTGAAATGGACTCGTGAACCACCTAGTGGGTCCTGACCCACAGTTTGAGAAACACTGCCCTAGCAGATGTTGTTGCGGGCTTTGACGGCTGCTTTGGTTAAACTGTAGGAAACCTGGTTCACTCACTTTCAGCACAACTGCTCCCAGCTTTGCCTCTAATATGCTGAGATGACTAAAACCCAGGAGGTCCACAGTTTGAACCTATCCTGATTGCAGCATGGATCGTTTTGAAGGAGTATACCATATCACGGGGTGCTCAACACGTCGATCCCAATCTACCAGTCGATCGCGAGGCAAAATGAGTCGATCACGGAGCCCTTAGTCTACTCTAGTCTATAGACTAAGGGCTCCGCGATCAACTCATTTTGCCTTTAGCTGCTAAAGGGTTGGGCTTGACTTTGCAGGACAGCCCTCACTAATCGACTGCGGAGCTCTAGCTAGACCTCTCCCAACCGGGCCACGTGGGAGTGGAGAGGTTGCTTTGGGGGCAGCAGGCAGGCTGCGGATTTCTGCCCCGAGGTACGTGTGGGAAGGAGCCTGGCTGGGGCTGCAGTGCTAGCCACTTACACAGGAATAAGCCCTGTTGGCTCTAATGGGGCTTTCTTCTGAGTAGACATGCCTAGGATGGGGCTCTGAGGCTGCAAGCTTGTCCACACTTTCCTGGGAGGAAGCCCCACTGGCTCTAACGGGGCTTACTTCTGAGTAGACATGCATAGGATGGGGCTCTGGCTTCGTGGAACTAAAACTGAGCCACATATTCAATTCAGTCCCAATGGAACTGCGAGGTTGCTTTGTACCATCACTTCACACTTCCCTGGAGGTGAATCCTTTGAACACAGATTTACTTCTCAGTAAACATGCAGAAAACTGTACTGTTAATCGCTTTTTCCCCACTATAACTTTTTCTTTGTATCCCCCTGTGCATCTGTTTGCTAAATGCAGACACTTTATGCATCTGATAAAATGGGCTTTGGAGCCCAATCCCATGCATGTCTACTCAGAAGTACATCTCATTATAATCAATGGGACTTGCTCCCAGGAAAGTATGGATAGGATTGCAGCCCTACAACACAGTCCTATGCTTGTTCTACCCTGAATTAAATTCCATTATAGGCAATGGTGCTTACTCCCAGGTAAATGTGCATGGGATCAATCCTATGCCTGTCTACTCAGAAGTAAGTCCCATTATAGTCAATGGTTCTTACACCCAGGTAACTGTAGTGGAGCTAAACAAGGGTTGAGCTTGACTTTGCAGGGAAGGCTCGGAGCAGAACTTCGGTTGTGCCTTGGAGAACCTGAGGAGTGTCTCCAGAAGGGCTCGGGACTGTCTGGAGGAGTTGCTTGGGGCCACTCAGAAGTGCTGCTGATGCAGGGTGGTGGCAGCCTCCGGCTGGGGAAGTTCAACAGCAATTGAGAGATGCAGGTGCCCAAGGCTGAGGTCCTCTCCTCACTTACCCGGGAGTAAGCCCCATTGACTAGCATGGGACTTACTTCTGAGGAGACAGGCTTAGGCTTGGGCACACAAGCTGCAATCCTCTCCACACTTACCCAGGAGTAAGCCCCATTGACTAGCATGGAGCTTACTTCTGAGGGGGCATGCAAAAGATTGGGCTCTAAAGCAGGGGTGCTCAAACTTTCAACTTTAGGGATGCTGGACCTTTAACAAGTGTATAGAAGAGAGAATTTCAGCAGGTGCAACTTGTCATCCCACAGATGACAAGCTGCACCTGCTAAAATTCTCTCCTACACAATTTTAAAGGTCCAGGATCCCTAAAGTTGAAAGTTTGAGCACCCCTGCTCTAAAGCTGCTATCCACACTTACCGGAGAGTAGTCCCCATTGACTAGCATGGGACTTACTTCTGAGTAGACACCATAGGGTTGGGCTCTGAGGTTGCAATTCTGTCCACATTTACACGGGAGTAAGCCCCACTGACTATAATGGGATTTTAAAAAAAACTCTGGTAGATCTCCGGGCCTTGCTGGGTTTCAAAGTAGCTCTCGAGCCAAAAAAGTGTGAACACCCCTGCCATATCATGGTAGAAGTGAAACTCTGCTTTCTTGCCCTGCATTTGCAAAAAGACTATCCAGTGAAGCTCTTCCAGGTGCTGAATTCCTGGAATGTTCTTACTACCCCTGACCGAAGGTTGTGTTCATCAACTGCAGCCATCTCTGGGACAATTTTGCCATCTACTTTACTGGTATAACCATTCATGTTTGACTGAAGCTTTTATCTACTGATTTTAAATTTGAAACTTTGCTTGTTTCAACTTTACCTATTAGTAGTGGGTGAAATGTAAGATTCCAGTTTTTAGTCTTTAGTTTTCAATTTTTAGCTTTTATTTGCTAGTTTGAGTTTTTAGTTTTTTTTTAGTTTTTACTCTTAGTTTCAGTAGCAGACCTCCCCAGCCCCATGCCTGGGGCAAAGGTCCACGATGGCACCCCCCCCCAAGGCTACCACTGCCCCCGCATGCAGAAATCCAACCCCCCTCACCTGAGGCTCACGGAGCCTCATGTGACCCAAGAACACGTCGGAGAAACCTCTGTGAGGTTCCCTGACATTTTAAACTGTGTTTTTGGAAAACTGGAAGCACAGTTTCCACCCCAGTCGGTAGCCTCAGAGAGGTTTCCGTGGGGTTCTAGCGCCTCGCGCCTGGGGCTTTTGCCCCATCAGACCTTATGGTAGGTTCGCAACTGCTTAGTTTGTTAGTTATGTTTTTAGCGTTCACTTGAGTTTTCAGTTTCAGTATTAATCCTTAGTTTTTAGCTTTGAGTGCAGTTTTAGCTTTTAGCTCTTTCTGTGTTTAGTTTTAGTGTTACATTATTATTTAGACCAGGGCACTTAGCCTGAAAATCTCTGTTTTAATTAACATGGACTCCAGCTGTGAAAGCCTCAGTGTGTTTGCTTGTTTCATATCAGTTCTTTTGCTTGCCATACTTCACTGCTTCTAAATGATTACAGGGTGGGCTTGCCAATGATGTATCACAAACTATTCTCTTGGTTATCATGACTGGTTAAAACTAGTTAATGGTTGGTAACTGGACTCCCTTTTGGCTGTGTATAAATGTATCTTTCCGAGTTATTACAAGGGCATGCGTGCGTACACACACACACACACACACACACACACACACAAAACCAGGTTCATTGAGTGTCGGAAGTGAGGCTGAGGCACACAGCTCCATCATACTCAGTGCTAGACACCCCCCCCCCAGTTCTATTAGGTACAGGGGCTGTTGCGATGGTTCACAAAAGAGCACAGGAGCCACTGCGGGTGGGTTGGTCTAGCCAGCAGTGTTGTCTGTTGTGACTGTCTGTAACTTTTTAAATCCTGCTCACTTATTCTTTTCACTAAATATATCAGGGAGTCTCATAAGAACATAAGAACATAAGAACAGCCCCACTGGAACAGGCCATAGGCCCATCTAGTCCAGCTTCCTGTATCTCACAGCGGCCCACCAAATGCCCCAGGGAGCACACCAGATAACAAGAGACCTCATCCTGGTGCCCTCCCCTGCATCTGGCATTCTGACATAACCCATTTCTAAAATCAGGAGGTTGCGCACACACATCATGGCTTGTACCCCATAAGGTCTCCCATGGACCTTCTGCATGCAGTGCATATAATAGAATCAGATTGCTGGAAGGAACCCACAAGGTCATCTAATTCAACCGCTTGTCTGTAGCAAGAAATCTTCCTAGAGTAGGGGTGGCCAAACTGTGTCACAAAAGCCGCATACAGATTGATATATAATGTGCAGCTCTTGGAAATACATTGACTGAGTTCTTTTTTGCATCATAATTTCTATGAAAGGTAAATAAGAAATTTTCAAGCTTTATAATTATTTACTGTATATAAACTGAGAGTCCACTGGATTAAAATGTAAATTTTAAACGTTCATGGTGAGTAAATATATTTGAGAATTTAAATGCTTCTTAAATATTGTGGCTCTCAAACATCTGAAATTTATTGTGTGGCTATTATGTTAAGCAAGTTTGGCTACCTATGCTATATCACAAAGAATGAATTCCACCCACAATAAAAATAACAATATTTATTAACAATAGACAAAATATTGAAGATGTGTAAAGCAATCTAGAGAAACAGTGAAAGTGGTGTATGTTTCAAGGCCTATGGGGACAGTTTAATAGTGACCCTTTGATCCTGTCTGAAGATCTTGGTCTGGAGATACCCCTTTCTCTGTGTAAAAGTAGTATTCAACTCCATATTGGATCTTGAGGGATTTCACTTAGGAATTAAAATGGTGAGCCCAGCATGCTTCCACTGGAAGAAGGAAGTATCAAAGCAGCTTCTTGAATGACATTGGTAGGCTGTATTGCAGGGACAGATCCCTTTAAAATATACCTCTTTGGTCTGAGCAGTTTTGCTCAGCTGATTTTCCATGTTGCAGATACACAGTTGACTTTGCTTGCTTCCTGGTCGTTGCCCTCTGACTTGGCAGGAGCCAAGTCTGGCAGTTCCCTGCCATCAAGGCTTCGGTATATGTGAGTAAGAAATCGAAGTGAGGCAAGTAAATAACAGTTGCTACTAATGATTCAGTGAACCTCTCATATTGGACATCCTTTCATTTATCTGCCTTTCTTTCCTGACACGAAAGCACTCACTAGTGCCTGTTTCCATTTCAGCTGCCTGTTTTCAAAGGAAGATGGTAACCAGATATTGCCTGGGATCACTAAAGGCAGAAGGCTCACCTGACATTAACCTCAGATGGTTGTTTGAAACCTGACTGCTCCAGGGAAACCACAGCTGTGACGAAAGTGGCAACAGGAAGACCGACATCTAGCAATGTTCGTTTCAAGGGCTTGTCTGGTCTTTGTCTCTCATTCAGGATTAGAGAGAGTTCAACAGATGGTCAACAGACTACCAGCATTTAAGCGAGTGAGAAAATGTCAAAAGAGCATACTGGATATATAAGAGTGGGCCAATACAAGTGTTATAAGTTGATTACAAATAAAATACATAATTGGGTGGATATAAAGGCCATGACTTAGGAGAGTCAATTTTCTTCCACACCATCACTTCCTCTCATGTTTATTTCCTGCATCTGAATCCCAACCTGAAGGATCTGCTTGGGTCTAAGTGAAAACAGTGGATAATTTTGGTGCTTTTTGTGGAAGGGTGGAGAAGTTTAGAATTCTAATCCCTTGACACTGACACATAGTCAGGTAGTCCACACAGTTCTTTCCTTGTAGTTCGGGGATGTTGGTACTACGTTGTGACTCTTTTTGCAGCCTCAATCAGCTGTAGCTTCTGAATCAGTTTTTCTTGAGATCAGCAATGTTTTTCCTTTCAACAGAGAATAGATTCTGCCATCGCTCTAAAATGGCCTCCTTTGTACGTAGTGATTGACTTTCTGACAGCATCACTTGCACTTAGGACCTGTAAAAATTCTTGCATCAATACCATTTACTGGAGATAATCTGGTTCAGTCTTTTTTCTGCTCCCTTGCTTATTGTGGAAATAATCATCATCATCATCATATTTGAATGGGGAAAATTGCTTTGCCTGTTGTTAGTGGTGATGCCACAGGAACTATCCAGTAGGTATCTGAGCCATTCATACAACCCTATTCTACATAGGACTCACTTGTACTAGCAAAGTGTTGAGAGGGGAAAAAAAATCCCAATAACAAAATATTGCATTTTGAGCACTTATGGGATGTATCTGCAACAGATAGTTTTCTTCAGGAAAGATGCCTGGATCTCGTGCCACAAATGACAAGCTGTCTGTTTATCATGTCAATGTGCACATGTGTACAGGTGAAAGTAATAAAGAGCTATAAACCAGTGAACAGTAGGTGGCAGAAAATGCTTGGGACAAGAGCACGAAGTTTCTTTTCAGCAGAAGAGTGAAAGCATTGTTAAGTTGTTTCATTCCAATGGCTCACATTGATGAAGTGGACATTTTAGAAATGACATTGGGCCATTGGTACAAACAGAGACTTGTACAAATCACATGAACTTGTACTCAGAATCATGCAGAAAGATATTCATTCAGTTTGTAGCCCTGATCAACATCGGTCTTAGATTTTTTCCCCACATCTGGGTATGGAAGGTGTATACCATTTTCAAGCTATTTTCTTGTGAAAGAAAAATCAGTATTAATTAGATGGGAGGGGAGAACTGGGAGCAGGGTGAATGCCAAGTTGCACCTGGAGCACACACCCCAAGGCCCCCTTCTCCCTCCCACCACCCGGACTTGCAAGTTTTCTTGCCTGTAACTTACAGGTCCAGGTAGGACCTGGTAGGTGTCTCCCATGGACCTTCCACATGCAGTGCATATAATAGAATCTGATTGCTGGAAGGGACCCAGCAATTTAACCGCCTGTCTCTAGGTCAGGAAATCTTCCTAGAGTAGGAGTGGCCAAACTGTGGCTCAAAAGTCACATACAGATTGATATATAATGTGCAGCTGGTAGCAGCCTGGTAGCTGAGAATGTACTTGTGTCCAGCAAAAAGGAAAGAGGTAGTGTCCGCATGAATTTGGCACACTTGTAGTTCCTCCTCCATTTCTGTTTCTCCCAGATGGTGGCAAGTTGCAGGACAGCAATGACTGAAGATAGGTAGGCTTGTGGGCTTCCCAGAGGCATCTGAGGGCCACGGTGGGTGGGAAATGGGATGCTGAACTAGGTGGACTATTAGCCTGATCCAGCAGAGTTTTTCTTATTTTCTTAAGACTGCTGGGAGTGAAAAACATCTCCAGCTCATTGGCTGATCAGCAACTGTTACCCTGCACATACCTGATCTCGGAAGCTAAGCAGGGTCAGGCCTGGTTAGTACTTGGATGGGAGACCCCCTGGGAATACCGGGTGCTGTAGGCTTATACCATAGTCTTTCGAGACTGAAGGTTGCCAACCGTCCGTCATTGGCTGGCAGGGAAAAGAGGAAGGTGAATGTGCATCTTCCTCCTTTTCCTCCCCAGTGATGGATTGGGTGGTACTGTCTAGTGGATGGTCCATCTGAGGTCGTGGGCTCCTGACCTGTGCCCTGGTAGGCCAAACTCTAGAACAGTCCTGACTGAGAAAGCGACCTACTAACTTCCCCTCCTGCGTCCCTATCTCTTGCTATCACCTAAGCCCAGGTCTCTTCATTTGGTGTCTGCTGATGCCTTTTTACTCATAACAGAACAGCTGTTCCTTAAAATCAAGGAACCTTCTATTGTAGCCAACAATGCAGCATGAGAACCTACAATCAGAAGAAATCTGTCATTCCTGGATGTGTGGCAGGTCTTGAGTGCAAAGGTTCTTTGGATCTCAACTGTCTCTTCAGTAGGTGGGGAATAAAGTGTTTGCCTACAAAGTAATAATTTATATGATTATAAATAACAATGCATTGCACAATAATGTGCACTGCGGAATGAGTTTTTTGGGGTGTTGATAATGCCAAGGAGGACATAAAAACTGATGTGGGTTTTTCAGGAAGCACAATTTCTGACATACAGAATGGGCAGTCATTTGTTTAGATCAGTGGTTTTTACTGAATTTGTATGTTGCCCTGCACTGTTGCTACTTTCTGAAACATCAGGGCAGAGCACATTTTTAAAGACATGGGAGTTGGGCAGGATATAACACTGCCTTGGATTTGTAAGAGATGAAGTGACGAATATGACTAAAAGGAAATATTTAGAAGCACAGCAGTGAAGCTAAGACTTCTGAAGTGATCGCACCTTAGAAGAAAATAATGGGAAAATTAAAATCCAGGTCTTTATTTTTTCTACCTGGTAATGAAGAGGCAAAATGTCATTATTATTATTTTTACATCTGAGACATCGTGTCACAGACATGGAGGTGCTATTTCCCCTCTGTAGGCAATGATGATAACAGACTGCCTATTTTTGGTCACTGCAATACCCAAATTGTACAGAGTGAGAAATCAGAGGAGATGAATTACCAACACGTGAACATGTGAATCAGAACAGAAAGAAAAAAACGTGCAAGTGTCCCTCTAAGCTGATTTCCTAGTACTCATTCATTAATCCTTTTAATATAATCCTTTTCACTTCCAGCCACAGAATGTCATAGGCTTTCAGTGCAACTCTATACATATCTACTCAGAAATAAGTTATGTTGAATCAGCGGGACTGCAATCCTATAGACATTTACCTGGGAATAACAACCCAATTCTACCTAAATCACCATGTGGTGATGCAACGGTGCTGCTGTGGCTTTCACTATGTTCCACAGGGATTTTTGGCTATTGGAAGTCTCCTTGGGGTAAGAGGACATTTGTCCTTTTGCCCAGGAGATAACCCCAGTAGCTGCAACAGGTCAACTTGGACCTGTTCCAGTGATATCACTGGTGCAAGCCTGCATTGATTCATGCAGGTACGAGATGATCGTAGATAAGACCTGGGAAAGGGATCCAGACTCAGTGTGCGCCACCACTGCAGAACCAATTCCCTCCCAGGTTCAGATCCACCCTCATCCCCTGCCCCATCACCACCCCATTCTGTCCACTCCTCCCCAGTCCCTCCATCTGCCCCACCCCATTCAATCCCCCTCCCTGTCCTCTCTCTCCCCACTCCCTGCATGGGCTTACCTGTGTCAGCAGGCCTCCATCGATTTGCTCATGCCTACAGGAAGGCTCCAGGCTTCCCACTGGCGCACTAGCTGCTTGCATTGTTGCAAAGCGCTTTTGCGGCAACCAGCAGCGGTGGAACATGAATCCTGCCAGCTCTTCCTTTAATTAGGATTGGGTGATAAGTCTCATTGAACTGAATGGGATTTTCTTTTGCGTAGACGTGCATAGGATTGTGGTTAGCATTGCTGAAATGGTGTGATTGTAGACAGTGAAAGAAAAAAACACAATTTTTCCTTCAGAGCATTGAGTGTGAGTAACTGATCGTGTAAAGTCCATCTAGGCTTAAAAGTCTCTGTGGTTCTGTCTTGAAGTAGTGGTGCTCTCTGACTGCTTAAGCAGTGGGTGCAGTGGCGCTTTGTTGAAAGTGAGCAGAGGACTTTCTCCTAGCAGCAAGCTATGGGACAGCAGGAAAAGCCAATTCACAGAATGTTGCTTTTGGGGGGGTGGGGGTGGAATACAGCCATCAACTCCTTGCTAAGGGAGAAACCATATGTGGCTAGGGTTCAGCTATTTTAACACATATTTTACAAATATCAGTGGACAGTATCTGTATGAAAGGTTATTTGAAGCAGTATGTTAATAGCAAATTAATCATTGCATTGGCATCCTTCAGTCTCGAAAGACTATGGTATCGCGCTCTGAAAAGTGCTTCTGGAACAGCATCTAGTGTGGCTGAAGAGGCCAATTTGGGAGTGACAATCCCTTCCACACCGGGAGCAAGTGCAGTCTGTCCCTGGTCTGTCTCCCTGGCTATGGGCCTTCCTTCTTTGCCTCTTTGCCTCAGTCTGTTGGCCAAGTGTCTCTTCAAACTGGAGGAGGCCATGCTGCACAGCCTGCCTCCAAGCGGGTCGCTCAGAGGCCAGGGTTTCCCACCTGTTCAGGTCCATTCCTAAGACCTTCAGATCCCTCTTGCAGATGTCCTTGTATCGCAGCTGTGTTCTACCTGTAGGGCGTTTTCCCTGCATGAGTTCTCCATAGAGGAGATCCTTTGGGATCCGGCCATCGCCCATTCTCACGACATGACCAAGCCAACGCAGGCGTCTCTGTTTCAGCAGTGAATACATGCTAGGGATTCCAGCTCGTTCCAGGACTGTGTTTGGAAATTTGTCCTGCCAGGTGATGCCGAGGATGCGTCGGAGGCAGCGCATGTGGAAAGCGTTCAGTTTCCTCTCCTGTTGTGAGCGAAGAGTCCAGGACTCACTGCAGTACAGAAGTGTACGCAAGACACAAGCTCTGTAGACCTGGATCTTGATATGTTCTGTCAGCTTCTTGTTGGACCAGACTCTCTTTGTGAGTCTGGAAAACGTGGTAGCTGCTTTACCGAAGCAAGAGAAAGAGTGTCAGAGATCATTGAGCCAAGGTACACAAAGTCATGGACAACCTCCAGTTCATGCACAGAGATTGTAATGCAGGGAGGTGAGTCCACATCCTGAACCATGACCTGTGTTTTCTTCAGGCTGATTGTCAGTCCAAAGTCTTGGCAGGCCTTGCTAAAACGATCCATGAGCTGCTGAAGATCTTTGGCAGAGTGGGCAGTGACAACTGCATAGAGGAAGTCACGCAGACATTTCAGCTGGACTTTGGACTTTGCTCTCAGTCTGGAGCAAATTAATCAAAGGCCACCTGAATGAGACTAGGGCTGTGCAAATGGGTCAGATTTGAGTGGATTTGGATTTGAACTCCAATCAACTTGGAAAACTCGGATATTGGGGTTATTTCTAGTCACTGCCTGCTGCTTTCATCAGCACTTCTCTGTGGTATTCCTCATGTCTGTTTGTGTTGCCACTGCCCCCTTTCAGCAATCACCACTCTTTAAAGCAGAAGCCCTCTCCTAATCAGAGACCCCATCAGGGCATTGTTTTGGCTTTTGGTGGAGAGGCAGCAGGATTCTCAGTAAGGATATAAGGCCCACCTTTGGCTATATTAAAGATTAAATTATGTTGAAAAGAAGAAAAAGAAAAGATTTAGGGTGCAATCCTAAACCCTGGGTTAGGCTGACACAAGTCATTTGTGCCAACCCAGGGGTGTCGCAAACGTGCCATGAAGCATGTTTACATTGACCAAAGAGTTGGGGAGGTCAGTGCAAGGAGTTGTGCTGGACTCCCTGCACCGAATCCAGGCCTGGCAGGGAAAGTTTGAGTCAGCTGAGCTTGGCCAATGCAGGGGTCGGGGTGTGTGTGTGTGTGTGTGTGTGTGTGGGAAGGCTAGGGAAGAGGTGGAGAGGAGATGTTTTGGGGCGGGAGAGGGAGGGCGGTGGGCATTCCTGAGGCAGGCGGGCAGGGAGTGGGAGGCGGGGCTAGGATCCAGTGGTTATGCTGGATCCTGACCCTGTTCCTGGGTGGCGTCAAGCGGTCTCTGGCCACTCCATTCTGCTTGAAGTTGTGCCATTTCCTGAGTAGACTCATTGGGGCCAGTGCAGTGTGACATGGGGTAAGC
Organism: Tiliqua scincoides; assembly: GCF_035046505.1. Classification (NCBI taxonomy): domain Eukaryota; kingdom Metazoa; phylum Chordata; class Lepidosauria; order Squamata; family Scincidae; genus Tiliqua; species Tiliqua scincoides. Next base: position 171,181,216 of record NC_089821.1, on the reverse strand, counting down.
GGAAAGTTTTCCCTTTGCCTTGGGTTGCGCCGATTCTGGCCCCAAACTTGTGCTGTATACAGCATAGACCCGCTGGCCTGCCTGTTCCAGCTCAAGTTAGGATTGGGCTGTTATTTTATCATTTCTCTTTTACTTCTCTGCCTCCCAAGATGTTGTGTGCTTCAGTTTTGCTGGAGATGAAACAGAGGGAACATTTTTCTTGAAATGGGAACATATTATTATTATTATTATTATTATTATTATTATTATTATTATTATTATTATTATTATTATTATTATTAACAGTATTTATATACCGCTTTTCAACTAAAAGTTCACAAGCGGTTTACAGAGAAAAATCAAATAACTAAATGGCTCCCTGTCCCAAAAGGGCTCACAATCTAAAAAGATGCAAAAGAATACCAGCAGACAGCCACTAAAACAGACACTGCTGGGGTGAGATGGGCCAGTTACTCTCCCCTTGCTAAAAAAAGGAGCACCCACTTGAAAAAGTGCCTCTTACCCAATTAGCAGGGCTTATAACATGGCCGTTTCATGGTTGTCCTTCTTCCCAGAAGCTCTCAGTGCAGCCGGAAATAATCTTGCAGCTAAAGAAGATGATAAACATGAGTCTGCATAAATCATCCTGGCTCCGCTCAGGACTTTTAAAAAATGCAGACTTTTAGGGGCCACTTCATAAGGTCCAACTTGTACCCCTACCACTCTGTTTTTATTACTACTCTGCCCACAAAAGTTTGCTGCACGAGATTTTGTGTCATTTTGGTTGGTCCTTATAATGGTCTCACTAGAAGTTGATTTCTTTTTTCTTATGGACTTACATAGTCTACCGTCTTGATACCCTTTGATGCCTAAGTACTCAGTATAAAAACTAGGAACATAGGCCCCTGTCCTCAGTCTATATGATGAAACAATGAACTGGCCAGAAATGGAAATGCTTCTGAGGAATCATCCCAACCTGTTCCCCCCCAACCTTTCTTAAATAGCTCTCCTGGACCTGATCTTGATAGCCATTTCAGACATTTTAACTCAAAACCCATCCATTTTTCCTTGTTGCTACATAAGTTTCCATGGCAGGCAGCATGACTTTCAGACATATTACCTGATGCCCGGAGTTAAAATACATAGATCTGTCAGCTCCTCTTTTGTAATCTGTCTGTTAGCAAAAGAGATTAACTCTCAGCTTCAGCTGGAACTAAATCAGTTTAGCAAATTAAGGTGTTTTGATAAAAGCTTATCCAATAAATCAGGCGGACTTATTGGATTGGGCCTGACAGCAGAACAAAGGGAGCTGAAACAAAAGCCCTTGTCTGCTAATGCCTCAGGATGATGCCAGGAACAAGTTCAAAATCTTATTTAATATGAAAAAACACTCATGCTAATAAGTCATCAACCACCTGGGAGAATATAAAACTGAAATGTATGGTGTCTGTGGAGACACCACAATGCTGCCAAGCAAGAGGATTTCATCCAAATAAAACATTACAGTAGTCTCAGGTGATAACATCGATAGACATTTCGCCTTTATTAGGGAAACTGAAAAGCTTAAGTTGTTTCCAGCAATAACGCTCCATTTAGCTGGCTAAATTAAAACCAAACTAATCTCCTTTCCCCAAAGTGCTTGAGCAAGCTGAGGTAAACTCATTTTGACTCACTGGAGAAGACGTTCGGTTTGCTAGCAGTGTGGTCTGCCCTGGGCTTAGTCTTCATTGCAGTGAAACATGGTGGCCCATTTCTTGGACTGAGCTCACTGTACATTGAAAGGAAACATGCTCGTATGTGCAACAGGCTTTTGTAAAGTGTGCTTGGCTTCATCTATCCACGTTCAAGAAAAATGCCCCTTCTCAACCCTTGGCCTATACCAAGTGTGATGATGTCTTTCTAGATGAGATGGTTTCTCACAGACACAATCAAACATGACTTTAGAAGAGCTCTGCTAGACCAGGCCCAAAGCCCAGCTAGTCTAGTATCCTGTTTCCAACAGTGACCACCCAGATGCCTCTGTGAAGTCCACCAGCAGGAGATAAAGGCGCAATCCTAACCAACTTCCCAGCGCTGGCATAGCTGTGCCAGTGGGGCATGTGCTGCATCCTGCAGTTGGGGGGCAGTCATGGAGGCCTCCTTAAGGTAAGGCAATGCTTGTTCCCTTTTCTTGGATCTCCATTGCCCTTACGTTAGTACTGGAAAATTGGTTAGGATTGCGGCTGAAGATACACTGTAACCTCTCTGCAACTGGTATTCAGAGGCATATTGTCTCTGGGTTGTAGCCTAAGATCTTCTCTGTAAGTGGAAGAAACCCTGTTTGCTCAAGGGAAGGAAGGACATTTTTGGTCAATTTCCCCGTTCCTCTACAGCTCCCTCCAATACTTGTTCTTAAGGGTCTTATGACCCTCAGAAACTTTTTTTGGAAGGGGGGGAATACAGTAGGCTGCACAGCAAATGGTAAATCAATGCGAATCATACACTCCTTTGTGCAAATAGAGCTTCTTCTGTTCACAGAAGAAGAGCTTAAGCTACAAACCTTTGCATTTGGAGGTAGGATGTAGTCACCATAACTAGCAGCCATTGATCAATGTGCCCGCTGTTTATTTATTCCTCTTTTAAAACTAGAAAAATGTTAAGTGAAATTCTAGTATGAGTGTCATAAAATGTCTGTGTTTTATATGCTTTTCCGTGTATACTTTGTCTATTTTCTTATGTGGGAGCAGGTTTAAGGCTCAGTGGTCCTATTTGGGTCATTCAGAGCTGGGATGTTGTCTACGGCCAAATCAAATTGTGTGAATATCTAATTTTTGGGTTATCTACAGCACATCTCAAAAATGGTTTTCTCACTTCGCCCTCACTCATAACTTGCTTGCCATTTTATATATCTATATATAGCTCTTCTAAAACTGTGAGCAATCTAGTTGGAACAAGTGTGCTCCTTCTGTTGTGCTCTGTCTAGTTATTCTAGACCCCAAAAATGTTCCAGACATGTAATTGTAGCCATCTGTTGTGTTTTAAATCCAAGCTATCTAAATAGTCATGCTGTCATGGCAACGGATTCTAAAAACAATGGTAATAATAAAAGAAATTTACTGTGGATTTATTAGGGGGCTAAATAAAATTGCTTTGTGAGCTGCGTTTGGAAGCCATTCTGTCAATATCCACCCAAGTCTGCCTTATTAGGGTCAGTTCAGGACTTCACAACCATCATAGCAGTTAGGAATTTTTCCCAGTTGGTGAGTAGATGTGGATGGGCACTTCTTTGACCTGGTGTGGTCAAAGGATGGTGGTCTGATATATTTACTAAATTGATAACCCACCTTTCCCTCACAATGTGGGCAATTTTCTTTTTTTGCCATTGCCACAAACAGACCATTGTCTGGTCCAAGCACAGGTTCTGGAGGCTTAGAATATCTGCAGACTGAAAAAGATGGCCTGCCTCCTGGAGGCCAATTGAGCCATTCCATTTCCAGAATACCAGCTGTCCCTAACAGCTTTTCTATCTCTTGCTTACTGTCCAGGCTGATAACTGAAATTAACTATTGTAGGCATGTGACATGATCAGTCCTCCAGCTGTAGCTGAGCATTTTTTCTTCATTTATTGAGGAGCTCTCCACTGCCTCTGCCACTTTTGAATGGCAGATCTGGAACGGTTGCCAGTGGCCCACTCGTTGCGACATCACACTTGGCCCTATAGAACTTGGCTGTGAGCTAGATGAACCAGTGGTTTGGCTCAGTAAAAAGTGGCTTCATATATTCATGTCTCTTTGGGCTAGGATTAGCTTATGTGCATTGCAGTTCCCTTTACAACTTGGAATGTTCTTTGGTAACATGAGAGAAGCTGAGATTTCACCCACTTCGTTTTGGGGGCTTTTTCCCGTGCAAATTCTGGAAAGCCAGAGTGGCATCTGGAGGATATACTGTTACTTCCACATCTCCTTTGTTTGCAATCAAAATCAGATCTCATTTTATCAGCAGAAATGTAGTTCCTCGCCAGATGGATATTACATGATCTGACGTATTTAATTTGTTTGATCTGTACTACTCTTTAATGAATGGTACGGTTTTATGGATTTCTTGCTTCTGTTTAATATATTTTGACATGTTTACTTTGAATTGATATTTACTGCACTTTTATTGATTGGGTTCGGGCCACCCATCCCTTCCAAACAGGAGATCGACACAGCCAAGGTTGACAACTGCCAATCAACCACAGTTTAGCAGCTATGCCTGGGCAGATGGGCGCAATCCACAGATAACATTTTGCTGAACATGCATAGATCTGGATGGGAACCAGCAATATTGTGATTTAGCAAACAAATGCGAAATGTCATGACCCCGTAAACACAATGAAATATACTGACAGATATAGGTAACTGTATTTTTCTTCCCCTTGGAAAATTTTACATATGGGTGTTTAGATAAGGAAAATGGTAGGAGAATGGGTTAAATAGCCCCCCCCCCCCGTGCTGTTGCTCTGAACAATTCAGAGCCCACCCCCTGCAACTGCTTTAAAGTAAAACAAGCAAATGAACACTGAGATTTAATCAGGGAATCTCCTGCTTAAAAAGTAGTTTGGCTCTTGGGTATTGAACAGACATGGCAAGGCTGATGTTGCAGTATGGCATAAAGAATATGTTATTAGATATACCATGTGTGCAATCTTGTCGTGTGTTATGCCACTGTTAATTAATAAGTACAGGCAGATACATTGTAATAAATAGGATTGTGGCATAGATGCACTTACATTGACTCTGTGGCTGCATATAGATGACATCCTGGTACCTCTAGAGAAAGTCACCATAAACATAAGTTGCCCCATGCTGCCATGGGGCAACTAATGTTTATGATGACTGTCTGTAGAGGTGGCAGGATGTCATCTATATGCAGCCACAGAGTAGTATATGCAGTAGTATATGCAGAGTAGTATATGCAGCCACAGAGTAGCCCCATGCTGCCATGGGGCAAGACAGGCAAGACAACCCTTGCTGCTATGTGGCAGGGGTGCAATGGCTGCCTGAAGAAACAACCAATCCATACTTTTTATCAGCAAATGTGTTCATGAAGGCCATCCTTTGTCTATGAGACTGTTATTGTTCAACCACAGTCAGCCCCCTTTCTAATGGCTTAGTAAAGGAACAGCTTTTGTGAACAGCCTGCAATAAGTCTTTATTGAACTGAGGCCACAGTCCTTGTTGTGTCATTATAGACATTTGTTGCCAGTCTTCAAAACAGCTGCCTCCTTGTAGTCCTGGCTCTCAAAAATCTCCATGGGTTTACTCCACCCTCTCTTTCTGACTGTGTATTTACTTCCTCATCCTCTAACTTTCTCTGTTCTTCCAATCTTGACTTCTCCGCCCCTTGGTTGGTTGTGCTCTTTCACTTATATTGCCTCATCCAACAGGAACTATCTAAATGAGTGAGTCACTTCCACATTTGAAATCTCACCTAAAATGGTATTTCTCCTAGGTAAAGCATCTGAAATGGGTGCCAGTTTCATTTCTTGCAAGCCTATACTTAGCTAGTGAACTGGGAGATGGGACCCCCTGGGTCCTGTGTGCCTATATACTTAGAAAAAGCCTGTAAAACAGTGGTTTGTTTCTCAGATTGCTGTTTTTATTCAGAAAGAACAGCAAAATTAGCCATTTGTCTCCATTTATCTCTTTGCCTTCTTCTGTCACCATATATATTCATGGTGTTTTACAACACAACAGATGAGAAGACAGGTTCCTTCCTCAAGGGGATCAATCAAAACAAAGGGGATCAAGCCTAGAACAAAACAAAGGAGCCAATGGAGCAGGAGTAGATCAGGGGTTGGCTAGGCTGGTCACTGACTAAGGACCCAATGCCCATCAGAGAGTTCACCTGGCTAGATTGATCCTGATTCCTCAGTACCAGCAGCAGTGCTAGTTCTTGATGCATTACCTATACTTGATGCAAGCTTCATGGTTCTTGATGCACCTTCATGGGCTGAGTGAGTGGTGCCAAAGGAGGGGCTGTAGCACCAGCAATGCAACAGAGATATGGGAAGGAGAGTGATAGCAGGATCAATGACAGATGATGTCATCATTTCATATATACATATGGAAGATTAGTTGCAATCCAATGGTAAAGGGACTGGGTGATCAAAACCTTCCTGGAAAAGGTGGCTTCTGAGAAAGGATTTGATGGAAGTAAGAGACAAGGCATCACAGTGCTTATATTTCTCAGAGCTTAATGCCATACAACTTAGGAGCACTGTGGCTTCCTTGAAGTCTGTACAGACTCTGAATCAGCCCCTTGACCTGAATACAGTTTGTTATTATTGACTTCTGTGGAATTAATGCTGCTTCAAACATTATATAGTTGCAAGCCCACCACTGCCACCATTTCTACACTTGGCAGGGACTCTTACCCATAGCCAATCCCAGCTGACATGTGTATCTCTGATATGTATTTGAAAGTGTGTTTGTCACACACTGATTGTACACATGAAACAACTTATGGGTGCATCTAAAAATACAATGTGTGATGCAGCCCAAGAACTCAAGCTTAAGTTGGCCATAGATCAAGCTCTTAGGAATATAAGTACTTGCATTCATAGCAGGAGATAAGAATGTAGAAAAGTAACTAAAATCACAACCCCTTTTTGAGTAGAAATGAAAATGTGTAATCCAACAAACTATATCTGATATAATGATATATGAAAGACTTGGGCTTCTATGGGCTTAAGTGCATCTAACTTTGTACTGGATGATGGCCAAGATGTTCTGTCAATTCTGCCATGGAAAGAAATGCTGTTTTTGGAATGTAGTCACTGTGGAAATCACATACGGGAAATCTCATGTAAGTAGGCTATGCAGCCAGAAGGTGGCAGCATCCCATGCCAGATTGCCAGTAATTTGGATTATGCATGTCTCCAAACTCATTCTGTAAAGCAGAAGGAATTTTCATTACATATGAATGCAAGGCATAATTGGTTTTGAACGCTGCACACCGAATGATATTATTAAGGAGCAGTAGACATTCATTCAGAACCAAAAGAAAGAGGCATCCATTTGAGACTTGTAAGCTATGCATATCATCTTGTGTACATGGCTCCCCTAAAGTAGTATATGAGAACAGCATAGATAATTTGGTGCTAGCTTTCAGTATATGCCTGTCATAAAGGTCAGCTTGAACAAAATAGAATATGGACAAACAGATTTGGGGGGACACAAACAAATCATTACTTTTTATCCTTTTTATTTGCATGGAACTGATGTCATGTATGGCAATCTTTCTACTTAAGAATGGTTAGCCCAATCTTTAACAGACTTTGCCATTTGACACCCAATTCTAACCCTCTCCTCTCCAAGCACTGTTGCCAGGTTATCTATTATCAACTTATCTATAAATTTTTAAATGTAATTTTGGGTCAAATTTTCTAATTTCTAAAGTAGGATATCAATGTGTGGACGGAAGTGTTAGTGGGTTCAGTGCGGGGGGGGGGGGAGGTGAACATGAATAGCTAAGATCTTTAGTAATAGTAGAGAACTTCTGCCTGTAGAGAAAAATAGTAAGGATCAAATATTTCCCCAACAGCTCCGGAACTGGGCAGCAGAAAAAAACTGCTGCTTCTTTCCAAGGAAACCTGAGCATAAAGGGAGAGCTTGTGCTTTGGAGTTCAAGCCCAACATCCCCAGGCGCAAAAGAGCTGAGAGAGCTACTGCCAGTTGCAGAAGACACCATACTGGCCTAGGTGGGTCAAAGTCCAACTCAGGACAAGACATCTTCACATATCAGTTGATATGACACAAGAAGACAGGGCCAGAACTCATCATTGCTGCAAGGCGAAAAAGGACTTTTTGATTCAGGTTTGGAATTCTGAGCCCAGTGGTATATTTTCTGCAACCCCCTGGAATCTTTTTGAATGAAAGGATTAAATTATTGTCTTCTGGCTTCAAATGTGGCTAAATGCAAAATCCCATTGTGGAAAATCCTAAACACACCTGGAAAAAAAAAGAGATAGCTGATAATGAGGTTTGTAATGCATTCAGAAGGCTTCCTTTGCTCAAACTGTTTCAGCAGGAATGACCACTTAAGGCAAAGCAGTTTCTCTTACAAGAGCATCCTGGCAAAAGGGGGAGCATAATAGTCAATTATGACAAACAAAATCCAGGTTTCTGAATTAAAACACCAAGTCCTGGGCTCTGCTGTGGAGCCTGTAATAAGTTATGTCTTGAGGAGACTGTAATTATACTGGCGCCTGCCGGTGCGGCCATTGTAAAGTCTGTCACCGATTCCATTATAAAGCCCATTGTTAAGCAACTTATAGCTTTTTTTTAAAAATCATGCCGGACTGAAAATTGGTAGAAAAAGGTCTCAGGCCAAGACCATTTGATGGTTATTTATTTAAACTGCTAGTCCATCCTGTCCCTAGGGCTTGGGTGGGCGCTACACTGTGTACAGTAGTTAAGCACCTGAGATACTAATCAAGGGGTTTCTGGTTCAAATCATGCTTCTACCAGGAGCCCACTTGGTGGCCTTAGGCAAGACACTCAGCCTTTGTCTCTCCAGTGCAATATGGGAATAAGAATACAGGCAACTTCTTGTTAAGAGTTGAACAAGAGCATGTCCATGAACCTCTTTGAAGGCTGTGCAGGTGACTCTATCCAGCAATGAGTGCAGGCATCTTTTATGGGGTTAAAAGATGATTTACCATGGGAAGAAATGCTTCTCTGACATCTGGATGTGATTTTCACATATTTCAGGTAAGTTTCTCTGTTCTCCTCTACAAATCAGACACTTCCTTGCTGCAAGGGTGGTAAGGTCACTGAGGCTGCAATCCTATACACATTACCTGAGAATAAGGGTCCGACCTTTTCCTCGCAGCCCAATGGTGCCAGGGCTCCTCTGATGGCACTGACTGCAGAAAAGCAGTCAGCACCTGTGGCAAAAGGCGCTCCAACAGCATGTGAATCAGCATGCTGCCAGGAGCGCCAGTAGGCTGGCCTGTGCCTTGCCGCCCACACTGTCAGAATCCCTGCTCGCTAAAGCAGGTAGGCTGATGGGAAAGGTGGGAGGGGGTGGTGGCAGGATGGAACAGAGGCAGAGAGGTAGTGAAACCGGGTGGGCAGAAGCGTGTAACAGGGGTGGGGAAGCCATGGGAGGGGGAGGATTTGTTGCTGATGGCCCATCTTATCCCCTCCAGCAGAAGCCTTGCCACCTGCTTTCTCTCCTAGCACTGGCAAACTTGCTGGCACAGGTCCAAGGAGATCCATTGCAGATCAGCAGGTTTACGCTGGGGTAAAGGGAATTAAAATCCCTTTTCCCTGCTGAAGCCTCCACACACACACCCTCACTATGGATACCAGTTTGGCATGGCTCTGATGGTGGTAGGGGAAAAGAATGGGGTGGAGGTTCTGTTGAATTCAGGGTCCAGTCCTACCCTCCACCAGCTCATAGTATGCAGTACCACTGGCTGAGTACATGCTGCATGCTGGGGGTGGGGGGGTGGGGATCCAAGTGACCCAGGAAAAGTAAGTAAGAATCTTTTTGACTTATCTCCCCATAGGCTGGCTGACCTCTTATTTAGCTGATATAAGTTTGAGGAGACTCAGGGGGTGGGTTTGAGCCGGCAACCTTGACATGCATAAATGTTGCTGTTTCCCTTTACAGACAGGACACTTCCTTGAGAACCAACTGTTTTTAAGGGGGAAATCAATAATACGATGGGGACATTTCACTTAGAAGAGAATAATTCATAAGTGTTGTTGGTGATGGTAGTAGTAGTATACAGTACACATTTTTATTTTCTTAAATTAATCACTTTTCCGAAAGGAATAATTCTGTCCCTTTTCTCCAGTAAATAAAGACAGAACCAAGACAGATTTGGAAACCCAGAGAGTGACTCCTGGAGAGCGGAATAAAGGCAGCAGTGCCGGACCAAAACAGATGTGCCTGAGGAAATGGTATGGCCAAAGAACAATGAGTTTAACAGGTACTACTTTGCAGCTGGAGCTCCATAAAGCTCTTTAATGGTGAGGCCAAATATCAAAATAAGAGGAGTGCTCTTCTCTGCTACTTGCAAATGCTTTCTCCAGCCAAATGTTTTACATTTGCCACTGTGCAATTCCAGAGCGTAGCCTTATTATAAACCAAAGAGGATTACTGGAGTCTCTTTAGTTAGCAAAACTTGCAAATCACGGCAGGATGATGATGGATTGCATTATGAATTGCGAGGGATGGAAGGTCAAGTGTGCGAAAAAAACACTGAAGATAGAGCCTAATGATTTTTCCCATGAATCATCCAATTTCAGGAAACCATATTCATTGTAAACAAATCAGGGCATTTCCCTCCCTCCCTTTTCATTCTCCTGCGTTTAAAACTGCTTGCTATATGGCGTCAAGGGAGAGTGAGCATGTGTGCTCCTGTGAGTTCTATAGTTTTTGCAGCGCTGCAAGGTAGAAGAGAGGGTGTCAAAAGACAGGGCAGCTTAACCAGAAAAGTCTCTTTAGCAGCAGAAAGAGCTGGTTGCACTGCTGCAGTGTAAAAAAGTCACATCCAACAATGCAATGACTGATGCCTCCTCCAGTGGAGAGCCAGACCTGCTGGTGATGATGTTAGAGCACTGGTTCCCAACTGTGGTTCCAACTGTGTAGACCAGGGGTGTCCAAACTTTTTGGCATGTGGGCCATATCATCTCTCTGACACTGTGTCAGGGGCTGGAGGAAAAAAGAATTAATTTATATTTAAAATTTGAATAAATTAACATAAGTTAACATAAATTAATATACTAGAGATGGAACTTATATGAATGAATGAAGGTCTTGCAATAGCTCAAGGCCTATAAAAGGCATCACACAAGGCAAGGCCGGCCTTTTCTTTGCTGCCGCTACTGCATCACAGATGTGAATCAGCAAGCAGTGGAAGAAGCCCTCATCCCACAGCTAATGTGAGAGATCAAACAGTCACCAAACAGTCACCCTCATGCTGAGAGCGGTTGTGTCGGGCCAGTGCGGGCTCTAGCAAGTTTCCGGAGGGCCAGAGGCTCATTGGAGACTGGAGGCTCCCTGAGGGCTGCATTGGGAGTCCTCGAGGGCCACAAGTGGCCCCAGGGCTGGGGTTTGGGCACCCCTGGTGTAGACCAACAAGTGGCCTGTGAGATCCTGAGACGTGGTCTGTCAGGAAATATAAATCACCTTTGATCGCTTCCAGTGTCTCACTGAGCAAGCAATGTCCCATGGATTACCAATAAGGGCGGAGAAGACTGCCCACAGCCAAAGCCACTGAAGTGTCAGCTTTGACTGTGGGCGGTCCATTCTCCATCCTCTCTGATAGTCCTTGGTGGAGCACTTGGGGGATTGACCACCAGAGTGGGTAGAGACCAGAACAACTATAGCCACATGTGGTCTACAACAATTCCAATTTTTGCCCCAGTGGTCCACGGGTTCCTAAGGGTTGGGAACCACTGTATTCGAGAGACATCAACCCATGCACTGTACTTGCTTGTTTCTTTTGCTCCATTGTTTAGTTAGAGCCCTTTCCTTGAATGCTTCGGAAAGGATAATAAATATCTCCTAGTCTCTTGCCCTCTTTTTTTTTTTTTAACTTCTACTGGTCTCTATTCCACATGTTTGTTTTGTTCTTTAGTTATGTTTCCAGTGTTGCACTAATTTAAGTTCCTTACTCAACTATCTAGTTTATGGATGCTATGGGAGAAGGGCAAGTTGTAGAGATTTGGAGTATATGGCTGCTTATTGAGTATCCTGTATTGAGTTTTCATGAACTGTGCATTTTTCTTGAAAAAAAAAAAAAATCATACAGAAAGTATTGTATGATATTTGACAAAATACAGGCATTCATTTCCTATGTTGATTTTTGTAGAAAGTTCCCCCTCCCCGGTAAAATGTTAATAGCAACCCTTCCTCAGATTTTTCTGGGTTTCAAAGTACTACAAACAAGGGTTGACAATAGTAGACTCTGTCATCACTGGCAATGATGCCATCTAGCATATTACCTTCAGCAACCTGGGGGGGGGATCCATCTCTAGCCTTTCTAGAAAGTCACAACAACATCACATAACTGTTTCTGTGGTATCAAATGCTGAAAGGATACCTGGATGTCATAAAAAGAGATGCATCTCATGAAGAGGGTTCTAGTCCATGAAAACCTATGCCACAATAACAGCCCAATTCTATAGGGCCCTGCTGCCAGTGGACATAGAGTTCTGGTGGAAGTTGATGCCATCACAAAAGGCTATCTGGTGGAGCCACATGCTTCTGGGCTGCCACTATAAATGTCAGGGAGGACCCTGCACGTGGTGGTGAAAAAGAGAAGGCCTGCTGACTTTGGTAAGTTGGCAGAGTGGTGTAACAGGGTGCATGGTGGGAGGGTTGGGGTAGACTAGGGGATGGCTGGGGATGGGTCAGAGGTGGGAGGGGGTGGCACCCACTGCAGGCAACATGTGCTATTCCCCTCAGGAGCAAGCAAACAAATCCCTTTTGCCTCCTCACACTTGTGCCTGCTGTAGAACTGGCACAAGTCTGAGGAGACCCATTGGCAGTTGAGGGAAAATATTTTGTTTCCTGTTCCAGGCCTCCCAATTGCTCCGCCCCCCCACCAGTATGCCACACCGCCTGTTTTGGCACAGTTGTATGCTATGGTAAGGAAAGGATAGGATTGGGCTGTTAGAGCCCAAGCCTATCCAGTTTTCCAGTGCTAATGCAGCTCTACCAGTGGGGTGAGCACAGCATCCTGCGATGAGGGAGGTGGTCACAGAGGTCTCCTCAAGGTAGGGGAACATCTGTTTCCTTACCTTGGGGCTGCGTTGTGGCTGTATTTGTGCAGGAAAGTTGGATAGAATTGGGCCCTTAGGTGGCAATCCTAACTAATTTTCCAGCACTGACACAAGGGCAATTGTAACTCCAAGGTAAGGGAACAAACATTGCCCTACCTTGAGGAGGACTCCATGACTGCCTCCCAACTGCAGGATGCAGCACATGCTCCACTGCACAGCTATGCCAATGCTGGAAAGTTGGTTAGGATTACACCCTTAATCTTTAAACTGGCACAAGACTCTTTATTGCAAATTCTCAGAGACGCTCCTGATCTATGGGACTGGAAACTGATTCCTGGACTAGCTAATTGCTGCTGATCAGTAGCTCAACTTAAACTCTTTCTTTCTCTTTCTCCATGCTGCTGCTGATTCTGGAAATGTTTATTCCATCTCTGTGTTCTCATTTTCCTTTTCATCCTTAATTATAATTGTTATCGGCAAGAAGCTTTTTTTAATCATCACCCCCAAACAAGGAGATAGCAGTTTCACTAACAGAAAGTGAACCTTCTGCTTTCATATGACACAAGTTGCTCTCTTGTGGCATAAAGATACAGAATGATGGTCATTATCTTGCAGTTGTTTGCACTGAGATGATGGAAGGGATGAAGCCATTGACCTGTCTTCTTACTGCTGTCTCTTTTAGGTGGTGTAAACATGTCTTAATGCTTCTGCTTTGCACAGTGGAATGTTCGAAATAAATTTGATAAACACCGGAGTCCTGACCTTGTTGGCTCAGAAGTTCAGTGAAATCAACAGGTCTGATTTGCAGGTCAACATAACTAGGATCAAACTGCAAGGCTTTTTGAGGTGCTGTTGTGCAGTTTACAACTCAATCCCATGCATGTCCAATCAGAAGTCAATTGATTTCAATCATACTAGATAAGTGTGTATAGGATTGCAGCCTTATTCTCAGTCTCTATATAGATATTTTTGCATTCTATCTTGCTTTTTCCTAGAGGAACTTACATGGAGTTTCTAATGTTCTTCTCCCATGAGAGCAATGATTGGTTCCATCACAGTAAAATCCCAGTGCACTAAGATGTTGCACCAAAGTGGTCTGGGGCCAAATTAAAATGGGACTTGAATCTCTCACCTAAAGAGTTCAGACATCATTAGATCTTAGACATCAAGTGTAAAACTCACATTGTGATAATCCTATGAAGTTTGCTTAACTAACATTAAAGGGATTGCAAAAATAATTTCTTACAAATAAATGTTTGCATAGACTGAGATATAACCACACCCCTGAGGTTTTACAACAAGTCCATAAATCCAAAAGAAAAGGTAACCCTAATAAAATATCTAATAAATGTGATGGAAGCAGATTCAAAACAAGGCCGTCTACCAGAGTCACTGCCACCCTGATGTGATGTGATCCACAGGCGGACAGGAAAACAGTGTCTATCAGGTGTGACCAAACTGTGGCTCGGGAGCCACATGTGGCTCTTTGACATATAATATGCAGCTCTCTGAAATATGTTGGCTGAGCTCCTTTTTGCATCACAATTAATATAAAAGGTAAAAAATTTTCAGGTGTAAACTGAGAGTGCACTGGATTAAAATGTAAATTTAATGTTCATGGTGAGTAAACATATTTAAGAATTTAAATGCTTCTTAAATATTGCTGCTCTCAAACATCTGAAGTTTGTCATATGTGACTCTTACTTTCAGCAAGTTTGGCCACCCCCTGGTATATATAGATATGAAATATAATTCTAGGACTGACTTAGAAGCAATGTGTACAGCCAACTGTGTAATCATGGGATTCAGGCCACTGTAGGCAATGTCTAAACAGCTCAAATCTTACCTGCAGCATGTCATCCCACCTGCCCCCCCCCCTTCTAATGACTGGAAGTCTTGGAGTATCTCAGTGCTCCAGAGATAGCCCAGATGCTAACTCAAAATAGTGTATCCACACTAGATAAGCTGCTGGTATTTCTGTTTTCAGAGATGCTCCAGGAAAATTCTCATACACCGTTCTGAGCATTCCCTCAGGAAAAATGCTTTGACTGTCACCCAGCAGGAAAATTCCACCCTTTTCCTTTGGATAGCACCCAAGGCTGGTGCAGCCATTAGGTAACCTGATACAGCTTGTGTCAGTGGCAGATGGGGGGGGAGGGGGAAATGCATAGATTCACTGTGTCTTTCACCCCGAGTCTGCTGCCACCTCCCTCAAGCCCATTGTAGACACAAGCCGCATTGATCCACTTCCAGCTCACTTAAGTGGAAAATGGATCATCTGCTTCCTTACTGTGCTCCTCACAAGGTTTTTCTGCAAACCCAGATTTGCAGGACTTCATTTACATCCTCAAACTAAGGACCTCCTTCTTTTGCATGGTGCCTTTAAACACTGGCATTCCTGCAAGGGCGAAGGGGAAATGCTAAGTTTTTCAGGTGCCTGAATGCTACTGTAAAGTGGTGCCTCCTCCTCACCATCAGAGCTAGTCTTGGCTGCATCTCTTCTGCTTTGCTTTCAAAGCTGCGACTGACCCTAAAGGCAGTACAGACAACTGAAAAACTCGCGTTTTGCACCCCCTCTAAGACTGCCAGTGGTTGGCAACCTTCAGTCTCGAAAGACTATGGTATAAGCCTACAGCACCCAGTATTCCCAGGCGGTCTCCCATCCAAGTACTAACCAGGCCTGACCCTGCTTAGCTTCCAAGATCAGATGAGATTGGGCATGTAAACATGTGCTTCCAGGTTTACAAAAACCAGAAAGAAGCATGATAAGGGGCTTTTCCCCCCACAGAGCTCTGTGGCTCTGTGGAAGAGGCAGGGTGCCCAAGTCACACTGCCCTCAATAGCACCTTATGCACTTATCCTTCTTGCTGCTTATAGAGCCAGGCACATATGATGCTAACTTATATCCAAGGAGTATTGTTTATGCTGACTGCCAGCAGCTCTCCAGGGTGGCAGTGATGGCTTTAAGCCAGTTAGACAAATTTCTCCAAATTGGACCCTGCGCCTAAAGGGCCCTCACATCAGGGTAATCTAGTTTTTTTATATTTAATTTTATATTAAAATATTTTAATCTTATATTAAAATATAAATAGATATTATTTCTATAATATATAAAATATATTCTATTAAGTACACATTTTGATTGGTTTCCGTTCTACCATAGCGATGTAAAGTCTATAATACAGTGATTCTCAAACTTTTAGCACCAGGACTCCTTTTTTAGAATGAAAATCATCAGAACCCACCAGAAGTGATGTCATGACCGGAAGTGACATCATCAAGCAGGGAAATTTTTAACAATCCTAATTGCAATCCTATTCATACTTAGTCAGGAGTAAGTCCCACTTACTGTCATTGTTAAAAGCATAGTAGCCTGTTCAAAGTACAGATCTGTCACGTTTTCCCAAATGCAGTCACACACCATGGTAGCATCAAGCCTAATATATTAAAAATAAAATATTGAAATGAATGGGGACCCAACTGAAATTGGCTCACAACCCACCTAGTGGGTCCCGACCCACAGTTTGAGAAACACTGCTATAATACATTTTATTTATGCAGTGGCGTCACTAGGGTTCGCGTCACCCCCATGCAGTGATCGGGGCAACACCCCAGGTGGGGGGCGTGGTGATGCACCATCATTCCGTCCCCACTGGTTTTTGGCTGTACCTTTTGATAGAACACATTCTGCATGAAATTACGCACTGATTGATATATAACATGCTGGTATTATTCCTCCAAACTGTGATTTTGGTCACTAGTGGTATCACACACACACACCCCAGGTGTCAACTTACTAACACCTTATTGCAGCAGTTCTCAAACTTTTAGCACTGGGACCCACTTTTTAGAATGACAATAAATTCAAGACCCATCAGAAGTGATGCCATGGTGGAAGTGACATCATCAGGGAAATTAAAATAAATAAGTATAAATAATTAAAGTAAAACAAATAATTAAATAAGCAGAAGCCAGCCCTGTTCCACCAAGTGAATTTCCTCTGTAGCCTGCCTGCAGTAACAACCCCCCCCCCCCACCAAAATCAGTAAGATTTTCAGCACTGCCCAGTGCCCAGTTCAATTTAAGAACTTCGGCTTAGACCAGATCACTGGCAGGATCCAGCTGGCTTTGCAAGTCTTAAAAAGGTTCACCTTATCAGCTGAAGCCTCCGTTTTGATCCTTTTGGGGGGGGGGAGGCTGCCTTCTGGAGCACTTGTTGAGCTCCAGGTGCATAGGATCAGGACCATTCTGGTAGCCTTGCACTCTCCTTCACCTGATCTTCCACACCAGCCAAGGCACATTTGCTTACTTGTGAGTAAACGTGACCATGAGGCTTAGTTTCGCTTTCCATAGGGCTCAATATATTTATCTGCTTGGAGGGAGGAACTTCCTTCTCAGGTATTTTTGGGAGCTGCATTTATTGGATCAGGACCATTCTGGTGTCGTTGGATTCCTCTCAGCCTGCCCTTTCCAATGGACTAAGGCAAGTTCACCTACTCACAAGTAAATGCGCGATATGGCTCACTTTCACGTTTCATAGGGATCCATGCATTTTTTCACTCAGGTTTTTTGAATTGTGTTTAGCTCGAAATTCCGCATCCAATGATACATAACATGATGGGGTTACTCCTAACCACCGTGATTTTAGCGTGTCACCCCCAGTGCGTGTCACCCCCTCGTGCGCATCACCCACTGCGGCCCACACCCCCTGCACCCCCTAGCGACGCCACTGATTTATGTCTCTAAGAATTCTATAACCTTGGCTGTGAACTTGGGGCCTCTCTGCAGGGTGGGGTCTCTCCCCATCCTAGTTGGTGCCAGGGATTGAACCCTGCAAAGAAGCTTTTCTACAGCTGAGCTAGGGTCCTCTCTCATATAGCAGCTGATGTGCCACAATGCTAAAGTACTGGGTACTTCCAGACTGCTCAGAAGGAACGATAAGAGTCCAAAGTAATTCACTTCACATCAGTGCTATAGATCTCAAATGGTACCATGGGATAAGTGTGCACAGCTTATTTCAATTCCACTCATTTCATGTGATTTATAACGTACGCTATCCAAGAGGCTGAAATTGCAGGAAGAACTTCTTGGGATCAAATAGAACCATGCTTATTCTTGAAAGACCTGACAACCAAAAAAGATATAAGGGCCCAGGGAGCAAAAGAGGAAGACTTTTGGGCCAAACCACCTGGCCTAAATGCTTTGGATTTCATGCACTTACTCCTTTTTTGAATGTTACACCAACATGTGAACATCAGTGGTTGGTCCAGTGGGTGAAGGTGTGCTCTTACTTCTCCAATCACATGTAGCAGACTGATGGGGTGTGTGGGTCATGGACAATTCTGGGTTGGCTGGCCCAATGGTCTGTCCCATTGTGAGGAGTTTCATACAAATATGTATATATTATCATAGCTATAAAGTCTCATAATCAGGTGGCTTCATATGTACATTGCACCCAGGTCCTTGTGAAGTGCATGTCAACAATCTGATTAGATTAAGTAAGAATTCCATTGGAACGCTAAGGCCAAATATGGATGAAAATATTAATTTGGGCAAACAATGTACCAGATAGTTCGAGACTAGTTCCCAATAATTTCTTTGCCTGCAAGATCAGTAAATACATAGTAAATACAATCAGTAAATACATAGACTGGCTGAATAAGTGATCATCTCCTGGGCCTGAAGGCAGCATATGAAAACAATTTCCTCTAGATATCAGTAACTTTCAAAGAGGTCCCAGTTTTTTTGGCAACATTATTATTATGTTTCCCTTTTCTTTTCTCAGTCATGATAGCCAAATTGAATTCTGCTGCCTACAAACCTTCTTGTGAAAAAGGCTTTCAGTCCTGGGAAGAAGGGATTTTCTTTCCTCTCTCTTCCCTTCCTCAGCTTCTGTGGAAGGGAAGGAAGGACTGAGAAAGGGGATAGAAGCTGGTGGGCTAGGCCCAACACCCATTTGGCCTGTAATTACAGGGGCTGCAGGGCCAGGTGATAGCAGCTGATCGGATAACCCAGGACCTTGGGGGCCACAATACCCTCCATCATCTCTCAGAGGGTAGGATGGCCTTGATCTCCACAGGCTTCTCTTCCTGCTGGGAAGAACCCATCCTCTGTCTGAGGAAAGGCTTTCAGTCCAGGGAATAAGGGGTTTTCTTTCCCCTCTCTCCCACTCCTTAGTCTCGGCCCTCCTCAGCTTCTACCCCCTTTCTCCTTACTTCTCCAGTCCACCCTTCCTCCTTGCAGTCTTCCCTTCTAATGTGTTGAGAATGTGAGCACATGTAGTATCAGTGGGGAGAGGAAAGGATAGCATTGGGCTGTTAGTTAACATACTAATGTGCAAAGAACTTTCTAAGTGGTTAATCTGCATGTGTGCAATCAGATTTCACATGCTGGGAGTCAAGCATGAACCTTGGCTACAACAATGAAAACTGTGGTGAAAATAAGCCCTACATTCAGTGTGGTGAGGAGTACATTAGACTTCTCCAGGAAAGGCAGTAGTTTCTGTACTGGTTCGAGAGAATAAGGTACTTTCTTAGACCAATGTCATAATAACCTTCTTGAATCACTAGAACAGTCTCCTGTTCCACATCTATCTGTTTGTGTGTGCGAGTAAATAGGCACTTACTAAAGTGAAAAAGAACAATTTCACCAGTATTGAATTTTGGTATTGTTCAAAAAAAGGCGTTCTAGGCAAGTAAAAAGATGTACATCCTGAGCATCCACTGAAGCTACTCATACATGATCAAGGCCTGACTTTGCTCACATAAGGATATTCATTACTTGATGACAGACATCATATTGTAGTGATTTGCATGTGTGAAATGGTTATAGTCGAATTGAACATCACAGACAGAATCTCAGCTCAATAACTTTTCAATGGAAGATGTTCACATGTTCAGCTGTGACCCATCAGGTGTTGAAGAACTGAGTGATTCTACTCAGACACCAGACACCATACATACATGTGTAAATTAGCATTGAACCAATCAATTCAACCAAATGAATTGTGTGTGTAATTCAAAAGCCTGCATGCTTCTCTGTAAGTAGTTGATTGCATTGCAGATGACACCTCGCCACTTCCTTTGTATTCTGCTTTCAGGAAACACACCAAAAGGAGATGAATTACAAAACAAATTGTATAGTGGTCAATTTATTTGTTTAATTAAATTGGATCCAACAACAAGCAACATATTATGAGTACAAAACATCAACAACAGTTACATGATAGCAAAGATATTCTCCCAAAGTTTGCAACAAATAGCTTGAATACCGGGTAAATAATTCCTATTTTACAATCCAAAGTCTAGCTCATTTCAACTCAATTTGAAATGAGTTTCAAGTTAAAGGAGTGTTCACCTAAGGGACAGTACAGTTCGCCAAGGTGAAACACGTCTTGTTAAATCCCACTGGTTTCAACAAGGGAATTAAATGTGTGTCTAAACCTCCACGTGAAATCAATGGGATTTAGACATATTGAATGTGAGGCAGATGTTGCCCTGGTGCAGTACATCAAGAAACATGTTCCAAGCACCTCTTTCCCACTTTGGTCAATAACACTATAAAATACTTAATGTTGGGTAGCCCCTGTTGTAATTGCACAACCCGTATAAAAGAAGGTTTTTTTGTTTTTTATTTTAAATTTAAAATGTTATGCAAATCAGTGGGATGATAGGCTATGGGTGTTGAGAATATTAATATTTGGTACATGCAGATATTTAAATTAAGTTCAGTACCACCATTCCTTAGAAGAGGGCATTATCTCACCCTTGGAGAGTTAGAACTGTAAACTGAATAGGGGAAGTAGCTTTGTCTGGCAGCTGAAGGGTTAAGGCATTTTCCCCCTCACTTTGCCCGTTTCAAATTACAATGAGAAGCCTCTTCTTTCCCAGCAGGGTTGTGCTTACATTAGCTTTAAGATCTCTCTTGAAGAGAGCTGCTATGTTTTTGCCTGCTAGAGGTGGAAATAACAGTTAAAGAACTGAAAGAGGCTGGGTTGGATTTACAGAAGGGGCTTTTTTTCCTCTGAGTGAATTTAGGGAAAGGCCTTTAAGTACTTAGTACATGTTTCAGATTTACTGGACATTAAGGTGCGCCTGAGGATGTTTCAACTCTCAGCTGGTGATTGGGAAGACTAGATGCACCCCCAAGTTGCAGCTCAAGGCAGGGAGCCGTGACAGATTACAAGGTGGGGAAAGAGTGTTAATGAGTCAGTCAGTTAAATGAATGAGGAACCACAGCCAGAGAAGAGTCCTCTGAGAATGCCAGCGTGACTGAAGATCCTCTCTCGCTCTTAGACAACCACATCCCACACTCTGGGTATTTCAGATTGCATACAGGAATGCCTGTGTCAACTCATCAGGGTCTAGCCTTCTGCTCCATCATTGCAGAACAAGCCATAGCAACAGTGGAAAATTGGAAGTCTGAATTTCAGCTTTCGTAGAAAGAGCTGCGGCCTGACACATTGAAATAAGGGGAGAAATAACATCCGAAAGATGCCATGTGCATAGATGACAACGCTGACATGAAGACTAGGTAACCATCCACTATTCACCTTTTCTTCTTCTTGGGAAAAGTAGACCTCATAGGAGATCAGGACAAACAGAGAAAAGGGAGTTTTGAAATATATATATCTATAGACACAATATATATATTGAATCTATTGTGAATTTGATTTAAAAAAATATGGACCAAAGTGTGCTCCAAGCTCTGGTGACTTTGCTCTGGAACTATTGGATTTTCATGGGTTCTGCGAAAGGCGGCATAGGAGACAACCACATCCATTCCAGTTTTATTTACAGGAGGTTGCGGAACCATGAGAGAAAAGAGATCCAGAGGGAGATCCTCTCTATCCTGGGCTTACCTCACAGGCCCAGGCCCTTTTCACCTGGGAAACAAGCTTCGTCTGCGCCCCTCTTCATGTTGGACCTCTACAATGCGATGACCAATGAAGAAGACCCTGAACAACTAGAGTATTCACTGCAGGGATCGCTGGGAGGAGAGGACAGAGGGCTAAGGAAGGGATATCCTGCCTCTCCCAATGGATTCTCCCGGAGAATACAGTTATCACGCACAACTCCATTGACCACCCAGAGTCCTCCCTTAGCTAGTCTGCAAGATACCAACTTTCTGAATGATGCAGATATGGTCATGAGCTTTGTCAATCTAGGTATGTCTCCATCATTTAAAATCCATTTCTATCCTGTGTTTGACAGACTAGGGGCTGGGACCCTCTGCTCTGGCTTAGGATGGCCAGGTTGGATGCTGGAAGATGTTTTAATAATACAAGGTGATGTTGTACTAATGGTGAAGTAGTGACGTTGTAGGTGGCCATGGAAAAAATATCTCTCTCACTGTTTATATAAAGTCAGCTTCTATAACTTCCCCCTCATGGCTTCTGTTTTCTTTCTTTCCTTGATGTAATGAAAGTTGTAGCCTTAGGCAAAAGTCATTTGAAAGAAAGCTTTTTAAGAAATAAAATGCATATGTTGGGAGGTTGTTCACTTAACGTGTTTGAAACACAATTGCAAGGGATATACAGTCAAGGTTTGAAAAATAATATGAGGAGAGAAACGTGAAATTGTTTGGGAGAATTTTTCACTTTGCAAACTGTTTTCTCATAGGTGATATAGATGTGGAGCTTGATCTGATGTGCGCTTGCTTGGATTTAAATCTTACTGAATTCAGGGGAACTCATTCTATAGGGGTGCATCCTTGAACAGATTCTAAACAAATCACTGGGTTTGGTTGCCTTTGCTAACTGTAATAGAATTCTAGGATGGATTTTCTTATCTTCTGGTCTGGTACTATTCTGCCTTTGGTATTATTTTATAGCAACTGATCTCCTATTCATAAAGTTTAATCAGAAATTTCGCTCTGTTTAGTTTAGTTTAGTCTGGTCTAGTTTAGCAAGTATAGAAACTATTTGTAATTTCATGTTTTTGAAGAAAAAAAAATTAGCAACAGAACCATGGTCAAGAGAGAGTGTTTTACAGACTTCCTGCAGTTTTTGTAACGTATGTGATTACTGAGAGAGGTATATGGTTACAGGCTGTTCCCCAACTAAAGGATGAATAACATGCTCACTTTTTAATAGAAAAGGTCATTTAAAGGGTGTTGTTAATAAGTACTCCATACCTATAGTTACCCATTTTAAATTCAAGAGGAAAAAAAGGGTTTGCCTCTGTTCTGCTTTAAGCAGTGTCTGTTCAACTTTTAAAATTATTTTTGCGAAGGATTTAATTGAAAACCCACAAGTTTCATAAAAACTGCCACACAAGGTGTGATGAAATCTTGTTTCCCCGCAGAATATACATTCCACACAAATTTTTAAACCATCAGCATGTGTTCTGAAATACCTTCCAATGACTGTGTTTTCAAATGTGTGCCTTACAAATTCCCATTCGCTGTAGCAGGTTAATCCTTCATTGCTAATGCTTTATCCTCCAGGAGCAGCAAAAGGCAGACTTTAGGGGCCATTCGCATAAAAATGGCTAGTTAGCCATTTGGTCATTGAATTTGTCTTCAAAAGCATCTCCAAACGTTGTGTGCTTTGAGACCAGTTCAGAAGAACAGGTTAGAGCAATTATAGACTTTCTACGGAAGTTTCATTTCCATATCTCTTCCGACTGTCATCCTAATAATCTTTGCTATTTTGTTATCTATGGGTTGGTTTAACTGCTCTTCTTTCCAAAGTGAAGCAGAAAAGCCTACATTTTATATTAAGAAAACATACCTACACGCTAAGGAAAGACCAGAATCCAAAACATGTTGAATAAGTGCTGTACTCACTACTTTTACACATTGTCATGGAGATCCTTGATGAAGGTAAACTGACACAGTACATAGCACAGTACTGTGCTAACTAATCTGATTATCTAACTCAACTCAGGACTGAGCCCCATTAGTTTAAACAGGAAACACCAGTGAGTATGATACTAAGGAAATATCTATAATTTTTCTCGAATTCTACACAGGTCTTTGATCCTACAGTAGCTACATGGCAAAACTCCCATTCAAACAAATTCACATTTTGCCTTGGTGTGTCTACTGTATGTCCTAGATCCCCTGGACTTTCTTTTTATTCATCTTCCAATCACCTGTATCTTTACTATAAAAACACCTTAAGAAACATTAATATGTGGTCTTTGAAGAAGTTGGAAATGAGGGATTTTCCACTGGTTAAAATGGGCAGATGTTATTGAAATTTTAAACATGCTATGTAGACTGCCAAGCTTTATTTGGTTTCTATGAACTATAAAATGTGTATTTTAGCTCTCAAGGCAGCTTAATTCTACATAAACTACAACTACAGAACTGCATTCTGTAGTTGTGCATTTTGTAGTTGTGGCTTGAGGCATCTTCTCCTTTGCAACTGTTAAGCAAAATGTTAAGTTGCAATTAGTTGCAAATGTTAATTTGCAATTAGTTGCAAATATGAGCGTTTCATGTAGACCTGCTTAACATTTGTATTGAAACAAACACATATTCTAGCTTAATTATTGTTCAGCTACACTGATTGCTCATGCAGGACATTTATATTTTGGCAACCCCTTTTTGTGTAATTTATTTTGACAGGCAAATCTTTTTGAGGCTCACACCTAAAAAAGAAAAAAAGTGCCAGTCTTTATTTTCATCCTCAGACATTGTTGTATGAAATCATTGATAAGATCTTCAAGGTTGCTTTAGATCTGAACCACCAAGTCATTTACAATCCAATTATTTGGTTCTGGAAGTCACATTGGCTGTGTATAAGTGGAGGGCCATTATCAACTTACAATACATTAATCCCCCATGAGGTGATAAAGAATTTGCATAAATCATTGCATTGCCAACAGTCCCTGTTTTAAAACTCATATGCTAAAAATAACAAATGGGAAGTGTTAAGTCCTAGAAATGCTATTTACTGTGGGCCTGAGGTAATAAAAATGAGGGACGTGTGAACTATAAAGGAAATCTATCCTCTTGAGGAACAAAAGGTAGTTTCAATCATCATAATTATTCTGGTAGAATAATTTTGATAGCTTTTGTTTGCTTAGCTAATAAAATTGAAAAATGCCTGAGAGGCTATTGCAACAAAAATGTAAAAAAACAAATCTACTGGTACCAGGGAAAATGTACTCATCTCAAATAAAAACTTTGATTGTTTCTATATCGTTCTAGAATTCTGAAACTTTTCCTCCTCAACAAAGCAAACAAATATCCTTTTATGTCATCCCCCCCACTGGTAGCATCTAATTTATTAGCAACTAATCTTCTCCTCTTCACTTTCAACTGATGTTTGTACAATAAAAATTGTCCATAAATAATCCTTCAGATTCATATGAAGAGAGATGTTCTAGACCGCAGAAATGGAACTCCTAATGAAGATACCTTATTGGTATTTTAATGCTTTGAGACATTGCATACATTATGAAAGAGCCTTCGTCCTGAATTTCCCCTTCTCCTCAAATTACAATTTACAATACTGGCAGTAAATTACATCAACTTAAATTTTGGAAGCTTCTTTCAGTTTTCTTGATAAGTAACTAGCATGTCTTCCTCAACAAATATATTAATTGCTTATTTATAAGATTTTATTAATATTGCTCTTGTTTGATGACAGTAGGAAAGGCTTAGCAAAACTTTCTCCAGGAGTGCACAATTTATCCCATAAGGAATCAGGAATGAAAGGAAAATTAGAGCATGTAACGTGGATTTTTAAATAACCATAACAATAATAATAGAGAGCCCACAGATTTTAAAAGTCTACCTTTGTTCTCCATTGGAATTCACATCAATCACTGAACACAGTTGTTTTGTCTTATTAAAGGAAACTAGGTTACAACACTCGATTCTGCTCTGTACATTGTTTTAAGGAATTTCCACATACTTGCCTTTATAATCTGAAACGCAAAACCCGTCTACCATTTTGACCTATTTTTGTTGATTTTGTGATACAAATCAGGGTAAAGGATGAGCTGGGAAGGGAAGAGCATCAGCTTTTGGGCATGGATTTTCATATGAGTGTTTGTATGCTTCAAACCTGGCTTGAAATGGTAATAATTTCACTTAATCACCATGCTGTTTTTCTTCTTTAAGATAAAACAGTCCACCTGGAAAAATGTCCTGTGATCATCTGGGGGTGAATGGGAATTAGGCTAAGTTTTGTTTTACAAATAAGTCATTGGATGCCATAAAATGTTACAGATGTTTAGCATTTAGGAATGGCCAATTGTTCCTTTCTGTGAATATTATCAGAGTGCAAACAATATAGCAAGGACAGCTTCTATATCATCTCTATTAATTTTAGTGGGGCTTGTTTACGCCTCCTACAAGCACCATGTTGAAATAAATACAGGTTTGAGAACAGCAATGCTTGGCATTATTGTTCCAGCAAAAAATTCTGTAGAGGGATACTTATATGATTTCTCTTGATCCTCTAATAAGGAACCCCTTAATTCATGTGTGTACTTGGGCAATCAAGGTAGATCTGAGGATGAAATCAGTTAAAGCAGAATTACTTTTTCAGCATAAACTATTGAGGGTTTTGGACAAATAAATAGAGCAGGTGGATCATAGAGCCCCTTTCTGAATCTGAGTTTTCAGCTGTATAAATGGATTTCACTGGGTATCTGGGATTGTGATTGAGTCGGCACCAGGGGTTTGCCAGGTTATGCCAGATGGGCCATCAGAAGATTTGCCTGGCCAGGTAGGTCTTTTGATGGCCCATCTGGCATGATCTGGCAAACCTTCAGGATGAAGGGGGCAGAGTTGGCAAGGTGGTGCAGGCCTCCTGGCCAGTGCTACTTGCTCCTCGGATGCTGCAAACATGCTTTATGGCACATTTGTGACACCCTCTACTGGCGCAGGGACTGCTGTGCCAACAGAGGGAATCCTTTGGATTACGCTGTCAGATCCGTTAAAAACCAAGCCAAACACCTTCTTGTTTGTGTAATATAGTATACTGCCTCCTATAAACCCTTCTCTGAGGTCACATCCAAAACTGTTGTTGAAAATAGATATTTTACTTGTGTTT
The DNA here is from genome assembly GCF_035046505.1 of Tiliqua scincoides. Taxonomy (NCBI): domain Eukaryota; kingdom Metazoa; phylum Chordata; class Lepidosauria; order Squamata; family Scincidae; genus Tiliqua; species Tiliqua scincoides. The sequence continues at coordinate 171,154,459 of NC_089821.1, read as the reverse complement.
TCTCATGGTTTTGAAGAAGGCTCAGCACCTTCTTGGTCCAACAACTCTGAGAGAAACCACCAATCTAACCATAGAGAAACTGATGTAGCAGATGGCTGGGAGAGTATGTTGAAGGGATGTCTATATGTGTAAAAATATGCACTGCTATTAATAGTTTTGCCATTAGGAAGGAGGCTGATATAGTTCCACTTGTTTTTTTTTCCGTATCAATTGCTTTTTCAGACTAAACACAGACTTTGGGTGGGAAGCTGTGGGTTATGCACAATACGTGTTTTACTAGGAAAACAAAAAAAACTCATAGCAACCGTGGATGGCAATTAAAGTCATCCATAATCACACCCTTTGGCTAATGTAATTTTTTGTTTCCTGGAAAACCATGTCATGTCCAGTGTTTGTAACTAGAAAGTTCCCACACAAAGACTTCTGGGAGGCCACTCCTTGCTCCTGTGAATAAGTAGGTAGACTGCAAGGTATTTGCTATGAGAGGGGGAACTACTAAGTGAGCAACACACTGTGGTGAGGCTTCCCTACCTCTTCTTCTAGCCTCCAGATTCCACCAAAACGGCCTAGATGGTGCTCTTACAGACATAGCTATGGTGATAAACGAGATATGGTGATATACGTATGCAAATACGACTCGTATTTGCAGTCTCCGACTTAGATCATTTCACAGTGTGGCAGCTTGCAAAGATTTTGTCACCACTTCAACCTAGCTCACCCATGATATTGGCCGTCTTCATAATTCCTGTTGACATTATGTGGGAATATGATGAACGCATTGATGGGAAGGAGTAGGATCACACCCATTGATCCCACATCCTATGCATACCTTCATCTAGTGTTATGAACACAACTTTTATGCAACTGTGTTATATGAGTCCTGAATAGTATATAGAGGCCGCTATGTGCCTGTATAGGTCCCCTCCCCTGTCAGTACTTTGATATTCATATATGGATATGGTTCATATGTTGAATGAACAAGACCTCTTCCTTTTGAGGCCAAGGGCCTTGGGCTCAGATTCATTTCTCCCCCAGATGATTGGCATTGTCAGAACTTAACCCAGAGTCTAAGAATGTAAGAACTGCCTATATGGATTGGATTATGGTACGTCTGCCAGCCGGATCGATCTTAGAACCTCATAGGTGATGACCATCCTCTATTGTTATTTTCCAATGTCCAGAGGATTGGATTATGGTACGTCTGCCAGCCAGATCGATCTTAGAACCTCATAGGTGATGACCATCCTCTATTGTTATTTTCCAATGTCCAGTATTCAGAGGTGCCCTGCTTCTAAATGCTGAGGTTTCATCTAGGTCTCATGACCAAGAGCTGTTGACAGAGTTATCCTCTGTGAATTGGTCTAATCCTTTTGAAAAGTCATCTCCACCATCACCACGTGTTGTGCTAGTGAGTTCCACAAGTGAATGATGTGTCTTTGGTCTGTCCTGAACCTACTACAAATTAGTTTAATTGGGTGACCCTGAATTCTAGAAGCTGAAGCCTGGCTGCTGCCTTAGGCAGCCAAAGAGTGCCAACTTTGCCCTCCCCCACAAAAAACACATGTGTGCCCCCCTGGTGGATAAAAAGAAGGGAGGAAGGTAAAGCTAAGCCACCTTCCCTCCCATACCTTCCTTCACTGCCTCCTTCCTCCACACCAGTCCTATTTCAAATGAGAAGGCACTGCAGAGCATGTTGGGGACTGCTGCAGCTCTACGGCGAGTGGGAATGGATTCGATTGGAGTGATTCTGTGGGCAGCAGGCTGGAAATGGTTGCAGACAGACTAGGGGTGGCCATCAGTTCACCACCACCCAACTTACCATCTGACACAAGCCTTTGAGGCTGCTTTGCCAGAAGGCCGGCCCTGTCTAAGAATGGAAAATGATTCTCTATCAATTCTCTCCATTCTGTTTATGATTTTATAATCCTAGCCAAACCTTCTTCACAATCATCTTTTCTTCTAAAATGACCAACCTAAGCTCTGTAACTTTTGTGACCTCAAGTTTATTTCTTGGTCTCTTGACATTTTAGTCTAGTAATGGAGGGGGGGGGGGAGTGTGGAGAAGAAAACCTGTGTCTCTTTCTGAAGCGGCACAAGAGAGGAGAGCCACTTTCTTCCTGTCTCATGCTTGGATTGCTCCCTTTGCCCACTCTCCTGCTCTCTCCTCTGCTGTTGGGTGAAGCCTCCGCAGGCAGGATGCACAGGCTCCGCAGGAAGCTGTAGCAACCCACGGACAATAGGTTGGTTAAGGTTGGAGAAGTGCCCTGCAGTTCTGGGGCTTCTGCATAGCTGAGCGAACAGTTTATGAAGTGCCAAAAGCAAGTTCCTGCTCAAGAGTGGCTCCCTGGGGCTTTGAGAGATTTCTGACTGCTACTCGACTTTGCAATTACTTCTCACATTCTTCTTGCCCTCCTTCTTTGCCTTCATGGCCAGTCCACCCTGCTAAGCACTGGGAAGGTCACTGAACCTATTTAGAACAGCTTTAATTAGCCTGCTTAGGTAAAACAGAAATGAAAAAGGAATAATTGGATATACATTCATACAAAACCAGCTGACAGCCCCTGGAAGAAGAACTGTTGTGACAGGACACATGGACAAATAATGTAACATCTACATTAAAGTTCTTGCACCTGGAAAAAATTCCTGGATTCAAATTTAATCACTCTCCCTTTATTAATGGATGGATCTGGCAGCAAGCAGAGATTCCTTAGCCTGGAACTCTTCGGTGCACATCTGCTCTAAGAAAGATAAAGTTGCCCTTTCGTTCTATTTGGGACCAAATGTAGCCATTAGTTATTTGACTTTCTCTGTAAATAGCCTTGTGAACTTTATGTTGAATATATAAATACTGATACCGATAATGTGAACAAAATAGTATTGCAGCCAAAGACAGTTCTGCCAGTCCCATAGAAATTGATGGTACTTAAGTAAGGTCCCAGTCCTATTGGGGTCCTGTGCTGCTAGAACCAGTATTCCAGCACAGTAAGGACCTTTACGGTAGCACAAAAGTCAGGCAGCCATTGCATGCTTCCGGGTTACTGCCACAAACAGGCAGTGGTGCAGTAAACACAGCAGCAGCTCTAGAGCCCCCTGTTGTCATCAGTAAGTTGGTATCAGTGATGTGGGCAGGGAGGGGGAGTAACAGGGCATGTTGGAACCAGGAGTGTGTTAGGGGAGGGAGGGGATGTATCCAGTGGCAGTCACACACGCCACATCTTATCCCTCACTTTTTTTTTTTTTTTTTTGGCCAACCATAGGTATAGAGATCTTGGCATAGGTCTGATGAGAACAATGGGATGCTTTTACTTACCTCCTGCAGGCTGGCCAATTGCCCCCTCCCCCCCCACAAGAGCATGCAACATGTGCTCCTTTGTCCTGGCTGCCTGGTATAATGTGGTGGGGGATAGGATGGAAATTCATCATTAAAGATGGTGGTCATCTATTTTAGTGCATGCCTGACTGTGATATTTTTATTCTCATCCCCATTAAATAAACAAAGGTGGGGAAACTCTTCTTAATTTGATCTGGAACTGAATCAGAAATAAACACTGTAATCACAGAACATTTGGGGGCGGGGAATGCCTGTTTATGAGACGTCTTTCTTGGGCATGCAGTATTTTCTGCCTGATCTCCAAGATGTCTCCAGATTCTCCAAATTCTCCTTGAGAAAAGGAGTGTAGGGAGAGGAGGCACATTGCCTAGACAACCACAGGCAAAGATCATTCATTCGGCATCAGGGTCCCAAGCTGTGAGACACCTCCCCCCAACATAGAAAAGAAAAGAAGCAAGCATGTTACCCCCCAACAGAGTGAGAGGTGCCTTGAACTTCCTTCTGCTTGAGCCTGATCCTGCTCCATTGAAGAGCTCTGGCTCATCCACCCTGCATCCTTAGGATGAGACTACACAGATGACACTTTGGGGGCACATCAGCCTTTTTTTTTTTTTTTAATTCAGACTTGGCCATGCTCTGAGCCAACTGATAACTCAGGGCTGGAGCCAAGGTATTGTTCTGTAAATTGCATTCCAGTTTTAAAAGGCTCTGGTTAACCAACCACAGTTTCAATCTAGAATAACTGTTTCAAGTAATCTGCTCCTGAGCATGTAGCCAATGTTGACTGCAAGCTTTCAGCATGTGGTATGATGAGTGTAGATCATGTAAGTGCAAAACTAGCACATCAACTCATCATGCTCTCAGTGTAAATTATGACCAGAGGATGAATTTCAAGGCGAGGGAGCTTTGCTCAGGATATACGTATTCCAAGTCTGTTGTTTATTTTTTCTCTCTCTCTCAAACTTCAAATGCATCACTGGAAACTGATCATTATAAAAGATGAACTGAGCTGGAGAGTGATGTGGTTAAAGGAAGAGTAGCTTCAAATAAGACACAGAATGAGTCCCCCACAGGCTTCTTTAGAAGCCTGCATGGCTGAGATGAGATTTGAACTCAGAACTTCCAGATGTGTCTATATGCCAACACAAACAGCCACTTTTGGAAGCATTGCATCTGAGATGGCAGGAAGTGCTGCCTATGGGGTCTGATCTGTCGTTTCTGTTCTGTACTTGCAGTCAAGGCAACAGCAGCACGTGCCTCCGTGCTGCCTGAATCCACCACCCACTGCCACTTCTGCTGATGTGTGCCTATGGAGGGCAGGTGGGCGAACAAATGGGTGAGCCTCCATTCCCCCTTTAATGATAAAGCGCTCACCATGCAGCCTCCTTGATCTGCTGTTTGAAATGCTGGGAACCCAGCAGCCCTGAGCTACATGCAGTGATCTCACATGCAGACGGGCTCCAAATAGCCTTTCGTTGCCACCTTAATGCTTCATAAGCACCAAGTAGGTGGGGAGAAGTAATTTGGAGCTGGTTCCCCCCCATTCTTCCTCCAACAGCTCCACAATTCCTCCTACTGTGGTTATTCATTCTTATGAATGTGCCCGCATGAGGTGACGTCAAGCTTCCAGCCACAGGAAATTAGTTTTCAATCACTGAAACTTCATGTGGGTTTAATCTTAATTTTATTATGCAGATAGATACGCGTGTGTGATGGTGACGTTTCTCTATCACTAGTGAGCACCATATGAAATCAGACATGCAACCCTGCTTGGGTGGCTTGGCACACGAGTAAATGGAGTCCATTTGAACTTGAGAAAAATTAAGAAAAATATAGAGGAGGCATCACTGGGAAAGAGTGAAAGGTGAAATGAGCAGAAAAATAGAAAGCTATTTAAGGAAGTGAAGGGGGAAGAGATCCATTTAGCTGCTTTTGCAGCTCTGGAAGGGGGGGAAGGGATGCAAAGGGCTTAGGCCTATTCACAGCACAGTAACCCCCTCAGTTCCAGAGGCAAATCCTTTCATCCCAGTAAAGTAAAATATACACAAAAAAGACCCCATCTTGCCTGAGTATGTGTAAGTGCAGGGAGTACACAGTACGTCTACTAATGCTTCTGGCCATAAATAACATAGTAGCTTGCTTTTGGAAAAACCACAGGTTAAAGGATCAGGGCTGCCGTGACGCACACAGAGAGGCTGAGATCAGAAGAGAAGCAAAAAGGAGGTCAGCAGAAACAATGAATCCCATTGTTCAGAGTCATATTTATGAGGGCTTCGTTGCACCTAAAGTTCATATTTTATGGGTGAGGCCATGGGGTTTCCCCATTTGCTCATCTCTTAAAATAACACCCCTGGCTAAAGATTCCTATAAAACACACCAGTACTACAGCAGGCAGAGCCTGTCAATCCTGACAACCGGCAAGTTTGTTTTGGTGGGGTGGTGGTGGGACTAGAGGGTGGTGTCCGTTTGGCTTTGAAGATTGGGATTTTTTTTTGTTTGGTTCCCAATTCAGTCCCAGGGATTTGAAGTCTTTGTTTTTAGACAGATGTTTCTTACACATGGCTTTTTTGTTGGTGATTATACTAGTTATCAGTTTGTATCCTATTGTCAGGCTTTGGCCTAGATGTAGCACCGATAAATAAAGGGGGGGGGGGAAACATGCTGCTTTCATCATAAATTAGAAGGTAGTAAACAGAAGAATGATCGCTTCACCAAACATACATGTTTGGTGAACATGTTTTAAAAAAAACAAACACTCTTGGCCAGTTGCCAGCATCCCCTTCTGGGCAACATGTTTGATCAGCTGTTAGGTAAACCCGGTCACTCTGAGATGAAATGAATTATCCCAAACCATTTCAATTTGCCAGGTTGCTAGGGGTCCTGAGCCTGTCACAGGCCCCACAGTGCCCCATTCATGCCAGCTGATGGTGCATTGGGAAGTACCACTGCCTTTAGGACTGAGGGTCTAAAGATGGCCCTGGCTTGGTGGGCCCTCTGATGGGTATGGGTCCAATGGGCCAGGGCTTAACCTGGTGGACCCCTGCTACCACTTCTGCAGTCTGACTTCAAATTGGCTTTGCCAGAAATTGCCTCCATGGCAATCTATGACAAGAGAAGGACAGGTGGAGCACGACTCTGCTCAGTCTCTTATTGTTAAATCGTTTTAAATATACTTAATTCCACCCTGAGGAGTATTTTTTACCCCAAGGCACAGGATACTATACAGAAATCAATGCGTTAGGCCACTTTACCCACTCCTCTATCATTTTTAATGGTTCTTATCTTATTGCATGCTTATTTATTTAATCGCTTTATTGTTATATTGTACACTGCTTTAAGCTTTGGGAAAAGCAGTATATAAATAAATTAAGAATGTTTCTATGCTGTTTAGAACCTTTGTATTCATCTAGCTGCTTCTCTGCCATTATCCTTCCTTTTTGACTTAATACGTAGTTCTTGTGTTATTCCCTAACTGATGATGTCATTCCCTAACTGATTCCCTAACTTATTGGCTGTGACAATCCACATTTTTGTCTGGACTGTCAAGTCAGGCATAGTATCATGAGATTGACAAATATGATATATTTGCCTCAGCTGATATGTTTATGTAGCCACAGTACATACGTTTAAACAATAGTGCAGGCAAATGTGGCAAAGGGAAATCATGCTAGGAGGAACAACACTGAAAAAAAGCAACACAAACATAATGAAAAACTGCCGAAAATGGAGGAGCTTTTCAACTTAATACAAAACAAGTTCAGAAGTTTGGGCTCAACCATGCTAAGAAAGCGCACCCTCATAATTTTCGCAATAACCAATCTTCAGATGCCGTTTCCTCCAAACCAGAGTTTGTAAACCCATTTCAGAACACCATGGTTTTTATCTTTGGTTTGGAAAGAATCATTAACCTTACTTTGCTGATTCAGACATTATGGAAAACCATAATTAGTGCTAAACAAGAAAGAGAGCAAGATGAAATTATGGGCAAAGGGGGAGGAGAGAAAACATCAGTTAAACATTTGGAAAATCTGCTAAGCTGAGTATGTATGTGTTAGGTATACAGGTGCGCCCCTTTATTCTTGGGGGTTCTGTTCCTGAATCCCCCCCTGCCTCCACGGATAGCTGAATCCACGGATACAGGCGAATGCCCATTCTCCTGGTCTGGGGGCCACTCCCCCCCCCGGAGGCAAGGGGAGTCTGAGCTCAGCAGAAGCCAGAGACATCTGTCCCTGGTCTCTGTCAGGCTGAAACTGAGCTTTAGAGCTTAAAACATGCGACTTCCATTTCACAGAAACAGAAAGTGATGCTTTTAATTCGTTAGAAGGCATTAGTAGTTCCATGGAAGCCCTGGCAGGCGGCTGAATCTACTGTAATGCCTTTATTAGGATCAATTGAAAAAATAAGGTATCAAACAGCAATTGTTAAAATTCTATAGTTTGGATTATAGCATTGCAGAACCCAATCCTATCCCCCACGACCTTCTGTCATGCAGTCATGCTGACAGCGTGTCCTGTGTGCAGTGATGGGAGGGGGGAATGACAAATGGGAGAGGTAAGTAAACGTTTTTCTTATTCACCTTCTTATTCAACCACCTGGTTGTCAGTGGGTCTTCTTAGTCAACTTTGAGAAGGCGCAGGAGCTTTGAGAAGATGTGGAGCTGGAAAAACTGGAACCAAGAGGATGGAGCCCCCCCCCCCCAGCCTCTGAACTGTTCCCTGTGCCTCCCTGTGCCCTGCCCCAAACCTTCCCAAAATGGCCTACCACCAGCCTACGACACATTCCTGCCAGCACCTTACCTGCAGGCTGAGTCCATGTGTGGCAGGCACACAGAGCCTTCAGGCCATTTCTGCCAAGCTCCAAAGTGCACAATGGCCCTGTTGTGGCACAATGGCACCTGCACCCCCATGACAGGACTTATAGCAGCAGATCAGGAAATGGTAAACTTTCTCTGGGATTGGGCTGACAGTCTTCTAAAACAGGGTAACTTAAAACCTCTTTAACTGTATGCATGTCTAAGGCACACAATAGGACCTAATCCCCATATCGGTGTGCATCAGATTGCAACCTAAATTATACTGTTGAATTTTTCTTCTTCAAAATCAAGATTCTGCATTCATTATAGTCATGACCTCTGTGTGATGCCTTATTTGGTTGGACCAGTTTTTATCTGTTGATCATCTGACCCCTGCTGTTAATTCTGCTTGATTGCATCCTGCTTTAAAAATTCTTATCCTTATTTCAGAATGTTAAATTTTATGGAGAGGATATGAAGACTAATCATCCTCATCTTTACATTATCTGACAAAATGTTCAAGCATGTTTTTAGTCTGATGGGTGATTATACCTTGAAGATCTTGCAATGGCATGAAGCCTTTGATCAAGCACTTTTGAAGAAGAGCTTTCTATGTGATAAAGAGCTATCTCTTTGCTCTTTGAATGGAATGCTTTCCAAGTGCATTGCTCAGGATGTAGGTCCTTCATTTTATCAGCAACTGGAGGGTAGATATGGTAATCTGACAGGATTTCTTTCTTTCAGGAAGTCCACAAAGACATTTCTAGCTGCTGCTATTGTCGATATTCTAAATATTTAAAGCTTTTCAGCATGTAGTTAAGTCAGTGCTTCAACCAAACAGCAGTATTGTATATCTCTAGGACCCTGATCCTAAATTCATTGACTTGGAATTAAATCCCATTCATTTCAATGTTAATGGCTTCTTTCTAAGGAAACTTTCTGTCTACCTAAAGCAATGTGGATGATGCCCACATAGCTCCAGGAAGGTCAAAGAATGTCAGCCCATGTGTTTTTGCTTTACAGTGTGTTCACACAAGATGCAAGTGAACCTCAAGGAGGCACGTGTCACCTGCATATTATAGGAACACAACGTAAAGTGAAACCACCTGGATGGAAGTGGTTTAAAATGCTACTGGCTGGAGCAATGCAGGAGCAACTATGAAGGCAGCAGCCACTATATTGTCTTAGGTATGTTTAAAGAGAGTCTCAGTAAGTTCAGGATCAGGGTGTCTGAAAAATTTGAAAGATCTTCATGCATCAATGACATTTAAAAGAAAATTTTAGAATGGATTATTGTTGTTGCTGACTTATATTGGCTGAATAATAGGTTCACAGTAGTGATAAAGAATAATAGTCTCCCCAGTGATCAATTATACACTATCCTTAACTGCGTAATAATGCACTGCTGACCAGTGATCTACTCATCCACTGGTGATTCATAAGTTCAACCAATTATGTGTAATAAATTCATTTCATGATTATCCAGTCATCAGTTCATCCCAGTTCCGTAGTTCGGATATTCCAAACCAGCGTTCTTAACCATTCAAATGTTTAAAATCTGGCATTCTTTTTTCTTCACTCTTAAAGCATTTGGTATAGGCATGGCTAAGAGAAGGAAGCAATATACTTGACAACACAACCACTTAGTCCTGCTAATCAGAATGTCAAAGTCAATTCCCTTTAGACTGCAAGAATAGGGAAGGTACATTCCCAACACAAAGGGATGGTGTTTCTATCACAAGGTGATTTCTGAGCAGTTATCTTGTGGCAGAGAGCAGCATGGAACCTGTTTATGCCCCGGTCCAGTGATTCCCAAACTGTGGGCCCCTGGCCCACCAGTGGGTCATGACCCAATTTTTGATAGTTTGCAAAACTGACAGGGTAGATTAGGCTATGTGCATCAAGGGTTAAACAAGCTGCTACTTGGGGGGAGCACTGCTGCCCAATCACCAGAGGGTGATTAAAGCCACAGAGGCTTGAGTGGCTGGTAAAGAGAAGCTTTTTTTTAGGAGCGTCCTGAAGCTAAAAATTTGGGAACCACTGCGGGCCTAGGCAATTATAAAGTATTTATTAGTTAAAAATCCTTTTCTGACTTTCCATTTCATTAACACCAAAATTTCCGTTAATATCACCATTGCTAGAACACCTTGTTTTGCCTTGCCTGTCATGCATCAGGTATTTTTTGTACTTTGATTATTCCATCTAAAGTGATAACCATTTCAATTCGTAGTTCATGCTGATATTCTGAAAGGGAATACTTGAGAATGAGAGCGCTCCCTTAAAATGAATGGCAGACGCCAAACCTTCTCAAACAAGCTGGCCCTTGCTGCCTCCTCTTCAGCCTTCTTAACAAGCCCTTCCATATTCCATTAGCTTCAAAACTAGTAATCCTGATTTAAGACAATTTACAAGGCCATTCACACCTGACTTACATTTACTGATCTTCTAGCTCAGAGGTGTCCAAAGTTTGGCAGGACGGCCGCATCATCTCACTGACACTGTGTTGGGAAAAAAGAATCTAAATTTACATTTAAAGTTTGAATAAATTTACAGAAATGAATATACGTGTATTAGAGATGAAACATTTGTGAATGAATGAAGGTCTTGCGATAGCTCAAGGCCTATAAAAGACCTTATGCAAAGCAAGGCCAGCCTTTCCTTTGCTGCCACTGCTGCTTCACAGACGTGTAACAGCAAGCAGCAGGGGGAACCCTTGGCCCACAGATTGTGCGGAAGGTCAAATAGTCGGCCTTCGCACTGAGAGTAGTTGTGTCAGGCCAGTGGAGCTCCAGCAGGTCTCTGGAGAGCCAGAAGCTCATTGGATACTGGGGGCCCATGGGCCGGATTGGGGTTGCTTGAGGGCTACAAATGGCCCCTGGGCTGGGTTTTGGGCACCCCTGTTCTAGCTGAATGGAAGCCAAGGGCTCTGGTGAGGCACTGTGTAAATCAGGGGTGCTCACACTTTTTTGGCTCGAGAGCTACTTTGAAACCCAGCAAGGCCCGGAGATCTACCAGAGTTTTTTTTACAATGTGCGCGCCATCATAACATATAACATTTATGTGTACAATGTATGTTGGTGTACCTTGAGCCCCACTGAGTATAACAGGACTTACTCCTGAGTAGACATGCCTAGTATTAGGCTGTGAGGCTGCAATCCTAGCCACACTTACCTGGGAGTAAGCCCCATTGAGTACAATGGGCCTTACTCCCGGCGTTTCCTCCCAGAGGCACCTGAAGGGGGGGGGTCGGCACTCCGCGATCTACTCATTTTGCCTCGCAATCTACCAGTAGATCACGATCCACCTATTGAGCACCCCTGGTGTAAATCATTGAAGAGCTTGACTCTGAACAGTTCAAGGAAAAGGAGTTACGAGTATTATTGAAATCAGTATTTCAAATATAACCTGACACACTGAATGGCAGTGAAGATTTCTGAGCCTTCTTTGTATCCAGCGGGTTTTGAAGTGGAATTTTTTTTTTTTTTGGTGGTTCACTCATCTCCAGGCTGATTTGTACTGACATGCTGGCTTGTAGGTTTAAGAGGAACTCAGCTGTTAACTGTTACCGTTTCATTTTCAGCAGTTCGCTACTGCACAAAACTAGTCGGGTAGAACAGAGTGGACTGTAATCGAAGCATCGTAATGTGAATTTGATTTTCCTCTTATTTTTCAACCTTAGCAGGCAGAACAATTTATTAGGCTTATAGGCAGTTATAAACTCACCTTACCCTTTTACTGATCAGGAGCTGTATAGCAGAAGCTGGCTTCCTAACAGGACATGAAATAACTGTGGAAAATTTGAGTTCCCAACATGAAACAGGAGCCTTACTGTATTCCGATCAGTACCTTCATGATATTAATTTCCCAAAGCTTTCCATCCTGTGGAAAAGGTAGTGTTCACCCCATTCTTTGGAGGGCTTTCTGTTTTGAAGGAGTGAAATGAGCATTACAGTCTACAGGTATCATACATCTTTATGTATTTAGGAGCTAAGGAACTAGAAGATGATCTTGGGTCTTTTATTTAATTAAATATAAAATGGACCCATCTCCCAAGCCAGACAATTCAAGTCTAAGTGCCCAATCCTATCCAACTTTCTAGCACTCGTGGAGCTGCACTGCAGCCCTGAGGTAAGGGGAAAAAATGTTCCTATACCTTGGGGAGGCCTCTGTGACTGCCTCCCCACCGCAGATGCAGTGCATGCCCCATTGGTATGGCTGCACCGGCATTGAAAAATTGGATAGGATTGGAACATGTGCCCTTGCAAGGTCTGGTTTGCCAGGCTGCAGATCAAAGCAATCAGTAGATTTGCACAGTCTTTCAGTTTGCAAACAAACAGAGGGATTGCAAGACAGAGAGAGGAGCTACATGGTCAGGCCAATGTTTTCCCTTTATCTAGCAATTTGGCTTGTGGAAAACTTCTGCTTATTGCTGGTAGTATTTGCCCTCATGAAGGTTTAACTGACTGATACAAAGCAAGCCTGAGAGTGAGGGAAATCACATGAAAATTGGGAATCTTCTGCTAAGACTGGAGAATTTGGCCAACCTGAGTTTGACAGACTGTGATCTGTAGTGTCAACCTCTTGAGCAGCCATTTTCAGCCACTGTGTCATGGCACACTGGTGTGCCACAGATAGTCTGCAGGTGTGTCATAAGAGTTTGTGGGAGGGTCATTTGTTAGTTGGGCCACTGGAGGATGCAAGCCCTTGCTGTCAATGGGTGTGCCTTGTCAACTGTAAAAAAACTAATGGTGTGCCTTGACAATTTTAGTGCCTTGTCAGTGTGCCGTGAGATGAAAAAGGTTGAAAATCACTGATACATAGGATTGGGCAGGACAAGAAATAGCTACACAAACAAAATAGCCCTCTGAACCGTCAAGCCCCTTCAGCTATGCTTGATGTTTTGCTCTCTTGATGTTTTGATTTGAGAGTCCTTTGCTCTCAAATTAGCCCTAAAATGTGGTCTGACAGAGATCTGACTGAACCACACATTCTGACCAGTGTGCAATATTCAGCTACAAATACACACATGCACACATGACAACCTGCGTATACTAAAGCCTGCAGTCAATACTGACCACTTACTTTTCACAATCCGTAAACGCTTCCATTTAAAATATCCCCATGTGAAGAAAAAAAAAACCCCTACATATTTCAGGAAACCATATCAGCCCATAAAGTAATGTTTCGATGAAAAGTTAATTTGTAAACATGTGTTATTCATTCTATTTATAATTTCCTTAGACTTCCCAAGTCATAGGCAGTTGCTTTGCAAGTCAAAACAAGTGCTACATTGTAGCTGCTTCCCTAATTATTAAATTCTGGAAGGCATTTGAGTTGTTGATATTGTAAGTGAGGAAATGACACCTCGTCTTGCCTTCTGCTAGCTTGATCATTGCCAGTGAAGCAGATCAGAACATTTAAATGAATGAATGAATGAATGAATGAATGAATTGGCATGCTTTGTTAGTACAAAATGCCTGGCAACTAGAAAACAATGAAAATACTATTGCTGCAGCACAGAGGCCATAGAGCAAGGTATTTCCTAGCTCAGAGCCTGACTACTGGCTCTGTTAATATGTTTTAAAACAAAAAGTCTGTGTCATTGACAGCTCAGCACAGTGCAGGTCAGAAAGCAACTGGAGGTCTCCTTGGCGGTCTCTCCCAGTCATTCCTACGGTGCTTCTCGGACATGTGCCAGCTTCTTGGACCTGTGCCAGCACATCCAGGAAGCCTGTGTAGGGCTGTTCTGCCCAGGGATGGGGGCTAGGATAAAGCATATGCTCTTATCTGCTCTGGAGTGCGCTTCTGTTTGTACTGGCACCAGCAGGACAGCACAGACCTTCCAGCTGGCACTGCTATCTATCTTCTGCGCTGTCATATTTCGCTTTTCAGCACATTTGCGACAGTGTGTGCCAGCACAGCAGTCACTGAATTGGTGCACAGAGTGCTTAGGATTGTGCTGACAATCTTATGGCTAAATAATACATTATGATTGGTGAGTACCCATATTCTTTTCTTCTGGGATAGACCCCACCAATGCGCAGTGGGACCCCACTGGTCCTCAACCCAAGCCCATCCCCCAACTGGGATGATAATGAGGCCAAAATTGAGAGACTGGCTGCTGCCACACTCTCCAGGGTGGTCAGGACCTTCAACCTCCCCACACCCACTCAGTTTGCTCCCTCCTCCTCCATTCCTCTTGCTCATGATGAGGGTGAACCAGGTGCAAAGAGCCAGGTCTGAAAGTGGAGACAGACATTCTTCCAGGCCCCCACAGGCACAGCCCTTGCCTGAGGCTTTGGACTCAGGGAAGTTCACAGGTAGACTCAAGCCCTCCCATTATGCACGATTGCCATCATTTTTGTGTGCCATCCTCCCATCCCACATGCATCTCAGTGGTAACTGCATTTTTTTTAAAAGACAATGATGTCATTGAATCCAGCATTTCTCTAGCTTCATTCAATTTCACCGTCTACCACTTGAAGGAGGTGAGGAAATGCTAAACATGATGAACATCACAACACAGATTTCTGTTTCCAAATGCCACCAGCAAGTTGCACAGTGATGTGGATGCATGGAAGTGAATGCAGTCCTAGTTATTTTCTAGGTCAGTGCCAGGTCAGCTGCAGCCATAAAAAACAGCAATGTCATATTCTCCATCCCAAGGGCTCAGGGTGGGTTACAATATGGTTAATGACAATGTTTTCAGTTAAAGCACACCTGGTCCTATCGACCCTATCCTTCTGTAATACATTTCCAGAACATTGCATAAGTGGCTCTCACAATGTACAGTGTGTCAAACCCAGGCTATGCTCAAAAGTCCTGTTTGGAACCTAGAGATGTGAGAAACAAGGTGGAATGCTGTTCATTCTCTCTCTGTTCCATTCAGAAGTTGTTGCTTCCAGTTCTGACGTGGGGAGTATCACACTTCCAACATTCATCCTAGCAACTATAATTGCTGTAGAGCAGGGGTGTCAAACATAAGACTGTTCAATGACATCACTTCCTGCTTAATGACATCACTTTCAGTGCTCAGCAGGCATCATGAATGCTATTCGGCCCTCTGTATGAAATGAGTTTGACACTTCTGCTGTAGAGTATGATCTGCCTGCAGTTGCTATTACTGTGACTGCAATTTGTGAAGCTGGGATTGCCTTGCAACCAGCATAGTCATACATGTTCAGTTTATTCAGGTTACTGTCAGATTTGCGCATGGACGTCTGTGGGGCATGTGAGCAGAACCTGTCCCATGACAAGTCAGGAAATTTATATCTGTGGGCTCTGGCTGACCCATACTGAACTTGCCTGCAGCTGGAGAAGATGCTGGTGTGGGATTGTGGCATACACACAGCCCTGTATTTCTGGCCTGGATTCACAAGACTAACTTGTGAATGATTCTGCCTTGGAGAGGGATTAGATATGGTGGCATTTTGCTCCTCTTTTGCTATGTAATCCCATGAGTTAGAATATGTGTAGCATTAGCATACAACATCCAAGCGGTTGTAGCGCACAGAGTTTTGATTTAAAATGCTTACTTACAGAAGAAAGCATGCGTAGGTGTTTGTTCTGATCCAACTCTTAACTCTTTTCTTCACTTATTTTGTGGAAGTTCCGTCGTTCTCATGTCTCACTTTGAATTCACAAAGAAGAAGCGAAGGATGCGTGAGAGCAAGTTCCTGGCAGTTGGCTGGTGGAAAGTGGAAGATAGAGAAAGGAAGAGATAACCGTTTGATGTCTCTGTCTGGTCCCAGTAACACAATAGCTAATTCCTGGGGCCTCTGCCCTTTGAGTGAGTAGGAACCAGAGTCTTTGCATTTATCTGTGACTTATCTGTCACATCCCACATTTGATATTTCCAGCCTCTGCTTTCAATTATCAGTCATCAGAAAGAGCACTCAGTAATTTCAAGAGGAAACTCCTGGAACCTTTGACCTGCTCTTGTCAGATAACCAAAAGTATTTACTGAAGATAAACTATCATTTCATGGGGTTCAAGATGTAAACATATGTAGTTTGTTCTGTGTCAGTTTACAGTAACCTCCATCACTCGAAGGTGGCTGTAGTGGCTGATTAACTTCCCTGTTCCTGCACAAGATACAGTGATTCACATAAGGCACCCACTACTATCAGAAATATGTATGTCACACAGGAACATATACCTGCCTTAATAGTAGCTATTGACATCCGTGAAACTGTAGAGCATGTGAATGTGTTCTGGGTCTTGTTCACAAACTCAGATTTTATTAGTTTTACGAGGTTTAATAGTAAAAGATGCAAGTGGGGATATATGAAGAGTTCATGGGGTAGGGAAAGACACAACAGGGAACAGAGGGAGATCCTTTTGTCACCTTCTTCCCCTTCTCCATAAAGTCCTTTAGTAGTGAGCAAGGAAACCTTGGAAAGGCCAGCACTGTGACCCAAACATGCTTCAGGTATTCTCCTGGGAGTCTCCTTGTATGTCCCAGTAATTATTATATTATCATTACTTGAGATGGTAACTCAGGTGACTTTAGTACGAGTCACAAAAACATGTATTTTTTGCTGACTCATATACACGTGTCACCTGCGTCAATGACTCTGACACTGACTCGAGTCTGAGGCCATTGACTTGGCACTCAGTCCCCACACATGCAGACTCAAGACTGTCTGTGTTTCGGTATGCTTGCTTATTTTTTTTGTAGCATGAAAGACCTTGTGGGGTCATCATTCATACCAGGTAAGCAGCAGGAAAGTTCCAGCCAGGAGGCAGGGAAGGGTTATTGTTTTGATTCAGCTGTTCTGTGCAGCTCCGACCACAAACCAGAAGTGGGCTCCGACTGCAGATTGGAGCTAACGGCAGTGGAGGGGAGGCTCGTGGAGGGGGCTGCGAGTCTCCAGGATCCTCCAGTAGGCTGCTCTGTTGAGTTGTGTATGTGTAAATGCGCCAGCTCTGTGTAAATGCCCCTGGGTGCCTGCAGTGCCACAATCACTAGAGCGCCATCAGGACACCCATTTATGGGTCACTCCCCTTAAGGGAAAAGTGAACCTTTTAGGTTCCAATGGTGGGTTGCGACCCACCACTTTGACAACCACTGGAATAAGCTATTCTGAATAGTATGGAGACCAAAGCCAATATGACTGATAATCAGCAGCTTAATGCACTAACAATATGTGGATTAAGACTTTCCAGTTCAGTGTGCCTTTAATGAGATTAAATTGGGGTGAGTTATCCTGATCCAGCAAAGTAGAGCCTTATGGGAGCAGACTTTGGCACACTCAGCCAATGCAGGTGCAGATTTACATCTGGCTGTGAGATTATATCCGCATCATGATGCTTCTCAAGGTCCAATGATTGTAGTGCCTGCATGAACCTATAGATGCAGAAAAGGACGTGCATCCCTATCTGAGCTCACTGGTTGCTGCACATGAGTCGTCTGCTACTAGCACTGCATTGTGCCAGCCCTTTGTCACAGGAGCTCAGCTGATCAGCCGTGGGGTCCCTGTCATCACAGCTTATGCCCTTACATTGCACCTGGATCTGACACCAGCCTTAGTACTGATGCTGCTCCAAGAAGGGGCACTGTCAAAACCACACCAGTGTTGTACCTTATGAGTGCAGCCCCCAGTGTGATGCATGGATGTGCCTCTTCTTTTTATTTACTGAGGGGTCTCAGGCAATGTGTAGAGTTATCCAGGGTGGAAAGTGACTTTAGTTGCAGGGGCTGCAGTCAAAGCCAATTGATCGGTCTCAGCTGTCCTGTGTTAAGGTTGAGAGCCAAACTGAAACTGTGGGAGATATGATCGTATCTCTGAGGAAAGCAGAAGCCTCTCCAAATGCCTGGAATATATGTCTCCATGATATCTATTTATTGTACTGGATTCTTTAATCAAGCCAGCAGACTAATTCACCATCACATTGTTATCAGTTTTGTGTGAAAATATTGATTTATTTAGACCAGTCTTTAGAAGCCTTTTCTGAATTAAGCATTCAGAGCAGCTTACAATAACAAGGAATTACTTTGCACATGGGCAACCCAGTTCTGCCCGGGCAGGTCTTGCAATCCATCAGCGTAACTCATAAGAATGATGGTGTGAACGTCGCTCCATTGTTCTGTGGGTCATTGTTTGGGGAGGGGGAGGATCATGGTGGCAACAGCACACTCCAAGTTCCTATCCCCCCTTCCTGGCCTGAATCCACCTCCAGGAGTCTCCTTGGACTTAGCAAAAGAACTGCCATAGGTATGAGGAGACCCATTAGAGACCAGGCAGCCTAAGGGGAGGTAAGTAAAAAAAAAGCTTGTTACTTACCTCTCCTGGGCCATCTGGTACCTTTCCTTGAAGGCTCTAACATTGTTTCGTTGGCAGTTTCTTCTTAGCATTTGCATGCGCTTCGTATGTTCATATCATTGAGACTTTGCACACTAAGGTCACAGGATAAGAAAGGAGAAAGCATTAATGTGATTATAATGTATTTTGCCTTGTTATAGAATGATTGCTTCTGTCAAGACTTGGCCAGCTTCTCTTCCTCTTCCTTCTCAAATGCTGTCTTTGGTAATACACGTCAAGCTCATTTGTGAATAATTCCAGCTTGTGCACAAAGCTGAAGCAATTCCCCAAGTCTGCTTCAACTTACAACTATGTGGTGAAACCTCCAGAACTTCCCTTCTCTTTGTCCTAAAATAGAGTAGTGAATAATTTAAGATCACTACCATTAGGGGAATAGCACATTTTCCATTGGTTAGGGATCAAGCTCCTTCATCCCAGAAGGCATTCAGAGGTTGTGCATGGGCAACAGCGGCCTGCTGAATCAACTCCGTCCTTTGCTGCCACCACTAAGTCAGCAGGGGGTGGAGGTAAATCCCTCCTGCTGGAGCTAGTATATGTCCATTCTTGCCCACTTAACTAGGGTCAAAAGGCAAGTAAGAATGTTCAGGTGACCAGGACTCAATGAATTGAAATAGTGACATCATCCAACAAGGTTCAGCTGACGCAAGTGGCTCTTGGCTTTTGACCCTGACTCTAAGTGGGTAACCGATGCATTGTCAAGACCAAATCCATCACTTTTCAAGGACAAGAGTGTCATGGTGGGCAGGAATTATCATCTGGAGTAAGTAAAATTGGAAACTAAAGACCCAATCCTATGCAGTGCACACCAGCTCCCCGCTGGAATGCACTGTTGCAAATGTGCAATAAGGCACACTTGCAGGGGTTAACACCAGTCAAGAGCCTGCACTGGGACAGTGTCAGTTGGAGGCCGATGATCCACCACCAGGTGCTTTGTGTGAAGCACCTAGCAGCAGAGAGGTTAGTTGGGGCATGGGGGGAGGTGGGAAGGAGGTGCTCCGGGGCAGGCGGAGAGTGGAGGAAGGCATGGCGGGGGAGGGAGCAGGGCGGCGGGTAGAACTGGCAAAACTAAGCTCCATGGATGCAGAGCCCTATGTCAGGCTGTATGGAATGACATGGGACTCCTTGATTCTGCGCAGGCTAAAGAGCTGCCACAGAATCAAGTAGCCCCAGTGCAGGGCTACTTGCCTTACCTGGGGGAAGGGAATGAATGTCCCTTTCCCCTGAGGAGCTGCCAGTGGCTGTCCAGTTGTGCTCAGGATGCCATGTTTGGCACTGCGGCAGCCCCGTGCACCGGGCAGCTCAGGATTGGGTTCTAAGGGCCCAATCCTTTACTTTTCCTACCCCGCTGATGCAGCTTCTCCATTGGAGCATGCACTGCATCCTACTGGGGGGGGGAGTCTCTGAGGTCTCCTCTGGGTAAGGGAACATTTGGGGGTAAGCCTGAAGGTAAGCCTCTGGCGACAGAATGGGTCTATCTGGATCCACACCAGTGATTTCACTAGCGCAATACCAAGAGGACCTGGGAAGGAGGATTGAGGCTTGGAAGGGGGATAGGATATTAGCAGTGCTGTTGCCACCAATACTGCCCCCTTCCAGCCCTCGTACTGTCCCTGATCCCGCCTCCATCTTCTCCTCATTCGTTCCTGCACCATTTTGCCCACCTCCTGCCTCCCGTGCGCTCCCAGCCTGACTTATCGGCACCAGGGAACATGGTGGATTTGCTGACAGGCCACCACTGCTGCTTGCTGCTTGTGGCAATAGTCTGGCTGTTCCCGACAGGGCTTGCATTTGCCACTGCCATAAAAGGCTTTACACCACCGGATGGCATAAGGCCTGTATAGGATTGGGCTATAAGTTTAGGAAGTCATGTCAGATTTTTCTGTTTATCTTTCATGCTTGCCTTCTACCTATTTGCTGCTGTAGTGTAAGAGCTGGGCCTAGTCCTTCCATTGCACATGCCTTTTTAGCATTTGCCTGCCTGTAAGTACAACTTTTTACTCTTTTTGGTCTGCTACCCCTCTTTGAGTAACTGACCTTCTTATTTTGGTCCTTTATCTGCCTGGCCTGGTTGAGTTAGTGGAGAATATGTTGCTTTATCCCCAGGACTGCTAGCCCTACACTATTGCATCTGTTTATGAGGACCCCCTGGGACTTTGGGGCTCCCATCATGCACAAAGGAGGGAGGAATACCAAGGTTTTACCAAATACCAAAGTCTGGTTTCAGGCTCAGTAGTGGCAGCAGCTATTCCCAGAATAAGGGTCTGCTGGGCGTGTGAACAAGGACACCAGGTGCTCGGCCCCCTCTCCTGGACAATTAAGCTTTTAAAGACAAAATTTTTCCACATTTCTGGGTCTTCTTTTGCTCTCTGGCTTCCGAAATGTTGAATGCAACCACTAAGGGTTTTTCTGTTTGACCTCATGACACTTGGCTTGTAGAGTGATGTTTAACAGGAAGCATGTCAGGAGTTGTGGTTTGACTATTGGCCTAGTTCCCTGTCATCCTCATTGTTTGTTTATTTTTAAGCGCATAGCGAATCTGAAGTAACCATGGAGCATGTACTTTTTTTTTTTTACCCCTTTATTTTTATTTCATTTTCACAGTTGAAAGAGACAAGGATTTTTCCCACCAACGACGGCATTACAAAGAATTCAGATTTGACTTGACTCAGATTCCCCACGGAGAAGCAGTGACGGCAGCTGAATTCCGGATTTACAAGGACAGAAGTTACAGTCGGTTCGAGAATGAAACAATCAAGATTAGCATTTATCAGATCATCAAGGAGTACCCAAACAGGTGCTTTTTCATGATTGTATTTCAAATTCTGTTTTCATTTCAAAGGAAAAGAGATCCAACGTTTCAATAAGGGATGCAACACGAGTTAGATTATATTTTGTATTATAATCTGTCACTTGTAGTCACATGTAGAACATAAAGTTTCAATCCCTGCCCCCCCCCCCCCAATATTATGGTTTCCCTTATTTTGAAAATCTAAAGTTATTATGGTTAATACAGTAGAATTAGCAGCAGGGGCAGCAGTCTTTGGTCCTGCAAGTAATAAATGTTAAGTCATCATCCAATGCGTGCTAACATGAAGTGTATTGAACTGGTGTAGGGATTCACTGGCACTCAGTACCGGTGTCAGAGAGACGGTCCACCTATGCTTGTGGCAGGAGCCTGTGCCCTCCAGAGACCAAGTCTATCTACCCAATGGCTGTTGTGGCAGCTAAAAAGTCCACTTTTCAAGGAGACCTTGTGATTTTTGATTTTCTTAACTCTTTGTACAACTCATGTGAACAAACTCTATGGACTGCTGGGGTGCAAGGGAGGAGAATGTGCCCTGCTGAGTGCATTATCGCTCCCTCTCCTCCCCAGGGTCCAATAGTTCCCAGGCAGCAATCCTATCATCTGAGAGCATTGCAGAGTAGGAGGGGGATAGACTGCCCTTCCCATGTGCCTACCCCATCTGCGCAGAGGTTGCCACCCAGACAATCCTTAGGTAGGGCAGAGGAAGGAAAGCAGTGCTGAAGTGGGGAGATTCAAATGGGGAAAGCCAGGAAAAGGAGGAAAGTAACATGGGTGGAGGAGGGTGAACTGGGTGGCAGGTGCATGACTGCAATTTGGCTAATGTGCTGGTAAAGAAACCCCAGTCCTCCACAATCATGAGAGGAGGATGCATATACACATATACAAGAAATATACAAAATTTAGTATGGAACCAGAAGGAGCAGAATGAAATGCAATGCAATGAGGCATTGGTATACACACAACTTCAGATAAATGGCAGTGTGATCATCATTCTGGCTACTGAGCATTTCAATAGATTCAGTTCCTGAGCAAGTGAGCATTATCATGGGAGCCATAGCTCTGATCTGTATCCACCAAGAGTCCATGCCATGCTTAAATTTGTCTCCTTTAGCAAGGGAACCGAAGAGTGAAAAATTGGTCTTACCTGTGAATTTTCCTTTAAGACCCGCTAACTGGACAAATGTCCGTCCCATCTGTCTTTGTGATTACTTGCATCATGCTACTGCTTTCATGTTAATAAATAAGCCTTTGTTTTTACTCATTAAGAAGACTTTTTTTAATGGCATACACAGAGTAGCATACACAGGAACAGAACCAGTGGCAGGGTGTTGTAAAGAGTGGGAGTGACGATGTGGTGAGATGTCCCATGGTCCTTTGGTTGCTTCTCAAAGGTTCTTCCAGGAAAACCAGCTGCTGATCAGAGCAGCAGTACATAGTGGGACAGTTTGCACAGCTCTATCTTCTTAACAGTTGAAGCAGTAAAAATCCATAGATAATGTTGGGGGGGGGGCACCTCTGTTGGAGGAGCACTTCCATCTGTAGGCCAATGGGAAACCTGCTACGATTGCTAGGGCTTCCATAGCTCCTTTCAGTAGTTGACCTTAAGGTAGAAAGTAGTAAAACTTCCTAGCAGAGAGCCTTCCTTATAAACTACCCCAAACCTTCAGAGAGGCCTAAGGGGCTTCCTATAGGCCCTGGCATTCCCTTGTAAGGAGCTAGGTCTTGAGGTGTCCCCTTCTCTCCAAGGTTTCATGCTTCTTCAATTGTTGTGAGGACAAAAGGAAGGGAGCAGCTGTGTACACCATCCTGAACTCTTTGGAGAAAGGGTGGTATAAAAATGTGAACATAAATAAATAAATAAACTTATGGGGTTCCATGTATTTGTTCACTTGTGAACAAGAAAACAGGTTGGACTACAGGATTTTGATCCAAAGAGCTATTCATGGGGAAAGAATTAATTATCCCTGACTTAGGGTTACTGCTGCAATTATTTTTTCAGTCTGATCAGCCTGCTAAACTAAATTTCAGGAGACCAACCCCAGTTCTCTGGGTATCATGTATAGCTTGAGCCTCACTGACATGATTGCCTGTGTCTGGGCCAAACCATTTCAGACCACAGATAGGGGACTTACATGGTGGAGGCTGCAATCTTATGCACACAAACCTTGGAGCAAGTCCCATTGAACCAACTGGGACTTATTTCTTTGTAGACATGTATACAGGGCTGGCCTAAGACCTCCTGATGCCTGAGGGCCCAATTCTATCCAACTTTCCAGCACTGGTGCAGCCACAGTGCCACCCAAGATAAGGGACGAAACATACCCATACCTTGAGGAAGCCTCTGTGCCTGCCTCACCACCACAGGAAGCAGTGCACACCCCATTGGCACAGCTACACTGGCACTTGAAAATTGGATAGGATTTGGCCCTGAGTTGTCATGCCAAATGCTGCCCGCTTACCTGATGATGTGCCATCCTCTGTTCCTCCTACTCTCCAGTGTCTTAGCTTAGCACTCTCCACATTTCCTCTTCCTCTCCTTACCCCCTCTTCCTTTTCCAATCCAGAGAAGGGAAGGAGAAGTAGCGAAGGGAAGAAGGCGGACAAAGATGGGCGTCCCCCCAACCTGCTGTCTGAGGCACCCACTTCAGCTGGCCTCCTGGATGGGCCAGTCCTGCATATAAAGGATTGTGCTGCAAAGGTGCCACTGTACTCCCAAACTCCCTTCATGTGGGCTAGGCTACGACCTTTGTCCTTGACATGCTAGGTTTCTACATGAAGGAGCATAAAATTCTTTGAGGCTGAAGTGGTACAGCCCAGAGATTTCCAGCCCAGATTTATCCCGTCTGTGAGAATTCTGAGGCTTCTGTCACTGTGGCTTTTGTCACACTTTGTGTGTTTTCTTCAAGGGGGCATATTCAGGACTGTAGCATATGAACAAGCTCATTGCAAAAAACTGAAGTCGGTGCTGTGGCAATCATTGATTTACCCTTTAGAGGGGATTTTAGATCTTTCATGAAACATGTGGGAAAGTTTCAACCCAACACTTAAACACTTATTCTTTGTAGTTATCATTTAAGCCCTGAAGCAAAGTTTGCATGACCCCCCCACCCCACCCCCACCCCAGCAAGCATCTCACATTGAGACCAGCACTTTTGCAAATAGGATAGAACATTGGATTCCAAACAGAGCAGTGGTTCCTAATACCCGCATGTCTGTTTTCAGCCTCTCCCTGGAGTCTTTTTCTCCTAGTGGTTGGAAGGCTGAACAACCCATCTGTTGTACTGCTGTCCAGTGAGGTTGCCAGGAGGAAAATTCACAGGTATCCAATTTTCCAATTTCATCATGTAAATGATTAGTTAAGTTAACCGTTATGGATGAGCAAATGTAGGGATTACATGCACAATTTAAATGACCAGTTTTGAAAAAATACACGCTGCCCTGAAATATGAACGCGACAAGCCAAGTTTCATTTAACTACAACAAGGAATATACTATATAGCTCCACTCTATTTATTTTTACAGAACCAAGAGCTACATTTACTTTCTTAATCTCTATACTGTGTAGACCTGTTGTGCATGAGCAGTGATGGCTTCTTGGGCACATTAAGCCATGAATGGACTTTAAGATTAGATTTGCCACATCCATGCTCCTCACCATAAGTAATCTTTAATGCAAATATTGCATTAGTAAGAAGTGGATAAAGTGATAATCTTGGGTTTGGTGTTTCCAGAAATATCTGTGAGTTATATATCTAAAGCATAAAAACTACTGACCAAGTTTGGAAAAGATTTGTGCTTGATTTTTCAGTTTTTAGAGGGTCCTGCAGTAAACCAAAGACATATATAACTTTTTTCCTAATAATTATGAAAAAAATATTCTTTAAATATCATTGCTGTGCTCCAAAACCTGATGCATGCAGGAGTTCCCTGTCTCTTTTCTGTGAAAGAAAATCCTCCACACGCAGAAGGGAATCCACCATGGCCTGTATGGAACATTTCTTTACACATAGAATTGAATGGGTAGGTGGAACTCTGGGCCTATCAGGGCTGCTAAAACACAGGAGATAGACACAATTCAGCAGGCATCCTTAATTTCCAAAATGAATATCATAGATTCACAGAAAAGTGCCTTAGATGAAATCAGTCCATAGGTCCATCTAGCTTCATATTGTCTTCCCTGATTGGTAGAACTTTCCCAGCTCTATCTGGAGATGCCAGAGATTGAGCCTGGAAACTTCAGTATGCAAAACATGTGTGCTATCAGTAATCTATGCTTCAATTTTCTATCTTTGTCAGAAACAAAAAGCCTAGATGTAGCCTTTCCTCATAAGCAAGGTGCCCCAGCCCAGCAATCATCTTAGCAGCTCTCTTTTGCACCTTTTCCATTTCCACTATATCCTTTTTGAGATGTGGCAACCAGAACTGGACACAATACTCCAGGTGTGGCCTTACCATCGATTTGTAGAAAGGCATTATAATATTAGCCGTTTTGTTCTCAATACCTTTTCTAATGATCCCAAGCATAGAATTGGCCTTCTTTACTGCCGCCGCACATCGGGTCAACACTTTCATCAACCCGTCCACCACCACCCCAAGATCTCTCTCCTGATCTATCACAGACAGCTCAGAACCCATTAGCCTATATGTGAAGTTTTGATTTTTTGCCCCAAGGTGCATGACTTTACACTTACTTACATTGAATCGCATCTGCCATTTTGCTGCCCATTTTGCCAGTTTGGAGAGATCCTTCTGGAGCTCCTCACAATCACTTCTGGTCTTCACCACTCAGAAAAGTTTGGTGTCGTCTGCAAACTTAGCCACCTCACTGCTCACCCGTCTCCAGGTCATTGATGAAGAGGTTGTAAAGCACCGGTCCCAGGACAGATCTTTGGGGCCACACCACTTTTCACCTCTCTCCATTGTGAAAATTGCCCATTGACACCCACTCTCTGTTTCCTGGTCTTCGACCAGGTCTCAATCCAGGAGAGGACCTGCCCTCTAATTCCCTGACTGTGGAGTTTTTTCAGTGGCCTTTGGTGAGGGACTGTGTTGAACGCCTTCTGAAAGTCCAGATATATAATGTCCACGGGTTCTCCCGCATCCACATGCCTGTTGACCTTTTCAAATAATTCTAAATAGTTTGTGAGGCAAGACTTACCCTTTCAGAAGCCATGCTGATTCTCCCTCAGCAAGGCTTGTTCGTCTATGTGTTTTGAGATTCTATCTTTGATGAGGCATTCCACCATCTTACCCGGTATAGATGTTAGGCTGACCGGCCTATAGTTTCCCGTGTCCCCCCTCTTTCCCCTTTTAAAGATTGGCATGACATTTGCTATCCTCCAATCTTCTGGCACCATGGCCGTTTTGAGGGACAAGTTGCATATTTTAGTCAAGAGATCAGCAACTTCATTCTTCAATTCCTTAATAACTCTTGGGTGGATGCCATCAGGGCCCAGTGACTTATTGCTCTTTAATTTATCAATGAGGTCTGAAACATCTCTTTTAACCTCTATCTGACTTAATTCCTTGGTCAGGAGGGGCCGTTTGGGCAGCGGTATCTGCCCAAGGTCTTCTGTTGTGAAGGCAGATGCAAAGAACATTCAATTTCTCTGCCATCTCTAAGTCTCCTTTTATTTCCCCTTTCCCTCCCTTGGCATCCAGAGGGTTTCCTGTTTCTTCAACATATTTGAAGAAGCTTTTATTATTCTCCTTAATGCTGCTGGCCATGTGTTCCTCATAGTCTCTCTTGGCGTCCCGTATCACCGTCTTACATTTCTTTTGCCACAGTTTATGTTCCTTTTTATTCTCCTCATTAGGGCAAGACTTCCATTTATGGAAGGAAGCTTCCTTGCCCTTTACAGCCTCTCTAACTTGGCTGGTTAGCCATGCGGGCACCCTCCTGGACTTAGTCGAGCCCTTCTTTCTTTGCGGTATACACTTCTGCTGGGCCTCTATTACTGTTGATTTGAGCAACCTCCATGCACTCTGTAGAGATTGGATTCTTTTACCTTCCCTTTCAACCTCCTTCTAACCAGCCTCCTCATTTGAGGGAAGTCCGCTCGTCGGAAGTCAAGGGTTTTTGTGAGAGATTTGCCCGGTATTCTTTCCCTGACGTGCATGTCGAAACGGATCGCAGCGTGATCACTGTTCCCCAATTGCTCAGTAACATTGACATCTCTGACCATGTCCTGAGTACTGCGCAATATTAAATCCAGAGTCACCTGTCCTCTGGTGGGCTCCATGACTACCTGCTCTAAGGCACAGTCATTTAGCATGTCAAGAAATCCGGTCTCCTTATCGTGACCAGAACACAAATTGACCCAGTCTATATGAGGATAATTGAAGTCCCCCATGATTACAACCCTGTCCCCCCTTGTCACCTCCCTGATCTGTTTCCTCATTTCAAGATCACCTTCCAGTTTCTGGTCTGGAGGACAATAGTATGCCCCCACTATTATATCACTCCTCAGGCCTGGTTATTTAACTCATAGAGATTCTATGAAGTAGGACCCACCTTCAATCTCTACATTGCTGGATTCTATCCCTTCCTTAACATAAATGGCCACCCCACCTCCAACACGTCCCTCCCTGTCCCTCCTATAGAGTTTATAGCCTGGGTTTGCGGTATCCCACCAATTCTCCGCATTCCATCAGGTTTCCATTATGCCCACTATGTCAATGTTTTCCCTAGTCACCAGACATTCCAGTTCTCCCATTTTGCTCGGAGACTTCTGGCATTTGCATAAAAGCATTTGTACATGGAATGCCCCAGGATGGGCTGCTTATTAGCTCCTTTATCCCTGAATCCTCTCATTGTGCCAAACCGTCTATCACATCCCATCACGCTACCATTCCCAATTTCTTCTCCTACTCTGTCTTTGCTCTGTTGTTCTCTAACTTCCCCATCCTCGTCCCATAGGGATGAGGAGTCCCGAACCGGATGCCCCTCGGCTCCTGTCGGCCTTCCCCCAGGGATCAGTTTAAAAGCTGCTCTGCCACCTTTTTAATGTTATGCCCAGCAGTCTGGTTCCATTCTGGTTCAAGTGAAGCCCAGTCCCTCTTATACAGGCCCCACTTGTCCCAAAACATTCCCCAGTGCCTAACAAATCTAAACCCCTCCTCCCTACACCACTGTCTCATCCACACATTGAGACCCCTGATCTCCACCTGCCTAGCTGGCCCCTGCGCGTGGAACAGGTAGCACTTCAGAGAACACTACCTTTGAGGTCCTGGCTTTCAGCTCCCCCCCCCCCCCCCCCTTCCCCCCCCCCCCCCCCCCCCCCCCCCCCCCCCCCCCCCCCCCCCCCCCCCCCCCCCCCCCCTGCCACCACAACCGCTACCTCCTCCCCAGCACTACCTACTAGCCTGTCTAGAAGAGAAGTGATCGCAACCTTCGCACCAGGCAGGCAAATTGCCATGCGGTCTTCACTTCCTTTGCAAACTCCCCTCTCTATGTTTCTAATAATTGAATCCCCCACTACAAGAAGCCCCCGACCCCCCTCCCGCTGAGGAGTATCCTGAGTGCATTCAGATACGGGCCCGTCCCCTGGAGAAGGGGTCCCCCCTAGGGGATTGTTTCCCTGTTCTCCAGGATGATGTCCTCCAGCCCCGAAACTTCCCACACAGGCAGCTGAGGAGCTGCGTGTCTGAGGTTGGGACGAAGCCTGATCGTCCCCGGAAGTCTCCTCACGGTCCTTCTCTGCCTGCCTCTGCTTCTCCAGGTCAGACACCAAGGCTTCAAGGGAGCGGACGCATTCCCTGAGTCCCTGGAGCTTCTTGCACCGAGGACACACCCATGACTTATGCCCCAGAGGCATACAGTCATACATGTGGCACTCGATGCAAAACACTGGATAGCTTTTTTTATTTTGTTTGTTTTTGTTTAGGGATACTTAAAAACCCTACACCAGTTAGCAGACCTCTTCTCAAGGGAAGAGAAAGGGCGGTATCTGGGGCCCTGTCTTCCTCACCCTGCTGCTGAACTCGCACAGATGCTAAACTTGCGGTGCCTTACCTGACACTTTGTTCCTGAGGCACTTGGTGTCCCAGAGGCCACGCACGCTTCTGCAGAGAGGCTCATGCGGTGGCAGGCACTAGCTTTATACCCCTAGCTAGCTCCTCCTCCCTCCCTCCTTGCTGATTGAAAAGGGGCTGGTCTTCCTAGGTGAGATTTCCCTGAATGGGGTGCTTGGATTTGCCTATTGGGGCTCTTATGGGGATTTGCATAAAGGTCAATTGCTATGACCTAAAGGACAGTGACTGTGCTCAATTGCCCTGGCTGGGTGGGAACTGGCCCTTCCTAGGTTCTTACCCTCCTACTTCAGTTCTCTGTGGCTGGACTGTTTTTTAACCTCAAGCTGGTTTTTTATTTGAGTTTAAACTGCACAGGTTTAAGAATTTTTTGGCTTGGCAGAACTTACACACTAAGGTTTAAATCCTGTTTAGCCCTGCTAAAATCCTGCTTTTATTAAGTGTGCACCTTTACTTATATCCTATCCTTTCTCTTCTTGCTAATGCAGGAGTGCCAAAATGGGTTTGTGCTGCCCCCTTCTGAGACCTGATCTCCCCCGCCCCCTTCACACCCCTTCCACCCTCCACCAACCCCATCTTGTACTGCCCTCCCCACCCCTGTTCTGCCCTCTGCTGCCCCATCCTGATTCCCTTGCTGACTTAGCTTTCTCAGCTGTCCATCGCTCTGAATTGGGCTGCTTCAGCCGCACTGCCGTTGGGTTGGCAGCATGCCACACTGCTGGCATCCTGTTTGCGATGGCCGTAAAGCACTCCCCACTGTCATAACACCACCTCTAGCACTGGGAGAGGGGAATAGGTTTGGACCAGAAACTATATTCAGGAAATAGTAATGACTGTTATTACCTAATTGTCTACTCTGTTTTATAAACTAGGGATGCAGACCTGTTCCTATTAGACACAAGAAGGGCTCAAGCATTTGATATTGGCTGGCTTGTGTTTGACATCACTGTGACCAGCAATCACTGGGTGATTAATCCACAGAACAATTTAGGACTGCAACTCTGTGCAGAGATGGCAGACGGTAAGCTACCTTTTTTGTATCACATTGAAATAGGTCCTATTGTCACTTCCATTTATATAATGAAGACTGACCTTTGCATTACATCCCCCATGCAAAGACCTCTGTAAACAGTGTCCATGTGGTAGTGGGTTGTGACACTCATGGAGATTATAACATGAATGGTACCACTTTCCTCTGTATAAGTTGTCCCTGTCCCAATCACTGGCGCAGACCCGTGTAGGGCTTTCAGGCATGGGAGAGGGATAGGATCCAGTGACAGCCTCCTTCACTGTCGCTGCCTCCTCCTGGACCTGAGCCACCCTCCTGCCCACCCTCTCCACACCCCGTTTCAAACCTGTGCCACCTTCCCTCTGCCCTCTTCCTACCTCGGAATGCCTCTCTGCTGCTCAATGGGGAACTTACCACCAATGGCTCCTGGTGGTCCTCGGACTGGTGCAAAAGCCCAGCACTCACTGGCACCTCCATCCTTCTGGCCACTATAACATGCTTTATGGCATGTTTGCAACAGGCATCTCTTGGGCAGTGCGTGGGGGAACAACACAGGAGACCAGGCCATTAGCATCATCCACAAACTTGGCCATATTGCTACTGATCCCAAGCTGCATATTCTTTATAAAAAAGTTGAAAAGCCCAAGACTGATCCTTGGGGCACTCTGCTTTCCACCTCTCTCCACTGTGAAAATTGCCCATTGACACACACTCTCTGTTTCCTGGTCCTCAACCAGTTCCTAATCCAGAAGAGGACCTGCCCTCTAATTTCCTGACTGTGGAATTTCCTCAGCAGCCTGTGGTGAGGGACCGTGTTGAACGCCTTCTGAAAGTCCAGATATATAATGTCTACTGGTTCTCCCGCATCCACATGCCTGTTGACCTTTTCAAAGAATTCTAAAAGGTTCGTGAGGCAAGACTTACCCTTACAGAAGCCATGTTATTTCTCTCTTAGCGAAGCTTGTTCTTTTATATGTTTTAAAGTTTGTTTTTGATTAGATTTTCCACCATCTTACCAGGAACAGATGTTAGGCTGACCAGCCTGTAATTGCCCAGGTCCCCTCTCCCAATTTTTTTAAAGAGGGAGACTACATCAACCCAACTGCACACCATTCACACAACCTCTAACCTTGGTACCTTGGCCTTGGTACCTCTGGTTGGTTATGAGAATTGGCCTTAGGTCTTGTTAAACAAAAAGAAATTCTTCATGGCTATCTTTTGGAATTGTGGCTCCAACTGTAAATCTTTTGTTTTATCAGTGATGTGGAAAAAAATAGCTCCTAAAAAATAGCAATATATTGAAAACAACTATGGGAAAATGTCTGGTTGATAAAGTTCATGCTTGGTAATGTGAAAAGTACAAAAGGCCATATGACATTGGATTCTATTTTTTTTCCTGGAAAATGATATTTGGTATCATAGGCATCATTTTTTTAATGAAATGGAGCTGATTTTCTGCTAAAAACCACATTTTAGGGTCTAAAGAGCAACATAACACATATGGAAGCTGTCAACATATAATTTACAGTTTCCCTAGGGCTGTGGTAAATTAAGAAAGGATCATGTTGTTTTTTTTAATTCTTGTTTCAAATGTCTGCATATATCGTTGGAATACCCCACTGGGTTCTTTCACAGTTTACATTCTAGCCTTTTGATGGCTGAAAGCTTTGTGGTCTTATAGGAGGGATGATCATTTTCACACTGATACAAGAGGTGAGTTGATGAATTGCAGCATAAAATGTCTGAAAAACAGCATCATATTCTTTTCTCATATGCATCACTCATCCCTTAAGACTGTACAAATATTTCTATTATATCAGCACCTGTGTTTTAACACATATAATATAAAGAAACAAACTGAAATATGTTCTTGTGATACATATTTGGGGGAGAGGGTACTTGTAAGAAAACTCATTATGTTTCCTTCTAAATGGCATAAGTTTGAGGAACTCTATTGAAATACTATTATTAATGCTAGGGCTACAAGCCTTAAGCATAGGATTAATTAACTAAAGTTTGGATGGATGGATGGATGGATGGGTGGATGGGGGTCACATTTAATTGCAAAGCTAAGAGCCTTAGCACTGTTTGGCCCTCCTTTCCTTTCAGGCAATTGGAAGAACAGGAAGGGCAGACAGTGCCATGACAATAGTGTGCACTCAGTTTTAAAAGGTAGGATAGATAAAGAGGAAGAGACATGATTTCAGACTTAGAGATGGCAGAGAAATTGAATGAGTTCTTTGCATCTGTCTTCACGGCAGAAGACCTTGGGCAAATACCGCTGCCCGAAAGGCTCCTCCTGACCAAGGAATTAAGTCAGATAGAGGTTAAAAGAGAAGATGTTTCAGACCTGATTGATAAATTAAAGATCAATAAGTCACCGGGCCCTGATGGCATCCACCCAAGAGTTATTAAGGAATTGAAGAATGAAGTTGCTGATCTCTTGACTAAAATATGCAACTTGTTCCTCAAAACGGCCATGGTGCCAGAAGATTGGAGGATAGCAAATGTCACGCCGATCTTTAAAAAGGGAAAGAGGGGGGACCCGGGAAACTATAGGCCGGTCAGCCTAATATCAATACCGGGTAAGATGGTGGAATGCCTCATCAAAAATAGGATCTCAAAACACATAGATGAACAGGCCTTGCTGAGGGAGAGTCAGCATGGCTTCTGTAAGGGTAAGTCTTGCCTCACGAACCTTATAGAATTCTTTGAAAAGGTCAACAGGCATGTGGATGTGGGAGAACCCGTGGACATTATATATCTGGACTTTCAGAAGGCGTTCGACACGGTCCCTCACCAAAGGCTACTGAAAAAACTCCACAGTCAGGGAATTAGAGGACAGGTCCTCTCATGGACTGAGAGCTGGTTGAAGGCCAGGAAACAGAGAGTGGGTGTCAATGGGCAATTTTCACAATGGAGAGACGTGAAAAGCGGTGTGGCCCCAAAGATCTGTCCTGGGACTGGTGCTCTTCAACTTCTTCAGAAATGACCTGGAAACAGGGTTGAGCAGTGAGGTGGCTAAGTTTGCAGACGACACCAAACTTTTCCGAGTGGTGAAGACCAGAAGTGATTGTGAGGAGCTCCAGAAGGATCTCTCCAAACTGGCAGAATGGGCAGCAAAATGGCAGGTGCGTTTCAATGTAAGTAAGTGTAAAGTCATGCACCTTGGGGCAAAAAATCAAAACTTCACATATAAGCTAATGGGTTCTGAGCTGTCTGTGACAGATCAGGAGAGAGATCTTGGTGGGGGGGGTGGACAAGTCGATGAAAGTGTCGACCCAATGTGTGGCGGCAGTAAAGAAGGCCAATTCTATGCTTGGGATCATTAGAAAAGGTATTGAGAACAAAATGGCTAATATTATAATGCTGTTGTACAAACCTATGGTAAGGCACACCTGGAGTATTGTGTCCAGTTCTGGTTGCCACATCTCAAAAAGGATATAGTGGAAATGGAAAAGGTGCAAAAGAGATCTGCTAAGATGATTGCTGGATTGGGGCACCTTCCTTATGAGGAAAGGCTAAGGCGTCTGGGCCTCTTCAGCCTAGAAAAGAGACGCCTGAGGGGGGACATGACTGAGACATACAAAATTATGCATGGGAAGGATAAAGTGGATAGAGAGATGCTCTTTACACTCTCACATAACACCAGAACCAGGGGACATCCACTAAAATTGAGTGTTGGGAGAATTAGGACAGACAGAAGAAAATATTTCTTTACTCAGCGTGTGGTTGGTCTGTGGAACTCCTTGCCACAGGATGTGGTGACGGCATCTGGCCTGGATGCCTTTAGAAGGGGATTGGACAAGTTTATGTAAGAAAAATCCATTACGGGTTACAAGCCATGATGTCTATGTGCAAGATCCTGATTTTGGAAATGGGCTATGTCAGATGCAAAGGAGGGAGGGCACCAGGATGCAAGTCTCTTGTTATCAGGTGTGCTCCGTGGGGCATTTGGTGGGGCCGCTGTGAGATACAGGAAGCTGATGGGCCTATGGCCTGATCCACTGGGGCTGTTCTTATGTTCTCATGATACAAAACAAAGAGAAGAGGTAGAAAAGGTGTATGGGACATTGAAAGAGACTACTGAAAATTGGAAGGGGGCTTTGCCAAAACAGCCCATTCAAAACCTAAGACTCTGATCACTTAATTTAGGAGCCCAGCCTGGGCAACTGTTCAAATTGTGCTGAACTGAGTCTTAAGACAAAATGGCAATGGTATCACCTGAGGTTGTGTAACAACCTACTTTTTGGTTCTGACCCAACTGGTGGAAACCCCTAGTCTACCCTCCTGAGCAGTAGCTCTCCAGGGTTTCAGATGGAGGTCTTTCTCTATCCTACCTGGACATACCTTTGATTGAACTGGGAACCTTCTGCATGCAACCTGTGTGTGCTACCACTGAGTTACAAACTCCTCCCAAAAGCATTGTTTGATGTCCATGTCTTAAATTATGTGTGAACTCAGCCTGAAGTGATTGCGATATAAAGCAATGGGTAGCACAATCCTAACTTGCGCTAGAACAGGCAGGCCAGTGGGCCTGTGCTGTATCCAGTGCAGGTTTGGGGCTAACTGAGGCTCGGCCTGAGGCAAAGGGAAAAATTCCCCTTAATCCGGTAGAGTCACAGCAGTCCCAATGGGTCTACTCAGATGTGCACCACCTAAAGAGGTGGCACAAATCCGAGCAGAACAGAGCAGCCTGGAGCTGTTCCACGCTGCCTGGGAAGGGGGCTAGCATCCAGCATAAGTGCCAGATCCTGGCCCCACCTTCTGCCCCCTGCCCATGGGCCGGCCTGCCACCCACCCTCCCCCTGCCCCGAAATGCATCCTCCCTGCCTCCTCTCCACCCTCCTCACACACCCCCAGACCTCTGCACTGGCCAGACTTGGCCGGCACGAACTTACCGGTCTCTGTCAGCACAGAGGCTGGATCTGGCCTCTGCAGGCCAGCGCATATCCCTGTGCTAGCCCAGCCGACTCACACAGAAGTGCAAACGTGCGTCACGGCATGTTTGTGACCCTCCCAGACTGGCGCAAGGGACTTGCTCCAGCTGAGCGCATTCTGAGGATTACACTCTTAAAGGTATTTATGGATAGGTCTGCCTGGTGTCTATGCCTTGTTCTGCATATTTTATTTTGTGCCTGAGTTTTCTATTTATGTGAGCCATATCTTTCCTCTTCCTGTGTACTAGTAATTAATCTTCCATTTGCAGCAGTTTCTTAAATAGTGATGTGTTTCCCCCCCCCCGCTTTGGAGCCTATTCATAGAAACCCACCAAGTTTGCATTGTATATTTCCCATTTGTTTTAAACAATAATTTCCCACGCCGAATACATGTCTGTATATAGAATAGATTGTAAACATTTTGGGACATGGTCCAGATGCTAGTCTCTTCCTATACACAGCACCGAACACAACTCCAATATTTTACGTTGAGAAAATAACACTGGAAATTCCTGGCTGAATTGGATATCATCCTCCCAAAAGCCTCACTGTGGTCAAGGGAATGTTGAGCTTATGTGACATGATTTTAATACAGAATATTTCAGTATTTCCGATATGAAAAGGAGTACATTTGTTTGAAAAAAAATATTACCATTTGTGTTCCTTTAATGAAATAATCTGTTAAAAAACTTATTTCCTTTCCATGCTATTAATCCCTTGTAGCCAAAACCAAACTGGAATAAAAAGCAGGACTCCTACACATCAGTCATAGCTGAAGTGTATTAAGTCTGAATGGTAGGTCAAGTATTTCAAGAGCACATTTTCTATAATGATTACTACATTTTTCTCTTTTCAATAATACATCATGTTATACTGAAAGAATGTGTAAAACATTCTCTTGAAATATTCATAAATCTTTCAAGGGACTGGTTGTAAAGAGCTTTTCAGATACCATTTTCGACATGTAGAGATAAACCACAAAGCAACTCTGTGAAATTAATTCTACTAATTCTGACTTAGCCACGAGAGGGAAAACGATGTTAAAAAATATGACTCAAACTTTAGCTATGAATATAGCTTTTGGGCCTTTATTTTGATACAAAACAAATGAATTTTCACGGCAAGTTCACACACACACTACAAGAGTAACCCTCCTCCTGTGGAAAGTGCACTGTAATGATAGGTGACTGTGCATGTGCAAGGCGTGAATACACATATGTCCTGCCCACATGGTAAATTGTATGGGAGGATGTACACAACACGTACATCTACCTATGATGCTTGCTGATATTTGAGACAGGATGCCTCAGCAATAGTGTATGTAATTCTTGCTAGTTAAAGCCTGTGACCTTTCACAGATGAGGGGAAGTTATGGGGGGGCAGCCCAGCCCGTTCACCTTATGTTACCTTTGTCCACCACCATCCCACACCTACCTCCCTTCAGTCTCACTCAGCACCTCTAAGCCCAATATCTCTGCTTTATAGACCGGGGATAGAGCAGGGATAATGTATTTTCCACACTTTGTGCCAAAACCAAGAGGAGGAAAAAGGAGGAAGAGGCATACCTGCATTTGGGGTGACCAGAACAGGGCGGGTGGAATGAAGAGGAGATGGGATGGGCAGATTGGGAGGAGGAGATGGGTTCAGTGGTGGTGGCACACACTGAATCCTAAGACCCTTCCTGGGCCTGATCCACCTGCATGGATCAACTCATACTTACACCAGTGATATCACTGATGCTGTTCCAAGTTGACCCATAGTGGCTGCTGGAGACTACTTACCCCAAGGAGACTCCCAGGAGCTGAAAATTCCAGTGGTGATGGCAGGATGGCAATTGTACAGAAGGAAACAATACTGAACATATAACTGATTAAGAGCCTGATCCTGTGGTCCATGCCATGCCTCTGCGGCACGGCCCACAGTCACAAACACGCTGTAAGGCATGTTTGCGGGCTTATTGCCTGGCTCCCGCCGGAGCTGGCTCAGCTCCGGCCGGTGCTGAGCCAGCGCGCGATGAGCGCCCAGGTTCCGCGGCTCGGTGGTCTCTGTGACCACTGGGCTGCGGAATGGGAAATGGGGGCGTGG
Source organism: Tiliqua scincoides (assembly GCF_035046505.1). Taxonomy (NCBI): domain Eukaryota; kingdom Metazoa; phylum Chordata; class Lepidosauria; order Squamata; family Scincidae; genus Tiliqua; species Tiliqua scincoides. Next base: position 171,117,140 of record NC_089821.1, on the reverse strand, counting down.
TTGGGGGCGTGGGGAAGGCATTCCGGGGAGGGGTGAAGTGTCGTCGGGGGCATGGGGGAGGTGTGTCGGGGGGCGGGGGAGAGGCGGATCTGCAGAGCTGAGCTCCGCAGGATCCAGGGCACTCAGGCAGGGCTGCTCACCCTACACAAGCACCTTCACTTTAGCGGCGACCAAACAGTCGCCGCTAAAGTGAGTAACCCCATTGCGGGGCTGCTTCCCTCACTCGGGAGAAGGGGACGGGCATCCCCTTCTCCCAAGGAGCCTCCTGAGGTAGTGCGGGAGGTGCTGGATCCGGCAGGAGCCCTCCGTGGAGCTGCCAGGTCCCGCAGCTCCAGGCAGCTTAGGATTGGGCTGTTAGACTTACTATTCATGTCCTTTTCTGGAAGTGCAGAACTATGTGAAAAATAGCCAGAGGTGCAAATCCAGAAGGCATGGAGCTGTGTGAGATCCCTGTCTGGGGTCGCACCAGAGTGAAAAAAGTGTGGGGAAAAAGAAAACAAAGCACATTGAATAATTCCTTAGGGCATTTAGCTAGGACATGAGCAGCCCAACCAGGACAGCACGTTAATGTGTGGTGGGGCACTCTTGTGAATGGTTGAACCCCTGTCTGTCTACCCACCACCCTAAGAACATAAGAACAGCCCCACTGGATCAGGCCATAGGCCCATCTAGTCCAGCTTCCTGTATCTCACAGCGGCCCACCAAATGCCCCAGGGAGCACACCAGATAACAAGAGACCTCATCCTGGTGTCCTCCCTTGCATCTGGCATTCTGACATAGCCCATTTCTAAAATCAGGAGGTTGCGCATACACTTCTCTAGCCCGCACCTCTGCTGGTTGCTTCAATCCTCTTCCAACTTGCAGGCAGGGAGAGGATCACAGCAGTGGCAGCCTCCTTCCTCCAGCACTGCTGGATAAAAAGAGACGGAGGGGGGGGAAAGCTTCCATGGCTCCAAATCATTTCTCCCTTTATTACAAAGCATCAAGTAGGCAGGAGAAGATTTTTTTTAGCCCATCTGGCCCTCCCTTATACTTATGAAGACTGCTGCATGCAGCTTCCCCATTCCGCCCCTTCGTCTGTTTTCTAATGAGCATGAGCCATTCATTTTGGGCCAGTGTGATCAATGCTGCTCACTCAGCCTCCCAATGGTGTGATGAAGTGCATGTGCAAGCATGGCACACCTCTCTCACTCTCCAAGCAACCCACCCCACAGCTGTGTCATGAACAGCTCCCGATAAAGAGAAAATGTGGAATACAAATCTTTTCCTATAGAAATTAAATGTAAAAAAAATAAACACACTTTACATGCAATTTAAATACTACTTTGAAAGAACTACACAGGGCAAGATCCAAAGAGCTACTGTAGGTGTACCCAAGGGCTAGATCGCTCACTGGGATTTTAACCTTCGTTGAACAGCTGACCTCCATGCCATATCACAACATACTTTTGAAAGGCCCCTCATGTTCAAAAGAGGTTTGCTTTTTGGTATGCGGGGCTACCATTCAGGAAACTCAAACCTCACACTCCCTTGGGTGCCTGGAACAAGTTGTACAGTTCATTGGATCCTGGCCATAAAAAATAAGCTAAGACTTCAGTTATGAAACCACTAATTTTGCAGTAGCACTGGGATCAATGATGCAATTCTGAATTACGTGCTTTGATAATTGCAGTGAAAAGCATTTTATGAAATTAATTAAGCAATTCTATTATTTCCATGGCAAACCAAAATCAGCAGTGGTAGTCATAAGCATTTAGCAGTGGTCTTTGGGACTTACTTCCATGTAATTCTTTTCAATACAAAATAACTATTATTGAATTTTTCATCAGAAGTGCTGGATCATAATTCTATGATGAAGGGCAAAAAGTCCTAACTCCATTCCTGACAGCTTACATTGACTGTTCAAAAGATAAAGTAAACAGCAGATAGAAAACCACATAAACTGTTTCAGTGTTTAAAGGGTGTTTGGGTTTAGACTAATTTTTAGAGTATGTTTGTATACCTTGAGGACTTAAGTAAACCTTAACTTGTGGGATCTTAATAGATATCTCATTGCTGAAGTCTAAAGGAAACCAAGAGGAAACTTAATAATATTAAACATTATTTTAAAGGAAGTTCACATTGGTTTGAATTTTCTATTCCTTTTTCTTTTTTCTTTTTTGCTTCTCACACAATATATATCTGTATAAATTTGTAGAACCTAATTAGTATCTTACACATATCTTTAGAGTACTTACCATAGACATTGAATGGATTTCTTAAAATGCCCGCTGCTAAACTTTTATCGGTAAAGTTAAATGATCAAAACTCTTGAGAACAGCCCACCCCCACGCCACTCCAAGAAATCTAGAAGAATAATGTCTGGAAATTATAGAAAATGGTTTCTAGAAAATGTTTCTAGAAGTTTTTAGGCAAGATTGAAAGGTTATGGTTTGGTTGAGTTTCTAAGAGGTGGCATATACATTTTTAAAAATATATACGTAAAAGATTTCTGCTTCCAGAAATGAATTGTATTGTTTCAGAGTAATTTAAACACATGCACAAAAGGTGGTTTAGCTAAACGCAAGGTATTTAATAAAGCCACATTAAAATGAAACTAGAAGCTGCAGAAAGTACATATTTTCCTTTCCAGACCACCACCAACAGAAAAAGAAACCCCTTGCAATTATCACAATTTTTCAGAAAATATTACTACTTATTGTGGTCCTGAGTTGCTTAATTTTTTCAGTTCTTCCCTTTTTGCCGTTGCCGAGCTCTCTGTCACTGGAAACATCTTAAACCAATTTAAAGTGCTACACCTGAATAAACATGTTGTAAAAGTGTTTATGTATTGAAGTGGGTCAGTTCAAGGTACGGTATTTGGCTGCGACTTCTAATTTCTCCTTTTTACTGCAAAAAGGCTGCCAGGAGGAGGAAGTCTGAGCTGAATTAATACATTTGTTACAGTGGAAGTAGAATGGAAACTGCTTTAACCACAAATCAAACTGCCTCTTTCATTTACGCAAATGATAGAAGTTTTTCTAAGAAATATAGACCCTGGCAGAGAGCCACTGTAAGTTTGCCTTTAAAAGGGAAGCCTATGTGCTTATTTGTTTAAGGCTTACCCCTATGATTATTAGTAGGTTCTTTCTCTGGTGAGATGGAGTTTAATGGCAGGAGACATTTGCAAGGCAGATGCTTCTGGGGCAGAACACTTTAACCATTTCACCCCTTCAGGTTTGTTGGATAGAACAATCGAGCAGAAGATTTCTGCTGCTGTTGCTGCCCAGATTAGCCCAATTCCACATCGCGGTACCAACACTTGTCCATCGAACAGGCCTCCAAATACCCTCCCATGCCTTTCCTTTTCTACAGCTGCAAAGCTTCACATGACACTGTCTCCGTTTCTGGTGGAAAGAGGGGCTCCACCTAATATGCCAAGACACACTAGTGTTTGAGCTGCCAAAACAGGTTTTGTTAAGAGCCGGGGGGCTTATTTGTTCAAAATTCACGGATGCTGCTTCAGTGACTTGTTTTTGGCATTCTTTTTCAACCCCTTCCTCTGATACGCTCTCCCCCCACCCGAGCAGCCCCAGAGGGTTGCAGTCTATAATCTAGTGGAGTTGCTATTCTGTCCTGACCGAACAAATATTATAAAGAAATATGTACATCTCTCGGGAGCAAAACCAGAGTCAATCATGTACATATTTCAACCACTATTATATATTATTCAGAGAAAGACTGAAGGCTCAGCTGTACCTGTACTTAAGGCATTTGGGTGAAACTTGAGTAATGCTCTGACATTATTTATGAGTTGAAGCAGAAATACTGTATATGCATTGCTTCCATTGCTTATTCTTGTTGATTTGCATTGGGGATATATAATTTGTAATTTATCCTTCTCATTAAAAAAAAAAAAAAGAGAATTGGGGCTAGTTAGGAATTTTCTTTGCCATCATGATGTGAAATTCTCAGGGTGCAACAATAATATTCTCACACAGTGAGGTTTGCAAACTGGAAGAAGTTCTTATATGTAAATGCAGCATATCTTCGGTTCACATTACATTACATAAGATTTCTAGCATTTTAATTTCAATACTCAGCAGTTTTAAATTCAATACTTAACCATTCATGGCCCAATCTGATCTCAGGCCAGCACTGTCCTCCTGCATGCTGTCCAAAAGACGGCTGTTGCAGACGGGCTAGAAGGTACATCGTGGTGGTCAGGAGAAGGGAAGCACCAGTGGGGAGGCCAGCACTGGTGGGCACGGGACCTCCACACCAGTCGGATGACTGCCAGGAACCAGGGAGGGGAGGTGTTTCAGGGCTGGGGTAAGGTGGGGAGGGGGAAATCTGGATAGGGGAAAAGTTGACAGGAGGACGGTTCAGGCTTAGATCCTATCCCCCCCATGCCTCCAAGCCCTGCCCCCCAAGTACGGGTCTACTTGGTTCTGTGCCACTAAGTGGGCTGGTGCAGATCCTGTAGGGACTGCCAGCACCCAACATGGGGTAAGGGAACCAATGTTTACTCTGTCTTCCTCCCTGATCCCACAGGATACAGTGTTGGCCATTTTGGACCACTGTACCTCATGAGGGATGGGCAACCTGGTTAGGATTCAGCTGCCTGTCTGAAATTGCCATCCTTTGTTCATTCCCTTTTTTGACATCTTTGAAAACTTAAAATGCAAGAGTTGTGCCATCCTTTTCAATATTATTTAATGTAATATTGAATGTAAAATTTCCTTCCTGCAGTTTCTGCCCTCCCCCTCCCATTTTCTTTTGCTTCTGGCTGAGTGTCGCAAGGAATTGCTGATTTAAAAAAATAGCCTGCTAATTGTTTTTTTGAATAATATTTCTTAATTGCCCCTTAATGTCAGTTTCTGTTCCTGTGAGAGGGTGGTGAGACTTTAATTACAGGTTTCCTTTCGATATTCTTGTTTTCTTTCTTTTAGGGGAAAAACAAATGCTGACATAAAGGGGCGTTAAGAAAGGTTTTTCCGAGGGTAATTAACAAGTAATTTATGAGTAATCATACTGCCACACTTGACAAGAAACAATAGAAGGGGCAGAAACTGCAAGATGGAAATTTTTACTTAACATTACAGGGCTTTTGCTGAATGCGATTTCCTTTTGAGTAAGCATTAGAGAGGGATCTTGGCATTGCTGGGAAAATAATGCTATATTTTGTGTTGCATATTTTAATCCCACTTTCAGCTGATTTTCCAAGAGGCCCTAATGTAGAAACAACTTTAACTCATTGTAGTCTTATGATAAATATTATTGTTCTATCTCCTGAATTTTGCAGGTCGCAGTATCAATGTAAAATCTGCTGGCCTTATAGGGAGGCATGGCCCTCAGTCCAAGCAACCATTCATGGTCGCATTCTTCAAAGCCAGCGAAGTGCTGTTTCGATCAGTTAGAGCTGCCAACAATAAAAAGAAAAACCAGAATCGCAACAAATCCAGCAGTCCTCAAGATTCTTCAAGAATGCCAAGTGTTGGGGGTAAGATGAAGAGAGGTCTGTGTAATAATGCTTACAGCAGAGAACTGGAAGATGGCACATCTCCAGAAGAACAACTTTGTACACTCAAGTTGGTTGGTCCATTTCAGACATTCCTATGTGATCCAGCTGCTTTAGTTTAAATAAATAAATGTTAACTTTAGTTCAATAACTAATTTGGACCAGTGTATATATGAAGCAAATGTAGCTGGTTGAACTTGGGGCTACACAGTTGCTTCTGTGTGCACCAGTGGACAGTTTAACCCACATTTACCATGTTATTCTGGAAGTGCATCATCTTATAATATGCAACGATGCGCTATGAATGATTTGAACTCTTTGGAAACTATAAGACTGCTTCACGAAACTTAACCCACATCTAATCAATTCATGTGCTCTCCATACAGTTTTGGTTGGGTGAATTTACCATTTGATCAGTTGGAAACGTTTGGAAGGTCAACTTTGAATCCATGCCAATGAAACATTTGTAGCTAGAACTCTCACAAAGCTAAAACTAAGACACATAATCAAGTGTACTGGACTGAATGTATGAAAGTGCCTGAGGCTGCAATCCTATCCACACTTAACTGGGACTAAGCCTCCTTGACTGTAATGAGACATTTCTGAGTAGACGTGCATAGAATTGGGATCTTAGACTGACTCAGACCATTGATTCATCTAGCTCAGTGTATCTTCTCTAGCTGGCAGTGATTCTTCAGGATTTTAGATGCGTCTTTTCCTGCCCTCCCTGGACTAAATGTGGGATCTTTTGAATGCAAACCATGTGCTTTTTCAGCTACATCCCCATATTATCCATAATCTACTTACAGTCCATTGACAGGCATTTTAAATATTATGACTTTCCTATAGGCAGTACTGCCATGTAGGAGAGCATGAAAACTGCACCTAGAGGGGTCTTATGTGGCAGGTGGCAGGAGATATGTTTCATGCAGCAACATGGACTTCTATTCCTAGGTTGGCTTCTACTTTTATAGCATAAGATTGAAGTTTAAACTGTCTGTGTTTTGTAGAAACAAGTTGTCTGAAGGCACAGTAGCCTTAACTTATGTCTATGTTTGTTTCCTATGTTTGTTTCCTACTACAACGCCATCGATTTATCCAGAAAACAATGTCCATCTATTATTATTATTATTATTATTATTATTATTATTATTATTATTATTATTATTATTATTATTATCAACAACAACAACAACAACAACAACAACAACAACAACAACAACAACAACAGTATTTATATACCACTTTTCAACAAAAAGTTCACAAAGTGGTTTACAGAGAAAAATCTACCATACTCTTCTTATTCCTTTTTCTACCTCTGCTGTTGGAAATAAAAGTGAATGCACCTTGCTATCTCTTAAATGTGTATGCTTCAATGGAAGCATCAAATGTTATTTAAACAGGAACACCAGCTATTGATATGTAAAAAAAGATCTGGATATCACTGGAGTGGTAAACCCGTATCTAGCTGTATTGCCATCCTGCTGGTGAGCGTGGCCTATCAGGATGCAGACAGAGAATGCTTCTCCAGGTTTCTAGTCTAGCCTTCTCTCTGATATGCTAGTTTTCTGTGTGTATCTGTTTTGCATGGAGGAGCGTTCAGTCATATGTTCTTGTCTGGAGGCTGAAGTGACACAGTCCAGGCTCAAGCTGATGCCTTTCATGAGAATTAGACCTTAGGGGCAGCCCAATCCCAAACCACAAGAAGCAGCCATACCAAAATGACCACCGCTGCATCCTGTGAGGCCAGGGCAGCTAACGGAGTCTTCACTACAAGGGAACAAATGTTCCCATACCCCATGTTGAGCTCCATGACTGGCAATGGGTCTCCTCGGATCTGCGCCCACTATCTTTCAACCATGGGCTTTCACACAGTTAGTCCACCCTATCTGAATGAAATTTAAACACTGAAATTAATATAATTAAACCAATATAGAGGTAAAACTAGTGGTTCCAAGAGGCAAGGAGCTGCCAGTTTTCAACATTGTCTCCTTCTCCCTGGGAACATCTTGCATAACAGAAGCTGTGAAATGATATCATTCCTTGTGAGTTCCCCCCCCCCCCCACATCTATCACTTTATGCTATTCTAGATGCAATTGGAATTGCAGCCATGCTCCTTAAATGAAAAAAGTCGGTGAAAAATAGTCATTAACACGTGTGTAAATGTCACCTTGAAAGCCAACTTCCTTCAGGCAATTCAAGACTAACTCATTCTGTTCGCAATGGTGTGGGATATCAATGGAAAATCATACTCAGATCTGTAATTAAGCATATAATATTCTGTGGTATTATATACAGGCAGACTGGTGGTATTATATACAGACTCAGACTGTCTTTGCTTCCATCTGTTTTTATTGTTTTAAAAATCTCAAATATTTTTTGTCAGTCATGGATGGTTTAAGAAGTTTCAAATCTGATTTCCTTGCCCTCCCTTCAAAGCTTTTTCTGTTGCGTGAAGATTTTATAAACTTGACTCCAGTTCCTAAATTATTTGGGTTCAAAGTTTATTCAGCCACAATACCCCATGGTTTTGATTCCTAGCCGAATAAGCATATGGACACAGAAGCCCTACTTAGTGAAACTGGATCTTTGGCACCAATTCCTCTACAGTAAATGTCACTCTAGCCACTTCCATGGAATGTAATATTACAGCCCACATTTGTCTCATCTGAGATGCATAAATGTGAGGAAGGAATATGGATTTAGTTTGGTATTTTTGTATTCTAGAAAGGTGTGTGGTCAAATGGCTTTTTGGAGATTGGGTGTTGAATGCCCCTCAAGTGTGCTGGAGCACTTTTTTTTCTCTTCACTTCTACACAGCACTCATCTGTTTTCAGAATTTTCATGACTATAGAAAAAGATGGAGCAATTCTGCTATATATTACAGAGGGCTTTTTTGGGTGTAAGGCAAAAATCACAATAAGCCCTTGGAGTAGTGGTTCCCAAACTGTGTGCTATGGCAGCCTCATAGGGGCACCACAGGATATTCCCAGCAGCCTCTTCTTACAGCTCTCCCAGGTGCCACAATCTTGAATTACGTGAGAGTGTGTGTGATCTCATGAGATTCAAGATGGTGGTCCATGGGAAATCCAGGCACTGGTGCCATCTCAGTGGAGCATCATGACCTCGGGGTGCCATGACTATGGTACATTTGGGAACTGTGCCATGGGAGGTAGAGATATTTCAAAGAGCCATTGGAAAAACAGAGTATGTAGGACATTTCTGCTTCTTTGCCCTGAGCCCTTTTATGGTGTTTTCCAAAATCACTTCCCAGAAGAGCCAGTACACTATCCTCTTTGCAAGTCATGTAGGTGAGATTGGCCTGAAAATCTGTCAAGCAGCAATCAAGGAAAGAAAATTACAAAAACCAAAGGTTACTCAGTTAGTACAAAGCAAGAAAGAAGGTGAATGCAACCAAAAATAAATTTTAAAAAGTCAGTAACCAATCACACATGGAATGTGTGTCACATCACAGCAAATAGGCTGCACATAAAATATGTACCAAAGTACCAGCCTTAGAATGTACGAGAAGAGGAGATGTGCCACTTTATCACAATTTGTCTTCTGATGATAAGGCAAGTTGGAGATGATGAAAAAGGTCTTCTGACTGCAAACTCTCTGGAATATTGAAAACAATACACTGCAAATCTGTGTCATGTCACATACTACAGAATACCCATTCCCGTGATTTGTCAGGATTATTAGATTAGATTGTGCTGCTGGTTTGGGTGGAGTACTCAGTGAATTCGGGGAAGCAAAAATGTTTTCATGATACTAAATGCCAGCAACCAGCCAGAGAGATTGGATTGTAAAAATACATGTTGTTGAAGAAGAACCTGTAATTGTTTTGTCTTCTGAACGCCCACCTAGGGTAACTGATGAGCATTATGTTTTTGTTTCTTTCTTTGGCAGCAGATATTAGCTAATGGGTGTGTTTTAAATAAGCTTGCAAATAGCAAAAAAAAAAAGACCCATCTCCCGCTCCCTCTGCCTGCCCCTGGGACTGCTCACTGCCCGCCTTCCTCTGCCCTGGAACGCCTCCCTCCCAACTCCTCCCCACCTCCTCCCTGCCCCCCAGACCCCTGCATTGGCTGAGCTCGGCTGACAGAAATTATGTGGGGAAAGCTGCTACAGAGGCTGGATGCAGCCTCCATGCTCTGGTGCACCTGTGCGCGCTGGTGCAGCTTCCTCCTGAGGAGGTGCACGCGTGCTTTACGGCATGTTTGCGACCCTCCTAAGCTTGCACAAGTGACTTGAGACAGCCTAATGTGAAGTTAGGATTGCGCTGTGACATACTTTACTGATATACTTACTTTGTTTTGGTATTTTTGTTTGATTTGGACATTTCTGGCAGTGGTATTTGCAACTGAGGCTGCAGTCCAATGCACACTTTCTTGGCAGTAAGCCCCACTGAAGACAATGGAACTTACTTCTGAGGAGACATGCATAGGACTGCTCTGTGAGCCTCTTTTCTTCCTCAGCCAGCTTTTGATGGCCACTGTGAGATGCCTCGCCAACCGATGCCACCAGACAATTCAGATAGGACTGTTCTTCTGCTAAGATTACACAAATTCCATGATATGCAATGGTCCCTAATATATTAAGAAAATTTTTCCAATTTGTATATGAATTATCCCAGAGCTACTTATAGATTCTGATATAATTATGCTGACAATATATAAGGAGGCTAGGAGTGGACATTCCATCATATTCATCTTGACTTCTGTCAAGATGTTTGTAATATCTATGAGGGAAAATAATATATGCTCATAACTCTAGAAAAGCTTATGAAACACTCTTCTGTCTGCAGATTATAACACAAGTGAGCAGAAGCAAGCCTGTAAAAAACACGAACTCTACGTGAGCTTCCGAGACTTAGGGTGGCAGGTAGGAACATTCTATCTTTCTAATTCTGAGATTTTAATCATATGTGTGTAGTGCCTTCACCCTCACATCCCTCTTCCTTCCCTGATCTTGTTCTTAACAAGGTCTCTCATTGTCTTGTGTGCTCCCTGAGGCATCTGGTGGGCCACTGTGAGATACAGGAAGCCGGACTAGATGGGCCTTTGGTGGGGCTCTTCTTATGTTCTTATACTGAACCACTGAATGGTGCCATTGGTCACTGCGTAGGGACTCGGCGCACAAAACAGAGTTTCCTAAGTGACCATAATAATGCATGTCTGAAAAGAACACCTGGTAACAAACCACAAATTAGGAATGATTTTAAACAGGAAGTATGGAGTCCATATCTAAATGTTCTGTGTGTTTTATCTCATTTAGGATTGGATAATAGCTCCTGAGGGTTATGCAGCATTTTACTGTGATGGAGAATGTTCCTTTCCTCTCAATGCCCATATGAATGCTACAAACCATGCCATTGTGCAGACTCTGGTACGTATGTGTGCCTAATTGTCATGGGTGCTATCCAGGTACAGTTAGATGAGTTTAGGTTTATGTTCAACTGAATCAACAGAACATAAGTACATCATTCCATAAATTTCAATTGGACTAAAGATCATTTAGGAAAGTGCACCCTACAAAGGGAAATGCACATACATTTAAATATTTTGGGGGATGGCATTATACATCCTGCACATATATCTGCACATATCTTTTTCTCTTTTAAAAATGAAAAGAGGAAAAATGGCAGAGATTTAACAATACAAAAACAAGAAAATATCCAGCAGCCTCTAGACTCTGTGCTAATATTCCATTTCAGTATATACATAAACTAACAGCAGAATCCTAGGCATGTTTACTCAGAAGCAAGTCAATGGGGCTTTGTTGTGCTTTGACCACCGTTGTATATGTGATCTGTTGTTAAGCGGAATGTCATTAAGCCACACATGCCAGTACTGTTTTTTTATCCGCAGATTAGACTCAGTGCTGATGGCAGATGTAGATAAAAAGGACTTGGCTGATCCCTGGAGAAGGGGGAAAAAAGCCCCTTTACAATCCCCATTCTAAAAACCACTTTTCTAGAGACTATTAATAGTCTATGGATTATTTCAGATGATTAGAACCTATGTCAGGCAATTAGTAACGCTATTTTGCAGTTTGCTCTGAGAAAAGTGACCCCTCTCTTCTTGCCCTAGCAGCTCAATGAACAATGGAATGCGGAAGTGATTAATCAACAGCCAGCAGCCTAGGTGAAGGGAGGGGGTTGCTTTTCTCCAAGCGAGCTGCAAAATAGCAGTTCTGATTGACTGCCTGACCAACCCGTGTTTGTTTTGTTTCAACTGCTTTTATTTTATACATTTTTGGTATCTGTGGGGAGTCCAAAACCAAACCCCAGCAGACACCAAGGTCCCACCTGTATAGGATTGCAGCCTAAGCAAGGGAGTGTGATTTTGCATCAGACTCCTAAGTAAGGATGCCAGCGCACCTTTTTGGCGCGCTAGCAGTGATTGCCAGGGCTTCCCCCCCAACAGCTGCCAGGTGCTTGCTGCCAGCTGATTGGCTGGCAAGCCTGAAGGGGGGCGGGACAGGAGAGCTGCCCAAGCGTGCAAGCGACCAGGTTGGATGCTTCGCTGGGAGCGGGGAGCAGGAGGCTGCTCGGTGACGGAGCTCGAGCGAGCGTGAGGCACTCAGTCGAGCCCCATCTCTGATGGGGTCCAGCAGCTGCTTGTGGAGTGGGCCCTTCCCCTCAGCCTCCTGTCGCCATGGCAGGCGGCTGAGCGGGGAGAGCGCGCATTAGCGCAGTGGCCATTTTGGCCTTGTGGCGCCTCATGGCCCTAGCGCCCAGTGCCATTTTCCCCCCTTTGAGGCTCAAGAGCTCAGGGGGGTTGTGCCTTGGAGTGGAGGCAGAATTGGACAGCCATTCCCCCTTCTGTTTTCCAGGCACAGCGCAGGCAAGCTGTGCGTTGGGGAACCACTCCCCCCCCCGTGGCACCTTTGGGTGCCAGGTAGATGAGGGCACCAGCTGGGGGCTTAGGAGGTGACTCCTCCACCACCCCCCATCCCTCTGGAGATGCGGGCTGCCCTGCTCGTGCCTAGGTGCTGGAGCTGGCACAAGACTGGAGGAAGCAAGGAGCGGCCGATTGAGAAGAGATCCGAGCTGCCAGAGGCCATCCTGCACCTTATGGGGCAGGTGTATCCTACCTGTTAAAGGAAGAGCACTGGGGGTGGTGGGTCCTCATTACACATTTTCATTCCCGGGTTAAGCCGTGGCTAAGAAGACCCTGACGTCGCTCACTGAGCTGCGCCCAGCCTGTGGCGGTTTGTCAGGTGCAGGTTTGTGGGATCCAGCCCACCTCACATTTGTGCTGGAGCCTGGGTACAAGCTCCTGCCTCCAACCAGCAGGTAACATCAGTGACATCACCTACAGCCTGGCAGAAGCATTAAGGAAATGAGCACAGCCATGGCGTCTGGCCTGGCAGCCCATCAGGGCTCTGTATCCTACCTGTTAAAACTAGAACACTGGTATGGGGGAGGCGGGCTCTGCTGGAGCACACCTTTTTAAGGGACTGTAGCACAATGGGTTGTGTCTCAGAAAGAGTACACTTATGAGGGGTGTGGCCACAGCACCCCTTTTACCTGCCCCTTCATCCCCCATTTCTTCAGCTGACGAGGAATATGAACTTAGAGCCCAATCCTGTGCAGGTAGACTCAGAAGTAAGCCCTGTTTTGGTTGATGAAGCTTGCTCCCAGTAAAGGGTGGAGATATTTGCAGCCTCAGGGCTTTGAGGACATTTCTTAATCGTTTTTGAAGCCTAACAGCAGGAGAAATCACTGGGAGCAGGTTGGGTGGAAGGAAGCAGGTGTCCAGGCATCTGTTCCCCCCTCCTCCCCCCACAGATTTGGCTCCAAAGGGTCAATAAGCACTCAAGAGAAATTTCCTCCCTCCAGGAAGTACGGGAACCGTGGTTTCCCATAATTTTCCCAATCTGCAGGTTGACAATGCTCCTGCAGTGCCCCTCCCATGGAGTGACAGTTGGTGACAGTTGTGGGAGGACAGGCACAGGAGATTTGACTTGCTCAAATCTCAGTTGCATAACATTTTGGGATAGCACCTGACTCAGGGATAGCAGAACTATAAGGGCATTCTGGTGGTGCTGGTGGCGTTTGCTTCTGGGTATATATTTAGGACCGGTGGTGCAGCTCCTTGGTCACCCAACCGGGAGAAAGAGGGGATCACAAAAATGACCTTCTGGGAGTTTTTCCTATGGTGATTGCCTTAGCGCTGATGAACTGGCCAAATCTGACAGCCTACTGCTAGTGCAACAACTATGGCAGTGGTGCATGTTATTAATTGCCAGACTTCTAGGTCGCCCCGGGTTAAGAATCTGGTCAGAGCTTTTGTTACTCCATAGCTGGCTATTATAAATGTTTCAACCCGGCCTGTTCTGGGAATATAGAACAGCATGCCGATACTCACTTTTGGGAGGAGCGTTTTCTGTTGCTAGCTCTGGAAGCCCACAAGAGGTCTTGAGTGCATGCCTTTATGGCTTTCAGAGCATGGCCTGAACAGGCATTTCCAGTTTCATTCACCTGAGTCAGCTACTTGAGTAAATCTGTGGCTTCATCACGTTTTGATAGTCCGCTCCCCTCCCTGAGCAAGGGAGTGTGATTTTGCATCAGACTCCTAAGTAATGTTATACTGTTGCCATGAATTTTGCTAAATTAAAAAACAATTGACTAGATACTTTCATTTCTTTCTCACGATAATAAACTCTTTTGGTGCCAAACTACACGCACTTGTATTTTTTTCCTGCTGCAAGTCTAATAACATATTCAAGGGAGGGGGCTGTTTAGAACTATAAAATACCACATGGGAAGGCCACTTTCCTTATCCCCCATTCCACTGCTCTAAAAAAATTTCAGAGTCCCCTGCATTTGCAAGTGCAAATTGGGAAAAGAAAAACAACTTTGGGAGATCCAATCAGTGATTTTCCACTTTATGTGTAGTTTGGCCCTCAGTTTGCATAATCCCATCTCTATGTATGTGGAAGCATTTGAACATGTTTCCAGACATTCTTGAGATTATTTACGTGGTAGCATTTCTTCAATTACAGCAGGAGTCTCACATGTTCTGTTTCAAATTATGAATATTGGAATTACTCAAGGTGATAGTTAGGAGCATGTGTGTGGGTGTTGAGGAACAACTACGATTCAAAAAGTAGTGAAGTCCTTTCCATTGTGACTACATTACTCTGAAAAGGCCCAGTATTTTATTTTCAATACGTTATTGGGATAACTTCCAGGCTAGACTGTCTCATTGTCATAAGACTGTCTTAACATGTCTGCTATATGGGAGATGGAATCAGGATTTCTCAGAGATGTGAGTAGGAACTAATGTGTTGAGAATACAAATAAGCTTGTTTTCTATGTAAAGCTTTCGAGATAGAAGGATGTATTATTCTTCACATAATACATAATAATTGATGGAATTTGTTGCCATGAGATATGGTTATAGCTACTAGCTTAGATGGTTTTAAAAGAGATTGGACAAATTCATGCAGGACAAGTGTATCAGTGACTACTGATGGCTATATTGTATTCCTGAGTTTATTGGCAGTATGGGGGATAAGATCTTGCATGCGCAACTGCTATCAGACATTCCCTTCCCTCCCCCAATACACCTCCCGGTTCCTCACCCACACACCCAGTTACTCTCTTTCCCACCCATGGCATGCCCCTGTCATGAACTTACTGGCACCTGTGGAGACTCCTGAAGTAGCTGCCATGCACTCTGAACCTCTTGCCATTTAGGCATACCTGACAACCTAGAACCTGGAGATTGATTGCTTTAGAGCCTAAATATTGTTCTATACATCACATTCCAATTTATAGGGGGAAAAAATCATCAAATGCAGTCCCATCAAGAGTAAGGGGTTAAAGCTATCAACATCTGAGCATGTGCCAACCATGACAGCTGACTTTGAGCACCTTGTACAATAAATATGGAATGTGCAAGAGAGGGGCATAAACATATAAAATCCTCAGTTTTAGGTGTAAAGGTAGAATTCTTGAGCAACCATACTACTTATGGAAATTATGAGCTGAGAAGTTTCAAATCTTGAGCCCATTATTTTCAGACTTGGGGAACACTATTACAATGCATCCCAACTGCACATTAGGCTGGCGCAAGGGACTTACCATAAAGCACGTTTGCGCCTCCTCAGGAGAAAGCTGCGCCAGCGCACAGAGGTGTGCTGGAGCATGAAGGCTGCATCCAGCCTCCGTGGCAGCTTCCCCCAGGTAAGCTTGGCTGACCCAGGAGTCTGGGGGAGGGGCAGGGAGGAGGTAGGAGGGGGGTGTTCTGGGGTGGGCAGAGGGTGGGTGGAGGGCAGTCCTGGGGATGGGTGGGGGACTGGGAGGCGGGCTGAGGTCCAGCTGTTATGCCAGATCCCAATCTCGTTCCCCAGCAGCGCGGAGTGACTTCAAGCCGCTCCATTCTCCTCGGACTTGTGCCACCCCAGCAGGTGGCGCAAGTCCAAGAACACCCATTGGGGCTGCAGCGGCTTACCCAGAGGTAAGGGAAGAGTTTCTCCTTACCTCTGGCTGAGCCACTTTGGGCACCTATCCTGTGCTGGATGCAGCGCAAGCCTCTTGGCTTGCTTGTTCCAGCACAAGATAGGATTGTGCCCTTAGTGACACAATCATTCTTCCTTCATTCTTCCATCTTCAGGAGAGAATGAGCTGAGAAATTATCAAATAGAAGATTGAATTTTCCATTGTTCCCCAGAGTGGGACTCACTCGCCCCACAATTTAACCCTGTATATTAAATACGAGGGTCCCCAATGTTTTCCTTTCTGTTTCTTGCACATCTCAGAAAGTGCATGTATTTAAACTTTTACTCAGTTGCTTTTGGGGGATTCATGATGGTTCCACAAGATCTCTTCATGGTAACAGTTATATAAAAGCTGTTTCCCGATTTGCCTGTTCTGTGTTCTCTGGCAAGGACTCCAGGCTTATATCACTGCTGGGCAGATGGCTATAACAGATTTTAACAGTCTTACCAAACAAATGAAACTTATTACTGCTGAAGTTTTTATCCAGGCTTTAATAATCTTTTGTCCTCTCTGTTACAACTCCCTCCTCTTATGGCCTCCTTTCCAACTCACCCAACATGTGCAGAATATTATTTCTAACCTGCTTTTAAGTACAAAGACCCTGTATTTCCTCCATTCTGAAATGTTTCCACTACCTCTCCCATTTATTTCAGGAAGCTGTTCAACATTGCCTCCCTTATGGTTATCCAAGCCCCACTACACAGGCTGGCCTTCTCCTCCCTCTCTGGTCTAATTCTTGTTTTTTCCAAGAAGTAAGGAAAGTATGGTTTTACCCTGCTTCTCCTGACCTCCTTGGAAATTGTTTGCATGAACACAGCAATGTACCTCCGTGCTTACTTATTTTTTGATTTAAATCTTATATAAATAAATACGAGGCATCCTATTCTCAGATCCTATTCTCAGATCTCATACCTAGGTTAGGCTCATGTGTTCTGTCTAGGCAGGTATAAGATGAAAGTGAATATTATTGAGCCGGACGGAAAGCAAAAGGATTACAAATCCTTGCCTAGGAACTTTCCTTGTTACATCTGGCAAGTGTGTTCTGTGGAGAGAAAACTTAGAGGTATCATGCACCACACTTTTTGTTTAATGTAACAATAATTATATTGGCATCACCTGGAGGGTGATGGTATGATTTATGCCCCAATCTTACCTGGGCAAGCCATCATCGCAGCACCTCTTCTACTGGCACTGACTGACTTCTCTAAAGAAGTCAGCACCAGTCGTAAAAGGTGCTCCAGGAATATGCTGCCGGGGACGCTGGTGGGAAGGCTCAAACACTTGCATTGGTGCCCGAGGACCTGGAGCTGTCTGCCACCCAAAGTAAGGTGGTAGGGGAGGCGAAGGGGGGCGGAGTAGGCCAAGGGCAGAACAGGACAACGATGGGGTCAGGTCTATGAGAGGGGTGTGTTTGGCAGCAGTGGTGGCTACTGAATCCTAACCCCCTTCCCAGACTCTGTCCCATGGCACGGGTCCACCTGCACCAGCTATTTAGGTAGCACAGGTCCAGGAGGACCCGCCATGCTGCAGAGACTTATCCCTGGGAAAGGGAAAATTGTTCCCTTACCCAGAGGAGACCTTCACAACTTCCCACCCAGAAAGCAGCAGTAGCCATTTTGGTGCCTCTGCATCGGCGGAATGGGAGGGGGAGGTAGAGTTGGGCTCTTTGTATCACAGATATTGAGAATTCAAATTCCCAAATCTTAGTTCAAATGTTACCCTGCAGATGCCCAATCTTGTCTGATTTCGGAAGCTAAGCAGGGTCAGGCCTGGTTAGTACTTGGATGGGAGACTGCCTGGGAATACCAGGTGCTGTAGGCTTATACCATAGTCTTTCGAGACTGAAGGTTGCCAACCAGTTCAAATTGTCTCTCCACGGTGATGCTCACAGGGTGGGATTGGGGTAGTGTAGTCATAATTAACTATATGGAGGGAGACCTGGATTCAGATCCCCACTTGGACCTTGGGCCAATCACTCTTTCTCTCTCTCTCAACCTAACCTATCTCACAGGAGCATGGTCAGGAAAAGGGGAACCATGTGAACTGCTGTGAGGATGAGTATGTGAATAAGGCCTTAAGGCCTAAATCCTAACCAACTTTTCAGTTCTGACATAGCTGTGCCACATAGTTGTGCTGCATCTTGCAGTTGGGGGGCAGTCATGGAGGCCTCCTCAAGGTAAGGCAATGTTTGTTCCCTTACCTTGGAGTCGCATTGCCCTTACATCAGTGCTGGAAAATTGGTTAGGACTGAGCCCTAATTCTGTAGTTTTCAACTGGTGTGCCACGAACAGTCTGCAGCAGTGCCATGGGAGTTCAGGGGAGTTCTACTAAAACATTTTTAATAGAGTTATTGGAGATGTGGGTCCCCTACCAGCAGCATGGTATGCCTTGTCAATTGTCAAAAAACAAATGGTGTGCCCTGAAAAATTCTAGTGCCTTGTCAGTGTATCATGCGATGGAGAAGCTTGAGAATCACTGCCTTAACTGACTTACCTGCCTTTCTGTCTTCCAGGTCCATTTGATGTTCCCTGATCATGTCCCTAAGCCTTGCTGTGCCCCCACGAAGCTGAATGCAATCTCTGTGCTCTACTTTGATGACAGCTCAAATGTCATTTTGAAAAAGTACAGAAATATGGTGGTGCGATCATGTGGTTGTCACTAGAATCCATTTGCAAACGAGAATGTATTCAAGACAAGGGATTTTCTGATTAACAATACAGGCAAGAGATCGTCTTTCCTTCGGAAAAAAGAACTCTGAACAATTTATTCCAGTTTATGTCACTTTTCATTTCATGTACAGTATTATGTACATAGTAGCTTTTATTTATTTAAAGGTATATAATTTCTTTTGTATGGATGACATTTCAAACACTTGATTATACAAGGTTTATCTTAGTATGTAATAGAACATTGAAGGCAGATTTTCAGTTAATCATGCAGAGATTTATTTCATTTTTTAAAAATAAAGCTTTTGTATAGTTTTCTCATGCTTTTTTTTTTAAGAACTCCGAAACTCCAGAACTCCTGTGACTGTTTTATATTGTTAAAGGAAATTGAATACATTTGGCTACATTGTGCCAATGAAAACTCTGGTGGGCTATTTATTTAGAAAAGGCACTGTGAAAGGGCTAAAAAAAATGCTTAGCTAAACACAGTTCTCCTTTTAAAAGTTCTACTCCATTAGATAATATAAAATGTTGAACCGTGTTTAAATAAATAAATGGTAGTTTAAACGTCGAGGCTGAAAAATTGCACATAATTGTTGAGAGCTATTTTCTTTAGCAGAATCAGTGTAACAGTAGGAGCCATGTTACCGCTCTCGTTTTTTGTGGATTGCAGATTTTGCTGGAGGTGCAAGGGTTTGGGAGATAAGTCAGTTGCCTTTGCCGATAACTTTCCAAGTTAACAGGTTGGGGGGGGGGTGGGGGGCAGGAAATGTAGTACAACCTTCTTACCTCAAAGAAATGCTATTGGTCTATTATCTGTGACACTGCTGCAATGGATTCGTTTGTCTCTTGACAGACCATAATAAACACATGAGCCATCCTCTTTTCTAAATTAATAGACTGTAAAACAAAAAGCAAAGCAAAAAAAAAAAAATCTCATGCATTCAAACAATCCTCAAAAACAACTAGAAGGAGAATTACCATTTTTGTCTTTTTTGGATCATGTCCAGTGCAAGCCTAGGCATGTCTACTGAGAAGTAAGTCCCATTGCATTGAATGGAACTTCCTCCCAGGTAAGTGTGTATAGGATTACAGCCTCCATACCTTGGAGTAAGCCCACCAGACATAATGAACTTCCTTCTAAGTAGATGTGCACAGGAATGGGCTCTTAATCGCTCATTCAAGTATTATTTAATAAAATTTGTTTCTGGGGTAGTGAGCAGGAATGTAGACTATATCAGGATGACATTATATCAGCTGCAGGTAGTTTCAGAAAAATTATTTCACTTTTGATAAACATCAGAAGCATTTGTTTCTATATAAGCAAATTTTATATTTTATAGAAATTTTATATATATAATCTTTCTAAATCCTAAACACTTCTATTAAAGAAACACTTCTATTACCAAAAACAAACAAACAAAAAACCCACAAATAATCTTGTAGCACCTTAAAGACTAACAAGTTTATTTCAGCTTAAGCTTCTGTGGACTAGAGTCCATTTGATCAAATGAACTTGGTCCACAGAAGTTTATGCTGATACTTATACATCTGTTACTACTTTTGCTGCAACTTGATTAGTATGGCTACTGCTATGAAATTTCTATTGCAGCATCATCCTATGCATGTTTACTCAGAAGTAAGTCTTCATGTGTTCAGTGGAGTTCAATCCTAAATAAGTGCATCTAGAGTTGTAGCATTGGAGCTCTTTTTGAGAAAATATTTCATTTCAGTTGCTTGACCTAAATTTAAATTACCAGAAACCTTGAAATAAACTGCAGTTCATGTACTGTGATATTCATTAATATGAAAGTCTCCTATGAATTGCTGTTTTGAGGGATTTTTGCAAGATAATGAAAGTTACAATTAATTTAGGAAACATTTGTGATTTAGGGTGCAGTCCTACCCTGTGCTGGAACAGGCAAGCAAAGAGGCTTGCGCTGTATCCAGCGCAGGATAGGGGCCTAAAGTGGCTCAGCCAGAGGCAAGGGGAAACTTTTCCCCTTTCGTTCAAGTAAGGCACCTTTGCCCCTATGGGTCTCCTTGGACTTGCGCCACCTCCTGAGGTGGCACAAGTTCGAGGAGAGTGGAGCTACTTCAAGCTGCTCCGAACTCCAAGGAGTGGGGGTTAGGATCCAGCATAAGTGCTGGATCCCAGCCCCACCTCCTGCTCCCCACCCACCCGCTCCTGGGCTGTCCACTGCCCGCCCTCCCGCTGCCCAAGAACACCTCCCTCTCACCTCCCTCCCACCTCCTCCCTGCCCTCCCCAGAGCAAGGCTCTGAGGAAGCTGGCACAGAGGCTTGTGTCAACCTCTGCAGGCCTGGCTTACTCCCCAGGAGATGCAAACATGCTTTATGGCACATTTGTGACCCTCCTGGGCTGGTGCAAAGGACTTGCGCCACCCCAAGTGAAGGGCAGGATTGTGCCCTTAGACAGATAGAAGGCTATGGTGTTTGGAACTGATGAGAGTAAACCTATTGATATTATACATATGAATTTTCAGAAGGTGTTTGACTCAGTCTCTCACCAAAGTCTCCTGAGAAAGCTCCAAAGCTGGAGAATAAGAAGCAAAGTCTTTTTGTGGATTAGGAACTGCTTGAGGACTAGGAAACAGAGAGTGGGTGTCAGTGGACAATTTTCACAATGGAGAGAGGTGAAAAGCAGTGTGCCCCAAGGACCTGTCCTGGGACCAATGTTTTTCAACCTGTTCATGAATGACCTGGAGTTGGGGATAAGAAACAAGGTAGCTAAGTTTGCAGATGACACTAAACTTTTCTGGGTCGTGAAGACCAGAAGGGATTGTGAAGAGTTCTAGAAGGATCTCTCCAAACTGGGGGAATGGGCAGCAAAATGGCAGATGTGTTTCAATAACTAATGTACATTGGGGTAAGAAATCAAAACTTCCCATATACGCTAATGGGTTCTGAGCTGTCTGTGATAGCTCAGGAGAGAAATCTTGGGGTGGTGGTGGAAAGCCTGATGAAAGTGTCTTCTCAGTGTGCAGTGGTGGTGGTGAAGAAGGCCAATTCCATGCTCAAGATAATTAAAAAAGGATTGAGAATAAAATGACCGATATTATTATGCCATTGTGCAAATTGACAGGTCAGTTCTGGAATATTGCGTACATTTCTGGTCACCACATCTCAAAAAGAATATAATGGAACTGGAAAAGTTGCAGAAGAGAGCAACCAAAATGATTAGTTTGCTGGGCACCTCCTTTATGAGGAAAGGCTACAGAGTTTGGGGCTCTTCAATCTAGAAAAAAAGGTGTCAAGAAGGGGGGGGAACATGATTGACACACAAAATAATGCATGAGATGGATAGAGTGGATAGAGGGATGTACTTTTCCCTCTGGCTCAACACCAGAACCAGGGATCATTCATTAAAATTGAGTGGTGGGAGAGTTAGAAGAGGAAAAAGGACGTATTTCTTTACTCAGCGTGTAATCTGTGGAATTCTTCACCCACATGATGTGATGAAGTCACCTGGCCTTGATGCCTTTGAAAGGGAATTGGACAGACTTATGGAAGAAAAGTCCATCACAAGTTACAAGCCATGATGGGTATGCAGCCTCTGGTTCTAGAAGTCAACTATCTCTGAATGCCAGATGCGAGGGAGTAGAGGATATAGGTCTTTTGTGCGCTCCCTGAGGCATCTTGTGGGCCACTGTGAGATACAGGAAGTTGAACTGGATGGGCCTTTGGCCTGATCCACCTGGGCTCTTGTGTTCTTATGAATTTATTATAAATAAAGTTTGAAAAAAATGTATTTTGGGTACATTAAGTAATATATTTTTGAATAAAGGTGTACCATTTTCAGTGTATGAAATGGAAGATTATATTATTCTTTGAATTGTTTTGTTGAAATATAGTTCTATATTTTAAGATGCAATAAACCTGTAATAATAGCTTGCTCTTCCATGCCTCTTTTTGGGGGGAGGGGACTATACTACACTGCAACATCATGTTCACTTTCATCTAAATACAAATAGCCTGTTATTGTAATTGGGCAGTGTAAATGGAAATGTGCAAGATCTCTCAAGGAGATAGGGTGTGGTGTTAATAGTGGCCCCTTGCTCTGGTAGGCAAGCATGGAGTTAACAACAGGGTCTTAGACTGCAGTGAGTGTGCTGCACAGCTGTAGCCACTTTGAAGTAAAAAGGCCCTCAGGGTTAAGAGCAGCACCTGCAGGAAGGAAAAGGGGTGTGGGTAGTAGGAGGAAAGCTTGGAAAAGGAAGGAAGGAGACAGAGCAAGAGATACACTGACAGACTGAGGAACTACTGGACTAGCTGATGGACTATTGGACCTGTTGAGTGACTAATGGACAGAAGGGTGAATGGACTTCTGAGGATTGCTGGAACAGGGACTGTTGGAGACATTCCCAAGACTAGCTGAGGACCAAGGTGTTGCTGTGGAGGCTGGAGAAGTTGCTGGCAGGACAGGGAAGGAAGGAGGACATCTGTAGGTTGAACAAGCAAGCTGCCCTGGTGGTAGGATCCTGCAGTACAAAACAAGGCCATTGTTGGGTGCAAAGGGGGCTAATTAGCTTAAGGTGGTCATAGGTAGACCTTAATAGCTTAAGATGGGCCTAGCTTAGACCGGGAAATTGGCAAAACCAGCAACACAGTCCTAACTTGTAGGCAGGAGGTCTGGCTCAGTTGGTAGAGCTGCCACCTTGTATGCCTGAAGATCTGAGGCTGTCAGTTTGAAACAACTGGAAGTACCCCAGAACTGACAACATGCTGATGTACTGATGAGTTGATCCTCGGTGGCAGAGAAGAGTTGCCGTCAAGTGGAGCTTGGGAGGCAAAGGGCCAGAGAGAGGCCAGGCCAGGAAGGAATCCAGCTGGAAGGAGGAGTTCTATGAAAGACTAGAACTATTCAATTGTAAAAATCCCTACGGGAGTTTAGAACAGCCTGCCTATGTAAACCACCTTGGATTAAAGTCTGAGGAGAAATCTGATGACCAAAGAAAGGCGGTATATAAATACCTGTATAAATAAATAAAACTTGTACTAGAACAGGCAGGCCAGTGGCCAGTGCTGTATGCAGTGCAAGTTTGTGGCTGGCTGAGGCTCGGCCCAAGGCAAGGGAAAACTTTCCCCTTACCGCAGGGAGAGCTACAGTGGTCCCAATGGGTCTACTCAGGTCTGTGCCACCTAACAAAGTAGTGCAGAACACAGCAGCTTGGAGTTGCTCTGCACCGCCTAGGAATGGGGGCTAGGATCTGGCATAACTGCTGGATCCTGGCCCTGCCTCCCACTTCCTGCTCACCCACAGGCCTGCCCACCTTCCACCCTCTCCTGCCCCGAAATGCCTCTTCCCCGCCCTCTGCCTGTCCCCCCAGATCCCTGAGCTGGCCGAGCTCAGCCGGCACAGTTTTGCCTTTCCTTGCCACTGCAGAGGCTGGATCTGGGCTCTGTGGGCCAGTGCACCTCTGTGCGCCAGCACAGCTTACTTTCACAGAGGTCCAAACATGCTTTATGGCACGTTTGCAACCTTCCCAAGATGTCACAAGGGAGTTGCGCCTGCCGAGCGCATCTTTAGGATTGCACTCACAGTTGCCTAGAGTCAGGGCTGGCTCATTCATGAGACCAACTAAGGTGGTCACCTCAGAATGATAAATCATGCCCACACTGGGTGCCATGTCTACCACTCCTCCCCTACCCCTTATTTGTAAAAGAAGGAAAATGGAGCGGAAATAATGGAGGAGAAATAAAAGTGTGGAAGAGAAGTTGGCTAGTAATGGCCATTCCCCTCTTTCTTTTTGAATCCAGGGAGGGTGTTTAGTGTGAATAAAAATTCTACCTTTATTGAACCATTACACTTATACCATTGGTTAATCAATTAAAAATGTGATAAAGTTAGTGTGTGTGTGTGTGTGTGTGTGTGTGTGTGTGTGTGTGTGAGAGAGAGAGAGAGAGAGAGAGAGAGAAGCTATTTGAATTCATTGCTAACATTGCTCCTCTTTGGAAGGAACAATATTGGCACCTACATTTCCTCATGCTCCAAAGGCTTGTATTATGATATACCATTGGGGTTTCAGTTGTACATGCATCCAAGCATGCCTCTTTCTCATATTGGCTCAAAAAACACTTTCCATGTTTCTGTCAATTTGAAAAGTACTTGTATAACACTTCCTTTCAAGTCAATGGCCAAGGTTGTTACATTTCCATGCAAGATTCTTAAGAGAGTGTTGCTGGTCCAATTTTAATTAGTTTAAACTTTCTGGCTCCTTGGAGACCTCAATGGATTCTTAATTACATTCCAGAGCAGCTAACTAAATATGCAACAAGTGACAGGAGGCTAAAAGCTGCTATTACTGAGTTAATTGTATTTTAAAGGGCAAATCTGAATCCGCCTGAATCCATTTAGCTTGGAACCCTCCATTTTGTAGTCGGCATGGAAGCTACTCGTTTGTCCAAAATTGCATTTGAGACACTTGATGTGGGATACTTGAAATGGCATAGCAAATAGTAGCTCATAACAAGTTCTTGTTCGTTTTCATTAGCTCCATGGTAACCACAAGACATTTACTAAAAGCCTTGTCAAATTAGCAGTCCTCCCTTTTTAAGAAAAATAAATAAAAGTGAACTTCCAACTTTAATACAAACAGATTAGCTACAGTGTTGTGTCACCCATGGCTAATGCAACAGTTTATCCACAACAGAGAACTGATGTAGCATAGTAGCTAAGAAATGCTAGCCTCTGGTATGAACTCACTAGGTTCATACCAGTCAAGCCCTCCGTCTCGGCCTTTCACAAGCAATATGATAAGTATGAGAGAAAGTGGGTTTAAGTAGGAGTTTAAGAGACCCTCAGTAAGTTTTGGCTTGCAAGATACAGTGCCCCCTTCAGTTGGAGGCTTGTGGCAGTGGGTGCCTAAATATTGGGGGGGGGGGGTCATGGTACCCTCCTGCTTAAATGGGTCACAAGCATGTGCTTTTTCAGAACAAGAGAAGTCCATGCCATCCTTGCTGCTCCTTCCATCAGATGAAGAGAGGGATTCTATAACCCTGATCCTCCATTTCTAGTTCTTCTCTGGTTTTGTCATGCCTTGGGAATGGCCAGGACAGGCCACTGGAGAAAACTGGAGAAAACTGACAAAGCAGTTGTTCAACATCATAGTCAAGGACAGGCTGAGGTCAAACTGCAAGGAGTTTGTCCAATAAGGGCAAGGTAAGAAAGTCTTCTTGGTTGTTCTAATAAATTGCTCAGACTGCCAGATTGACTTGGAGGGTTTCATTAGGCCTGAGGGATTGCCTAACCACATCCAGGCTGTCAGTTGCCTGCATCCTGCCCAGCATTCTCCCCTACCTAGAAGGTGCCCTTTCTCCAGGATGCTTGCCAAAGAGCTAGGCTTGTTGGAGGATTGCAGGAACACCCAGTTCAAGACACACACCTAACACACACACCTCAGTGTCTTTCAGATTTCCGGGCATGGAGTGAGTGAAGGGACAGAAGTGTTTGGAAGCCTGCTAGAGCACCAGAGGGTACACAACAAGCAATCCAATGTGGAGGATTGCAACCCCCTCTCCAAGGCAATAAGGATGCAGTCACTTCCTGGATGTCTCATGAGGGCTTGGGATGACTGGTTGACTTACAGTTTCATCTATTTATTTATTTGATTTAAAAGATTTATATCCCGCCTCTCCCCTTGAGAACAAGGCATCCAGGAGTGATAGGGAAAGAAAGATGAGGAAAACAGATACGAGAAAAATATTGTAACAGAGAAACAAGACCATTCCCTACAAAAAGAATGAGGCAAAACACATTTGGAAAGATAGACATTGCCTATTGAAGCAGCAATAAACAAGAAGTTACCACAGTAATAGTCTGTGTATTCAGAGAATTCTGTACAGGAACTGGAAGCACTTGTTCAGAAAAAAATACACAGGACCAGTTCAGATGATACCATCCTCCAGCTTGCCCAAGTCAGGATGCACACATCCCACCCTCAGCTGCCATGTCATTCCACTCCACTTACTGATGTGGGGGGAGCAGGGTCGCCAAACATGTGAAGGAGTTTCTTGCTATTCTTATATAGGATGGAGAAGTTTGGACCTGCACAAAATGCTGCACAGTCTTGAATGTGAAGTGGAGAGAATTGTCGGCCTGACACTTCAAAACTATATTATAATTCCACCTTAGACTGAGTTAAAGGTAATAATATTAGGCTGTTTGTTGCCCAGCACTGATGTTAGATGCTTTTTTAACCATTCTGTCATAAGCATGAACATGCCTTTTAATGTAGGGGAATGTTCTGTTCTCCTTTGTATTCCACGCATTTCTGCCACTGTGCTGTGGATGTCTGTTTACTGCCCTGCCTCCAGGGTAGTTTCCTTTAGAGGCTGCCACTGCTTACTTGTGGCCCACTGTATGTGTGATCTGTTTTATTATTCAAGGCTAACAGGTCTCATAGGACAGTTCTTGCCCAGATGCTGCTCAAGAAACAGAACAAAGGCAATGCTATGCCAGGTCATTCCTTTTTTCCCCCCTTGCTGTCAGGTCCTGCTTAAATAAGTCTGCTTTCTTACTTCTCCTCCTCTCTCCCCTTGGACTTATTAGGGAAGTGTGTTTGGTTAGCTGGTTACTCTCAGGGGTTAGGCTGCAGTAGAGCCGATATGCACAACATACTATCTTTTCTTGTTAAGGCTGCCATTTACCAGGTTGTCTTAAAAGTAAACCTGTACATGAAGAGTGGTTCCAGAAGGTCTAACCTCCAACAGCTGAAATGAAGGTGGGCGGGTTCAGCGTGATTCCTCTCTTGGGTTGAGAACACATTGGCCCAGAAGACCAAGCACCATGTTACTCTAAATCAGGGGTTCTCAAACTTTATGCACTGGGACCCACTTTTTAGAATGAGAATCTGTCAGGATCCACCGGAAGTGATGTCATGACTGAACGTGACATCATCAAGCAGGAAAATTTTTAACAATCCTAGGTTGCAATCCTACCCACACTTACCCAGGAGTACATCCCATTTACTATCGTTGTTAAAAGTACAGATCTGTCACATTTCCCCAGATGCAGTCACATTCCATGGGAACATCAAGTCTAATATAAAAATAAAGTATTGAAATGAATGGGGACCAATCTGAAATTGGCTCACGACCCACCTAGTGGGTCCCGACCCACAGTTTGAGAAACACTGCCCTAAAAAAATCTTTGACAGACTTGCTTAAATTTGGTAATGTCTCTTTTACAACAAAAAGCATTACTGGGGGAGGAATTTCAGACTGAGAACATGGAACATGCAGGGAGGGAGTTAAGCTTGGCTTGTGCCAAATTGCTACTTTGGGAGCAACAGCTACTTTGGGGAAGTTTTTCCAGCAGAAATATGGCAGGGGGGATTTAACCCCTCCCTCCATTTCTGAGTGCTGGATCAGGATCTGGATCAGGAGTCCCAGCATCTGTTTTTTGTTAAAAGAAAGATAACCAAGCTCTAGCATTTGAAATGATACGTTTAGTTTGATCTTAACCCACAGGGACTACTGAATAGATATTTAACATTTAAGTTGCTGCACTTCTTTAGATGAAATCTACAACACAGTAGCATCACATGTCCCTGAATACATGTGGGGAATGAATGAAGGGCTATACTGTATGTATCCTGAAATCATAAAGGCTGCAATCCTATCCCCATTTTCTTGGGAGTAAGCTCCATTGACTACAATGGGACTTACTTCTGAGTAGACAGGCACTGGATTGCACTCTCAGATACTTCCACATCTCTTAGGAACCTGAAATTTGGGAATTCCATATGCCAAGACATCCTGTCTACTAGGTAAGTTTAAAGATAGTACAGCTGGCACATGTACCTTGAAAAGTATACACCCAAATAGTGAAGGTGCTCCCAACCTAAGGCTACAGCTCCAATCTGATGATTGGCAATAAGTACGTTCATTGAACATAATGGGGTGTAATTCCAAGTAAATATGTATAGGATTGTGCTGTAAGATTAGATTATTTAAAAAATATGAAGGGGGACATATTTTATATCTAATAGTCACAGTTCAATACATTAACCCAGTGTTATTCAAACTGTGCAGCGCAGTTCTTTAGGGAGGTGCCAGGAACTCAAAGGGGAGGCGCGGGATGTCCTCTCGCAGTGATATAGTCACTCCGCTGGGCAGAAGATGACCATCTTCTGCCCGTCGTCTGCACTTTTTTTTAAAGCAGAAGAAACAGGAGTTGCTCAGCTTCGAGAGTGGCTGCTGCCTCCCCTCCCTCTTCTCCCTCCACTCCGAGGCTGAAGTTGTTTCCAAAGCTCTTCGACTCCAACCCCCATCTGGCAAGTACCGAGCATGCTCAACTTGCAGTCCTTAACCCTTGCTGATCCTTGTCTGGTTGGTTCCTAGTTCCCAGCCTGGGATCGATTCTCATCAAAGTGAAATCTCTTTTTTCAACCCCTCCCTCTTCCACTCCCCCCTTTCGATCTCCAAACCTTCCCGCTTTCCTCCCCCTTCCCAAATAAAACACTTCCTATTTTACAGTCACCAGGGGTCTTAAAGTTGTTTCCATGCAGTTGGCAAAGGGGGAGGGGAGAAACAAGCACACACTTTACTTGGCCAGGAGCAGAAAAAGGGTACTGTTTTTGAAGTGATTTATTAATCTTGTTGTTTGACTGAAGAGGAAAGGCTGTATTTTTAAAGTGATGAATCGTGCTATTTGAAGGGAATACTTATCAGCCATTGATGAAGTGATTGCCAGCCCAATCCTATCCACACTTTCCTGGGAGTAAGCCCCTTTGACTCTAATGGGACTTACTTCTGAGTAGACATGCATAGGCTTGCTGTGTATTAATAATATTTTTAATATCTGCATTTAATTAATAATATGATTAGGTTGGTTGGCAACCTTCAGTCTCGAAAGACTATGGTATAAGCCTACAGTACCCGGTATTCCCAGGCGGTCTCCCATCCAAGTACTAACCAGGCCTGACCCTGCTTAGCTTCTGAGATCAGACGAGATCGAGCATGTGCAAGGTAACTAAGGTAACTATATGATTAATATACTTAATATTAATATACTTAATATATATTTAATATTTAATATTATATTATAATAAATATAATATTTATTTAGGGAGACAGGCCAGGAAGACAGACCAGGGACAGACTGCAATTGCTTCCAGTGTGGAAGGGATTGTCACTCCCGAATCGGCCTTTTCAGCCACACTAGTGTTCTGCCAAATATCTCAACTCCCTTCTAATGCCCGCTTTTTGGCTAATTAACACCCCCCTTTTCCAAGAAGCACAGCCGTGGTGTGCAAAGGAATAAACAAAGGACTTCTTATCTATAGCAATTAACAAGAATTTATTGCTACAAACACATACACTCCCTGCAAGTCCTCTTGTCCAGAGGCTTTCCCTCCCCAAAACTCCACTTAACTTAGTGGGTAGAGGTCTGAAGCCTCCAGTCAAAGTCCAATCCAGTCTCCAAAGCACAGTCCAGTCTTCCCAGTCCAATCTTCTGCAGTAGAGTTCCTCCTCTCCAGCCGTGGTCTCTCCAGCAGAGTGTCTCCTCCAGCAGGGTCCTGGCAGTCCTCTCTTCTGTGTCCTCCAGCAGAGTTCTGACAGTCCCCTTCTCCCAGTGTGGGTCCGTCCGGGTTTCCCTCTGGGTTAGCATCCGGCTTCCTCTGGGTCAGCGTCCCGCTTCTGGCTCTGGGTCCTACCTCTGGTCAGCGTCCTGCTCCTTGCTCTGGATCAGGGTACAGCTTCCGGCTGGGTCAGCATCCTGCTCTTGGTCCTGGGTCAGGGTCTTGCTTGGCCAGCCCTTTGCTCCTTCTGAAGCTGCCTTTTATCCTGCAGCCCCTTGTTAAGTCCAGATTCAGCTCAGCTGTGAGCTACCTTGCTAGCCCCTTGTTAAGTCCAAATTAGGCTAAGCTGAGCCATCTCTTCAGTCCATGTCCATTCAAAGTCCCATCAAGGTCAAATGAAGCTCAGGTGTCCATCCAGGTCTCCATTGACCTTGATTGATTACAGCTGTGGAGCCAGCCCTGCCCTTCCCAAACAGCTGTCAAAACATGGAATCGCTGTCAACACCACATCGTCCACCTGATGATCTTCTGATCTTCCATTACAACTAGACGCTGTTCCAGAACCACCATTCAGATACCATAGTCTTTCAAGACTGAATGTTGCCAACTCAATAAATGTAATATTATATTTAATATAGTTAATATTTCTGGCCACTTCCTGTTTAATGATGTCACTTCCAGCCCTCAGGAACATGATGGGAAGTCATGGTCAACAGCCAAGGGGGGTCAAGGGAGCCACTGGCCGGAAAAGTTTGAGTACCACTGCATTAACCTGATAATATCTGACACCTGCTAATGTGCTCTTCAGCAGGTATACACATGACACAGAATGGGTTTGTGGACCTTCCACTGACTATTAACTGCAGAAATACTGTATAATAATAATATTCGTATTTAACATGCTCAAATCAGCAAAGGGATCAGCAAATCCATTGGCATCCAGGAATGCGTATCCATAGAATACATTCACTTTTTCCTCTTCAGTCTAATTGTTTGAAATACGATTGCTCTGAGATCTGTATCTATTAATGTTTATAGAATAAACTTCTTTTAAGAATTAGAAGGCATGTTGTGCACACATGAATTTCTATGAGTTGTTTCATTTGAACACATAGGAATTAATTTGGTCACAGATAAGTGTGGTGTGTGTTCATAGAAACAAATACAATTATATTTTTATGAGACTTTTATTAGACTGATAGGATATTACTTAATCCTATCAGTACAATCTCAGAGAGAAGTGAGTGGGGTGAGGGGGGAGCCCTCTCCTTGAAGGGGTACTAAATCAGACTGCTTGTTCCTTTCAATTCAACATGTGATTCCACTTTTCACTCCTTGCTGGCCTAGCAGTTACACTTAAATCTGGTACCACATTTGACTTGTCACTTTGGTTGAACTGTAAAGATGGAATAGAACTATTCTGATCAATCAATCAATCAATCAATCAATGGTTAACTACCTTTCTTTATATTGTCTAGTGACAGGACCTGTAAATGCAAACATTTGCCCCTTTACTTCTACTAGGTGTGATATTAAAATTAATTTACTTGCAAGCAAAGTGACATAACTGAGATTGCAAAGAAGCTAATCTGATTGCTATAAGAGTCAGATCTGAACACTTTCACCATCCATTGGGCATTATCCTGTAGTTACCTTGGGACGCTGTATTTCCCCTACTACTTGGGAGTAACATTGTAAGGGTGCCACCTTCTGACTGGCTAACTTTTCTTTTCAACACTTATTTTCCATCCATTCCTTAGATTGGAAGAAAAGAAGGGGCTTCTTATTTCCTTATGATAAATAACTAGATAAAGTGCCAGGTAGAGAAACAATATCTGAATTGTTGCCAACAGATAAGCCCTAAAATTTGCATCGTTTCATAAAGATTTGAAAACTAAAGAACAGAATTAAAAAAATTTGGAGAGCTGATATAAAGGAAGACTCTTTAAAGTTAAGTTATGGAAAAATGCACATCTACTTCCTACTGTGTAGCTATTTCTGAACAATATGGCTGAACCCAGGTTGGAAAGAGCTGGTAATTATTTTTGTTGTTGATGGAGAGATCAAAGGTTACTTCTCAGGAAGTAAGGAGAAGGGAGTTGGTATCTAATGAAAAGATTTATATAGTGCATAATTCAATGTATGGTTTGCACATTAACCTAGTGCTAATGCATGCAGATGACAGCAGAAATGTAAACACCTTCGTACAAGATTGATTATAATTGGTGAAAAGCCAGTTAATCTGCTAGCCGTGACTATCTCAAGCATCTCCAGCAGCTGCCACATTACAATATCACACTTTTGGAAAAGGCTAGTTATTCTGAGGATTTCTGCCTGGCTTTACCAGTGGCGTAACATTTTTTTTCCTTTTAACAAGAAAATGTTTGATTTTCATATGCAGCAGTCAGGGACAACATGGCCCCATGATTTCTTCTTTTTAAAAGTGGACTAGAGAGAGCTGGCAATACGTAGAGATCATTTATAAATGACTTTTCATAATTGAGTGTACTATGACCTCATGGTCAGTGGATGAGAGGTAATGTTTACTTCTCCACAGTTTCCTGATACCAGGCCAGGATTCCATGAAATGGCTTTCTCATATTTCCAGATTCTTAGCTGGTCTCACATATACAAATGGGTTTTTACAGTATTAAAGGGTTCCTCAGTCTAAGATTTGAAAAGAAAAAAGAAAGAAAAAGGTTGGGTGAGCAAGGCAGAAATATGGCACGAAAAAGCTGCACTATGAAAGAGGAATTGTTTCATTTTTGCAAATATCACCTTCACAGCACAATCCCAAGCATACAGGTTGAGACTAATTATTCACGTGGGTTCCCTTCCAAGCACTCACGTGGATTAAAAAAAAAACGCATTATAGCAAATCAATTTAAAAAACAGTTTCTTTGCTCCAGTGATTGAAAAACAGCCTTGCTGACCTTTTGACTCTCAGGAGTCATTAAGAAGACAATCCATCAGCACTTCTCTCAGCCCCTCCCTTCACCAATGCAAAATGATCACCTTTCTTTCTTTGCTGGGGAAAGGGAGGGGTCCGCAGGAGAGAGAAGGATTGATGGATTGTTAGCCTGCTGCCCTCTCTCTCTCATTAAGGAGGCTGTTAAAGGACTGTTCAGTTTTTAAAACTGATTTTAAAGGGATGCATTTTCCCCTTCTCCAAGGATCAGCACATTCTTTCTCATTTGCAGGGGCCATTCGTGTTGAGTCGAATCCATGTATAAAAAATCCGTGTATAAATAGGTTGGACCTGTACTTACTCAGAAGCAAGTTCCATAGTGAAGTCTTCCTTACAGGGAAGTGTGTTTAGGAGTGCAGTCCTAATGTCTATTTTTTTAAAATGCGTGTTGGCAACATTCAGTCTCGAAAGACTATGGTATCGTGCTCTGAATGGTGGTTCTGGAACAGCGTCTAATGCGGCTGAAAAGGCCGATTTGGAAGTGACAATCCCTTCCACACTGGGAGCAAATGTAGTCTGTCCCTGGTGTGTCTCCCTGGCTACTTCCTTCTTAGCCTCTTTGCCTCAGTCTGTTGGCCAAGTGTCTCTTCAAACTGGAAGAGGCCATGCTGCACAGCCTGTCTCCAATCGGGCCGCTCAAGAGGCCAGGGTTTCCCACCTGTTGAGGTCCATTCCTAAGGCCTTCAGATCCCTCTTGCAGATGTATCGCAGCTGTGGTCTACCTGTAGGGCGCTTTCCCTGCACGAGTTCTCCGTAGAGGAGATCCTTTGGGATCCGGCCATCATCCATTCTCACAACATGACTGAGCCAACGTAGGCATCTCTGTTTTAGCACTGCATACATGCTAGGGATTCCAGCTCGTTCCAGGACTGTGTTGTTTGGAACTTTGTCCTGCCAGGTGATGCCGAGGATGTGTCGGAGGCAGCGCATGTGGAAAGCGTTCAGTTTCCTCTCCTGTTGTGAGCAAAGAGTCCATGATTTGCTGCAGTACAGAAGTGTACTCAGGACGCAAGCTCTGTAGACCTGGATCTTGGTATGTTCCGTTAGCTTCTTGTTGGACCAGACTCTCTTTGTGAGTCTGGAAAATGTGGTAGCTGCTTTACCAATGTGTTTGTTTAGCTTGGTATCGAGAGAAAGAGTGTTGGAGATTGTTGAGCCAAGGTACACAAAGTCATGGACAACCTCCAGTTCATGCGCAGAGATGGTAAGGCAGGGAGGTGAGTCCACATCCTGAACCATGACCTGTGTTTTCTTCAGGCTGATTGTCAGTCCAAAATCTTGGCAGGCCTTGCTAAAACGATCTATGAGCTGCTGGACATCTTTGGCAGAGTGGGCGTTGACAGCTGCATTGTCGGCAAAGAGTTAGTCATGCAGACATTTCAGTTTTTTGAATACATGTGATAATAATCAGAAAGTCGCATGCAGTTTCTCAGGACTGTGAACATTAGTACAAACTGGTTCTCTTTAATAAAGCTGCTAGAGTATGGACTGTAATGATAAGAATAATATATTTATTCAAATATTTCTGTCCCATCTTCCTGCCCCATCATGGACCCCAAGGCAGCTATCAAGGCTTATGAAATATAAATGTGTCCTAAAACAAAATAATTTTTTTAACAAAACAGCATCAAGAAGTATCCAAAATACCATAAAAACAGCAACTTAAATACAACAGGAAGGTAGGAAGACAAGGTGAATGCCATGGTAAGAGGACGATCAGCCTGATCCTCACCATTGCCCAGAGAATGGAGCAGCTGCAGGGAGCTTCTTTTCAGGATCATTTTGATTGAAAGGTGGTGTATAAATCTCCAATCAATCAATCAATCAATCAATCAATCAATCAAAAAGGCAGTAGCACATGAAAGTAAACCAGGCAACTATGCATTCTCAAGAACTGTGACCAAAAACACATTTGAACAATATTGCTTTCACCTAGTGCCTAAAGGCAGAAAAGGAAGGGGTTTGCTAGCTATTTCAGGCTGCGGATTGTATGGGACGGAGTAACCAGATACAATGGAGGACAAAATGCCTGTACCTTTAGACATTGTATAGAAGAGGGAATTGTGACAGGTGCAGCTCAACATGGAAGAGTTTTTAAAAGCTGCACCTGCCAAAATTTCCTCTTCTATACAGTGGTTAAAGGTGTAGGCACTCTGTCCTCCATTGTGTCTGGTCACCCTGGTATGGGAGAAAGCAGCCTTTTAAAAATCCAGGTCCCAAATCATTTAGGGCTTTAATGATTAAAAAAAAACAAGGCTTTGAATTGGGCCTGAGAACAAAATGAGAACAAATGAAATGAGTGCAGTGTTATGTATGAAGTGAAAAACATGGTTCACATCTTCAGCACTGTAGCTGCTGAATTTTGCGCTATACTTTTAATTTAATACCTTTTAATTTCCCTTCCACCTCTCCTATTAGGCACATTGCAATGGTACTCACAATGTAGTTGTTAACATTCTCCTAGGGTTTTTTTTTCTGCATAAACTAATAGGTTTCACATATATTACTTGCAGGAATTCCATCTTCACAAAAGATCATGTTACTTAATATTGACAGCTAATTTTTTCAGAAATACACACCTTGAGTATCTCTCTCTTTTTTTTTAAGTGCATCATGGAGTGCAGTATTGAGCATGTGACAGTCAGGTGACAAAGCAGAAATCTACGACATGCTAGGGAAGCCACAAAGAATATCTGCCAAATTACTTTTCTCAGTTACTTTTCTTTGACTCTATAGTTAACATTTCTTTACACCACAGATAACAACCCCAAACATACAAGCAAACCCTGTTAGCAGGCTACCTGTTCTGCATGTTGTTTATTCACTCCTCCAAATGACAAGAGACTACTTGCATTTTAGCATTGGGACCCACTTTTCAAAACAACACCTTATGGGGACCAACATAGCTTTACAAAAATAAAGTTTCACTTTACCAGCCACTCTAGCTGCTGTTTTTAGCCTTTTTGCTATGGTGGGGGAGAATGTTCCTGGAGTGCTTGTTGAGCTCCACATTCATAGGATCAGGACCATTTTGGTGGCCTTGTGTTCCCCTTTGCTTGGCCCCTTTGCTTCAATAAGAGATGAGGCACGTTCGCCTACTCATGAGCAAAACCACATTTGTGGCTCCATCTCAGTTTCCAATAAGACTCAATACATTTTCTTTGACAGTGATCAGCTTATCAGTTGCATGACCCACCAAAAATCCTGACCCACTGACTTTAGCCTTTTTTTTTCTTCTTGTCTCAGAGATCTGGGCCCCATTTAGGCTAGACTGTCTAGTCACACTGTGCTAGGAGACTAGAGTGAGTGACCGCACATTAATTGTGGCTTGAGAGAGGAGAACTTGTGGGGGGGGGGGTAGTGGTGGTGGTGGTTAGGATCCAGCATGTGCCTTTGTCACAAGAGTTCCACCCCCTATTAGCCCGCTCTCCATATTCCCCCTTCCCCACCCACAAACTGCCTCCACTGCCACCTTATCTGGACAGGAGGAGCATCCAGGTGAGTCTGGTGTGTGTGGTGTTCCTGGCCATTTCCACCAGTGGCAATGGCTGTGAGCTTTTGCTGCAGTGCAACAGGGCCTGTGGCAATAAATCACAAATAAGCCTTACATAGGATTGGGCTGCAAGGCAGGTAGCCTCTGAGGGCCCAATCCTATTCAATTTTCCAGTGCAAGTGCAGCTGTGCCCATGGGGCATGCACTGCATCCTGTGATGGGGAGGCAGTCGCAGAGACCTCCTCAGGGTATGGGAACATTTGTTCCCTTATCTCGGTGTTGCATTGCGGCTCCACCAGTGCTGGAAAGTTGGATAGGATTGGGCCCTGAATCATCTGCCTGATCAACAACACACTATCCCCGAATGCAGCCATTTTCAACCACTGTGCCGTGGCACATTGGTGTGCCATGAGTGGTCCACAGGTGTGCCACAGGAATTTGGGGGAAGGTCATTTATTAGTAGGCCAATGGGGGGGGTATGAGCTCCCCACTGGCAGTATGGTGTGCCTTGTCAATTGTCAAAAACCTGTTGGTGTGCCTTGGCAATTTTAGTGTTTAGTTGGTGTGCCGTGAGATGAAAAAGATTGAAAATCACTGCCCTAATGTCCTGCAGGTGATGTTTTACCCACTTTCCAACAGTGAGTAAAGACTGTCTCTTTTCCACAATACTAATCACCTGCTTAAGAAAAGGTTATGTGTGAACAAAACCTAGTAAGGAAGTCATTACGCAGTGATTCTCAAACTGTAGGTCAGGACCCATCAGCCTGAGAATCGCTGCCCTTTTCCCCTTAAAGGGTGGGGGTAGGGGGAAAGCAGCAATGTGATCCCCAGGATCGCACTGCTGCAGGATGCTGGTTTAAAACTGTATTTACTTGCTTCCGGGGTCTAGGGGTGTGGAGAGCCCTGCGGAGCCCTCTGCAGAGCTCCCTGCAGCTCGTATAACGTTAAAAAAGAATTGCAACCTGCTTCTGGTTTAGCGATTGCAACCAGGAAGTGGGTTACAATCTTTTTTCAAACATTCTACAAGCCGTGGGGAGCCCTGCAAAGCACTCGAGGGCTCCCCACACCCCCAGACCCTGGCAGCAAGTAAGTAAAGTAAAAAAAAACAACAGCCCCCCTTCCTCTGCAGTGGTACGATCCTGGGGATTGTGTTGTTGCTTTTCACGCCACCCCTGCAGTCTTGCAGTCTTGCAGACTGTTTAAATACACTTCTGTTTTATCCCAATCCCCCAGTACCATTGTACTGGTGGTGGAACTTTCTTATGGTGGAAAGTTCATAAAAACCTAAATTGAGTTATGCAGTAAAGATAGACGCCCGATCTCGTTTGATCTTGGAAGCTAAGCAGGGTCAGGCCTGGTTAGTACTTGGATGGGAGACCGCCTGGGAATACCAGGTGCTGTGGGCTTATATCATAGTCTTTCGAGACTGAAGGTTGCCAACCAGTGTCCCGAAGTGTTGAGCAGCACTGGAGGAAAGGTAGCAACACATGGCATAAAACATGATGGGCGCATTCCTATTCTGCACTGGAACAGGCAAGCCAGGAGCCTTGCGCTGTATCCAGTGCAGGATAATGGCCATAAGCGGCTCAGCCAGATAATGTGCTCAGTTATTTCCCCTAACCTCTGGGTAAGGGCTACTGGCCCCTATGGGTCTCCTTGGACCTTGTGCCACCTCTTGAGGTGGTCAAGTCCGAGGAGAGTGGAGCAACTTGAAGTTGCCCTGTTCTCTCTGGGAACGGGGGTTGGGATCTGGCATAACTGCCAGATCCCAGCCCTGCCTCCCACTCCCTGCCCGCCCACCCACCCCTAGGGCTGCCCACCACCCGCCCTTGCCCCTGCCCAGGAATGCCTTCCTCCCGCCTCCTCCACACCTACCTCACAGCCTTGCATCAGCACATCCAAGCCGATACAAGGCACTCGATGGAAGCCACCACGGAGGCTGAATTCAGCCTCTGTGTGTGTGCTGATGTGGCTTCCTCCTGAGGAGGTGCAAGTGGGCCTTACGGCGTGTTTGCGACCCTCCTAGGCTGTGCAAGGGACTTGCGCTGGCCCATGGGCGCCTTTGGATTGTACCCAAATCTCTGATTCAGCATCACTGGGTGCAATTCTATGCAAAGATATCTTGGAGTAAGCACCATTGAACACAGTTGGAGTTGCTTTGGAGTAGACATGCTGAGGATTGCATTGACAGTATCATTCGTTGGGTTGATTATCTGCTAAGATGGTATACTGATCCAATGATTCCTTATGTTTGCAGGAATTTCCATCTGGACATAGAGCTCTTGCACCTTCAAGACTGGATCCACCTGTGCAAAGGAATATGCATATTGATAAAATCTCTCTACCGAAATGATTAAGAGACACACAAGATCTGGGTGTGCATCAGAGTAAGCAGAGACCTTTAATTCAGACATTTGGGAATTTCAGCCACGCAACCAAAACTTTAAAATAATTGCATGCAGCTCAATTTGTTTCAATTTCTGAACTTCTTTCAACATGCAAGGATTTTAAGTAATGCAGACACACCACCAAGTGCAGAATCAAATTCATTTAGCTAGCAAAGTTTATTTTTCCATTCCCCTAAGCTATGTGAAAACTTCAAGTCTTGACATATTTCCCCCCATGCAGCTGTCAGAAGTCTGTTAATGAAGACTATCATTATTCAGGAATGTTTATGGTCATTGGCCTTTAAGTTGAGTTCATCAAAGGGCAGTACATGGATGGTTTTTTTTTGGGGGGGGGGGGGGACCTTTAGAACTACAACATTCCTATATTCTGCTGATTTGCTTCAGACGTTGACTGGTTGTACTGCTGTCTATTACCTGGTTTCTATAGTTAAAGACTGTGGGTGCCATCCAAGAAATGTGAGCACATTTAAATTCCATAGAATTTGTGCTTTTAACTTTGAATTTAAATTCCATTGCTTTTAATAGGACTTGTCTTCGGCACATCTAACCTTCCCTTGACTGCATTCACAAAAATAACATGTTGAATATTAGATTATAGTTTCCATGATACTGAAACTATGGGTCACCTAATTAAATTGATTGGCAGTAGGTTCAGGAAAAACAAAAGAAAGCTCCTCTTCCCAAAATGCCTAATTAACTTACAGCCCAATTCAATGCCAGCTGGGTGCCAGCGTACTATGTGTTGCTCCAGAGGAAGCTGCTTTTACAGCAGTCGCAAAGCAGCCTCCGCCAATGAGCTCTGCTGTGCTGCTGACAGGGTGGGGGCTATGGCAGCCTGCCATGCACCAGCAGACAAATGAAGACTTGCTGGAGTAGGTAAGGCTGAGCAGGGGGTGGAATAGGGCAGAGGGCAGAATGGGGGAAGTTTGTAGAACAAGGCAGTGATGGGTGCAGGGAGGAAGGTGGATCAGGCCCAAGACAGAGTGGGTTCAGTGGCTCATGCTGAATCCTGACACCCTCCCTGGGCCTGATCTGCCTTCCTGGGTTTATGTGGACGTGTGCCAGTTGACTCACAAATTGACCCATGGAGGCTGCTGGGTGTTATCCTGGGTTAAGGAGGCCTTTTAAGGGCTTCCTGGGCTTCTCTGAGTCTCAGAATGGTATAATGGTATAAAAATGTCACTTCTGGTTTCCCTCGGGAAACCAGAAGTCACATTCTTTTGATATGTATGAGTCATTTGAAGCCCACAGAGGCAGCGGCCAGACGCACACTGCCTCTGCGGGCTTCAGAAAGCGCTCTGGAGGAGATCGGAGTACAGCTCCAGTCCCTTTCAGAGAGTTCAGTTGGAGGCTGGGTCTGACCCAATGCAGGTCCGAGGGATCCACATTGAGCCAGTTTCACGAATGTAAAATCTGCGGATAAACAGGCTCCACCTGTACTGTCCCAGTATTGCAAATGTTTTAGAATGCAGACGGTCCCATGGTCACTCTCTGACAATTTCAGTTGGGAATGACAATTCCCTGACAATTCATAGTTGGGCAAGTCATTGCTATTTAATGTAGACAAAACTGAACCAAATGGATAAATGTTCTGATACAGGATAAGGCAGCTTTGTATGAATTTCATGATAGATCCCCTCAGAAAATCTGTATGTCTATAATGATCTAATCTCTCTCTCTCTCTCTCTCTCTCTCTCTCTCTCTGTGTGTGTGTGTGTGTGTGTGTGTGTGTGTGTGTGTGAGAGAGAGAGAGAGAGAGAGAGAGAGAGAGAGAGAGAGAACAAATAAATGCCAGCGGTGCAAATACTAAGGCTCCAATCCTGAACTCCATTAGTGCAGAAGAGCGCACTAATGGATCTTTTTCTATTTCCCACAGAAGGGTGAGTTTTTACTCAGGACTCTGAACACAGATTGTCCTTCTTGGATCAGGATGAAAGACTACTGGGTAAGTGAGATCTCCTGGTATTTGTTACAACACTGCCATATGGTGATGTGATTTTGTATTTTTTTCCTTGTACAGGAAACCAATTATTCTCTCTTAACCAGAGGGATCCTACTCCAAGAACACTAGAAGTGCAAACTGGGAAGTAAATCATAGTTTAAACAGTGTAACAGAAAAAGTAGCAGTGAAAAGTTGTGTGTATATTTAGAGTTGCCACCATTATTTTTGTGAAAAATTCAGCTGGTGCCATTTTTATAGGCATACAGTTGAATTGATGGGGAAGTTTTCTCCTGTTGAATTTTTAGCTCTTTCCTTCCAATGAAAAATGGTGGCAGCCTTGTATGTGCCCATCCTAAATGTGATACCTTTTAGGAATACTCCAAGAATTCAAAGAAATAATATAGAAACATTAAATTGCAAGTACTGTACGTTGTACACCTGATTCTCTAAGTGTGAGGGAAACAAATGTAAGAATTATTTTTTTAACTGTATGAGCAATTTATTAAACAAATGTCAAATATTACAGATAAGATATGAAACATAAATTATGTAATTACGTAATTAATCATAATTACACAATTTAATAAATCAGTATAGAAATAAATCAATAAATCAGCCTCAAGGAAAATTAAAAAGTAACATAAGGAATTTAGGGATTTTGAACATTCCCCAAAATACCAAGGTAATTCCCCCAGGGTACTCTAAATATCTTTGGAGAATTACGTATGTATTTTTAGTAGAGTAGATTTTGGAGAAAAATCTGCAAATTGTTCTCAGGTTGCAGTTTATATTACATGTCCCTGTCCTCTGTCAAGCTCAGACTGGGCTCTGAAGCTGAAAAAAATGCAACTTCCGGTTTCACAGAGAAACTGGAAGTGATGTTTTTATTGCCTTATAAAGCATTGGGAGGCCCAGGGAAGCCCTGGATGGGAGGAACTGGGGCAGAAGGGGGGTGCTCAGCTAGATCCTACACTCTGTGTTGGGTTGAAAAACCCGACACATAGCTCCAACAGTCTGCGCTGGCAAAATATCTGGCACAGACTGGAGAAGCTCCATTGAGGGGCCTATATTCTTACTTGGGGAAGGGGACGAATGTCCCTTCCCCTGAGGAGACTCTGGCGGCTGCTGTGGCATCCATAGGATGCAGTGATAGCCATTTCTGCGCTGCTGCTGCTGCTCTGGGCACTGAGCAGCTCAGGATTGGGCTGTTGAATACCTGACTTTACTCTAAGCGTGCATGTGTGGGAGTGCCTATAATGTTATATTTGCATATATTGACATTAATTGTATGCTGATGCGCATTCAGTGGGGGCTTCCCCCCTCAGGAGAAGTAGCAATCTAGTTGATGATGAATTTAAATAAATTTGTTGTTAAATAGACTTGGGAGCTAGGAAGGTGTAGCGGTTTGGGTAAGACATATTTCTGGAAGATACAGGTTCAAATCCCTGCTCAGCCACATCGCTTTCTTGAGTGACCTTGTTTTAGTCACTATCGCTCAGCCTGACCAACCTCACAGGGTTGTTGTGAGGACAAAAGGAGGGGAGGAACTATGTACACCACCCTGAGCATCTTGGAGAAAGGGTGGTATAAAAAACAGGAAAATACATACACACATAAAAGAACAAGTACACATGTAACACTAAAGGCATTTTCAATGCCTTAAGGATGCATCTCCTGCTCCCAGCACAACTGAGGACCCATGATGAATGGCAAGAGGAAGGGCTTTCTTTTTGCACTATATATCCCTACTTGTTTCTGAAATG
Source organism: Tiliqua scincoides (assembly GCF_035046505.1). Taxonomy (NCBI): domain Eukaryota; kingdom Metazoa; phylum Chordata; class Lepidosauria; order Squamata; family Scincidae; genus Tiliqua; species Tiliqua scincoides. The sequence continues at coordinate 171,074,339 of NC_089821.1, read as the reverse complement.
ATAAATGGGCGCATCACACAATCCAGGGTTAGTGATGTGGATGATACATTGGTCTTGCAGGAAAGATGGAAGCCATGGAACCTATGACAAAATTATAAAAATTACAGTTGTCTTTGTTTTTAAAGAAAACAACTTTTTTTAATCCTCGTGGCTGTGGAGAAACATTTGACAAAACACAACCCAGTTTATTTTTTAATGTATGCTTAGAGTATCTTGGATTGCAAAGAAAACAAATGGTGCAGTTTTATATGAGGCACAGCTCAATGTTTTATGAGCGTGATAAGAAAGAGGCGATTGTAATTCTTTGGGCTTGTAATGAGGGAAGGGAAACATTGGCAAAGACTGAGGGCTGGAGAGTGCACAGAAGGTAAAGGAGGCATGTTTAGATAATTATCTTACTGGAAAGTTATGTGATATAAGAAGCTGTGGATAAGTTTATGAATACGCACATGATGACCGGTGACAAATCGAACATTGACTGGACTCAGATGAAAATCTGAACCTATCATCATCCCCAAATTTGTTGTGGATAGTTACAGACAAGTATGAACTAATTTAGACTTGAATATACTTTTTCTCTGTGAGTTTAAAAATTTTAAAAAATGCATTTCTTAAATACCTATGTAAGATCATTAAGTATGACGAGTTTTATCAAAATCTAAGGAGGTGAAGTAGAAAAAATATTATTAAATGTGATGATTTGACATGGAATGACTTACTAAAAGCACAAGAGCAGGCCATGCAGCTGTGTTGGGGCATGTGAGCCTGTTCAGTTGGCCACCCTATGCATAAGGTACCTTTTTTCTTTCAGATTCCTGTTGTAAATGTTGAGAGTAGCACATTCAAAATATTGGACATAATAGGTTACATCTGAAGATATACTGGTGGTCTTGGCCAGCAATTGACAGGCTTTGTTAGGCTTTGTCAGGCTTCAGACTTAAGTTATTATTAGAGGCAGCTATGAGCACTCCATTTGAAAGGATGGTTACTGTGGCAATGCTGACAGGTTCTAAATAGAGCATTACTAGTGAGTTGGCTCTAATTCAGTGGTATTAATTAGCCGCAATGGAAAATGAAGGAAAATTAGTTCAAGTTCAGTGATTGCTTGTTACAATTTGTAAAAGAGCTCTCTGCTGTGGAGATATGTAAAATAATGCCACACTAAAAGTTATGAGGAAAACAAAGGTTCTCAGTGAGCTAATTTTACTCTCTTAACAAAGCTCAGCTTCAGGCTAGTCTTGTTATCTACCCATCCACTTTCTTTCCTTCATCACCTCAGATTTACAGATAGGGGTTACAATTACAGCCCTTTGTTTCCCCCTTAGATCTTTTTATCCTCTTAAAACCGTGTGCTTTCCTTTATTGTGTACCACTCAAGGCTGCAGAGATTTTACTTTAAAGTAATGCTTTGTGACCCTCTTTTTTCTTCTTCTTCTTTGTTGTGATGCTTAGTGTGCCCTCAACTGAACCTTCCCCCACTAATAGGCAAAAAAGGTGCTTCTCTTAACTGTTGTTGCTTCCTTACCTTTGTAGAAAGGTAACATTGGTGACATAGGAAGGGAGTTCATTTTGAGTTGAGAGGGTTTACAGGCCAGCTGGGTCCTTAGAATTCCACAAAGAGGTGAATTTCATGTTCAAGGGGCACTTTGGGCAATTTATCGCTCATGGCAGTTTTCCTGTCCTGTAGTTCAGTAATTCATGGACTTGCTTTTGAGCGACATGTTAATATATAGTAGCGGTTTCTGCAGTTGGGCATGTAAGGATGCCAGAGGTTAGTCTCACATATATAGAGCAAAGCTGCTGCTGACGGTTTAAGAACATGAAATGAATCTATCCTCATGTGCAAGTTCATGCACTCTAGTTTTCACAACCACATTGTGATTTGTTCACGGTGAGCAAAAGCTGCCTGATTTGATAACACTAGCCCCAACCAGTTTGATGGGGGTGGGACGGTGGGTGGGATGTAGCTAGGCCTTCATCTTTAAAAATCCAGCTCCACAGTCACTGTGGTGCATGCTACTCTGCTCCCATGAACAGTCATCAAGGCTAAGGGAAGCCCTCTTGTTTGAAACCACATAGGGAAAGACTGTTGGGGCTTAGCTCTGCCCTCCTCAGACAAGCACTGAGCCTGCTGAGAGCAGAGATCATGACTAATGAGCATTGGGGCAGGACTAGTTAGTGGGCTCCTGTTCCCCATCGACCTGAGTACAATGTAATGACTGAAGTGTAATTAATGAGTAATTACTAAATGTGAAAAGGACTGCACACACCAATTTCCCTAAATGTTAAGGGCAGTCAGTTTTTTGTTTTTTAAACTAAAAGTCTTCCAGGTTTGTAAATGTACTTCCTATATCCCAGATCTTCTCCAGTTCATATTCACTGAAATTAAATACCTACACCTCAATGTAAAATCTGGTAAAAATCCATATTTGCTGAACAATAAGGGTCTGAAATGCTGGCTCTTTATCCCATCTCCATATTCAAACAAGCTTATTTTTAAAAAAGCCTGATTACTATCATGTGCCTAGTTTTAGTATCATATATAGATTAATATGTGATGTTTATGGCATATATATATTACTACTTTGATGAGATAATATTTTATCAAAACTTTGAAAAACTAATAAAATGGAAAGATACTGGCATTACAATCAGAGAAAATGCTTGTTGTTTTTCATCTTGAGCAACACTTTTCCATGGTGTTCTTTCCTAAAAGAGCTATGAAGTTAAACCCCCAGAGTGCACGGCAAAAATGCATGTGTGTTGTTACACTTTTAATTAATCATTTCAACTTCAGAGAGTAAATTCACTGCAGGTAATGGCCTTCTAATCCTAGTGTAAACAATGTAATGACAGCATACTGGGGTAAACACTAATAGCATAATTAGGCCAGGTATTTGCCTTGGGCTTCCAAGGGGACCTTGCATACTTTCTCTGTTCTACTTCGTATGCCAAAAATGTGCGAGTGACTTAGCAGATGTACCCACATCTGAGGACCTATTCATATGACCCCTGAGGCTTACTTCACACATTACAGCCATAGTGTAGTTCAGTGATTTTCAACCTTTTCCATCTCCTGGCACACTGGCAGGGCACTAAAATGGTCAAGGCACCCCATCAGATTTTTGACAATTGACAATGTGCACTGTGCTGCCAATGGGAGGCCTACATCCTCAGTGGCCCTATTAATAAGTGACCTTCTTACAAACTCCCATGGCATACCTGGGAATAATTCACGGCACGCCAGTGTGCCATGGCACAGTGGTTGAAAATGGCTGGTGTAGTTGATATCAGGAAACACTGGGCTTTAGGTTTGTGTTACTCCATACTACATAGCAAACTGCTATTGAAAGTGAGGGATGTTTCATAAGAAAATTATGATATGGCATTGGGGATACTCTGCACGGGGGGGGGGGGGAGAACCAAAATCCATTCAGGAGAGTGAATAACCTTGAATAAGCCTAGAGGAGTTCCTTGGGTCCTGAACGGCTCCATGCGCAGCCCTGTGAGTGGCTGCTTCACTCAGCAAGTATACAATGGATAAGGGGGCCGGTTTGGATGATGCCACCCATCAGCCACATCCACCATGCCATTAAAAACTAGGAAGTGCACATCTCTGTTCATGTGCTGTTCCACTCCATATGCTCAAGATGGCCTAAAAAAGATCAACCGACAGAATAAACATTCCCGACTACATTTTTGGTTACATAATACTGTTCAAATTCTCTTTAAACAAGTCCATCTTCCAATTCTTAATATACATTTCCATTCTTGCTCTTTTTCTGCATTCTTCTGGCCAGAACTCTTTAAGCATTGCTTGAAATGGTTTTCTTCTCCACCCTGTCCTCCAACAGTAATCATGTTCTGGGGCAAGACTGCATGAGGACTACTCCACGTTACCATACCCCACGGAACTTCATTGTGTAAATATTTACCATTAACAGTATGATGAATTCACTTCTTGTCTCCCAGTGTTTTCATTAGAATAGAGGGTCAAATGCCTACAGTTAGATGACTTGGGTTTGTTTGTGCAGCCTACCTGCACAGGAAATGTCTTACATGTAATGATTTCCTTGGTTCAGTATATTTAGTTAGCAGAAAATGTAGATGTTGTGATACGAGGGACATGCGTGTCTGTAGGAGGTCAATAATTCTTTCTGGAAATGTTTATAACAATGTTGTCCATTGAATTCAATTCTGGTTTGCTAATGACCAAGAGTTGTTCAGAGTAGATGGCTGTGCACTTCCATCAAAAACATAGCATCAGGACAGCGTTCTTTCAAGAGTCACATCAGGGAACTAGAAGAGTTATAACCAAATTCTTCTCTAGAAAAAAGGACCCAATCCTAGCCAACTTTCCAGTGCTGATGCAGCCACAATGGAGCCCAGAGGTAAGGGAACAAATGTTCCCTTATCTTGAGAAGGCTTCTGTCACTGTTCCTGTAATGGAAATGCGCAAGATACCTCTCTAGGAAATAGGATGTGGTGTTAACAGTGGCCCCTTGCTGTGGCAGGCAAGCATAGTGTTAAGCCCAGGGCTCTGCACAGCTGTAGCCACTAGAGGCAACCAGGTCATTAAGGGATAAAAGCAGCACCTGAAGAAGGGAGAGTTTGGTGGGTGTAGAAGGAAGGAGTTTGGAGAGAAGAAAGGAGCTTAGAGAACTAAATTGATGGATTAATGGACGGAGGAATGAATGAACTGGCTGATGGACTAATGGACCTGCTGATGGACTAACTGACTATGGACAGATGGGTGAATGGACATCTGAGGATTGCTAGAACAGAGACTGCTGGAGACACTGGAGATTGGTGTGTGGCTGTCACGACCTGTTGAGAACCAAGTTGTTGCTGTGGTGGCTGGAAGCTGCTGGCAAGGAGAGGGGAGGACCTCGGTAGGTTGAACAGGCGAGCTACCCTGGTGGTGGGGTCCTGCAGTGCAGAACTAGGAACATTGATGGGGAACACAAGGGAGCTAATTAGCTGAAAGTTGACATATGTTCTCTTGGCGAAGCTTGGACTAAGAATTTGCATGGCTGCATCAGCACTACACCAGTCTGGCAGAATGGGGCTGCCTTCAAATTAGCTTTTGGCATTAGCACAAAAACAAAGCAGGCATCACTAAGCAGCTTTTAGCCACTTAGCTTTTAGTAGGAAAAAAAGGTTTATAGAACTCTCAGCAACAGATGAAAAGATGTGGGTGTAACAGTGCTGGTGAAGTGAGTGGCAAAGCAGGGAGGAACATGGAAGCCAAGATGCCTGAATAAACATTTCCAGAAATGTAATAAAGAAGCCCTCTTTTAATAATGTTTATAAGCTTGTTTGTTTATAAAGGCTTTGTCTGCTGCTGATAGACTCAGCGGCAATGGACCCGCCCCTTGCAGCACCCTGGGGTAAAGGTCTGCAATGCTGTCCCCTCTGCGAGATGGTGCCCCCCCATACTTAACCAGTGCAATGGAGCCCTGCGCAATGCTAGGAACGACTGGGAAAGTATTCTCAGGTTTCCCCGTGTTCTTAAACTTCCAGGAAACTGGAAGTACTGCTTAATATCATGTTGGAAGCCTCAGAAAGCTTCCCGCATGGTCTGGAGCACCGTGCGGATGTAGCACTCAGGGCATTTGCCCCCTCCCTCCTCTAGGTCTGCCACTGAGGCTTAGTACTGCCACTAACCCAGGAAAATGACATGGAGGCACGTTTATCAAGTAATTAACATTGCTCCTCATTCCGAGACAGCAGCTGACTCATAGCCATATCCACATTTTCAGCACTGGTGTAGCTGTGCCAATGGGATGTGCACTGCATCCTGCTGTGGGGGACAGTCATGGAGGCCTTCTCAAGGTAAGGGAACATTTGTTCCTTTACCTCAAGGCCGCATCAGCACTGGAAAGTTGGATAGGAAAGGGCCCTTAGTGATTTCAGGCAGTGGCCTAGAGGCCTGGGCATCAGTTCCGTTAATTGCTTCTTGGTTCAGACTTTTAGTGACTGGAGCCAGGATTCAGCACTTAGGCCAAATCCTAACCCCCCTACCTAGAGGCCCAGCCTACTGCCAGGCTGCTTGGAACTGCATCACCTCGTTAGGTGGCACAGATCTGAGCAGTACCATTCAGGCCGCTGCTGTGTTATCTGGGGTAAGCGCAATCAAGTCCCTTTGCCCCAGGTTGTGCCACAGTCAGCCCCAGCCCTGCCTTGGATCAAGAGCAGGCCAGCTGGCCTGCCTGTTCTAGTGCAGGTTAGGATTGGGTTGTATGGGCAGAAGAACTGGAACTGCCCTCCCTTGAACTGGGAGGAATGTTTGAATTGGGGGGAATGAATTGAATTGGGGGGAATGAATTGAATTGGGGGGAATAGGGAATGTGTAGTAGTACTAGTAGTACTAGTAGTGGTAGTAGATGGGTAGACCGGGTAGATGGGACTCGTTAGCCTGGGAAGGCAGCTCATCTAAGAGAAGGAAAACTCTGATCCCAAACCTCCACTGCCTTGTGGCTACATCCAGTTATGGAAAAGGCTTCAGGAGTCAACCTCAAGGCAAAATCTGGAGCTGGAGTCCCTGAGGCAGTTCATGGCTGAACACAGTCACGTTCTGGCAACTCCTGCGACGCCGCTGGAACCAACCGTATTGGCTTCTGCCTTTCCATTGGACCATTTCAGCGACGTGGAGAGGGGGAATTTACTGCATGGATAACAGTCTATCCTCCAAATCTACTCTACCCAGGCTTTGCACACTGGAGAGTACACTCTGTTCCAAAACCACCATTCAGAGCGCAATACCATAGTCTTCCGAGACTGAAGGATGCCAACAGTAGTAGTAGTAGTAGTAGTAGTAGTAACTTTATTGTCATTGTGCTACAGCACAACAAAATTTATGCACCTTTGAGATATAAGCATAAATATATACTACAATTCCAACAATCACACTCTACACACTCACCCACACATTCTATAAAACATGCATCATAATATAAAAACAGTATAACAGACCATAATGCCCAGGAGCATGGTAACAACTATATTGCCTTATTCAACGTAATTATGGCTGTGGATAAAAACTGTTTAGGAATCGTGTGGTGCGTGCTGTAATGATTCTGTATCATCTACCTGAAGGCAACAGTTCAAAGAACTTATGAGCTGGATGGAAGGGGGTCTCTCAGAATACTGTACTATGTGACTTCTGCAGACAGCGAGATGTATAGATGTCATCCAAAGCTGGTAGATGAAGGTTGATGATGTGCTGTGCGATCTTAATAATTCTCTGCAGAGCTTTTTTGTCCCCTGTAGAGCAATTTCCATACCACACATGTTCTAATGGAGAACAAAATGGACCAGTCATTAAAAAATGGGCTATTTTCACAATGTCGAAAGCATGATTTCCCACAAATGCATACAAGCATAAACAATATCATTACAGTGAAAAATGAACATTTTTTTTTTCCCCAGTGTACCTCCCCATTGGCCTATCTCTTATATCAGTCACAAGGAAGGCTTACTGCCTGATCCTAATGGCATCCCACTTAATTCAGTGGGACTTATTTCCATATATCAGTACATAGGATTGCAGCTGTATGTCTTGTGCCCTCACCGTTTCATGCCCTGTCTGGGATGGAAAAGGCGAAGAAGCCACTTCTGCTCTTTGCTGCATCCCAGCCTGTCCTCAGCTGTTGCAACTATTGTTACAAAGAAACTGTTATTGGCTCTGGGTAGCAACCACTTTGTGAGCAGCTGCTACTGGAACAAATGATGAAGAGCTTATTTGCAAAGATAGCTGCAACGGCTCAGAATTGGATGGGATGGATGGGTAGAGCACAGTGGTGGCTGTTTTCCCTTTTCCTTCCCAGAGAGTGTTGAAATGCCGTACGTACACAGTTACATGGGAAAAAGCCGGCTTCTTCCTTCTGGCTCTGGTATGCTGTTTTGAAATACTGTAACACAGCAGGGCAAAACAAGAATGGCAGGAGGAGCAAGAATTTCTCTTGGCTTCCTTGTTCCACCCTGCTCTGCTGCACATTTTTAAAACACAGAGTGGCAAAGTAAGAAGGCATGGAGACCAGTGGGGGTTAGGTGAGGCCACTGTGGAGGTGGCCAGTGGGCTCCAGGTGCTACGTGCCTATTTGCCACCTGAGGCAGCCCCATCTCACCTTGCCTCATCACTGGGCCAGCCCTGCACATGGTCACCCAGAGGTGTCACCTGGTAAGAGAGCTCATTGTTTCACCCCCATGATGGACCTCCTCCTGTATCAGACCCAACAGAATAAATTTCAACATAATGTGCACAGCCTAGTGTGGCAATGGCATCACTAGGGTTGGTGTAACCTCCATTAACTTTATTTCAATACATAACAGTACAGGTCACCCAACAAATCTGTAACCAACAAAAAAAGTCACTGATGATGACATTCACACAACTGTTCTAGAATTAGCTTTGATACATGAAAATTAGAACTGACTCATACAAACACCTTATTGGTTCCTTGCTGTGTCATAATAACACCTTATTGGCTATTGGAACAATCAGTATCATTGGTCAATTTTGAGTTTAAAAATCCACTTTTTGTTACATAATGCAGTTGTGTTTTCCTTTTCTGGTTAATTGGCCATAATGTTTGATAGCATACAGATAGGTCAACACAGTTTGTTTCATTGTATTCCACATGGAATTACCTTTCCAATGGAATGTAACATGATGGTATTATCCATAAATACAAATTTTCCAAAAGGTTTTCAAAATTTTGGCCATTAGTTGTGTCCCCCTGAGGGTGTCACCTGGTATGATCATCCCCTAATGATGCCACTGACCCAAGTATGTGAACAGTCACTCTCCTGTACTATATATTGCAAGAGACAATAGGTAGTGGTGGATAGCATCTGTTTTTTCAGGGAAGCTTGTCTGCCAACACTGGTCTTATAGGAGAAGCCTTCATAAGCTTCTGAGTAATTTTTTGAAATTGATTTAGTAATTTAGTAATTTCTCCAACTTGAATTGTTGAACACACATTTGTTCAACAAATAGATTGCCCAACTATTGTCTTGAGCTCACTTAGCAAAAATCAAAACATACCTGATTGCCTTGAAATCCAAAAGGCTAATATTTTGTACATACACATATTTTATTAATATTCTGTGCTTCTTTAATTTCAAACTGAAAACAAGTTTGAAATGTACAAATATCACTCAAATATTTCAGTGTTTGAAATGTCCATTGGTTGCAACCTTTGGAAGCAAGTTTCCCTGGGAACTGCCATAGGGCTCTCTTAGCGCTGGTGCTGAGCTCCAGCACTGGTGCTTGGTGTCACAAATGTTCCATAAGGCATGCCTGCAGCACCTGGGGAGAGGGGCCGGTGGTACTGGACCTCAGCGATGTGTGGATGACTGTCTGGAACCCGTCCAGCACCAGCTGGTGGTATTTTTGGGTAGTCAGCAAAACAGGGTGGAGGGAGGGGAGGATCGGTCCCAGGATGTGGGTGGAGATGGGGGCAGGCTCTGTCACTGTATCATGATCTCCCTTCCAGCCTGGGAAGCCCAACATGGGCCTCCTTGGGTCATTCAAGAAGACCCATTGGCACTGTGACTCCCTTATCTTGAGGAGACTCCCAGCACTAGTCTGGTGCCCACTGGATCCAGCATAGCCATTTCGGCACTGCTGAAGCCTTGGGCGCTGCCAGGCTAGCATTGGGTTGTTGATTCTTTGAAAATAACTTATGGTTTTTACCTTATGCTTCTGAGTTAGATTAACTCACACAAACCCTAGCAATGTCCATTTAGAAAGAAATCAGCATGTGATTGTTTGTTGCCCCAAAGATTTATATCTTTGGATAGTGCACAAGAAAATCCCCAAGGCACCATTCGGGAGATGTGCTCTTGCAAGTTACTGAACATGTCTGTACACCACCTTTGGACTTTTTTGTTTTGTTTTACACTACCTTTGGAGAGCAATGTTATTCATTTTCCAGAGAGGGCTAGAAAAGCTTGCTGAGTTAGGCATGGAGAATTTTTTTGTATGGGAATTGTCACATAACACATTGTAAACTTTTGCAGCTAACTGTTGGGATCTTTCAAGAGAATGGAAAGATGGGATGTGCAAGATGAGTGTTTTGCAAGGAGAACAGGAAGGAAGGAGTGAAGTAGCATGAACCCCCCAAAAGGCAATTAAATGCAATCACAGTCCTCAACACACTTGACTGAGTCCTACTGAAAGTAAAAGATATTACTTTCCATTGAAGCCCGAGGAATATTTACTGCAAATTACATGTAAAATAAATGTTTAGATGTAAATGACATTTACAAAGTCATGCTGTTTTCATGTACGTTCATATTTTAATAATAACAGCCTCAGCTTGAGTGGGTCAAAGTGTCATAGATATTTTTGAAATAACTCTTTTTTTAAAAGGAGTTCTAGATGGACTCATAATTTTTCACATGGCTGTCTTTTCAATGCGGATTGGAAACTGTAGTGCAAATACAAGGAAACAATACTTCCTAGCACCAAACATGATGGAGAACGAATTCACTATTCTAATATCTTCCCCCCTTCAAAAAAGGGTTTTGTCCCTAGTTCACAGCAATCAGTTTCAGAGTAAAGAGTTAACATTAACACAGTGGAATAGCTAGCAAGGGGTGCGGGGGTGGTCCACCCCAGGTAGCAGCCTTGTGGGGGTGATACCACAAGTGACCCATCATCGCTAACATCGCAGAGATTAGAAGTAACCCTATCATGCTATATACCGTTGGATGCAGAATTTCCAGCAGAATGCAATGCAAAACACCAGATTGAAACCTCTCCTTTCCATCAAAAGTTAAAGCCAAAAAAAAGAAACAAAAAATGCATGGAGCCCTATGGAAAGTGAAACTGAGTCATATCGTGCGTTTACTCGTGAGTAGGCAAACATGCCTTAGTGCAACGAAAAGTGCAGGCTGAGAGGAATCCAACGACACCAGAATGGTTCCAATCCAATGAAAGCAGCCCCCAAAAAACACCAAAGAAAGAGATCCCTCCTTCCAAGCAGTTGACTATATTGAGCCGTATGGAAAGCGAAAGTAAGCCACATGGTCATGTTTACTCACATGTAAGCAACTGTCCCTTGGCTCCTGGACAGGCCAGGCCAGGCAAAGGGGAATTCAAGGCTGGCTGCATGGTACCAAACTGATGAATGTGGAGCTCAACAAATGCTCCAGAAGGCAGTACCCCCCCCCCCAAAGAATAAAACAGAGGCTTGAGCTGGTAAGGTGGGCACTGGGGAGGGCTGAAAATCTCACGGATTTTATGTGGGGGGGGGGGTGTTATTGCAGGCAGACTACAGAGAAAAGTCACTTGGTGAAAGTGGGCTGGCTTCTTATTTAATTATCTGTTTTTCTTTAATTAAACTTTAATTAAATTTCAATTAAACATTGACTTTAATTCTTTAATTAAAGAATTTCTTTAATTAAATTAAATTAATTAATTAAATTTATTCTTTAATTTTATTTTGCTTGATAATGTCACTTCCAGCCATGACATCACTTCCGGTGGGTCCTGGACATATTGTCATCCTAAAAAGTGCGTCCCAGTGTTAAAAGTTTGAGAACCACTGCCTTAACTCAAACAGGCCAATGAGACATCGGGGAGGGGTGACACCTTATTGACCAAAATTCTGGAAATCATGGCTTTTAGGAATAATACCATCATGTTATATACCATTTGATGCAGAATTTCATCCATTGCTTATGGGAAATATTCACTGCATTTATTTTCTGGCCATTATTATTATTCATTTCATGTGATGACTATTACTATCTCTCAGTCTCACCTAGCTCACAGGGTTGTTGTGAGGACAAAATAAGGGGAAGAACCATGTACACCACCCTGAGCTGCTTAGAGAAAGGGTGGCATAAAAATGTGAATCAATCAATTTATTAATAATATAATAATTAATTAATAATATAATAATTATTAATAAATAATCACATAATTAAACAATTAATGAATATGTCGTATGGGGTGACAAAATTTTATGGGCCCTGAGTGTCAAATGACCTAGCTACACCTCTGCATTAACACACTTCAGTTGGCTTTGTGTTTCACGTGGTTTGTTTAGGTCTGTCAGTAATTTCAGCTGCTCTTCCCCTCCTTCTTGTCCTCACAACAACCCTGTGAGGTAGGTGAGGCTGAGAAAAAGTGACTGGCCCAAGGTCACCCAGGAAGCTTTGTGGCTGAGGGGAGATTTGAACCTGGATCATCCAGGTCTAAGTCCACCTCCCAAACCACTACACCATCCTGGCTCTCACTACTAGCTGGCTAGCACTACTAGTGCCCAACTATTTTTTTGTGTTGGCAACCTTCAGTCTCAAGAGACTATGGTATCGCGCTCTGAAAGGTGGTTTTGGAACATCGTCTAGTGTGGCTGAAAAGGCCAATTCGGGAGTGATAATCCCTTCCACACCAGGAGCAAGTGCAGTCTGTCCCTGGTCTGTCTCCCTGGCTATGGGCTGCCCTTCTTTGCCTCTTAGCCTCAGACTGTTGGCCAAGTGTCTCTTCAAACTGGGAAAGGCCATGCTGCACAGCCTGCCTCCAAGCGGGCCGCTCAGAGGCCAGGGTTTCCCACTTGTTGAGGTCCACTCCTAAGGCCTTCAGATCCCTCTTGCAGATGTCCTTGTATCGCAGCTGTGGTCTACCTGTAGGGCGCTTTCCTTGCACGAGTTCTCCATAGAGGATATCCTTTGGGATCCGGCCATCATCCATTCTCACGACATGACCGAGCCAACGCAGGCGTCTCTGTTTCAGCAGTGCATACATGCTAGGGATTCCAGCACGTTCCAGGACTGTGTTGTTAGGAACTTTGTCCTGCCAGGTGATGCCGAGAATGCGTCGGAGGCAGCGCATGTGGAAAGCGTTCAGTTTCCTCTCCTGTTGTGAGCGAAGAGTCCATGACTCGCTGCAGTACAGAAGTGTACTCAGGATGCAAGCTCTGTAGACCTGGATCTTGGTATGTTCCGTCAGCTTCTTGTTGGACCAGACTCTCTTTGTGAGTCTGGAAAACGTAGTAGCTGCTTTACCAACGCGTTTGTTTAGCTCGGTATCGAGAGAAAGAGTGTCAGAGATCGCTGAGCCAAGGTACACAAAGTCATGGACAACCTCCAGTTCATGTGCAGAGATTGTAATGCAGGGAGGTGAGTCCACATCCTGAACCATGACCTGTGTTTTCTTCAGGCTGATCGTCAGTCCAAAATCTTGGCAGGCCTTGCTAAAACGATCCATGAGCTGCTGGAGATCTTTGGCAGAGTGGGTAGTGAAAGCTGCATCGTCGACAAAGAGGAAGTCACGCAGACATTTCAGCTGGACTTTGCTCTCAGTCTGGAGAGGTTGAAGAGCTTTCCGTCTGATCTGGTCCAGAGATAGATGCCTTCTGTTGCGGTTCCAAAGGCATGCTTCAGCAGGACAGCGAAGAAAATCCCAAACAAGGTTGGTGCAAGAACACTGCCCTGCTTCACGCTGCTTCGGATGTCAAAGGGGTCTGATGTGGAGCCATCGAAGACAACAGTGCCCTTCATGTCCTTGTGGAAGGATTGGATGATGCTGAGGAGCCTGGGTGGACATCCAATCTTGGGGAGAATCTTGAAGAGGCCATCCCTGCTGACCAGGTCGAAGGCCTTCGTGAGATCTATGAAGGCTATAAAGAGTGACTGTCGCTGTTCCCTGCATTTCTCCTGCAGTTGTCTAAGGGAGAATACCATATCAGTGGTGGACCTGTTGGCTCAGAATCCGCACTGTGATTCTGGATAAACGCTCTCTGCAAGTACCTGGAGCCTCTTTAGTGCAACTCGGGCAAACAACTTTCCTACAACGCTAAGGAGAGAGATGCCATGGTAGTTATTGCAGTCACCCCTGTCGCCATTGTTCTTGTACAGCGTGATGATGTTTGCATCCCTCATGTCTTGAGGTACTCCACCTTCTCTCCAGCAGAGACAGAGGATTTCATGCAGCTCAGTGACGATGATCTCTTTGCAGCACTTTGCCCAACTATACTACTATACTATAGTACAGTATAGTACAGTATAGTAACTATAGTACTATACTATACTACTAGTATAGTAGTATGTTGGGCTAGCACTGGGCAGACCTGGGTCCAAATGCTCAATCATACATGAGACTCTCTGCATGACATTGACCAAGCCTCCATTCTCTCAGACTGACATATGTCACAAGGATATTTTAAGTATAAAATGGGAAAGGGAGAACCATATTCACTGTTCCAGGCTCCTTGGGGGAAGGATAAGAGATAAATATAATGAAATAACTAAATAACGGCCCATGGCCGCCAGGGTAACTAGCATTGCGGAGGTGAAAGCTGCTTAATGGCAGTCACAAAGCAGCCTCCAATGGCGTGTGCTGCAGACCCACTGGCAGGGAGGCTAGAACCAAGCAGGGGGGAGTTGGTGGAATGGGACAGTGATGGGGGTGGGGAGGAGATCAGGTCCAGGGAGCAGATTTGGTGGCAGCAGTACACACAGAATCCTGATCGCTTCCCTGGGGCTGATCAGCCTTCCTAGGTTAACGCAAACTTGCACCAGCAATTGAACTGGCACAGGTCTGTGTTGACCTATAGCTGTTGCTAGGGTTTACTCTGGGGCTAGCCTCCGGCAACCAAAAATCCCCTGTGGGATACAGCTGGTGCCATTTAGTTAGCATTGGGCTGTAAGTGATCATATTAAAATCTTGAAAGTGGGTCTTTAATCCTAGGACAATAGCATCACTGTGGGAATAGTCAGAAGTGGAGCTGGGGGGCCAGCACAATAAGCATGGCACGTTCCAGGGAGCACCACGCAGGTGTCCTTCCCATTCAGCATCGGAGCCATCCATCAGATGCCCTGATTGACTCTGGTGCTGAAGGGCATACTTACCACTCCACCCCCCCCCCCCGAGCTCTGCTTCTGGGAAGAGTCACTTTTAAAAGTCTATTTCAAAAGGAAAATCTAACTCAATCCGAAAGCTCATTTAAAGGAAATCCTAATAAGAATGGTTAAAGAATGTAGTTACTGATGCTTACTTTACTCTTGCTTTATATCAGGGGTCTCCAAACTTTTTGACCAGAGGGCCGCATCAAATATCTCGCATGGTGTGGAGGGCCGGAAAAAAAATTTAAATATAAAATTTAAATAAATAAATTAGAGATGGAACTTAGATGAGTGAATAAATGAATGAACGGGCTCATTCATTCAAACTCTCTGGCCCTCAGAACACCCTCCAGACACAATCAGAGCACAGTTCTGGTCACGTTCAGCTGAGTGGGCCAGAGGCTTTCAGGGGACAAGAGGTTGGCCGCGGACCGGAAAGAGGCTGGCTGTGGGCCTCATCTCTGGGGTTTGGAGACCCCTGCTTTATATCAAGGTTTGTTATACTTGCAAAAAAATATATTTTAGGCCTTCCCCTTTGCAAAGGGGGGGGGCAAATTTAATGCAGGCATTTTTTTGCAATGTTTTGTTATCCATTACTGAACAGATTCAATTATGAATTTGGGGGTAGTACCATTACACTTGCAGATGGTTTTTGCTACTAATTGGAATGTTGGGCGGAGAGGGTGGGTGGGATTGACATCTGATATTATGACCAGTTCCATAACCTTTGGGATTTTAACACTGTTTCCAAAGGAATTCTACTCAAATATCCCTTTCAGAGCAAATAGTTCAAAGGTATAAAAATGTTATAAAGTCTTTAAAACAATCATCTGAAGGAACAACTGCATTTTTCCATGAAAATAAGGTTGGGCATTGCTATGCTTGGAAATATCCTACAGAATGTTTAATGGTATACTGAAAGCGGTAAACTGCTGCTTCCCGTGTTGTGCCGACGCTGTATGGCGAAGTTGGAGTGTCCTCTCCAGTGCGCGAAGCCTGGGTAAAGAAGGTATGGAGGATATGCTGTTACCCATGCAGCAAATCCCCCCTCTCCACGTCGCTGGAATGGTCCAATGGAAAGGCAGAAGCCAATACGGTTGGTTCCAGCGGTGTCGCAGGAGTTGCCAGAACGTGACTGTGTTCAGTCATGAACTG
This sequence comes from Tiliqua scincoides, assembly GCF_035046505.1. Taxonomy (NCBI): domain Eukaryota; kingdom Metazoa; phylum Chordata; class Lepidosauria; order Squamata; family Scincidae; genus Tiliqua; species Tiliqua scincoides. The sequence continues at coordinate 171,058,325 of NC_089821.1, read as the reverse complement.
CCTCAGTGACTCCAGCTCCTGATTTTGCCTCGAGGTTGACTCCTGAAGCCTTTTCCTTAACTGGATGTAGCCACAAGGCAGTGGAGGTTTGGGATCAGAGTTTTCCTTCTCTCAGATGAGCAGCCTTCCCAGGCTGACCAGTCCCATCTACCCGGTGGCTGTTTAGTCTCCTCTTACGGCATGTACAGCCAAACGGAGGGCCTGTTCTTATCCCCAGCCCCTGGGGGATGACGCAGGAGTGGAGGGGCAGAAAGGAAGATTGTGGAAGCAGGGATGGGGCTAATGGAGGATTGCAGAGAGAGAGGGAGCAGGGGTGGGCCTAATGGACGATTGCAGAGAGAGGGAGCAGAGATGGGGCTAATGTACGATTGCAGAGAGAGAGGAAGCAGGGGTGGGCCTAATGGACGATTGCAGAGAGAGGGAGCAGAGATGGGGCTAATGTACGATTGCAGAGAGAGAGGAAGCAGGGGTGGGCCTAATGGATGATTGCAGAGAGAGGGAGCAGAGATGGGGCTAATGGACCATTGCAGAGAGAGAGGAAGCAGGGGTGGGCTTCCTCTCTCTCTCTGCAATGGTCCATTAGCCCCATCGTATTCTTCCATACGGCGTCGGCACAACACGGGAAGCAGTAGTTTACCGGTTATAAGTCTTCGCTCGATTGGCGTAGAGCGTGACGCCAGGGGCTGCTTCCGACGGAGGGAGAGATCATTGCATCTCATTGGGCAGCTACCGCCCGCCTTAAGCTGGGCAGTCCCCAGCCAGTAAGGTGTTGCCTCGCCACGGTCCGTTAACCTCATGGGGTGCATGGGGTTTAGGGTGAAAACCGACAAGCGGATCGACAACTCTGCACCATGCAACAGAAAACAGAAAACTCCTGCCCTAAAACTGGGCACCTGGAACGTAAGGACAATGACACCTGGCTTCTCTGATGACCTGCAAGAAATAGACGATGCACGCAAAACAGCTGTCATCGACATGGAGCTGAGCAGACTGCAGATGGACATCGTCGCCCTTCAAGAGACAGGGCTGCCAGATTCCGGATCTGTCAAGGAGAGAAATTTCTCATTTTTCTGGCAGGGAAAACCACCAAATGAAACCAGGGAACATGGCGTTGGCTTTGCATTCAGAAATACACTGCTGGAATCCATCATCCCACCTACTGTGGGAAGTGAAAGAATTTTGTCCCTGCAGCTCCAGTCATCAGCAGGACCTGTCACTCTCATCAGTGCTTATGCACCGACTCTGTCGTCTCCAGCAGAAGCCAAAGACAAATTCTACGATGATCTGGCCACCACTATCAAGAAGATCCCTGTAAAAGAGCTATTGTTCATCCTCGGCGATTTCAATGCTAGAGTTGGTGCTGATAACAGTTCGTGGCCCACTTGCTTAGGTCAGTTCGGCACTGGGAAGATGAATGAAAATGGCCAACGCCTGCTAGAGTTTTGCTGTCATCACGGCCTCTGTGTCAGCAACACATTCTTCAACACGAAGCCCCAACATAGAGTCTCTTGGATACACCCAAGATCAAAGCACTGGCACCAGCTTGACCTGATTCTCTCCAGACGCTCCAGCCTTCCCAGCATCAAGATCACATGCAGTTATCACGGTGCTGCCTGCGACAATGACCACTCCCTGGTGTGCAGCAGAGTGAAACTGCAAGCAAAGCAACTGTATCACATGAAAAAGGAAGGAAGACCTTGCATTGATACCAGCAAGATCCGGGATCAGAGAAAAGTGGAGGAATTTGCACAAGCACTTGAGGAATCTCTTCCAGGCCCGGCCGATGCAAATGCATCCAACAGATGGGAACATTTCAAGAATACCGTTTACAACACCGCCTTGTCCATATTCGGCAAGAGGACCAACAAGACGGCAGACTGGTTTGAAGCCCACTCTGAGGAGTTGACACCAGTCATTGAGGAAAAGAGGAGAGCTCAAGCAGCATACAAGGCCTGTCCCAGTGAGCGCAACCTGCAGGTCCTCCGAGCTGCTCGCAGCAAAGTCCAGCAGGCTGCCAGGAGATGTGCTAACAACTACTGGCTCCAGCTCTGTTCCCAGATACAGATAGCAGCTGACACTGGCAACATCAAGGGGATGTATGATGGTATCAAGCAGGCCCTAGGTCCAACACAGAAGAAAATTGCCCCTCTGAAGTCTGCAGCAGGCGATTGGGCGCAGCAGATGGAACGCTGGGTGCAGCACTACTCTGAGCTATATTCCAGAGAAAATGTGGTCACCGAAGAAGCGCTGAACAACATTGAGTGTCTGCCTGTGTTGGAGGAGCTTGACAGTGAACCAACCCTAGAAGAACTTCATGTGTCCCTGGACTCCCTTGACTTTGGCAAGGCACCTGGAAAAGACAGCATCCCTGCTGAAGTCCTAAAGTGCTGCAAAGAGATCATCGTCACTGAGCTGCATGAAATTCTCTGTCTCTGCTGGAGAAAAGGTGGAGTACCTCAAGACATGAGGGATGCAAACATCATCACGCTGTACAAGAACAAAGGCGACAGGGGTGACTGCAACAACTACCGTGGCATCTCTCTCCTTAGCGTTGTAGGAAAGTTGTTTGCCCGAGTTGCACTAAAGAGGCTGCAGGTACTTGCAGAGAGCGTCTATCCAGAATCGCAGTGTGAATTCCGAGCCAACAGGTCCACCGCTGATATGGTATTCTCCCTTAGACAACTGCAGGAGAAATGCAGGGAACAACGACAGCCACTCTTTATAGCCTTCATAGATCTCACGAAGGCTTTCGACCTGGTCAGCAGGGACGGCCTCTTCAAGATTCTCCCCAAGATCGGATGTCCACCCAGGCTCCTCAGCATCATCAGATCCTTCCACAAGGACATGAAGGGCACTGTTGTCTTCGATGGCTCCACATCAGACCCCATCCGAAGTGGCGTGAAGCAGGGCAGTGTTCTTGCACCAACCTTGTTTGGGATTTTCTTCGCTGTCATGCTGAAGCAGGCCTTTGGAACTGCAACAGAAGGCATCTATCTCCGGACCAGATCAGACGGAAAGCTCTTCAACCTCTCCAGACTGAGAGCAAAGTCCAAAGTCCAGCTGAAATGTCTGCGTGACTTCCTCTTTGCCGACGATGCAGCTGTCACTGCCCACTCTGCCAAAGATCTCCAGCAGCTCATGGATCATTTTAGCAAGGCCTGCCAAGATTTTGGACTGACAATCAGCCTGAAGAAAACACAGGTCATGGTTCAGGATGTGGACTCACTTCCCTGCATTGCAATCTCTGCGCATGAACTGGAGGTTGTCCATGACTTTGTGTACCTTGGCTCAACGATCTCCGACATTCTTTCTCTCGATACCGAGCTAAACAAACGCGTCGGTAAAGCAGCTACTACATTTTCCAGACTCACAAAGACAGTCTGGTCCAACAAGAAGCTGACGGAACATACCAAGATCCAGGTCTACAGAGCTTGCATCCTGAGTACACTGCTGTACTGCAGCGAGTCATGGACTCTCCGTTCACAACAGGAGAGGAAACTGAATGCTTTCCACATGCGCTGCCTCCGACGTATTCTCGACATCACCTGGCAGGACAAAGTTCCTAACAACATAGTCCTGGAACGTGCTGGAATCCCTAGCATGTATGCACTGCTGAAACAGAGACGCCTGCGTTGGCTCGGTCATGTCGTGAGAATGGATGATGGCCGGATCCCAAAGGATCTCCTCTATGGAGAACTCGTGCAAGGAAAGCGCCCTACAGGTAGACCACAGCTGCGATACAAGGACATCTGCAAGAGGGATCTGAAGGCCTTAGGAATGGACCTCAACAAGTGGGAAACCCTGGCCTCTGAGCGGCCTGCTTGGAGGCAGGCTATGCAGCATGGCCTTTCCCAGTTTGAAGAGACACTTGGCCAACAGTCTGAGGCTAAGAGGCAAAGAAGGGCAGCCCATAGCCAGGGAGACAGACCAGGGACAGACTGCACTTGCTCCTGGTGTGGAAGGGATTGTCACTCCCGGATTGGCCTTTTCAGCCACACTAGACGCTGTGCCAGAACCACCTTTCAGAGCGCGATACCATAGTCTTTCGAGACTGAAGGTTGCTAATATATACTGAAAGCATGGGGGGGGGGGACTCCTTTTACAACTGTGATTATTTACATATTTATTATAGTGGCTCTGCCTCTGAGCAGAAAAAAAAATTTAGTATATTAATGCGGTTACTTTGTACACAGCCCCATTTGAATGGCTGCATTTATCTTTAATTAAAGGCACTAGAGGGCCCAAGCAGATTGAAAAGAGCTTGCTTGCTTTGCACAGTGTGTTGCCATCAGATGAATAAGGGAGGCCACCTGTGAGCTCCACTCTTGGCATTTCAGATGATTTGCATTCCTGTGGCCTGTTGCTCTGCATGATCACTCTCAGCACTTTACAGCCCCCACAAACTGTTTAGTATCATGGATACCTTCCAGTCATGCAGGTCATCCCCTCGGCTAACGTCCTCGGCGCAAGGAAAAAAGGCCAGTCGCATTTCCGTGGGTAAATGATGATGTTTTCACTTAATTTGTGCCACATCAAAGAGGAGGAAATGCTTTTTATAAAAGCCTGGATTAGATAAAAATAAATCTTTTCTTGCCCAAGAGCATTAAACAATCCATCTCTCTCTTTTCTCCCATCTCTCCCCTGGAAAGATAGCGCTTGCTACTTGAATCCGAGTGAGGGTAGCACAAGTCAGATTGGAAGTGGTTCTCTCTTTGTACCATTCTAAATACACACATAGTGTTCTGACCTTTGCTGACAGCATGGTGTAGGAAGACCTGTAGGGTCCAATCCTATACAATTTTCCAGCACCGGTGCAACCGCAATGCAGCCCTAAGGTAAGGGAACAAATGTTCCCATACCTTGAGGAGGCCTCCAAGACTGTCTCTCCACCACAGGATGCAGTGCACGTCCCATTGGCACAGCTGCACCGGCACTGGAAAATTGGCTAGGATTGGGCCCGTAGATGTCTTATTGCCTTGAATGAGTATCCAGTTTGATCTGATAGTTGCCTCTGACTTGAACAATGAGTGAAACCAAAATGCATGAAACCAAAACTAACTCTGAAAAGCCAGGACAAGAGGATGTTCACAGTCCAACAGGTGTAGACTCTCATAACTCAGCTAACCTGCATCCTGCATGCTTACTCTCTGAGTGCTGGCGTACCTGGCAGCTGCCTTGTTGCTTGCACCTGGCTGTGTTGAGAGAGAGAGAGAGAGAGAGAGAGAGAGAGAGAGAGAGTGCAAAGACTGTTTCAGACATTACACAACAAACTCAGGTTTGTCACTGAGTGTACACTCAACATGGAACCACAGCTGTCTGATTAGCATGTCTGTGTGACCCATGTGTTATCAAATTCCTGTTTGTCATACATTCACACTTAAAATTTTTAGGTATCTGCTTAGACATCTTAGGTGTTCATCTAAAAAAATGATGCACGAGAAGGCCCTAAATCCATTTGTGACACTTGTACGTTATTCAATCCTTTATAGGTTTTTTTAAAAAATTCTTTGCTAATCAGACACTTCAAATAGGACATGGCATTCCCTCTTCCCTAATTTTCAAGTAATGTTTGCTGTATATAATACCCATGTCCTTAATTTAAATCATTTATCCTACTCCTTCACCTTCTGCTCTAGCATTACAATCATGGACAATAGCCAACTGCTAAGGTGGTCTCTCCTTCCCTACTACACTGTGGAAATTACCAAATGCAGACTTCTTCAGATTTGAATACCCTTCTTCTGTAATAGAGCGGATCTTCCCTGGCTCATTCTTTCATGTATAGTCATTGCTCTGCCCTGGAGCCTTGTATCACATGACAACAAAATCTCAACCACAAAAATTAAAAAAAAACAACTAAATAACAGGTGCCTTTTGTGAACTTTGCAGACAGAACACACTAATCCAGCTTCTACTTCATGAAAGCATGGAGGATTGAGGGCTAAATTATAATGGCCTTTCATTGATCATATGCAATGAATCACCTGAATTCGAACGTGTACATTTTAATTTAAGCTGTATGTGGTAACCTTGTGAAGTATGCTACCGTTATGTTGTAGTGTAGAATGCTAATTTATCCTTGCCGCATTTGTGATGGCTCCATCCCATAGCAATGGATTCTAACAATATCTGAGCATAGCTTGGTGGATGAATCTGGGTGGGCTTTGTGGGGATCCTGGTGCCCGGTGGGGCTAGGGCATAGGGCGTTCCAGAAGGATCCCTGGGCTAGAAGGCCCAGCTGCCAGTCCGGCTTCTCTCTCTCTCTCTCTAGAGTGTCCAGCAGTCTTGGTCGGCCTGGCCTCAGACTGCCATGAAGGGGGTGGTTGACAGCACCCTGGTCCCCGCTCAGGCTTGAGGCAGGCTTCTTGGGTCACTGGTAGGAAGGCTGGAGCTCCAGCCTCCTACCTCCCCTCAGCCTACTCTCTCCAGACTGACTGTCATCATGGGCTGGCCCGACCTTAAGAAGCCCCAGGGCTCCTCCTAACCCCACCACTTCCTGGCCTGGCAGGTCTAAAAGGGCCAGTGTCTGGATCAATCCCCTCCGAAGGACCCTCATCTGCCGGTGGCTTATGCCCCCTGCCAGGCCCCCCCTCCTGCCCCTTTGGGTATCTGGGCCAGTGGCAAGCTTCATTGCCCACTGATGTCATCAGGCGGGGAGGCCTGAGTTCACCAGGCAGTGAACTTTCCTCAGTCTCTGCCCCCACCCATCTGGGGGAGTTGGACATTCATGGAGGGATTCGATTCTCTTGTGCTCCCAATATTATAATTAAGGGTTCAACAGGATTTGAAATAGGGTCAGAAAAAAAAGGTTATTTTCCTGAGTTGTGGAAAATATTTCCTTTTTTTTCAAACCTCCTGTTGAGCCTGACTGGAGCTGGTAGCAACCATCACAGATACTAACACAAACACCTTAATACCAAGAATCATTCCGTAGTCCAGCCATTTGCTTGGGCCACCAAGTGGAATTCAAATTTTTCCGCAGAAAACTGAAGCTCCTTAATGTTGAATGAATTCACGCTTAATTTAGAGCTCAATTTGTTTCTTAGCGAATGCTACATGACTTCTCCATTAAATTGTGTAGTAACTGCTGTTATATCCAAGTAAGTCTGCTAATAAATAAGACTCCACTGCCAAGTAGACACAAAAGCAATGCTGTGGCATTTTTTCCCCTGCATGTGGAAACCATTTGTGTTTATGTACTTTTACTTACTAAAAAAGGAAGTTATTAGTATTGTCCTGCAAGTGATTTTCCTTTATTAAGAAACTGGCAAAAAAAAAATAGCATCTTGTGAGTATGCTTCTTAAAATATCTTTTTATGTATGGAACCTTGAAGGCTTCCAAATGAAACATGTGTAGAGGAGAGGAGGTCTTTGAAAAAGGCTTATGCTGTGGCTGATGAAATGTTGTGTGCAGACAGGGCTTGCCCCAGAACTCTTCCGCTGAGCTTGCTGTGACTGGGCGGATGGCTCCAGAAACTTGAGCAGAGATTATCATGAATTGTTATATCTTCTCCTCTTGTTCCAAAGAAGCAGTGGAATCTAGTCTGATTGTCTAGTGGTGGGTTAGATGAGGTCTCATACACTGGAAATTAAACCCAGAGGTTGGCATCCAGAGTCATGTTTCCATAAAGGGAAGCACACTTTGAAAATGGAAGTGGCCATCAAGGATAGACGAGCTTCCCACTTATGCAAGGGCCCTCTGCACAAGGAAAATGCTTCTATTCTCAGAGAGACCTTCCTTTCACAAGAATGTGCTTCTGTAAATGGCAGAACACTGAAAACAATGAAGAATCAGTTTAGACTTAAGTGTCACTCAGATTTCTGCTCCTTTGCTGGATATGCCAACATTGCCTAGCAATCTGGCAGTCACTTCTTCCACTTGGAATCTTTGTGAATCCATTGTGGGGTACAGTAGCTTTGACATTTTTGAAAAGGGCAGTCCCTGGATTCACTTTTAAAATGAACTCATGCACAGTCCACAGAAAACCTGAACGCATGCACAAGCACCTGCGTGCATGTATACAACATATATGAATGCAACATAATCTGGGAATACCTGTGATTGCTGGAATTCACCAAGGTTAGCATAGAAGGCATACTACTGATATACAGCCCAATCCTGATCTCCTGTGGCATGCAGCTTCGGCAGCACCGAAAATAGCTGCCGCTATATCCTGCCGCTATATCCTGCCGCTATATCCTTGGACTACTGCAGGCGGCACTTCGGGAGAAGGGGACTTTTGTTCCCTTCTCCTGCATACTGGAAGTAGCCCTGCAATGGGTGAGGTGAAAGTGTTCGTGTAGGGCTCCAAGCCCCACACGAATGTTCTGGATCAGCAGAGCTCCATCGGACCCACCTCCCTGCTCCCTCTCCCGGCTCGCCTCCCGCCCACCCTCTCCCCACTTCCCCATCACGCCTTTTAAGTTTTTCATTCTTAATACTTAAGTTTTTCATCCCCAGAGAGCATGAACCCTCATTATATATGAAAAAATGGTTGGGTGGTTTCAAAAAAATAAAAAAGGAAATGATTTTACCATCTTCAAAGGTCTGACAGCATAAGACATCAAAATATTGCAGCTGTTTCCCACCCCAATGAGACAGCCTGTTCTCATTAAAAACATAGGTGTATTTTTTAAAAAACAAAATATAGGTGTAAATTTTCCAACTGTTTTGCTCTCTGCTCTCCTGCTTCATCACTAGTAACCATGAACAGAGTAATGTGTGTTTCCAAATAGGGTGGAATTTTGGATGTGGGTCACTTTTTTCCCCCCTTCAGGCCTATAGACAGTATATGATATTCACAGAGAAGTGACAAAAAAAAGTTAAGGAAAAACTTTGATTTGATTTTTGACTACTATTTTGAGTAAAGACAGAAAAGTGATTAATAAAAGGAGACACTATGATATACTGCTAAAACACTTCCAGATGAGGTCATAGCAGGCAGGAAGAAATACTGGTTTTGAGTTGGGGGTGAGGGATGGATGGAATGTGAACACGCCATGCTGTTCATGTAAGCATCTTGAAAAAGAGCTGGAATGGTGGATAGACTCTGAGGAAGGAAATTGAGGTGTGGGGGAACTGGGAAATTCTGTTACTTTTCCTACCAATAAAAATCCTATGAAAACAGCGGGGCTTTCAAGTTATAGCACAGACCCCTGTTCTGCGCCAACATGAGGGTTATTTTCCGCCTTCAAGTCTCCTGTAGTTTTTCAATAATTTCAAAGGTATCCCGTGACACAGTAAAGAAATTAGTGAACGCTGGAGGAGGAGCACTCTTTTAAATTTTGCAGTCTTATGCTGAAAGGTACAAGAAATTAAGCGAGCCCTGAAGGCAAAGTTTTACCTTTCTGATTCCTCTCTACCCCTCCTCTTGCCAGTATGTTGACAAATTGTGATGTATGCAACTGGTGTTGGCTGATATTTGTGAACTCATTCAAGTTAGCACAGCAGACAATGGTAAATTTTTACCCTGCACGTGCCCGATCTTGTCTGATCTTGGAAGCTAAGCAGGGTCAGGCCTGGTTAGTACTTAGATGGGAGGCCGCCTGGGAATACCGGGTGCTGTAGGCTTATACCATAGTCTTTCGAGACTGAAGGTTCCCAACCAATGGTAAATGCACAGCAAAAAAAAAAAAAAATTTTAAAAATCCTTACCTAGAAAGTGAGGCCTAGTTAAAATTATCTAACCTGTAATTAAGACTGCAAACACTGGAAATCCCACCAAAGTCACTGGGACTTCTGAGTAAACAAGTCATTGGAACCTCTGAGTAGGATTCTGCTGCCAGTTTCCTAGTGTAAATTAAGGGCCCAATCCAATCCAGCTTTCTAGCACTGGTGCAGCTGCAATGCAGCCCCAAGGTAAGCGAACAAATGTTCCCATACCTTAAGGAGGCCCCTGTGACTGCCCCCCCACTACAGGATGCAGTGCATGCCCCACTGGCACAGTTGCACCGGCACTGGAAAATTGGATAGGATTGGGCCCTAAGTCACTGGTGATTTTAAAAAATGAAAAGCAGGGAATAAATGTGGATAAATAAATACTCTCTTATTTTTAAGTAGACCTTGGTTAAATAAGGGCATAATCCAAAAAAGATAAGTATTTGATTGCCAATTTCCATAGGAGCACAAGCTCAAATCTCTCCCATTAAAACAAATGGAAAAAGTGGTTAACATTGGCCTGATTTTATCCTAAATATGCCACTGGTAAATTCCTAGCAAACAGTGCAGAAATTCAATAATGACAATATTCTTGTGATATATAATCAGCTCATCTTTAATTCTGTTACCACAGCCATTGTTTTGTCCTATAGGACTTAATGCCTGTTCACAAAATTTTACTTCTTTGTGTGACAAAACTTTCAAAATCAACAACCAGAGATTGAATGGACTGTGGCATTTTGTGTTAATTATTCTAACCTCTGCACTTTATTTTGGAAGAAAATCTATGCTGTGGGGAACAAAAGATGATCTCAAACTCAAGTTACCCAAACTGCTCCAGTATCTCAGTTGGTTGTGTGCATTTTTTGCTGCTCCAAGCCATCACTGCCCTTGATTCTAGTGAAATCAGCTCTATGGATATTCCTTCAAATAAATGGGAACCTTCAGCTTCATATATACAAACAATTAACGGGATACTGAGATGAATCTATGCATCCTTGCTGGCGTTATAGCAACATGCAAGGAGTTTGTCGGTCTTCCTGCCAACATGATTTCAGCATTGTGAGGCCCTGCTGAAAAGGGTTTCCAAAGTTTATATCTCTGCAGGAAAGTTTCTTCTATCTCCATTCACAGCAGGTGGGTCTGTCAAATATGAATAATGACACCAGGACAAATCCTGTCAACTTTCTTTGTCTCCTAGTCATGTTTCTCTTTATTAAATTCGTTAAACAGTTCATCAAGTTGCTTTCCAAGCATTCTTCAATGTTATTGCATTGGGTGTTGTTTTTTTTTAAGTGATACTATTTTGTCTGCAAGAGTAATGAGAAAAAGGCTTTGGGGACCAAATGCATATATATGGCTCTTCTTTTAATCACATTCTCTGCAGAAGGATTAGTTGTTGTTTTTAAAAAATCATCCACACATGCAACACCTTATTGCTTAAGGCTTAAGAACAGGCATCCTTACACTAGATCATAAACTATTGTCATCTCCAATTGCATTTAAGAGCTTCAGTTTACAAGACCAGCTGGTAAAAATCACAAAGCACACTGGTCTTAATAAGGACATATTGAAGCATACACAACCTGTGCAGCTGAAATTATATCCTTGTGAAACACAGATAGCAGTGGACACTTTATTGCTATGGTCATACTAATTACTACTCCATCCCCAGAACACGTGTGTGGTATTATTAACATCCTAGGAAAGACTTTGAAGCATATGAACTATCAGAATGTTAATATGTAACAGCCCAATCTTGAGCTGCCCAGAATGCGGGGCTGCCTTGGCACTGAAAATGGCTGCTGCAGCATCCTAAGCACAACCTGGCTGCTGCTGGTGACTCCTCGGGGGAAGGGGATGTTTGTCCCCTTCCCCCGGGTAAGGAAAGTAGCCCTGCAATGGGGCTATTCGAATCTGTGGCAGCTCCACAAGTCCTGCTCTATTCCCACCCCGCTCCCTCCCCCAGCAAGCCTCCTTCCTGCCCTCTCTTCACCCTTCGCCCACCTCCCCCTGCCCCAGAATGCCTCCTCCCTGCCTTCCCCCATGCCCCCACCTACTTATCCGCTGCCCCACGGTTTGGACAACCAGATGCTAACCCAGTGCAAGCTTGTGCTGGGCTAGCTCTGGTGCTGGGCCGACACTAAGCCCCGCAAACATGACTTATGGTCATGCAAGTCACGGTAAGCTGACCGCAGAGCTCAGAATTGGGTTCTAAAGCAAAGTATGAGGTTAAAGATTTATGTGCCATGGATTGTCAACTTGTGGTATAGGTGCCACATAAATTAGTTGTTTGCGGCATGCCTGGAATGGAACAGAGGGTTCCAACTCTTGCAGATGTGGCGACAACATTCCAGCTAACTTGTCCAGTGGTGCACTGCTGTTTTTCCAAGCTGGACCTCCATATCTACCTCACTATCAGAGGAACTATCTCAAAATTTTGACTTAGCATATGAATACTCTTGCAACACAGTCTGGTCACCATTTACCAGTGGCATACCAAGGTAATTTGTCACCTGGGGCCTAGAAAGTTTTGGTACCCCCCTCCTCAACAAAAATATTTTCAGTGACATGAAATGAATACTACTACTACTGCTAATAATAATAATGATCAAAGAAGTGCAGACAGAGACTATTAGTGAAGGAGCTTCATAGCAAGTATTAATTGTAACATGACAAGTGGCACTTATCCATGTAACTTGAAGTATCCTAGTGTAGCAAACAGTTAGATCCTATCCTGGGCTGGCCCAGAGCATGCAGTGGTGCTGCTGTAGTCTCTGCTTCATGCTATGAGCCAGCTAGGGACCAGGCAGTGGAGACCCACTGCTTGTTCCCCTATGGGCCTACTCAGGTCTGCATCCGCTTTCTGTATGGCATAAATCTAAGTAAGTCATGTCAAGCCTGGGCCAAGGACATAAGATATTGGCACTGTTGCTGTTGCCAATATCCACTTCCAGCCTGTCCTTGACACACCCCTGGTCCACGCTGATCTTTCTCTAGAACACACGCTCCGTCAATCTACCTGTTCTGTTGGGAGCTTGGCACTCCATCGGCACATGCATAAAGATGCCAGCCATCACAGTGGCTGCTGCACTAGCATCCTGGGCCTTCCACTGATGGAGCGAGTTCTGTGAGCTCAAGTTCTGGATAGGATTGGGTCATAAGGAGTTTACACAAATGGAATACAGTATTGCCTTTTATCCTGATGAACAGATGCATGCAATGAAACTCTTCCCCATTCCCTTTTGTTCCCTCTACTGTTGTAAGTTAACACAAACAGATCCACAGTGGTAAGGATTATGTTGCAGCAACTGCCTTTTACCAGTCCATGTTGGTCATCTCATACATACAAAAGCAAGTGAATTCAAGCAAACAAACCCAAATTCTTGTACAAAGTCACTGCTGAGTACACATTCCAGGCTGAACATGATTGCAGCTCTTCAAAAGTGGTAGGGGCTTTAGCATGGCCATATTAAGCCACCTTAGAGCGCAATCCTGCCCTTGATTTGGGCCGGCAGAAGTCCCTTGCGCCAACCCAGGAGGGTTGCAAACATGCCATAAGGCACGTTTACACTCCCTCAAGAGGAAGCCGGGCCTGCACTCCAAGAAGCGCCGGCCTGCGGAAGCTGATGCAAGCCTCCGTGCTGGCTTCCTCCCAGTGCCTTGCATCAGCTTGGATGTGCTGGCACGAGGATGAAAGGTAGGTGGAGGGGAGGCGGGGAGAAGGCGGGAGGGAGGTGTTCCAGGGTGGGGGGCGGGCAGGTGGGGAGTGGGAGGTGGGGCTGGGATCCAGCAGTTATGCCGGATCCCAACCCCTGTTCCCAGGGAGAACGGAGTGGCTTCAAGCTGCTCTGCTCTCCTCGGACTTGCGACTCCTCAAGAGGTGGCGCAAGTCTGAGGTGAGCCATAGGCACCAGTGGCCCTTACCCAGAGGTACGGGGAAATGTTTTGCCTTGCCTCTGGCTGAGCCGCTTGTGGCCACAATCCTGCGTTGGATATAGCGCAAGCCTCTTGGCTTGCTTGTTCCAGGGCAAGATAGAATTGTGCCCTAAATTACTTAATGGTAGAATCATACCATTCTTTTCTAGTGTGGCCTTTTCAGCCACACTAGACGCTGTGCCAGAACCACCTTTCAGAGCGCGATACCATAGTCTTTCGAGACTGAAGGTTGCCAATACAAAGAATCATACCATCTAGTATACAATGGCTACACTAGCAGCAGCTCTCAGGGCTTTCAAACAGGGCTCTTACCCAGCTCCACCTTGACATGTCAGGGATTGTACCTGGGACTGACTTCTTGCAAAGCATCTGAATCTTCAAAGCTTTACCTGCCAACCTTTTGAGTATTCCTTCTGTAAGTTTAGCCTTTCTTGGCAGCTTTTGGGAGAGTTGTTTGTTTGAGTGCAGTCACAAATCTTCCAAATTTATTAGATCCTGTTACCATGAGTCATCCAGTTACCATGGCTCAACTGCGCAGTGAGTGATACTGTACAATGTTAAATTTTGGCATTTCTTACATTTTTCTTTGCTGCAGACTGTGTGTTCTGGCTGTCCTACACGATGACATATTTTAATTATATAACTGATTTTTAATTTACTTTTACAGTAGATTAGGTTGCATTTCTCATAATTGCTAGTCCAGTGGGGGGTGGAGGTGGGGAACATACAGAGATCTTCTATCCAAGACCTTTATCCTAAAATGGGCCAAATTTATTTGGAATTACAGTGGGATTTAGATTGCAATCCTGTATGCATTTTCTGGGAATAAATTCTATTAAATACAGTAAGATTTAGTTCTGTGTAAACATGTACAGGATTGAGCTGTTAGATCTGCATTTACATGCTACAAACTGGCCTTGAAAGCGTAGTTAATTCAAAGGATGTTACAGCTGCTGAATAGCTTATTGCTCCCTCGTGGCCACATCATTTTCAGTGTAAGATGTGGAGAAAAGAGAAGATTGTGCAATTTATCACATAATGGAAAACCAATTTAACCCAACAAGAATAGACATCAGACAATGGTTTTGCCACACAACCTTGAATTTGCTGGGTGCTCAGGGCTGAATTTGGATTATATGAATTAGCTTTCAGTCTTCAACAAATCACTTCACATCATGGTCATAGAGCCCTAAGGCATGATAAAAATTTTAATCCAAAGAATGTTCCCACAAGTAATTCCCATGACTAAACTGAAAATGTGGGAAGGGTTGATATGCATGCCTAACTATGAATCAGACCCAGCTATGCCAAGAATCTAGGAATGCTTCAGAATATTCATTAGACATGTTTAAATCCTTCTCACATTATGATTTCAACCATGGGAATACGTTGTGGGAGCTTGGAAGTCAAGACTAGGAAGTTGGAATCCAATTTTCTGATCTGCAGGAGATGTGGGTGGATGGATGTCTCTACTGCTGTCAGCAAAGCCAGAGACAAGGAGAGGAAGATGGCTACTCAGTTGACTGGGGATAGGTATCTGGCAAAACAGTCAGAGTAAAATTCATGAGTAGGTTCTTTCCTGGTAATACCCTCAGAGTCCATAGGTAGCACTGACACAAGAGGCAGAGTCCTGGTGGTGGTGTGTCATTTCCATGACATCGCCCTGTAATCCACATCCGTGATGTCTGTGTTTCATCACTGTGAAGTGGGTATGTTATCTGTGTGTCACCACCATGATCCATGTGACATCTGTGTGACATCAGTGTGATATCCAAAGAGCCATTTACTGATTCCAATCAGCCACAACACTGACAGTCAGTGCTGCCAGGGTGAACTGAGCAGGCAGTGGAGGCAGCTGTAGCACCAATGAGTGGCCAATGCTAGGAATGAATAAAAGATCAAAGAGCCACAGACACCACTTCTGCTGTGGGGAGATGCCCCAAGGCACACAAAACATGCAGAACATAAGGATGCCATAGCATCTCTCCTGCCCCGCAAGAGTCACAGTAGCATTGGCAGCAAAAACGTACAGGGACCCCTGCACCCAAGGTTCAAGTCCCTTCATCCTACCCACATACATCCAGAGAATACCTTTTGAACAAAGCAGAGCACAGATAGAAAGAAAACTTCTCTGGAAGATGGCAGCCATGTGAAACAAACACACCAGCCCTGCTGTGACAAGAGTTCGAGTCACTGTGGGAGCATCTGCTGGCTAGAAGAAATCCTTTTGTGAGGGGAAGGACTGGGGCAAGCCATAAGAGGAGCCTCAAGAGCACTCCGGCAAAGTAAGGTGTTGGCGGCTTACTGCACAAAGACACAGGCTGGGAGTTATACAAGATGGGCTTGAGCCCAGCTAAGGGAGTTACCTCACCAGCAAGGAACTCCCCATGTGCATGACTGACCAGTGAAACCCATGGCAGAAACAAAAAAAGAGAGGGAAACAAGTCTAGAACCCACATGAACCACTCCACAAACCATATCCTCCTTTATGTCTTGTTGTGCGCAGGAAAGATGTTTGCCTCTAAAGCAGGAATTTAAAGCTTGCATTGTGAATCAAATAAAATCTTGGGGCTGTTATTCTACATTTGGTTTATGACAGCATTCAATAACCAGATGTTTCATGCAAAAAAAGAAGAAAAAATATCTGCCTGTAGCAAAAATGAAACAATTTGCCAATAGCATGAGTTTCCCTATAACCCCTGTCAGCTAGTGATTGGCTTGTTTCCTGTAGCATGAAAGTTCATATCCCTACTATTTATTTTAAATTCCATATAATATACTTCTAGATATTTTCATTATTTATGTAATTTCTGTGCTTTTCTGTGAATCCTATGCTGTTCTGCTATGGGTTTTTGTTTTTTTAAAACTTGTACTCAGGTGAATCATGCATTGTGTGCAAAATTAGATTAAGTACAGTTGCACGAAAAAGTGATATACTTAATACGAACATTGATTTTAAACACACACACACGTACTCATATTTTACTTATTTGTCATGATTCCATGTGTTAGGAATCAAAGGAATGACTTGCTTTGTTAACTGTATGGGGATATAATTTGCAGTTTGTTTTCAAAAGCTGAATCACTGTTTTCAGAAATCATTCCTCAGGAAATGTGTTTTCAATTATCTCCCACCCCATTTCTCTCAGACTAACCACACAACTTATTTTAACAAGTCATCCTAATTTTCTCATGAAGATGCTTCTTTAAAAGCACCCTATTCTTCATTTTCTAGTTTTGTGGTTTTTTTAGCAAGACAATACACCATTCAGTTCAGTACAAGTGAAAGTGCTCCATTTTTTATTCATGAAAAGGACAGCTCATTGCTGTTCCACAAGTAAATTGAAGTTTCTAGAGGTATAATCTTCTGTACTGTAAATATAAAAGCAAAAGCACAGACCCATGGACTCATCAATTGATTTCCTATTTCCCATGAAGTATAGAAAGCTAAAATTTGGCATGCTTGTTGCTTATGCATCACTAATAAGAATGATGTTTTACTTAGAAGGCAGTAAAACTGCCCATGCAGTTTTCACATTGTCCTGCTGGCCATTTGTACTGGAATCGCAGAAGATATGGCAAGGAGATAAGATGTGGTGTCAGCAGTTGCCCTTTGCTCTGGTGAATCTGGGGAACATGGGGTTAAGGCCTGGGCTTTCAGCAGAGGGTGTGCTGCACAGCTGCAGCCACCAGAGATAAGGAGGTCTTCGGGGATACAAGCAGCACCTGATGCAGGGAGAGTTTGTGGGTTGCAGTTGAAGAGAGTATGGAGTGGAGACTTACTTGCACACTAACTCATGGACTGGTGAACAAACAACCTCCTGGTGCACCAACTCATGGACTGGAGGACAAACAATGAACTGCCACACTGACTGATGGACTGGAGGACAGACAATGAACTGGCACAGTGACTGACGCTGACAGACTGAAGGATGGGCAATGAACTGGTGCACAGACTGACTAATCAGACAGACTGGTGAATGGTGGAGAGCTGAGGTGGTGCTCAGGTAGTCCTAAGGCTGGAACAGGAATTTGGCAAAACACCATTTTATGACACGGTTCCACTGCCATAAAACTCCCAATCTTAGCACCCAAACTCCCAGTCTGAGCACCAGTCCAATCTTAGTAAGGGTTGGGCCATCTGTAAACCAAGTAACTTGGTGATATTAGTGCTAGGGAGTAAGACTGTGAACATAATGTACCAAGAAGCATCGGCCACATAGTTGGAATCCTCCCCCCCCCCCATGCAAGCCATTTTGCTATAACAAAATTGTGGACCATCAGATGGTGCTCAGAATGTCACAAATCATGAGCAAAGGAAGACTTCCAAAATCTGGAGAAATGTTATCTCTTCAAACAAAGCCTGAGTTGGCTGCCAAGTGTCTGTCAGGCATGGGAAGGGAGATTGAAGCCTGAGTTCGGTAGCTTCAGCTGTGAGCCACCCTTGAAAGCACCCCATCTCTGTGAATCACACTGCAGCTATCAGATCAACACTTTACTGGCATGACTCGCAGAATATGCTGAAGTGCTGTCTTCTAGTTCCCATCAATTTAGAACAACCAGACATAACATATGTGAGAAATTATTTACATTTTTTTCTCCAATAAAGCTGAAATGATGATGATAGCTCTGCTTTCCCCAGAGGTTCCATGTAGCATTGGTTTGCTCTGTTTTCTCTTTTTCAGGAAGGCCTATGTTACCCCATAATGCATGCCAAAATTCTATGGCTTATTTTTGTTGCTTGAGACTGACCATATGTAGCTTTGATCCCTGCTTAGTAGGCACCTTGGCCATTTGCCACCTTTAGCATCTAACTTCCTTGCTTGATTTTTTTTTCTCTGTCATCACCTCACCCCCTTTTTAATGCAATGCTGCTTGCAAACAATAAATCTATTTTTACCCTGTTCTTGGCTAGAAATTGGTAACATGGAGAGTTAAAATCCTACTGTTTTGATTATCCTGTTTGTAACAATTGCATGACAAACATGTATGCTTAGCTCAAGACATTCTTAACAGGTCAGAAACATCATGATCTCTAGACAGAAGGCTTGCACTACTTTGGATGACACGCATGCCCTTCTCATTTAATAGAATTGGTAACAAAAATATTTTTAAAAAGCAGTATTTCATTTTTCCACATCTTAAAACCATTGACAAGAAAGTGTGCCAGATACATGTCTGGAACACATCACAGTATCAAAAAAAAAAAAAAAAAACCCCAAAAAGAAAGATTTTCACAATCTCTGTATATCACTGAAAACATTCCAGGGCCCAATCCTATCCAACTTTCCAGTGCCGGTACACCTGCAATGCAGTCTTGAGGAAGAGAACAAATGTTCCCTTACCTGGAGGAAGCCTCCATGATTACCCCACCCCCACCGCAAGATGCAGTGCATGTCCCTTTGGCACGGCTGCACTAGCACTGGAAAATTGGCAAGGATTTGACCCCAAATCTCCTTATGCATTTGGGTACATTCAATGTATTTAAAAAATGGTACGGTCAGCTAACTAGGTAGAATCTACCTAAATTAAACATAATAAAACAACTAATCACCTTACTGACAGCGCTATACTAATAAACAGATCGCATGAAGCCTGTATGGATTTGTGGATGGTAAAAGGGTCCCACTAGTCCAGGAAGTCACACTGTTTTTGGTCAAGATCTGCAACAATGAACCCACATCAAGCCTGCATATTTTTGGTTGCCTGCCTCACTATGGCAAGTGGGGTGGCATCTTCTGACAGGGGTGATGAGCATGTTCTGACTGCTGACAGTGGAGGTGTCCTGGATGTCTCTGCTGAGTACAGGCAAGCTCCATGTTTTCCTCCCCTGCTCTGAAACCAGTGTGGAAGTCGAGGGACAGGGATCCCTTGGAAGAAAGCCAGCAACATTTGTGGAATGCCGACTCAGGTACAGTCATTCACACAGAAAAACATGCTTGGTTACAGGCATTCTGATTGTCACTAGAGGCAATCCATGGTCATAGTTCCTGTGTGCCTATGGCAGCCTCTATAAGATGTACCATTAATAAAATGGGGGGTGGGGTTCTTACACAGAGCATTTCACACATGGCCTCCAGGGAACCCTTTCTACATTAGCTTACCTATTGTAGATAATTCTGGAGCATGTTTTAGGCAAGCTGTACAATATGAAGTGCTGATGCTGGCCTATTTGGTTTCCAAATTGCCGTGTGTAAAGTGAAGTACTATCCTATTAGTCTAAACACATGAATGGTGGGAGTGGGATCCTGGCTGCTTGTGGACACTGGCCTCTCTCCCCATGCACGTTTGGTAAGAGCCAATGTACTCAGAGTTTCAGATTAGGCCTCAGAAAACTGGTGTTAAAAGCTGCAGTCTGTCACTAAGATAACTGAGGGCGCAATCCTAACCCCTTATGTCAGTGCTTTCCAGTACTGACATAAGGGCGATGCAGCTCTGAGGTAAGGGAACAAACATTCCCTTACTTTGAAGAGGCCTCTGTGAGTGACACACAACTGCAGGATGCAGCACATGTCCCATTGGCACTACTATGCCAGTGCTGGAAAGCACTGACATAAGGGGTTAGGATTGCGCCCTGAGTGATCTAGAAATCGGTCGCTGTCTCTTAGCCTAGCCTACTTCACAAGGCTGTTGTAAGGATCAAATAGTGGAAATAACTGAACTCTATGGAGGAAGGATGGGCTGTAAATGTAATGAATAATATCAGAGAGAGCCTACATTCATATAAACTAGAGCAGGGGTGCTCACACTTTTTTGGCTCGAGAGCTACTTTGAAACCCAGCAAGGCCCGGAGATCTACCAGAGTTTTTTTTACAATGTTTGTGCCATCATAACATATAACATTTATGTGTACAGTGTATGTTGGTGTGCCTTGAGCCCCACTGAGTATAACAGGACTTACTCCTGAGTAGACATGCCTAGGATTAGGCTGTGAGGCTGCAATCCTAGCCACACTTACCTGGGAGTAAGCCCCATTGAGTACAATGGGCCTTACTCCCGGCATTTCCTCCCAGAGGCACCTGAAGGGGGGGGTCGGCACTCCGCGATCTACTCATTTTGCCTCACGATCTACCGGTAGATCGCGATCCACCTATTGAGTACCCCTGAACTAGAGTGTACTGTAGGAAGCACCAACATTATTATGTGGTTATGCACTGTGGAGGGGAAATAAGCTCATCATCTCTGATAGTCTCACTGAGGAGCTGCAGTTGGAAAACCACCAGCATATCAGCACTGGAACTTCTTTGAGTACTGAGTAGTGTCAGTGTTCAAACATCTTCAGCCATCACACCTTCTGTCCCTCTCTGATCCAAGATGTGGGGGTGAGCTGTGGATACTCAATACTGTTGGCTGGGCACAGGGTAACCCGATATCCTCTTTTTCTAGGACATGTCCTCTTCTTTAACTCGTGTCCTGGAAAAGAATTTAAATGTCCTCCTTTTCCCTGAGTGGGCCCCTGCTGGCAGCACATAGTCCTCTTGTAATTAATAAATTCTGTGTAAAATAGTTTTAAATTTAATAATAAGTAATAGAGTGTTTAAATTAACCACATGAAATCAATACACAAGTGTGTTTAGCTTTTTATTTGTCATGTCCTAAATGTTGGACATGACAAAACAGAAGCTAAAAACACTCATATAGATTTCATGTGGTTAATTTAAACACACTGCAACTTATTATTAAATTTATGTGGCATGTAATTTATTACATATAATTCCAAGCAGGCTCTGCTCACAGGGAAAAGGAGGACATTTTCCCAGGACACAGGACTGAAAAGGAGGACATGACCTGGAAAAAGAGGACGTTGACCCAACGGGGCTCTGTGATCTACACCTACCAGCTTAAGATCTAACCTTTACAGGCTGCAATCCTAACCACACTTTCCTGAGAGTAAACCCCATTGAACAAAACAGGACTTACTTCTGAGTAGACCTGGTTAGGATTGTGCCCTGAGTTGATTTGATTGGAGGCATCTCGGTGCAATCCCTCACGTTGCAACCCTACTCAGAGTAGACCGCGCCTAACTGCATAGGCTCGCACTACGGGCTGCTTTTGCGCAGGGAAACACGATCCGATGGTGCTCCCCCCTCCCCCGCCAGGCTGCGTGCGTGATGCGAAGTAGGCACAGGGTACCATCTGCAGGCGGGGGATGCAGGAGCTCCTGGCAGCCGCCTCAGCCAATCAGAGGCGTCGCTGGCTCCTGGGATGCCCTCCACTGGCTGAGGCTGCCGCTGCCGCCGCTTGCTCTGGGCGGCCGCAATGGGGATGGCTCGCGGGAGGAGGGAGCGGCGGTGACCTTGCGGACGCCTTGCGCAGCCTGCTGGGGGCCATGGGCAGTGTGCCGTCCGCGCTGAAGCACTGCCTCAGCTACCAGCACCTCCTCAAGGAGCAGCTGTGGCTTGGGGAGCCCGCCTCGCCGCCGCCCGCAGCCCCACAGCAACCTCGCCAGGTACCCGAGCGCTACCCGAAGGGCCTCTCTGTGGGAGACAAGGGAGGCGGACTGGAGAGAGGGAGGGGTCTGGGCGCCCCGCCCCACCCCACCCCACCGACACAGAGAGATGTGAGGGGTGGTGACAGGGAAGATGGCTGTGGAGGA
Organism: Tiliqua scincoides; assembly: GCF_035046505.1. NCBI lineage: Eukaryota > Metazoa > Chordata > Lepidosauria > Squamata > Scincidae > Tiliqua > Tiliqua scincoides. The sequence goes on along the minus strand of NC_089821.1, from coordinate 171,036,132 downwards.
GCAACACCCCCAAGAGGAAGGGGGGCAGCCTCTTCCTTCCCTACAGTTGCAAAGGAGGACTAGGCCCCTGGTGAATGGTGGGTAGCTGTGGGGGGTGAAGACACTGGAGCTCAAGTGTGCCCAACATGCCCCCTCCTCTGCCACTGATGAGATACAGGCTGCAATCCTGTACTGAAGGTAGGTATCACTGAACTTAATGGGACTTACTTCTGAGTAGACATGGATAGGTGCACAGGCAGCCCCCCCCCACCTTTTGCTTCTCTGCTTATTGATATTCAAAGGTTGCAACCCTGTGTGCATTTTGGGGTCATTCCCAATTCCCACATTGGCTTCTCTTCTTAAATACACTGTACATAGGAGTCAGTGTGACCAGATACATTGAAGGACAGCATGCCTCTACCTTTCACCATTGTATAGAAGAGGGAATTTGGGCAGGTACAGCTCAACATGGAAGGGTTTGAAAAGATGCACCTCCCCAAATTTCCTCTTCTGTACAATGGGGAAAGGTATAGGCACTCTGTTCTCCATTGTATCTGGTCACCCTGATAGGACTGGCTAGGATACTGTACTGTGCATAGAATATACTGTACATGCCCCCCCTGTTGGCAACCTTCAGTCTCGGAAGACTATGGTATCGCGCTCTGGATGGTGGTTCTGGCACAGTGTCTAGTGTGGCTGAAAAGGCCGATTTGGGAGTGACAATCCTTTCCACACTGGGAGCAAGTGTAGTGTGTCCATGGTCTGTCTCCCTGGCTATGGGCCTTCCTTCTTTGCCTCTTTGCCTCAGTCTGTTGGCCAAGTGTCTCTTCAAACTGGGAATGGCCATGCTGCACAGCCTGCCTCCAAGCGGGCCACTCAGAGGCCAGGATTTCCCACCTGTTGAAGTCCACTCCTAAGGCCTTCAGATCCCTCTTGCAGATGTCCTTGTATCGCAGCTGTGGTCTACCTGTAGGGCGCTTTCCTTGCACAAGTTCTCCATAGAGGAGATCCTTTGGGATCCGGCCATCATCCATTCTCACGACATGACCAAGCCAACGCAGGCGTCTCTATTTCAGCAGTGCATACATGCTAGGGATTCCAGCTCGTTCCAGGACTGTGTTGTTTGGAACTTTGTCCTGCCAGGTGATGCCAAGGATGCGTCTGAGGCAGCGCATGTGGAATGCGTTCAATTTCCTCTCCTGTTGTGAGCGAAGAGTCCATGACTCGCTGCAACACCTCAGTATTCCCATAAGTGTCATGAAATTAAGAGCCCAATCCTATCCAACTTTCCAAGGCCCATGCAACCACAGTGCAGTCCCAAAGTAAGTGAACAAATGTTCCCTTAATTTGAGGAGGCCTCTGTGACTGCCCCCTCCCCACTGCAGGGTACCATGCATTCCCCATTGACAAGGCTGTATTTGCACTGGAAAGTTGGATAGGTTTGGGCCCCAAGGCTGCAATCTTATATAGTTACCTGGGAATAGGTCCCATGGAACTCAGTGGAACTTCTGAGTTGATATGCATAGGATTGGGCAGTAAGGCTGTGGTCTTTGGTGCATTTCCTTGGGAGTAAGTCCCAAAGAACACAGTGGAACTTACCTCTGACTAAACATGCATAGGATTGCACTGTAAGAGTTTAAAAACTTTACTGCCCATTTTTCCTGTCTTTCCCCTTACATTGTTAGTATCTGTGGAGAAGTGGGCAGACTTAAAGCATAGAAGAATGAGAGCCCACTCTTATGCATGTCTACTCAGAAATGTCCCATTGTAGTCAATGGGGCTTACTCCCAGGTAAATGTGGCTATGATTGCAGCCTGAATCAGCCAGAAGGCTGCATGAATATAGCAAAAATGGTGATGAAGGAGAAGAGTGGTCATAAGGACACCTGCAAGTAGCAATCCTTAAAGCCTCCCACTTTATGTCCATTGAGTTTTCCATTTTGTTTCTGCATGGTCTTGGATATGAGCAGAAAGTCCATAGCTGGCCTCCAACAGCCTTGCTTTTCCAAACAAATCTGTACTGTATACAGTACTCTGAGTTTGTGGATCACCCCCCCCGCCCACCTGTGAAAAAGCAGGACTTCAAAATGGTGAAGAATAATGGTCCCATGCATACATGTTACTGACTTTTTAAGTCTCCTTGTGTATGCTCAACTTCCATTTCATTTGACAGACTCCTACTAAAGTATCAACACATGTTCTTTTCTCAGACTGTACAAAATTATATCTGCACACACGTAGGTGTTATCCTGTAAGATGCCAGCTGCAGCTCAAACATATTTGTATTCCATTATTGTTGCACATTAGATATGCTTAGATACACACCTTCCAGCTCCAGTGGCACATATGACTTGTTGCATTAATTGTGGTAGGAATGTATGTTCGAAAGTACAGTGGAGTGCACAACACATCATAATGTAGTGCTGATAAAAGTGTGTGCACTTAGCTACCAATTTAATTGTCTTCCCCCCAGTGAAAGTAAATTGGATAGCATTGGGCATAAGGAAGATTCAGGATACTTGAACCAGTGCTCTCTATGTCAGAAATTCAGCTAGTCCATTATTGTGGCATCCCAACATGCAAGCCACTGTGGCGAAGGAAAGGCAGCTTTTGTGGGACCTCTGTCACCTTGGTAGTAGTTAAGTTCTTGTCTTCAGGATACCTCTTGGTTTTTGTTTGTTTGCACCTGTTTCTTGCAAATGCTGGAAGGAATGAATAATGAACAAAATTTGGCCATGCTGGAATTTACATGTCTGGGGTTGGATTTATTCCTCTCCAGTGCTCCCCCAGTGAGGGTTATGGTATTGGCCTTGACAGAATTTTTTGAGACTGCGCCTGGCCCAGCAGCTCATATGTGGTGGCACCTCTTCCCCACTCAACTCAGCTGAGGCGCTGTGAAACATACTGTGGTCCTTTTGCCTCATGGCTGAACCTTGAGAATGTTCTGAGGCTATGACTGGCAGGGGCATGTGGCTTCTGGGTTCACCATGTCATGTGCCTGCCCAGTCCTGCTCTGACCTGGAGATGGCTTGTTCCCAATGAACAGGGGTGACCAAACTTTTTGGCAGGAGGGCCACATCATCTTTCTGACACTGTGTCAGAAGCTGGGAAAAAGGAATTAATTTACATTTCAAATTTGAATAAATTTACATAAATGAATATATTAGAGATGGAACCTATATGAATGAATGAAGGTCTTTCGATAGTTCAAGGCCTATAAAAGGCCTTGCCCAAAGCAAGGCTGACCTTTCCATCGCTGCCGCTGCTACATCACAGACGTGAAATAGCAAGCAATGGAGGGAGCCCTGGTCCCACAGCTCACTCAAGTGGCCGAAAAGTTGGCTGTCACACTGAGAGCAGTTGCATTGGGCCAGCACAGGCTCCAGCAAGTCTCTGGAGGGCCAGAGGCTCATTGGAGACTGGGGGCTCCCTGTGGGCTGGATTGGAAGTCCTTGAGGGCCGCAAGTGGCCCCAGTGCCGGGGTTTGGGCACTGAGCTATGCTACTGAATGGCTACACTCTGTAAAAAGGTCCACACTGGGGTGTTTTCACAAATGGGTACTAGTGTAATCTCAGCATTGCTCTGACTAACAAGAATGTGAACGTGAGACAGACTTTCAGGAATGTTTACTGAAATAGTCCCTCACAATTTATTTCCTTTTAGTGGGTAACTTGGTAAAAATAGAAGTAGAAAAATAGAAGTTTGCTGGAGCTGAAGATAGCCCTAAGTGGTCTCAGTGGTATTAAACCATCTCAGCAAGCAGCATGGATAAGAGTGGAAACAAATAGGGAACAATATATATATTTTATGCCAAACTGCTGGTGTTGGCATACACATTCATATGCAGAGACTTCATAGACATTCACAAGTACAGATGAAGAACTGTCTGCCTGTCTGCCCACTGTTCTGTCACACTCTGACATTTCCCATGGCCCATTTTCACCTGTTGAAAGATTCACCACATTGAATTGCCGCCTCTTTTACCTTCCCTGCCTGCACAAACTTCTTTTTGGGCTGAGGGAAGTGTCTGAAATACTTGAACTGAAAGAAGTGGTCAAGCATGTCCTGCTACACTCTTCCTGGGTCATATTCTGAGGTGGCTTTCCCCAGCCATCTTGCACCAGTGGGCTGCTTCCCCAGCCAGAGTGATTCATGTCATATGATGTGACTGCAAATTTAAGCAGACAGAACTGCATGTTGACTACAGGTTGAATGTGAATACTTGTCCTAAACTCAGTGTGAAACTTCTCCCTGAGCCTTCACTTCCCTCACAGAAGTGTTAGTTGTCAGCATTCTTCAAATGAAACATTCACTTTATGAGCAGCTAGAACCATCATCAATATTCAGTGATACCACAGTCGCCCAGCCAGTTCATGTGAGGCTGCAGATTACAACAGGATAACTGCTGTAGTTATTATTGTGTGTTATACCATCATATTGTATATTGTGTGCAATATGCTAAGATATCAAGGTTTCTTTTTAGCTTTAAGAGGTTATGATTACTTCAATGAACTGTTACCAACTGCACTGAGGCATAATGCTAAAATCAGTGTGAAGGAGCAGGTGAGAGCAAATAAATTGTTCTGTTCTGTTCATTGTTAGTGTGAAGGTAATGCTTTGGTGAGGGTGGGGGAAAAATCTAATTTTGTAAACCTGTGATCTTTGTACTCTTTTTACTTTCTTCAGGCTTAACAGCTACTCTGAGACTTTAGGTTCTCTTTATTGTTCTGGGACTTCATTTTCTGTTCGACCACTTTTTAAAGTAGATGATACACTCAGATGATCACTGAGAAATTTGCCACAGGCAGGGCAAAGGGAACAAAACAGCACATCCTAGACTTGTTCAAGTTACTGTATTTTTGGGGAAAGCAGCTGGCAGAACATTGCATCTACATTTAGCTGTAGGGAAGGACTGACGCAACATAATACTGAGTTAAGATCCTGGGAGAGATAAGATCAACTTTGTGGTGCACAATAAATGTGCTCCTGATCTCCAATTTTAATTGTAACTCTCTTCCAAAAAGATGTTTATGAATTAATTTTGCTTATCAGGTCTCCTATGCCTATAAAAGTTACACAGAAGACAGAACTCCACAAGGTGTCTCTTTCCTGGACACAATGGGTTGAAGAGTGCAGTGATAATTACACCTCCCTGAAACACATACTTACAGCTAGTATCGTGTGGTGGATAGAATACTGAACTAGGAACAGGAAGACCTGTATGCAAAAGACTCGTAAATGTGCATCCCACGGTAAGCTTGAGACTACTACAAGTTGTACACCCAGTAGATGGTCTCCTACAAGACACCCAAACATCATGCCTTGCCCAACTGTTCATTTTTGCATAAGACATTATCAAGTATGCTGATCCCACACCAATATATTGCATAGACCAACAAGAACCTGAATCCATGCACCTGAAAGTAAGTGACCACCCCAAATTATGGTCTTTGCTTAGGGCACAATCCTAACCAACTTTCCAGCACTGAGGTAAGGGCAAAGCTGTTGCAGCAGTGGGAAAGGGCAGTGGCTGAAGCAAACAGGGCAAAAGCATTGGGCTGCCCTGGCGGCCGCTCCTCCTTTGCAGACTCAGGCAATCAAGCAGTCCAGCCTATTGAAGAGCGTGTGTGTGATCTGGAGCATCATCCTCCCCATCAGCCAATTTCTTTTTATGTGCAATGTGCAATTTTATGTTGATGTGCAAGAAGTAGCTGCACTGAGCAGGTCTAGTCAGAAGTAAGTCCCATTGTATTCAATGGGTCTTACTCTGAGGTAACTAATTACAGGAGTGCAGTCTAAAAGTCAACCCCCTTCACTAAGGGCATTGTCCTCCCTCCCACAGGCTGCAAACAAGCAAGCTGCACACCCCTAGCTTCTGTTCTGAGCAGCTCAGGGGCAAGAGTTAGCTGCAAAGGAGCCTGCCCTGGGCAAAGTCAAGATGAGGAGGGAGGATTAAGAACATATGAACAGGCTATAGGCCCATCTAGTCCAGCTTCCTGTATCTCACAACAGCCCACCAAATGCCCCAGGGAGCACACCAGATAACAACAGACCTCATCCTGGTGCCCTCCCTTGCATCTGGCATTCTGACATAGCCCATTTCTAAAATCAGGAGGTTGTAACCCATAATGAATTTTTCCTCCAGAAACTTGTCCAATCTGCTTTTAAAGGTGTCCAGGTCAGACGCCATCACCACATCCTATGGCAAGGAGTTCCACAGACCAACCACACACTGAGTAAAGAAATATTTTCTTTTGTCTGTTCTAACTCTCCCAACACTCAATTTTAGTGGATGTCCCCTGGTTCTGGTGTTATGTGAGAGTGTAAAGTCTTCACTTCTGCAGCACATCGGGTCGACACTTTCATCGACCTGTCCACCACCACTGCAAGATCTCTCTCCTGATCTGTCACAGACAGCTCAGAACCCATCAGCCTATATCTAAAGTTTTGATTTTTTGCCCCAAAAAAGGCTGCACTGATGCTGGAAAAGTTGGATAGGATTGGGCCCTGAATCAGATGAGCTGGCTCTTGGTGCAAAAAGGACAGCTGCTAGACTCTTGTCTGTAGTTGAACGCCCCTGTTAAATGCATGGGGCTCCTGTGGCTTTCCACATTAAATGTGGTCTGGGCTTGTTGAAGAGGGAGAAGTCTGGCTACATGATCCTGTCTGGAAGGGTTTGCAACTGATTAGCACCACCTTTGTTTTGAATCTGGTTTAAATATAATAGGATCATATTTAGGTAGGAGCATTTTCTGGGCGTCTTCACAGAGGAGAGATCTGTGTTGGTATCAAATGCAAAACCAAATCCACAGTGCTGGATCCGCCTCAAGCGCCATCACTTGCCCCCAACGCCCCTGCCGCAACCCGTCCGCCTCCCTCAGCTGTGACCTGCCTTGCAGGAAGCCTGCGCGACTCCAGGGCGCCGCCAGCCCCGTGCAGCCTGTGGGGGAGCCACTCCCCCCCCGCGCCCAGACGGCCACGAAAGGGTGAGCCGGGGGCGGTGCATGTCCCCCGGAGGGCCTGCCCGCCGCGTCCCTGCAGTGAGGGCCGGCCAGCTGGCTGGCTTTGCACCTTCGCGCGGAAGACGCCGAGACACCCGCGAAGCCACCTGGCCCTGGGAGTGGCCGCGTGCAGAGTTCCTCTTCGGGCAGGCGGGCGAGCAGCACTCGCTTCGAGGCCGGGCGGGCGCTCCTTCGGCGCAGCGTGCACAGCACTTACAGCCCCATCCTAGGCATGTCTACTCAGAAGTAAGTCCCACTAGAGTCAATGGGGCTTACTCCCAGGAAAGTATGCACACTTACGTGGGAGTAAGGCCTATCGACTATGATGGGACTTCTGAGTAGACATGCCTAGGATGGGGCTGTAAACTGGTGCTCATGACCCCCCCCCCCGCCCCCTAAACACAGATCCGCCCGTGGTCTGGGTGTGATTGAAAAATGTCAGACCCCAGGAAATTTCTGAGCTCCTTTGGCACCTGGGCTGCCTTTCTGACCCTGTTCCCGGGTGCAAATTACCCCCTTTACTCCCCCCCCCTCCCTGTGAGCATGTCTGCCCACATCCCTACATGGTCCAGAATCACATCCAAACTTAACTATTCTTTACACATTTACAGCCCAATGCTTTGCATGTCTACTCAGAAGTAAGTCCCACTGGAGTCAATGGGGCTTACTCCCAGGAAAGTAAGTGTGGATAGTGTGGATAGGATTGGGCTGTTAATTTTTTTAAGTGGTCTATGGCAGATCTTGAACTAATGACCCTTGTACTGTGCATACATAACTTTTCTGAGCATGGTAGGATTGGAACCCTGGTTTGGAACCCTAATATTCTTCTGGAACCGTATCTTTAAGTTGCAAACACAGCACGCTCCATCTGCCCATGACATTTTTATCTAACTGTTTCATTTGGAAAGATGTGCTCCTTGAAAACATTTTTATTTTGAAGATGGTTAGTACTGCTGAGAAGTTGCTAGAAGCATATACTGCAAGTGTTCATATTATTATGCTGGAGGCCCTAGTAAACCCATGCCATTAGCTGTACACTCTAAAGTCTAAACAATTGTTAAAGTTCTGGAATGAGATTCTGAAATATAACTCTCATAAATTTTTATGGTGTCATGAAATGGTGATATCGCTATAGCTCAAGACCCTTCTTTGAAAGGGGATTTATTTCAGCAGAGAATGGAGATGACCTTGCCATCTCCTATAATTTGATGCGATGGTGAAACCATTTTTACTGTATACATATGTAGCCTTATGGAAAATGACAGAAGTAGAAAACTTGTGAGCCAGAGACTAAATGAAGCTTATTTATAGGACACAGCATGGCCTTTTCCATCAACAGGGTGTAGATGGATGTAGAGTGCTGCCAGGTTTCCTTGAACAACCTTTCTAAAATATATCATATAGATTTTTCACTGTACGAGGACTGTGATGGTTTCAGATGCTAATTTTCTGCTGACTTATACTCATGTCTATACAGGGCAATTTGTAGAAAAATGTACACAAGCTTAAGTACTGCTTCATTGTAGGTAACATTTCCTCACCTGGAACCATTTAAAAACACATTTTGTGAATATCCTTCACAAAAGGTTTGTGAAGACCCTGGCTGGCTAGCTCTTCAACTGTAGTCTGCTTGTCCTTTTAAATGCTCTGAGCAGTCAGACCACCCACAAAGTAGGGGGAAGTTGCTCCCACAGGGGGCAAGCTGGAGGGGCACTACACTGGTGGGGAAGGGGTACCCCACGCCCAGCTTATACCTGCCCATTACCTCTGTGCCCTGCTCATTCTACCCTGCTGATACACATCTGCCAGCAAGGGTGCCTCTTGGTGTTGACAATGGCTGCTGCTCCTGGATAACGGCTGCTTTTGGTCTTGGCTGGGTAAGGTCAGGCCAAATCAAAGTGAACAAGTGGCTCAGAAGCTACACCTAGTTTGTCTAAGAAAAGTGAGTGCTTCAACAGCAGCTACTATGCTTGGCTGGTTCACTGAAAAGGGGGGGGGGCTAGGCCCAGCAGCTGCCACTGCTTCCTCCCTCTCACCCCTCTTTTCTCACCCCAGAACATTTTTGGAGAAGAGGGGAAGTGGTGGCCAATAGAACATCTCCAGATAGTCTTGTCACCTTGCCTCCTCTATATGTTCACTTGCTTCCCAGGCTTTTCGGGCAGGAAAGGGACAGTAAAGAGGAAGAAGAGGGAGATGTTTGGCCACAACAAAAAGCATGCAGAAAAAGGTGTGCGGTTTCGCAATGAAAACCGGAAGTAACTTTTCCCCTCTATTTACAGAGGTGTGGAGAGGTCTGCAGAGGGGTCACCCTGGACCCTCTGGAGAGCCCCAGGAAAGTTAAAAAAAATCTACTTTCCTCCCCAGCGGCAGCGCAGTCATGGAAATCACATTGCCACCCCACCCCTTCCCCACAAACACCTGTTTCCAAACTCTCCCTGAGAATTTGAGAACCTCTGTCCTACATCATAGGGCTGATCCATGCCCTGGGATCTCTTCAGCTGGCTTACTGCAATACATTTATTGGGAAGATGCCCCTGAATATCCTTCTAAACAATTGTGGTGCAGAACTCAATAGGCCAGCTTTTTTGTTGGTGTCAGACAAGGGCAGTGCATGACACTGGTACTGAAGGAGTTACACTGCTGGCTGCTGCTCAGTTTCCAGGCACAAGTTATGACTGATCTCATTCTTTTCTTTTTTTAAAAAGTCATTTAAATTATCAGGTTTTATATAATATTTTATGCTCTTTAATAATTTCATGTAACTCTTCTTGGATTCTTGTTGAAGAGGAAAGGCAGGATACACATGCAATAAATACATAAATAATATAACACACCTGGCCAGACTTTTGCAGCAAAGTTCTATCTTTGGAAATCAGTATTTGAAGTCATTCTAGAGCTGTAATTAGCAGCAACAGGTACTGTAACCATCTCCACTGTCAAATGCATCTGCATTTGAATGGATCTGTCAGAAAGGATGATGGTTATAACTCCCTGACATTGTTTAATAAATGAGTACTAGGTACATACAGCTATTTAAATATCTTGATACATGATGCTAATTGGTAATTTAAAATCCTTTGATCTCCTCTGTAGTAGATACACTCAAGGACAACTTCAAAGTTGTTCCAGAAATATCAAGTGTGTACCAATTCAGATCCAAATTTCTACGATGCAAGGATAAAATTCAGTACAAGACAATGAACCTTTTAAAATAGCAATCTTTGAGGGCAGAATTAGATGCATCTCATCAAAGGAAACTTCATGTTGACCACTATTAATAGTTGGAAAAGCTATTAAATACTTGTAGATAAAAGAAAGAGAGCATAAGAATATCCCAGTTGGATCAGGCCAAAGTTGGATCAGGCCAAAGCCTATATAGTTCAGTTATCCTGTTTCTTATAGTGTCCTGCCTCTGGGAAGCCCACAAGCAAAAAAAAGCATGTCTCACCAATGCTTCCTAAAATGGGTGTTCAAAGGCATACTGCCTCTGACTCTGCAGGTAACACATAACCCTCATGACCAGTAGCCAACAATTGACCTACCCTCCATGAATTTGTCCAATCTCCTTTGCAAACCACTCAAGCTAGTGGCCATCAGCACATCTTGTGGCAATGAATTCCACAGGCTAAGTAAATGCTGTGTGAAGTAAGAAGAGAGGAAGTTAAATCCAGCCAAAGTTAAGCACTTCTAGGCCCTATTGATTTTAATGGAAGAGATAAACTCTTGCTTAAATCTGTCCTGCTGAAATTCTTATGAATGAACATATATGAATGAATGACGGTCTTGCGATAGTTCAAGGCCTATAAAAGGCCTTGCCCAAAGCAAGGCCGACCTTTCCATCGCTGCCGCTGCTACATCACAGATGTGAAATAGCAAGCAGTGGAGGGAGCCCTCATTCCACAGCTCACGCGAGAGGTTGAACAGTCGCCCTCAATGCTGAGAGCAGTTGCATCAGGCCAGCATGAACTCTAGCTGGTCTCCAGAGGGCCTAAGGCTCATTGGAGAATGGGGGTTCCCTGTGGGTTGGTTTGGGAATCCCTGAGGGCTGCAAGTGGTCCCTGGGCCAGGGTTTGGGCACCCCTGCCCATGACTAAGGTTATACTTCTGTGACAAATAGTGTGGACCATGGGTAATTGAATGCCTACCAATCCATATTAATCAGCTAAAGAAGTGGCATGAACTGACACAGGCCATGATATTCCAAGTTCTGTTATGACATAATGGTGGTTGACCCAAAAAATCTTCATTGCAGCCTTCAGGCCCAACCTCTCAGAAGACCAGAAGGCTGATCTGAAGGCAGCTGATGCAGCTACTCCAGATCTTCTCTTCAACCTCAGAATATACCGCAGTGATACAACATCAGATTGAAACCTCCCTCCTAAGTGGTTGTAAGGGCCACCTGATGACCTCTCCCTGAAAGTAGTGGGAGGAACTGACAAAGAGATGCTCTGTCTGGGAGTTATCAAACCATCAAGCAATGTGTGGCAGAGCCCTGTTGTGTTCATGCCCAAACCTGACAGATCTATCAACATTTGCATTGACTTCAGGGAGGTGAACAATCAAGTTCAGTTCAACAGCTATCTGATAACTAGGGCCAAGGTACTAACAGGTCCAGTGTGGGAAGCCTGCTATTTATCCTCTGTTGACCTGACAAAGAGCTATTGAAAGTTCCCTTGTGGCTCACAGACCAAGAGAAGACTGCTTTAGCCACCCCTAAGGACCTCTTCCAATTCATGGTGATGTCCTTTGTTTGCGATGGCATGGTTGCAACTTTTCAGAACTGGGTTCCAAGTATTGGGTCCCTATAAGGTGTTCAGCCTGGCCTACATAGATTGCATATCATATTCATTAAGTTGTGGGCTGAGCACATATAGCATCTGCAGTCTGTCCTGATTGCCCCATCCCAGGCGAGCTTTGAGCAGATCCCCAAAAGAGCATCCTGGAGGCAGTGTTCTGCACTATCTTGGATACATCATAAGGGCAAAGGTGCCTAAGACCCCAGCCTGAGAAGGTGACTGTTTTGGACTTCCCAACCTCACAATCAAAGTGTTAGTTGTGGGGGTTCCAGTGGGTGGCAGACTATTATAGTTGCTTCATTTCAAACTTTGCCACTTAATCTAGCTCTCTCATAGGCCTGCTGCAAAAACAGGCCTATGTGGACCTAAGGCCTATGTGGACCTAAGGGCCTATGTGGACAAAAACAGGCCTAAGGCTTTATGTGGACCAAGGAGAGCGTGTATGCCTTCCAGGATCTACAAGCAGCCCTCCTGAAAAGCCCAGTTCTACACAGCCCTGAATTTGAAGAGCCTTTCATCTTGGAGGTTGACAGTTCTGCTAGAGGCATTGGGATTGGGCTAGCTCAAATGCACAACAGAACTGATTGGAATTTGAGTTGGAAGCTACAGCTAGCCAAAAAATGCTATTCCACTTTAGTGGGAAGCTCTAGCCATTAAACTTTAGCCAGAGTAGGAAGCTCTCTAGCCATTAAGTGGGCCATTTTAACTTTGCAGTATTATTTGGTTGACCCTGGTGGCTAAACACGTTTTCTGTCCAGTGAGTTTGTCATTCTGGTTGTTTGAGTTTTTAGCCTTTCTGCTTTTAAAAAAAATTATATCATGGACAGAGGTAAAGAGAGAGTTCGGAATTCTGAAGTACAGTACACTACTTAAGCCTTGTGAACATACTTCACCTTCATGCCATTGCCAAATTTCTCTCTTGGCTCTCCACGATGCTTAAGATAGGGGAAAGTGTGTGGTGTGTCTATGTTCTCCAGTTCTTTGGCAAGCGAATGGACTTCCTTCAGATACTGTTCTAATACACTGAAAAATACACTTCTGATGGCATATACTTCCCTTGTCTTTGCCTTCCCACATCTTGTTTGCTTGTCCCGTTTGCAGTTTGTCTTCCTGCATACTCTGCCACCCTGCAAATTGTCCCTTTTGTCTGCCTATGTTTAATTTCATCAACTTCCTTCTGGGGCAGGCAGATCAAACTTTTTAAAAAGATGATTGAATTGTGTTGTATTGTTCTGAGACAAGAACATCTCCTTTCAAATCAAGCATAGTGTCCACCTTTAAGAGCCCATTATTTGCACTGCTGTCATTAAGTTCATGTTTCTTGCCATCTGTTTTCTATATGCAGTATTTGCCCTGCCTTGCAGTCTTTCAAGTCCCTCAAAGAACAGGTACAAAATCCTGAAGTTGCCGTTTTCTCATGACTAGTGGTGTTTTATTATTTTCATTGGTACTTGGTTGCAACAGTCTTTAGCTGAATTGAGACAAATCTGTCTTATCTCTTTGGGTGAAAGAGGAATGGCACAATTTTATTCTTTCAAAGGCTGTTGTAAGCTACCGTGCCATAAAATTATGCTGCACAGAATTTCTCCTGCAGTAGGTGCCTCGACCCTAATAGTTGGGCAGTTTAGGTTTTGATTTTGGTGTGTTTTGTTTGTACACTTTTTCGGAAGGAGAAAAATGGTATTAGATCCTAATCCTATCTGTCCTGCTGGTGCAGCTGTGCCAAAAATGGATGAGCTGTATCCAGCAGGGGGTGAGGAAGGGCAGATCAAAAGGCTTCATTGGCAAATGGGCATTTAAATCCCTTTACACCTCTGCATGCCACCCAACCTACAGTGGGTCTCCTCAGACCTGTGCTAATGATTTAACTAGTGCAAGTCCGAGGAGAGAAAGGGGGTTAGTGTCTGGCATCTGCCAGGATGGCATTAAGTAGTTTACTCTTAAGTCCTGTTTCTTTTTAAATTCCAGTGCCAAGTTCCAAGAAGACTTTAAGGAGTGACAAGGAAGGCATGCAAAAACAGCATTTTAATTAAGTAAGAATGGAGGCCACAGAGGAAAGACAGGTCAAGCCAGAGAGTCGACAAAACCAAAAGAGAAGGAAGAGAGTTATGATACCAGGGCTGAATGCAGGACAAGAACTTTGGTTTAGACTCAGAGAGTAAATGGTGGTGTGTGGTTTAAGCTTTAAACCTATTTCTGTTATATTTTCATGTCGAAGTGGAAGTTACACAATAAGGATGTCGTTTATCAAGATGTAATTGCTACAAGTGCTGGGTGCTAAGGGAACATCCAACATATTTGGCTAATATAAACTTTGAGTAAACAGAGTGAGAGTTATATAAATAGGGCTGCATTAAGCCTGGATATCTGGAGGGAACTATGAATTCAAATATAAGAAGATTTGGAAACATCAAGGCTTGCATGTTGGGGATGTTGGAAGAGGGACAGTTTGGGAGCTGAGCCACCCAGTGTATATAGATAGCATGTGTGGAAATGCTGGCCTCCATCAGAGGGGGAAGTTGTCTTTTGTTTAAAGGCTTGTTGGTTGCTTTTCTCTCTCTCTGTGATGAACCTCTCCTTGACTTCTTTTTCTATCTTGTGGTTTGCTGCCTGTGCAGCGGTGGCTGCAGTTCTCTCTCTATCCCAGTAAAGCTCTTAACTAAAGTCAGTTTTTCCTGTATGGGGCACTGCTTAATCCCCTCAGCTCTGCTGGCAGGGTGGTACATGTATTGCTGTGTCCTCTAGATGGACTTGTAGAGCACATGGTTTGCACACAGAATGGCCCAGGCTCAGTCCCTGGCATGTCCAGGTAGGGAAGACCCTGGTCTGAAACCCTGGAGAGCTGCTGTCAGGTAATACTGAGTGAGATTGAACCAATAGTCTGACTCTGCACAAGGAAGTTTCTTATGCTCTGTGCCATAGGAAATCACTGTACCCAAACGTTAGTGCTGGTGCTTGACATGTGTTCATAAAACAAGTCCGAACTTCATTGCAGGATATATGTTGGGACAACTGTTCTTATTTTATTGAAGCCCTTTAATCTAGTTATGGACCGCGGTGCAGCATATCATTTTTCTCTGGAGCCTGTATACTCTTGAAATTAGAGTGCTTTCTAAACTTTTTAGCATGGGACCCACTTTTAAAAATGATAACTTTTAATGACCCATCAGATTTTTTTTTAAAAAAGAGATCTATAACTATTTTATTTAATAATTATTGGGGTCCTGTGCTTGTGGGTCGGTGGGTGGAGACATTTGCTAGACTCTTCCTGGGAAGGACTTCCCTCAAAACCCCTTAAGGACTGTTCCCCCCAAAACTTTACAGTCATTCCAGGGTACCCAGAAGGCTGGACCGGAGTGCAAGATGAGCAGTTAGGAATTTCCAGGCCAGACTAAAGGCTGAAACTGTTCACATATGATCTATAGAATTCCTTTTACTAGAGCAGTGTTTCTCAAACTGTGGGCTTGGACCCACTGGGTGGGTCGTGAGCCAATTTCAGGTGGGTCCTCATTCATTTCAATATTTTTTTTAATATATTAGACTTGATGCTACCATGGTATGTGACTGCATTTGGGGAAATGTTACAGACCTGTACTCTTAACAAGCTACTATGTATATTATTTTAACAATGATAGTCAATGGGACTTACTCCTGGGTGTGTGTAGGATTGCAGCCTAGGATTGTTAAAAATTTTCTTGCTTGATGATGCTTAATTTGGGAGTATTATCTTATACCTCAGGTTATCATTCTACCTAATTATTTTCTTCTGCAAACCAGACAAGGGTACTTGCAAGGTTTTTAAAAAAAAAATTTCAAAATCTTTTCACGAACCACCAAAAATCAGCTCACAACCCATTAGCAGTGATTTTCAAACTGGGGCCTCGGAACACCCCAGCCAGGGAGCCCTGGCCACTTTCCCTTTAAGGGGTGGGGGCAGAGGGGAGGCAGTGACGCAGTCCCCAGGATCATGTCACTAAGGGAGGGCGCAGGGACTGGCATTTACTGACCAGTCTCTGCAGCAGCCTCCCAGCGGTGTGGGGAGCCCTGTGCGACCTTCTGCAGGGCTCCCCAGGTCTTAAAAAATGAAAGTGGAGTGGTTGCGTTCCACTTCCGGTTTTGTGGAGGTGGTGCGCAATTGCTGCCTCCCCCCGCCCCTGCAAGGACTTACTGTGGCTCAAACTCTCCTAGAGTTTGAGAACCACTGCACTACAGGTTCCCGACCCAGTTTGGGAAAAACTGAATTAGAGCATTTGTTGCCTTTTCATAACTTCTTATAAAAGGAGAAATTGTGAGAGAAGGCTCATTATGAGGTGGATTGTGTTCACTGAAAACAAGAAAGTAACTTCTCAATCAGGCTTGAAGCGTTTTTGCTTTCTGTGATCTTTTGACAGCCATTGAAATCTCAAAAATAATGCTTAAGACAAAAGGGGTCTGATTACTGCTTTTTGCATTATAATTCCAAACAATTTCATTTGTCAGAGTGCATTATTTTATAATTTAAGATTGTCCGTGTCAGATTTTTTAGATGGTTTTTTTTTTTGGGGGGGGGTGTTTTGAAAAATCTGAATGATCCCATTCCAAAGTTCCTATTATGTCATTCTGCATATCTGAAACTGTTGTGGATAAAGTGGCTTTTAGCCCAAGATTTACAGATGATGCATTTGACAAACCATTGCAAGATAAATCTCAGTGTATCCGCATGAGGCTCCTTAAAACAGTTGCCAAGTGCTTGAGTGATGGGGAACAAAAATCCAATATTACTTTATGTAGTCTTGCAACAAGTCCATAGACGTTTCTACTTCACCTGTCCATGCATATGGCCTGGCAACAGACTAAAAGAGGGGGAAAGAATAAAATCTTATTGTTTCCAATAACTTTCCTGCCTGATTGCCTGGAGACAATGTGACTCATTATTGCATACTTCTAACAATTGGCTAATGCAGTGGTTCCCAAACTGTGAGCTGTGGCTCCCTGGGAAGCCATGGAAGCCAGCTAGGGGAGCCGTGGAATACTCGCAAAAAACTGCTGCTCTATACAATGTTTAGGATTGTAGCCCTAATGGGGACCCATGAACAATGAACCAGTAGATCAGAGAGCTCCAGGCTGCGGCCCACAGGCTGGATTGGTGCCCTAGCTAACCCCTCCCCAGCATGAACGGAGCTTACTGTTCCATGGGGAAGCCACCATTGTCCCTGCCGATCTCCCCTCATGTTTGCTCTGCCCAGCTGCTTCCGTGTTCTGCCACCACTGCAGACTCCGCATGACTGGGCAGAGCGAACATGGAGGGAGATCGGCGGCTACAATGGGAACCTCCCCTCTGGAACAGTCAGCTACAGTCATCCCAGGGAGGCTCCTTTCAGCACACTGCAGTAGGTCAAGGAAACCAGCAGTTTAAAAAGTTTGGAAACTACTGGGCTAATGGATTGGCATAGTGATATTGGAGGCTCTGTATAGAATATGTGTGTATTGTTGCTTCTAGCTCCTTGAATCTTTCTTTGTTATTAACTTTCATTTTGATACAGAAAACAATGAGAATGCCAAGCCTCAGTTTGCAAATTGAATGGGCAGGGGAACATAACTTTTCCATTGTGTTGCCCAGGAAACAGGCACAGGCTCACATATTTCAGTTCTTAGAAATAGGTCCAGCAACTGAAATAAGGTGTTCACGTTTGGAAATCTGATTTCTCATGTGGCCAATAGATGATATCAGATAGCATGCCTGGGCTGGATAGACTTGGGGGCAGTGGCATAGCTAAGGGGGTGTAGGGGATAGCAGTTGCACCAGGCATCAAGCTTTAGGGAGGCAACAAGCTGAGCTTGACACTAGTGACCAAAATTGTGAAAATCTTGGTATGTATGAATAATACCATCATGTTATATATCATTGGAAAGGTAATTTAATGCAGAATGTAGGGAAAAAAACTGCACTGGAATATCCATTTTCTATCAAAAGTTATGACCAATTAACAAGAAAATGGAAACACAACTGACTTGTGGAAGAAAAAGTGGATTTGCTTAACTCCAAACTGACCTATGAGACTGATTGTTCAAGTGCCAATGAGATGTTGTTATGATACAGCATGGAACCAATAACTTTTTATTTATTAACTTAATTAAATTTGATTTTATCATGCGGGGGGGGGGCTACAGAATCTTCTTTGACCCCAGTTTGCAGATAGATGCTTTAGCTATGCCACTGACTGGGGTGAGGCAGCAGAACAAGTGGGTAGTGAACTTTGGGGGGGGGGTGGGCTCTTCCCAATTTTCACTTTTTAAAAAGCCTGGGTGTGATGTCATTTCCGGTTGTGACATCACTTCTGGGGCAACATTTTGAGCTTGGCACAGGGCTACATGATCGTTAGCTATGCCACTGCTTGGGGGATTGATTTTGGGGCAAGAATGTTTTTTAATGTTTAACTGCAGGGAATCTTAATTCCTGGAACATTTTTTCACTTGGCCAGCTACGGATTAGAGAGATGATGTAGAGCTGCTTTAGGCACTCTTGAGCAGTTAACCTGGAGCTGCCACTATATATATTTGATAAGGTTCGTAAGACGGTTCTGGCTTTCTGAATAGGCATATCCATATCCGCAAACACTGGTTGCATTCGCATTTTATTTTGATGGTATACACTTGAAACATCTTAGATGTAGATGTAAAACATCCTGATTTTAGAAATGGGCTATGTTAGATGCAAGGGAGGGCACCAGGATGCAGGTCTCTTGTTATCTGGTATGCTCCCTGGGACATTTGGTGGGCTGCTATGAAATACAGGAAGCTGGACTAGATGGGCCTATGGCCTGATCCAGTGGGGCAGTTCTTATGTTCTTATGTACACATTATGAAAAATCTTCTAGTCTTGGATGAGCTACAAAAGATTTTCTTTGGTACATGCAGAGGTGAAATTTAGAGAAACTCTGAACATAGGAGAAATCTGCTTCTTCTTATGTACACATTCCTGATGAGTTTCAGTTATTGGAGGACTTTATTACTTAGCTTTCCCCAATTAAGTAGCGTTTAGATCAGTAAATATCTCTTGGAACATTCTTTTATTTCGAAAGTATTTTGTTCTAATGGATTTTAGAAGCCATTATTACTTCTGGCAATTGGTTTATTAGTATGCAGTGTCCCCACAAGTATGGTTTCAATTTTCTGTTACTAAAAGACTTAGATCTTTTGAACCATTTTATTGCCTTATAGTTTCCCCATCATGTTTTCATTCTCAGAGACCCAACTTACTGTCTGTTCAGTTTTTATTCTCTGAATTACATACCTCTGACCATTTCTACTTACGTGAAATTCTCTTCGCTTTGATATTTCGGCTGTATTTTCATCCACTTTGTTTTTTGCTTCTGATGTTGTTTCTAAGTGTATAGTTCCTATGTTCTCTTTTGTAATGCAGCTGTTCCAGTTCTACTAAGAATTAACTACCCTGTTTTTCTTTAGATTCTTCCCAGTGTACAGTTCATGCTAAGAAAAATGTGGATTCTCTGTAGTGGGAGCCTATATCAATCAATCAATCAATCAACAGTATTTATATACCGCTTTTCAACTAAAAGTTCACAAAGCGGTTTACAGAGAAAAATCAAATAACTAAATGGCTCTATATAGATAACCAAACGACCGCAAGGTGATCTTACTCATCTTTATTATGCTACCATGTGGAAAGGAGAACTCTTACACCTCAAGTTCAATAAATAATGTGCTAAGATGGTCAAGTGTAGGACATATTGTAAGAAGGACATATTGATAAAGCATTTATTCACCTGTTTCTTTTTACAAGTGCTGCCGCCTAAGGAGGTACGTGGGGCGGCGGCAAGAAATAGGGCCTTCTCAGTAGTGGCACCAACGTTGTGGAACTCCCTTCCCCTTGACTTGAGAATGGCTCCCTCCCTAGAGACCTTTCGGCGAGGCCTGAAGACCTTGTTGTTTAACCAAGCCTTCTGATGTTATGGCCTTTTTAACATCTTTTATATATCTTTTAGTTGCTTTTTTACAGGCCCGATTCCTCTAAGAACTGCTGTTTTATGCTCTTTTATTCTGACTCTTCTGATTACTGTTTTTATGGGTTCTGCTAATGTGTTTTTAATATGTTTTTATCTGTTTGTGAAATTATGTTTTAATCTGTTTTATATGTTAGCCGCCCTGGGTCCCTTTTTGGGAGAAGGGCGGGATAAAAATAAAGTTTTATTATTATTATTATTATTATTATTATTATTATTATTATTATTTCTGGTTAGGAAAAAGATTTAAAATGCAATCCTAACCAATTTTCCAGTGCTGTTGCAGGTCAGTGGCATTCTGGGTGGGGGGGAATGGTACGTTTGCAGGCACCTCAGTGTGCCTTGTAATCTACCCTTTCTCCTCTCCTTCAAAGCCATTCTGGACGGTGAGAGCAACAGTGAGATGTCTCTTCTGCATTGCTCTCACTGACCGGAACGGCTTCGGAGGCAAGGCGGAGGGACTGCTTACATGGTGCATCAAAGCGCCTGCAAAACTTACTTACTCCTCACCCCGGAATGCCACTGATGCAGCTGCAATTCAGTCTTGAGGTAAGGGAACAGCATAAGAACAGCCCCACTGGATCAGGCATAGGCCCATCTAGTCCAGCTTCCTGTATCTCGCAGTGGCCCACCAAATGCCCCAGGGAGCACACCAGATCACAAGAGACCTGCATCCTGGTGCCCTCCCTTGCATTTGGCATTCTGACATAGCCCATTTCTAAAATGTTCTCGTACCATGTGGCCTGTTAGTATGGCTGCATTGGCTTTGGAAAGTTAGTTAGGATTGGGCTGTTATAGCACAACACGACGCATGTCTACTCAGAGGTAATTTCAGTTGAGTTCAGTGGGACTTATGGGAAAATAAGTGGATATAGGATTCCAACTTTGGTCACTCTGAATTTCACATGTTTTCCCTTATATTGAAAATACTGCTGTATCTCCCAGTAGATACTGAGAGCCCATTGCAGTGTTTCATCTATGGTGGCCGTTTCATACATGCATGCCATCTCTTGATGTTGCAGTCATTGACTGATGAACATATGCATGGGAACTCTTCCTTTGTAAAGTGTTGCAAGATGGTGCACAGCTGAGCTCAAAGTCAGCACTGGATGGTGATTGGAGAAATATACATGTACTTTTATGGAACTGGAATTATGTATTTCTCATGTGTAGTTCTGTCCCTCCCAGGTAGGTGAGGACAATAAAGAAAACCTAAGGAGTCATTTTGTAGTATTCAGTGCCCTAAAGGTCAGTTGCAGACAATAGCTGTAATCCACAGTCCCATGCATTCATGTAGCTCCCTTTTCCAGCTGTGGCATGAGAAGTGGGTGGCATCTGCAAGCAAGCCAAAGACTTTCTTGGGCACTGGAAATTCTTAGGTGGACTGGCTGTGTTGGATTATGGACTAAGCGGCTAACAGGGTGGCATTTTCATAATCAGGAGAAAAGTATGTCTTCTGCTAATGTCTTGGGATCCCACATCCTAGGAAGTTATTAGCAGCGGGATGCAAATGTATATGCATGTGAAGTTTGTTTGCCTGATTTGCTTACAGTTGAGGTAATTTCAAGAAGGCTATAATCTCATGATTAAAGGTTAGTAGTGGCGTTTTCTATTATAAAACTCTATTTTCATCCATTTATAACCTGGGGGAGAAATGCTCACGTGAAAATTGTCTGGCAGACAATGTCTCAGGCCTTGGTTGTGCTTTTCTCTCTTGCTAAAATGGGGCAGTAGAGGGAGGGGGGAACCCAGTGTTGCTTTCTGCTTGGTGGGAGAGTTTTTGTGTGGGTTTTACATGCTGTTTGTTCTTTTTTGGCAACACCTGTTAAATGGAAAACTTCAGTGCTCCAGGCACTTAGCCTCTTAAGTGCTTTTCATGTTGATATTCTGCATAGTTCACTGTAATACTCGACGGTTAACAGATGTAGTATCTAATTCAATAAGTGTTCATCATCTTTAATGATTAGGCATGCAGTTTGCTGGATCAAATTAAAGATCAAAATGTTAATATAAGTATGGAGCAGCCTTCCCAGGGAGGCTCATCAAGTGACATATTTGTTGTGCAGTTCTAACCTCCCATTTAGGCTATTCTAAAATTTCCCTTGCTATTAATTTTTGAAAATAAATTCTGGTTTTAATGTTATATTTACTTACATAAGAACATAAGAACAGCCCCACTGGATCAGGCCATAGGCCCATCTAGTCCAGCTTCCTGTATCTCACAGTGGCCCACCAAATGCCCCAGGGAGCACACCAGATAACAAGAGACCTCATCCTGGTGCCCTCCCTTGCATTTGGCATTCTGACATAGCCCATTTCTAAAATCAGTAAAGAAATATTTTCTTTTGTCTGCTCTAACTCTCCCAACACTCAATTTTAGTGGATGTCCCCTGTTCTGGTGTTATGTGAGAGTGTAAAGAGCATCTCTCTATCCACTCTGTCCATCCCCTGCATAATTTTGTATGTCTCAATCATGTCCCCCCTCAGGCACCTCTTTTCTAGGCTGAAGAGGCCCAAACGTAGCCTTTCCTTGTAAGGAAGGTGCCCCAGCCCCATAATCATCTTAGTCACTCTCTTTTGCACCTTTTAACAACAACAACAACAACAACTTTATTTATACCCTGCCCTTCTCCCCAAAGGGAGCCAAGTTAGAGAGGCTGTAAAGGGCAAGGAAGCTTCCCTCCATAAATGGAAGTATTGCCCTAATGAGGAGAATAAAAAGGAACATAAACTGTGGCAAAAGAAATGTAAGAAGGTGATACTGGAGGCCAAGCGAGACTATGAGGAACACATGGCCAGCAACATTAAGGGGAATAATAAAAGCTTCTTCAAATATGTTAGAAGCAGTAAACTTGCCAGAGAAGTGGTTGGCCCACTGGGCGGTGAGGAGGGAAATGGGAGATGAAAGGAGACTTGGAGATGGCAGAGAAATTAAATGAGTTATTTGCATCTGTCTTCATAGCAGAAGACCTTGGGCAGGTACCGCTGCCCAAATGGTCCCTCCCGACGTGAAAAGTAGTGTGCCTCAAGGACCTGTCCTGGGACCAGTGTTTTTCAACATGTTCTTAAATGGAGACAGGGTTAGACAGGGAGAAGAGCTCCAGAAGGATCTCTCTAAACTGGGAGAATGGGCAGCAAAATGGCAAATGCATTTCAGTGTAAGTAAATGTAAAGTCATGCACATTGGGGCAAAGAATCAAAACTTTACATATAGGCTAATGGGTTCTGAGCTGTCTGTGACAGATTAGGAGGGCAGGGCAGGAGGGCAGGAGGTCTGGCTCAGTTGGTAGAGCTGCTGCCTTGTGTGCCTGAAGATCTGAGGCTGCCAGTTCGAAACCAACCGGAAGTACCCGAGAACTGACGACACACTGATATACTGATGAGCTGACCCTCTGTGGCAGAGAGGAGTTGCCGTCAAGTGGAGCTTGGGAGGCAAAGGGCCAGAGAGATGCCAGGCCGGGAAGGAATCTAGCTGGAACGAGGAATTCTATGAAAGACTAGAACTATTCAATTGTAAAAATCCCTACAGGGGTTTAGAACAGCCTGTCTATGTAAACTGCCTTGGATTAAAGTCTGAGGAGAAATCTGACGACCAAAGAAAGGCAGTATATAAATACCTGTATATTAATATCTGTATAAATAAATAAATAAATAAATTAGGAGAGAGATCTTGAGGTACTGGTAGATAGCTCAGTTGAAGTATTGACCCAATGTGCGGCGGCAGTGAAGAAGGCTAGTTCCATGTTGGGGATCATTAGAAAAGGTATTGAGAATGAAATGGCTAATGTTATTATGCTGTTGTACAAATCAATGGTAAGGCCACACCTGGAGTATTGCGTCCAGTTCTGGTCATCCCAATTCAAAAAGGATATCATGGAAATGGAAAAGGTGCAGAAGAGAGGGACCAAAATGATTATTGAGCTGGGTCACCTCCCTTACGAAGAAAGGCTATAGTATTTGGGGCTCTTCAGTCTATTAAAACAGCACCTCAGGGGGGATGGAACATGATTTTGACATATGAAATTATACAGAGGCTGGATAGAAGGATGTTCTTTTCACTCTCACTAGAATTGGGAAATCCACTAAAATTGAGTTTTTGTGAGAGTTAGAACAGACAAAAGAAAATATTCCTTTACCCAGCTTGTGCAGTTCGTGGCTGAACACAGTCACATTCTGGCAACTCCTGCGATGTCGCTGGAACCAACCGTATTGGCCTCTGCCTTTCCATTGGACTATTTCAGCGTCGTGGAGAGGGGGGATTTGCTGCATGGGTAACAGTCTATCCTCCATATCTACTTTACCCAGGGTTCGCGCACTGGAGAGGACACTGTTCCAGAACACTATTCAGAGTGCGATACCATAGTCTTCCGAGACTGAAGGATGCCAACAATTTGTGGAGCTCCTTGTCACAGGATGTGGTAATTTAGATGCCTTTAAAAGGGGATTGGACAAGCTTCTGGAGAAAAAATCCATCAGAGGTACAAGTCATGATGGGTATGTGCAACCGCCTGATTTTAGAAGTAGGCTGCCTCCAAATGCCAGATGCAAGGGAGGGCACCAGGATGCAGGTCTCTTGTCTTGTGTGCTCCCTGAGGCATCTGGTGAGCCACTGTGAGATTCAGGAAGCTGAACTAGATGGGCCTTTGGCCTGATCCAGTGGGGCTTTTCGTTTATTCTTATGTCCTTAAAAATAAGAGGAGGTAGAGGTTTTTCACAGAGAACTGAAGGAGAGAAAAAGCCAGTCAAACTATTGTCAAACTATTGTCAAATTTTCCAGCTACACGTGGGTAACTGAAATGTCATATTAAGATGTTGTATGCCAATCAATCAATCAATCAATCAAGATGTTTCACAAAAGATTGCTCATAATACAATAATATATCTCATTATTAGCCTTTGAAATCATTCGCACAGGCAGAGGGTCAGGTATGTGCAATGTAGTCTGTGATCAGTCAAGTTTATAAGACTTGGCTCATATTATTATATAGAACATTATGACAATAAATGTTTTAATGCACATTTTGAGTGCATTGTATTTCAGTCATGGTATGTTTAGCGCACATTAGATCCTCTTGTTTCTATCACAGATGTAGCCCTGTCACAATTGTGGCACTTGTCTTGTAGGACCAATTATCTGATAATCATAGGAAACCTCAAATGCATGCCCTTTGTGAGGAGGTCTTCCATTTATAATAAAAAGGTGTGTGGTGGGGGGAGGGAAGATGTTATGCAGCAGATGTGAAAGTTTTGCCTGTATACTTGAACAGGTTTATGTTCTCCCAGCAAGTGTGGGCTCAGCTTGGTCCAAAAAGGGTTTGCATTCCAGATGTTGCACGTGATCAGAGATGTTGTGCATCTGTTTCCCATTTCTTTTTACAGTGCTTACATAAATACCTAGTAAATGTACTGAAATATTTTTTTACTGTAGTCTCGCAATTGTGGAAGGATGTTACTGCATGGGACTTAATTTAATGTGTGCAGCAGTTTGTGGCAGGTGATGCCTGGGGCGGTAAATGGAAGAGCGCAGGGCTGTGTCAGTTCCCTTCAGTTTCTAGAGACAAAAATGGAAGGTTCTACTTCCACTGCCCATGTGCTCTTAAGAGATGCACCTTGGATAATATGTGGGTTTTACGTTTCACTGTGAACCCCTATTGTAGCCAGAGTGTTTTCCTCCAGAAATTAGTTCTTGATTTTTACCTTGGCGTCTGTGCAAGCCCCAACTTCTAAAAGCACAAATCTTTCTGTGGTTCATTGACAGTTTCACTGTTCCATTGCAACTGAGTGAAATGAACATCATGGCTGTGAATGGAGAGGCCAGTCATGCAGTTAGAGCTTTTCCCGTGGGGTGCTTCAGATATTAAAATGAGGCTTTTGCATTTGATTCTGCTTCTGTGCCTGCTATTGCTCTCTAACTGTTTCATAATCCCCTGTGTAGGGCAGACCATGTTGTGAATTTAGTTTACTGGCTTTGCATACAGAATAATTTGTTTTAAAGTTAGAGAACCATATTAGGTTTGGTATATTCTTATGACTATTTAATTATAACAGCAACCTAGTCAATAAAATCTTAAATCTACCATTGTTGTATGACTGACCTCATTTTCTTTGATTAACAAGCAAACTAATTTTCTTGCCTGTTTAAGGATTTTGTTGGGAATCTGTTTTGATGCAGGGTCATTGTGAGAGGGCCAGGGTCCCAAAACCAGTTATTATAGTAATATCTTCCATATTCCATAGCCACCTTGAGTCCCTTTTGGTGTGGGAGAAAGGTGGGATATAAATCCAACAAATATTCTTCCACTTCTGGATTGGTAACTGGGGCCAGGTGATACCCAAAAGGAGATAGATGTAGCCAGTTACTGATTCCTGATCTCAAGTATTCAGCGTATGGTCCTAAAGATAATTTTAAAAATTGCCTAAAACAAATGTAATTCTTGGTAGCATAGACATTGGCGTGTGAGAGGTTATAATCTTAATCCTAGAATCTTTAATACAGTAATCCTTAATTTTTCAACAAGGATGCTGAGTTGTTTTTATGATATGTTATGTTTTTTATCTGTTTTTAAAATATGTTTTTAATTTGTTTTAACCTTGTTTTGTAAGCCGCCTTGAGTCCCTTTGGAGAGAAAGGCGGGGTAAAAAAAATAATAATAATAATAATATTTTCAAAAATGATATCTATTTTGGAATCCCTGTTCAATCTTAACTCTGTAGGTGCAAATTGTTGTTATTGTCTGTGGAGGGAAAGGCACACTGTGTATATTGATGCTTTTCTTTGTTGTTCCTTTTGTGGACTGGTCCCTGGAAGGAACCGTAGCACAGGTTAAACTTTGGTCTTTTGTGTGCTAACAAATCTTTCATGTTTCAGGAGTTGTTCGCAAGTGGATTTCCTGAATTTGTCAAAATAGTAGAGGTTGGTCCGAGAGATGGATTGCAGAATGAAAAGGTAATTTAACAAGTGTTGTGGTGCTCTGAGGTAGAGCTTTTATGAGTTTAGAATTTTAAATGCCCTGTTAAACCCCCTGAAAATGGCTTTAGTTGCTCATGTTTTCTTTTTAGGGTTCAGATAGTAAGGTTTCCTTTTTTTAAAATCAATATCTCTTTCTGTTCAACTTGTTTCATACACCATACCAAAAACTGATGAAAAGTTGCAGATACAGGTGCAGCCTATTTATCCACGGATTTTTTATCTTCGGATTTGTCTCAACGTGAATGGGGTGGGAGGAACTGAAAGTCACACACACCTTTGCCGCCTTTGCCCTGTGCTGGCCTCTTGATCCAGCACCCAGGCAGCCCAAAACACTGCAAAAAGGCTCCGCCTCGCCCAGGCAGGGATTAACCCTGGAGCCCTGGAAGAGGTTCCCCTTGCAAAGGAACAGTAACATTTCTGGAGCCCCTGAGCCAGCCGAGGCTGAAGAGGGAAAGGGGAGGCAAGAACCTCTATAGCCAGAACACATGCAGCGAAGTGGAGGTGAAGCGCACGCATGCACACGCGCGCGCACACACACGCACACACACAGGGGCAGGTGCCTTAGCAACAGAGGGGATTGCTTTAAAAGAGAAGAGGGAATTGCTTTAAAGAACCCAGGGAGTGCTGCAGGCTATCACAAAGCCTTCCCACCAAGCAAAGCATGCTATTTACAGCCCAATCCTCTCCACACTTTCCTGGGAGTAAGCCACATTGACTGTAATGGGGCTTACTTCCGAGTAGAAATGCATAGGGCTGGACTCTTTTTTTTTTTTTTTTTTAAGAATGCTTTATTTATTTATTACAGATATAGGTAAGGAAAATTGGATAGACTTAGGGTTAGGACTACATAGGTTACACACAAGGCTGGTGGCTATCGATTACAACAAACATTAATCCAAACGAAATTACTAATCAATACAAAAATTATCATATTCATTAACCCAACTGATTAATACTTTAACATTCCATATTTTTCCTCTAATCTTATCTATCCCATCATATTCAAATTTTACTTTACTTTTACTCTTCTTACCACTAAAATAATCTCTAAAATAAAATCTTTCTTACCTAATTCTTAATTTCTAATATCACATCTAAAAAAGAAATCTCTGATTACAATGGTATTACCCCCTTCAATCTCTTCTAACATATTATATATCATTTTCCATAACTATCCAATCAAAAAAATTCAAATTTTTGCTTATAGACTCTTCTTACCACTAAACTAACCTCTAAAATAAAATCTCTTATCTAATTCTTAATTTCTAATATCACATCTAAAAAACAAATATCTCCAATTACAATAATATTATACTTCGCTTATCCACCACATATTTATTAACCCAAAATACAGGTTTAATATTTTCTCCAAAATAAACATCTATAATTTATTTTATTTACCTTCTCTTTTAAAAAATAACCCTTTTATTTATCTTAATACCACTTTAGTTTACACAATACTTATATTCCAAATTTACAGTTCCATCTAATTTATTTCATATGATTACCACTTTAATTTTCACATAAGAACATAAGAACATAAGAACAGCACCACTGGATCAGGCCATAGGCCCATCTAGTCCAGCTTCCTGTATCTCACAGCGGCCCACCAAATGCCCCAGGGAGCACACCAGATAACAAGAGACCTCATCCTGGTGCCCTCCCTTGCATCTGGCATTCTGACTTAACACATTCCTAAAATCAGGAGGTTGCGCATACACATCATGGCTTGTACCCCATAATGGATTTTTCCTCCAGAAACTCGTCCAATCCCCTTTTAAAGGCGTCTAGGCTAGACGCCAGCACCACATCCTGTGGCAAGGAGTTCCACAGACCGACCACGCGCTGAGTAAAGAAATATTTTCTTTTGTCTGTCCTAACCCGCCCAACACTCAATTTAAGTGGATGTCCCCTGGTTCTGGTATTATGTGAGAGTGTAAAGAGCATCTCCCTATCCACTCTGTCCATCCCCTGCATAATTTTGTATGTCTCAATCATGTCCCCCCTCAAGCGTCTCTTTTCTAGGCTGAAGAGGCCCAAACGCCGTAGCCTTTCCTCATAAGGAAGGTGCCCCAGCCCCGTAATCATCTTAGTCGCTCTCTTTTGCACCTTTTCCATTTCCACTGTCTTTTTTGAGATGCGGCAACCAGAACTGGACACAATACTCCAGGTGTGGCCTTACCATAGATTTGTACAACGGCATTATAATACTAGCCGTTTTGTTCTCAATACCCTTCCTAATGATCCCAAGCATAGAATTGGCCTTCTTCACTGCCGCCGCACATTGGGTCGACACTTTCATCGACCTGTCCACCACCACCCCAAGATCTCTCTCCTGATCTGTCACAGACAGCTCAGAACCCATCAGCCTATATCTAAAGTTTTGATTTTTTGCCCCAATGTGCGTGACTTTACACTTACTGACATTGAAGCGCATCTGCCATTTTGCTGCCCATTCTGCCAGTCTGGAGAGATCCTTCTGGAGCTTCTCACAATCACTTCTGGTCTTTACCACTCGGAAAAGTTTGGTGTCGTCTGCAAACTTAGCCACCTCACTGCTCACCCGTCTCCAGGTCATTGATGAAGAGGTTGTAAAGCACCGGTCCCAGGACAGATCTTTGGGGCCACACCACTTTTCACCTCTCTCCATTGTGAAAATTGCCCATTGACACCCACTCTCTGCTTCCTGGCCTCCAACCAGTTCTCAATCCACGAGAGGACCTGTCCTCTAATTCCCTGACTGGAGTTTTTTCAGTAGCCTTTGGTGAGGGACCGTGTCAAACGCCTTCTGAAAGTCCAGATATATAATGTCCACGGGTTCTCCCGCATCCACATGCCTGTTGACCTTTTCAAAGAATTCTATAAGATTCGTGAGGCAAGACTTACCCTTACAGAAGCCATGCTGACTCTCCCTCAGCAAGGCCTGTTCGTCTATGTGTTTTGAGATCCTATCTTTGATGAGGCATTCCACCATCTTACCCGGTATGGATGTTAGGCTGACCGGCCTATAGTTTCCCGGGTCCCCCCTCTTTCCCTTTTTAAAAATAGGCGTGACATTTGCTATCCTCCAATCTTCTGGCACCGTGGCCGTTTTGAGGGACAAGTTGCATACCTTAGTCAAGAGATCTGCAACTTCATTCTTCAATTCCTTAATAACGCTTGGGTGGATGCCATCAGGGCCCGGTGACTTATTGATCTTTAATTTATCAATGAGGTCTGAAACATCTTCTCTTTTAACCTCTATCTGACTTAACTCCTCGATTAGGAGGGGCTGTTCGGGCAGCGGTATCTGCCCGAGGTCTTCTGCTGTGAAGACAGATGCAAAGAACTCATTTAATTTCTCTGCCATCTCTAAGTCTCCTTTTATCTCCCCTTTCCCCCCCTCACCATCCAGAGGGCCAACTGCTTCTCTGGCGGGTTTCCTGCTTCTAACATATTTGAAGAAGCTTTTATTATTCCCCTTAATGTTGCTGGCCATGTGTTCCTCATAGTCTCGCTTGGCCTCCCATATCACCTTCTTACATTTCTTTTGCCACAGTTTATGTTCCTTTTTATTCTCCTCATTAGGGCAATACTCATTAGGGCAATACTCATTAGGGCAATTCACAATACTTATATTCCAAATTCCCTTTTCATCCACTTTAATTTAATATAATTAATAAAATATTTATCTTAATACCACTTAATTTCTGCAATATTTATATTTCAAATTTTCATTTAAATCTATTTTAATTTAATATGATTTAAAAAAAAATTCTACTTATTATTCAACCATTTTGACCTCCTTCTTATTGCTTGCTTTGTGCTCTATCTTATTGGTGTTCCCTCTTAGTCTTCCAACTGGTTCTTCCACTTCTTCTTTTTCTTCTTTTTCATCTTAAGTCTATTGAATTTCTTGGCCCCCCTGTATTTTTCTTTCTTCTTCTTCATTCTTTTATTCTTGAATTCAGTCCATAAATTCTTCCTCTTCTTGAGACAGCTTGCTCTCTGAACATTTCCTCTTTTTTCTTCCTTAAGGTTCTTAGTTATTATGACAATTGCTTCTTCCGCCTTGTGTCCCATCTCAAAATACTCCACTTCTTTAACTTCGCTGGACATCTGATCCATTCTTTTTTCTTCTCTATTGTTTATAATCTGTTCCTGCGAGTTTACAAGGGAGGAACTTATTTGCCCAATTTGTTCAGACAGTTCTCTGACCTGTTGCTCCATTTCTCTTCTAAAATCCATCACAAAGTCCATCAACCAGGCCTGGCTTTCACAACCATCTTTTAAATTTTCAAAAGCCATTTTTATCAACACCAACTGGAACCACTTCCTACAGGGCTACTTTCCAATTTTGTATCCAGGGTTACTTTCCAATTTTAATATCCAAAAAAAAATCAGTCAAATCAACACACTCAAATTAGGTTAGTATGCCTTTAAATGACCAAAAAAAAAAATTCAAGCCTCTTGCTGAGAAACCGAAAGTAGCCGTAACCAGACTTAAATCAAGGCTTTTTGCTGGGAAAATGAAAGTAGACTTTATTTCCTTCGATGAAGATTACTTATTTATTTCTCTTCGGTACATACCATTGAAAAAAATAATCTTGTACTTACTCCAGCAGGGGAAATACCAACTCACCTATTCCCCCCCTGGGTGGCTAATGGCCAGCATGAATAATCTTGTATTATCTCCTCCTCCTCCAGACTTCTTACTTACAGTTCTCGGTAAAACTTTTAACGAGCCAAGTTCACTTACTCTTAATAGCTTTTTTTCGCTGCGATGTTGTTGTATCTAGGCCGTGGGAGGACAGGTTCTCAACTTTCCGAGCTTCTCCAAGATGGCGCCCGGGATAGATATGATTCAGCACAGAGCAAAACAGAGAGAAATCCTTGAAATTGCCTGTTTCTAAGGACCCCCCCCCCGTTCAAGCTCTCAGCTCTTCGTACCGTCTTCCTGGCACCGAAGCGTGCCTTAGTTGTTTAGGAACATGAAAACACATCTATTTCGCAGTCTCTTCGGGAGCCCCCAAAGTTCACTGCAACTTCGTTGAGAGTTAGCTCCGCCCCCCATAGGGCTGGACTCTTAAAAGTTCAGCATCCCACCTATGAAAGAAGCCAGGCAGCTGGCAATGGAGAGGGCTCAGGAGGGGGAGGAGAGGGGATTGCTTTAAAAAACCCAGGAAGTGTTTGCCGAATTCCCCCCCCCAGATGATGCAGGCTCATGGGAATCCTTGGAGAGACAGGTGACAGTGAGCAGAGAGCCAGACTACAAGTCCCAGAATGCTCCTGGGCAGAGGAGTTTCCATGATGGTGGTTGGGAGGGTTGCAGGAGCAGCAGCCGAGGAGAAGAACCTGCAGCGCTGTTGGGAGGCCACCTGGGACACAGAGGTTTCCCAAGCAAGCTCACCATTCCAACTGTGAAAGAAGCAGGACAGCTGGCAACAGGAGGGCTGAGTGGGGAGGTGAGGGAATTGAGAACAGCTGCCTAAGTTTCCTTCCAACTGGAAGTGTCAGGCTGCAGCCTATTTGCTCTATGGACTCTAACTCTATGGACTGAGCACAATGTGTTTTTTGTTAATCGTGCCGAGTCACGGAACAGAACTAACGCGGATAAATAGGCTCCACCTGTACTGTATTAAGTGCAGTTTAGAAAACAGTAAAGTGAAATCAACATAACTTAAAAGTTCTTGAATGCATGATTGAACTTTGGTTTCACAAAAATGTTTATATACTTAATTAATTTTGGAATCCAGTCATTGGCATGAATCCCTGCTTGTACAAGTTGAGTCTGATTCACAAGGTTTCTGTTCCCAGAACTCAGCTGGATAGCAAAAATTGCATTAAAGCAAATCCATTTAAAAAACAATGTCCTTTTGCTAGGTGATTTAAAAACAGCCTTGCTGAGCTTTGTGATGTAAGACAGAGTCATTAAGCAGACAATCCATCAATCAGTCTCTCTCCAGGTACTTAGAAAGGCACCTCTCCCTTCACCCAGAGCAAAGTGATTATCTTTCATGTGCTGGGAGGGGGGGAGGGAGGAAGGGGTCGCTTGCCTAGGAGTGAAGCTATTTACTTAGAGAGATCAATGGATTGTCAGTTCAGAGAGGTTGCTCTCTCTTGCTTTAAAGAGGTGAGTGTTTTGCTTTAATTTAAAGGGCCCTTCTCATTGTGATGAGATAGAAAAATCCATGGATTTTTCTAAGGGTGAAAAATTCATGGATAATTAGGTTATACCTGTAATTGCTTGCATGACTGTATCTCTACAACAGTAAGAAAAGCAGTTTTTTTAAAACTGATTTTAAAGGGATGTATTTTTCCCCTTTTCCAGGGATCAGCACATTCCTTCTCAGTTGCAGTGGCCATTTGAATCAAATCCATGTATAAAAAATCTGTGTATAACAAGGATGGACCTGTATAAGCCAGAGAGGAATGGGTTCCCAAATGTTTGCTGATTTCCCTGCTATCATTCCTGTCTCTTGTATCACATGGAATGTACCTATAAAACAGTGTTGAATCTCCAGGAACTGCTTTTTAGGAATGCAGAGTGAAGGAGTGTGAAAGACCCATTCTGTGAATAGAGCCGTGTTTGCAGTTCTTGGGATACAGGTTGATATTTTTTAAATGAGGTTCTTTACCATTCAGGCAAACGGCAGCAGAGAGAGTGTCTAGAGATATTATCAGCTGTGTGTGTAACATAGAATAATTTCAGGTAACTGCTTTGGTTCATTACAAAAAAAATCCAAAAGTTGAAGCAAGGTAATTATTTGGACCAATTAAAGAGATGAGCAGGCTTTCAAGTGGTTTGAAAGAGCATCAGCTTCCTGACTCTTTTTTTATTTGTTACTCTTGATTCTCCCATTTTTCCCCTTCTCTCTGCTGACTTGTTTCCCTTGCCTTTTCTTTCCTCCCTGTATTTACTCACTTCCTTATGCCCACATGTAGATTGTAAGTTCTTCAAGGTTAACCCTGTTTTTATTCCACTTGCTTTTCTTAGTCTGTGAAGTTCCACGAACGTTGATGAAGCTGTACAAATTATGTCAGAAAAAAAATCCTTTAAATCCACTAAGCATCACTAACTGTGCACTTGATGACATTTTTGAGCATCATTTGCATTGAACAGCTTTTGCAGATTTCTAGGAAAAGACAAGAATTGTGTATGATACTCATAACTAGCTGCAGGACTATTTCGTCTCTGTGTGTGTCTCAGTTTTTCTTTTACTAGGAAAGTCGTATCAGGCCAGAAGTTTTATAGTATCTTAAAATATCACTGGTGACTTTTTATCTTATTTTACAGGGTTATAAATATCTTTTTTGATCCCAAATGTTCTTAACACATGGCACATGTTGTACAGAAAATATTTTTTTTTTTCTATTCACAGGCAATAGTCCCTACAGATGTCAAAATTGGTTTAATAAACCAACTTTCCAAAGCAGGCTTGCCTGTCATAGAAGTGACTAGCTTTGTGTCTTCAAAGTGGGTACCTCAGGTAAGTGACATAAATGGTGGTTCCAAAGCTAATCAGACTGAATCACAAGGTTCCCATTTTCTTGCAATCAATATTTTCCATAGAACAAATGTGTTTTTTTCTTAGTCATCAAATCAGTTTATTTCCACTACTTATTAATCCATTATCTTTCCAACCACATACCCCTATCCTTTCATTGTCCTTCTAATTCAGAGTGTGAATCCTCTGAGCAAGACCCAATCATTAGTGCTTTCTGAATAGCAATCTAGCCTTCATTTACTCCTAGATCTTAAATTATAAAATTGTATAAGATCATAAGAACATAAGAACAGCCCCACTGGATCAGGCCATAGGCCCATCTAGTCCAGCTTCCTGTATCTCACAGCGGCCCACCAAATGCCCCAGGGAGCACACCAGATAACAAGAGACCTCATCCTGGTGCTCTCCCCTACATCTGGCATTCTGACTTAACCCATTCCTAAAATCAGGAGGTTGCGCATACACATCATGGCTTGTACCCCATAATGGATTTTTCCTCCAGAAACTCGTCCAATCCCCTTTTAAAGGCGTCTAGGCTAGACGCCAGCACCACATCCTGTGGCAAGGAGTTCCACAGACCGACCACGCGCTGAGTAAAGAAATATTTTCTTTTGTCTGTCCTAAGCCGCCCAACACTCAATTTTAGTGGATGTCCCCTGGTTCTGGTATTATGTGAGAGTGTAAAGAGCATCTCCCTATCCACTCTGTCCATCCCCTGCATAATTTTGTATGTCTCAATCATGTCCCCCCTCAAGCGTCTCTTTTCTAGGCTGAAGAGGCCCAAACGCCGTAGCCTTTCCTCATAAGGAAGGTGCCCCAGCCCCGTAATCATCTTAGTCGCTCTCTTTTGCACCTTTTCCATTTCCACTATGTCTTTTTTGAGATGCGGCGACCAGAACTGGACACAATACTCCAGGTGTGGCCTTACCATAGATTTGTACAACGGCATTATAATACTAACCGTTTTGATCTCAATACCCTTCCTAATGATCCCAAGCATAGAATTGGCCTTCTTCACTGCCGCCGCACATTGGGTCGACACTTTCATCGACCTGTCCACCACCACCCCAAGATCTCTCTCCTGATCTGTCACAGACAGCTCAGAACCCATCAGCCTATATCTAAAGTTTTGATTTTTTGCCCCAATGTGCATGACTTTACACTTACTGACACTGAAGCGCATCTGCCATTTTGCTGCCCATTCTGCCAGTCTGGAGAGATCCTTCTGGAGCTCCTCACAATCACTTCTGGTCTTTACCACTCGGAAAAGTTTGGTGTCATCTGCAAACTTAGCCACTTCACTGCTCAACCCTGTCTCCAGGTCATTTATGAAGAGGTTGAAAAGCACCGGTCCCAGGACAGATCCTTGGGGCACACCGCTTTTCACCTCTCTCCATTGTGAAAATTGCCCATTGACACCCACTCTCTGCTTCCTGGCCTCCAACCAGTTCTCAATCCACGAGAGGACCTGTCCTCTAATTCCCTGACTGTGGAGTTTTTTCAGTAGCCTTTGGTGAGGGACCGTGTCAAACGCCTTCTGAAAGTCCAGATATATAATGTCCACGGGTTCTCCCGCATCCACATGCCTGTTGACCTTTTCAAAGAATTCTATAAGGTTTGTGAGGCAAGACTTACCCTTACAGAAGCCATGCTGACTCTCCCTCAGCAAGGCCTGTTCGTCTATGTGTTTTGAGATCCTATCTTTGATGAGGCATTCCACCATCTTACCCGGTATAGATGTTAGGCTGACCGGCCTATAGTTTCCCGGGTCCCCCCTCTTTCCCTTTTTAAAAATAGGCGTGACATTTGCTATCCTCCAATCTTCTGGCACCGTGGCCGTTTTGAGGGACAAGTTGCATACCTTAGTCAAGAGATCTGCAACTTCATTCTTCAATTCCTTAATAACCCTTGGGTGGATGCCATCAGGGCCCGGTGACTTATTGATCTTTAATTTATCAATCAGGTCTGAAACATCTTCTCTTTTAACCTCTATCTGACTTAACTCCTCGGTTAGGAGGGGCCGTTCGGGCAGCGGTATCTGCCCGAGGTCTTCTGCCGTGAAGACAGATGCAAAGAACTCATTTAATTTCTCTGCCATCTCTAAGTCTCCTTTTATCTCCCCTTTCCCTCCCTCACCATCCAGAGGGCCAACCGCTTCTCTGGCGGGTTTCCTGCTTCTAACATATTTGAAGAAGCTTTTATTATTCCCCTTAATGTTGCTGGCCATGCGTTCCTCATAGTCTCGCTTGGCCTCCCCTATCACCTTCTTACATTTCTTTTGCCACAGTTTATGTTCCTTTTTATTCTCTTCATTAGGGCAAGACTTCCATTTACGGAAGGAAGCTTCCTTGCCCTTCACAGCCTCTCTAACTTGGCTGGTTAGCCATGCGGGCACTCTCCTGGATTTAGTGGAACCCTTCTTTCTTTGCGGTATACACCTCTGCTGGGCCTCTATTACTGTTGTTTTAAGCAGCCTCCATGCACTCTGGAGAGACTGGACTCTTTTTACCCTCCCTTTCAACCTCCTTCTAACCAGCCTCCTCATTTGAGGGAAGTCCGCCCGTCGGAAGTCAAGGGTTTTTGTTAGAGATTTGCCTGGTATTCTTCCCCCAACGTGCACGTCAAAACGGATCGCAGCATGATCACTGTTCCCCAATGGCTCAGTAACGTTTACATCTCTAACCAGGTCCTGCGTACCGCACAAAATTAAATCCAGAGTCACCTGTCCTCTGGTGGGCTCCGTGACTAGCTGATCTAAGCCACAGTCATTTAGCACATCAAGAAATCCGGTTTCCTTATCGTGACCAGAACACAAATTGACCCAGTCAATATGAGGATAATTGAAGTCCCCCATGATTACAACCCTGTCCTTCCTTGTCACCTCCCTGATCTGTTTCCTCATTTCAAGGTCCCCATCAGATTTCTGGTCTGGAGGACGATAGCACACCCCCAGTATTACATCGCTGCTCAAGCCTGGTAATTTAACCCACAGAGATTCTACGGTAGAGTCGGACCCACCTTCAATCTCTACTTTGCTGGATTCTATCCCTTCCTTAACATAAAGGGCCACCCCACCTCCAACACGCCCCTGCCTGTCCCTCCTGTAGAGTTTATAGCCCGGGATTGCGGTATCCCACTGATTCTCCGCATTCCACCAGGTTTCCGTTATGCCCACTATGTCAATATTTTCCCTTGTCACCAGACATTCCAGTTCTCCCACCTTTGCTCGTAGACTTCGGGCATTCGCATAAAAGCATTTATACACGGAATGCCCCAGGATGGGCTGCTTATTCGCTCCTTTGTCCCCGCATCCTCTCATTGTGCCAAACTGTCTATCACATCCCATCTCCCTACCTTTCCCAATTTCTTCTCCTACCCTGCCTTTGTCTTGTTGTTCTCTAACCTCCCCATCCTCATCCCATAGGGATGAGGAGTCCCGAGCCGGATGCCCCTCGGCTCCTGTCGGCCTTCCTCCAGGGATCAGTTTAAAAGCTGCTCTGCCACCTTTTTAATGTTATGCGCCAGCAGTCTGGTTCCATTCTGGTTCAAATGGAGCCCGTCCCTCTTGTACAGGCCCCGCTTGTCCCAAAACGTTCCCCAGTGCCTAACGAATCTAAACCCCTCCTCCCTACACCACCGTCTCATCCACGCATTGAGACCCCTGATCTCCGCCTGCCTAGCTGGCCCTGCGCGTGGAACAGGTAGCACTTCAGAGAACGCTACCTTTGAGGTCCTGGCTTTCAGCTTCCTGCCTAAAAGCCTAAATTTGGCCTCCAGGACCTCCCAGCTACACTTGCCCACGTCGTTGGTGCCGACATGCACCACAGCCGCTACCTCTCCCCCAGCACTGTCTACTAGCCTGTCTAGACGAGAAGTGTAACCATAAAAGAATAGGACTCAGCTTTTGCTTTTGTGAGATGGCCCAATGAGTTGGAATGAAATCTTATGCTAAACATTCACGTAACGGAAATGCAAAAGACATCAGCTTTTGTGTATATGAAATCCATCTGTCTCTTGCTTAATGGCCCATCTCACAAAGTGATCCTCAATATACCAATAATCTTTGTTTATTTTAGACCATTTCCTAAACTGAACGAGACTTGGCAATTCTTTTAATATCAATAATGTTAATTGTGTGAAACAGAAATATTACTGGTATCGTACAATGAAGATGCTAATATAAGTATTCATGCCACAGAGAAATCCTTTGTTAGCTTCCTGTCTTCACCTCTCATGAGATTAATCTATAGTCTAAATGTTGCTTTTATCACAAGGCTGCCAAGAAAAAGATAGTCTTTGAGCCTGGTGGGTCTGTGTCTGTTAAGTGCATTAATGATAAAGGGCCAGGGCCCTGGAATGGATTTGGATTTATATGGGAAGGTAGTGAAGATGGTAGTTTAAATTTAGGATTGTGAGTTTTAATCTCTTAATTGATGCAGTTAATCGGCTAAACCTTTAATCGAGGCGCTACAATTCAGGCTGTGTAGGTGATTAAAAAGACACATAAAAGTGGTTTCTCCATTCAAGTGGGTATGTAAAGCTACTGTAGTTTACATTTTGGAGTGAAATGGTTGAGTCTCCTTTTAATTAGATTCACAGACCACCAAAGCTAACTGTGCTCTGCTGAAATCTGTGGCTTTAGACCTTTGCAGCCAGATTGCAGAACCAGTAGCTTTTGATACGGTGTGCATGGCTGCTGCCAATCCTGCCCTCTCCTAGGGCCAATTTGCCCACCCCCACTCCTCCCCCACCCACTACTCTCCTAGTCTCCCCACCCTTCCCCTACCCCCTCAGAACTTACCGCATCCAGTGTGCTTTGGGTCTGCTGCTGGCTGCTATGCTGTTGTGAAGTGCTTTTTGGTACTTTTGCGACGGCTAGCACCAGTGCAGTGCATGATGTGCCAGTGCGTGCACTACTTAGGATTGTGCCATAAATCTTTTAAATGAATGATAACATCTTGGGCTTTCCTCGGGGTAATCAATCAAGGCATCTTTTAATCAACTGATATCCATTTCAGATATTACATTCAAACAATTTGTTAAACTCACAAAGCAATTTTAGGAATGATTATATAGAATGTGCTCATAAAAACAAACACAAACCTTTGACAATCATTAAGGAAAAGGTTCACTTTATTGAAAGGTGGTTTGTTTGTTTTTTGCCTGCCAGTGCAACAGTGTTTGCAGTGGCACTCAGGGTGACAGCCTACATTAGTGCTTGACAAACTGGCTACGAGCAAGAAGACACAGGCAAATGTAGAATTTTCAGGTAGTCCCTGACTCTCTGGGATCATGTGAACTGGTCCTGAAATGGACATGGGGCATTGCTTCATGGAGTGACCAGCACAGTGAACCTACTGCAGAGGAAATCTCTCTTTCCCCATTAAGGGAGTCTGTTTGGAAAGAAGGAAAGCCCTGTCACAGTGGTGGGCATATGGTATCTATTGCTTTCCAAGCTCTCTCAAAAGCCCAGTCTGAAAACTTATTCTAGTTTATCCTGCACTGTAATATTATTATTTGATAGTTATAGCACTGAAGGACAAAGCTGCCCCTTCTAGTAAAGCAACCATATCCCGCTCTTTTTATTTTATTTTCCGATTTGGTTAAAAATGTGTTTTTAATTCCTTCCTTTTCCTGTGAGTCCTTTTGGGTAGCAAATTTGGCCTAGGCTTGTCAGATATAAGAGGCAAAAAGGAACAATCCCTTTTTCTTCTCATTTCAAGTCTGAATGTTTTGTTTGAGTGGCTTGGTTGATGTTTAGATTAAATTCTGTTTATATGCTGAGGCCGTGTCACCTGGAGATGGAGTGCAGCCTTGCTTATGTCATCTTAGTATTTCGTTCTTTATTTTCTTAGGTCATGGGAATAAAGCTGCTAGTTATGTTTCCATCACGCATTCATTTTTTTCTTTCTTTTCTTTTTTTTTAAAAGTATTTTTAAACCCTTTTACCATTTCCTTGCTAAGGTTTTGTTTGGCAGCAATTTTCTAACTCAAAACAGCCAGAAGAAGTGAAAAGGTCTGCAGTAGCAGAAAGTGCCATACAAAACAGGATCCCACACCTATAACCTGAATCGCCAAGAATGATAAACAGCTGCCATTGAAATGCTTATTGCTAAAGTATCTTATTGCACTTTGAAAGTTAATTGCATAAATGTTAAAGTACATGTTAAAGTCAGAATCTGCTTACTAGAAAAATATCACAGGGACAAATACATTATGTAAACATTGCAATGATTAAGTTTTGTAGAGCTTGAATTGCACTTTCCATTTAGTCTCTTTAGTCCCTGTATTTTCAGTTATGCTGTAACCATTAATAGCAGGCATAGGCTTTTTGTCACATTGATTTAGCATTACATTAAGTATTTGTTTTCAAAGGTTTCCCTTAGCCCAGAAGTTATGGATGTCATTCCATGGTTGATTATGGAATTAAAGTTTTGGGAACTGTATAGCCCACCAGACAGTGTCAAGTTTTGTGACTGTGTGTTTGTGTATTTATATCATTTTTAATCCTGCCTTTTCAATATGCGGAGCAATCCCCCTCCCCATGGCATCTAATAATTTTAATACTAATAAAATTAATATGACATTCAATAATTCAAAAATGTTCTGAAAATACATTTCAGTATTATTCATTAGATGGTCTCATTAACAATTTGCTTTTGTTTTTAAAAGAAGTACAGTCATGTCTCAGCATTCCCGGGGCTTCTATTCCCAGAACCCCTTTGGATGCTGAAATCCATGGATAATGAAATCTGTGGGTCAGGTACCCTGTAATCCTTTGAACACGACCAGAGCAGAAGGCCTTCTGAGGGCTGGGGTTGTGATCCCTAGTCCTCACAAGGCTCCTCCAGACTTGACCGAAGCACAGCTCTGGTCGCATTTAGAGGTACCAGGTCCAACTGAACCCATGGGTTTGGAACCTGCAGTTGGATAAAACTGTGGCTCCCGAATCTGCAGATAAATCAGTCTGAACCTGTAATGAAAAATAACTTGGAGTCCCTTTCTGTCTTTAAATATAGTGAGAGGTTGCAATGAAAAATAATTAATTGACTGAATCCAAAGTTCCCCCTTTTGCATACAGAACGTGCCTTCCAATCATGGAAGAGTTGTTTCATATCTCATGATAAAACAGTACATGAGGAAAAATTAACTGAACCCAGTAACTTCTGTCCTAAGTTTCTCTTCCATGAGTGAAAGACAATTTCATTCATTCAAGGAGGGGTCATTTTCCACCATTCTCCCCTTAGTTCTGTAGCCCTCTGTGCCCTGTGCAGTCTTTTGCAGGGGTTCCCAGTCCACCCTCAGAATGGATTTTCAGTGGCGTAGAGGGCTACTGTGGTGGGGAGGCCGCAGAGAAGTTTGCTTCCACAATTTTTTTTCCGCTTGTGCTTTTTAGGATACAAGCCACTGAGTACTACTTTCAGAAGAGCTTCTCGTGCAAAGAGGAGCATGTGGACTAGAGCATTCTATTATAGAAGCACCTAAAACTTTTGTGCAGGTGTTTGTGGAATAGCACTGGAAGCTATTTTAGTCTCCTCATGGTTCATATACAGTCCAATGGGCTGTATTACAAGAAAGTGAACCTTGACTAAGCACCATTGAAATTAATGAGTGATATTGTTATATTATTGTTGGCAACCTTCAGTCTCTAGAGACTATGGTATCGCGCTCTGAAAGGTGGTTTTGGAACATCATCTAGTGTGGCTGAAAAGGCCAATTCGGGAGTGACAATCCCTTCCACAACGGGAGCAAGTGCAGTCTGTCCCTGGTCTGTCTCCCTGGCTATGGGCCTTCCTTCTTTGCCTCAGACTGCTGGCAAAGTGTCTCTTCAAACTGGGAAAGGCCATGCTGCACAGCCTGCCTCCAAGCGGGCCGCTCAGAGGCCAGGGTTTCCCACTTGTTGAGGTCCACTCCTAAGGCCTTCAGATCCCTCTTGCAGATGTCCTTGTATCACAGCTGTGGTCTATCTGTAGGGCGCTTTCCTTGCACGAGTTCTCCATAGAGGAGATCCTTTGGGATCTGGCCATCATCCATTCTCACGACATGAGAAAAAAAATCTTTTTACCATGTTGGTTCATTGTCTGTTGGGGACAAAGGTTCAGAATCCTGCCTAGCCGTTCAGCAAGCTACCAAAAATCCTCATTGTGGACTAGTAACTTGAGGACTGAGACTTTAAGTAAAAAAAGTGCTCAGTGCCTACAAGGGATACAGTTAAGCCTAAAGGGTCTTGGTTTCCCTGGACTGAGGCACTGGCTCTTACAGGGTGGTGGCAGTACTACTGAACAGGGATCTTTGAGGGCTCTAGGGT
The DNA here is from genome assembly GCF_035046505.1 of Tiliqua scincoides. Classification (NCBI taxonomy): domain Eukaryota; kingdom Metazoa; phylum Chordata; class Lepidosauria; order Squamata; family Scincidae; genus Tiliqua; species Tiliqua scincoides. Next base: position 170,993,589 of record NC_089821.1, on the reverse strand, counting down.
TCAGAACCAACAACTCTGAGCACCCAAAACCCTGGGAGTGAGACGCAAGTGTACGACATGGTAAAAAGATTTTCTACTTTATTAAATACATAGGGTTACAAAAAGTTACAAAAGGCAGCAAATGCTAGAGGCATAAAACTTCTAGGAAACATAACAGCATAAAACAACAAAGCTAACTGGCTAACTCTATTATTTCCTAACCCTCACCTGGGTCAGCTTCTTTTGTAGATCCTCAGGCCAGTTACCTATGGCCACATGGTCCTGACCGCGCAGGATGTGCATCCACCACCTCTCTCACCAAGAGACAAGGAACAAAGACCCTGTCCTCCAGAAGTGGGGCTGGAAGCTCGCCCTCTCCTCTTCCCTCCCCCTCAGATCTGCAGCTGCATTCCATCCTTGATGGGCATCTTTCTGGTTGCCTAGGTGCTACATAATCACCTTCCATTGATTTGTAAATCCTAGCAGCTAGGAAATGCAAGCCACTTCTTGTGTTACTGTTTTAGCTTGCAATGCTACTAGGCCTGAACTGTACATATCCATGACAAGTCTGGAAAACGTGGTAGCTGCTTTACCGATGCGTTTGTTTAGTTCGGTATTGAGAGAAAGAGTGTCAGAGATTGTTGGGCCAAGGTACACAAAGTCATGGACAACCTCCAGTTCGTGCGCAGAGATTGTAATGTAGGGATGTGAGTCCACATCCTGAACCATGACCCGTGTTTTCTTCAGGCTGATCGTCAGTCCAAAAACTTGGCAGGCCTTGCTAAAACGATCCATGAGCTGCTGGAGATCTTTGGCAGAGTGGGTAGTGAAAGCTGCATCGTCAGCAAAGAGGAAGTCACGCAGACATTTCAGCTGGACTTTGGACTTTGCTCTCAGTCTGGAGAGGTTGAAGAGCTTTCCGTCTGATCTGGTCCGGAGATAGATGCCTTCTGTTGCGGTTCCAAAGGCATGCTTCAGCAGGACAGCGAAGAAAATCCCAAACAAGGTTGGTGCAAGAACACAGCCCTGCCTCACGCCGCTTTGGATGTCAAAGGGTTCTGATGTGGAGCCATCGAAGACAACAGTGCCCTTCATGTCCTTGTGGAAAGATCTGATGATGCTGAGGAGCCTGGGTGGACATCCAATCTTGGGGAGAATCTTGAAGAGGCCATCCCTGCTGACCAGGTCAAAGGCCTTCGTGAGATCTATGAAGGCTATAAAGAGTGGCTGTCGCTGTTCCCTGCATTTCTCCTGCAGTTGTCTAAGGGAGAATACCATATCAGTGGTGGACCTGTTGGCTAATGAGTGAACACATGGGCAAAAGTGGTGGACCTGTTGGCTAATGAGTGAACACATGGGCAAAACTTATGGGCACCCTGTGCCACCGAAACTCAGTGTGCTGTCCCAAATGGCTACTGCCAGCAGGTGGCGATCCACCATATTACCATGTGATCCTTTCATGTCAGAATTTTTTAAAAAAATTACTTTTTCTTCAACTTCCTTCTTTTATTTTCTCCCCTTTGAACTTTCCCTTTCTTGTAAGTTCCATTTTCTCTTGTAATGTGTGCTGCATCTTTCTGTCCCCCACCTTACTGCTATGTAGTGATTCCTGGCAAGCTGCCTCTCCTTGACCTCTGGTGCTGCTCAACTTGGCATTCTCAGTTAACTCCTTCTTCTCTTGCACGTATGTCCATACGCTGTACCGATTATTTCATCTTAGGCCCTGACCACATTTGCAAAACCAGCTTGGTAAAGGGCATTTTCCATGGAAACAGAGCATGTTAGGAAACAATTCCCATGTTTTTGTTATCCTGTGGTTTCTATGCCAGAGTATCCAAGTATCTCTTTCCCAATTGTCCCCTCTTATCGATGAGTTTGGAGCCTTCCATGTGGAATGCTGAACATGTGGTCGCAAAATTCATGTGGTTCTTGATATCAATGAGTTTAGTAGATGAGATGGTATCCTATATTGTCTTCTTGGGGAGACTTTCTTCACTGCAGGTCCTCTTCTCCTTGTTTTTGGTAGTAAAAAGCAGCTGCTTGTTTTTCTTCTGACATGTAGAAGAGACAACTGTGAACATGGCTTTTGTTAGAACAGAGAATCTATCTGCTTGAGGTCTGGGGAGGAGAGAGGAGAAGGAGAGGGACATCTAGAGCACTTGACTCCTTGTCCTGGGGGGGGAGGTGCCATCTGTTTATATTACCCTATGGATGCCTACTCAGAAGCAGCACAGTGGAACTTACTCCCAGGAAAGTGTGTATAGGATTGCAGCCAAGTCATGGGGAAGAGGCTTGCAATTTTTCTCACAAACTACTGATTCTCCATTTGCATCCGTCTCCTTGTTGAAAGTAACTGTATTAAATGTATGGCTTCTTTCCACTGTGATCAGCAGTTCCTTTTTCTTTTCCCTTCTTGGCTGTCTTCACAGAGAGATGTCTTTTAAAGCATGGCTAAAGACAAAGAAGGATGTGTGTCTGTTGTTTTCCACTTGTGTTTGTGTATATACAATAAAAATAAAATATTTCATTGTGTGCACCCTCATTGCATGTTAAAAACCATCAGGTAGGTATTCTACAGCATTCATGTGGATTTAAGGAATTAAAGCTACATTTCTCTTTAAGATGGCGGATCACACGGAAGTAATGAGAGGAATAGAGCAGTATCCTGGAGTACGCTATCCAGTACTCACCCCTAATCTTCAAGGCTTTCATTCTGCTGTACGTATTTTCTTGCATTCTCTGTTCTTGAACTAAGCATCAGGTATTTAAGCGTATTTGTTGCGGCTAGAATGTATTAGGAAGCAGCTAAGAAGTATTAGACTGCAATCCTATCCACATTTACCTGGGATTAAGTTCCATTTACTATAATGGAACTTACTTCTAAGTAGACGTGCATAGGATTGGGCTCTTATTTAGCTATTTTTGTTAGAATAGTTTCAGGTATGTCAAGTTTCTGTGGAGCAAATTAAGCAAATTTAAAAATCCATATTAAATTTTATGCATATTAGTGGATCATATCAAATACACATTTTTTCAAAGCTCATTTAAGCTTTTAGTGCTGGTCTGACAATTGAAATGGAAAAAATGAAATTTGTTATACTTAATTTTTTTTTACTTTCAGAGTGCATTTAACTTGATATCTGTATTTACGCTCAAGTAAAAACTTTAAGATCAGAGAAAATTTAATTCACACAGATGGCTTTTCTGTGGAAGCCATAGTGACTGTGGAAAGTGCATTCTCAGAACTTTCACTTGTTTCCGTGCAGGAAACTCTTCATACATAGGAAATTCCATTTATTTCAATGACAAAGGTTTACTTGAAAGGATATTTGCAGAGCAGTCTTTGCAAAAGTGAGTTCCATGGTGTCCACTGGGACTTATTTCAAGGAAAGTGTGTATGAGATTGTGGCCTTAGATAATTTCAAGCATCTGATCTCACTGGTTATCTAAGTCATAGTAAATGCATAAGGAGGCTTTGTGCAAGGTGTGATTTCCTGGTGTGATAATTAGAATCATAGTGTCAAGAATCAGCAGAATGAATTGGTTTAGGTTATTAACAGTGCAATCTTATGCATGTCTACTCAAAATTAAATCCCACTGAGTTCAATGGGACTTATTCCCAAGTAAGTATGTATAGGCTAATAGTGTAACTGTGTTTAATGTTGACTGTGATAGTACCAAATAGTGTAAATAGGAAAAACACATTTGCCTCATTCAGCTTAGAGGAAAACTCAAGGGCTTGCAAGAATCATATAAGGAAACAACTCATAGAAACTTCCCACACTTTTAAAGCCAATATAATGTTATTTTTTCAAATTATCTGCTCACCATTATGTTCAAGGCTGAATCATTCCATAACTAGATGTCAAGTGGGATGCATGGCTACTGCAGCAAGATCTACATGTCTAAAATATATGTGTATTGATGTTATTGCATTCAGTATTTCTCCACCCCTTTCAAGTAGCAGCCAATGAATTGAAGCAGACAGGGGAAGACATCAACAGCCCAATCTTATGGTTTTCCCTGCCATAGTAAGAAGTGGTGCCAAAATGGGCTGCCCAGCATGCTCTGGTGGGAGAGGGGGCTGATTGGGAGACTTGGGACGGAACAGAAAATATTTTCTCTTACATCTCCATAAGCCCCTTGACCAGCAATGGGCCTCTTCAGACCTGCATCAGCTCTTTAGCTGGCGGGTCCAAGGTGACAAAAGGGCCATGTCAGCTGGCACTGGAGGGAATAGCATCTGGTACAAGTTGGCAATGCAAGTATCACCCCCTCCTACTTCCTACACGCATACCAATCTCCCCCCATCCTGTTCCACCCAGCCTGCCGGCTCACCTCCAAGGGACCTCTGCAGCATCTTTGGTGGTGGTATAAATGCACATGGCTGCACTCACTTCAAGACAGCTGTTTATGACAGCCAGAAAATGTATTCCTTCTCCGGAATGCTAGTTCTGGTGGCAGATCACAGCAATAGGATTGGGCTGTATGATGCTTCTGTGTTACACACTTTATTAGACATTACTAGGGAGATGTGGGAAGATGTTCCTTTAAAAGGGGATTGGACAGATTTCTAGAAGAAAAGTCTTCTAGACTATCGGGTAAGCCATAATAGGTAAATGCAACTTCCTGGATTTAGAGGTAGGCTACCTCAAAATGCCAGATGCAAGGCAGTGGCTTCAGGATGCAAGTAGTTTGTTGTCTTGTGTACTCCCTGAGGCATCTGGTAGACCAGGAAGCTGGACTAGATGGGCCTTTGGTATGACCCAGTGGGGCTCTTCTTATGGCTTAGAGCAGGGGTGCTCACACTTTTTTGGCTCGAGAGCTACTTTGAAACCCAGCAAGGCCCGGAGATCTACCAGAGTTTTTTTTACAATGTTCGCGCCATCATAACATATAACATTTATGTGTACAATGTATGTTGGTGTACCTTGAGCCCCACTGAGTATAACAGGACTTACTCCTGAGTAGACATGCCTAGGATTAGGCTGTGAGGCTGCAATCCTAGCCACACTTACCTGGGAGTAAGCCCCATTGAGTACAATGGGCCTTACTCCCGGCGTTTCCTCCCAGAGGCACCTGAAGGGGGGGTCGGCACTCCGCGATCTACTCATTTTGCTTCGCGATCTACCGGTAGATCGCGATCCACCTATTGAGCACCCCTGGGTTAGAGAAATTATGCATCCCCTGTAATGTCTAGTGGCTGGAAATAATTTCCAATGAAATTGTTGGAAATTGCTTTTGTGTCACTGTGATTAGGTCTGCGGATAAGTACTGTTAAAACAGAATGCAAAAGCAAGTGTGTGAAATTGTTATTTACTTAAGGGGGGAATTTTATTTACCTTTGGTGCTGTTTTTCCTTTTTTCCCCCTTATTTCAGATAGCTGCTGGAGCAAGAGAAGTATCAGTCTTTGGTGCAGCATCTGAATCTTTCAGTAAAATGAATATTAATTGCACCATTGATGAAAGCATGGAACGATTTGAGAAAGTTGTGAAATCAGCAAAGAAGATGAATATTCCAGTTCGAGGGTAATTATAGATTAGCTCTCACAATTAATTGTATGGGTATACTATCTATAATTTAAGATTCATTTTTTTTTAATCAAATTGGATTGAGATTTCATGTTTGACATTAAAAAATGAGTAGTGTACAGTGCAACCCTGTGCAACCCTGTGCATGAACTTCAAAAGTTCAACTGCATCCGAGGAGACTTACTCCCAGGAAGGTGTGCATTGGATTGTTTCCTTCATTCTTTCATTTTTGTACTCCACTGTTAATAAATAAAGGAAGAGGCAATAGAGAAAGTGAATGATTATACAGTCCATGGGTGTGGGTGTTACCTCCACTGTAACTGCAAAGAGATGTGACTGCCTTACATGAATCATGTAAAATAGCTGAGACAAAGGGAGAAAATCCAGTTCAAGGTTGCCCACAAACTTCTCTGTTATCTGTGCAACCTTCCCCAGAGGTGTTGTGCTAAGAACAGATTGCATAAGCCTAGGTTTTTTCCAAAAATTGTTAGACCTTGACTTTCCACGTGAACGTACATGCACATTTGTTTACAATTCTCTGAAATGAAAATATATAATAAATCCTTCCCATCCCGGTCATCATGCATCATTACCTGGCATTGCCATTATCCATACAATGAAGGGATTTATTGAAACAGAATAAGGATTGATTGTACTGCAACCCGTTGCAAAGTGCCTATGTTGGTTTCGTATAAATTGTTCTGCCTCAGAGATGCACATCAACCACATTTTTCATTTTCTTTGGCCAGCAGCTAAACATTTGAAAGTGAAAGATTTGAACAATTAACTGCTGACTAACGATGGCAATAATTGCTTGGAGTAGCCACCACATTTTGCCCAACAAACTGACCATAACAAATGAAGGCATAAGAAAATGGAGGCCTGCTGGAAGCCTACTGGAAAAATACCCACACACCATGATATGGGACATCCCACTTTTTACATGGCATTTGAGATGCTGCTACCATCAGATCCTTTTTTAGCAAGGGCAATTGCTCTAGGCTTCACACATGGAAGGGGCCACTTCAGCATCGATGAACAGTCCAGTCCAACCAAGAAGATAAGAAATAAAGGGCTCAAACATTGGTGCAGCTGCATTGCTGCCTGGACAGTTGATTAGGTTTGGCTGTTTGTGTTGTCTATACTGACAGGCAGCCGCTTGCTGCTGTATCAGGCTAGTTTCTTGTGGTTCACTGTAGGGAACCAGAGATTGAATTTGAGACCTTCTGTCTGCAAATCATGTTCTCTACCACTGAACTATAGTTGTTGTGAGGTTGGGTGATGGAGAGGAGCTGTTTTCTTTTGGTAAACCCCTCAAAATTATAGAACCCCTCAAAAGCTTTTATTTTACTTCAAAAGCCTCAATTTTACACCCCAGAACATTTGGTCAAGGCCTAAACTGCAGCCCTTACTGAGACCAGCTTCCTGATGAAAAGATGCTGGAGTTGTGTGACTATATCCTCACTGGTCTTCCCCTTTCACTCAACAGCGCAATCCTATCTTGTGGTGGAACAGGCAGGCAAGGAGGCTTATGATATATCCAGTCCGAGATAGGGCACCAAAGTGGTTCAGCTAGAAGTAAGGGGAAACTCTTCCCCTTACCCATGGGTAAGCCACTGCAGCCCCTATGGGTCTTCTCGAACTTGTGCCACTCCCTGAGGTGGCACAAGTCCAAGGAGAGTGGAGCGGCCTGAAGCTGCTCAGGAATGGGGGTTGGAATCCAACATGTCTGTCAGATCCCAGCCGTGCCTCCTGCTCCCCGCTCACCTGCCCCCGGGGCCGCCCTATGTCCACCCTCCCCTCGCCCTGGATTGCCTCATTCCCGCCTCCTCCCCTCCCTCCCCAGAGCCTATATTGACTGAGTTTGGCCGATGCAACTTACCTGGGGGCAGCTGCTGCAGAGGCTGGATGCCGCCTCCATGCTGCAGCACACCACTGTGCGTTGGCCCAGCTTCCTCTTGAGGAGGTACAAATGTGCTTTACAGCACATTTGCGACCCTCCTAGGCTTGCGCCAGCCTAAAGTCAAATTAGGAGTGCACCCTAAATCACCTACATGAGCTCCAGGGAGGCAAGAGCAGACAGTGTAACAGTTACTAAAGACTCTAGTAGATGAACAGTAGATGACAACTTTTGTGATCTTAGTTTTTAAGTTTTAGCAAGGTCCTTTTCAGTTTCGCTTTGTTCTTTTATTGGCCATGTAAGGAGTTCAGTTTTCCCTCTTTGTTTTGGATGTGTAAAGAGTTTGACTCCTCTCTCTTGGTTCTGATTTTGGCTCACATTTCAGTAGACCAACTTCTGTTTTTGGTATAATCCAACACAGTATGCATATGTGCTTCTTTGTGCACATATGTGCTAGGGATGGAGACTTTGGGCCCTTTTTGGTGCTGTACCCATATGGGAAAGGATTTTCCATATGGGAAAGTAGTAGGAACAACTGTTCTGTAAAGTATTGCATAATTTGCAGGATCTGGGGTACAAAATACTTATACTGTATCTAATTTTTTTTTCCTTTAGAAGTTATATATATTCAGAAATAATTCTGAAGGTTTCAGTTTTGATTTTCTGTTTTTCCTGGCAATTTAGAGTGTATATAATGAATGTAAATCAATGGCAGTGGCTAAATCCTATGGAAAATGCACTTAAAAAATTCATTGGGGATAGACTGTTAAATGGCACTGTGTCGTCGTGTTGCCACAGCTGCATCAACATTTACTAAATCATCCTATAGAACATTTCTGTCACCAGCTGTCACACTGAAAATCTAACACAGTACAAAATATTTAAGCATTTACTGATTTCAAGTGCTTATTTTAAAAAGCAGCTTTAAAAAAAGAAAGTAATAAAGGAAAAAATGCATGTGGGCTAAATACCCTATTTTTTGTGATGTTAACATATAACAAGTATAATGCTTCTTTTGCACGTTTAGTTGTGTTGAAATCTTTTACAGCCCAATCCTACGCAGGATTGGGCTTTTAGGGGGAGGGATTAACGACAGCAGAAGAGTCTTCTGCTGACATAAAATGGCTGCCAACTGAGTTTTTTGGGAGCTGTAAGAGGTGAGAGCACTCCATGTACATCTCCAGTTCCTTACACCTATGCCGGACCTGTCAAGGCAGTGGGGGTGATAGGTTGCCCCCAAGGAGGGCAAAAATGGAGAGGGGTCAGAATGTTGCCAGGACGTGGTAGGAAGGGTGGATCTGTGGTGGTGGCACATACTAGATCCTATCCCTTCTTTTTTGAGCCTGCCTGCTCCGCTCTTCTCCTTGGACTTGCGCCAACTACAGAGCTTACACAGGTCCAAAATTACCCACTTTAGAGGCCTATGGAAGGGTAAGGGGAAATAATTCCTGGTCTTTGCCTCCCCTCCTGGTGTGGCTGCATCGGGGGGGGGGATGAATAGGATTGGACTCGGAAGTGGGAGATACTGCTGTGCAGAGGTCTGGTCTAGAGGGTAGAGCCTCCGTTTGCCTGAAGATAACATCCACTGATCACCAGTTCGAGGCCACCGGCACCGTGCGACCTTGAAGCAGCTGACAAGCTGAGCCGAGTTATTCCATCTGCTCTGAGAGTGGGAGGATGAAGCCAGAATGTGAAAACAGATCAGAAAGAAACACCTGAATGTTGTGGTTCTTGAAAGATAGAACCTTCTTTCAATTGTAAAAATCCCTACGGGGATTTAAATAGCCTGCCTATGTTAATCACCTTGAATAAGTCTGAGGAGAAATCTGAGACCAAGAAAGGCGGTATATAAATACCTGTATTATTATTATTATTATTATTATTATTATTATTATTATTATTATTATTATTAACAACTCAGATTGCACAGAAAACTCAAGTGTTTTTTTTTCATTCATTGCATACTAATTAATTAGTTTCCCAGTGGAAGACCGTGGCATGTAATTGCAGCTAAATCACCTAAGTGTTGTTAGGAAATGTGAATGTAATACATGAAGAAAAGGTTAAGTAAATATATTGTAGTTAGACTGGGCTAGTATAGTGCAGGTGGATAAAGTGTTACATTTTTTCGCCTCGTATAAGATAATTTTTACTACGAGACACAATCACTTTCCAAGACCACCCAGTGAGTTTTGTGGCTAAGTGGGGAATTGAATTTATCTAAATATAGGAAACATAAAGCAATTTTATTTTGTTACTTTGTGAATACTAATACTATGCTAGTACTCCGAAGCTTCCCATAGTCCCTTGCAGTTGTTTTCTTCAGGATCATGTGATTTACTTTTTTTGTCTTTTAAAATAAGGAACAAAAGTGGAGATAAAAAAAGCACTTTCTTGAGTTGCCAAGAAAAATGATCCAATTAAATTTCTCATTTCAAATGCTAATATTTCCTCAACTAGTGTGCATTCTCACTGGCTGCTTTCAACTGTTAAAATGATTTGGGCTTGCAACTGAATAGAAATTTCATGCAACTCTGGGAGCATAATTCATAACCTTCTGCAATGAGGAACTATGCCCCATCTGAAACAATCACTAACCTGGAGGATCACTAACCTGAAGACTAACAGTCCAATCCTAACTAAATTCCCCCCACCCCCACCATGCAGCCGTGCCAATGGAGCATGCATTGTATCCTGCGGGGAGGGGCAATCTGGGGGCTACCTTGAGGTCAGGGATCAAAATATTTAATTGCCGTAATGGGAACCTATTGCGACTTTGCAGCAATTATGTTTTTTTTTAAAAAAGGAAGATAAATTGTTACATTTTATAGCCATAATCCAGCACATGTTCAGTGGATGTGGCCCTAGCAATACAGAAGGTTCCACATGCTCCAGGTCAATGAAGACAATATTCAAGCAGAGGGACCAGTAATCTGACCTTGTATAAGGCACCTTCATATGTTTCCTGGTGCATCATTGACAAGGAAATCAATGTAATTGAAGAACTTGCCTCCAATTTAATCATACTGAGTAAATTTAATCATATTGATTCAACTACTGGTTTTCTAGATCAGGGGTGCCCTAACCCCATCCTGGGGGCCACTTGCAGTGCTCGGGGACTCCCAAACCAGTCCTCAGGGAGCTCCCAGTCTCCAATGAGCCTATGGCTCTCCAGAGACTTGCTGGAGCCCACGCTGGCCTGACGCAACCGCTCTCAGTGTGAGAGCGACTGTTCAACCTCTTGCATGAGCTGTGGGATGAGGGCTCCCTCCACTATTTGCTGTTTCATGTCTGTGATGCAGCAGCATCAGCGAAGGCCAGCCTTGCTTTGTGCAAGACCTTTTAGAGGCCTTGAGCTACTGCAAGACCTTCATTCATTCATATAAATTCCATCTCTAATATGTTCATTCTTTTTTTCCCTGGCCCCTAACACAGTGTTGAGAGATGATGTGGCCCTCCTGCCAAAATGTTTGGACACCCCGTTCTAAATGATTAGACAGGGCAGTTTTCTAGTCTACACATACTTCCATGATTTCTCTGCATTGGCTTTTTTTGTATTCTTAATTCTTTTTTTCTTTTTTTTTTTGTAAAAAAAAGTTCAGTCAGTATTTAAAAATAACAGAGCTAAACACTATGAAATATTGAATTTGGCTCTGTACAATGTAAAAGTTGCGTATTTTAGTGCTGGTTGGGAAACTTTGCCTAAAAGTTCTATCCTTTTATAAGTTATTCACGCTCTCCCCCTCCTCCCACTACCCCACTTCTGGAAGTAAACATCTGACTGCTTTATAACATATGGCTTCCAGTAAGGCTGTATCAACTGCTATATTAAGAATTTGCCTAGGGATAGATGTCTATTCTTCTAACATGAACGTCCAGTGAAAATAAATATTTCTGCAATGAACAGTGAAAATTGTGTGCAAACTTAACAATGTAATGATAAACAGGAAGCAGCAGCGTCTGTGTCTATGACGAGATTCTCAGGGGGCTCTTTGTATTCAGCAGTACTAGCATGTACTGTAAAGGGCTTTGTAGCTGTCTCAAACATATTCCTACAGCAGGCTGACTCCTGTGCAAAATCTAGTTTCTACTTCAATTGATTTTGATTTGGCTGCATACTGATTGTGATAAATTGCACAGCTACCCTTTCTGGGGATGACATGCTCCATACAAGTTCTCCTTTTACAAGGCACACATCATAGGAACACATCGTGTTCAGTCTCTCTAGTTTTCCAGAGTCCCATAATATTTTACTCCTGTTCTTTGTTCTGAATAAAAGGGAACAACAATTTTGTCTATTGTTTCTTTAGGGCATTTTGTATTTTCCTTGAAAATGCACAAAAGACATATGTATTTGCTTGTTAAAGCACAAGTTTAGATGATGCACATTTTGAAACTGCATGAAGGTGGAAAGGACTTGCTTGGATTGACTTATCAAACTATAACCTTATCTAGTTTCTTCTGTCTTTTTTTTTCTTCTGGGGAAAGAAAAATGAGCATGGTGAATACACAAATCATACACAAATTAGTTAGATAATTCATCAAAATAGTTCCCTTCTGTATAAGTCAAGAAAGGTCAGTTTCCTAGTGAATATTACTGGGTGCTTTAATAGTACATACCAAGACCTTTTGAAACCCCACAGTGATGAAACCAGAGTGAAACCATTCACTGATGAGCTGGCATGTTTTTTCAGTGACACTGCCCTTGTAACACATCACTCTGCCCACTTTATAGGATTAAAGCTGTAACCTCACTTGTGTTTTTATCTACAATAACTGATAAACAATTTTGGAAAGCCAGTAGCTAATTAGTTTATTAACTACACAGTCATTCAAAAGAATCAAGTTCAACCCCCTGCTTGTAGCAGAAAATCCTCCTAGAACAGTGTTTTCAAACTGTGTGTTGGGGCCAACTAGGTGGGTTATGAGCCAATTTCAGGTGGATCCCCATTCATTTCAATATTTTATTTTTAATATATTTGTGCTACCATGATATGTGACTGCATTTGGGGAAATGTTACAGACCTGTACTTTGAACAGGCTACTCTGTATATACTTTTAACAATGATACTCAATGGAACTTACTCCTGGGTAAGTGTGGGTAGGATTGCAGCCTCAAATTGTTAAAAAATTTTTTCCTGCCAAATAATGTCACTTCCAGTCATGACATCACTTCTGGTGGGTCCTGACAGATTCTCATTCTAAAAAGTGAGTCCCAGTGCTAAAAGTGTGAGAACTACTGTCCTAGAGCAGGGGTGTCCAAATATTTTGGCGTGAGGGCCACATCATCTCTCTGATACTGTTTCAGGGGCAGGGGGGAAAAATGAATTAATTTACATTTCAAATTTGAATAAATTTACATAAATTTACATAAATGAATATATTAGAGATGGAACATATAAATGAATGAAGGTCTTGAAATAGCTCAAGACCTATAAAAGGCCCTGCACAAAGCAAGGCTGGCCTTTCCTTTGCTGCTGCTACAGCATCACAAACATGAAACAGCAAGCAGTGGATGGAGCTCTCGTCCCCCAGCTCACGTGAGAGGGCAAACAATCGCCCTCATGCTGAGAGCAGTTGCATTGGGCCAGCATGGGCTCCAGTAAGTCTCCAGAGGGCCAGAGACTCATTGGAGATTGGGGACTCCCCACAGGCCAGACTGGGAGTCTCCGAGGGCTGCAAGTGGCCCCCGGACTGGGGTTTGGGCACCCCTGTCCTAGAGTATCTCTAGCAGGTTTCTTTTGAACCACCTCTTCTTCCCAAGTTAATTGAACATCCCAGGAATTAAACAATTTTTGTTGTTATGAATGTTTATATCTATGCATATTACAGGTACCTTTTTTGTTGTTTGTTTAGATATGTGTCTTGTGTATTGGGATGCCCTTATGAAGGAAATATTGCACCAGCTAAGGTGGCGGAAGTAAGTCTATTTTTAAGACCCAGAAATGTATGTCAGAAATATGTGTACAGAGCTCCCCGCTTTCCCAAGTACTTGGGAGTTCCAGAGACAGCCACTACAGAGTTCATTTCCTTGTGAAGAAAAAGCATTGGAAACTTAAATTCATGATGGTGATATCTATGATGTCTGTTTATAAATATCATGCGTGGAGGAGGCATGCACCCCAATAAGTTGTTTATCCAGCAGTGCCAGTTCTTCAAGGCAAAATTCTGGTTCCACTTACTTTCTTGCACTCTGCGTGCATATTCTGTGTTTCCTCCACTGCTTACATTGCAATTTCAAATTATCTTTCATTTCTGCTAAGCTTGTTACAATACTTTTTGCTGTGCATTTATTGTGCCTCACTGACTATCAGGTGATGCATATGCTTAGGTAAATTGACCCTTTGAGAATGGAGGTCAGTAGACAGTGCAGTGAAGTTGGCTATTCAGGACAATAGATGCTTATCTTGGAAGAAGAAAGCCTTAGTGGCTTCTGTCAAACAATCAGAAACAATGCCTTCCCTTTATCTGTTATAGCAATTGCAATACAAGGTTTTGTTTCTGCTTAGCAAGGTTTCCTTTTTTGAGAAACCTTCTGTCTTAGTTTGAGTATCTGTTTACATGCAGCTTATCATTGTATCATATACTTTTCTCAGAGCAGATGCATGTCTTACTACTTAAATTTATTAAAAACAGCCTTTTTCTGATTCCCTTGGTTTTTCATGTAAAGCTATGTGTGACACATCTTTAGATATATTGGTGATGACAGGCTCAGCTGTGTGCGTCCCAGATTTCCTATTGCAATACCATATTGCAATCTTTCTCTAAAAGAAGGGATGTTCAGACCAGTATTCCCCCCCCCCCAGTAGTCCTTTTAGCATTTTGTTTGGAGTGCAAAACTCTCTTTTGCAAATAGTCCCTATTTTTTTCTAATGCTACAGTAGGGGGTTATTAAATTTTGTCATAGTGAGTTTCTGAAATTCATGTCTCCTCAAAGAACCACATAAGAAATAAAAGTTTGTCCTAGCCCCCATCTCTCATGTTCCCATGCTACATCTCCCATGCAACAAAGTCTCTTGGGTAAGACATGGCACCATTATGTCAAAACAAACAAAATAGCAACAGCAATGGAGTTCATGTCCTCTTTGTAGACTTAGAACAAATGAGTTTAACCTTCAGTGTGTCCTTTTCTCATCTGTTCTTTAAATTTAAATACATAATATGATAACTGCAGGGCACCAGGGACTAGTAGCTCTACACTCTGTCAAACTTTATACCATATGTCCACAGCTACCCAACTAACAAAGTTCTTGGATTTATTTAGCAGTTCAGTGCTATAGTCCTTTCGTAACCAATCTGCACATTGGGACCATGTTGCACTATACTGGCTGTATTTTTAAGTAAGCGGCAAGCACAATAGGAAAACGCAGTAACAAATCTGAGCTAACGATATGTTGTTAATTTCCTTTGTAAATACATGGAAATGCATTATGTACTACAAAGATCCCAATCCTAACTAAGCGTTCTGCCGGTAGAACACGTTCCATTGACAGAAATGCCACTGCAGTGCATTTAACAAAGTTACCAGCACACATGTTTGGGGGCTGCACATGCACCAATGAAGGAGCTACCCAGCGCTGACAAGTTGGCCATGGGAGGGATGTAGGGATGTCTGGGTAAGGAGGGAGAGATGGATCCCTACAGCACCAGTGTGTGCTAGGATCCTATCCCCATTCCTTTCCCCCGATTCTCTCTCCCTTACTCTTCTCAGTTATGTGCCAGCAAATTGATCCCAGGAGACTGATTGGGAAAGTAGAAGCTTGCCTCAGGGTAATGGAACAATGTTCCCTTACCTCAAGGAGACTTTTGTGATTGCCTCCTCTCCTGCAGGATACAACTTGCTCTCCATTAGCATGGCTGCATGGGGGGAGGGGCTGTTTTAGATAGGATTGGGCTGAAATTCTCATTTTATGCACAGATAAGCAATATGTTCCTATTAGTGTTTTCAGTGGGCCAGTTTGGATTATACTGTCCATTAACCCTTCCCACCATGCTCTAAAGGTTGTCTTAATGAGCACAAACAACCTGTGTTCCTCCTAGCATGCATGGCTGTTCTGCATTATTGTGAAAGGGAACATCTAAACTGCTCCTCATCGTGCTCTTTAAATGCTACAGTTCTTGAATTGCATGATGAGGGCAGTTTGGATGTTCCCACCATGTGATTGTGCAGCAATGGGATAGTCAGGATGTGAGCTCTCACTCCGCATCATGTGATTCAGCAAAGTTGGGAGGTGTTATCATCCAAACCTGTCCTACATTCCTTCAGTGTCCAGAAAGAAGGCAGTAGGAGGACAGAGTGTGTAATTCCACAGCCAGTTCTTAATTGTTGAATCATGGTTAAGCCACTGGGAATGTTGCATCTGTACCAGCTCTCTGTGGTGAACAAAAACTGAATGCTACTTTTAAGCCCTTAAGAATACAATATTGCGGTAGTTCCCAAACTGTGAGTTATGGCTCCCTGGGGAGCCATGGAAACCAGCCAGGGGAGCCATGGAATCCTTGTGGGAAACCACAGCCCTATACAATGTATAGGATTATAGCCCTAGTGATGAGCCGTGGCCAGTGGCCCAGTAGGTCAAGGGAGCTGCCAGTTTAAGAAGTTTGGCAACCACTGCAATATTGTACTATTCCTATGTTATCATCTTTGCCTTCCCCAGTGTTTTCTATAAAATATCACGTATTAGTATTCAGATTTCTACAATCACACAAAAGATAGTGTAAATTTCATCCATATGCAGTGGGCAACCTTGAGATTTTTGTGGATGTATTAGTCAGGCAAATTAATGGCAAGTCAGGTGTTCTTTTTACTATTAATTTGTTTAGCTAAATGGAAACACCTGGCACCCTCAGTTAATGTTCAACAAAATAATCTGTTCCAAAAGCTAATTTAAAAAGCCCTGTTGGATCAGGCCAAACCCCATCAAGTCCAGGATCCCATTTCCCACTGTGGCTCAGCAGCTGCCTCTGGGAAGTCCACAAGCAGGAGAGAAAGGCATATTTCTCTATACTAGAGGTTCACAAATGGTGGGTCGTGACCCACTTGGTGGGTCGTGACCCGATTTTGGGTGGCTTACAAAAGGCTGGGCGGCACCATCTTGGATTCTGGCCGTGGGCACCACCATTTTCCAAGCCTGCATCAGTCATGTATGGGAAAAGCTTCTCTCCCGCTGGGTCTAAAAGAGCGGCATGCGTAGGCGCAAAGGAGTGAGGCAGTGCCTGTTTCATTTCTCCAGTGAGCATGACTGTGTTGGCAGAGCAGAGCAGAGCCTGTCTCCTGAATTTCAGGTGGGAGTCTGAAGCTGCCCCTCCCCCCTTGCCCCAGATGGGCTCCTTTGCAAAGCTTCTTGCACAAAGTTTGGGAGGGAAGATTCGGGGCTCAGAAAAGGATCTTCCTCCCATGAAGGATTCACTTGATGAAAGTTTTGATGTGCAGCAAATAAAGCACTGAGACACCCAGGAGAGGTAGGGGTGGGGGAACTGGACTGAGCATGTGGGTGATCTGTAGGTCTAGGTAAAATGGAAGACTCCCATCTTATAGGTGCGCTGACAAGTCTGGTTTTGCTCTGTAGGAGCCTTCAGCTTAGTTAGTTTAGTTAGTTTAGTGAGTTTGTTCATTCCATGAACAACGATGGGCATGTTCAAAATATATCAATGCTATGTTCAACACTAGCTGGAGGCAAGCACACCCTTCACACACACCTCATTACAAGAAGTACATTCAATTTTACAGGTGGAATGCTTGGTAGCAATGGTAGCATGGGACAGGGAATTGGAAAAACTTCTGTACTGGAATGTTTTCTCTTGTCATTTGAAGTTTATGGGTTCCTAGGTGAGAACCTGGAAGTGATTTCCCTTCCTGCTTAATGACATTACGTCCAGTATTGG
This sequence comes from Tiliqua scincoides, assembly GCF_035046505.1. Classification (NCBI taxonomy): domain Eukaryota; kingdom Metazoa; phylum Chordata; class Lepidosauria; order Squamata; family Scincidae; genus Tiliqua; species Tiliqua scincoides. Next base: position 170,976,293 of record NC_089821.1, on the reverse strand, counting down.
CATCACAGTGATGTCACTTCCTGCTTGATTATGTCACTTCTGGGCATGACAGCACTTCTAGGTTAATGACATCACTTCCAGTGGGTCCCGGACAGATTGTCATCATGAAAAGTGGGTCCCGGTCTAAAACATCCGAGAACCACTGCTCTATACCATTACTCCCCTTCAGCTGGTATTCAGAGGCCTACTGCTTCTGAACCTGGAGGTAGCACGTAGTCGTCATAGCTAGTAGCTGTTGACAGACCTGCCCTCCATGAATTTGTTCAATCCCTTTTTAATGCCATCCGAGCTAGTGGCCATCACCACATTTCACTGCAACTAACTCTGCAGACGGGTTCTGCCCTGTGTGCAGAATTACCTCCTTTTCTTCATTCTGAGCCTTGTCCTAGTCAGTTTCATAGTGAAAAGCTTCTTTGTAATCTTCTCAAAAAACAGAAGAGAGAACTCGTTTTATGAGTTTAGATTTTATTTGTAATTGTACAAATGACATACTTTATTTTTTTTTTTAAAGCCAGGATGAAAGTAGAAAAGCAGATGAATGGACTCCTCACTTGGATGACAATTCTGCTAATTTTCTTTTTGTTCCTTAAATTCTTCACCAGCAGTTTTGAATTATTAACCTATTACAATTATGAATGGTATAAACCTATGATGATGAGAGAAATCATTTTTTCCATTGTATATTATTCTGTTGCTTGTGCTTAACTTTCTTTCTTTTCTTGCTCAGGTCGCAAAAAGGCTATACAGCATGGGCTGCTATGAGGTATCACTAGGTGATACAGTTGGTGTGGGGACACCAGGCAGTATGAAAAGAATGCTGGAATCCGTCATGATGGAAATCCCAGTGTCTGCTATTGCGGTGCATTGTCACGACACATATGGCCAGGCTTTAGCCAATATCCTCACCGCTCTGCAGGTAATTTCCAGCTTCTACATATTACCTTGTTTCTGGTTTCATTCAAGCGCTTATCCCAGGTCCCTTTATTCTTAAAATGATATTGAAGAAAAGAGGAGGAAATCAACACAGACTGTGCTGCCCACAATTGTTAAATCGGGTAACAAACAGCAGAAATGAGCAGTTTCCTCAGGACTTGGGAATATTCCATAAGATTCCAGGGAGTTTTGGCAGCATAGTTGCTCTCATGCTAGCCATACAATGAGCTTCTTTCAGATGTGTCAATGAGTGAATCAGTCTTGCATACTATAAGTGCATCTGCATAACACAATGCTGCATTTTTTTTTGTCCTAGTGCAGTGATTCTCGAACCTTTAGCACCTGGACCCACTTTTTAGAATGAGAAACTGCCAGGACCCACCGGAAGTGACATCATCAAGCAGGGAAAATGTAACAATCCTAGGGTGCAATCTTACCCACACTTACCTAGGAGTCAGTCCCATTTATTGTCAGTGGTAAAACTATATACATAGTAACCTCTCAAAAGTACAGAGCTGTAGCATTTCCCTAGATGCAATCACATACCATGGTAGCATCAAGTCTAATATATTAAAAATAAAATATTGAAATGAATGGGGACCTACCTGAAATTGGCTTGCCTAGTGGGTCCTGACCCACAGTTTGAGAAACACTGTCCTAGTGTATATGCAAACCGTGTCCACTGATTATGGAAAGTGGCTGTGATTTACTTAGGCTGCAATCCTATCCACACTTACCTGGGAGTTTTTTGTTGGCATCCTTCAGTCTCGGAAGACCATGGTGTCACGCTCTGAATGGTGGCTCTGGAACAGAGTGTCCTCTCCAGTGCGCGAAGCCTGGGTAAAGTAGGTATGGAGGATAGGCTATTACCCATGCAGCAAATCCCCCTCTCCACGTCGCTGAAATGGTCCAATGGAAAGGCAGAGGCCAATACGGTTGGTTCCAGCGGCGTCGCAGGAGTTGCCAGAACGTGATTGTGTTCAGCCATGAACTGCCTCAGGGACTCCGGCTCCGGATTTTGCCTCGAGGTTTACTCCTGAAGCCTTTTCCATAACTGGATGTAGCCACAAGGCAGTGGAGGTTTGGGATCAGAGTTTTCCTTCTCTCAGATGAGCTGCCTTCCCAGGCTGACAAGCCCCATCTACCCGGTGGCTGTTTAGTCTCCTCTTACAACAAGTACAGCCAAACTGAGGGCCTATTCTTATCCCCAGCCCCCAGGGGATATCTGGGAGTATCCCCATTGTTTATAATTGGACTTACTTCAGAGTAGACATGCAGAGGATTGGGCTGTTACTTATTTACTTTCAGACATTTGTTACCCTCAGATATGACAAGCCAAAGTCTGCTCCAGGGGGTCCCAGGTTTTGCAAATGAATCTGTAGTTTGTTAGGCAGTGATATTACCTGGTTGGCTTTCCAAGCAAACGAGCATTCTCCTTTGCATTGTAGTTGGGCTAGCAATCTATATAATGTGGATTAGCGGTTTGAAGTGAGACCTAAACTGCCAATAGCCCATAAAAATTCAGTGTAAGTTCTAAATCAAGGGTGTCAAACATAAGGCCTGAGGAATGAATGCAGCTCCCAGAAGCAATTTATCTGGCCCCCGTTATAATTGGGTTCTCCTAGTTTGATAATTGGGTTCTCTCATATAGTGAAAATATGAATAAGATTTGCACATTTTCTCTTCTGTCACCTGCAGTTTCTGTGTGACAACAAAGCACTTACTACTGGCCATCATCCGCTTATTGATGTCACTTTGGCCCTCAGCAGGCACCATGAATGCTAACTTTGGCCCTTTATATGAAACATGTTTGACATCCCTGCTCTAAATATTCAATTCCTTCTTCACCCTCCTTCCTAATGGTCCCACCGTACACCTTATAACAATAGAACTATGTAAGTAGTGTGATGCAAAGCAGAAACAAGTAGAGATCATGGCACACCTATACCAGAGGTCTAGGAAGGAGGGAACATTTTAACAGGGTCTGCTGTAATACAGCAGCTGTAGTACAATCAATTTGAACAATCAGGAGTAAGTGTCCCCCACCCTCCATGGCAGGACATTCCATTTGTGCCTAATAGAATGGTTGAAATTTTGGTGAGATTCAAATAGTCCATCTCTGTCATTGTCGTCATCCCCCCATTTGACTATGTGGAGGTAGGAATGGGTGCACTACACTAAGGGAGAATATACATGCACTTGCTTCTCATTGTTTGATGGGGCACTGGTTGGGAGGTGATTATTTGAACGGCCCTTTGTGCTGCCTTACATACAGAAACTATCTTGACTCTCCAGGGTATTAGTTGGGCCCAATGTCCTGTGAGAGGGAAGGGGCTTCTTTGCTTTTTTAGTGCAACACTGGAATGCTGGTACTTCCTCTTCCCCCCCTCTAATTAAGTAGGCCAAGAACAGCTGAGGATGCTTCAAAGATGAATCAGGGAAGTTGGCTATGCATAGATCAGTGGTTCTCAACCTTTTAGCACCAGGACCCACTTTTTAGAATGAGAATCTTTTGGGACCCACCAGAAGTGATGTCATGATGGAAGTGACATTATCAAGCAATTCTAGGTTGCAATCCTACCCACACTTACCCACGAGTAAGTCCCATTTACTATCATTGTTAAAAGCATATACATAATAGCCTGTTATAAGTACAGATCTGTCACATTTTCCCAAATGCAGGCACATACCATGTTAGCATCAAGTCTAATATATTAAAAATAAAATATTGAAATGAATGGGGACCCACCTGAAATTGGCTTGTGACCCACCTAGTCTTTATTTTCTTAAATATTTCACCTAAATATTTAAATATTTCACCTATTTCACCTAGTTCTTTATTTTCTTAAAGAAAATAAGAAATCCTCTGGAAAATATTTCTTGCCTGGCCTTGCTTAGTACCTACTGAATCATCAGGTTGAAAACCTGCTGCATGATAAATTGATCAAGCTTAACTCTAAAAACTCGGTAATATATTAGATGTGCTTCCTCTTAGGGAAAGCACTGTAAAATTTTAATTCCAAATGAAATAATGGAGACATGGATACTATTCCAATATTTTTTTACTAACTAAAACAGTCACTGTTGGAAGCTATCTAGGTTGAAACTGCACATTTGCCATGTCTTGTTAACCAAGGAAGACAGGAATTAATCTGCATTGCATGTGGATAAAGGAGCCTTAAAAAGGAGTCTGTGAAAATCATTATCTGGCATGGTCTAGAGCTGAACACGCTTCCTAACAATACTACTTTTCTTTCTGCAACTCTGAGCTACATTTTCTAACTTTTCATAACAACATTGCAACAAAAATCCCAAAAAACCAAGATTATGAGTATGTGTTGTATTCTGGCAGTGTGACTGTAGTTCTGTAGATCTCTTAAGTCCTGTTTGGACACTATAAAAACAAGCGTACAGTGTACTCGCATACAGTGTGATCAGGAGGATATTGTCTGCCCCTCCTTGCTAACATGGTCCATGGTTATGCTTCTTCCTCTCCCCAAATACAGTGTTTGCCTGTAAGGTAAACACTATCTGGGGAGGGTTTCTCCCTATGGGCTGGAACACAGGATAGCCAATGTTCAAAATCACAGTGAGTAATGCTCCTCTGCTACAATGTTTTCTATTGGAAACAAATGCTGTATTGTGGGAAAGCTGGGGGTGTGGCTACAAAGGTTAGTGGTTGAAGCTTAGCTCTGTGCACCTAAGACACTAAAGCTAACTAGGAGGAGGGATGTTAAAGCTCCACTAAGTGTAGACAAAAAACTGAAACAAATATCCCTGCCAGAAGTTCATTAGACCTCTAAACCTGGACAATTGTGATCTACAAAGCTCGCTCCCTTCTGAGTGTTAGAACATGACAAGGGTATTTAGCCAGACTTTTCTGATCCAAGAAATCACAGCAAATTAGCTCCCTAATTGATCTGGTCCCACCCCAATCACCTCATCACCCACCTGCTATTTCATCCAGCTCTTTACTGAATTCTCACCATGTAATAATTATGCCTGTTATGCTTTCCATCTTGGCTGAAGCAAACATCTCCATTCCTGACCCTTTTCTGCTCCTCTGGTTTCTGGAAAGTATAATTATTATCTTTCCAGCTAAATTTCCTCAGTCGTGCCTGAGATTCAGTTCCAAAGGAGGTGCTCCCAGCTTCTGTAAGAGGCAAAGCTGGGTAGTTTTGGCTTCTAAGCAAAACTTTATTCATTTTTGAGCCTGTACTACTCAATTCTGTAGTACAATTCTGTAGTACTTCTCAATTCTGTAGTACTTCTGTACTTTAGAAGTACTATTCTGTACTACTATTATTCTAAAAATAATAAAATAATAAAAAAGAAATAAATAACGCTTGTCATTTGGTAGTGTTCTGTGCTGGAATATTTACTTTCAAAATAATATTGCCCTAAGTAGCTAAATTTGCATAAGAAATTACCTTGGAACATCAGCTTTATATGGATTATTAAAACAACAAGGTAGGTAGTGAATGATGGCAGACTAGGTAGCCAAAACATTTGAAGTTAAGATTATAATCTTCGGACCTCTCTACCTTGAAGAGGGCATTGCTGAATTGAAAGGGATTTCTCCAGAGCAAGTGGTTTGAGAATTGAGATAATTGTTAAAGCTACTGAAGGGAGTAATGTAGAACCATAAGTTAGAGTATAGTTTTCTTTCTAGAAAGTGTGTTTTGGTATGAATGTAAAAAGCAGATTAAATAATATTTCAAAATAATAAGATTTTAAACAGAAGCATGACTGAGACTTTGTTTGGTGACTGGACCTTGGCTGAACCCAAAAACTTGAGAATTAAAATATCAGACGATAGAACGTATAGAAGTGATAAAGTCAGCAAGAAAGAGGAGGCGTGGCTGGCTGTTAAAGTACGAGAGCGTACATAGAGCGTTTTGAGTAAAATTGCATGTGTAGACTGGATAACAAGAGACATGCAGGGTTTAGCTGCAAGAAATGGTAAACCATGTTTGGAGGAAATATTAGTGCACCTCAAAGTGAGAGTGAAAAGGCTGACTAGAGATTTTTATACAAGAGAGACCTCAAAAAGGTTCGAATTTGGATTAGTGGAGATTTGAGTTACCTGGATTTGCCCAGAGCAGAGTTTACACAACATATTTGTTTTTATAAAGCAGGGGTCTCCAAACCCCAGCCCGGGGGCCAGATGCAGCCGGCAGCAAGCCTCTATCTGGCCTGTGGCCAGCCTCTTCTCCCCTGAAAGCCTCTGACCCACTCAACTGAACATGACCAGAGCTGTGCTCTGATTGCATCTGGAGGGTGTTCTAAGGGCTGGAGAGGCTGAGTGAATGAGCCCACTCATTCATTTATTCATTCATCTAAGTTCCATCTCTAATTTATTTATTTAAATTTTATATTTAAATTTTTTTCAGCACTGCACCAGATATTTCATGCGGCCCTCTGGCCAAAAAGTTTGGAGACCCCTGTTATAAATGGTTGGAAATGCACTATTTTTAAAATGCCATTTTGTTTAACTAGCTAATAAGTTTTATGCTAATATTGTACTTATCTGAGCAGAATTAAACTTTGGTTACAGGCAGTTTAAATGTTTGACCCATTGTACAATTGCAGAAAGAACTCAAAGAGTTGAGTTTTCCAATCTTTCACCCAAATTCACTTAACGTGAATGGATAGGAGAAAAGTGAAGGAGCAGAAGTGTCCTGGAAGGAGCACAAGAATAATGGCAGAGTAGAAGTTTTCAGAGTAAGTTTTTACCTTGTAGGTCTTTGAACGTTTCAAGTAGATCTCTGAAGAATGATGGCAACCAACAGTAGCAAGAGAGATAACAATGGATACATAGAGTGATCTATGTAGTATAAAATACAGCATGTATATTATTTTTATGTATTTAATGCAGTGGTTCTCACACATTTAGCACCGGGACCCACTTTTAGAATGAGAATCTATCAGGACCCACTGGAAGTGATATCATGTCCGGAAGTGACTTCATCAAGCAGGAAAATTGTTAACAATCCTAGGCTGCAATCCTACCCACACTTACCCAGGAGTAAGTCCCTTTGACTATCATTGTTAAAAGAATATACATAGTAGCCTGTTAAAAGTACAGATGTGTAGCATTTTCCCAAATGCAGATACATACCATGGTAGCATCAAGTCTAATATATTAAAAATAAAATATTGAAATGAATGGGGAACCACCTGAAATGGGCTCGCAACCCATCTAGTGGGTCCGAACCCACAGAAACACTGATTTAATGTATGTTATACTGAATTTAAGAAGTAAAGCAGGATTGCTCAGTAAGAGTCAATCACACTAGTACATTCAGAAAAACAACGGGACAAAATATACCTTGCATTAATAAGGTACTTGGTCTTGATGAGTTTATTATCTAAGAGTCAACCGTGGTTCTGATCCAGGTTCATTCTCTCCTCCTCCCCCCCTCTGCTATTTATTCTGAGAAGGAAATTCTCAAGGGCACTAATGGAAACTTTCATCTCAAGACAAATAGCAGCTGTGCAGAGAAGTAGATTATCCAGACGTAGTTTGGTCAATAAGAGAAGAACTTATGATTGTGCAAGAATCAAGCGTAAAGTGAAAAGCTGTTAAATAACTATAGATCCAGAATAAATATCCAGTATGGATTTTAGAATGGGTGTGCCTCATCACCAAAAATGTGATATGCAGTGGACAGACTGTGCTTTGATTTTTCAGAAAACAATTTATAGAGTCTTTAGAAGTTAATATTGGGACTTAGAAAAAGTAATAACGGGAAAGGTTCCTAAGTGACTGGAAAGAGTAATTGTAAATGGACTTTTCTTTTCTCTGCTATGGAGATCATGGCAACAAGGTAGCAGAAAATTGAGTCTGCAGGTCCCAGATTCTATTTCTTTAACATATTGCCCTATAGAACCATGTCTTTTAAGATTACAAATAAGATGTCCAGCTTTCTGTGCATTTAACAGGAAATAGTAGAACAACCCAAGAAACAATAGAGCTCAGGCATTATTTATTATCCATTTATGTTTATGACCAATATAAACTTCAATATGAACAAACCATTGCAGTGTAATGGTTAGAGTATCTCGCTAGAACCAGAGCTCAGATCTCTGTTATGCCATGATGAAACTCTCCCAAGTATCAGTCACTCTCCCTCAACCTAATCTACTTTTCAGGTTGTTGTGAGGATAAAATGGGGGAGGTGAGCACATATGCTGTCCTCAGTTCCTCGGAGGAAGGGCAGAATAAAATCGTAATCTATGTTTAGCCATTCTGTGTAACTGTTTTCTGTTCCAGGAAGTAATGGGTTGCATTTAAAGAACTGTAAGCAAAAGGAAAATAGTCAGTAATGCTGTAGCCAAATGTTTGTGCAGGAGTTTTCACACAAGCCCATGCTGTGAAATAATAGGAAAGTCATATGGCAGTTTTCAGGATTCTGCCTGTGGAAAAGATTCCACAAGCTCTTGCAGAAGCAGAAGATCATGTTTTGGATTTTATTTTGTTTTTCTCATGCAAGAGTCTAATGCCCTTCTGTGAGCAAAAGACACTTTATGTCATGTTTCAACAAATCATATCAGCTTGGATCCACTATGCCACTGTGGCACATGAGGCAAGGGAGGAGAAGCGAAATCCAGATTCCTATATAGCAGCCAACACTTTTGAAGAGAGGCCCAAATATCCAGGGCTGAATGCTGGGTCTGTACAGTGGAGTTGGGTCCTTGTTTGTGATTCAGTGGACAATGCTTGGTAAAGCGTTCTGGGTTGTTTCCCCAGCCAGGCATTTAATGGCTCAATCCTTTGTGTGTGGTATGCTGGTGGACCCTGAAGTCCGCCATCACAGTTGCCTCTCCAGCGGTCTGCAGAGCACTACCGCCAGTGCAAAGGATGGGAGGCCACACTGCAGCAGAGGTGCCATGCAGAGCAGCTGTTGCTATGGATTGTTATTTATTTATTTATTTATACAGGAATTTATATACCGCCTTTCTTTGGTCGTCAGATTTCTCCTCAGACTTTAATCCAAGGCGGTTTACATAGGCAGGCTGTTCTAAACCCCCGTAGGGATTTTTACAATTGACTAGTTCTAGTCTTTCATAGAACTCCTAGTTCCAGCTGGATTCCTTCTTGGCCTGGCCTCTTTCTGGCCCTTTGCCTCCCACGCTCCACTTGACGGCAACTCCTCTCTGCCACAGAGGGTCAGCTCATCAGTATATCAGTGTGTCGTCAGTTCTTGGGTACTTCCGACTGTTTTGAACTGGCAGCCTCAGATCTTCAGGCATACAAAGCGGCAGCTCTACCAACTGAGCCATACCTCCTGCCTGCTCCTGGTTTTGCTGGTGGTGAGGGTAGATCAGGGCAGGGATCAGGCCAGGATGGGGGCAGACCTCAGCAGCAGCGGTGGCCTCAAGATCCTATTCTTCCTCTCTGGGCCCAGCAAAAGACCTGGCACAGATCTGAGTAGGCCTGTAAGGGACCATGGTGCAGCAGACAAGGTAAGTGCACATTTTTTGTTACTTTCCTCTCCCAGCTGATCTGGTTCCCAGCCAGCCTGCAGTGTGCAGCCGATACTGTGTTGGTGGCACTGCACCATGCAGGCTGAACCAGGATAGGATTGGGCTATAGATTGCTTAACTTCACATTTGGGTGAATTAAACTTCAGATTTAATTATACAGGGTGACCCAAAAGTAGGTGGGCAGTAAATGATAACATTTATTCCACCTACTGTCCACCTACTTTTGTGTTACCCTGTATATAGGAAGTGGGGGCCTGCTGTATGAGTTGAAACTATGGCTGGATGGTAGGTAGGAAGCTTACAGTTCATTAAAACATTAGTCTCTCCCCCTCCCCAAAGCAAGCACCCTTGTCATCTCGCTTTGGGCCAGAGCCAGAGTGTTCTTTCACTTGCTTTAGCAATCCCAGGATATTTAAAATTCATCCACTATGTGGAAGTTCTGCTGATTTCAGTGTAACTAATTTCCAATAAGTATATTTAGACGTGTTCTTAATACTGTTTCTGTCTTAGGTCATTGGATTTTTCTCTCCCCCATTATTTATTTCTACTGTGTGCTTTCAGCACCTGACCAGATAGGCAAAGTGTTAAAGTAAACAGGTGGGGTCTTGGTATCTGCAGGGGATCTGTTATCAGACCCCCCCCCCCCGGATGCCCAATTTCGCAGATAAACAAATCTGTAATTAGCCCCCTTAAGCCTTCTGGAGGTGACCAGAGTTCTGCGGACCTGGAAGCTCCACCTGTATTGGCAGATTTAATAAGGGAAGGGAACGCAAATTATCTACAAATTTCATATCTGCAAGTTAATAAGTTACACTGTTGATAGGTGGAATTTATTATGGTTATGATTTGTAACTCAGAGATATTTAAGGGAGGTCTGGTGGCAGTATTAAATGAAAAAAGTGGGTGCATGTATGAAAAAAATCAGTAATATACCACTGCGTTCACAAGCAGAGCAGGTAGGCTGGACATGTAATGAGAAGCTTGATACTTGACAATAGAGCATGAAGTGGAAGGGGAGGAGTGGATGTTATGCTGATAATTCAAGGAAGTGTGGACAAGAATCTTAAATTTGTTACAGTGCTATTCAGCCAAAGAGATTTTGCAGCAGCCACGGATCATTCTTCTTTCCAGACCTTGCTTATTAGCTCTTGGTTTGTGTTGCAGACAGGAATTCTGGCTGTTTTGGATTCAGACCCTCGATAATCTTTCTGTATAGTTTTTCTTATTCTGAAGTTGCCATGTCAACCAGGGGTAAGATCTGTGCAATGTTTAGAGACCTTTATGGTCCAGGAAGCCTCCACTACATTGGAGAAGAAGGCTGACAGCAGCGATGAATTTGGACTCATGATGTTACACCATTCTCTCTCCCTCTCATGGTATTCTCTGGGCTTTGTAAGGACCCAATCCTGTCCAATTTTCTAGCTCTGGTATAGCCACAATGCAGCCCTGTGGTAAGGGAGCACATGTTCTCATATCTTGAGAAGGCTCCAGTGACTGTCCCTCCACCGCAGGATGCAGCACACACCACACTGGCACAACTACACCAGCACTGGAAAATTGGATAGGATTGGGCCCTAAGTTGCTTGTTTAAGGTAATTTTTGTTCCCACTTTTCTAATTTTTTAAGTCCTCCACTGTGGATTTTTCTGCTCCTGATAGCCAACCAATGTCATTGGTCACAGATATCATTGCCTTCTTTTCATTGACATACAAAATCATTGTTTGCTTTTGCCTCTTCAGGAACCTTTTTATTTAAAGCATTTTATAACTCATAAGTAATCAGAGGTACAAGGCTGCACATGGAGGAGAAGTATGTTTTAGCATCTTTCCTAATGCAGTGCCCTGGTCCTGAGTTTCTATATAAAACCATATTGAATGAAATCCTGGGCAACTCTCAAGCTCAGTTATTATTATAATATAATAGCATTTTTATTGGGCTATAGCTAGAGGTGCTCTTCTGTGCGAGTAAGGTGCCTTCCACTCACAAAAGTACTGCTTTACACTTCAAGTTAGACTGTTGCACTAGAAAAGTGAAATGAAATCCAAAGATGCTCTCCCACTTATGGAAGAACTTGTGCAAACTGTTGCACAAGATTGTGCAGAAACATTTTTGGGACAGTGTGAGCAGCTGTTTTTTTTCTGCTTCCACATATCTAGATCCAGCCCAAAGTGTTTTTCCTGAAGAGTTCCATATATATTATGTCATTCATCTTGCAATATTTTCTTACTTATTTAAAATACATGTATCTCATATGTCTATTCTGCTTTCATTGGAATGCACATGAACATTTCAAAGACAACCATATATTTACCATTTACATAACACTTTTTATGATATTAATATTCTCAAGAATCACAGTTAGGAAAAAAAAAACTACTGCAAATCAAGCACAAGAATTGAAACATAGCAAGAGAGAGTAAAATTAGGAGTTCAAGACCCCTGGTTTGGGAATCACTGATCTAAATGGAGCATCAGATTCACATGGGAGAAGATGGTCCTTTAAGAAACTTTGTACCATTATTGCCATTGTAACAACCTTGCAAAGTAGACCATCATCATCATGTATCAGAGGGGTGTTTGCTTGAGGCCCACCCATTGAATTCATGTCTCAGATGAAAACAAGAGGCTTTCTCACTTGTGCTCTTAACGAATGTACTTTACTGCATTGGTCTCGTGCATTGTTTATCTTGTGAGGCCTGCAAAACAAGGAAAAGTCTTTGCCCCTGCTATCCTCATGCGCTTCCTCCTGCAGACTATTGGCTGTGCCACAGAAATAGAAGAGGATCTGGGGAGTCATCAAGTCTAAGCTGTGTTGGCAAAATTCCCTACTTGTAAACAGTCTAGGAAAGATCCTCATTCATTCTCCTCCTTTGCAAACCTCAAGAGAAGAAGATTTCATCTCTTTCTTGGGTTCTGCATCTTGCTCTGCTGGATAATTTCTGTCATAATTAGGAAGTTTTACAGTCTGATTGCCCAACCCAAATGCAACTCTAAGCAATTTCTTCATGTTAGTCCCTGTTGTCATGCTGAATAGTTATTTCCGCTTTTCTTCCTGGGATTTGGAAATGGTTACCAGGACTTATCTCGCATGATATCCATTCAACACCCCCCCCCCCCTTTAAAAAAATAATTTCTGGGCTCTTGGCCTCTGGATTCTCTGTAGTTTGCCTGTGTCATTTTTTTTTTAAGTAGGGATCAAAATTGCATAAAATATTCCATATGAGGCCTATTCAGTTCCAGTTAAACTTCAGCTGTGAAAAGCTTTCAGTAGGATCCATAGCATACTAGATGAGTTGTTAAGCCTTAATGTATGCATGCTTTATCATGTTTTCTACTTGCACTTTGGCTCCATGGGCCACCTCAAATCCTTCTTTTTTCTTAATGCTGACGAATTTAAATACATAAGTGAAGTGGAGATTAGGCTGGTAGCTCCACAGGGAAGTGGAAAATATAGCAAACAGATGCCTCTGCTCCTCCATACTCTTTACATGACCTTTAGTTTAAGTGCATTTTCTCTCCTTCACTGTGTTCCTAAAGCCTGTCCAGATGATCTCTGTGTGCACGCATGTGTGTAAAATAAGTGTGCTGTTGTTATCCATATGCTATACATATAGCATTTTTAGAGCACTCCAAATGCAATATGTTTTTTTTCTGGAAAAATGTGCTTTTGCCTCTTTTCCAGTCAGCACATCCATTACAACTGAGAGTGCTTACTTCAAATGTGATTGTGCAAGTGTTGGGCATCTGTTGGAAAGTGCCTGTGATATTACTGGTGAAGAGCAGGCAAATTCACTCCTCCCCATAAAGGTCTGCTCATTTAATTTGTAAGCTTTCATGTTTTAAAAGCATATTTAATGGGCCAATCCTATGGGCTGTTTACAATGGCAGAACTTGCATCCTGCCATTGTAAATGCTGCACCACCCCCATAAATGGCACACTGCTTGCAACACTGTTTTCCTTTGCTTAGCTGAGTAAAATACAGCTGAATCAGGGTGACCAGATACAATGGAGGACAGAATGCCTATACCTTTAACCATTGCATAGAAGAGGGAATTTTGGGAGGTGCAGCTCAACATGGAAGGCTATAAAAAGCTGCACCTGCCAAAATTCCCTCTTCTATACAATGGTTAAAGGTATAGGCACTCTGTCCTCCATTGTATCTGGTCACCCTGTGCTGAATGTTGTCAGATGTAATTAGTAGTGCTCAAGCACCAGTGGTACTTTTATACTGCTGGCACTGGGTATGGCAAACATTCTGTAAAGGATGTTTACAGCACTTGGAGGGGAGGGAGTTCCAGCACTGGGCTTCAGCACCAAACAGCCAGAAGTAAGTAGTACTGCTTGGCAGTTGTGTGGCTTTTTGTGGTGGGGTGGGGGGGAGGTGTTCCAGGGTGGGAAGGGGGCAGGGAAGGCATGGGGGGGCAGAACAGGTGGAAGCCTCCTCCACTGGATCCTATTCCCTGTGTTGGGCTGCAAACCTGACACAGGGCTTATCAAGTCTGCACTGGCAAAATAGCTGGAGCAGAGATGAATAGACCCATTGTGCAGCCTGGGGCTTTCCTCAGGGGAAGGGGATGAAAATCTCCCTCATGAAAACCACTGGTGGCCTCCCTGGCCAAGCTGGATGCAGCAATAGCCTTTTTGGCACCATTGCTCCTGGAAGTTCCAGGGAGCTTGGAATTGAACTTTAAATTAGCTCTCACCATCTTCAATTCAGATTGAGGCATCCTGTTCCCAGCTATCTGTACATGAAGTAAAAGCAAACTATTGTTGTGTTTTCATCATGATACCTAATAGGTCTGGTGAGGATGAGGATTTCAACTTATTGAGTAATCCATGGGGGGGGGAGGTCTGTAATCGTAAAAAAGGTTAAGAACCCTTGCCTTAGACATTGTTCAGTAGATTCTACACAACTGCAGCAGTAGCAGTTTTATAAGACCTCCTTTTATCATCTAACTGTGCTTTGTTTCACTAGACTATTCAAATGACTATGTTAAGAGTCAGTATCATCTAGCTGTGAAGTGGACTGGGCAGTAATCCAGGACACCCTCCTCCCCTTTTTTGGTCAGAAACAGACATTCATTTTCTGGACTAAAAGCAAATTACTTCCAAATGATGTAAATGGAACAGGGATTTTTCTGAATGTTTCATAGGTTTATAGAATCTACTGCTGTGGTCTTTTTAAAAAAAAATTTAAAGGGGTAACTATATTTTAAAGAAGCTGTTAATAATTTTGGTGTCAGTATCACCATACTGGTCAGATTACCCCTTTTATGTTTGTTCAATAGATTAAACTTGAGATGCAGAACTTAAAGGGACTGTCTCATATTTGCAGCTATGTATAACAGGTCTTCATAGCTTAGCAGTGCTGTCCTATGGATACCTTCAAGGATTGGATGTGCCAGTGCTTGCAGAGCTGAGTGAATGCTTGTGGGCATCCTACTTTTCCTACTCTGTGTCTTGTTAAGTTTTTGAATACAGTGGGCCCTCCTTATCTGCAGACTGGACATCTGCAGATGCAGAGCCCAAGCTCAGAGGGCCTCCTAAATACAACCAGGCATTGTGTCCGGGAAGAGTTCTGATGCTGGGGAAGGTCCGTGGAGTGGCTTACTTCTGGTTTGTATCCGCAACTTCTGGTCACATCCAGGAGGTGTTCTGAGGCTGGAGAAGATCTGCAGCCCACTCCGTGGGCTTTTCCCGGCTGTAGAATGGATGTGACTGGAAGTTGTGGGCACAAACTGAAAGTGACTTCCAGTCATATTTGGGAGACTTTCTGAAGATGCTGGGAAGCTGGCATGGCCCCCTGGTGAGTCCCTGTGGCGCTACAACACTGGCCCCCGCTGATTTCATTACCTGTGGATTTCAGGTAAAATTATCTGCAGATTTCATGCTGCGTAAAGAAATATTTTCTTTTGTCTGTCCTAACTCTCCCAACACTCAATTTTAGTGAATGTCCCCTGGTTCTGGTATTGTGTGAGAGGAAAAAAGGCATTTCTCTGTCCCTTCTATTCACCCCCTGTATAATTTTGTGTGTCTCAATCATGTCCCCCCTCAGAAGCCTATTTTCTAGATTGAAGAGCCCCAAACTCTATAACCTTTCCTTGTAAGGGAGGTGCCCCTGCCCAGTAATCATTTTGGTTGCTCTCTTCTGCACCTTTTCCATTTTCATGATATCATTTTTGAGATGTGGCAGCAAGAACTGGGTGCAATACTCCAGGTGTGGTCTTACCATTGATTTTTACAGCAGTATAATATTAGCCATTTTATTCTCAATACCTTTTCTAATGATCCCCAACATAGAATTAGCCTTCTTCACTGCTGCCGCACATTGGGTCAGCACTTTCATTGAGCTGTCCACCAGTACCCCAAGATCTCTCTCCTGTCTGTCACAGGCAGCTTGGAACCCATTAACCTATATGTAAAGTTTTGATTCTTTGCCCCAGCGTGCAAAGACTTTACATTTACTTACATTGAAATGCATCTGCCATTTTGCTGCCCATTTTCCCAGTTTGGAGAGTTCCTTCTGGGGTTCTTCACAATCTCTTTGCTCTTCACCACTCGGAAAAGTTCTGTGTCATCTGCAAACTTGGCCACCTCACTGCATAACCCTATCTCCAGGTAATTTCTGAACAGTTGAAAAGCATTGGTCCCGGGACAGATCCTTGGGGCACATTGCTTTTCATCTCTCTCCATTGTGAAATTTGCCCACTGACACCCATTCTCTGTTTCCTGGTCTTCAGCCAGTTCCTAATCTATGAGAGGATCTGCCCTCTAATTCCCTGACTGTGGAGTTTCCTCAACAGCCTTTGGTCAGGGACCATGTCAAATGCCTTCTGAAAGTCCAGATATATAATATTCACAGGTTCTCCTGCATCCACATGCCTGTTGACCTTTTCAAAGAATTCTAAAAGTTTTGTGAGGCAAGTCTTACCTTACAGAAGCCATGCTGATTCTCCCTCAGCAAGGCTTGTTCATCTGCGTGTTTTAAGATTCTATCTTTGATGAGGCATTCCACAATCTTACCCAGAACAGACATTAAGCTGACCGACTTATAGTTTCCTGGGTCCTGTCATGAATATGTACAGTTTAGGCCTAATAGCATGTAGAGCCTGAACCAAACTAAGCCAGTAACAGAAAAGTGGCTTGCAGTTCCTAGCTGCAAGGATGTGAGTAAACAACAGCCAACGAGATTTACAAATCAATGGAAGGTAAGAACGTAACACCTTTACAGACAGAGTGGTGCCTATCAAGCTGGCAAAGGGCAGCTGTGGATTCCCAGTAAGAGGAGTAAGAACTAGGAGGGCTAGCAACCAGACCTGCTTTGGGAAAGTTCTGTCCCCAAAAGTCTCTGATTGGACAGCCCAAAGTCACTTCAGTACTATTAGCATAAGAAGTATAAAAAAGGAGACCCAAGGGGGCTGCTGGGACAGAAGTTTTGAGTGCAACATTCTGCACACTATGAGCCTTTGTCCACCATGGGCATCTGGCCTCACAGGTAGCCTGGAGCTAAAAGATCTACAGAGAAGCTGACCTAGGTGAGAGTTAGGGAATAATAGAGATAACCAGCTAGTTTTGTTATTTTAATGCTGATATGTTTCCTAGATGTTTATGCCTCTAGCATTTGCTGCTTTATGTAACCTTACGTACTTAATAAACTAAAATCTCTTTTACCAAGTTGTTTCATTATCAGTTGGGGACAAGGGCTCAGAATCCTGCCTAGCCGTTCAGCAAGCTACCAAGTACTCATTGAGGTCTAGTAATTCGAGGACTGAAGCTTTAACTGGAGAAAGCACTCAGTGCCTGCAAGGGATAGAATTAAACCTAGAGGGTCTCAGTGTCCCTGGACAGGGTTCGAGAACCAAGAACTCTGAGCACCCCAAACCCCCGTAAGTATTTTACAGGTCCCCTCTCCTTCCCTTTTAAAAGGTCAGTGTAACACTTGCTATCCTCCAGTTCTCTGGCACTATGGCTGTTTTCAGGGATAAGTTGCATATTTTAGTCAAGAGATTGGCTACTTCATTCTTCAGTTCTTTAACTCTTAGGTGAATGCCATCTGGGCCCAGTGACTTACTGATTTTTAATTTTAGTTACAACACAGAAGTGTGACAGCAAACCTCACCCCCTTGCTAGTATGCTCTGGAAGCATGGCTGTCTCTTTGGGAAGGGTTTGTCACTGCAGCCAAATACCTTCCACAGGGAGAGCAGGCATGAGTGCATCCTGGCTGCTGTCATCACATGGACAGCATCCTTGTGATTATCAGGCCTGATTATGAACAGCTTAAACATCTGCACAATTAATCTCTTTCAGAGTTTGTGAAAGACTACAGTCTTTCTAAGATTAGGCACTTTTGAGAGTGTTGATTTTTCTCCTTCCCATTGAAACAAGTCCAATCTTATCTAGGGCTTTTGATGATCGGATCTCATGATCCACTGTAAGTCCCTGATAAACGGCACAAAATTGTGTCACTGTCATGCAAGCTGGAGCCACCTGTGCAAACCTTTGGGGGCCCTGCGTGTGCGTCAGTGGGTCACAGACAGCGTACTGAAGCAGGTGGGTTGGTGGCAGGGGCAGTACAGGAGAGGATCGGGGCAGTTTGTGGTGGGAAGTGGACCAGGGAGGTGGCTGGAGGGGGGATATCAGTGGCAGCCATGCCTGCCAAGATCCAATCCCACTTTCCCTGTCCCTAATTGTCCCGTGAGTCTCCTTGGACGTCTGCCACCTAGATAGCTGGTGTAAGTCGAAGGAGATCCATTGGAGGCCAGGCAGCCTATGGCGAGGTAAGTAACAAAGATTTTTACTTACCTTTTCTGTACTGTCTGGTTCCCCACCCAATTGCATGCAGCCCATGCTCTGTTAGCAGTGCTGCATGCTATGGATGAGCTACTAGCTTAGCAACTTATGGAGTGTCTAGGTTCAGGGGTCCATATGTGACTTGAAACCAAGTTCTGTAGGCTGGAATGGCTGGTTCTTGATGGCCCCGGACTTTTGCACCTGTGCAGAAGTACCAATGAAGGATATACTATGCTTGTGTGGAAGTATCAACATCTGTAACTCAGATATCAAAAATTTGGAGAGCGTGTGTAATGGGACAAAAATGCTAGACTTTGTTGCAAATTAGCAGAGCAGATGTTATTGTGCATTCACTGAAAGGAAGAGAGGTCTCTGCTCATGGTGCTGTTGGAATAATTGTAGTTTTTATTGCTAGATGTTCACCACATTGGGTAAAAGAAGCAAATGTATCCTTCAAAAGAAGGAGCAAACTAAAAGTCATCTGGGCTTCCCACTGCTACCCTCCTCAACATCCAAATAAAACAAGACCTCTAAAGTTAATCTAAATAAAGAAATCTGCCATAAATATATTTAGGGCTTAAGTTTTCTGCATACAGTATATCAGTAAAGGAAAAGCCAAGCGGTGTAGTTACAGAAAATATTTTAGAAATTGTCCATCTGATGTCCCTAGTAATTAGAGGCTGGTCTGGGGAGATTGACAGGGTAAATTACTGGTGAATGTTTACACAACAAAACATATGCCCAGTACAATATCCTATACTGCTGTTACTGAAAGCAGAGCCCGGAAATGTATGGTGGAAACAAGACCTGGGTACTTTTCTTATGCCAACACAAACATCAATTAGAGCACAGTGTGAGAGGAGTCCTAAGGAATACTACTGCGTATCAGTAGTTCAACCAAGTCAGCACTTTTGTGTAATTGCAGGGGAAAGGGCTGAAAAACATTACAGATCTCAGCAAGAAATGGCCCTTTATCCTTTTAAACCGATCCTTGATAAAATAATACTGGGGTCACAAGAAGGCTATTTTGCCAATTTCACTCTCACCGTGGGATCCGTGGACATCTGGCTGAACTGCAGAAGCTGGAAAAGGTCTTTAATATTCTCCTGATAGTAAAAATGGACATGTGGAAAACATTCTAACCTGTTGATCTGTGGTGCTCCTGGTTAAAAAAAAAGGGGGGGGGACACACGTTTGGCTTTATACTTTGTGATGATAAATAGAAAGTCTCCAGCTTCAGTTGTAAATAAGCTAATGGCATTAAAAAGAAGAATAGGGACTTTATTTGCCAAATATTGTTGGAGACAAGCATGCACCTGTGTAACGCTCTCATTCAGTAACTGTTAGGAGCTGCTTTTAATTTGGCCATGTATTCAGACAACTCAGTTTTGTTTTTTTTAATGTCAGTTCATATCATTTGCAAAACCAGAATTTCTCCTGAGCTGAAATGATCTACCTTTTGATGCAAGGATGTCAAACATAAGGCCTTTATTGAAAGTCTTGATCTGGCCCCCATGATAGTTGGGCTCTCCCAGCAGCACCATCAGCTGCTCTGAGCTGTGAAGTGGCAGATTGGCAGAAGTGGCACTGCTGAAATGGTGGTCCTGGGAGAGCCCAGTTATCCTGCAGGCCAGCCTTTCAGCAGGGAGGTATCACTGCTAATAGGGCAGCCCACATACTAGTTGGGCTCTCCCAGTGCTCCCCTATCAACATTGCTCCTACTGCTGGGAGGGAGCAGTAGAAGGAGGCTCAGAAGGCAAGGGACAGTACAGGGGAAGAGGCAGACCAAGAGAGGTGAGAAAGGGACTGGGAGAGCCCGGTTATCAAGCTGTGCTGCTTCTGCCGAGGCATTACTTTCTTGAGCACCCAAGAAGTTAACACTCTTCTCCAAGGATGTATTTCTTGCATATTCATCTAAGGAGAACTTTATGGTTCCTGCATGAAAAGCATGCAGAGTGACTTACACCCAGTTGTATGTTTTAAATCAGTGGTTCCCAACCTTTAGGAGATTGCGGATCACTGAGGCAAAAGTTGGAGTTGTTGTGGAATACATGCTCACAAAAAATACATTTAAATTTGTAATACAAAGCAGCCCTCATTATTCTCGGAACTCCCATGGATAACAAAGACTGCGGGTATTTGAAAACTGTGGTTTTCACCTACCCCCTGAACCCAATTGGAGCTGAGCTCTGGTCGGTCCCAAGGCTCTTCTGAAACCTGCAGCTGCCACGTGTGTCCACCGTCAGTTGTGGACTTCAGAATGAAGCCTGGACTTGTTTAAAGGCGACTTCTGGTTATCACCAAAAACTGGAAATCGCCTTTAAATGATTCTGGGCTTCATTCTGAAGCCCGCAGAGGCTGTGGGTGGATTCGTATGTGGGCTTCAGAAGATCCTTCAGAGGCTAGAGGAGAACAGCTCCCATCACCCCCAGGGGTTCCAGGTTGAGCCACACCACGGGTTTGGGGATTAAAAAAGATTTTTAATTAGAAAAGATTTATTAGAGATTTGTGTTTTGCTGCTTTTACTGTCAGCTGCATCTGCAGGCTGTCTGCTCTCTGCCCTCTCTGGTGGTCCATGGAGGCACTGCTTGCTCAGCAAGACACTGGAAGTGATCAAAAACAATTTTTTCCCCTGTAACTTTGTGGACCACTTCTCAGGGTCTCTAGGACCACCTGTGGATTCTGGGTTGGGAACCAGTGTTTTAAATAGTTCACAATTCAACAGAGGCTTGAGTGTCAATTGGTTTAGGGAAGGGTTAGTTCAGTGATACAGCATCTGCTTTGCAGGCAGAAGGTTGCGAATTCAATCCCTGGCATCTTCAGGTAGGACTGGGAAAGATTCCTGCATGAATCCCTGGAGAGCTGCTACCAGTCAGCAAGGCAAGCCTGAACTTGATGGTCCATTGGACTGACTCGGCAGAAGGCAGGTATGACTCTTCCTGTGAACTAATTTTTTTTTCATACGATAAACCCATATAAACCCCAGTATAAACTCATATAAACCCCAGTATAAACCCTGTTTCATAAGATAAACCTGTATAAACCCATTTCATACGATAAACCCATATAAACCCCAGTAATGACAATTTGCAAAATATATATGCAAGGAAACATTTTTTGAAAATGTTTTATTTTCAAAGTTAGAAAATCACAACACCAATTGTCAGGAAAAACTCCTAAAAATAAGAGAATATTCATTTGGTAGAAATGAACATGAGAATAGCTTGACAAGTTCCTCTGGACAGGATGCTCAAGGAAGGTTATACCTCTGGAAAATAATCTCACTCCAGGTGATTTTTTTTAAAAGGAATGTGAAATGAGGTGTCATCTCATGATTTGAGGGAGGTATATAGAGAAGATCTTCTGGATATAATATGGAATAGAATCATTCAGATAAACCATTTGTTCAGGTCATTTGATGTTTAGTTTTTAAATTAAAATCAAATTATACAGTAAAAATTGCAAGAAGCAATAGGGACATTGTGTCCTAGACACTGTATCTAGATATGCTGGGACTTCAACAACACTTTCTTATGTGCACACCCTGAGCTATTCATTTTGCATATGCAGGTTGAGTTCCTCCTTGAATATAAGCAAGGCGTTCTTGGGATGTGTGGCAACTTGAAATGCACACACTAGAGCAGAGGTGGCCAAACTGCAGCTTGGGGGTCACATGTGGCTCTTCGACATAAAATGTGCAGCTCGTGGAAATAAATTGGCTGAGCTCCTTTTTGAATGGTAAATAAAAAACTACATAGATGAATAAATATTATATACATATATTCCTTAATATTTATATAAAATTTGTGTTACAAAATTGTGTATGTAACATTAAAAATGTGTGTGTCATGTCTTGTGGCTCTCAAGCACCTGGAGTTTATCGTATGTGTCTCTTACGTTAAGCAAATTTGGCCACCCTCGTACTCCAGCAATTAAGGGGGAAGGATGTTTTGTTGAAAAACATCTGTTTGATGCTTTGCTATCCAGAATAGGATTGGTCTTTGTTTTCTCTCTTTAGCATTGAAAGGGAAATGATGAAGCACTTAAATGAATTATATGTTGTGCTTTGCAAATGCAAACAGTATTGCAAGTAGAGTAACAAATAATTTGAATGCTGCCAGGGGATATGGAAGGAAAAGTAACAAACAAGCAGAGTTCAGCCTGCATTAGATATCCATCTAAAGCAAAGTGGGAAAATAAGTAAAAATGATGAATTCATGGATTAGCTGGAAGTTCTTGGTCAATCTAAACTGGGAGTTGTATTATTATAACATCTGTGCCACAGCGGAAGTTTCAGCAGCCTTCACCAAAGTCCTTTTAGGGGTGCATTCTATGTTCTTCATGGCTGGATAAACTCTGAGATATTGCAGAAAGCTTGCTTATTTTTATTTATGTATTTACTTGCATTACTTAAATCATGCTTTTCCATCCATTGGTGTAGTAGTTCTCACACATTTAGCACAGGACCCACTTTTTTGAATGAGAATCTGTCAGGACCCACTGGAAGTGATGTCATGACTGGAAGTTACATCATCAAGCAGGAGAAGTTTTAACAATCCTGGGCTGCAATCTTACCCACACTTACCCAGGAGTAAGTCCCATTTACTAGCACTGTTAAAAGCATATACATGCACATACTTGTTAAAAGTACAGGTCTGTAACATTTCCCCAAATGCAGTCACATCCCATGGTAGCATCAAGTCTAATATATTAAAAATAAAATATTGAAATGAATGGGGACCCACCTGAAATTGTCTTGTGAGCCACCTTGTGGATCCCAACCCACATTTTGAGAAACACTGCAGTGGTGGGTTTTGAAGGAGGCCTGCAATTGAGGCAGGATCACCAGGGAAATGTTGCATATCTAGCTGTTCCTGAAAGGAAGTGCAGGCAGGGCCATCTCATCTGTGAGGCCACCAAAGGTGGTTGCCATGGGCAGTATCTGGGCAAGGTTGTGCCCCCCTCAACCATTCCTGTTCTCTGGATTTGAACAGGAGGAGAGGAGAAAGGTAGTCTGTTGTGCCAGGAGTGCTATGGCCCGCACTCTTAGCCCAAATACTCTCCCATTTTGTTCTCTTTTGAATCCAGGGGAAAGGAGCCTCAGCAAAGTCAGTGAGTAAGGGGAGGTGGCATTTGTCTGTCTCTGAATGCAAGGCTTTTTCAGTTTTAGCCTTAAGGCTGTGGGAAGGAGCATCCAGAGAGAGTAAGGATGAGAAGTGGTGAAAGCAGGCACCCTCCCCCCTCCCACAATCCACTCTCAGAGGCAGCTACTTAAGACTGCAGTGACAGCTCCTAAAGGACAGTGCAGTGCTTAGGGAAAGGCCTTGCCTATTGAACCAGGGATTGGAAGTCAAGATCCTTCACTCGGGTTGTGGTCTATTTGGGGGGTCCTGCTGTGAGGGAGCTGGACTTAATTGAACTGTATCAGGGCACCTTCCAGCCAAAGCTAAACCCATTGAGTTTGGTGGAAATCGAGCATGTGCTTAACTCTTGTTTTGAATTAAATGGGACTTAAATGTCTTTAAACTGTAGATGGGTCATGCCCTTTGTTTTTAGGAGTCGATAGAGTACATTTATAGGGTGATGTGTCCATTGAAGAGCCAACATTGGTAGCTCTTTGGGGCATCATTCATACATACAATGAAAGCACATGGAGAAGAGGAACTTTCTGTCGTCACTTTCTTCCTCCAACCTACATGCATTCTTCAGAATGTCTGCTGAGGGTCCCTGATCAGAAAGCTGTACAGCCCATGATGGTACCAAGTTACTGTGGGCTCTGGGTCAAAGCCATGCTCTGACTTTTATGGCACCCACACCTGCTTCCTAATGGCACATCAGATGCTATCTGATACAGGTATTGAAGTTCAGGGGTTGACCTTGTGATAGGCATGTGCCCTCAACCTGTCCCCAGCCTAGCCCACCTTTGGCATCACCCTTATGTACAGCATTCATGTTAAGCCCCTGCAGCATCTGCAAAAAACTATTTATGTGCCTCTTTTTAATTAATTAATTAATCAACAGTATTTATATACCGCTTTTCAACTAAAAGTTCACAAAGCGGTTTACAGAGAAAAATCAAATAACTAAATGGCTCCCTGTCCCAAAAGGGCTCACAATCTAAAAAGATGCAAATGAATACCAGCAGACAGCCACTAGAACAGACAGTGCTGGGGTGAGCTGGGCCAGTTACTCTCCCCCTGCTAAAAAAAAGGAGCACCCACTTGAAAAAGTGCCTCTTACCCAGTTAGCAGGGGTTAACACCCATTCACTTGGCTGCATTACAAACACAGGGTCTGGCTTCCTGGAAGAGTACAAGTAGGAAGCATAGGGCAAAGTACTCAGAAATCTGCATCAGGGTCATCAGTGAGTTTTCTTTGCTGGTCTTGGGTGCAGAGGGAAGACACAACTCTGTTTCCCCATTTTTCATTCCCTGGTTGCTGCTTGAGCTGTGCCCGTTTCCCCCCCCCCCCCCAGACACACACTGCTTCTTCCTGTCCCTTATTCTATTCATTCAGCCTTTGGATAAACTCCTTTCATTGTTGCCTGCTGGTACTGGTTCCTCCAATAGCAGTTTGGTGGGACACTCGTCCCTCACTATGGTTTGGTTTTAATTTAATTTAATTTCCTTTGGACCAGGAGCCCTTCTTTCCTAACCTGGAAGGGGGCTGGGCAGGTTTAGCTACTGTTTTGCCAGGAACTCCCAGTTTGACCAGCAGAGCAGAAGGGAAAGAGATCTGCCCATTGCTTCCTACTGCCATTAACTGCTAAGCACTATATTTGTTTGGCCCTCCTCACTCTTTTCCCTCCATCATAATAATACTATACACTGGGGCCAGGAGAAAGAAGAGCAGCTTCCCATGGGATGAACACCAAGATGATTGTTCTGTACGCTGGTGGTGTCCTTTCTTCTTCTTATGCTTGTGACCACCTCTTGAAATTCCTCCTTTCTGGCTGCTTTCACATCCCTCATCAAAACTCACTTTTCCATGGCACCTTTGAACGATCCCCTAGTCCCCTATACCATAACCAAGGGTAAGTACACCCAACTAAAACAGCATATTCCTCTCTTCACCCTTGCTTGGTTTCCTCCCGGGGTCAAATCAGAAATCTGTTAGCACCTTGGGGCAGAGACCTGCCGTCCTGCACTCTGTGAAAGAATTAAACACTAATGGCACAACAAACAGTAGCAGCCTCATCACAGCATAAGTCATGGCAGGAGACCCGGCTTCCCTCCAACTACTTTCACTCAGGGAGGTGGCTGATTTTGAGCACAGTCACAAAGCTTTGGCTGAAGGAGTTGGCCAAGCCCTTTAAATCTGTCACGGTGAATGGAGTGAGAAACTAGGAGTTCTGTGTCCAAGAAACCACGAACGTGCAGAAGAGAGCAAAAGAATGTGCAATATTAGAATTGATGCTTTTCGGTAGCACTGGGGGCTCCCTCCTGACAGGTTTTTGAACATTTCAGGACACTGCAGTGATGGAACATGACAGTGCTTCACTTACTGTCTTGTTCAGTTCCTTTTTAAAAATGCTCCAATAGCTCCCAGGTAGCCTTCGTGCCTCAGGAACAAGGCCTGAACTTCTCTCTGCAAACATAGAACAACGCTTGGATGGCCCCTGGAAAGCTTTTCTCTGATAATAAATTTACAGCTCTCAAGTACTTATTTCTTTTATAACACTGGCTCTGTGCGGAAATTTTAAAATTTTATTACTAGAAGCAGAGCTCTTGAGGCCAAATCCTTTCCACTCTGTTCTGAATACAGCATTTTGCCTTAGGCCCCATTTCCTATACAACTGAGCTTACTTACAATTGTAAAATTACTGAATAATGGATGCTGACACTTGAACAAGACCTTGGCAGCCACTCTTTCTCCCAGTTACCCTTGCCTTAATTTCTCTTCCCCCCTTTTGGTTCCCTTGTATCTCATGCCACACTGCAAGCCTCTTGCGGGCAGGGAACCATCAGCTCATTGCGAATAAGATGCAGTCATAATGTTTCATCACTGCCTGCAATGAAATGCTTGCTCTGGGAATCGGAATGGCTCAAAAGCAATGGCAGCCAGGTTTCTACAGACTTGTGGTGCAAGCCTGTGCAAACGTACTTGACACAAGTTTCACCAAGGGCAGTAGGGGCCTACTCTCCCACTAAGAAGACTGCAGAGATAACCCAATCCTATCGCTGGGCCTCCCATACACTGCCCTGGCAATGGTCATCGCAAACATGCCATAAGACACAACGTGGTGGCCAGGAGAGGAACACTGCTAGCAGGGAAGCAAGTGCCGGTTGGTGCTGGGAATCTGCACCGATGGGACGACTATCAGGAGTCACCAGCAGTGAGTATATCCCACCAAGCAGTGGGGAAGCATTCCAGGAATGGTGGAAGGCAGGGAAACCGGGCAGGCCAGGGGATGGCTACAGCAGCAGAAGCTGCCGCTAAACCTGTTCTCCCTTCCAGGCCTCGAAGTCCTACACTGGTCTCCTTGGTTCTGTGCTAGCTAAATAGCTGAAACAGATCCAAGCAGATCAAAGGGTCTGTTGGGGCCCAACAAAGAGGAGACCCAATGCTCCCTTACCCCGTGGAGACCTTCGGTTTCCTCTTTGGACCTGTGGAAGCACCGCTACACCAAAGGCCGGCAGCCACATTAGGATTGAGCCACCCATGTAGCAACCACAGGTTGCTTCCATGTGCACGAATGCTCTCCTGAGAGCAGGACACTGCATACAGCTATCGCACAGAGAAAGCACTTCCAGATTAACTCCTCTGCTAGTGTAACATCTCTTTCTGTAGCACATTATAATACCTCCTGCCCAAGGTTGTGGAGCACTGCCACGTCTCAAACTTTGCCATCATGGATGCATGCTGCTGGCTACAATCCTATACTCACCAACCTGTAAGTCCCTCTGAACACAGCGGGATGAGTAAATGCACAAGTGGCACGAGTAAATGATCCCAAGTTTGGTAATTAAGTGCCCAATCCTATCCAATTTTCCAGTATTGTTGTAGCTGCATTACAGCCCCAAGGTAAAGGAACAAATGTCCCCATCCCTTAAGGAGGCCTTTGTGACGGCTTCCCTATAACAGGTTGCAGTGCACACCCCATTAGCTTGGCTGCACTGGCACTGGAAAATTGGAAAGGATAGGGCCCTAAGGAAGCTACTAACATCCTAACAATCCTATTTACTTGAGAGTAAGCTCCATCAAATACACACGAACTTACTTCTAAGTAAACATGCATAGGATGGCACTGTAGATCAGTCAGCTTTTAAATCCTTTTATGAAGGCTAAGGCCTCTTTATGCAAGTCTTGTTAACTGTTTTAAAAAAACCTATTCTTTTGTCTTTGTATCTTTTTGTATTTTAAAATAAAGAAGCAGGGGTAGATCTCTTATGTTTTTTTTGGGGGGGGGAGACAGCAGCAAAAATCTCCATTTGTCCCAGCACAGAATCTTTTTCAATGGCTGCTTGGGGGGGGGGGCATTTTGTTTTAAACTGGAAACCCCATGGAAACTGTGACCCATTCCCCCCACTTCCCATTTATTCTGCTACTTTTCAAACTTTGGGGTGGGTGGGTTGGTTGAAAAAAAAAAAAGGCATTTAAACATCCTGAATAATTTCCAAGCTATTAAAACATTCCTGGAAGAATCAAGCTTTCATTACCTTGGAAAAGAAATTAATACTGTACGTGATTGTGCGCATGGTGAGTGGATGCCCCCCGGAGGAAAAAGTCTCCAAAATATATTTTGTTCAGGTTGTGGAGTTTGGCACAGAGGCAAGCAAGCTGCCCGATGTCGTTGCTGATCATGTGCAATAAGCTCTTAGCCATGTCTTCTTTGGAAAAGTCTTTGTCTGCTAACTTGCTGTTTTATATAAGGCAGTAGCATGCATGATAAATTTTTTAAGTTTTTTTGGTATTAATTCACTACCTGCAACACTGTTTTCCTTTGCTTAGCTGAACATTGAGACTTTGTTTTAAAAAAACAAACCAAATAAAATGCTGCTGAATGTTGTCAGATGTTACTAGTAGCGCAAACAGAAAATGGCACATCTCAAGGCAACAGTGCCACCAAGTGTCCACAAAATAATAGTTTTACATCTTTTTAAAAAAAACAAAACAGGGAAGGCACCAGAATAATAACGGCAACCTATGCCTATGGCAAAGCACTTTTGAAATGAAAAGGATTACTGCGTAAAGGTGGACAACAGTCAAGGCTCCATTGGGCATTCTTGGACGTGTCCAAAGTAGCTCTTCCCTTTGCCAAAAATTTCCTGCATGAATTTGAACAAGGCTCACTCCATTTTCTCTGAGTGGCATATTAACGAGATATTGGAATACAGGAAGCATGAATTTCCTGTATTCACGCATCCTACAAAGCAGTATAAGGCTGTCGTTCCTTCATCATGAGCATGCCAATCTTTTTTGCTGTGATGAAATGCACACTTGCACATTTAACATGCACACAAATATGGGAAATGTGTCTCTGTTGTGTTACTTGAACTGTGATATGGACGGAATATCCCAAACCTTTCTCAGTGTCATTGTTAGAATTATAATAGTTTTTGCATTCCAGATAGCTGTGTCACATGGCCTTATTTTTTTTTAATCCTGAGAGACAGTGGAATATTTTGCTTGCTCAAGTTTTTTGTTAACAAGTCAATGTTAACAATAGATTCTGTTGCTATAAAACTGCTCTGTACAGTTCAAGGTGAATTTCACTATTAGGACGTGTTTTACGCAACATACGCTTCAATGGTTTAAATCTGGTGCTCAGTCAAAATGGCACCCCAATTTTGCTGTCCTCAGGCAGAACAATTAAGTTGGAAGTGGGCCCAAATGGGGGAGAAAAGATGGCTTTATGGGGTCAGCAGCTCAGGTCCCAATGGCTACTGACCAACCAGCAAGGCAGCAAAAGAGGTGGTAGAAAAAAGAAACTGAACTTGGAGTTGTTTCAGTAAATCTTTCATCTGTCTCCCAACCCCCCAATGTTTTGAGCCAAAGTTATTTATTATGGACTGCACTCATTAGAACAATATGGCTACTTATGTTTGGATTTGAAGGGGAAATTTAATGATGCTGTCCTGGACATACATTTCAGTTGTTATTATGGCATTTTCATTGCAATTATCCACATATCAAATCCTTCATGTTACTTCTAAGTACATTAGGGACAGTGATGATTTAGTGCCCCAATAAGAGGGCCCCCAATGCTGTAAATATGTTGCATAAAAAGCTTAACTGGACTTTAGACCCCAGCTAGTGGGCAGGTGTTGCATAGTGAAATGGTGCTTGTTGACTGGCTAAGGTTCAGTGATTTACAGAATACATTGTGCTTTAAAAGGGGAATAACAGTTGATACTATATATAGTATCACCCAGAAGACTATCAGTGGATTTAAGTCATTTCTGCCCAACATTGCATATATACAACAGGGATCAAATGTGTTCACCTGTGAGCTGGGCATAAATGGGTTAATCAGATGTACAATTTACCAAGAATATTCAACAGTGATAATTGTAGGCTGTTGTGCACATGTTGTAATCCAGCAGGCAGAAAGAAGCCCACTAGCCATGAATGCCAACCAGAAGCTCAAAAAAGCATTCTGTTTTGGTGCCTTTATAGCACTGCAAAAACGGGGAGATGGAAAACAGATCACACTCTATGTGCCTTGGCTGCACTAGGCTAGATGGGTCAGAAGCTGCACAGGTCTATTGTAGTTAATTTGCTTATATGTAATGTTAGCAGCAAATGAAGCTTAATTGCTGTGCTCTCTCAGACATTTGAAGGAACCCACACAGTAAATGAACTTGGCACAGAGTGCCAAGAAGCCCATTTTGCTTGATTGCAGTTGGGGAAACCTGCCAAGTGCAAGAGCAGATGGATGCAGCTGATTAGGGTGATCTGTTTTAGAAACACTTGGAAAATTCTGGGCATTTAGGATAAAAACAAAGAACTGTACATATTCTGTCTATGGCTCCAATCCAGAACGCACTTATGAATGTGTTAGTCCCAATGATTGTAGTCTCACTCTCTCCCTCCCCCTCCCCAATTTGAAAAACACAATGTGCTGTTTTAGTTGTGGCATCCCACGCTGTCCCAGGGATAATGTAGATTAGTAGAGCTGGATTGTAAAATTTATATTTTGAACAGGGACTTGCGAATTGTCAAAAACTAACTAGCCGCCTTAGGCATTTGCTTTGACATGGGAAATGCAGGGTATAAACAAACAAAAAAATTATGATCTAAAAGTGCCATGTGGAGCACAAGGTTAAAGTTTGAATAGCAAATGAAGAGACTCTGCATTCCTGTTTCAGGTAAGTTGCTCATACTTACATAATTTTTTTTAGTCAGCCAATATTGACCATTTTTATGCAATATTTGCTGGTGAACATTCCAATTGAAAATTCTTTCTTTGGCTGAATAATTGGCAGTGCTTGGTTTGTTTTCTAGATGGGTGTTGGCGTGGTGGATTCTGCAGTTGCAGGTTTGGGGGGTTGCCCATATGCAAAAGGTGCCACTGGAAATGTAGCCACAGAAGATGTAATCTACATGCTGAATGGTTTAGGGATCAACACGGTAAGCTATTTCTCATGTGCCTTCCTGAAAGTGTAAATTGGGGAGGGGGAAAATGTTTATATAAAACATGGGCTTGCTGGATTGTTTTCAAAATATGTGATTTGTTGCAACCAATTAGACATTCACCCAGGAGTCATTTTGCTCTGATTCTAGACCAGTGGTTCTCAAAATTTTAGCGCAGGGATGACAATATGTTGGAACTGACCAGAAATGATGTCATGAAGTGATGTTTTAACCTGGAAGTGATATCATGGCTGGAAGTGACATCATCAGTAAGAAAATTTTTTAACACCCCATATGACAAAATCAAATCAAATTAAGTCAGTAAATTAAAAGTTTACAATAAGTATTAGTTTAAAAATTTATTTAAAATAAAGAAGAACCCTTGTAACCCTCCCAAGTAGTTGCTGAAATGTTTTTTTTAAAATTCTCCAAACATCCCAAAGGCTGGAATCCTATCACACTTATCTGGGAGTAAGATCCATTGACTATCATTGTTCAAAGCATGTACGAAGTTGCCTGTTTAAAGGACAGATCTGTAACATTTCCCCAAAGGCAGTCACATTCCATGTTAGTATCAAGTCTAATATATGAAAAATAAAATACACTTTGAAATGAATGGGGACCCACCTGAAATTGGCTTGTGACCCACCTAGTGGGCCCGATCCACAGTTTGAGAAACACTGTTCTAGATCTAGACTTATGACTAAGGGTAAATGCTACATCATTTAGCATGTTTGAACCTGTGGAAAAGTTGACCTTGTAGGCGTTTCTTGCCTGAAGGTAAATATGCTTGGAAGTTGCGAGTTTATTGTTACCAATGGAAGAATGTCCAGGTTATCTATTTTTTTTCTGAGACCTTGCAGACCACTTCTCAGGGTGTTGTGGCCCACCTTTGGTCTGTGGACCACAAATTGGGAACCAATGCTTTAGATACAGGTGTTAGCAGTGTTGGAAGAGTGACAGCATGTGAGCTGAGTCACCCAGTCTATACAGATAGCAAGTATGGAAATGATGGCCTCCACCTGTAGGGGGGAGTTTGTTGCTAGTTTAAGTGGTCATTGGTTGTTTCTTTCCCTACATCTGATGGATCTCTCATTTGATTCTTTTCTTGCTTCTTGTTTCTTCCTGTGTGTAACAATGGCTGCAGGTCTTTGTCCCAGTAAAGTGCTTAACAAAAGTACGTTTCCTGTGTGTAAGACTGCTTCAGTCTCTCAGCTCTGCTAACAACAAAAACATGGGAACATTAGTCCATCTAGCTCAATATTATCTGCACTGACTGAAAGTGCTTCTTCTGAGTTTTAGGCAGATATTTTTCCAAACTCAACTTTGTAATGCCAGAGATTGAATCAGAGACTTGTATGCAGAGCACTTGCTCTGTCTTTTGGTGGGCCATTGTGAGATACAGGAATCTGGACTATATAGACCTATGGCCTGATCCAGCAGGGCTGTTCTTATGTTCTTACTGAGCTACAGCCCCTCCTGTTCTCCATCCATGAATGCAGCTGGCTAGAAGAGTATGTAGCTGTGCCATGTTCTTGGACCATTTAATTGCTTAGGTCTTCCATATGGAATGGGCAGACTCTTCTGGAGTAGTGCCAGTTCAGTGAGAAATGTTTAATCTGCCTGCAGTCATATAGCTATATAATTTAATGTTCTCCCATTCTCATGTACCTGTAGGTGTTGGTTTGCATGGATTGGTACCCCCAGGCTAAAGATGTGCATCCATTTATGAAATGTGACACACTCTGAACGTAGTTGAGTGTGGCACTCTCTGGGTTGAAGCCGTGCTTCTTAGCCCTTTCCTTTTCTATTGCACCTATGTTCTAGTCTGAGAGTTTAGTTTCCTGTTTGTTATCATCTCTCTATTGAAAGCAGGTAGCACTTACTAAAATTAAACATTGCCTAATGTTTGCATTTGATTTGATCTATCTCTTGGCTTCCTTTCAGCTCCCTGTTATTCCTTGCTTTGTTGACTGAAGTCACTTAAAGAGGGACACAGTGGATGAAATGCTTTCTGAGTATTCAGCAGTGCTTTCAACAGGCCTGTGCTCAGTAGGATGACAGTTAATGCCTCTCTGAACTGGTGCTCAGAATGATTAGTCAAGCTGTCAGTTAACTAAAAGCTGGATGAGCCAAGGTCATTGCAGACATATAATACTTGCACAGGCAAAAAGTAGTAACTGGGTGCATCTTAAATTTTTTAAATATAATTTGCTTATCAAAATCAGAGGGGTTTGGTAGCACCTATTTAGTAGTCCAATCCTTGAACCTCAGACAAAGTTGCCCAGAAACAAATCCCACTGATTTCTTTAAAATTCACCTCCGTCGCGTGCACATTTATTTGTTGCTTCTTCCATTGATTGTAGTAGAACTTGCTTCTGAGTAAAGTGATCAAGAAATCATATCTTTAATTCGAAGGAAACAGACACTACCATGGGTTCTGAATAGCTCACTTACACTTTTAGGGGAATAATGCTGTAAATGTGCTGGGGGTTGCTGCGCAGTGGCGGTGGAGCTAGCAGGTGTGCTCCCCACCCTTCTGAAACTATAGAGTCCCCATGGTTTCAGAACATCTGCACAAGGCTCTTCTTAATGTGGACTTCCCTCTTCTGTTAAGGTTAGAGTCTTTTTTCTATCACCCTTTAATAAATTTAGTACCTTTCCCAGAGTACTGTCCTAATCTTGTTTCCTCTGATTCTGGGCAGCATCACCCTGCCATGTACCTCAACTTTCTTCTTGTGATTTCCAAGTGCCTCATCTGGCACTCTGTTTTTTGCAGCAGATGGTTCACTCCCTAGCATCTGACATCTTTTGGATTTACAACTGACATCTAGGAGCAGATAGGAAAGCCAGGGGATTAATGAGTCCAGGAAGGCATACATCCCGTGTACTTCAAATGGAGGTATTATGTCTCTGACCAGGACACTTTTCAGAGTGGAAGTGTGACCATTGTAAGCAAATACTGTAAAGCCAGCTTTGGAGTGCACGGGTCTTTCACAACCTCGCCTTCCACAAGTTTATGTTCTTTACTTCCTAACTAGTGGGCCGCCCACCAAAGTAGTAGAAACGTGTCTGGACAAATAGCTGTAGCTTTAGCTGAGTGAATGCCATCCCCAGTGCTCCCAGCTGGGCCGGTTCCACATTCTATTCCCTTGACCCCATTTTGTTCCCCTTCTTTCTTTGCCTCGTTCTCCATCTGTTTCCCCCTTGCTTCAATCTCCTGCCTCATATGACTGCTTTCTTCAGACTTCTGCCACCTTTGCTTCCTCCTCCCCTAGGCCTCAACTTGGTTCTGTCACAGTTTCAAGTGTGATTTCACTATGTCTCCTTCCCTAGGTCCTTTTGCCTCTGTCTGCTACTCCCCTCCCACCATACCTCCACTTGCTCACCTTCTTTCCTGTTGTCCCATTCTCCTGTTTCTGTGGCACATTCTCCAAGGAGTAATCATGCAGAAGGTGTTTGCAGAGGTTTGGTGCTTGGGTTGTTGTTGACGCAAGAGCACTTGGGTTTTTATGCTCAGACCCTTTCGCTGTGACTTTTTCCTTACTGCACTTCTTGGGCCGGTGGTAGGTATTTGAGGGGATTCCTGAATGCAGCCTCTTACCTTCTTTTATTTCTCAGCTCCATGATGATACTTCATGGGATAGGAAGTGACTTAGGAGGTATGGTGGGTAGATTCACAGACAGACAAAAGGATGAAACATTCTACTGAAGATCCAATCCTAGCTGGACCTTGCTCTGCCAGAATTCCTGTTTGGGCAATACATTGCCCTTTGTAGTGGTTCAAAAAACTGACCCGCCATCACACATTTCCAAGCTGGCACCACAAATGAGCAAAGATACAGCAGCACACAGAGGGTCCGCTATTCTCAGAAAGTTGGCAGTGGGGGCGGAAAGGGGAAATTCGGGGAAATTTCAGGAGGGGGAGGGCAGGGGACATATTGGTGAGGGAGAAGTCAATCCTGGCAGCACCAGCATGCACCAGGATCCTGTCCCCACTTTTCAAACCCATCCCTCCCCCTTTCATTCCTCAGACATATGCCAGCAATATAGCTGGCATAGATGCAAGGAGACCGGTAGGCTGCCAGTAGGCCTACAGAGAGGTAAGGGACAAATATCTCTCCCAGGTCTCCTGATTGTTCCCACCCCTCACCACTGGATGCAACACTTGCCCTGTTGGCATGGCTGCATTACCACTAATGTTGGGGAATAGGATTGGTCTGTGAATATCATACGATTTTAAATGAAGCTTATCACTGATGTAGCATCACTTGAATTAATAGAATTAAATAACATCTCTCTCTCTCTCTCCCCCCCCACCCCTTTATAAATCTAGGGTGTGAATCTTTACAAGATTATGGAAGCTGGTAACTTCATCTGCACAGCCTTGAACATTAAAACAAATTCTAAAGTTGCACAAGCTTCCTTCAACGGTTGAACTGCAAAAGAAGAAATGCTGTTTCGAAAAGTTAAATATTTGTCCATCATGATGCTCTGCCTATTTATAACTATATCAGGCAAACATACTGCAAACACCATTTCAGCAGTGATAGGAAAAAAGGGGCAATGTGGTCAGTATTTCATGTTGATGGCAGCTGTGTATATAAAACCAGAATGGAAAACCTCAGACTTGATTGCCAAATGAAACCCTCTCCTCTCTTCTTTGGATTGGGCAGCAGTCTTCCAATTGCAGCCCACCATGAGTTCTGTTGATTTGGCCCTGACCAGATTCTGAAATGACAGAAATAATATAGCTGTGAAACCTCCCCCCTCCCTCAAAATGTGGGTGCATTCAAGTGTAGTCATAAGAGTGCGCATATAGAGGTATATTTATATGGCAAGAGTGGAAAAACAGAGTATAATCCAATTTACATGTAACAATTCTAGTCCACCACACCATGGCTTACCAAACTAGAAAAGAGCTCTTTGCTGGTGCTCTCCTATCTTCTCTGCTGCCCTTTCCTTTGCTCTTTGTGCCCAGATTAATTAAAACCTTCCTTGTTTTAGTAAACTATGGAATTTCAGTATATCCGAATTGGAAAATTTTGGTTTCAGTGCTCCTGACAAACCAGTGTATGAAATCACTGTCCTAGTAGACTGTGATTTAATAAAGTAGGGTGTTTTGTATTTAACTAGGTGTCCTGGGTAGAGCAGAGTGGGAAGCACATGGGCACACAACTCATTCAATGAACCACAGTTTGTTGGATTCTTATGTCTGAACCAGGTTTATATGTCTGAGGGCCCAATCCTATCCAACTTTCATGTGCTGTTACAGCCATTCCAACTGGATGAAAGCTGCATCCTGCTGTGGGCAGGCAGTCATGGAGGTCTCCTCAAGGTAAGGGAACATCTGTTCCTTTACCTCAGAGCTACACTGTGGCTCCATTGTCACTGGAAGGTTGGATAGGATTGGGCCCTGAGTCAGAGAAAATCCACATGCTCATATATTTAATTGAGCATACTTTCAAAGAGGTATTTGTGCATCAGCCAGGTAGACTCTACAAAAGTTGTAATTGGGCATAATACATTCGCTAGTCTTTAAGATGGCATAGGACTCAGGCTTTGTGATGTGATAATCTTAACACCACTGCCTGTCTAGAGTGTATGTGTGGTGAGGTTACTGTCTCAAACATGCACCCTAACCAAGGTAGATTATCCACCCTGATAGGAAACATTTAATCCATTAAATAATCAATTCTTCCCACTTAAGAGGGACAAAATCTTTTCTAAGTCATAAATTTCACTTTTGTTGCCTTTTCAACTGCACATTCAAGGGGTATTTTAAACCCCTTGGGCACAGTTGACTGCAGACTTCTAAAGATAGTAAGTACTGCATTGTTACCACTTAACAAGCTGGCTTTTAATGTCGTATAAATATTTGCAGTGGTCCATGAGGTCCATCACTGTGTGTGGCCCTGCCTTTCTACATTTTATCCCTCCTGATTACCTCTTTTCATTTGCCAAGAAAATTATGCTATGAAGAGGAAGCCAAACCCGGGTTTGCTATGAGTAGCATTTTTGCCATTTTTATTGTGGTTGACATCTGTTAAGTATATGAATGACTTTATCTCGTTCCAAGACTCTGTAGGGACTGGCAGCTTGCCATATGCTGCAGATTTGTGGTGCCCTCCTATAATTGTTACATACATGAAATTCCTTGCAATCTACTTCTGTTCCATCCGTGACATTAAAAACTTGAGCAGTAGTATCAGGATGAATGTCATTTAGTATAACTGCATTAGAATGTCCATCCTATTTTTGTAGAATTATGCAGGACTGCCGTGCAAAGTTCACTGAAAGAATAGAAGTTGCATTAGAAACACTGTTCATCGATCATTCCCTTGCATAAGGAACTCAATGGAAAAAGCTCCTGCAGTGCTTTTTTCAGTAAATGGCTAAGACTAGATCATTTTCCCCATTCAATTTGTATCTCTAGCTTGTCATTTTTAACCAGTGTAAGTCCATCATTGTAATGCTGGGTAATGAAAGTGCCTTTTAACTACCTGAGGTGGAGATAATTGTGGTTTCCCTTTTTTTTCTTGTGTGGAATTTTGTAGGTTGATATCACAGCAAAATGTGTTGAATGTAACCAGACAAACTGCACAATCATATGCAAGTCCATGGAAGTTATTTTAAAATAATAGTTTTGGTATTTGTAAAACCAGCCTAGTCAGATCGATGAAAATGCATTCATCTGCAGACTCAAAATGTCAGTACTTTTCAGTGGAGGGTGTTGTTCACTAGAAATTTCTCACATCTTTTTCTGACAACAATATGTTAACACAGTAGCAGTGCAAGCCTATGCATGTCTACTTGGAAATAAGTCCCATTTAGTTCAGTGGGCCTTACTCCCAGGTAAGTGCGTGCATAGGATTGCAGCCTAGGTGAGGTCTAATTCACACATAGCCCCACTGTCCAGGTTTTACACATGGTGGTACACAGAGACAAACTTCACTTGCTCACCCTGTTACCCAGTGAACTTTCAGAGGGTACAGAGATTTCTGAACCTGTGTACTTAACAGAGAGACCCCCTCATGTGAAACATATGCAGTGCTATTAAATTCATGTAGGTGCAGATTTATACTAAAGAGTCTGTGTGGTCACAGAACGTGGCAAATCCAAGACTTGCTCCTGGGTGCAATTGTATATGAAACCTATGTGCTGTGTCTGTGTTGAACCTCCCAGTATAGAATGTTCCTTGGACTGTAACGTTAAGCTGAGTATTGGTGTAACTCTGAGTTTGGTTAATCATGACAAAGGAAATTTATTTCAATGGGACTTAGTCATGGCTAGCTAAATTAAGGATATAACCCATTGTATACTCAAATGTAATAAAATATAATTTTTAAATTATTATGCTAGATACTCACATTAGCTTCCATTTGTTCCCACTAATACTCTGTGCCTCAGTTGTGATAGCTTTATGATCATGAACTATGTTTTGTTCCATTTTCATTCAATCTGTCTCTCCTTTTGTTTACAAATGGAAATGCAAACAAACTAAAATTGTGAGCTATAATAAACACCTGAAAAACTGTAGTAGATCAGTTATCTGGACTCACTGAATGCATCTCTTCTTTTTCTCCCTCCTCGGTATGTAGTGTTAATTTTAAGAATCTAATAGATGGCCTAACGTATTACAAAAGGATTCATTCATCAGTTACAGGTGACTGAGGACCTGATCCTGTGGTCCTAGCACCAGCACTGAGTGTTGCAAACATGCCGTAAGGCATGCCTGCGACACTCACTGCCAAGCCAGCACTGGCACTGGTTCAGCATGAGCCAGCACTGAGCAGAGGCTGGTCGCACACCACCCAGAGCTCCGGGCAAGTGCCGGCTGACGGAGTGATAAGTTGGGGTCTCAGTAGGGACAGTCGTGGGCACAGATCCGAGGAGATTCATCTGGGCCGCCTGGCTGCTACATGTGGTGAGGGAGCATAAGCTCCCTGACCCCGAGTAGACCTGGCACTGCTTCCCAGCACCATGTGATGCGGCTGTTGCCATTGAAGCATTGCTGCAGCCCTGGGAAGCATCGGATTGGGCTGTAAAAACTACGCATAGAGCATTAATCAGTATAACCCATCCTTCTATCCAGTGTTGACGTTATGAGACTATTGCTCATACTATGGGGTGCATTTACTTCTACTTATTTTTTAATTCATATTTTTAGTCGGCTTTGATGGGCAATGACTCACAATTGATGAATTTCTTGTAAGCAACCTTGGTGACAACTTTCTTGTCTCCATTGCCTAGATGAGGTCAAGTTAGGAAACATGCTTCAGAACTAGCTTTCTCAGACAACTTGAGTCCTCTTTTAAGTTATTTATGTTTCATTTCCATGTCTTGCCCATCTCACAGATGCATCCCAAGCCATTGCGACCTTTGTACCTCCTTGGCAAGTCAGAAATGTACATTTAAGTAAGAAATGTTAGTCATTGGAATCAAAACTAACTTTTCTCTCTAGAACATTGTACCTCAACCATCCCAATTCAGTGCCAACAGTAAGTATAAAGAAGCAGGCTTCTGTGTACACATTCCCTGCTGGATTGAGGAATGCACATTTGGCTAGAAACAGCACACGCCTAGATTGCTATATAGTACTTTAATTCTCATTAATTTTTCTTATGGACTATATTATGTGAGTGGTGAATGAAGAGTGTAGATTCAGTTTTGATCCACCTGCAAGGTCTTCCTCATTCACGTTAGAGGATGTGGGACACTGTACAGAAAGGGATGCACGCACCTTGAAATGATTTGCAAAGCCATTGCTAACTGGGCAAAAAGACAAGCATTTTTTAAAGGGGTAGTTTTCTTTCTTGTATTTAGCAGGGAATAACAACTGTCCCTATTCATCCCAGCATAACGCCTTTTACCAGTGGCTGGAATCTCTCTTGTATCTTCTTTTCAGACAGCGAATATACCTCATAGGACAGGAAACCATCTTCTTATTTGTTCTGCCACGTAAAGTGCTTTAAGACCTTTTTTGTTGAAAAATGGTACATAAATATTAACAGTTATAGCAACTTCATGGATGCATCATGTACAAACAAGGCTCTGAAACTGGACAAATGACTAATCAGCCCAACTCTAGTAGTTCCTTATTGTTGATGCATTTTTTACAAATCAGCTAAAGGCTGTGGAAGTTAAAATAGGGATAGATGTACAGTTTGAAAATAGACAAGAAATGCAAATACTGTATGAATGTACCAAATGTTAATGCTGACTGTCCAGAAAATTCAATTTGCACCTTGGAAGATTTAACCTATAATGTCTTCAGAACGGTGAATGATGATTCCTGACTATCCATTGCCTAATGTATTTACATTGATTTACAGCAATAGGGAATCGCTATCCAAAGCTACTTTCTGCACATGTCTAGAGTTTTAAAAAAATTTCAGAGCTGTGCAGAATACATAAAAATTGGAAGTATGCTCTGCATGACACTGATAACCTACTTTCCTCTTAAACTGTCACTTGACTTTTATTTTTCAATTGTTAATAACTGCATTGAAATTATTGTCAAAAAAGCATCAACTAGAAATCAGAAGCATTGTGGATTCCTGGCCAGTGTAATGTGCTGAATATACTGTCCCTGTCAGTGAATAAATAGTGATTAGTGTTCAGGTTTCTAACTGGAATGTTGATATAAATGGGATGGGAAAATTCATGCACACCAATCTAGCAGTAGACAATGTGCTTGCAGACCAGTGCTAAACATATGTTCCAAGCCAAAAGAAAGAGACCAAAAATCGATTGGAGTTTAGGAATTAAGCTTTTTTATGCTGTTGTAATGTGATATGTCCAACAGAGCTGGTGCTCAAGAGCATATAATCATCATCATCATCGCGCAATCCATTTTGATAATTATCTTCCTCAGCTGCAAGAGTTCCTTCTGTCCAATTTCAACATCCAGTCTATGTAAAACATGATTTAGGTCAAGATTTTTTTGCTTATTATGTATTTATTTTTATTTGAAATATTTATAGACTTTTCTATGTAAAACATCAAGCACAGCTCACAAACAATTCAACCAAAAATCTATAAAGCAGCAGCTACAAAGGCAATCGATACTTCCGATCGATAAAGCATAGACAAAATTGCAATCAAAATAAGAGCTTAAGAGACGACACAACAAACAGCAAGCTATAAAAGCCATCCATAAAACTACTGAAAGCCTCATTGAACAGTAAGGTTTAATATGCCTTCTAAAAGCAAGAAAAGCACTAATGCCTCCCTCTCCTCTCAGGGAAGGACAAATCCGTGAATGGAGAGCCAGTACCTAGAAGTCCCTCTCGGCCCCTTCTGGGCACACACCCAATGTATGATTGCCAAGAGGTCCGGCCAGTGACAGAAGCAGTGTTGTGGGCATGGCTGCTGCACACAGTCCTTCTCCCCCCCTCCCAAACTGTGGAAGGGGGGTGCTTGAAAATAGATGTTGAAGATAATTGTCAATAATTTTGCCTATTTGCTGGTTTTGGTGCTGCCTTCCTGTTTGCTTCCCCCCCTCTGTGTGTTTTTTTTCCCCAAGAGGATCAGGCCAGTGGAGCTGCAGGGCTGAAAAGAATATCATCTTGTCCTGCTCCCAGAAGCTGGACAGGATCCATCACTCCCATCGTTTCCCATGTCAAGTTAACTCAGGCATCATTATAACGCATCTTTTTTTTTTTTTAAATAGCAAGTAAAAAAACATGAGCTTAAAAAAAAGTTACTTAGGAAAACCCAGAAACACTGCACTGTAAATTTGACTCAAAGAGTCTTTGTTATGATGAGCAGTCTTGCTATGGCAACTATTCCCACAAAGGGGAT
The DNA here is from genome assembly GCF_035046505.1 of Tiliqua scincoides. Classification (NCBI taxonomy): domain Eukaryota; kingdom Metazoa; phylum Chordata; class Lepidosauria; order Squamata; family Scincidae; genus Tiliqua; species Tiliqua scincoides. The sequence continues at coordinate 170,934,697 of NC_089821.1, read as the reverse complement.
CTGTACTTCTGACCAGGGTTCCATTCTTCCATTAGAACGGACTTCATATCAGTCTGGAGCTGTTAGCTCAAGTACATATTGGGGGATGAGACTCTTTTTCCATGTATGTCTCCAAAAAGGAGTGCTCTGTGTAAACGTGTTGCACATTGTCACAAGGCCTCAGAAATCCTTTGTCCAAGACCCATTAGTATTTAGTACTAAGGCAGACTTTTAGAATCTTAATGGGTTGCTAAGATATCCTTTCTTGCTTGGAGCAAGAAGCCTGGAGGCAGGTGTGGCACCTGGGACCCAAAGGCATTGCTTTGAGGAGGTAGGGGTGGCTCTCCCAAGGGTTGGGGGGGGCAACTTCACAACTGATCTGAGTGTGGTTCATGAAGGAAAAAAATGAGGAAAGGGCCTATGGATAAAATAATGGATAAAATAGTGGAGAACAATTTATGTCATCTTGAGCTCCTCTGAGGAAGGATTCGATACAAATATAAATCTCAGCAAATGCAGGTTTAGGAACATACATTTTCTGGAATATCTTGTAGTTCTGCCCTTTGCTCCTGAATAATATACTGCATACGGTGTTTCCACGTCTTGATCTTCAACCAAGCACATCAATGTGACGTTGAGGCAAATCCTACATAATGAAAGAGAGCTTCTGTTCTGGTGTTCTGTTGTGTGGTAAGTTACAAAGCAGTGTCCTGTGTCCTTTTTCTCAAGAGCTATTTTGTGGTATATGTGCAGGGAGACTTGGCTAGCGAGAGGAATCTGAGAGAGTATTATCAGCACAGTTGATGAGCCATGGTTGCTGAAGTGTCATGAGCCTCTCTGATAAGTGGGCTGGCAAAGCGGTCTTTGCCTGGTGAACGGTTGTACAGCATGCCCTGAAAGCAAAAACATGTGCATTAAATTAGCATGTTCTCACCATCATAATAGCCAATATACATACATGATAAGAGACCTACTCAGCCCCCTAGACTGAAATCAATAGCCATTATGCCTTACTGTGTAAGCTTCCGGTGTGATCCACCTACTGACAAGCACTTAGAGATACCATTGCGTCCCCAAGGCAGCCATTTTCAACCACTGCCGTGGCACACTGGTGTGCCGCGAATGCTCTGCAGGTGTGCCTTGGGAGTTTGAGGGAGGGTCATTCATTAGTAGAGTCATTGCGGGAAGTGAGCATCCCATCAACAGCATGGTGCACCTTGTCAAAAGACTAATGGTGTGCCTTGACAATTTTAGTACCTTTTCAGTGTGCTATGAGACGAAAAAGGTTGAAAATCACTGCCCCACATTAAAGTAAGACTACCATTATGGCTGTTATTGATGGTGGCTGGATTGTGCCCTTTGTTACTGATGTTCCTGCCTCATTTCTTTAACCAAAAAAGGGGGCCACCAAATCTACAACACTTTCCTTGCATGCAATAATATGATTTGACTAATATCTGCATACTATGAAAGATTGGTTTCGAATCCTGCACTACATATTGTTTTCACTTTTTTCCCCTTTGCTTTGCAAGAAATCATGGAACTCTCCATTCTTCTGGGACCTACAGACAGAATCAGTACAGAGAGTCAAGAAGCTTCACCCATGCTGGAAAAAACATAATGCAAGGGAGGGCATCAGGATACAGGTCTCTTGTTGCCTTGTGTGCTCCCCAAGGCATTTGGTGGGTCACTGTGAGATTCAGGAAGCTGGACTAAATGGTCCTATGGCCTGATCCAGTGGGGGGTCGTCTTATGTTCTTAGACACCCATATCCTAACCAGAGTTCACAAGGAAATACTGCAGTAATTACCTGGTTTTCCATAAAGTCAGCAGGATTATTCCCAAGAAAAGTACTATGCAAATGATGCATGCAGTGATATAGACTGTGTCACCTAGGATTAAATAGCAAAAACAAAATGTTTTTAAACAGTCTAAATAGAGTGCAATCCAAACTGGAAACAGGCAGGTCAGTGGGCTTGCGCTGCATCCAATGCAAGTTTGGGGCCAAAAGCAGTGCAGCCTGAGGCAAGGGGAAACCTTTCCCCTTACCCTGTGTCATGCTGCAGCAGCCCCAATGGGTCTACTTGGATCTGCACCATCTGAGGAGATGGTGCAGATTTGAGCAGCCTGGAGCTGTGCAGTGCTGCCTGGGAATGGGGCCTGGCATAACTGCTGGATCCTGGCCCCACATCCTGCTCCCTGCCCACCCCAAGGAACACCACCCACCCTCCTCCCAAAACGCCTTTGCAGTTTCCACACTCCATGTTTAGTGTTTTTACTTGTAGATTTTTACTTGTAGTTCAGTTATTTAGTATCTTGTTTTGTGGGACCCATGCAAGCTTGTCCACAAATGGCTGTAATGGTACTGTTTTCTTTTTTTAAGCTTACCGTAAAATACAGGCTGTACACCTGTTGCAGGAAGTGCAGACAGAACTGTATGTGATGGTGAGAGTTCCACCTTTTCACCTGATATCTGAACTGCAAACAGGAAATAATGTAAACAAAGAGCAACAGGATGAAAGTATGCAAATTTGAGACAGTGACTTGCAAATGTTAGGCTGCATTCCTCTACCCACCTCTAGCCTCTAGACCAGTGTTTCTCAAACTGTGGGTCAGGACCCACTAGGTGGATCGCGAGCCAATTTCAGGTGGGTCCCCATTCATTTCAATATTTTATTTTTAATATATTAGACTTGATGTTACCATAGTATGTGACTGCAAATGTTACAGACCTGTACTCTTAACAACTATGTATATGCTTTTAACAATGATAATAAACAGGACTTACTCCTGGATAAGTGTAGGTAGGATTGCAGCCTAGGATTGTTAAAAATTTCCCTGCTCGATGATGTCACTTATGGTCATGACATCACTTCCGGTGGGTCCCGACAAGATTCTTTTTCTAAAAAGTGGGTCCTGATGCTAGATGTGTGAGAACCGCTGCTCTAGACAATACTAAGCTGAATTGACCAATAGTCCAACTCAATATTAGACAGCTTGATATGTAACTGACTGATGAAGTGTAATCTTTACGTACTTCACATACCTACTTAGGGTGCAATGCAGCCCTTGACTTGCGCTGGCGCAAGCCTTAAGGCATGTTTGTGCCTCCTCAGGAGGAAGCTGGGCCAGCGCTCAGAGAAGTGCCAGCCTGTGGAGGCTGATGGAAGCCTCTGCGCTGGCCTCCTCCAAGTTCCTTGTGTCGGTGTGGCTGCGACAACGCAAGGCTCTGAGGCAGGTGGAGGGGCGGGGAGGAAGTGGGAGGGAGGCGTTCCTGGGTGGGGGGAGGGTGGGCGATGGGAGGCCCTGGGGTGGCCGGATGGGGAGCAGGAGGGAGGGCTGGGATCTGATAGTTGTGCTGGATTCCAACACCCTTTCCCGGGGAGAATGGAGCGGCTCCAAGCTGCTCTGCTCTCCTCAGACTTACACCACCCCAAGAGGTGGTGTAAGTCTGAGGAGACCCATAGGGGCCAGTGGCCCTTACCCGGAGGTAAGGGGGAATGTTTCCCCTTGCCTTGGGCTGAGCTGCTTATGGCTCCTATCCTGTGCTGGATACAGCGCAAACCTCTTGGCTTGCCTTTTCCAGCACAGGGTAGGATTGCGCCCTTACATAATAAAAATATTTTATACAGCTTTTCTGGTGAAAGTGGTGTACAACAATAAAAATACAATATAAAATACAGTTAATGAAAACATTTAATAAAAAAGAGCCCATTAGAACCAATGTAGGGTTTAAACAACCTCAGTATGACTAATAACCTCATTCTGTGGTCTTTTTCATGTGGTACCATAAGATTGCTTCATGATCTAAGACTGGGATCTTCAAACTATGGCATGAGGGCCACATCCAGTCCACCACAAGATTTTATCTGGCCCGCAGCAACTTCTTGTTTTTCTCAGAGCATTTGTTAACGTTTGACATTTTTACTCAATATATATCATTTCTTAGTTTAAGCACAGCATTTTTTTCTTTGTAATTGTCACATTTCTCTTTTGTTCTGAATCATATTATGCTGATTGCAAAACGTAAAACGTATTCATTTGTTTAAATTTCATTCATTTATTTATAATACTGGTTTTTGGGGGCCTGCAAAGATGTGCAAAATATATGATATGGCCCTTGTACTGAAAAGTTTGGAGGCCCTGGATTTCGGACATATGGTATATGAGAACCAGCCACTAAATCTGCAGCTAAGACAACACTGTGAAGGCCCTGTAGTCGAGGGGCAGGTCTCTCATAGCAGAGAGACCTGCCCCTCGACTACAGGGCCTTCACAGTCATCCACCTCAACAACCTCCCCTTCATCCTTTTCCCTGAATATTGAAATGTAACAGCTCATCTGATTAGAACCCCCTCTTTTTGGTTGGACAATGTGAACATTGGTAGGTTTCTACTTTGAAAAAGAAAAAGGATGAGGAAATGTAGAATCCTGAGAAGTTCAACTTACTGAAGCAGGACTTGTTATGGAATATATGATGGAAGACTTTGCATGCAGACTCTTCGGCAGGAGATGTGAAGCCACAAATGCACTCCGTGTGAAGAACTGTCCCCCACAGTTCTACATAAGCAGCTCTGCACTCAGTACTGTTGGCACAAACCAGGCCACGTGTGCCCAAAGATTCTGGGCAAACATGATCTTCAAGGCATTCTTGGGTCATGTCGTTCAAACACTTTGATGTAAATGCCCCCAGCTTTCCCCTAAGGTGAAGAAGAAAAAAAGTGAAAAAAAATTCTCCTATTCCTGACCATGTAAAATATAGAAACAACTGAAGACCCTTGAAGTTGATTTTTGTGTAATAAAATGATAGGAAAATGGACATTGCCCATAAGAAACGAAGCAAGAAGACTATGGCATAAACACAATTTTGCACAAGTATTTCTGAGACCCATTGACTTCTGTGGGGCTGGTGCTTAACTATCTGTTTCAAAGCAATGGGACTTAAAAATGCTTTGGCTTAGGCTGGATTATGGCTTAATTTTAAGGAGATGTATCTGTGTTATATCTGTCTATATTACTTGGCTACTAAGCAGCAAATGAGTAGCGAATATAGCAAGTGAGCAATCAGGAGTTTGGAGAATGTAAGTTCATGATAAGGCAGAAGAGGATCTGCCCCATCCACCACTGGGGCTATGCCAGGGCCATAAAGATAGGGGGCTATGCATTGCATGGTTTTCCCACCACTGTTATGAGGTCTTGCCACATACAATTATTTATATGAGTCTCATTATGTATTATTATATTAATAATTGAGCAAATGACACCAGATCAGCTCCAGAAGACAACATTGCTTAGAATAACAAGGATCCCACAAAGATATCTCTACAATTCCCAGGATCTTGGCTTGATCCCAAATTGCAGACTATAACCAGCCCGGACTAGGCTGTGATGAAGTGCAATAATAACAGCAACAACAATAAACATTTAAATGAAACTTCCTGATGATGCAAAGGTACCTCACGTGTGTCATCTTGATGCAGTCCTTACAAATACCTAAGTAGGTAAGTATTAACATCTTCACATTGCAGCTGGAGCTAAGAAGGAGTGGTTTGCCTATGGTCTCCTAGCAAGTTCAAGGCAGAGGAGAGATTCAAACTGGGGAAGTCCTGATCGCATTGCAATAGACCATCTGAGTGTCTAATCCAGTGATTTTCAACCTTCTTTATCTCATGCCACATTGACAAGGCACTAAAATTGTCAATGCACACCATTAGGTTTTTGACAATTGACAAGGCACACCATGCTGCCAGTGGGGGGGGGGGGCTCACATCCCCATTGGCCCTACTAATAAATGATCTTCCCCCAAATTCCTGTGGCGCACCTGTGGACCACTCACGGCACACTAGTGTGCCATGGCACAGTGGTTGAAAATGGCTGGTCTAATCTATCGCCCCCCCCCCCCAATCTGCAAATGTAGCTGTGCCAAAAAGGTAGGCAGACTGATCAGGAGACTTGGGAGAGGTAAGGGAAAATATTTTCCCATAACTCTGGGTAAGCAACTCACAGCCCAATCCTATCCACACTTTCCTGGGAGTAAGCCCCATTGAATAATGGGACTTACTTCTGAGTAGATGTGCATAGGATTGGGCTGTCAATCACCAGTGGGTTTCCTCAGATCCACACCATCCTGAGCTTGTGCAAGTCAAAGGAAAGAAAGGAGGCAAGGAAGGGTATAGGATACTGGTGCAGTACACAGGCCCTCCCACTCATTCTGCCCCCACCTTCATTACTACCTTACCTGGTCTAGTGAGCCTAGTAGGGTCTGTTGGTGTAGGTGTGGCACTCTGTCAGTAGCCATTTTACAACAGCTGAACTCAGTTCTGCTGTTGTAAACCCTTCTGCTTGACAGGATCGGGCTGAGAGTTTCCAACATAGGCAGAGAAGATTAAGTAAGGCATATACTGCAAAATAATCTCAGCTCTTGCTTATATAAGTAGCTGGGAAAGATACTGCTTTTGCAAAGTAAGAAGCACTGACATCACCTGGGCTCCCAGTGTGTTTCAGCTCAATTGTGCTTGTTTCCTCAGAAGTAAATCCCATTAAAGTCAAGAGGGCTTACTCCCAAGGAAGTGTGCATACGATTGCCATCTTTCTGTATTTTTGAATTAAACATGCTTGTGGGGAATTATGCAAAATGAATACTTTCACTTACCTGCAGAGACTGTTACCTTTGCACATGTGCAGTATGTTGAGACATGAAGGCACTGGAGTCCTGCTGACTGCACATGGTTCACCACGAAGAAGTGCTTTGGCTTGATGACAGTTTTCATCCGACTGCAGGCAGTCACAAAACGTCAACATCTGGGCCACATTAGAAGGCATATTTTCATAGAAGAACTGTAGTGCTGCTTGGCACCGATTCACGTTGCATTGGGTTCCATTCGCTTGGCACATTTGAAGGTACAAAGACAATTGTCTGTTACATACTTCATCGTTAACGCAATCCACATTGACTTGGAAACAGGACTGCAGATTTCTGTATACTGAAGAAACAGCAAAAATGATGGGAATAAGAATTTCAAGATCCAGCTTGTGATTCTTGCACTCTTACTGGAAACTGTGGCATGTTCATCCTACTACATGCAACCAATTGCCATGTGGATGCACGCAACTGTACAAGTGAATTGATTCTGTCCTGGGCCAGCATTCCACATGATAAACAGGGAAATGCAGTAACTGGCTAGTGTAGAGGTTCCCAAACTGGGACATCGTGATACCCCAGCCAGGGAAGCTCTATCTCTGCCCCCTTAAAGTTTTGCAATTGTGAAAGCAGAAGTGGGTCGTGATCACTATTTTTAGATATTCTGAGACTTGGGGAGCCCTGCGGAATGTGTCCTTGGGGAGCCCTGTGTCCATGGGCTCCCCAGACCCCCTGGGAGGCCAGTGCTACCACTGGTGAATACAAAAAACCTGTTTGTCCCCGGCAGTGGTGCAATCCTGAAAATGGCATTGCTGCCTTTGCTCCTTCCCTGTAAAGACTTAACAGCCGTTCCCAAACTCCCAGAGAACCACTAGGTTAGTGGGATGTAATTTAGCAAGGACTAGGTATGAATAGCAGGTGGGAGGCTGAGTTGAACTGATGGTTGCTGGTAGAACACCTTTGCATTCTCAGCTGTTGGTGCTGCTTCAAAGCTATCTATGAAAACACACTTTTCAGTCTTCCAAGTTCTTTGGGGCAAACACAGCAGACCATTGTTTTGGAACTGCTTGAAAGGACTCTTCGGGCTCAAGCCCGTGCATGCTGCCCATGTAATGTAAAGCAATCAGTGCCAGTCACAAATGGCCTACACCTTCCCATTTGCTCCAGTGCTGCTTCTCCTGCTCACTGGAAAAGGTAAGTCAGCGAGAGAGGCGGATGAGGTGGGGAGGGGTAAAATGGGGCAGGCAGAGGCTGGTGGTGGTAGGGATGGGTGGATCTAGTTTGGGAGGGGGCGGGATCAGCAGTGCCAGTGACATCCTATCCCCCTTCCAATGTGGAAGCGTGGGTCTACACTAACCTGCACTGGCTATTTAGCTAGTGCAGGTCTGCATAGACTCCTTCATGCCATGGAGGCATACCTGCTGATAAGGGAACAAATGTTCCCTTATCCAGCAGAGACTTCAGCTACTGCCCCCACCATAGGATGTAGTGATAGCCATTTTGGCACTGCTGCTTTGGGGGTGTGTGTGTTAAGATTGGGCTGTTAGAGTTTTAGTTCTGAGGTTAAATTCCCAAGTTTGAATTTTCAATTTCATCACATGTTGGGACAGTATCAACCTAAACAGATGTACAGTATACCACAGCCTATAACATTCATGTCTCATGTCAAACAATTTTAGGCTCGCATGCCCCAACATTTTCTCCCTGTGCTAACCTGTTAAGCATCTATTTTAGAGTAAAACTAAAAAGCCTCTCTAGTTCAATTCTTGCCCTCTTCTATGAAATTTATGCAGCGGCTTTGTCCAAACCACTGCCTCGTAGCCCCAGCTGCAATGATAAAAATATTTATCTTACAAGGTTGTTATAAAGATGACCTCCAGATAATTAACAGCATTTATGTACCAAAACCCCACAGGCCAACACACATTTTGCTTCCTTAAACGTTACACCAATTCCTGGGTATATTTGGGGTGCCGATGCCAAAAATGGCATCCATTTTGCCCTATCACTTCTAGTTTTGGAGACACGGCATAGCCTCATTAGTGAATGGTTCAAGCAGCTTCCTCATGAGGAAGCCTACACCATGGCTTCCTCATGAGGAAGCTGTGTGAACCATTCACTAATGAGGCTATAGTATATCTCCAAAACTAGCCATGATAGGGCAAAATGGATGCCATTTTTGGAATTGGCACCCCAAATTCATATCAAAAGTTTGGGAAAAACTTTTCTGACCCTCAATTTTGTAGGCCTGTGTAATCAAATGGCTCCCTGACATGCACAGCACTTTTCCTACTCAGTGATACAAATACTAAGTATTATTAAGCATGATGCACTGAGGACTGGGAAAGACTCAACTCCACACAAATTGGAAATTCATGTAGAAGATGCAGACTTAATTCAAGAGATGGGTATTTACCGTAGCTTGAAAGACTGGACAGCTTCCACTGTGATTTTATTTTGATATGGTCTGCAACAAAGAGAGAGGCACATATGCAGATATCATGGTTTATATGCTGTATGTTGTTACAGCCTTCGAAAGGAAGCATGGTTGGTTGCAAGGAGCAGTATCAGCTCCAAAGTTGATGAGTCCTGGGCAAGTAAGGTGAACTCCAGGGAGACTCCCTTCTATCTGAGTAAGGCCCCCCTACCACTTACCGTGGCAATGGATGTTGGTTTCTTTCATTCCTGGTAGACTATCCACAGTATTCTGACAGATGTCTGGCATATTCCCTCCACCCCCGGACAATGTCCCATGTAGCATCAAGATGGCTATGGCACTGGTTACTTGCTGGACCCACACATCTCCAGTTCAATAGAGGCAGCCCTGGCAATGAGGCATAATTTGACTGCTGGCCAAATTGCAGCTCGTGATCCACATGCTGCTGTTTGAAATGCGCAGCTCACGATAACATGTTGGCTGAGCTCCTTCTTGCATTATAATTCATATAAAAGGTAAATGAAAATTTTTCAATTATTTACCAGCTATGAACTGAGAGTCCACTGTATTAAAACATGTTTAATGTTCATGGGTGAGTAAATATATTTAAGAATTTAATTGCTTCTTAATATTGCGGCTATCAAACATCTCTCCTGAGGCTCTCAAACATCTGAAGTGTATCATACATGGCTCTTACATTAAGCAAGTTTGGCCAACCCTGCTTTATACAAAGGACAGTAGAACATATGATGGGCAAGATCTTCCAAGATCTTCCTGTTCCACAGAAGCATATCAATTTCTCCATTCTGTTTCTCCACTAACAGTCCAATCCTAAGCTGCCCACACCCAGAGGAACAGTGGTGCCAAAATGGCTACCGCTGCATCCTATGGGTTCTGTAGCAGCTGCTGGGGTCTTGTGCAGGCCCTGCAATGGGTCTCCTCCAGTCTGCACTGGCTATTTTGCCAGTGCAGACTGGAGGAGCTCCATGTCAGGCTTTTCAGCCCAACTTGGAGCATAGAATAAAGCAGAGCAGGGCTCCACTGGTCCCACTCCTCTCCCCACCCCACCCTCCCCCACTCCAGAACACCCCACTCCCCTCACACCCAGAAACCCCACACCATAGTCCAGAGGTGCACCTTACCACAGGCACTCTCCTAGCATTGGCCTCCCGGCATTGAGCCCAGTGCCAACCAGCACAGTCCCGGCACTGGTTCTCCTTGCTTTTCCAGTGCTGTAAACTTGTTTTATGACATGTTAATGGCTCCCAGTGCTGCCGCTGGGAGGTTTAGAATTAGGCCCTAAGGCTGCAAACCTATTCACATTTCCCTGGGTATAGGCCCCATTGAATACAATGGAACTTACTTCTGAGTAGACATGCATAGGATTGTGCTGTAAGTAACCATCACCACCACTAGCTAACTTTTGTTGAATGGTCAGCAGACATTCTCAGACAGGGGTCTGCTGTGTAGAGGTGGATTCAATTACAGGTTGAGACTAATTATTCGCATGGGTTCCCTTCCAAGCACTCACATGGATGGCAAAAAAAACGCACTATAGCAAATCAAACAAAGAAACAAAGTTTCTTTGCTTTGTTGATTTAAAAACAGCCTTGCTGACCTTTGTGATGTAAGATAAGAGTCATTAACAAGACAATCCATCGATCAGTCCTCCACCAAGAGCTTCACTCAGCCCCTCCCTTCACCAATGCAAAATGATCACCTTTCTTTCACATGCTCAGGGAGAAGGGAAGGGTCACCTGGAGAGAGAAGGATTGATGGATTGTCAGTCAGCTGCCCCCCTCTCTCTCATTAAGGAGGCTATTGTTAAAGGACTGTTCAGTTTTTTAAACTGATTTTAAAGGGATGCATTTTCTCCTTCTCCAGGAATCAGCACATTCCTTCTCATTTGCAGGGGCCTTTCGTGTTGAGTCAAATCTGTGTATAAAAAAAATCTGTGTATAAATAGGTTGGACCTGTACATGGTTTAAATTTAAAGTGACCTCTGATGTCAATGTATGCAACAGATGGTACAATACAAAAGCTGCAAGAGTCAGGAACAGCCTCATTCATATCCATAGATGTCTCTGAAGGCTCTTCCATACCACCAGCATTGCAATACAGATTTGCCTAGGAGACATCAAACAAATCTGGGTAAACACTATTTTAATGACATGGAGTTATGGGAACATGGAATTAAGAATGAGACACACATTCAATTTCAACAGCCAAGCTTCTCAGGCTTGGTTACACAATCAAGATTGTTGGTTACTCAACAGTTACTGTATTGTCCTGAGGCAATAAGGATTGTCCTCACAAAGAAGGAATTCTATGCTGTTTCGGCCATACAATTACTGATTAGATTTGTATGGAAATCCCCAAGCACAATCTTATATGAAGTTGCATCCTCAAACATGTTGACCCAGACTTAGTACCATCATTTCAACAGCCCAGTCTTGTGCATGTTTCTTTGGAAGTAAGGCCCATTGAATTAAGTAAGACTACTCTCATGCAAATGTGAGATATTGCAGTCCCAGACAGGGAACACAGTATGTCCCATCATAATTGCTGGGCAGACATCAACATGATTGAGAGCCCAATACTAGGCATGTCTACTCAGAAGTGAGTCCCATTATAGTCAATGGGGCTTAGTCCAGGTAAGTGTGGACAGGATTGCAATCTGAGTCGTCCATTTCTAAATGCAATAAGATGCTGGCTAAATTAAATTCAATTGATTTCAATAGGATTTTGTCATGCCTAAGGTTGTGGACCCCATTGCCTCAAAAGATAACGATACTGCTATTGTTTATTTTAGTGATTTTCAACCACTATGTTGTGGTACATTGGTGTGCCACAAATGGTCAGCAAGTGTGCTGTGGGAATTTGGGGAAGGGTCATATATTAGTAGGGTGGGCCATTGAAGGATGTGAGCCCCTCCCCCCAATGGGCAGTGTAGTGTGTTTTGTCAATTGTCTAAAACAAATGGTGTGCCTTGACAATTTTAGCACCTTCTCAGTGTGCCATGAAATGAATAAAAGTTTAAAATGGCTGGTTTACGTGATCATTAACCCCAAGATGAAAGAGAAGTAAGTAGAGAATATTTGTAGAGGTATTTGAAAATGGCAGTTTACTTACTCAGAAGTGAGCCAGTTCTGATCGGTAAGGCTTAAGCCATACTCACTTTTTATCAAAAGATTAGATAACTTTTACCAGGTGTTGCAACTAATTGCCAGAAATAATGAGATGCTGCCTAGGAGAAGTAAGTTATATCCAAATGGCTCCAATTAACTGATAAAGATCAAGGCCATGATGGCCAAGAAAAGATAATTCCAGTTACACTCTAGGAGCTTCTAAGGACTTCCTATCTACAGACCTCTCCAAAAAGGTGATTAACCAAAATATGATTGATGAATTTAGGCTGCGAGCCTATACACCTGCAGTTTTCAAACTCTCAGGGAGCTCAGGGGGGCTGCAGGGACTGAGATGCACTCATCAATCCTTGCAGCAGCTCCTGGGGATGCAGGGAGCCCTGCACAAGTGTCAGCAGGGCTCCCCAGGCTTCTAAAAGTGAAAGTGGATCAATCACGCTGCACTTCTGGTTTGCAGAGGTGGAGCACAATCACTCCATTTTTGGAAGACTGGGGAGCCCTGCAGAAGCCTGCACAGGGCTCCCTGCATCCCCAGGATGCTACTGCAGGGACTGGTGAGTGCATCCCAGTCCCTGCAGCCCTCCTAAGTGACATGATCCTGGGGATCACAGCACTGCCTTCCCCCTGCCCTGCAAGAACTTACTGCGGTTTTCAAACTCCCTGAGAGTTTGCCGCCTCCTCACTGCCCCGCCCCTTAAGGGGGCAGAGGCCGGGGCCTTCAGGCTGGGGCGTTGCAACGCTCCAGTTTGAAAACCACTGCTATACATTGTTACATGGAAGTAAGTCTCATGGAACTTAATGGAGAGGGGAAATGATATTAGTGCTTTGTCCCAGTGAGTATAATTTTAGGGTATTGAACCATGAGAACTTTGTATTCACACCATCCTATGATGACCCCATGAGTCAAGAATACCTCATAGTTCCCCACATCCTTGCTCAGTGGATAAACTCTCTAGATTATTCATGATTGCATTAATGATGACTATTGTATCATTAAACTCTGTAAACCATTTAATAAATTTGCTGATTTAGTAAATTAGTTAAAAATACATGTAATAAAGTAACCATTTAATACATTAACTAATTCTAAAGCTTCTGCTTTGAATGCCTATGGGAAATAAAGTGGGATACAAATTTGTAAGTAAATATTGAGGTTAATTATTGCTGTTCTTCCATCATGTTTCCATCATGTGTAAAGGCTGTAAACTCCTGCCTTTACACATGATCGAAAATGGTTGGCAACCTTCAGTCTCGAAAGACTCTGGTATAAGCACCCGCTATTCCCAGGCAGAATCCCATCCAAGTACTAACCAGGCCTGACCCTGCTTAGCTTCCAAGATCAGATGAGATCAGGCATGTGCAAGGTGACAGTTGCTGCTATGATCAGTTGCATGATCAAAAACCATTATGAATTTCTATTTTTAAAAAATCATTGTTTAGCATTTACCTGCACTGATGGCATGAGTTCCCTCGTGGTTGTGTTCTCTATTCATAGTAGAGGTTTGATATTGCAGTGTGCGCTGTAAGCAGGTGTTATTGAAGATATTAGTCCATATTTTTGTGCATTTTTTATGCATCGGTTCCAGGCACTTGCAGTTGCCCAGTACAGTTTTCCTGAGCTCCTTCCAAGCTGTGAAACATTGCTGCCCCACCATTTGGAGGCTACATTCTGCTATCTCTGCTCGGCACACTCTCTGAAAATGCTTATACAGCACTGAACAGGCAGCATTTTGCTTGCAAATATCCCTTGCAATCGTGCAATCATTTTTGAATCTGCCTGGATGTGCAATCTCTTTTGATTTTGTCTGCTGCAGGAATTTTGATGGAATCTCCGTGGTTGAAGCAAGGTCTGGTTTCCCTGTGAAAAGAGGGTTTTGACCACAAAGTAAGCTAGAGACGGTATGCAAGTCTGTATATTTCAAAATCTTGTTTTGAAATGGGCAGGATAACCTAAAGAAGTGGGCTGCCTCAGCTGTAATTTGCATGTATAACTCCTCAGGGTGCCAGAACACCCTATGAACTTCAGGTTTGGATTGTGCTAAATGACAAAATTTGGACAGGTGTGTGTTTATTCCCACCCCCTATCATGCCACGATTACATTTCAAGATTGTGTGCCATGGCTGGAAGCCATCCATTACCTTTATTGCCGAAACACTGTTTGCCAATTAACTGTTTGATGCTGCAGCTCTCTTTGGTGCAGATGCAGTCTTTAAATTCTGGAAACTGCTCAATTAAGAAATGGGTAGTTTTATTACAACGCATTGTCTCTTTCACTGTGCAGCTGCCACCTGGATTAGCATAGTCAAAAACACAATTGGGGTTAATGCTTCCTTAAGTGAAAAACAGAAACAAAGCAACTATACCATCATTATAAACAGTGTTCTGTGACACCTTAAAAGCTAATGATTTTATCGGGGCATAAGCTTTCATGGACAACAGCCCATTTCATAGGATGCAAACTGGCAAAGTGAGATCTTGTCTAGTCTAGTTCTAGCCTCGTAAAATTGCTACACTCTGGTCTAATAGAACATGCACAGAATAGCTGAGGTGATGTACATAAGACTCAGTTTAAAAAGGATGCAAATATCAAGATTGCAAGATTATGGTGCCACTGTGTCCTGCTTTAGTCAGAACCTACTTGGAGCATCCTACCCTCACTTTCATTAGCTACGCCACTGTCAGTCCATCCAGTATCCCACCCTCCCACAAAAACACGCCCTCCCACCACCCTCTCTGACTCCCTGAGCTGGCCTTTCTCAGCTGGTGCAGACTCACCTGGACTGGCCTGCTCTGGCTGTGGATGCATCCTCTGTAGGCAAGCACAGGCTTCTGCACCAATTTAGCCTGCTCTTGAGGAGGTATGAATGTGCTTTATAGCATATTCATGACTCTTAGGCCGGCACAGGGGGCTTGCACCGGTTGAAGACCAAGGTGGGACTGCACTCAGAGTCATAGAGAGGGTTATCCAGGTGCTGCTTAACCCATTTCTGCTCAGACCGCAGGTGTTCACGTTTGATCCCTATTGGATATGCATCATTCTTTGGCACAGATCTGAGTAGTTCCATAGGGGTGACTGGGGCATTACTTGGGATAAGAGGAAAAATATTCCCTTTCTCCAAGTTGAGTTCCAGCTGCCACCTACCTTGCACTGGATACAGTGCAGGCTTCTCGGCCTGCCTGTTCCAGTGCGTGCCCGGGATCCTAAAAATCAAAAATCCACTAATCCAGCTCCTCCCTTGAAAGCCAATTGGGGTATTCAAGAAAATTTTTAATTCTGTCATTCCATTTATTTTCATCATTAAAACAGTCATTTGTTTCATTATCCATTCAGGAAAATCACATTCACCTTTGGCATGTGCAAACCTGTTTCCATTTTCCTAAAGACTGTTTATTATGTGAAAATTGAGGGGGGAGTTCACAACATTTTGACCTTTCTATTTAAAATGATTGTGTGGATTGTCGCTGAAAAGCCACCACAACAAATACTGTTTCTCATTGCCTTGCCTATAATTTGGGGAATATGCTGCCTTTAGAATGTAGGCAAAATCCTGCTTGCTGTCAGGACAAGAAAACAAGATTGATATTTGAAAGACTGATGCTTCTTGAAAATAAGAGCAACAAAAAGACATAATCTTTCAAGCACTGTGTAGCACCTGCAGCATATTCAGATATTGAAAGTTGGCAGCTAGATGGGAAGGCTCTCAGAATTCAATTAACAAAAGGACCACATTTTAATATACTTGGTGCATGCTTAGGACATGTGCTAAGTGGCATATGTTGCTTTTATGAGTGTCGTGAGATGTAGTCATAATGTTGATTCAGCTGCTCAGTTGAAATGCCAAAAATTCATTTATGCTGGCATGGAACTTCCTATAATTGTTCCTTTAATTGCTGAGGAGAGATAGAATTGGTAAGATGGTCTCACTCAAGTGGAAAGTATGAAATTTCCCTCCTGATTTAAGATCTACATATAATAAATGTTTGGGGACTAGCACTGATTCATCTTAATTTAAAACTGATTATGTACCTTTAAGGGAAAGCAAACGATGGACACATTTGGAGTTATAACCTTTCTTAAGAAGAATTTTGGTAACTGTTACTATCAAAAGTATTGGTCAGCATTGCTCATATATGTAGATGTGTTTAACTCATTTCTGTCCAGCCCACATGGTACACATTTGATCCCTGTTGCATATATGCAATGTTGGGCAGAAATGACTTAAGTCAAATGAGAAAGGCAACTATTGTTAACTTATCCAAGCAACATACAGGAGAAGGGAGGGGTGAAGGGCTCAGAAGTACCAATGTAAATGTGAAGCAACTCATAGCAAGTGCTTTTGAAGTGTCAAAGAAGCATCAGAGTTTTTTGTTCCCTACAATGAACTAACGTTGCATCACTCCAAAACAAATACACACCTTGATAAGACCAATGTGCTAGGAAACCGTCACAGGTTGAGCCACTTTCCCAGCTGTGTACATAATACAATACTTGTGTCATTTGCCATAACAGTCTGTGAAACTTTATTTACAAATGGATACCCCTCCCCATTATAACCCTAATGGGTATTATTCTGGGAGACATCCTTTTGTTTTTCCAGTTGGAAGCTATAGTCATTTTTGCTTCCATGATATACTCCAAGTATCCTATGAGACCAGGGAAATGCATGGGGAAGCCGTTCAAGTGCATGGGGCCGGCCAAAGAGGCAAACCAATTAGAAGGTCCACCTTGTCAGGCTGGTTCTTGAATCCTTAGTACTGTAGGCAGTGGGCATGCCAAATGTGCAACCAAATGTGTCATGAGGGGCTCAGAGCAGGGATTTGTCCCAGCAGTCTGCATAAGCACATTAGAAAGGGAACTTCATATGGAAGGGGACTGTGCATAGAGTTGCCCTCTCTATTGAAGTGAATGAGGAAGTGAATTGAAGTGAATGGGGAAGCCTATTTGCATCAGAGATCAGTATCTTCTGGAACAGGAAGTGGGCTTTTTCTTCTTGCAAAAACAAAATGAAAATATCCCTTGTGAAACATCAGTCCGTGTAAATATTAACAAAAGAGGATTAAACGTGGATGAAAAATATCTCTCTACTTACATTGAGCAATCGGTGGTTTTCCATTATTACCTGAAATGTTGCAAACCTCTTCGAGCAGAGCCAGGATACTCTTACAGCCATCTGCACTCATGCATTGCTCGCACATGTTTTGACACTTGGATGTCTGGAAGGTCCAGATATGAATGGGGTAAAGCACCAGCGCTGCAAAAACAGAACATTTTTACATAGTGCTGCAGGGAAGAGTTGGCTCATCTGCATTTCTATTATTTGCTAACAAGTAGCTAATAGTACGTTTTGCTTGAAAGAGAAAATAGGCTGCACTTTTAATTTAGAATGTTAAGTAAGACAACATCAGCTGAACCTCAGATACTCCATTTTTAGATGTCCAAAATTTTGGCCACTAGTGTTGTCACCCCCTAAGGGTGTCACCTGGTGTGGTCCACACCCCCTAGTGATACCCTGCCTATAATTCATATCTCCACTTCCAAGTCCAGAGATTTGTACATTGACGTTAATATACAATAGAAATCAAGCAGGCAGTTAGGCATGTGTAAGTCTCACCAAAGACCTTCTGTGGTACTAGTATGTCTCTAATGCAATAAAAAGCGCATTAGATGAAAGTGATGAAAAAGAAAACTCTCTAGAAGTAAGCAGGACAACTCTGCCAAACATAACTTGGATCCTGGACCAGTGTAATGATTGTGTAACCTGGTGCAGAGCTCAGAATGATGTCCCAGAAGTGGCATCACACCTGAGCTTAAAAAAAAGTGGGAATATCCACATCTTTCTCCTAGCAGCTCACTGCCCACTTGCTCTGCCACCTCCCCTCAGGTCCACTCCCATATTAATACCTTATTGGTTCCATACTGTATCATAATAATGCCTTAATGGCTGTCAGAACAATCAGTCTCATTGGTCAGTTTTGAGTTTTAAAAATCCAGTTTTTGTTACATAATGCAGTTGTGTTTTTATTTTCTGGTTATTTGGCTATAACTTTTGATAAAATAGAGATATTTTGATGTGGTTTATTTCATTACATTCTGCATTAAAGTCCACATTGAATAGTATATAGCGTGATGGTATTAGTCCTTTATACTTTCACAATTTTGGCCACTAATGTCAAATTCAGGTTGTTTCTCCACTAAAGTTTGTTGCCTGGGGTAATTGCTACCCCCCTGCACCCGCTTAGCTATGCCACTGCCCTGGGCCTCAACAATACAGTGTATTTGAGTGGAAGCAGCTGCAGCAAACTTCTTAGCTAGCCAGAGAAAAGACGACATGCCTGATCTGTGATCCATCTTCATGATGCTCATTCCTGGCCCTAAGATCTATAAGGCATTGTTAATTATAGTTAGGAATAATCTATACATAATTTCTTTAATCTGAACTAATATTGCTAATAGTTACTTCTTGAAAGTTGCAAAAAAGTATCCACAAAGTTTTTCACAATAAATAGTGAAATTCTAATTAGTTGTTAATTATTTGCAACATGCAACAACCTAATGTTGGAGTGTGGGAAATGAAACTATTAGTCTTTCCCAGCAAATCTGCTCAGGTGCTGATTTATTAAGTGAAAATGTTAGGAACAAAATTAGATTTGCATAGATTGTATGGGAACAAAATGCACTTGTATTCTCCTACCATGGCTTCCTGTATGCCTGCTTAACTGTTCTTCCTTTGTCCAATCCAAGTCAAGGAAAATGGGATCTAAAATCAATTATGTCTTCTTGTGGCCCTACATACACATAGGCTTTTTACTCAGCAAACAAGAGCTTGTTTGTTTAAAACAAGACCTCCTGTTTTCATGTCTACCTGATAGTTGCCTTTCATCCTAGTGTTGGTGTTAGGCTGATCTGGCATGGTGTTATTTACAGATGAGAGTGGCTGGCACACTAGCCTAAATGCATTGGCTAGATGTCATCTCCGGCATAAAAGCACCACCCTAGAGATAGCAGTTGAGTGTGAAGCCAGTACTTCCTCATCAACACCTTGCTGTTTCCAGCCATGCCAGGAGTACATGAAGAGTGAGTGTTCCAACCACACATTTCCCCTAGGAACAAGGCACATGACTCATGAAGCATCAATGGCTAAGAGCTTTTAAAGGATTAGCCTTGCTCTGTAGCACAAGGGTAACCCTAGACGGAAAGCCACAGAAAGAGCCAGAATGGATTGACTCAGATAACCAGTTTTGTTTTCCAATGCACATTTATTTTAGCAGCAAAGTAGTTGTAGCACAAAATGCAAAGTAGTTGTCTGAATGGGAATCTAGTTTGCAACAAGGCATGGAGATGTGGCAGCCATATGGTGGAGTCTTCTTCAGTCAATAGACTCCTTCAGACAACCTACCTCACTACATTGTCAGTAACTGGAAATGTTGTTTTAACTGGCTGTTTGAATCCACCCTACAAAATTGTTCATGTGCAGAAGAAAGCTGAATACAGAAACACTTTTCCTCACTATCTGATGAGCTCCTTGATGGACACATAGAGTTGTCATTACATCCTGTTATTCTGTCCTCTCAGTCAGTATTTTGTATTCTGAACATTTTTTGCCATCAGAGAGTTAAGCACAGACTCTCTCCCTGAAATATAATGGGATTTTTAAAATGCTTAACTATGGCTGAAACATGCCCTGTGTTTTCCAAACTTTGAGGACAAGAAGAGATTGCCCATTACACATGTGAAGTTCAGACCTACTGTCAATTTAAATTTTCTCTAGTTCAAAGTTTTTCTTGGCACTAGTTCAAATTTTAATACATTTTTTGGATATCTTCAAGGAAGCTGCCCCCCCCCATTATAAGAATCACTAGAATAATGTTTTAAGTCCTTAGAACAAATGCTTTACAAATACGATGTACTGATTTTTATACAAGTGAAAATCTGATGGTCAATGGCAATTACTTACATCTACTGTATACTGAATGCAGGAAAACTTTGGCACAATCAAAATAAGCAGGTAAATTTGAGAAGCATAGAAGTGAACACAAGAATAGCATATAAGAGGTGCACACATGTAATATATATCATTGTGATCTATGCAATGATATTGCATAGGATATTGAGTCACAACACAGGGTAGGAAACTGAGAGATTAATAATTGGCTTGTGATGAAACTGTTAGTTTGGGGGGAATGTTAATTTGACTTCAATTTTCCTTCAAGCAAATCAAATCAGGCAAACAAAATTAAAACAATCCACCTGTATTCTAAATTTGCAAAGCACTGCAGCCCATCATGATCACAGTGTACCAAAAGCTACAACTTTAGCTAATACATCCTGCAATACATCCTGCAATAAAAGGCTATATTTTAAATAAGTAGGGGGAAGTAGGGGAAAGTAGGGGGAAGGCTCTACTTGAGTAGGGGGAAGGTTCTGAGAGCAATGAAGCAATGAAATGAGAGCATGTGGCAACATGTAAATAAATTAATAAAAAAAAGTGTAGTCCTAAAAAGAAAAAGCTGACATTTCATCGACCTGATGATGTCACAAGGAGGTGGGAGTGGAGAAGTAAGAGGGAAAGAACAGAGCAGACCTGGGCATTCAGAATCAACACACTATCCATTACAATGCATGCAGAAGTGGAACCTGTACAGCACTAAAGGACAAGGACATGCACCAGATGCAATGCATTGTTGCTAAATGTTTCTCCTTCCCACTGGTACCTCAAGTATCAATCCTATATATACTTACCTGGGAAAACAGCCCCCAAGGGACAACAATAGGGCTTACTACCAGCTGAGCCCATATATACTTGGGTTGTACAAGGCAGACCTCTTGAGAACTTACCTATGAACAGAATAGACCTCATCGTGTGAGATGGTTCTCCAGTAAGACCCAAGGTGCAGGCTCACGCCTGGTGTTTTGAAATCTTTCTGCAAGCGTTGGGAGCTATTTCAGCACCAAGTCACGCCGGACAGCGCTCCGCTCGCAGCCAAAGCCTGTGATTGGTTGAAGCGGGGAGTGAGTGAGTGAGTGAGCCAGCTCTGTAGGGACTTCTCCAACCTCCACCCAGTATCCCAGGGAAACCATAAAGCTCACCCTCCACACCTGTTGTGGTTTTCCAGAGTAGAGCTGATGTAGAAATCTCTGCTGCTGTATGCTACTCATCACTCCAGGTGAGTAATGTGGTCTGTTTCGTAAATGACTGGTCAACAAAATGTTCAGCTTCAGGTTATTCTGATGCCCCAGTTAACTGATCATAAGCATTTCACTTTTCACCCTATAGAACAGGGGTGGGCAAACTTTAGGGATCCTGGACCTTTAACCATTTTGTAGGGGAGAGAATTTCAGCATCTCACCTGTGAGATGACAAGCTGCACCTGCTGAAATTTCCTCTTCTATATAATTGTTAAAGGTCCAGGATCCCTAAAGTTGAAAGTTTGCTCACCCCTACTATAGAAAAGTGACTTAACCAAAGAAGGAAATAACAGTGGGCTCTTTCAGTGCTTTATCCTGAGTGGTTCAGACACTACACTTCTTTAGAAAACAGGGCTTCCAGGTGGTTTCTCCTTCAGAAGTTTGAAGGCCCTTTCTGGTACATTTAAGCTGAGGAACCTTCTGCAGTCTGTGGCAATATCAGAGCATAGAAAGCTGGCATGTAGGCATGGCTTGAGAAATATAAGCTTACCTGATGGTGAAAGTGGAGGATAGAATCTGATAAGGTCAGGAATGAAAAAGGTCTTAAAAAATGGGGAGGCTAAAGTGGCCTAGGAAGAGCTTTGCCAAAAAAAGGAGTGTGTGTACTACCATTCTGCAAGTGTATGGCTGTAGACACTGCTTTTGGGCTTCTGTTTGCCCAAATCTTTGGTCTCATTTATGTTTTGATTTTTAAAAAATCTAATAATGCTTCTATTGTTGCTGTCCTATCGTTTTTCTTGCAGTGGATAATCCTGTTAATTATTTGCCATCAGGCCCCTTGAATGGGCAATGTTGGCGTAAAGTCATGATATACCAGTATATGTATTCAATAATCAAGTAAAAATTGCATATATCGTTACATTGTTTTATGATTGCATGTTTATGTGTTCCATAGTTGCAATGGGAATAGCAAAGTGGTGTATAAGAACATCATAGACATTGCACTGAATAATAGTAGACTTGACACATAATTGAATAATTGACTAACACAGTGAATACATTTGAAGAATTATTGCAACTAAAAAACAACCAAGTCTTGTCGCACTTTAAGTCTGAAAGATTTATTGTGATCTGCCATAATAAATCTGACACTCTTTGTCACAAGACCCTTTATTGTGCTTGCATTGCATAGACTTGATGATGATGATGAGCAGTATCTCTCTGAATCACAGGTTAATCCCCAAGCTGAAGTAATTGGACCTTCAGCAACTAGGGGCTCACTACCTAATTCCTTCTTCTCAATATGGTCACAGCTCTGATTGGGGCAATACAGCTTTGACTTTTGAAAGCCTTCTGGCTCCAAAATGGGTACAATTGGTAGTGCCCCCCCCCACTACAGTCTTACATTCTCTAAAATTTATTCATGTCCTACATCAAGACAGCTCTTCATTTTCTTGCCAGTGGTGGCCAATAAAGTGGAGTGTGGGATGGGGAAATGTATCATCTCACAACATCAGAAGCTGAGCATGCTCAGTTTTGGAATATGGCCCTGTGTCTAGGACTGGTCTCACCTTCTTGAAATCAAAAGCAAAGTTATTACTCAAAGCAGGGATAATAACATCGGCTCTTGACATAGGGTTGATAGTTTGGGGAATATGTCCTGGTTTTAACTATTATGTCATTCTAAATTATACTTCAGGCTCACTGACATTGAGGGGAGATGCTGTACTTCAGTGGTAGAGGGCCTACTTAGCATGTAGAAAAACCAGGTTTAGCATCTCTAATCTGCAGAATAAAGTTACAGAGGATGGAAAAGACCTGAAATCCTGAAGAAATGCCAACAGAAAAAACAGACAATACCAGGTTAGATAATCAAATGGTCTGACCCAGTATAAGCTAATGTTATATGTTGATATTTTGAGACATCCAGGAAAACAGTAGACATACTCATTCTTTATTTAGGAACCAAATCCAACAGAAGAACAGACCAATAAAGATATAGATATTAAAAAAAATTAATACGTTCCCAAATTACATCTTCTTACAATTCAAAAGCAAATGATATGAAAATTGCACAAGCTTCTCAACAAAGCTGTTGCTTCTCTTAGAATATGATTCTTGTACGTGAACTGACTTCATGTCAGTTCAGAGTCTGGCGTTCCATGTCACAGCCTGCAGTCTGATGGTTACTGATTTAGAGTACTGGGTGCACAGATTTCAATTTACAAACTACAGGAAGCTAAGATGCTACCAGCTGTGAACAGTTCCAGTGCTATCCATGGGTGGTGTGCTTATACTGGTCAATGCAACATGCTCAGACAGTTTTGTAGCATGATCGACATGGCTGATCTGAGTTGTCAAGGATTTTCGACTTTCTGTGTTTGTCCGTCCTCGGAGCCGTTCATCTTGGTGATGGTTAATGCCAAAACAGCAACAGGAAAAAGCTGCTTTAAATTCTTCCCGGAATTTTCCTGCCAATCAAATAGCAGCAACATCATGAGAAAATACACTATACATTTTATTTTGACAGACAATGCACATATAAAAATGAATTTGAAGGAGAATGTTTAATACCATTAGTACAATCTGGGTAAATACAGAAGTTGGTGACAAGAAAACAAAAAGATTACCTTTGTTATGCAGATTGTTTTGGATTAGTTATTCTCCTTTCAAAATCACCATTTGACACCCCCCCCCCATGGTCACAGTAACTGATTAACATACCAATCCTATTTGCAGTGGTGGGTCTCATGATCTGCTGTTGGATCTTGTAGACTGCTGGCGTAGGACAAGAAACAGTTCTAGCTGGAACAAGAAACATTTTCCCCCCAGAAAAAAGCTCTAACATTTTTACCTATTTTTGGCCAAAATCCTGATTCAGTTACCATGATAACAGATTGTGCTGTGCTGCAAAAATCATATTCTCATGTTTTTTGGGCTGGTTTCGTGATAAAATATATTCAAATGAGATACCAAAATTTCTCACAAATCTTTTCTCACCAATGCGCTGGTATTGAAATGCATCCCACATTAGTTTTAATTGTTATTATTTATTTTACACACTAACTCACCTTTAAAAATATAATTTGTTCAAGGCACCTTACAGAATAAAAATGTAATACAAGCAACCATGTACTGACTATAACTGCATATTCTAATATGGATGTGATGTGCATAAAATATTGCAGATATCTTTTGTAGTACCTGCTGAACAAATTTGACCTCGATGGCACCAGCCTAAGGTAAGTTTGTCCAATGTAAGGGGGTCTGGGGAGGGCAAGGGGAGGTGTTCCGGGGGTGCTCCGGGACAGGGGGAGTGCGGGTGGCAGGCAGGCCAGTGGGAGTGCCAGGCCTGGGAGGGATGATGGGACCAGGATCCAGCACTTAGGCCCCCCCCAGGCAACCCAGCCTTACACTGCACCACTCAGATCTGTGCCATGAGTTTAGGTGGCACAGATTGAAGTAGCCCGTAGGGGCTGGTGACACACAACACAGGGTAATAGGAATGAATTCCCCTTATTCTGAGTTGCACTGCAACCCAGCCCAACCCTGCTCTGGATGTAGCACAGGCCAGTCAACCTGCCTGCTCCAGGGCGGGTTAGGATTGGGTTGCCTGTGGCTTAGGCAATGCATTTTCTCTGTATAATGGCAGTAATGGTGACCACCCCACGTAAGACACTACAAAGAGGCTCTGAAGGTTAAAAGTGCTACAATAGTTCTTGGATTGTTAGTTGACTGCATTGCTTTCTACACCAAGAACAGGAAACATGCTGATCAACTTACCACTGAGAAAGTTATAAATAATTGGGTTTGCTGCACTATTTGCATATACGAGCCAGTGGGAGAATGTAAACCAGGCATATACAGTTTCTCTATCATCAGCATTGTTAAACATTCCAAATACCCTTAGAAATGGGAGAAAGAAAAAGAAGACCATATGTTAAAAGTATAATTGTGATTGTTTCTAAAGATTTTTATGAGGTATATGAATCGAAGCGCAGCCCACAATTGCCCAGTGGCCTCAGGGTCAATGTTAAAAGGCAAAATTCTATCTATGTTTTCCAAGTAAGCACAGATCTTTTACATAGCGAACAAGATTTAGCCCACACACCCTTTTCCAGCTAGTGACCACATGTTCACAAAAACAGTCTTCCCTGTGCATAACCTTAGCTGGATGGAGAAATATGGACACAATTCCACATCTCAGTTCACCTAAAAGAGCTAAATGTGTGTACTATTGTTTAGCTGCTTGCAACAGAAAACAGAGGTTACACTTAGCGAATAGTTCTAACCTGTGCTGGTACAGCCAGGTCGCAGTGGCCTGTGCTGTATCCAGTGCAGGCTGGGATGCTGCTGGGGGTCTCATCGGGACAAGGGGATATTTTTCCCCTTACCTTGTGTTGAGCTTCAGTCTGCCCTATGGGGCTACTTGGGTCTGCACCAGCTATTTAGCTGGCCCAAATCCAAGTAACCCATGTAAGGCTGCCAGGCCTGGGAGTGGGGATTAGGATACGATGTGCGCTGCCACCATCAATCCCATTTGTTCCTGTGGAATCCTCCCTCCATTCTGCCCTTCTCTGTCCAGAAAGGCCTCTTCCCCTGAATACCCTCCCAATACCCTCTCCCACCCCCTGCATTGCATGGTGCAAAACTACCTCTTCTATTTGGTGCAGGGATGGGATTCAGCCCTGGCAAGCTGGCTCAGCCAACTCCTGAGTTCCTGCACCAGCTCAACTGAAGGTTTGGATTGGGCTGCCTGTCTACCCCCTTCTATGCCTAAAAGATAATTTGACCCAGCTGGCCTGCCTGTCCCAATGCAGGTTAGGATTGGGCTGTTAGTTTCTTACAGCACAATCCTATCTTGCACTAGAACAGGCAGGCCAGGAGACCTGCACTGTATCCAGCGCAAGATTGGGGCCAGAATTGGCTCAGCTGGAGGTAAGGGGAAACTCTTCCCCTTACCCCTGAGTGAGCCACTGCAACCCCAATGGGTATACTCAGACCTGTGCCACTACAGGAGGTGACACAATTCCGAGGAAAACAGAGCAGCTTGGAGCCAGTACACGCTGCTCGGGAAATGGGGTTGGGATCTAGCATAACTGCTGGGTCCTAGCCCCATCTCTCACTCCCCACCCACCTGCCCCCTGGAATGCCTTCCGCCCATCCTCCTCCCACCCTGGAACGCCCCCTCCTGCCTCCTCCTCACCCTCCCCAGACCCCTGCATCAGCTGAGCTCAGCTGACGCAAGCTCCACATTTGTGCGGAGGTTGGATGCAGCCTCCGTGGGTCGGCGCGCATCCTTGCACTGGCCCAACTGACTCACGGATGTTTGTGACCCTCTTGGGCCAGCACAAAGGACTTGTGCTGGCCTATAGTTAGAATTGTGCCCTTAGTTATTTAATATGATGGTATATTTTTCAATTCCAAAATCATCACTAGAAATAAATTAGTTTTAAGCCAGCAAATCCTCCAAAATAGTTATTACTCATGGTACACAATGCTTACCTTTTTAATACATTGAGAATACTAATTGGAAAATAGCAAAGGGCAAAAACCAGGAGAACCACCATGAGCATACGTGCTGTTTTCCTCCTGGTTCGGATCTGTTTGATTTCAGCTGCCACAGCACTAATCCTCAGCTGAGCTGATGGCTGAAGCCCACGGCTCTGTGCTGTAGTTTGCAGAGGCTTCCACTTTTTCTGAACTACAGACGAAGTTCCTGGAATCTAACAGAATATAGTTATTGGAATTTTAATTACTACAGTTTGACCAAAGAGAAAATACTTGGTGCTGATTGGCCAACTGCAGTTATAAAGCAGACACATTATTTTAATAACGCCAGTGATTTCAATGAAGCCTCTTTCTTGTGAATAAAATGAAAGTGTTTGAAAAATCATTTTCATTCGGTTTGGGCATCTCTAGTTTTGTTCTCAGAGCCCCTTTTGTTAGAACTGAGAGAGGGAAACTGAGGCAACCCAGAAGAGGAAAATAAACAAAAACATTAGGTTGATGAAAAACTGACAGCTTATGGGCAGCTGGAGACCGTGCAGGGGCAAAGAGGTAAGTAAAAATTACTTTTACTTACCCACCCCCACTCCCACATGGTCTCCAATGGGTCTGACACAAGTTGACGTAGAGGGAAGGAGGCGTCTCAGGAATGAAATGGAGGACAGGATGTCAGTAGAGCCATTGCCACCAATATTCCACCCCTGACACACACCCCCGGTTCTGATCTCCCCATTCCACCCACGTTCTGCCCGAACCCCCCATAGCCTGGTTTACTGTCACCAGCAAGTGTGCAGGGTTAACTCAGTATTCCTCTGGTGCTGCCACCTCCTGTGACAGCATTTGGAATATGGCTGCCTGTGGTGTGATGCATGCATCATTGACAGCCATTTTACAACAGTGAAATTCTGCTTGGCTGTCATAAATCCTTCCTCATGCCAGTCCGGTCCTAATTAAGATTGGACTGTAAACTGCAGCACATGGGCCACTTTCCCAATTTGATGCTATGAATAGTTCTGAGGAACACTAACTTTAACAATAGCAACTATTACTGCCATGGAAGCCCCAACTCATGCTGAGCGTGTGGTTGTTCTGTGGAACTCCTTGCCACAGGATGTGGTGATGGCATCTGGCCTGGACGCCTTTAAAAGGGAATTGGACAGATTTCTGGAGGAAAAAGCCATTACGGGTTACAAGCCATGATGTGTAAGTGCAACCTCCTGATTTTAGAAATGGGCTGTGTCAGAATGCCAGATGCAAGGGAGGGCACCAGGATGAGGTCTCTTGTTATCTGGTGTGCTCTCTGGGGCATTTGGTGGGCCGCTGTGAGATATAGGAAGCTGGACTAGATGGGCCTATGGCCTGATCCAGTGGGGCTGTTCTTATGTTCTTAAGTACCAGCGCATCATTCTGGGTTGACTTACCACTTCAGATCATCAATGCCACTCACTAGTGATGTAGAGCTGGTGTAACAGTGTTACAGCACATATATAATACTTACCATGATATGAGGAATCCATAAATTATGCTGAACATTGGAGGACACTTTTATGTCCCAGGGAAGTTAGTGTTAAGTGAGCTAAAAGTTTACAGAATGTTATCTGACAAAAATGAAACTGGCAACTGTAAGAATGAAAGGAAAAGCAATTGGTTCAAGTAATGATCTCTGATATCACTGGGGAAAAAAATTAAGGACATTTTCTGTGACTTCAGCAATCAATTATGGCATACCTACTCCATTCAGTGTCAGTGACATTTTCAGCGTTAAGTGTTGAAGCTAAGTTTTGAGTGGGTGTACTAGATTAATCTCCCTTAATGTGATATATTATTTGACAACTACAAGTGAAAAATGAGATCTGTGATTTTCCATCAGTGAAAAGAGTAAGTTCATACTAGTGTATTTAACGCTACCAATGGCCCAGTCCTAATTTGGTCTAATGTTGCTGGAAGCACAACCTAGCTACTACTAAAAGTAGCAAGCAACTGCATGCCAGTGGTCTGTCCACATCCCCGCAGGGCAGAAAGGAGGTGGGGAGGGGAGGGATGGGATGGCAATGGGCAGGAATGGAGCAGAGATGAGGGGCTCACTGCCAATATCCTATCCCACATCTCGGTCTCTATCTGCTATCCCTGGTACACTTGGACTTGCACCAGCTTATAGCTGAATCAGGTCCAAATAGACACAGAGGGGTGGTGAGGGCTTTTCCCGGACAAGGGAATAAATGTTCCCATATGTTGAGGAAACTGAGCGCTTTCCACATGCGCTGCCTCCGACGCATCCTCGGCATCACCTGGCAGGACAAAGTTCCAAACAACACAGTCCTGGAACGTGCTGGAATCCCTAGCATGTATTCACTGCTGAAACAGAGACGCCTGCGTTGGCTTGGTCATGTCGTGAGAATGGATGATGGCCGGATCCCAAAGGATCTCCTCTATGGAGAACTCGTGCAAGGAAAGCGCCCTACAGGTAGACCACAGCTGCGATACAAGGACATCTGCAAGAGGGATCTGAAGGCCTTAGCGATGGACCTCAACAAGTGGGAAACCCTGGCCTCTGAGCGGCCCACTTGGAGACAGGCTGTGCAGCATGGCCTTTCCCAGTTTGAAGAGACACTTTGCCAACAGTCTGAGGCAAAGAGGCAAAGAAGGAAGGCCCATAGCCAGGGAGACAGACCAGGGACAGACTGCACTTGCTTCCGGTGTGGAAGGGATTGTCACTCCCGGATTGGCCTTTTCAGCCACACTAGACGCTGTGCCAGAACCACCTTTCAGAGCGCGATACCATAGTCTTTCGAGACTGAAGGTTGCCAATACAAAAAAATGTTGAGGAGGACTTCACAATCTGAAACTCCCCTGTGCAGGGATGCAGTATGCGCATGGTGCATACATGTTGGTGCAGCAACATCATCACATGGGGAATTAGGTAGGACTGGGCTGCCCATCATACAAGCAAATAGTATATATTGGAAACAAGCAAATAACATATATTGTGCAAAAGAGCAAAGCAAGTATTTATGAAATTTTCATAACACTTCTTGATTCTACGTGTTTTCTTTTCCCGTTTTCCTTCACCCACCACTTCACTCAGAAATAACTGAATAAAATGCTAAAGAAAGTGATCTCATCTTAGCAGACAGTACTGGACTGTGCATTATATCCATCATTGCTACCTTAATTCAGAGTCTTTGATGGTTCTGGATAACGAAGTATTCCTTTGATATGGGAGACTTCATCTCTGATCAATACTGTATACATTAATCTTTAACTCTGTACTATTCATATTTTTTGTATCTGTCACTGAAATGCATACATATTTCAGTGTTTGAGAGGCTACATGAAACTGCAAAAATGGGCCTCTTCTAACAGACCTTCTAATATATTTGAATAGAAGAACAGCTTACTTGCCGGCACCAGAGCTTTTGAAATATCTGCAAGTAGGCCAACACCATAAGGCACAGTGGAGCCATGTACGTTATTAGGAAAAAACAGGTGTGATACATTTTGGGGTAGACTTCAGCTGTGTAGAAAATCAAAAGACATATATCTCTTAGTATATTCTGCTCATTGGAAGTTGTTAGTTTCTACATATTATTAATGCACAACCACAAGTTAGTCATTGCAGAATCAGATAGTTGACAGGCCAGAATCATTTTAATGCAAGATCACTGCACACAAAAGCATTAGTCATCTGCTAAACTTAAATAATGTATTGAGGGTTTTTAAAAAATTGAAGCTTCCTGGGTGACCTTGGGCCAGTCACTTTCTCTCAGCCTCACCTACCTCACAGGGTTGTTGTGAGGACAAAAGGAGGGGAGCGCTGTGTACGCCGCCCTGAGCTCTGTAGAGGAAGGGCAGCATAAAAATGTGAATAAATAAAAATAAATAAATGACAAGAACCTATTTATTCTGCATTAGTGTGTTTCAGTTATACACTTGAGGCAAGACTGTTTCTAGCTGTTACTAGCACTGAAAATCAAAATTTAATTGGACATTACAGCAGGTTTTACCATCCAATGCACTAGTGGGCAGAGCTTCAAAGCATGCTTTTCCACTCTCAGAAAAGCCCTCCCAGCCTCTTACTGGTGTTTTCATGTCGCATCTGGCCTCTCAACCCAAGAGTAACTGGTGATGATATCATCACCAGTTATTTCCGGTGGTACTTCAAATAGGTGGACCATGTGAAGTGGTACGATGGAGGACAAACATTGAGAAATACTGCATTATAAGACTATGGGCACAATCCTAACCCCTTATGTCAGTGCTTTCCAGCACTGGCATAGCGGTGCCAACGGGACGTGTGCTGCATCCTGCAGTTGAGGGTCACTCACAGAGGCCTCCTCAAAGCAAGGGAATGTTTGTTGACCTTACCTCGAAGCTTCATTTCCCTTACGCCAGTGCTTGAAAACATTGACATAAGGGCTTAGGATTGCACCCTGATTGACAGTAATGTTGGTTAATATAAGGTAGCATTAACATGGGTACCACTGATCATAGCAGGTCTCCCTACACAAGTGATTCCAGGCATGTGTTCGGTGGAAACAAACTTTTACTTACAACCAGAGCATAATTCAGAGGGTCATTTATTAGGACTGCAGTTCTAATTATGCTCTCCTGGAAATGTCTCACTGAATACAGTGGAACTTTCTTCTTAGTAAACATACATACTGTAGAATTGCACTGTGGGTTACTGAGAGCCCAGTCCTATCCTTTCCCATCCCCATAGATGCTGCTATGTCAGAAAGGTACACACTGTACCCAGTGGAGGGGGGCCAGATCAGGAGACTTTGGAGGGGAAAGGGTGATTATTTCCCCTTACCGCTCTGTAAGCCTCTCACTCCACAATGAGTCTCCTCAGACCTGCACCAGCTTGTCAGGAAGGAAGGGAGGGGACGGGGCAGTTTGAAAAGAGGGGATAAGATTCTGCCCATGCCACTGCTGCCAGATCCACTCGCTCCCACTGTCCTCCTGCTCCATACCTCCCTCTTCGCTGCCCCATTTTGCCCTTCCCTCCCCTTATTTCCCACCCCCACTGCTGCCTTATCTGATCTGGCTGGCATGGCAGGGTCCAGCAGTGGAGTTGGAGGCCTGTTGTGATAGAGTTGCTAAAATGGCAGCTGACCGAGTGCTGTGTGCTCCATTGGCAACCATTTCACAACAGCAGAAGACTCTGCCACCGTTGTGAAGCCCTGCTTCTGAGAGCTGAATCCTGGATAGGACTGGGCTGTCCAATACCATAACAATAAAACATGGACTTATAAGAGAGAAAAAATCAAAACTTTGCCATTCTACGCTAAACAGTATTTTGTTATTCTAATCCTATAGCTCACAATATAAAATGAAAGCCCAGAAAGGGGAGACTCAAATCTTATAAGATCAGGAATAATTGAATGTGTCACCTCATGCACAAATCAGAATGAAATAGTATGCAAAGTGTCCATTGACCTCTGGCCTTATACCAGGTGCATCTGTGGTTTCCAATCATTCCCTTTATGAATGTTTACAGTTTCTTGGACTACCAGACCACAAAAGCAATCAACCAATGGGAATTGCTGCACCGGTGGTGTCTGGCAGCATTGAAAGATTAAGAGCTGAGCGTAGCTGACAGAGGGGAAGAGCTGAAATTAAAGACTGTTGATGAAATGATTGTTTGTTGGCATGGGAAGGGGTGGACAGAGAGAAGAGAGTCCAAAGCGTTCAGACTACGTGAGTGAAAGCAATTTCTGAGAAGCCTAAATATATAGGAATTCATTGCATCAGTTTGTCTAAGGCAGGATTGTCAACCTTTTTCATTTCACGACACACTGACAAGGTACTCAAATTGTCAAGGCACACCATCAGTTTTTGAAAATTGACAAGGCACACCAGGCTCACATTCCCCAATGGCCCTACTAATAAATGACCCTCACCCAAACTCCCGTGGCACACCTGCAGAACAATCAAGGCACACCAGTGTGCCACGGCACAGTGGTTGAAAATGGTTGGTCTAAGGTGTGGAACAGGTTTTACTTTCACCCGTTCAGTCTTTCAAAAAATCTGAGTGAGGCCCAGCTTGGTTTGAGGGTTTGGACTGCTCCTTTCCCTGGTCCCTCTCTCATTTCCTGACTTCTGCCAAGTAGCTTTAAACTTTGGAAAAACCAAAGATGAGTTCTCTGTGTTGGAGCATGTTGCTGCAAAATGCCCATTTTACCCACGCTTTTAACAAAAAGACGTACCGGTAATTATTCTCCTCCCATCTCATAAAAGGGAACCTTTGAAACACATCTGATCTCAAGAGTTTGCAGTGACACAACACCCTCTCTGGAATTTGCCAGAAGGGTACATTAACCTCAGATCATCACATCTTGCTCTGCCAGCATCTCAGCAATTCTCTCTTCAAACTTAGAGTTTTAGGTGAAACTAAAGATGTTCTATTTAAGCTTTGAGATTACTTCCCTCGCCAGCAACACTCGGCTCTAGTCCATTTTCTTTGACAGAAAGAATCAGGAGGGTTGTATTGTTGTTTCTTGATTCTTAATATAATTAGCAACAAATGACCATCCTGGATTCCTGTTCATTAACTGACTCACCCTTTCTTGATTCATTTATTCACAGGCCACTGCTCCTTTCCCCCATCCCAACATTCAGTGTGAAACCTTAAAGGCCAATCAATTTTTTTTTTCTCCATCTCAGAGAACTGCCACTTACTCATCATTTCTCTAACATGTCAAAGCCCTCCTTCTTCAGATCCTGTAACTGTGTTTCCAGAGTAAATCTGTAATTTGTAGTATGAGATAAACCATGAGAGGCTGCAGAAGTTTCCTCAAAACCTGCTAGAAATCCCTCGGTGAGAAATCTTTTAATGGGAAATTGGACAGGCAGCTCATCTAAAGGCCCAATCCTGTCCTTGAGATACTCTAGCTGCTACCCAAAGAGGTTGCTTACTTGCCCATTCCAGTCAGGCCCATGGCTTTGCAAACCCCATGCCAGACAGTGAACCAACTGGGGCAACCAGAACTCACTGGCACTGGTTACTTGGCTGTCGGATAACCTGTAATGGCATAATAGCCTAGCTGGGATAAGATGGTTGGCAACTCCGCCTGTGTGTTTCTTCTTCAGATGCATTGCCATCACTGATACCATTAAAAAAAAAACAAATAGTTGACTGGATCATGTCTCTTCCCTTTGTTGGTAGATAGAGAGCTCCCTGATAGTTCCCCAGGGAGGGGTGTTGGTCAGGGAGCTTGCAGGGTCCCAGCCCTCTACACCCAGAGCCCTAAGTGGGGAGGTTCCAGTTGTCATGACTCCCTGTTCCCTGGGGTGTGGGTGTGATTGGATTGTGCCATGTGCACCACAGCTACTGGAGGAAGACAGGGCTGATGACTACCCATGCAAGGGCACAAATGGATAGGTGGGCTACTGTAGTAAGTGCTCCATATGCCCTATATAGTATATGGCCACTCATGCAAAGCCCACCCAGATAGGCCCAAATCATCCCTGTTCAAGGAAGACATGGACGCAGTGGCTACAGTCAAACAACCCTATGCGAAACCTAGGGAGGTCCAGGATTGACTCTGATAGGCCAGGATTGCAGCCAGGGCAGAACTTGACAAAGGTATCGATGGAGCTTGGCATGACTAAGAGTTTGTTGGAGATACCTGGGATGGAACCTGCAACCTTCTGCACACGCCGCATCTGCTTTATCTCCAAGCTGCAGGCCTATCCTGTCTGATGTTAATGTGTCATATGAAGCCTTTCAATGGTGTGCATCACCCAAGCTTTCTATCAGGCTGATGTGCTACCTACCCATGCAGACAACTGTGCGTATGTCTAGGTCATTCTGCATCTTTCTCTTGAACCAGATCAGAAGGAGTGCACAGTCCACATAATGGAAATGAAGAGCCTGTATCTGTTCAGGTCTGTCAAGTGCGGAGCCTTAAGAATGTTGCTGTGATCGACAGCAGAACTGCAATTGATGTTTTACTGCAGGGGAAATGGCCATTATCGAAAGTATTTCAGTCCTCAGTGGGCCAGTGGCAGAACGAAGAAATGTCATAAAGACCCAGCACCTTCAGGCAGCGGAGCACCAGTATAATTGCAGCATTTAGTTCAACAACCTTCAGAGGTTTACGGCTTCTAATTTAACAGTTTCAGCTTTTAAGAAGGGAGAAAATATGTAGAAGCTGCCAAGTGAGGTATAAGCTGATGATAGATCAGGCTGGCAGGAGAATGAGTCTTTTCCTTTGAAGTGGTCCGGAAGAGGAGACAGCATTCAAAGCTGGAACTTCAAAGAATACCCAGGGCGCATACTTCACATAACCATCCCTCACGAATCTTTGCCCTGCCCTCAAAGGAAAGATTCCTCCAATGCTGTAATAATTACAGCTGACTGACAGGATGGGAAGAGAGGTCTCCTTATCACAGGCAACAAATCCTTAGATGTCAGGCGCCGATTGACACGTCAGTTTGAAAGCATTGGGGGCCCTTCCCTCCATATTTAGAAAATAAAAAGAAATAAAGCACCCGGTGGCTCTCCAATGCCCAAATTAAACCTCTGGTCCTTAGGGCAAAGGAATCACCTGTGTATGTGTCAGACGGTGGACACATCACAACCCAGTGGGGAATCAGACGAAGGTGCTGCTTGAGTGAATTGGTGCCACCATGCTGAAACCTCACCGGGGCTGTTTTAGTGCTCATTTTAATTCTATTTATTATTGTTGTTTTTATTCTAATGACTTTGGTTGCCTCTGACATAAAGACAGGAGGTACATCTTTTCCTAAATCATCAAGATAAATCAATAAATGTCCTCCTGAGTACAATCGACTTTCTCCTGATTCTCCACTTGATGCAACATTACATGCATGCAAACCCACAAACAGACATGTGGCAAGATGAAGAGAACCCATCAAGTTCAAAAGCTCACTTTTGAGCTTTCATCCTATGTACACCTGCCTGTAATAAAGCACCA
Source organism: Tiliqua scincoides (assembly GCF_035046505.1). Lineage (NCBI taxonomy): Eukaryota > Metazoa > Chordata > Lepidosauria > Squamata > Scincidae > Tiliqua > Tiliqua scincoides. The sequence continues at coordinate 170,898,918 of NC_089821.1, read as the reverse complement.
CTGAAATTAATGGGTCTTACTTCCAAGTAAATGGGTGAAAGATTCCACCTGGCTTCCTCCTTGCCACACTATTTTTTTTCTCCTGTATGTAGGGAATTCTCCCTCCCCCAAATTAGAAAGAGCACTGAAATATTTATTCCTCACCTGCAGCCAGAAGTGATACAGTCTTGGAAAAGGTTCCTCCACTGGTAATGGTATAAACTGATAGGGACAGTTTATATCTTTTGGAAAACACAGATGATTGTTCCATAACCCAGGACACAATCCTAACCCCTTATGTCAGTGCTTTCCAGCACTGGCATAGCGGTGCCAATGGGACATGTGCTGCATCCTGCAGTTGGGTGTCACTCACGGAGGCCTCCTTAAAGTAAGGGAATGCTTTTTCCCTTACCTCAGAATTGCATTGCCCTTATGTCAGTACTGGAAAGCACTGACATAAGGGGTTAGGATTGCACCCTTATTCATTCAATTGTAAGCAAACTGCCTTTGTATCCAAAGGATATAATGATGGACTGTAAACGGTTTGCCTCTTAATGGAGAATATGAAGGTGCCTGAACCTAGGAAAACTAGTCCCTAGGTCAATTTAATTTTTATGGTATAAAGATTAAAAACAGCAAAAGGCAATCTGGATAATGGAAGATTTTGCAATGTAGCAGTTTCAGTGGTGTCCACCATACAATTAGAAGCCAGAGTCATTTGCGGCAGGTTTGTTACAAGAAACTAGTGTACAGTTTTGGCTGGTGTGATGGCAGTGATAAACCCCAGGCTTCTCGTGAACAACTCTCACCTCCCCAATGCTCGTCGCAAACAGTGAACAGGATGGTTTTGTTGGCTAGACCTGGAAACACGCGGCTGCACTCCATGACAGCCGCCTGGGGGATCATGATAACACAGGACACAATCCAGATCATGACAATGCTGTTTCTCGCCCGCTTGGCTGTGCTTTTAAACCTCAAAGGATGACAAATCGCATACCATCGATCCAGCGCAATGCAGCTGAGAGTTAGAACCGAAACAGAGACTGACACAGTCTATGGGAAAAGAAACATTTGTCAACACAGTAGATGTACAGATGTAAAAACTCTTAACCACGAGGGCAAAATATGTCTTTTGCTTAGAGCTTTCATGTTCATCTTTCTTTTATGGCATGAGTTGCAGTTCAGAGAAGTAACCTTGTTTCCTGACCTGCTGTTTATGAAAAGGAGGCTCCCTAATTTTGCTAAACTGGGTCCCATCACTTTTATGGCATTTCTTTGTATGAACTTCCATTCCAATCACCACGGGAATCTGCACCACATAGTAGCACTGCTGGCTTGATCGCATATTCTGAATCAGGGCCAATGGAACAAAGGAGTCATAGAGAATGGGGGACAAAACTATACATTACACATTAATACATAGGTTGGCCCGGCATTTTTAAAAAAAAAGTTAATTAGAAACCACTGGGAAGGGAATCGGTACCAGGAAACGAGTATTTAAACCTTCCTGATGCATCATGGCCCCAATGAAAATCACATCCCCAAATCAGCTATCATGGAAAGCTTCCATTTGGGATGCTGATCCCACCACGGCTATTTAATGAAATAAAAATAAACAAATGAATGAATGTTGGGCCAGATTGTATTTAACAGAAAATGTAGCTTAGCCTTAGACTTGCAGTGTTGGATTCTCAAGGACCACCGAGAATGCTTTCTCAGTGCCACCGCTGCCGTAAACTATTCTGGGTGCCTAAACCCCAGATGGGATTATTAAAAACTCCTTATAAGTTTGTCATCCACACTGGGCTCTGTTTTCTTCTGATCCATGCCAGACAAAATCAAAGCCAAACCATTATAATATGCAGAAAAATGGACAAAATCATTAAGGAGAAACAGAAAGAGGAATTCTCTGGTTTAACACTTACCTCTTTCCAAACTAATGTTTTACAGATGAAAAGTTATTATGGTATCTATTTGACTTTTCAGTACATTCAGCTGTCTTTGAATTGGACTACATCAAACTGAAGTTTATTACTTGTTTGTTTATCTATGTTCCGTTCTTCTTATGCTGTCATTTGTACTTTATGTTAACCTGACAGCGAAAGCTTAGGAACATATTTACTTTGGGTGGCATCCAGAGTAACACTTCTGTAAACACAAGCACACTCTGTGAACTCAAATGCCCTTGGAGAATGGAAGGAGCATGCCACTTGTGCAAGAACTCTTCACACGAGCAGAATACTTACTGTGGATGCCACCCTTTGAATTTGGGCCTGAAGGAACATTTTTTTTATATCACACTATTGAAAGTGTAAAAGTAATTCTCTTTCTTACATGATGCAATAATTTAAATATGAAATAGCTTCTCTGTTACAGACCCTGCTACATTCCTCTCTTTAAATAAAAAGCAAAAGCCAAAATGTAATTTAAAGGTGAAAAATGTTACCTGCAAATAAGGGATCACCTTGCAGAGACTTTCCCCAAGAAACCAGGTCTCTGTGATGTCTACCACTAAAGTTGCTGGAAGACAGGTGATGGTGACAAGGACATCAGCCAAGGAGAGGTTGACTATGAAGTAGTTGGTTACTGTCCTCATGTGATGATTTTTCCACACTGCAACACAAACTGAATTTGCAAAGGAAAACTATTTAAGCTGAAAACACACACTAGCAATTTTCTGGGAAAGAGAGTATTAATCAGAGAATATGTGGATTTAATGTAACAGGCAGTACACCTGTATTGGACAAACCTGTCTAGTTACTATGCTCTTTGTATTGTGCAGCGCCAGTCTTGCCATACAGCCAGTGGCATCACTAGGTGGTGCATGGGGTGTGGGCCACACCAGGTGACGTGCATGGGTGGGCTGATATTGCTACTGGCCAAAATGTTTATTTCTTGGTATTTTTGAACAATACTATCATGTTATATATCATTCAATGCGTAATTTCGTGCAGAATGCAGTGAAACAAACCATGTTGAAACATCTATATTCTATCAAAAGTTATATCCAAACAACCAGTGGGGTGAGGGGATGGTGCATCACCACGCCCACTGCCCAGGGCATTGCCCTGCCCACAGGATGGTAGAAGGTCCATCATGAGGATGATGTGCTGGCCTCCTCCACCGAATGACACCAACCCTAGTGACACCATAGAATATAGGCAAACCAAGTAACAGACCTGATCTGCCCTTCTCACTACACTCATCACTGCCCCATTCTGTTCACCCTTCCCATATTCCACCCTTCTCTGCCCTGTTCAACCCTCCCCACCTCTCTTCATGGGCTGACCTGCTCTGGCAGGTGTCTGTGGGCCCACAGCCTCTGAGAGGAATTTTATCATGGGGTATAAAGTTTTTTGGGGGCCCCTTTCCAAAGGGGGAAGGGTGAAACTGTGGAGGAGGGTGGTGACAGGCGAGCAGAATGGGGGCAGGGAAGGGCGAAACAGGGTGGGGGGGAGGGTGGCTATGCTAGAAAAGTCTTTGGAGCCCAGGCCTACCCAACCAGGTGGCATTGGCAGCTAGATACAGTACTACGGAAAACCAAACACACTTCTAAGTCTCTCTACAACCTTTTGAATAGAAGACCATGTAGAAAATTAGCATATTTAGGCTCACATTAGAATGGAAAGTGTCCTGTACATACCAAAATGTGCTTCTGCAGCAGCTGTAGTCTTGCAGCTGTGTCCCTGAGCTCCTACCCATTCTTTCATGGTTAGCAGATCCACAAGCCAAGGAGCTACTATAGCAGGTCATTTTCCTCCCAGATTTGACACTGTGTGAAGGAGTGTCATGTAGGCATTCCTCGACCCAGCTTATATGGCTGGCCAGTAGCTGCAGCCAAAAACTCGTGGTAGTGTCCCTAGCATCCTGCGCGGGTAACAAGTCTGAGTAGAGAGGAATATGTAGGTTCTAAAGAAATTTCTGTGCTCTGCTTCTTTGGCTCCAGGACCCACTTTTGTCCTTGGCCTGGATGCAAATTACCCCCTTTACGCCCCCTCTCTCCTAGGCCCTGTGTGGGCTCACCAGCATGCAGATGGTCGCTGGGGCCTTCTCGCTTGTAGGCACCTGCGCTTGTCAACAGAGGCTGCTTTATGACGTAGTAAAGCAGCCTCCACCAATACAATGCTAGTTATACCAGTGGTGGGGTAGGATTGGGACATTTAAGAAGGAATGACTGTATTTTTGGAGGAGGTACACAATGGCAGTATTGTTGCATCCTATTGGCTGGGTGAGATCCCCAGCATTCTAAGTGACATGATACCCTACATAAACACAAATATTCTTTAAAAAACAGGCAACAAAAATGAAAATGAGAAAACTGTATCTTGGGCAATACTTGGTTACTGAATATACAATGCATATGTTCAAGCAACTTATATCCAAGGAAATGCTTCTGAGAAGCTCACAAGCCAGAAACGAAGACAGCATGCCTCCAGCTGGTATTCCAAAGCAGGCTGCCGCATATATCCTATTTTAGTTGTGCACAGATCGGAAAAGAACATTGTCTAGAGTAGTAGCTAACATCTATTGCCAGGAGACATGCTTGACAAGCAGTTATAAGGCCCCAAAAGTTACGATCTTCAGTTTTCATGCTCCAAAAGAGTTTTGAAGACCAGGTAGAAACAGGTCCACTTTTTTCCAGATTAATATTTCCTTTTGTTATTTCACAAGCACAAAAAGTAAAGCCGGATGGAAAGCAGATGTTGCTCTCAGATTCTAAGATGATGGCAGTCTCCTAAAGCCTGATCTCAGAGGTTCAAGTCCACGTGTTTAAACTAGCAAATGTTTCGCACCAATCTGCATCTTTTGATTTTTGCCAACATGTTTAGACATGATCTGACAATGAGCTCACCTAACATAAGAACATAAGAACATAAGAACAGCCCCACTGGATCAGGCCATAGGCCCATCTAGTCCAGCTTCCTGTATCTCACAGCGGCCCACCAAATGCCCCAGGGAGCACACCAGATAACAAGAGACCTCGTCCTGGTGCTCTCCCCTACATCTGGCATTCTGACTTAACCCATTCCTAAAATCAGGAGGTTGCGCATACACATCATGGCTTGTACCCCATAATGGATTTTTCCTCCAGAAACTCGTCCAATCCCCTTTTAAAGGCGTCTAGGCTAGACGCCAGCACCACATCCTGTGGCAAGGAGTTCCACAGACTGACCACACGCTGAGTAAAGAAATATTTTCTTTTGTCTGTCCTAACCCGCCCAACACTCAATTTTAGTGGATGTCCCCTGGTTCTGGTATTATGTGAGAGTGTAAAGAGCATCTCCCTATCTACTCTGTCCATCCCCTGCATAATTTTGTATGTCTCAATCATGTCCCCCCTCAAGCGTCTCTTTTCTAGGCTGAAGAGGCCCAAACGCCGTAGCCTTTCCTCATAAGGAAGGTGCCCCAGCCCCGTAATCAGCTTAGTCGCTCTCTTTTGCACCTTTTCCATTTCCACTATGTCTTTTTTGAGATGCGGCGACCAGAACTGGACACAATACTCCAGGTGTGGCCTTACCATCGATTTGTACAACGGCATTATAATATTAGCCGTTTTGTTCTCAATACCCTTCCTAATGATCCCAAGCATAGAATTGGCCTTCTTCACTGCCGCCGCACATTGGGTCGACACTTTCATTGGGTCGACACCTAAAACTACTAATGTACCATTTTATGACTTGGAAAATATGGTTCCAAGTGGCTGCAGTTCATTCCTTTTGCCACAATGTGTCAGTCAATCCTTGGACGGAAACTGAAATGCATCCCCATTCTGCTTGGCTTCCTTCTTAGTGGATGATAGTGTTTTGTCTCTGGCCAAGTCTTTTCCAGTACAAAAGCAGATAACTCTAAGAGCAGGCCTTATGACTGGGTTTTCACCACATAAACCATATATTTGTGACATACCAGAAAACATCCCGATTACCCTTTCCCCACACTCCATATTGCCAGAGGCATGTCACTTGCCTGAGGGCGATGTCTACTGATGATGAATCTGCCTTAATAAAAACAATATACCTCTGCTGCAAATATTTGAATTCCCAGGCAGTGTGGGAAGCCAGCGTGGCACCCCTATGATGGACCTCCTTCCATACAGTAGACACGGCAGTGCCCCAGGCAGTGGGCATAATGATGCACCATCACCCCTCCCCTTTTAGTTTTTAGGCTATAACTTTTGATAGAATAGAGATGTTTCAACATGCTTTGTTTCATAGCATTCTGCATGAAATTACATATCAAATGATATATAACTTGATGGTAATGTTCAAAAATACCAAGATTTAAAACATTTTGACCAGTAGTGGTGTCACCCCCCTGTACTTATCATCCAGTGTGGCCCACACCACCTAGCTACTGCTCCACTGCTTCCAGGCGGATGAGTGCTCGATAACGTTGCATGCATGACAGCACTGCCCAGTGTTGTGACAGGGATTCCCAAACATTTTTCAGACAACCACCCATACGTTCATCCACAGCGCCCCAAGCATTATTCAGGATAGCAGTTTGCGTGACCCATTAAGGAAGACAACTTTTATTATATAACAATAACTTTCAAAATGGTAACAATTGATGGCACATTTATTCAAAATCCAATGAAGACTTTTGATTTTGAAACTTGATACGGTGATACCAGATTTTTAAAGTCTGATCATCATCTGGCAAGAATCTAGGATACCACATTTAGTAACGACTTCACTGTTCAGTAAATTCTTAATCCAATTGGTGAGCTTGAAGACATGGTACCACTTTCCCAATGTCTGGTTTAAAGTCACTTAGCAGGAGACTTAAATCACCATGTTTCATAATTGGAGTCAATTTCTTTGCTTGGAGAGAAGTTGGGTGACCACACTAAAACCACATTCTACCAAACATGATATTGGAAATGCAACAAGGAGTTTTTTAACCACTGTCCATAATGCAGGATAGCGATCAGAAATTTCCTTCTGTAACCAAAACTCTTGGTATTATTGTTTTTGCTTTTGCTCAGTGACATTTTGTAGCTCACTTAGCTCTTCTTCCACCACCCCAACTTCCTCAGAATCTGAAAATAAATTTATCACCCAATCTGGAATTTCTACTGAAAGAAGAACCTCAAATCTCTAGACTTATCTTCATGCAACATATTCAAATGATCACAAAAAAGTTGGAGAGCATTAGCTTGTATCCTACTGTTGCCCATGTACTCCCCAATGAACATGTGAGACAGTGATATGGATGAGATGGGCCATTTTTATCAACACAAGGACAGCTGGAAACAAATGGATTGTCTGTAAGAGTAGGGGTTGATTAAATGGAAGGGGTGGCAGTTGATTGCCTAACCCCCAGACTGGGTATTCCCATCCTGACTCTCAGCTGTGCTCCCATCCAGGACAGCACACATCATTGTCAACCCCAGAAAGGGCAGAGGCAGCTGTACTGCACAAGCCAGCCCTGAGTTGAGAAGCCTTTGAGGAAGCCTCTATCATCCAGGCCAGGGGATACCCCACCAAACCCTTATGCAAGCAAGCCACTGATGTGGAAATTGGGTTCCTCCTTTGCTGATCTCTGGGTGCACATCAAGTGCTAACTTCAGCCTTTATGCCTGCAGTAACCTGCACAACAGTGACCAAGGCATGTAAAAGAAAAGGAGAGAGAGAGGGAGAGAGAGAGAGAGAGAAACAACCACACTCAACCCATGTACAACCTGAGCTATGCAAAAAATTGCCTGCCAAAGGCCAATCAGGTAGGCAGGAAAAGGTTCTACCCAGCACATAATGGTGACCAAATAGTCCCAAACCATAACCACAGGAGGGTGGGCAGGAATCCAGAGTGCAGGCAGAATGGATGCTGAGTTAGGCTGCAAATGCTGGCCAAATCCCACCTCCCCTTGCAGGTCACCCAATGGTGGAAGCCCCCATCTCATGGGTTGGGAAGCCGGGCAGAGGTGATCCTCACATGACTAGCACCACAGGGACTGGGATTCTTTTCTAGTTCAGAAATTGATGTAGCTTGCAACACCCTATATTTCACCTGAATAGAATTAACTTTGAAGTAATGTAGGGCTGGCCAATTTGGCCTTCATTAAATTCACTTCATTTCCTTGTAACTACAAATCCATTTCATTTAACTTTGCAAATAGTTCTGATAAACAAGCAATGTCGTGCCTGATTTCTTTGAGCTCATCACAGAACAAAGCGTTTGTGACTTCAGAAAAAGTCCTAAACAAAAAGGTCATAAAAGCATTTCACACGGGGGCCATTGGATAGCCAATGAACTTCAGTATGAAACAGCAAATACTCAAAATCTTAGAGCTCAATCCTATGCATGTCAACTTAGAAGTAAGTCTCATTGCAGTCAATGGGATTCCTCCCTGGTAAAAATGAATAGGATTGTAGCCTTAAATGTTCTCAGCTCAAAAGAGCATAGGAGCATAATTTTATTCACTTCAGTAATGACAGTGTGTAATGACCTGTGTAGGCGATCACTGAGGTTTGTTGCTGTCTGATGTTGACAACAAATGACACAGAGTATGGTAAAGACATTTGGCACTACTTTTTTTCAAGTAAGCCGCACACCCATGGTAGAGACCAGTCATTGATGTTATTCCATCAGCTTCACAAGCAAGTATGGTAGTAAGCGGAATTCCCTGTCTTTGAAGAACATCTCAACAGCACAAAATACTGAATCCCCTTTATATAGTATCCGTTCTTAGTTGCCTTGCAAGTAGCAACCTTTGAGTCAAACTGTTGTCTTTTATAAAGTACACTTAAGCCAGAAGCAAAGATTCAATGCCTGGCAATGTTGACTCATCCAGCAGTAATGCAAATTATGTTGTCCTTCGTATGCTATAAAATGTATCTTCTGCATCATTAGTCATTTCATCTCTGCATCTTTGGATTGAATTGCTGCTGAGAGGAATCATCTTAATTATATCATGTGGTGACTTATGAAAACAGGACTCAGAACCTCATTTACTGCTGGTATTGGTATAAATCCATACTTCAGATATTCCCAACAATATTGTATAAATTTCTTTTTTGATTTTGCTGCTTCTGCCATTTCTATTCAATGTCAAAAATACAAAAACACACACGGTGATGACAGTTTCTCAAAACATGATATACTCGTCTGAGCTCTGTTGGTGTATTTATTTTATTTATTTATTTTTCACATTTTTATACCACCCTTTCTCCAAAAAGCTCAAGGTAGTATACACAGCTGCTCCCCTCCTTTTGCACTCACAACAACCCTGTGAGGTAGGTGAGGCTGAGAGAGAGTAACTGGCCCAAGTTCACCTTAAGAAAGCTTAGTGGCTGAGGGGAAATTTGAACCTGGATCTTCCAGGTCTAAGTCCACCTCCCAAACCACTACACCACCCTAGCCCTGGTATTACTTACTCATAATTCTGACAGTTTCCACCATATTTCAGTACTATGCAGAGGCAGAAACTTGGACTGCCAATTGCCTGCATGGCGAGATATCCCCACCATCTTCAGCACCCCATGCTGCCCCTTGTCTCGTAGCTCCCCCCCAAGTAATTCTACCACTCTCCACTTTGGGAACCATTGGTTTAGACCAGGGGTGCCCAAACCCCGGCCCTGGGGCCACATGCGGCCCTCGAGGCCTCTCAATGTGGCCCTCAGGGAGACCCCAGTCTCCAATGAGCCTCTGGCGCTCTGGAGATTTGTTGGAGCCTGCACTGGCCTGATGCAAATGCTCTCAGCGTGAGGGTGACTGTTTGACCTCTCGCATGAGCTGTGGGACAAGGGCTTCCTCCACTGCTTGCTGTTTCACATCTGTGATGCCCTAGCAGCAGCAAAGGAAAGGCCAGCCTTGCTTTGTGCAAAGCCTTTTATAGGCCTTGAGCTATTGGAAGACCTTCATTCATTCATACAAGTTCATCTTTAATATATTCATTTATGTATAATGTAAATTATTCAAATTTGAAATGTAAATTAATTCTTTTTCCCCCCTGGCCCCTAATACAGTGTCAGAGAGACAATGTGGCCCTCCTGCCAAAAACTTTGGACACCCCTGGTTTAGACCCATGGGATAGTCATCAATAAGCCTGTGCTTATTGCATTTATTCCCTGCTTTTATATACTTCTGCCAAGGCATTTAATTTCAGGAAAACAACATGAGCAAGAACCTCAAAAAAAGGTTATAAGACAGTGTTCAATACATCCTCCTTTCTTTAACTCCTGATGGAATAAAAGCCATCCACAGCTATCTCCCTGCCAAGAGCTGGCTGAATTATATTTAAACAAGGTAAAAAACAAATCTAAACAACAAAGTGCATTCCAGTGAGAAAGGAAGTGAATCATTTTGATATGTGCTGATTGAAAACATGATGTATTCCAACCACAGCTAAGTTAGAAGTCAACAGGGACTACAGACATAACAGATCTTACTTTCCAAAATGTTGAAAGAATCAAGATCCAGTTTAACAAAGATCATAAAAGCACACTGGCAGAGTCTCCTCAAGAATAATTTTATGAGAACTGTAAATCTTGATGGAGAGAGAGAGAGAGAGAGAGAGAGAGAGAGAGAGAGAGAGAGGCGCATGCATGTGTCTTCACAGTGTTAATGGTGATTCACCACATCTGTATAAGAAGACAGGATAGCAATTGGTGTTACAGATAAGACAGAATAGCAAGGCTGCGTGAGGATCTCCTCTCTCACCACATCAATAAAACACAGTGCAGAATACAAATTATAGGCTATTGTACCTTGTGGCTTGCTTCACCATGAGGGCATTGCATCCTGTTTCCTAAGTGCTATAATTTGTTAGTATCCACTGTGAGGAACAAGTATGATTGGAAGAGGAAGAGAATACACTACCTCTTTCCGTTCACGTGCTAATGATGGGAATGTGTGGTCAGAGGCATAGCTAATGATCGTGTAGCCCGGTGCCAAGTTCAAAATGATGCCCTGGAAGTGATGACACAGCCAGAAGTGACATCACACTTGGACTTTTAAAAAAGTGAAAACTGGGGAAAAAACTTGCCTCCTCTACCCAGAAGCTCGCCACCCACTTGATCTGCCACCACCCCCCGTCAGTGGCATAGCTAATGCATCTACCTGTTACCTAGGGTTATAGAAGATTTTGTGCCTCCCCCACAAGAAAATAAAATTTAATTAAGTAAACTAAAAGTGTGCCCCTTATTGGTTAGAGACATTGTGCTGGGCTGAAGAGGGACAGTTATTCTCCCTCTGTTAAATATAAGAGGAGTATCACTTGAAAAAGTGCCTCTTTACCCAGTTAGCAGGGTAACTGTATTATGATACATGGAAATGAGAGCTGACTCATATTAACACCTTTTTGGTTCCATGCTGTATCATAATAACATCTCAACTGGCTTTCAGAACAATCAGTCTCATAGGCCAGTTTTGAGTTAAGAAAATCCACTTTCTGTTCCATAATGCAGTTGTGTTTTCATTTTCTGGTTAATTGGCCATAACTTTTGATAGAATACAGATATTCCAATGAGGTTTGTTGCATTGCATTCTGCATTAAATTACCTTTCCAATGATATATAACATGATGGTATTATTCATACATACTAAATTTTTTTCACAATTTTGGCCACTGGTGTCAATCGCAGCTTGTTGCCCCCCTAAAGCTTGTTGCCCTGTGCGACTGCTACCCCTGCACTCCCTTAGCTATGCTACTGTGTGTGGTAAGTCCTTACATCAGAGTGATCATGTCAGAAAATGACAAAAAGAGAGAAAAGATGAATTGATGACCCAAAGTCTAGTTGAAGTGTATTCTCAGTGCCACAGAAATGCTGTGGATCTCGTGAGCATCATTAGTTGTTTGATTTTCTCTGTAAACCGCTTTGTGAACTTTTCACTGAAAAGCAGTATAGAAATGCTGTTAATTAATATTAAGAATAATGCCAAGTCCAGCTAAAGAACCAGCAGCTGTGTCATCAGAAGTAATCTCCAGGAAGTACAGCACAGGAGAGCTCTGTGACAGGTCAGGAGCATGCAGACAGTTATTTTTCTAAGGGCACAATCCTAACCAGGTCTATTGTGTTCAATGGGACTTACTCGCAGGAAAGTGAGGTTAGGATTGCAGCCTTACACGCTCTTCTGTCCCACCCTTTTGACTTTCATTTTAAGAAGATCAAAGCAAGCCTTCTGCATCATTACTAATTATCTTGATGGAAAATCAGAGGCCATGAATTTTATTTGCCTGGAATATTGAAATGGGAAGGTTTCAATTAGAAGTACAAAGGGAGCCCATCGAGAGAGAAAATACAGCACCCACAGTAGATTGGCAGCTTTAATTGATTATCGTTACAGCAACCACCTGTGGGTATTGTATTCGGCCTGGGTCATTCTCATAAGCAATACTGTAGCAACAGATGCTAGCATAAGCTTTCTCTTGTCTCTATTTTCTTTAAAGAAGACCTGTAGCTCAGTGGTAGAGCACCTGCCATGCATGGAGAGGGCATCACGTTCAATCCCTGGTTTCTCCAGGTAAGGCTGGGCAAGACTCTCCCCCCCCCACCACCTGCTGCAACCCATCTGGAAGCCACTCCCAATCAGTGTTAACAATGCTGGACCAGATCAGGGGTGCTCAAACTTTTTGGTAGGGGGGCCACATCATCTCTCTGACACTGTGTCGGGGGCCAGGAAAAAAAGCATTTATTTACATTTCAAATTTAAATAAATTTACATAAATGAATATATTAGAGACGGAAATATATTTCTCACATTACCTTCCCACTATAAAAGGCCCTGCGCGCCCACTGGGCTCATCTTTCCTTCACTGCCACTGAGCTCAGCGGCAGCGAGGGAAAGCAAGGCACAGAGCTTGTGCAGCGAGCCAGTGCGAGCTGGGGTGAGGGCTGAGTGCCCACAGGAGATGGGGGGACCCCTGGGGGCCGAATCGGAACCTGCAGCAGGCCACAAGTGGCCCGCGGACCGGGATTTGGGCACCTTTTCAGCCACACTAGACGCTGTTCCAGAACCACCTTTCAGAGCGCGATACCATAGTCTTTCGAGACTGAAGGTTGCCAACTACTGAGGCTAGATAAACCAATGGCTTGCCTCATTATAGAGCAGCTTCCTACATTCCTAGGAGTTTCCTCTATTCCAGTGGTTTCCAACCTTTATGAGCCAGTGAACACAATGCTGCTGTGGATGGTCTAGTTCAGGGGTGTCAAACTCATTTCATACAGCAGGCTGGATAGCAATCTTGATGCTTGCTGATGGCCGGAAGTGATGTCATTAGGCAGGAAGCGATGTCATTAAACAAAACTAAAAATAAGCACTGTTCTCAGGTAGGAACTCATTAGCTGCAAATGACGGAAGAGAATATATACATCTTGATAATATTTCAAGATAGGGGAGAGCCCAATTATCATGCAGGTCACCCTTTCAGCTATGACACCTCAGCATTGTTCAGCAACTGAGAGTCCGAGGGCCAGATAAAAAGCTTCTGTGAACCATATCCAGCCCCTGGGCCTTATGTTTGACACCCCTGGTCCAGTCTGTGCCCTCTCTTGTGGTCCATCTCCCAAGTGCTCCCTTACGGACTATCATAGAGAATGGATCTCCCACGGCTGACACTTCAACCTAAACCAAAGCGAGCTCTGATCTACAGAGGATTTTGCTGAGAAAAGGTCTCCAACTGCCTACTGCAATGGGTCTCAAACTTTGAGGGAGCTTTACTCCCTCAGTAAGCTCTTGCGGGGGGGGGAGCCTAGGGGAGGCGAGGGGGGTGCTTGTGACTTTATGAAGACAGGGCTGCAGCAGGCTGCAGGAGGTGTAGGGAGCCCTGCGCAGCCCTCCCCGAGCCTTGGAACATTCAGAGAAAGTGGGTGTGCGCAGCACCTCCTGCAAAACGGAACTGCTTTGCGCCCGCTTTCTCAGAACTTTCCAAGGCTCAGGGAGCCCTGCAGAGGGCTGCACAGGGCTCCCGCACCTCCTGCAGCCCTGTCTTCATAAAGTAAGTCACAGGCACCCCACTCCCCCCCCCCCGCCCATACAGGTGTGATCCTGGGAATTGCTTCCCTGCCTCTCCCCTTCCTCTGACCCTTAAAGGGAGGGGGGACCTTTACACGAACTGGTGGGTTGCGACCCATCAATTTGAGAACCACTGTTCATGGATTTTAATCCAGTAGGAGCACAATTTTCATACTTGAAATTCCGAAGGGAAAATTGAAAAAAAACAAAAAAACTTGACTGTTTTTGAATGAGAATTAAATAATTACTCATAATTTAACTTTTTGATATTGTGAAAAATGACTCTGCTGATCAAAGGAACTCAAATTAGCATAATATGCCTGTCAGTTTTCATGGCTTGCACCTGTTGTTGACATCCCTTCCTGTTAAATCTTGGCAGGGATCTACTCTGGGTTATCAGATGCTGGGACAAGGCAAGGGTGAGCACTGGCAGGCAAGGGCAGAGGAGACTGAGACAAGTAGATCAGGGCATGAGAATGGGGCCAGTGGCAAGGGCATGGTCAGGGGGAAGCCAGGAGATAGAAAATCCTACACGCTATTCTTCCCTGCCCTTGCTCAGACAGGTAAACTGGCTAGGAGAGCAAGCCTTTAAAGGCCAGGCAAGCTGTGATTAGCCTGTGGGATCAACAGACATTTTCTGGCACCTTTACAGTGCAAGGTCTAGTCTGCCAGGTTTGCAGGAGAGACAAAATTTAGAGACACCTAAAGAGGTGAAGCAGATCTGAGCAGCCCAGTGCTTCACCAGGTTGCCTGGGTTAGGATCTGACCTAAGTGCCGTACACTAGCTCTACCCCCCCCCCGCCCAGCCCCAGGCCACCAACAGGTCCACCCACTGCCCATCCTGCACCCACCCCGAAACACCCCCATTCTGCCCTCCCGCTGCCCTCGCCAGACCCCCTACACTGGCCTCGGGAAGCCAGTGCACACCTACCTACCTGAGTTGGTGGAGGGGCTGTATTTGGTGCATGTCCTTGAGCCGATCCAACCAACACTTGAGGAAGCACAAAGATGCCTTACAGCCCTTGCACTGGCCCAGCACTAGCTCTGGGGGGCACCCACAGTTTTGATATACAGTTCACATTCTTTACTATTTCCATTGTGCATTCAGACCATTAAAAGGCAAATGTGCAACATCATTCATAGAACATATTAAAAGGGCATCTGAGATTCTGGGCAATAAATAAATTGACTCCTGAAATAGAATTTCATTACAAAATATATGCATATATTACCTCATCAATCAGTGCAGAAGGAAGCACGATGTCAAATGGAACGTAATTTGTGCTCTAATGATTTTGGAGAATATTAGTCTACGTAAACATGTTTTTAGAAAAATATGGTTTCAGACCAGGACTAGTGGTCCATATCATTAAATCTCATACAAGTAACAGTTCAAAATTCTAGTCTGGGAAAAGAACATATAACACAGTTACAAAGGGATGTATCTAAAATGGCAGATGGTCACCAAGCTCACAGAGTCTTCAATGCTACCATCTAGTGGTCAAAAAGAAAAACACAGCCAACAGTGATCAAAGGCATTGCTGTTTATTTTTATTTTTTTCATCTTTTCACACTTGCAAGACCTTGGAATCCAGCAAAGATATATATGGCTCACAGGGTTTTCTTCAGAGTGCCAAATGAAGTTGTGTTTTCAATGAGGCAGCAGTGGAAAGGGTAGAGAAAAGGCAGTGGAAAGATTAGCCACCTTGAGTGGTATTGCTGGGTGGCTGACTATTGATTGGACAGTTGGACTTTTTAAACCACAGTGCCTACCTTTAATAATGCATCCCTGAATCTGGATGCTCACATTCACTCACCTCCAATGCCTGTGTTAATGTGGGTGGGGAAAAAGGTGACACAGAGGTGGCCTGGGCCCTCATGACAGGATACCGAATCTGGATTTTTTATTTCTTTCTTGAAAGAGAGCTGAAGTGAGGAACTTAACTGGGGAAGATCCTGCTAGAAAATGAAATGGGATGTGTGTGAATAAACTAAAGAGATATGAATTTGGATCAGGATAAGAAACTGACTGGTTTGCCATTGAAAAAAGAGTGTTTTTCAACAATAAAAGTTTGGTGCTTGGGGGTTTAGATCCCCACATATGCTTGCTTGTGGCCTTGAGCAATTTACTAATTCCATCTAGTCTAACATTGTGTTTCCACCAGTCGCTGACCAAATACCTCTGGGAAGTTACCAGCAGAGTGCAAGGGCACAGAGAGAGAGAGAGAGATCGCTGTGCATGTTGTCTTCCAAGTTGTGTGTTATGTTCTCCATCTTTAAAAAGGGCAAATATCTTCTAGAAAGTATTTTGCATACTTAATTCCTTGATCAAATAATGCATATATACGATACATAACTTGACTCACTTGAATTATCAGCTCTGCAGGGTTTTCTGTTTTCAGTCTGGATTGTGTTGATTTATGATTGATCAGACTGGATGGCTCTACTTTGTGACAAGGGCAAGCAAAAAGGATAAGTGTAAACCCACTTCATGATCTCAACAATTAGGGGGTCCAACTTCCAGATCTATTATGCACTGCCAGGAACTGCCATCTTCTGATTGGTCACTTGCCATTAGGCTCCCCCTCAAAAAGTTCTGTCTCCTGACCAATGGCCTGCTAAGCTGTGCCTTTTGCTCTCTGATGTGGCAAGAACAGCCTTCTCTTTGACAGGCTCTGCTAGTAAAAATGATTGGCAACTTGGTTGACTTGCAGGATCCCCACTTTTTGAGGTACCTGCAGCTGCTGGCCCTATGGGATATTTCTTACAAGGTTACTGGGGAAGAAGAACCATCAGACTGGTAATATATGGGAGGGAGGATAAGCAGGTGTTAATCTCATGCTGCATTTAGACTTGTGGAGTCATTGTGAAACTGTCTTAAAATGAATCCAGAAAACAGACTCTCATGCTCTTACTTTTGTGTTCATGCAATTAGTTTTCCTTTGTTCCCTAACAATGGCCCCAGTTCTGCACTGCAGCACTGCTGAACCCCACCACCAGGGTAGCTTGCCTGTTCAACCTGCGGAGGTCCTCCTTCCTCCCCTCTCCTGCCAGCAGCTTCTCCAGCCACTACAGCAACACCTTGGTCCTCAGTAAAACTTGTGGCAGCCACACAGCAGTCTCCAAAGTCCATTCACCCTTCTGTCCTTTAGTCAGTCCATCAGTAGTCAATCAGCCATTAGTTCCTCAGTCCAGTTCAGTCCAGTCTCTCTCTTTCCTTCCTCAAGCTTTCCTCCTTCTATTACCCACCAAACTCTCCATCAGGTGCTGCTTTTATTCCTTAATAACCTGGTTGCCTCAAGCTCCACATGCTTCTGGAGCACCTATAGCAACATTGGAAAACATGTTATACCATTGAAATTCTAGTTCCAGCGGCAGCACACCTATATAGAATTCTGCCATTAGCCACTTAGAACACCTCTACGTAGAAGGGGGAAAGCAGGATTTAAAGAAATAAATTATACATCTCATGTTAGGTTTGTGTAAGTTGCTTTTTAACTTACTGTCAATTCCTGTTGGCATATGTAGTCCCAAAGACATGTGGAGTGGAGAACATGGTTGAAAGTGGAAAAGATTTTGTTACAGGTAGGATGAACCATTTGCTTGTTTTGAGGATTGCACTTATATCATTGTGTTTTTTTAAATAGTAATTCCTTTTTAAAAATAGCATCAGATCAGCAAACTTCTAGTAATGGGGATGTTTCAAATGATAAACCTCATCTTTTACTCAGAAGACAATTATTTCACATTTAAATGTTTAAGAGCCCTTGAGTAAATGTTTTCCAGCCCAAGTGACATTTTTTTTAATTTGTCAATTACCGGTAGTTCTATAACTTTATCCATAATCACCCGGTGGGTCTAACTTTTCAGATGCTATCCCCCAAAATAATGGTTCAGGTGTGGATCAGTCATATTCCTAAATCAGCTCGTTCAATTCACCCAATGTTTGAATCCCTTCTCAAATTATCCATGTCATTTCTCTTAAGTACCCCATCTTCCCATTTCCCTGTGCTCTGGCCAAAGAACAATCCTACTTAAACTAACGTGCTTACTCATTCTTCATATCCAAAGCAGGAAAATTATGAAAAGGTTAAATTTTGGTGAGGGTATTATGTTCCATCTTACATGCAGTTGCATGATGTTTAACATATATTTTTCCCTTCCTCAAATCACAATAACCATATGTATACAATGAGTAGAATATTGGAGATATTAGAGCCAGAGATTTCTATCACCTGTTTTATATCACTGTAAATAACTTCAGTAAATTACAGCTGGTACATGGCTACTAGTAAAACCCATCAATTTATATTTTACATTTAAGCTCTGCCAATTTGGCTCAGCTTATCTGAAAGAATATAAAGATCAGAGTCTATGAGGACCATTGATATAAAGCTTTGTGAGAGGCAGATGTCAGCTCTGCAAGGGTAAATTGTCATTCACAATTTCATTTCACATTCTGGCACTATGAATGAAGCTAGAAAGAGTCATTCAGAATTCTAATCCCGTGAATGGAACCTCAGGGAAAACTCTCAATCTGAATTCTATGAATGGAACCAGAAGATTTCAGCACCTCTCCTTAATGGATAGCGACCAAATAACCCATTACTTTGTTACTTAAAACAACTCATCACTCAAAGCATTGTTGAAACCATTATGGTTTATTTCTATTTAATATATTTAAGATCTGGGTGTCCTTTGCCTTTTACCTATTTGCTATCTATGAACATACTTTGTAATGTTGTATTCCTAGAATACTTAACTTGGGAGTTGCAGGGAAATCAGTGCAACTTACACTCAAGTAAATATGATTATGATCAGGGTATAAATTAATTTATGGCAAAACAAGCTTCTGCAATACGAATTTATAACAAAGCAGCAGAGCATAAGCAAGTATTTCAGGTATCAAAATCCTTGGAATTAACAGAAATGAACAGATTCACATTAATAATAATATGATGCTACAATCTAACCTTCTGCACTAATGGGGGAAAAAAATCATGTTGACAAATTCCAACATTACATTTAGGTTGTGCTATTGTTTAAATGGCACAACCTATCTGTATGTAACCCATGTTGATAAAGAATACATGCGTAGGCATATAACAAGCAGGCAAATATACTTTCGTACTTACCCAGAATGATTCCAATGAGAGCCACAAAAAACACAATAATATATCCAGCAATCAGAACCCACTCATATTGTTTGGGATGCAAATATTCTCTCCAAAGGAACTGCAAAAATTCCTCATCATCATAGTCTGCAGAGGGGTTCCCAAAAGGCTCTTGAGTTCCATTCAGCTCATTATTAGAAGACCAATTCCTACAAGATGGGAAGCCATCCTCCAGCCGGGTGACAGACATAATCTGTTACACTCCAGGTCTAAATTCCAGCCTTCCAGTAGTTCAAGTCTTCCTGAAGCCCTCCCCTGTATACTTGTAGCTTGTACTGAAACAAGTGTGCAGCAGAGCAGAGAGAGGTTGGAAAGTGATGGGGAAACAGCCGAGGTGAACAGCAACTTCTCCCAGCTTTCATTAGGATTTCCCAATGGCAAGACATGCAGCAGCTCCAGAAGAGAGCAGAAACACTCAGAGGCTGCAGTGATACAGAAGCCAAAAGCAGCACGTGCTTACCAGCTCTTCATTCAGCCACAGTGTGTGCAAAGCACATTCTTGCAGTTACAAGCAGAACAAACACACAGGCTATCAGGAGCACCTATACCTGTCATGAAGTGAGGATTCATAGCAGGGTGTGCCTGTGTGTTTGGGGGGGGGGGTGTTTGTATCCAGTGAGTAGATAAAATTACAGCCAAAGTCTTACTGAATACAGTGAGCTGAGTAAAACAAATCAGCTTCCTCTCATGGACAAAACAGGTCCTCTCGTGGATTGAGAACTGGTTGGAGGCCAGGAAACAGAGAGTGGGTGTCAATGGGCAATTTTCACAATGGAGAGAGGTGAAAAGCGGTGTGCCCCAAGGATCTTTCCTGGGACCGGTGCTTTTCAACCTCTTCATAAATGACCTGGAGACAGGGTTGAGCAGTGAAGTGGCTAAGTTTGCAGACGACACCAAACTTTTCCAAGTGGTAAAGACCAGAAGTGATTGTGAGGAGCTCCAGAAGGATCTCTCCAGACTGGCAGAATGGGCAGCAAAATGGCAGATGCGCTTCAATGTCAGTAAGTGTAAAGTCATGCACATTGGGGCAAAAAATCAAAACTTTAGATATAGGCTGATGGGTTCTGAGCTGTCTGTGACAGATCAGGAGAGAGATCTTGGGGTGGTGGTGGACAGGTCGATGAAAGTGTCGACCCAATGTGCGGTGGCAGTGAAGAAGGCCAATTCTATGCTTGGGATCATTAGGAAGGGTATTGAGAACAAAACGGTTAGTATTATAATGCCGTTGTACAAATCGATGGTAAGGCCACACCTGGAGTATTGTGTCCAGTTCTGGTCGCCGCATCTCAAAAAAGACATAGTGGAAATGGAAAAGGTGCAAAAGAGAGCGACTAAGATGATTACGGGGCTGGGGCACCTTCCTTATGAGGAAAGGCTACGGCATTTGGGCCTCTTCAGCCTAGAAAAGAGACGCTTGAGGGGGGACATGATTGAGACATACAAAATTATGCAGGGGATGGACAGAGTGGATAGGGAGATGCTCTTTACACTCTCACATAATACCAGAACCAGGGGACATCCATTAAAATTGAGTGTTGGGCGGGTTAGGACAGACAAAAGAAAATATTTCTTTACTCAGCGCGTGGTCGGTCTGTGGAACTCCTTGCCACAGGATGTGGTGCTGGCGTCTAGCCTAGACGCCTTTAAAAGGGGATTGGACGAGTTTCTGGAGGAAAAATCCATTATGGGATACAAGCCATGATGTGTATGCGCAACCTCCTGATTTTAGGAATGGGTTAAGTCAGAATGCCAGATGTAGGGGAGGGCACCAGGATGAGGTCTCTTGTTATCTGGTGTGCTCCCTGGGGCATTTGGTGGGCCGCTGTGAGATACAGGAAGCTGGACTAGATGGGCCTATGGCCTGATCCAGTGGGGCTGTTCTTATGTTCTTATGTAAATAACATCATTTTCAAACATCTCTACAGATAGAGGTATACAGTCAAATCTGTCTACAGTGCTGCATTATATACTGTATTGATTTTACACTTCCAAAAATATCTGTGGATGCTTAGAATAGCTCTTGTTAGCCCCAACATTGTTTTTCTTTCAGACTTGTTGCTCCTTGCTCCCCAACTTTGTTCAGACCAGTAGTCTAGGAGTGAAAAATCAACTGAACATACCATGTGAACAAGCCCTTTGACGACTCAGCAAGATTTGGGAAGGTTTCCAAATGGCTAATGCATAGGGCAGAACATTGGATGCTTCTATTTCACCAAATGGCTGCTTGCCATGTGTATGTTAACACCCTTTCTGAGATACTTGGGGCTAGGAAAGACATTTCCTTTTTGTCAGGTTGTATCCCATATGGTTTCCCACAAGAAATAAACAATCCAGAAATTTTGTTTTTAGATGCAAACTGTTTAAAACAAAAAAACCTGCATTCTTTTACATGCTTACTTGAAAGCCATTTTCGCTGCTGCTGCTGCCCCGCAGCCTGGGCAGCTCAGGATTGGGCTGTTATTCCTTAGGAAGTGCACAAAGGACTGCAATTTAATTACTTTTTTTAAGAAGCAAATTATATAGAAAAGCACATATGGTGGAACAGCACAATAATCAAACATTACAATTCTGGAGATTTGAGAGGTATTTTACCAGATTCCAATAACATGTGAAGGCTAGAACTTTATACCCTAATGTATATCATTTGCAAAATGCCTTAAAACAAGCAGAGATTGTGAAAGAACCCAGATTCATGATTTCATGAGAACATACAGGTCCAGCCTATTTATACACGGATTTTTTTATACACGGATTTGACTCAACACAAATGGACCCTGCAAATGAGAAAGAATGTGCTGATCCCTGGAGAAGGGGAAAAATGCATCCCTTTAAAATCTGTCTTAAAAACTGAACAGTCCTTTAACAACAGCCTCCTTAATGAGAGAGAGAGGGCAGCAGGCTAACAAGCCATCAATCCTTCTCTCTCCTGCAAACCCCTCCCTTCCCCCCAGCACTTGAAAGAAAGGTGATCATTTTGCATTGGTGAAGGAAGGGGCTGAGTGAAGTGCTGATGGATTGTCTTCTTAATGACTCTTATCTTAGAGTCAAAAGGTCAGCAAGGCTGTTTTTCAATCACTGGAGCAAAGAAACTTGGTTTTTTAAATTGATTTGCTTAGTGCGTTTTTTTTTAATCCACGTGAGTGCTTGGAACAGAACCCACGTGAATAATTAGTCTCAACCTATATTAGCTTTCCTGAAGAAACTAGTTGGGTATTCTCCAAAATGGCCTCCCTGAAAGAACACCAAAGGACATCATTTCCATGATGCTGGGAGATCTAGGAGAGTAGTAGCATGTATCTGTTGCAACAGCAACCACAGGACTGTGACACCTTAAAGATTAAAGTAATTTTTTTCTAATATGAGTTTTGTAGGTAATGTCCTGCTTCATCAGACAGATAACATTGTCATTTATCCAACAGTGCAGGTTCTTGCCTATGGCAGCTCATGCTATGATAAATTATATAAGGTGAGATCGATCTCTTTCTCAGTGAAATGTGATGTGTGAAGTTGTCATGAATTGATGTTAGCCACAGGCGAATTCATTCATTCCAGAGTGCAATCCAGCAGTTGCAGACCTATCTGCAAGTAAGATGGTATTACTGCTTTATCTCTCACATTAGACCTAAGTACTGTGTGCAGATAGAAACCTACATGTCTGCAAAAACGGAATGTATTAGGGCCCAATCCTATCCAACTTTCCAGTACCGGTGCTACCATAATGCAGCCCTAAGGTGAGGAAACACCTTGATCTGCCCAATAGCCCTTGATCTGCCCAATAGCCAGACTAAAACAGAGGAGAGAAAACTCTAGGTACTGTGTCCCTGAATAATTAATTCCAAATAAGACACAATCGCAAAATAATATCTGTCTGCTTATAGATAATATTGATCTGTATTCCTGGGCCTAATTAATAAGATCACAATTTACAATAAGAAAATATACACTCACTAAAAGATTCAGGTCCTGCCTAATACAAGCCAAGATACTTTCCTTAGCACAGATAGTGACTAAGGGCCCAATCCTATCCAACTTTCTAGGACTGAGGCAGCTGTGCCAATGGGGCGTGCACTGCATCCTGTGGTGGGATTGCAGTGATGAAGGCCACCTCAAGGTAAGGGAACATTTGTTCCTTTACCTCAAGCTGCACCGCAGCTGCCTCAGTGTTGGAAAGTTGGATAGGACTGAGCCCTAAAATGTCCCAAATCCACAGATTTTGAATTCAATTTCCACAAGTACGTAGAATATCCTTGAATTACTTTTTGCAGTTTACAGGAACTTATTTTCAATTGGTGTGCAATTTATTTTGCTGCACTTGTGACAGGATACTAATATCAATTAAAGTCTGTTTTATTGTATGTTAAAGGGATTGTCTTCATCCCCAGTGGACAAAGATAACCGATTCTAAGTCCCTAATGGCCCCATCCATCTCCCCCCCAGAGAAGTGTTATAGTAAAGACTACATTAATTTCTACAGATGAAAAACAACCTGAAACCCATTCATATAATCTTCTCCCCCCCCCCCAGTCTGTTTTTGAGCAACTAGATTTAATTCCACCATTTAATGGACAAGAAGCTCAGTTTAAGCAGTGTGTCTTGGAACATATAATAACAACAACAACAACAACAACAACAACAACAACAACAGGTATTTATATACCGCCTTTCTTGGTCTTTATTCAAGACTTTATTCAAGGCGGTTTACATAGGCAGGCTTTATTTAAATCCCTTATTAAATAGGGATTTTTACAATTTCAAAGAAGGTTCTTTCTTTCAAGAATGACTACATTCAAGGTGTTTCATTCCGATCTGGCTTCACATTCTGGCCTCCATCCTCCCACGCTCAGAGCAGATGGAATAGCTCTGCTTCAGCTTGTCAGCTGCTCCAAGGTCGCATGGTGCCGGTGGCCTCGAACTGGCGACCTTGTGGATGTTATCTTCAGGCAGACGGAGGCTCTACCCTCTAGACCAGACCTCCTGCCCTATCTAAAGTCCATAAAGCACTAATGAAAAAACATCTGAGCTGACAGGTCACAGTACCCTGGAGGAGCGAATAGTGTAACATGAATCAACAGTATCCAATCATTGAATTTTTAAAATTAGGGCTTACCATCCCTTGAGTATGGTGGGAAATGAACAAACACTTATTTTTTTAAAAATCACACATCGGGCACAGATATCAGATGCCTGCTCCGGTTCTGTCCCTTGCCCCTCACAGGTTAGAGATTTGATTTAAAGCAACTGCCCTCTGAAGGACAAAAAGAAGAGAGAGGAAGGCAGGACAAGCATCATAAAAATCAGATACTGCTCTATTTGAGTAGACCCCCTCCCACACACACACACTCTCTGAACTCTGTTTGGGAGCTGATCTAAAATGTATTTATATTTATTGGAGGGTTCTACTATTGTAAGCCACTTGAAGGTCAAAGACAAAACAGAGGGACGGAAATCTATACAAACATAAATCAATTTGTACTGATGCTTTCATGACTGCACATCCTGTATAAATCAAGCTGGCTGTATAGGGAGCTTCTGTACACCACTTTGCATCTCACCAGTCTTCACAGTCCTGCACTTTCCTGCTATGGAGGTTTGCCATGAAGTCAACCCACCAAGTTAGCTGGGCTTGCTCTCAAGTAAATGTGCTTAGAAATATAGCCATGCAATGTAACCCTATTCAATATTACTTGGAGGTAAGCCCCAAGGATTTGGTCAGCAGAGACGGCCTCTTCAAGATTCTCCCCAAGATTGGATGTCCACCCAGGCTCCTCAGCATCATCAGATCTTTCCACAAGGACATGAAGGGCACTGTTGTCTTCGATGGCTCCACATCAGACCCTTTTGACATCCGAAGCGGAGTGAAGCAGGGCTGTGTTCTTCCACCAACCTTGTTTGGGATTTTCTTCGCTGTCCTGCTGAAGCAGGCCTTTGGAACTGCAACAGAAGGCATCTATCTCCGGACCAGATCAGACGGAAAGCTCTTCAACCTCTCCAGACTGAGAGCAAAATCCAAAGTCCAGCTGAAATGTCTGCGTGACTTCCTCTTTGCCGATGATGCAGCTGTCACTGCCCACTCTGCCAAAGATCTCCAGCAGCTCATGGATCGTTTTAGCAAGGCCTGCCAAGATTTTGGACTGACAATCAGCCTGAAGAAAACACAGGTCATGGTTCAGGATGTGGACTCACCTCCCTGCATTACAATCTCTGAGCATGAACTGGAGGTTGTCCATGACTTTGTGTACCTTGGCTCAACGATCTCCGACACACATTCTCTCGATACCGAGCTAAACAAGCGCATCGGTAAAGCAGCTACCACGTTTTCCAGACTCACAAAGAGAGTCTGGTCCAACAAGAAGCTGACGGAACATACCAAGATCCAGGTCTACAGAGCTTGCGTCCTGAGTACACTTCTGTACTGCAGCGAGTCATGGACTCTTCACTCACAACAGGAGAGGAAACTGAACGCTTTCCACATGCGCTGCCTCCGACACATCCTCGGCATCACCTGGCAGGACAAAGTTCCAAACAACACAGTCCTGGAACGTGCTGGAATCCCTAGCATGTATTCACTGCTGAAACAGAGACGCCTGCGTTGGCTTGGTCATGTCGTGAGAATGGATGATGGCCGGATCCCAAAGGATCTCCTCTATGGAGAACTCGTGCAAGGAAAGCGCCCTACAGGTAGACCACAGCTGCGATACAAGGACATCTGCAAGAGGGATCTGAAGGCCTTAGGGATGGACCTCAACAAGTGGGAAACCCTGGCCTCTGAGCGGCCCGCTTGGAGCAGGCTGTGCAGCATGGCCTTTCCCAGTTTGAAGAGACACTTTGCCAACAGTCTGAGGCTAAGAGGCTAAGAAGGAAGGCCCATAGCCAGGGAGACAGACCAGGGACAGACTGCACTTGCTCCCGGTGTGGAAGGGATTGTCACTCCCGGATTGGCCTTTTCAGCCACACTAGACGCTGTGCCAGAACCACCTTTCAGAGCGCGATACCATAGTCTTTCGAGACTGAAGGTTGCCAATACTATAATACTATGGAGGTAAGCCCCACTGAATTCATTGGGACTCTTACCAGGCCAGGCCTAGGAGGACAGGTCACCTCCATTTCACTTGTTCTTATTCATGCAAACACACAGGTCAACAGCAGCTAAAGTTTGTACTCTTAAATGCCTTGGCAATTAGAAGCCATACAGTCTCATGCAAATAAATGCAGGATGCTTCAGGGGATAGGGAACACACATGAGACAAACAGCCCTCATTGCCAAGTGTCAACAAAGGATACCAGATACAGTAATTGGAATTACAGAACCTGGGAGCCTTGGGTAGCAATCCTAACCAGACTTTCCTGAGAGAAAGCCCCATTGAACAAAGTAGGACTTACTTCTGAGTAGACCTAGTTAGGATTGTACCCTTAGTCTGTGTCTATTTGCAGATCTGTTCCACCACAATGTTCCTTCAGTTTTTGCTGTAGAGTTTGTTCATGTGTTTCTCCTGAGCTATGACCGTTTCGTTTACCACCCACTTTCACAAGAGCAGAATCACAATGGGCTGGGCCCCAAATATCTCTTTCCCAATTCTGTTATTCAGAGCCTGGACCTTCACCAATCTTTTCCCACAGCTAGCCAGCTACTACAAAAAATTTTAAAAAAAATTAATTTTGTGTGTAGAATTGGATCCTGCATTTCCATCAGCCCAACATTTCTTTTAATTTCCTTTTGTTACAGAATATAAAAAGTGTAAGACTTTTCCACATGCTGCTTAGGAGAGTGACTAGTTTTCAAGAGAACAGAATTCTCTTTTTAAAGCCTGTTTGGACAAATATCTCATCCAACTAGTCACTAGTGCTACCTGGGCAAAACAAGACAGGTTTTGTTGGTTGTGAAGTGGTCCCAGGAAACAGCCAGTATTTCTTTGATTAAAGTGTACTCTGGAAACTAAAGTGTACTCCAGTTAAGAGAGCAGATTTGTTCCAGATATTAAGAAACAGAGTCAAAGAGGAGCAATGAAGCCAGGGCTGTTTGAGTGATTTCTACCTACATTCTAGGTCAGTGAATAACTACAGTCTACACTGCGTGATGTTCAGTGCCAGAATTGTAACACATTACTCCTTTGGTACATATGAATGCTACCGCTGGTTTCAAAGAACCAGTTATTTGTAGGGTACATGGGTTTATTTTGTAGGGAGGGACATTCAAGTGTTGTTTGTACTGGACATGAGTGTGTCAGAGGCAAGGGGCTCTGAAGTCTGTAGGTTTCAAGGCTTGCTAGGAACCAGACAATAGCCATATTAATGAATCACGATGGAGACAGAAAAAAAATTCACTTTTCTTGATCTGCTGGGTAACAGCAACTCAAAGCCAAGGGTGCAGGCTGCTATTTAAGGAACTATCCAAGCAGACAGAGACATGATTGGGGAATATCTGGCCTATAGTTGCTCATCCCAGCCCCGCCAAAGCCAAAAGCCAGGGAAAGGGGTATATACCCGGCAAGAAGGGAACATGATAAGGCCACAAGGAAAAATCTTCTTGTATTCTGTCTGTAGGTTTAGTCTCAGACTGAGGGAGGATGGAGAAGCCATGGTCAAGGGACTGTTAGCAGACCACCTACTCCAAAACCATAGAAAACAAGTCAGCCCTCACTGGCAGAGGCCAGGACAGAACCAGAAGTCTGAAGATAACCAATGAGCAGGTGGCAGATCCAGAAACCTCCTATCTGGGAGGGAAAGGACTTTTTAAAAAAATCAGTAAAGAGAGTTGTAAAAATAAACTACAGAGTTTGCTGAGATATAAAAATGGCAGCATTCTCAGCATGCAGAGATATGTTGCTAGACATGTGCATACACGTGTATGAAGTGCTGGGTGCATGTCAAGATAGCAAGACTCAGGCTTATTGCAATAAATTTTGAAATGGGTTGATGGCAAAAGGCCTCTGTCCCACAGGCCTGTAAGAGTAAACTTTGGTTTGTCACACCCAATCAGACACATACAAACTCTCTCTCTCTTTCTCTCATATCTGCAAACACTCGTGTTTTTTACATTCTCACTTTATAATTTTAGGTGTGTGCTTAAAACATTTTACCTGTACCACTACAGCTTTGGATTTAAAAACAGACTGTCTGAAGGGGCCCCAGGTACATGCAACAAAAGGCAGAATTCAGAAGAACGTAAGAGGAGCCCTGCTGAATCAGGCCCAAGGCCCATCTAGTCCAGCTTCCTGTATCTCACAGTGGCCCACCAAATGCCTCAGGGAGCACACAAGATTCTTGCATCTTGCTGCCACTCCCCTGGATCTGGCATTCTATTTACCCTCACACCCCCCAAGGAAGACACCAGATTGCATTTGGATTTAATTCAAATGAACTGTGCCAATGGTATGAGTAAACTGCTTAGGCTCACACCATTACACATCCACAATCTGAACTACCTTTCAGCCTTGTGATGAAAATTCATTTCATGAAAGAAGCTCATCTTTTTTGGAGATAGAACAGCTTAGCAACTAATTGCCTGAAATAATGAGATCCTACCTGGAACAACTTTGCTGAATGGCATCAATTAGCTAGAAAGTTCACAGTAATGATGATAAAGGGAGATAGTTCCAGGAATTTTCAGAAGCTGGTTTATACAGACAAAACTAGGAAAGAAACTGCTTGCTACAGTTCTTTGTTTGCAACACAAAACCTTGCCAAAGAAGCCCTCAGCTTCACTAATCTGTAGCACACAAATAGTAATACTGTATTACACAAAGAGTAGATCACTTGGTAAATGTTTCTGGATTATATCACTCAGCTGTGAATTTGTCAGATGGAATCCTCCCTCCCTTTTATTAAACATGAAGCCTACACATAGAAAACTAATTATTACAATGTTGTTTGCAATTAGCATTATCACATGATTTAGTGATATTTTGAAAATCAATAGAAGCTTTTTCTTTCTAGTTAAAGTACAACAAGAGGGAGTGTGATCAGAATTGGAGTTGTGCAGGGGGGGAATATTAAGGGCCCCCTTCCTCTACTGTGATTTTGTTTGATTTTGAATGCCCCCTCCAATGCAACTGATTTTAAAAAGTCAGTGGGGAACATTAGACATTTCTCATACAGGTGCCATGACATGGAACCGTTAGAAGTCACACATACGTGGTTCATTAAACAATGAGATCATTGCAGACAGACAGACAAAAGGAAATGCAATGGTTTCCATTTTTTTAAATTGAAATACAGAAAATTGTGTTACAGGATCATTTCCCGGCACATTCTGAAAGAGGAAAAAAACTGGAGATTAGCGGGCACTGTGAGTCAAGCATTGCTGAAGCTGCCACTACCTATGGAGTCATGGCAAAAAAATGTTTTAAAAAGACAAAAAGCCCCATCAGAGGTATTTGCCCAGACATGAATTCAGGATCACGGTGAGTGGTTAAAGTTGAGACTGCCTTAGAGAGGCTCCACTGCATCCAGAAAATCGCCAAAGGGGAAGTTTTGCTTATTAAAATATTTAATAAATTAATGGTCCCCACGTGACTATTCTGGTGATAACACTTCACAACAATGTAGATACAATAATTACTGTTAAAACAACAGCCCAATCCTATTGTCAGGCTGTGCTGCTAGAGCTCACATTCCATCTGTGCAGGCTGATTTACGGTACTGCAAAATGTGACACACTATAGCATGCTGCCAGCCACACAGCAACAGCCTTCCTAGAGCCTCTGGTGCCTGTAAGTCAGAGGTAGGGGAGGATCCTGAGTAGAGAAGGGGAGGATCTGAGCATTCCATGGGAGGGACCAGGGGCAAGGAAGAAGTGAGGGATGGGTGGATCTAGTGGCAATGGCGCACCCTGGATCTTCTCCCCTTTTTCTAAAACCTCCCTGCCCCTTTTCCCTCCTCAGACATACACCACCAAAAGAGGTGGTGTATGTCTGAGAAGAGTCAGAGATGGCCCCAGGGTTTACACAAGGGTAAGGAAAAATAATTTTTTTGCCCTTGGGTTTCCTATCATCAGATGCAGCATATGCACCCCTTTGGCACAGGTGCATTGGCAGTGTTTGCAGGAGACATAGGCCCAAATCCTAAACAACTTTCCAGCACTGGCATAGCAGTGCCAATGGGACATATGCTGCATCCTGCAGTTGGGTGTCACTCACGGAGGCCTCCTCAAAGTCAGGGAATGTTTGTTCCCTTACCTGGGAGCTGTATTGCCCTTATGTCAGTGCTGGAAAGTGGGTTAGGATTGCTCCTATAGTATCACAAAGAAAGGCCAGAGCAAACCCTTGATCATTATACAAATCCTCTTCTGTCTTGGGATGTGTGGCTCTTTTTGCTGGTACTATGGAAATTCTGATGCATTCACTTAGCACATGGTCCAGCGAACAACCCACAAATGTCCCAGTCAGTAAGCTTCTGGCTACAGGATTTCTCCCTTCATTAAGCTCTTTTTGCTGCAGTTGCCTGAGCAAACTGAAAAAAATTGTCCTCTGCAGGTGATCATAATGATGCACTTTAAGCAATGCAAAGACTATCTTAAAGGGCCAGTAATGTGGCATGTATACTGGGCGACTCATTCCCTTAAGTCACAGGTCTCCAAACCCTGGCCCCAGGGGCCACATCTGTACCACAGGAGGATTTGATCCAGCCCGCAGCACATGTTGGGGTATTCTGGCCTGCAGCAACTTGCTGACAGGCTGGGAATGCAGAGCCTTGTGCAGAATGATGCTTCCACTGAAGAAGCTTCCCTGAAGATTGCCCCAGAAGGCAGAGAGAGAACTTGGGGTGCACGTGGGGGGGGGGGGAGGAGAGGCAAATGCAAGAGTAATATCTTCCTAATTCTCAGCTGCTCAAAATTATTACACACCCTTTGAACCTGAGGGAAGGAATTCCATATACATTCAGTACTCTGATTCGACTGCTGACCAGTCAGTTTCGTCTATCCAACACATACTGAAAGCATGTTTTCTTGTTACAAATTAATTTATTTCTCAGATTTCTCCCAACTTATTACTCAATTATTCCCCAACTCTTTATCCCTCCAACCCATTAACTCTTTCCCCAATCCCTCCAAATAATTTCCTCTTTAATTTTTTTCCAAAAACATTGATTTTCTACCATATTCCTCCTTTCAAAAATTCATTCTCCTAAAATTAATTTTCCTTTTCAAAATCTATTCCCCCTCTTCCCATGCAAATCAATTTTGCAGTCTGCTCCCCTCAATCCTGTTTCAAAATCCATGCACCCTCCTCTGTCTCTAATGTATTTGTTTATTATTTATTATTCAATTTTATTAATTTTCCAGCCCTCAGCATAGTGTCAGATATACAGTGCAGCCTTTGTGCTGAAAAGTTTAGAGATCCCTGACTTAAGACAATGCCAGAATCAGTCTGATGTTCCTTGCACAGCTGTGACATATTATTGATACTGTTTGCTCTAGTCATGCTTCTAAGGCCCTGGGTGGCACAGCTGTTCATTAACACTTCCTCAGAAATAGAGCTGTTGGCCATGGTCCAGAAAGAATCACATGCATACTGCAAGATGGATATCAAGGGCAGGAGGTCTGGTCTAGAGGGTAGAGCCTCCATTGCCTGAAGATTAACATCCACAAAGTCGCCAGTTCGAGGCCACCGGCACCGTGCGACCTTGAAGCAGCTGACAAGCTGAAGCCGAGCAATTCCATCTGCTCGGAGCGTGGGAGGATGAAGCCAGAATGTGAAACCAGATCGGAGTGTAACAGCTTGAATGTAGTAGTTCTTGAAAGAAAGAACCTTCTTTCAATTTGTAAAAATCCCTGCGTGGATTTAATAAGCCTGCCTGTGTAAACCGCCTTGAATAAAGTCTTGAATAAAGACCAAGAAAGGCGGTATATAAATACTGTATATTATTATTATATTATTATATTATCAATGACACCATGCCATCCCCGGTATATTGAGGATAAAACTTACAATGGATGGCTTGCATCTAGATGCCTGGACGTGCATCCACAATCTTGACTTGATCCAGTGAAAGGTTATACATGTGTGAAAGCAGGCTTCTACGTGCATATCCCTAAGTGGAGTAACTGCTCGTGCAATTGGAATTAGTCTTCTGCCTCTCCATCCTGCTGAGCATGAACACTTTCAATGTTCTCCTTCCCTTTTGCATTTGTTTTTCCATTCTCCTGTTTCTTACTGTTTGACTTTTGTATTATCATTATGGTTTTAATGTGAGAATCTGACTTGGGCTTACTGCAGCAAGCTTCACTGCTGTTTGTTAGGGGTAACATCAACCCCTAACCCCTTGTTTCTTTGAAGTTCCCCAAGTGCCAGTTGGTGGAGAAGGCAGGTATATAGATGCAGCTGCTATTCTTAGTTTGGGTGCCCACTCATCCAGTCTCTTAACATCCCAAGTCTCTTTTTAATCAGGATGGCAGGGAAGCGTATAGAAATATCCTAGTAAGTGGCAAGTCTGGAAATAGTAGCAACAATACCCCGAAGCAAAAGAGACAGAATATAGTACATCATCTGTCATTGTTCCTGTTAAATGCAATGCAAAAAGCTGTCATTTACCAGACTTGTCATAGTTCCAGAACTTTTGATGCTCCTTAAAGAAAACAGCTTAGGATACAGGATCCCTGTCTAAGATCAGCACTGGAACTACTAAGAAGAAAAACAATTTCTTGATTATCCATCCCTTTATCTCTGAGCCTGGGGTGACAGCTGATGAATGACAGGGAGGAACAGAATGGAAAAGGACAAGCCAGCCTACCTTATTCCCCTACTTGTCCCGTTTCTTTTCTTGGCAGCTAGTCACTGTGACAGATGGGAGTACACCTAGGAATAGCATCTGGATGTGGCCATTTGGCACTTTCTGAGGGCCGACATTCATCTGAAGGCCCATGTAGCTAAGCTGAGCCTTGAACCCTGAGTAATACTGCAGTGGTAGTGCTCAATGCACTATCAAGGGTCAAGTGGGAAGCCAGGGTCCCCCAGAGCAGGACTTTGTCTCAGGATCCCCAGCAACCTGGTGCTAATTTGATGCCCCATCCAATAACTGAAAGTCCTTTGCAAAGGTAGTCACATCTATTTGCTCCCTTTGTGGTATCCTCCAGAGTATGGATTGTGTATCCTACATGGTAAGCCTCCATACTTAAACCTGAGCTAGCTAAATAGCTGGTGCAGGTCCATTTGGACTCATGCTGAAGGATTGAGTCCAGGAAGGGATTTGGCAGCACTGGCACCACTGATCCCATCCCCTTCCAGGCTCGATCCACCCATTGGGTCACCCATGCTGCACCCATTGCCACACTCCCCCACCCTGTTTCATCCTCTCGCCCCTATTCTTTCCTCTTGCATCCCTCCTGCCTTTCCTGCTGACTTACCTTCGTTGAGGTGCACCAGGAAAAGCGGTGGACAGGAAGATGCAGGCCTTCCTGCCAGTGCTGCGGACAGCACACCAAATGGCTGCTTTATGGCAGTCAGGGCCAGTAAGGAGGTGCACCGCCACTAGGTGGCATGCATAGGATTGGGCTCTGTGGCCTAGCTTACACAGATAAGGTGATAATGTTGTTTCTTGACTGTAGCACTTCAGTTTTCATCCGGAGCAACATACATGACTTAAAGCTCCTCAAGATTCAAGAAACAACTCCTTGTACAGAGGAAAGTTCTTGATTTGTGCTTCACTCTCTGAATATTCTTTTTCCTCTTATTCGCTTTTCCTCCTCATCATTCAGTATACCTTTTGTTCAGCACGCAAGATTTACCAAGTCGAAACAATCAGATTTCCAGTTCATGACCCTCTCTCATCAGTTAACGCTGTATGTTCCCTAACATAAAATTCTGCACTGCCATAATAATAAATAGATGATAAGCAAAGCACTAAAATTACAGCGGAGATAAAACTGTGTTTCCCAGAGTAAGTTCTAAAGATTTTTTTAAAAAGAAGCTGAGTTGGGTAGACAAATTCACAATAAAAAGTGGAATGAAACAATTTCTTTATCTAATCATTGTGTCTAAGAGGAGAAGAGTTAATGAAGACTTCATCCGGCATTTGTCCCTCTCCAGCTCATACATACTTTACGATCTTTAGGCACATTATGTGTCCTGCATCACACACCCTTGTTTGAGAGTTTGGGAGGACAGTTGTTTGATCCATGGCCTTTTCTGCAGTGGCATTCTATCCCTGGAACTCCCTGCTGAGGGAATTTGGTTGGCCATCTCCCTCCTTAGAAGATTGGCCATGCTATTTAGGAAGACTTTCAGGCTGTAGAAACAGGATTGAAGATAGCTTGGTTGTTATGTTATAAATATTGCATTGATTTCTTTTTCGAGAAGGAAAAAAGGCCTATTCAGATCAAGTCTCACAACTGTTATCAGTCATACAAATAAATCATTACAGTGGCAGAACGTTTACAGCCATCCAGTGGAATTCTAAAGTGTTCCTTAAGCCCATGAATGCAGAAGTAAGCCTGGCTGAACTTGGTAGAACTTGCTTCCAAGTATGCTTAGGAATGTGGTATAAATGGAAAGAAAAATTAAACTTGCCAGCCACCCCCACAATTACTTTCTGCAGTGGCTGTTAGCTTGAAGAAGTTAAAAAAAAAAAAAAAGGAATTGGAAGAGTTATTCACTGCATCCAGATGAAATCTTAAATTGAAAAATGACTTGCAACCTTTCCATTTACATTATACCCTATTTGTGCAAGGCATTTCACAGATAACAAAAAATGACAAGATCCAGCAAGAAGCTTGTAGTCCATTTCACATTTAACACAACAGTGATGAGAGAGGCAGGCCAGGCTGCAGAACTGACTACAAGATTTTGTGGGTACATGCACTGTCTCTCCTAGACTCATTTTACTCCTAAACATGTGGAAAAGAAGACAGTGCCTTTGGAGATACGCAAAACTGCTCTCCCTTCTATGCTAATTGGGGGGTGGGGGAGCCCTGGTGCAAGTGATACCCCTTTTTCCCCCTAATCTGCCCCTAGGTCAGGGCCATTGTCACTCGAGTCCAGAGGCGTAACTAGGGCAGAGCCTATAGTGCACCAGGTCCAGGCACTCCACCAAAAGGGGTGCATGACGGCCCCTCAGGCTCCATCCTAGTTATGGAGAAGGTGCTGGTGGGTTTGTACCACCCATTCCTTCTCCTGTGGAGGCTCCCCTTAAAGGGGGAACCTGGAAGTGACGTCTCATGACACCATGTCATGTGACACCATGACATCACCCAGGCACCAGAGGAGTGCATTACACCTCTGCTAAAGTATGCTACCT
The DNA here is from genome assembly GCF_035046505.1 of Tiliqua scincoides. NCBI lineage: Eukaryota > Metazoa > Chordata > Lepidosauria > Squamata > Scincidae > Tiliqua > Tiliqua scincoides. Next base: position 170,863,582 of record NC_089821.1, on the reverse strand, counting down.
ACATGAAGACAAAACCAGAGAAGGATCCTCCTTGAAAGTCGCCCTCTCAGTTAAAACATAAGAAAAACCTTGCTGGATCAGGCCACAGGCCCATCTAAGCTAGCATCCTATTTCCCACAGTGCCTCTGGAAAATACACAAGCAGGAGACCATTGCTCTACTGCAACTTGTATTCAGAGATACACTGGAATAGAACCCAAAGGTAGCACATAATCATTGTTATGCAGAATGTGCACATTTGGTTTCACATAGTGAGCTAGAGGAGCTTGAGTCAGGCTTCAGCAAAATACTATTTAGTTAGGCTGTACCTGACAGCTTGATTTATAGTCTCACGAGTTGTACTTTATATCTTATTGTAGGTGTGTGATGGGTAACTGTGTGGAATGCCTGTGAAAAGGAAAACACTGGCCAAAGATAGTCGTATCTAGAGATTTGGGGGAAGACTACAGCAACTAATGATAAGACTAACAGCCTTCAGCAGTTAAGCCTATGTCTGTTGTTGGGGTAGGGCCCAGCCACCCGCCCCCAATCCCCAACTTATCGCTCCAGATGGGCCCAAGGGGGGACAGCAGGTTAGCCCAGGGGGTGACTGGGCAAGCTCCCAGGCAGGGCTGGGGCCCCAGGAAGAGACTGGCTGCAGGCACAGGGCCTCTAGACTTACAAAGGAATGGGAGGATGGGCTGAAGGCGCCACCCCACTTGAGCCTGCCAGGGAGGAAGGGGTGGAGCTGGGTGGGGCAGCCAGGCTTCCTCAAAAGGGAGAGGGTCTGTAATGAGAGGGGAGAGAGGTGTGCTGCAGAAGGGAGACACCACCTGAGAGTTGGAAGCTCTGCTCCAACACTGAGGAGGAGGAGGAACAGGGTGAAGTGAACCACCTCCCCCAGTGGAAGTCTGAGGCCCTACTCTGCTGGACCAGTCCCAGGAAGGGAACCACAAAGGCAACCCCACCCTGAACCCACCAAGCTCTACAGGTGTTTGAGTACCCTGCCAGCCAGGGTGCTCGCTGCTAGCAGACCGGGGGCGTGACATCTGTATTGACAGAAAAGCCAGCATGAATTCAAACATACATAAAAATTCTTAGGGCTTTATCTTAAGAAATCATTTATCCCACCTGATCGCCTGGACCTCACCCCTCTATCATCCAGTCCAGTCAGGTGGGCTTGGATGCCCAACTGGCTCCCACATGGCAATCCAAGGAGTAGGACTCACTAGCTCACCATACAGCCAGAACTGTATGCCTGGGCCATATGGCTCTGCAAAATGGCGCAGCGTCCCGCATCATGTCTCACACATTCAGGTGCAGGATGGGAGGGAGGGCGAGACACATTCTGCTCCCGGCAGACTCTACCTTAACACTCTCTCACTTTTTCTCTGTCTTGAGGTCACCCTCTGTTTTTCTCAAATTATGGTTATTTATAAGGTATTTAGTAGCATCAATATGTATATAGCACTTTATAACATAAATAAGAAAGACAGGTCCCTATCCCTGAAGCTTACAGTCTAAATTCTGGCTGTGGAGGATTCAACAGAGAAGGCAGAGAGAAAGGGTTAACTAGTGATGAATATGTACAATCAAGTTTTGGTAAAGAAATATCGTTAGTATAGGGTAGCAGGCATTACATTTTATGCAAGATCAAAGCAGAGAGAGGGGATAACACATAGTCGGTTAATGCTATATTAATTCTTTTTAGGCTATAAATCAGTGGAAAATTAACTTGTGTGATTGTGGTGAACAGCAAACAGGTTTCGTGTGGAAAGTGTGTTAAGCAGAGGGATCTGTCAGGATATGGTGTATATCAAATGTAGTTAATCATTAACATGCAGTTTGTCCTTGCATCAGATTCATTCCCCACTGTTTAAATTAGAGGTAAAACTGTGTGGTCTAGGAACTAATTTAACTCAAGCAGCAGGAAACAGAAGTATTTAATAATTGATGCACCATGTTAAATATTTTAGAGGTCAAGACTGCCTTCTAGTCTCCAATCATATCTGTCAGTCTCCCTGAACTCCTGCTTACATCGAATAAAGACATTATGGGGCTTGGTTAAATTAGCGAGTTTAATAATGTTGGTAAACCCAGTAGGAAATAAATAGTAAACCTCATTCAATATGCCACTGGATGTGAGCACCAGTCACAGCCTTGGAAGAAAATCATTGCTGAATCAAATGACATTCCGAGACCAAGAAGATCTGAGGCAGAGTCCCCAGAAAATGTTCTTTACATCTAAGATGCCCAATTACTGCATGTGTTTAAAAGTTTCCAATCACCAAGCTATACTATGTGCTCATAATGTCAGCTCCCCACAGACCACTACATACTCCTGACTACACCTGAACAGCCAGAAATAACCTATAGTATATGCAGAGCAGGTACTTCAGGATGTAAACCAAGTCACAAGCTACTGGCCAAGAAACACAAATGTGTGTGTTACATGGCAAGGAACCAAGCAGCTACAACACAGGTGGGAACCTCTGATGCAGAGACTAGCCTCCAGGAAAATGGTTCATTTCATTTTAATGAGACCATATGCTGTAATCACCACCTTTTAGAGGAGGTGAGGGCAGCTACCGAAGAGAGGGGATTTGCCAGCGTGGAAACTTCCACCTTCCTTCCTCACCCTAACCCTTAGCAGTGAAGCTGAAAAGCAGAGTGTGGTAGCCATTTTAGATTTTGTGGTTCACATGTCTGCAAAGCAATTTCTCCCACAACCAGCTCCCCTCCCTTGCACGTGTGCCCTATGCAAGAGAAAAAAAAAAAAAGAGAGACAGCATTAAAACATATTACTGGAAAGGAAACCCCTTGACCAATAACATCTTGAAAAGAAAACCTGACTGGACTACTTTGTTCCGATATTCCCCCTAAGGAATTCCCAGCTCAGCAGCATTCCTGGATACACAGTAATGGCTTCAAACATCACCATTGGACTTCTGGGAACACTGAATAGCTGGGTTTTGAGCTGTGCAGCCGCGAGGTCAAATAACTTGAAAGGAACAGTACTTTGTTCCTGTCAGTTTGCAGTCCTACCCATCAGAGCCATGATTTAAATAGCTCCATCCCTTGGTTAAGCACCCATTCCATATAGTCGGGAAGTAAACAGTGAGTTACAGACATAAAATACACGTTCCCTGGTACTCGTACAACCAGAGTCTATTTATTAGCTGTGAAAATGCTAGGGGGAGCCAAACGACTGCACAGGTATTGCCTCATAATCAAACAAATGCCATGGGCCACTTATTTATTTTATTTATTATTTATTTTATTAATTTGTACCCCGCCTTTTTGCCCAACGGGCACACAAGGCAGCTAACAAACAATTTAAAAATACAACATGAAAAACGGTTAAAAACAATTTACAATGATTAAAAAGCTAAAAACAAAACAAACCCAGTGGAATTTCATATAAAAAGCAAGAATGCCAGCCAGCCTGTCAACAATTAAAAGCTTTTTGAAATAAAAAAGTCTTCAGTCCACGCCGAAACATTAGCAACGAGGGAGCAGTTTTCAGTTCTAAGGGGAGGGTATTCCACAGTTCGGGGGCCACCACCGAGAAGGCCCTCTTCCTGGCCGCCACCCCTCTCACATCTCTTAGTGGTGGCACAGTCAAAAGGGCCCCCCCCCAGAAGAGCTAAGAGCACGGGCCGGATTGTAGGGAAGGAGGCGGTCCCTCAAATACCCCGGACCCGAGCTGTAAAGGGCTTTAAAAGTCAAAACTAGCACCTTGAATTGGGCCCGGAACAGAACCGGCAACCAGTGTAGCCGCCGGAGCAACGGCTCAACAGAGTCAAACCGACGTGCCCCGACAACCACACGAGCAGCCGCGTTCTGTACAAGTTGTAATTTCCGGACCATCTTCAAAGGCAGCCCCACGTAGAGCGCATTGCAATAATCTAATCTAGATGTCACTAGGGCATGGGTTACTGTGGCCAGGTCCGCACAGCTCAGGTACGGTCGCAGCTGGTGAATCAGCCGAAGCTGAGCAAAGGCTCCCCTGGCCACCGCCGCCACCTGGGACTCCAGGAGCAGCTGTGGATCCAGGAGAACCCCCAAGCTGCGGACCTGCTCCTTCAGAGGGAGTGCAACCCCATTCAGAGCAGGACGATAGTCCAGCACCCGAGCTGTGGATTTCCGAACCAAGAGCACCTCTGTCTTATCTGGATTTAATTTCAGCTTGTTCGCCCACATCCAGTCCCTAACCGCCTCCAGACAGCGATCCAGGACCCCAACCGCCTCCTCAGAATCAGGGGGAAAGGAGAGATAAAGCTGGGTGTCATCAGCGTACTGGTGACAACCCACTCCAAACTCCCGGATGACCTCTCCCAGCGGCTTCATGTAGATGTTAAAAAGCATGGGGGATAAGATGGAACCCTGCGGCACCCCAAACCTCAGAGGTCGGGGTGCCGAACAGGCATCCCCCAGCACCACCTTCTGGGATCTGTCAGCCAGGAAGGAGCGGAACCACTTCAAAACAGTGCCTCCAAGCCCCAACCCGGCCAGCCGGCCCAGAAGGACACCATGGTCGATGGTGTCGAATGCCGCCGAGAGGTCCAGCAGGACTAACAGGGTTGCACTCCCCCTGTCCATCCCCCGGCAAAGGTCATCCACCAAGGTGACCAAGGCAGTCTCCGTCCTGAACCCTGGCCTGAAGCCAGATTGGAATGGGTCCAGATAATCCATTTCCTCCAGTACCCTCTGAAGCTGGGATGCCACCACCCACTCAATCACCTTGCCCAGGAATGGGATATTCAAGACCGGCCGAAAGTTATTTAAATTAGTGGGATCCAGGGAGGGCTTCTTCAGGAGGGGGCGAACCATTGCCTGCTTCAAGGCAGGCGGGAGCACCCCCTCCCTCAGAGATGAGTTCACCACCCTCCCCGTCCACTTGGCCAGCCCTTCCTGGGCAGCCCTAATTAACCATGCTGGGCACGGGTCGAGCAGGCAAGCAGCAGGTCTCACACTCCAGAGAATCCTGTCCACATCCTCAGGCTCTACAAGCTGAAAAGAATCCCAAATAGCAGGATAGGCAGGTGCCCCGGGGACATCACTAGACATGCCCACAGCGGTGTCCAAGTCATGCCGAATCTGATCAACCTTCTCTGCAAAGTGTCTTGCAAACTCGTCACAGCGAGCTTCTGTGTGCTCCTCCCCACCAGTAGGGGGGGCCAGAAGTAAAAGGCTACGGACCACACGAAAGAGCTCAGCTGGACAGTTCTCTGCAGATGCAATGGTGGCAGAGAGGTGTGCCCTTTTAGCTGCCACCACCGCCTTAGAATATGCTCTCAACAGGGCCCTGGCCCGTATACGGTCAGATTCGGTACGAGTCTTTCGCCACTGACGCTCTAGACGTCTGCCCTGCCGCTTCATCATCTGCAGCTCCTCAGAAAACCAAGGAGCCGCTCTGACTCTGCGACTGGGCAGAGGACGCTCGGGAGCGATCTCATCCAGAGCCCTGGCCATCTCCGTATTCCAGAGATCGACCACAGCGCCGGGTGGGTCTCTAGCTCTGGCAGCAGGAAAATCCCCCAGAGCCCTCAGGAATCCATTTGGATCCATCAGCCTCTGAGGGCGGATCATAAAATGTGATCCCCCGCCACTGCGGAGGTGAGAGGCCGCAACAAGCCTAAATCCCACCAGAAAGTGATCTGTCCATGACAAAGGAGTGATCTTAATATCCTCCACCTCCAGATCACCATCAGCCTGCCCAGCAGTAAACACCAGGTCCAGCGTATGTCCCGCATCATGCGTTGGGGCAAATATTCTTTGAGACAGACCCATGGTTGCCATGGAGGCCATGAAATCCTGAGCCGCAGCTGTTCCCGGGGCCTCGGCATGGACATTAAAGTCCCCCAACACCAAGAGGTGGGGGGACTCCAGCACCACGCTCGAGACCAACTCCGTCAGCTCAGGCAGGGAGTCTGTTGGGCAGCAAGGCGGGCGGTACACCAACAGAATCGCTGTTCTGTCTTGCCCCTCCAGCACAACACGAAGACACTCAGACCCGGTGGACCGCTGAACAGGGTTTCTGGTAAGACGGATGGAATCCCGATAGACCATTGCAACCCCGCCTCCCCGCCTCTGTAGCCTTGGCTGCTGCAGTACCCGGAAACCCGGTGGGCAAATCTGGGAAAGACCAACCCCCCCAGCTCACCCAACCAGGTCTCCGTGATACATACCAGGTCGGCCTTTTCTATTAAATAGATATTATTTACCGACCTGGCATTAAGAAGCAGCAGTTTCAGACTCAGGGGGCTGTTGCCAGGCATGCCGAGGGTCAGAGGGATAAGAGGAGGGCTAGAAAGAGGGACAGTCTGTCTACGACTGATCCTCCTTCTCCTGTAACGACCAGGAAATGGTTTCCATGGTTTCCTATGACCCTTCCCTATCAGCCTTCTGTGACATGAGTAGACCCTGAGAGAGCCATTCTGCCATCATCACACAAACGCTATGGACATAGAGATGGCCCTAGAGATGAGCAGTTGGCCCTTCTAAGGATCTTGGGCCATTAGCAAGAGCCCAGCAATATGAAGTCTGGGCACCAGCTCTGGGAAATCCTATGTGGGATGGGACCGGCTGTAGTGGTTGTATACTGGAAGAATACTGTGATCTCAAGGAGAATACTGTGATCTCTTTTCAGTTTTCACAGTTGCCATCCAACAGGAGAGGCCTTTCCAGGCCTGCCCCCTTCCTGTCTCTCTCTCTCTCTCTCTCTCTCTCTGTGCATGTTTGTGTGTGTGTGTGTGTGTGTGTGTGTGTGTGTGTGTGTGTGTGTTTTCCACCTTCTTCACACAATCACAGCAGTGTCTAATGCTGCTTATCTATTTGTGCATAGTTTAGATAATGGCAAGGCTAGGCCCGGATGGGAAAACTGTGGAACAAAAAGGAGTGCTTCAAAGAACAGCAGGGGTGAACAAGGTTTCTAGCTGTTCACAAGTCTTCTAGAATCTGCTTTGCATGTAACCCCCCAAAGGAGGCCAGCAGCCTTTGGATTTCACTGGTGGACGAGAAACTGTACAGGCATGCATCAGAACCTGCCTCATTGCATACCATGCAGGTATAGTCTTCCAATGTAGGTGTCAACGGTGATCAGAATGGCCTTAGGATGGTGTGCTTCTAAGTTGTTTCTAGCCTTGCTACAATCCCACTTCACTGGTACTAAATGTTAGCATAAAAGAAATAAGATTATTCAGAACCCCACTCAGTTCTGTGCTCAGAGACAATTTGAATCATCAATTCCAGTCTGCATCTACTGGTGACTATTTTTGGCAAAGTACTGTAAAGTCAACCATATTGTGTTAGAAAACAATAGAAGCAGATTTGATATCTTTGGCTGCATCCATCTGCTAGACTGTGTTGTTGCCCTGGCACAATAGTCCTGGCCACTGAATGCCAGGAGCAGCAAATCAAATAGAGAACAAAACATGCTGTGTTGAATTCTGTGATTTCTGTACTCAGAAGGCCGCTCCTTTCTTTTTGTACATTGTAAAACTTGCCCTGAGACACCCCTTTCTCACCTTCATTCCTCCCTCCCGCCACCCCTGAACTGCACAAAGCAGCTCTTACCTATTCGGGTGGCCACAGGTCCAGATTCAGCTCTGGCAGGATGGCACAGGTCTTCCTGCCATTGCTACTCGTACTTGCAAGTCATCACAAATAAGCTTTACGGCATGTTTGCGATGCCTGGGACAGGTACAGTGGCTGCTGGGCTAGCACTACACTACAACAGGATTGAGAGGTAAGACTGAACCTACGCTGATCTAGGCATGCATTTTCTAGAGTTACAATTATACATTTAATTAACTGCAAAGGCCATATCTCTACTAGCTACAGGACTCCAATCTCCAATTTTTGACCTCTTTCATCAACAGTCTATACATTTGTGCTAGTAGCAACAGGGGACAAACTTATTTTATTTTCTTCATGCTGTGTTTGATAACTTTATTCACTTCACACTTCTTTACTGGGTCTCTTTGGAATAAGAAAAAATAGTCCAGTAATAACATTGATTGCTCAGAAATCACTACACCATGGTAGGGTAGCGATAAACACATCAAAAACACAGTGAAAAAAAATTCTCTGCATTGTTGCAATGACCTTCTCTAAGCAATTTCCCAGGGTTTCTATGTCTCAACTAGTGACTGCAAAAATCTTTAATAACAGCATTGATGAGGATATATCCCCAACATCTCTTTGTCACTAGCCCAAAGTATGTATAGGGGGAGGGGGGAACTACTCCTCAGCTAGGATCATTCAATTTATACATACAGGTGTGCACTACTTAACAATGGGGATATGTTCGCCAATCCCCATTGCTATGCGATTAAGTCATTAAGTGAACATTCAGTCCAATCTGTTGCCTTTGTTGTGCAAACAGACACTTTGTTGTGTCCCTGCCAGACACTAGCCGGCTGCACAGGCTACTGGAGATAGATTGCCTCTTCTTTGCATTAAGAGCCTCTCTGTTGTGTAAGCAGACACTCTGCTGCAAGCTATGGGAGTTGCAATTGCCTCATTAAGAGCATCTTTATTCTGCTTTGACCATTGTCATATATTCAGTCTGTCATTAAGCAAATGGTTGTTAAGTGGCGCGCATCTGTATTTTCAATTCTACACATGCCCCTCTGAGCTGGAAGCTTTCAAATATGTTAAATGCATTTAGAAATTGGTATAGGTCATCCACTAATTGCTATTCAGAAACAAGAATCCTGGGGAAAAATTATTTCATGGCACTACAAAAACAATCAAATATTGCTGGCCTTTTTTTGAAGCGTAATATGCATACAAATGAGACAAGACCAGAATGAAAGTTTCTTTGTGTAGATGATACAGGCAATCCAACTGCTGGCATTTAAAAATAATAAAGAATGAAAAAAAGAAAAAGAAAAAAAGATACCAGTACCAGTGAGAGACCATGAGAACGTCCTACTGCAGGGTGAGTAGAATAAGCACCGTTAATGTTAGACAGCAGGTGGAAGAGGTAGCAGATTGCAGATAGGAATGAGAGACCCATTTCCTATATGCCAACAATGACACTAGGTGAGTATAACATAGGATATCAAATAGAATGCACAGTCTTGGAGAGTAACCACTTTCAAGTGTTCTTACTCATTATGTTTTATGAATCAGAACAGAATGGTGTGCATGATTCCTGCTGTTGACTTGTAGGGGGAAGAAAGCACCACTTTAAATGCAGCATTCTAAGAATCCATGGCATTTTGAAAGCATACAGAAACACTCTGAATAGATTTTTTAAATGTGTAATTTCTTTCCATTTTTGATGAAGAATTCTCTTCTCTAAATTGCTCATCATTCTAGTGCAAGTTAGTATGGTCTAATTGTCACTGCAGGCAATGACAACTCAGAAATACTCATTATAGCACCAAGACCTCATTCTTGATTAACAAAGTAGAAGAGACACATCCAGCTCTTCAAGTACAGGCACAGAAGAGAAAGGCAAACTGGGAACTCAGGTCCAAATCCTATACAGTGCGTGCCAGCTCACTGCCTGTGTACACTGTCGCAAATGTGCTGTAGGCATGTTTGTGGGCCCTAGCGCCAGTGGAGCACTGGTACTAGCCCAGCACTGGCTGGTGCTGGGCTAGCACCAGGCAAGCACTGGAGCTCTGCTACTCAGAGGGTACTCGCACAGACCACAGGGCAGCAGAGAGATTGGTTGGGGGAGAAGGGGAGGAGGCATTCCAAAGTGTGGGGAGGCAGGCAGAGAGCAGCGAGAGGGCAGGAAGGAGGTGTGTCAGGGGAGGGAGCATTATGGGAAGTATTGCTGTAATAGGTTTAAGGTTAGGATTATGCTTTTAAAAGGAGGATTAGACAGATTTATGGATGAATCTGTGAATTTATGGATGGACTGTGAAGTCCATCACAGTTTATAAGGTACAATGACTATATGCAACCTCTGAGTTTTAGAGGTAGCCTAGCTTTGAGTACCAGAGGCTAGAGAGCAGAAACAGGATATAGATAACTTATCTTGTGTGCTCCCAGAAGCATCTTATGAGCCACTGTGAGATACAGGAAGCTGGACTAGATGGGTCTTGGCCTGATTCAGCAGGGCTCTTATGTTCTGATATATATTTGTTTTCTTACATACAAGATACTGGTTGACAGTTCAGGAAATCACTGAGAACCCTAAAGAGATATTACAGTTTTTAACAGGCAACAGAACAATAGGAGATCCCATTAAAGCCTAGTAAGTGGCACAAACCTCCAGGGATGGGAAAATCAAGCATGACACGACTTGAGTCAAATCAAGGGTCTCTGCCCTCTGCGACTTGAATTGAAAACAAGTCATAACTGGGGCACTTCCAAGTCACCGAGTCACCCCTTTGCGACTTAATAGGAATCGAGTTGCCCTGCCCACTTTCAAAAGCCCACTGGCAAAAAAGGGGCTGCTGCCTAGGGGCTGCGTGTGTCAGAGTTCTCTTTGAAAACTCCCTTGCTGTCCCACTCATCTGTAAACAGGGCAGGAGGGGGTGGGACAGAGTGCAGTAGGACAGAACTGCAAGAGAGCAGGGACAGAAGCGGCAAGAGAGAGGAGGGTCACACACAGGAGCTACGACGCTTACTAGGACGACCGAATCCTTGGCAGCTCTACCCAGTATTCCCATCGCAGTTGGTCATTCAGTGTGGGTTCTCTCTCCCAAACAACAGCCATGAGGTTGGAAAACAGGATTGCTACAAACCACCTCCCCCCTGCTTCCCCATTTCCTTTTTCCCCCCTCCAGCCAATTTTAATGCAAGAACCGCCTTGGGCTTCTCCTGCCCTCCCATCCTGCATCCAATGATCTTGGGTTCCTTCCTTCCTATCGTGGGCAAAACAGCTCACTCCTGCCTCCCCCTTCCTGCTTGGATGCATTAACCCTTCCCTGCCTTGTGGCTGGAAACTCCCTGCTACTTGCCTGGTTGGAATGATGGTCCTACAAGGTCTTTCACGCCACAAAAAAAGTAAGAAAGCACACCCAGACACAGGTAGACTTGAGTAAGTATACATGGGGACAAGTGTTTTTCAGAATCTTCCATGCGTGACTCACGAGTCAACGAGTCACAGAAAAAATGCATATTTTCACAACTTGAGTTCAAGTCACTGATGCGGGTTCCCATCCCTGAAAATCTTGTAAACCGACGGGTTGATTCTACCTGATGAGAGGTCGAGATGCATAGTACTCCTCTCCGGACCTTTTTGCATGGTCTGTGGAAGGACACAGGAAGCATTTTTTTCCTGGCGGTTTCTAGACAAGAATGGGATGGACGGGGCAGGTTTGATCCAAGGGAGAGACAGACGGACAGACTAGAATGGAAAGCCATGTGAATGCAAGCTATGAGTCCAAGCACCCCGGGTGCAGAAATGCCTGGGAAATGGAGGCAATTTGTTATTGCTTGAAGGACTGATCTCCTAACTACCTCCAGCTGATGCACAACTTCTATACTGTTCTAAATAGAACAACTATTACAAAGACACCACAATTCTCTAGTTCTCTCTCCTCCCAAGGAAATGAAATGCAGGTTGTGCTGTGCCTGTGAAGCTTCTCATTGTTCAAGGACCTGGGACAGGAACATGAGTCAATATAGTATTCTTAACATTTGGGCTAAGATCCAGATTTGGTATTGGTTCTGAACCATGCCAGCACATTTCTGTTGCAAACAGCATGAAGTGATGATTTCAAGATTTTTATTGGCATCTCACAGCACGTTTTCCTTTCCCAGTGTGAACCATTGGATTCTCAGTCTAATGGTTTTGGAAAATGCTTTGTGAAAAAAAACAACAACAACAACAGTGTGATTATTTTGCCTTTGGACTGACAGCCCAATGATCTAAAACAAACAAGCAGGAGCCCCAATGGTTCAGTGGACTCCTTGAAACACAGTTCTGCTGCCATTTTCAAACTCTGCTTAGATGAGCAAATCTGACGACCTTTAGATTTAATAATGCTGAAATATTGCTGGTGTCTAGAAGCTTAATGTCATTTAACCTTCATTATGTCTCTTTTTGCCCATTGATTGCACGTAGAAGAAATTGCTTTGTGTCAGCTGGCAGGGATGGGTGTTAATGTAAAAAAGAATAAATTGGAAAAAGTGGAATAGAGGCAAGGAATCTAATGGGTTGCTGTCCTTCATGACTTATCATTCCTCTTTTTAAATGTGAACTAACAATTCCTTTCATACATTCTTTCAATTTAAAAAGTATAGCAAAATTACACCAGAGCAATTCTCTGCATAATCTTGGTCTTAGTGTAGGACAGACATCTCAATGGAACTGTTTATACTGTAATTTTGTGTTAGATTTAAAAGGGAATCTCAGGCCTATAGGCCAAATCCAGTTTTCTTCTCCCATCTAATCTACACAACTAAGGCCACAATCCTAACCAATTTTCCAGCACTGACATAAGGGCAATGCAACTCTGAAGTAAAGGAACAAACATTGAGGAGGCCTCCATGACTGCCCCCCAACTGCAGGATGCAGTACATGCCTCACTGGCACAGCTATGCCAGTACTGGAAAGTTGGTTAGGATTGTGCCCTAAGGTGGCCAAAAACTCTTGAGATTTCCATGGAAGGGTCTGGTGATGTCACAAAACTGCCAACTCTTCAAAAGTAGGGAACTGGGTTGGTATCAGGGTAGAACTGGTACAGTGGAAGAACCCAACAGTGGTCCGAAGATGGCCTGAGATTAACTTTGTTGCCTGAGAAATGAAAACAAACAAGAATTCCAGTGGCACGTGAGTTAACGTGCCACCGGTGTTTGCCCTGCCCCCGCACAAGGCACAGGAGGGGCCATCCCCTGCAGCCTATCGGCTGGGGGCTAATTGGATCTGGGTCACATGCATGCTGCACAGGGGAGCCCACCCAGTCGGGACCAGGCAGCAATGTCCCACCCGCCTACCCTTTGGCAGTCTGAGGCTAGCTGGTCGCCAACTGGGGCCAGGTAGGAATTTTTTGCCATCAACCTGATTGGCATAATGGTTGGTGGTTTTTTCGACTACTTCAGACTGTGGAATTAGGGGCAGAGTTGGGTTTCAATAGGTCTCATTGGTCACTTTAGGCAGATGTTGTGCAGGTTTTGGGTAGATAAGTTCATCTTGGTGTACAACGCAGGGTGGCAAGGGCCGGGTGGACTCCATGCATGCTCATGCTGGCATTCCCAGCTGGGTGAGGCAGGCTGGATGAACCTTGGCCTGGTGGCAAAGGCGCATCGCAGGTTCGCTTGGGTGGCCTCAGCTAGCCTTTCACCCTGACCCTACGGCAGCCATTTTCAACCACTGTACCATGGCACACAGGTGTGCTGCAAATGGTCCCCAGGTGTGCCGTGGGAATTTGGGAGAGGGTCATTTATCAAAACTTTAGATATAGGCTGATGGGTTCTGAGCTGTCTGTGACAGATCAGGAGAGAGATCTTGGGGTGGTGGTGGACAGGTGGATAAAAGTGTCGACCCAATGTGTGGCGGCAGTGAAGAAGGCCAATTCTATGCTTGGGATCATTAGGAAGGGTATTGAGAACAAAACGGCTAATATTATAATGCCGTTGTACAAATCGATGGTAAGGCCACACCTGGAGTATTGTGTCCAGTTCTGGTCGCCGCATCTCATACGTAAAAGACATAGTGGAAATGGAAAAGGTGCAAAAGAGAGTGACTAAGATGATTACAGGGCTGGGGCACCTTTCTTATGAGGAAAGGCTACGGTGTTTGGGCCTCTTCAGCCTAGAAAAGAGACGCCTGAGGGGGGACATGATTGAGACATACAAAATTATGCAGGGGATGGACAGAGTGGATTGGGAGATGCTCTTTACACTCTCACATAACACCAGAACCAGGGGACATCCACTAAAATTGAGTGTTGGGAGAGTTAACAGACAAAAGAAAATATTTATTTACTCAGCGTGTGGTTGGTCTGTGGAACTCTTTGCCACACGATGTGGTGATGGCGACTGGCCTGGACACCTTTAAAAGGGGATTGGACAAGTTTCTGGAGGAAAAATCCATTACGGGGTACAAGCCATGATGTGTATGCGCAACCTCCTGATTTTAGAAATGGGTTATGTCAGAATGCCAGATGCAAGGGAGGGCACCAGGATGAGGTCTCTTGTTATCTGGTGTGCTCCCTGGGGCATTTGGTGGGCCGCTGTGAGATACAGGAATCTGGACTAGATGGGCCTATGGCCTGATCCAGTGGGGCTGTTTTTATGGCAGGCATGTACTGACACAGCCCAGAGTCGGGTGTGGTTGCCCAAATTGCTACAGGGGAAAGTAGACGGGCAGCTCCGTTTCCCCCATGTAGAACACACACAATTTACAACCCAATCCTATCCACACTTTCTTGGGAGTAAGCCCCATTGACTCTAATGGGATTTACTTCTGAGTAGATGCATAGGATTGGGCTGTTAGTTGTTAGGCCCTGTTGCAATTTATGGTTTATTTAAATAGTTAATAAAGTGGCCCTTTGCACCATATGCCCTTGCCTGTGTCTTTATTGGGAGGTGCTGGGTAAAAGGCAGGAAACAGGGTCATTTGGGGCAAAATTGCAGCTTGGTATGCAACTCCATTGCTTCACCTTTCAATCTGGCTATGTCAAACAGGGAACGTGAGTTCTAAAAGACATTGATGGGGCCTGGTGAAAGGAACTTTCATGTGGAAAGAAAATCAAGACAGAAGTGCCTTTAGTGAGGAAGATGACTTGATCCAACTGCTCCATAATTTTTTCCTTGTTTTCCCCAGGAAATACAGTCCCTCTGCTCCAATTTTCAGTTATTTCTCTGAAGAGCTCCCAGTTGAAACCTGGGCTACACAAATAACAGCTGAGATGATAACACTGTCCCTGGATATTTCTATTCCATACTGCAGGGGGCAGTGGGAGATGCCACCCCACATTTGTGTAGTTGAACAGACCTGTATTTGAATGGACCTGCATTTTTTTTTTAATTACTACACATAGAAAATTAGGATGATAGGGAGAAGGTTAGACTAGACCTCTTCTTGACATCTAGTTTTCCATATAAGGGGAGCTTATATGACTGAACTGGTTAACAAGTACCACAGATCTAACAACACAGATAGTTTTACTGGAGCCAGCTCAGAGCCCAATCCTGTGCTCGGCGGCACGGCTCTGTGACAGCTTCTGGCCTCACTGCCAGGCTCCTGCCCGTGCTAGCCCAGCACCAGCCAGTGCTGGGCTAGCGCGGGACCGTCACCCAGCTTCCACAGCTTGGTGGTCTCCTGGACTGCCGAGCCGCGGCACAGTAGGTGGGGGCGGGGACGAGGCGGGAAGGAGGCGTTCCAGGGAAGGGGGAGGCTGACAGGAGGTGGAGAGAGGGCGGGGAGGAGGCGTGACACAGGGAGAGGGCAGCCTGGAGGTGTGCCAGGGGGAGGGAGGGAGGCAGATCCGCGGAGCTCTGCTCCGCAGGATCCAAGGCACTCGGGGAGGGCTCCATGCCCTACACAAGCACCTTTATTTTATCGCCAACCTTTTGGTCAGCAGTAAAGTGAGTAGCCCCACTGCGGGGCTGCTTATCTTACCCGGGAGAAGGGGATTAAAGTCTCCCTCTCCCACTGGACCTCCCACGGTAGCCCGGGGCATGCAGGATCTGGTGGCAGCCGTTCTTGGTGCCACCAAGCCTGGGATCCCCAGGCAGCTCAGGATTGGGCTGTCCAACATTCATTTGCCACTCATCAAAGGTATTGTAATGGATAATGAATTTTTGAATCTCTCCCGTTTATAGGTATTTTCTAAAACAGTAGCAACAGTACGGCCAGCACAAATTTTCCTGAAGGCTGCTGAATTAATCATTACGCTGAATTACCGTAACCAGATGAGCACTATGAATATAACCTTAATAACTAATTTGCTGGTGCAACTCACAATATAAAATAGATTAATTCGCTCCAGCAGTGTAACCAGAAACATCCACTGGAATTGCTTCTGTAAAGTGATGTGCCAGTCCAATTAGGACATATTGTCTCTATAACAGGAGAAATGGTTGGTTTCTTTTTTTAATTATAATAAGCAATTTTGGCACAAGGAAAATAAATTTCAGTAAAACTTCATACAACATCATTTTCACAGTACTTAGGCACAGGGTAGTTACTGCTTTGTTTTTGAAGAATTTCTTAGGAGTGCACTACCCATTACAAAGTATGCATGTGGTTCTATCTTTTTCTTCCTTTTTTGAAAATAGTGTTTGGGGGCGGCCCGAATGGAGTGAAACCATGGTGGGCATTAGAGGTCTTGAACACTTGGCCCTTATCACTGTCACAATCTTGTTTAGAAAAAAAAAATCTTTTATTGGTTTGTTCCATCAGTTGCATTATCCAACTGTATGGAGGTCCCATTCACACAATTTCTCTCTCTCAAAAAAGAAGGGAGAAGTCAGGCAAACAGGATCTTGGCGTGATTAGGCATAAGTACTGATGCTCTGGAGCATGCACCTTTGAAGCATGTGTAGGAGGTGAGGATCACTGTCAAAACTTCCAGCTTTCTTTCTCAGATTGGTCAAGGTTATTTTTTGCTCTCAGCAGCCAGCTTTGATTATCTTTCTTAGATTTCTAAGTGAATGCCAGACAGGGTTTCTCGCCCCCCCCAGCAGTCAAGTCACCTAAGTGTTTTGTCCCATTTCCCCTCATATCCCAGCATTCTATTAACTCGGAGGGGGGTATTATTACATATTCATGCGATTCATACACAAGAAGACTGTGTTCAGGTACAGTGAATAATAGTGCACTGTCCCTTTTAGGACAACCCAGCCTCCATCCTTGCACTACCAGGAGAAGCCCTGTTGCAGGTCAGAATTGAGAACCTTGCCAGGCAGCTGTATACAACAATGTCAAGAAACATATTGTTTTAACAACACTTTTGAGGAGTACATAAAAGTACACACTTGGCTTCTTAGAATTTATTTATTTATTTGAAAAATGAGGAGGCTACCTTTCTACTCCAATAAAGTGGTTGCCCCAAGACAACTTACTATCTGAGTAAAAACAATTTAAGAGAATCAGGAAGCCGCACCTAAAAGGAAACTGTTAACTGGTACCAGGAATATCAGCATAATTGACTGGGTGGCACAAGAAGGAGCCAATGAGATTCAAGAGGAAACCAGATGCGTGGATCAGATATGCCCACATAGGTACGCAGCGAAGCCAGAGATGGGGAAGAAAGTTCCAGAGGCAACTACCATCCAAACAAAAAGTTGACAGTCAGGCTTTTCAATCAACCCTTTTCAATCAAGTTTTTACTTCTTCAGCTCCTGCGAGTGCTGCCCTGTAGCACAGATAGAACTGCCATCAAGTCTGGGCCCAAAGAGAAACTCCTGCATATCATCAGAGCAGCATCAAAGGGAACACTGAAGCAGGTTGAACTGCTATGAAGAGATATATCTGATGAACGGTTCCCTCTGATGTTGGTCAAAAAAGAAAAGGAGACCTCACAGAGTCTAGGGTCATCCATCCTGATAGATTTAGGAGACTTCCTGGCCCAAGGGGTTGATTACAGATATGTGATGAAGAAAAACTGCAGAGAACAGATGAGAAATCCCGTCCCACGCTTATACATAAAATAGGTATAGGGCAGCATTATGCAGACTGCATTGCAATCTAGCACTGCATAGATTATTTGCCCCCTTTTGTTTACATTTCCAACAGCGCAATCCTAACTTGTGCTGGAACTGGCAGGCCAGGAGGCTTGCACTGTATCCAGCGCAAGACAGGCCCCTCAAAGTGACTCAGCTGGTGGCAAGGGGAAACTCTTCCACTTTCCCCCAGGTAAGCCACCACAGCCTCAAGGGGTCTTCTCAGACTTGCGCCACCTCCCACCTCCACCCCGCCCTCCCCAGACCCTTGCATTGGCTGGGCTCAGCAGCCGCAACCCTCCCTGCCCGAGTCTGCAAAGAGGTTGGATTCAGACTTATGGCATGTTTGCGACTCTCCTTTGTTTACGTCGTTCACCAAAAACAAAAACAAAATAAAAGGAATCTAAATTCAATAAATACTGAAGTGATCATGGACTGGCTTGAAATAATAGGAGTATGGGGAAAAAGTACAGTTAGAATCTGTAGCAGAAACATGGGTCTAGAATCTATCAGAACAAACTACTTCTAATCTTTGCAAAGCCAAGCAGGAAACATGATTTTCTTTGAGACTTTAAGTAATAGCATTCAAACTGTGGATTCCCTGTGTGCCTATTGCAACCTACCAGGAGTGGGCAATAAGTGTTGTATTGTGGGCCCGCTGATGTTTGAAAAAGTTTTAAAAACAGCAATTCTGCCAATTTCAGTATAGAATAGCAAATGAAAGGGACCTTTGATCTGACGCATAGAAACCTATGCTTTCCCACTGAGTAAAACAGCAGCCCAAGAGTCATATCAGAAGCAGAAACTTTGAATAAGAAATAAGACCAGCACAGGCCACAGAGTCAGGCCAAAATCAGCAGCTTTATATAATGAGGTGGTACCTTCTTGATGCCTTATGTCACATGATTCCTGCTGAGTTGGTAGCTGCAACACCACACTGAGATTTGCAGTGGTGGCAGTGCCTATCTGTGCCTGCATAAGCACCTCCTTTTAGAATGAGTCTAGGATGCTCCTTAGGTGAAACCCATAGATGGCGCCCAAAATTCCAACTCAGTCTCATTCTGAACTGCCCTTGTGCGCTGCCCTTTCTTTTGAATGTACCTTCCAGCAGCAACTAATACTAATGTACTAATAATAATATCTTTGGATATTCATGTGTGCAGATTGTTAATTTTTTTGGAAAAAAATAGAAATTTGTAATAAATCTTACCTAAGAACTGATATTACCATGAGCGCATGCCCTTGCATAAATCATAATCATTCATGTACGTTTATTTATGTACACATGTATGCGTATGCACATATAATTAACTTTATAAATATATAAGGAGAGAGAGAATTGCACATGCATGCACACGCACTGTATTCAGATAACACAGTTCACCTTTGAGTTTCATGGAAACCAAAGCAAAATGTGTTGGATTTAAAGAAAACCTTGGGAGAGTTCTTCCTAATCCTAACGTGAAATGCTGCTGTTACTGCCAATAGAAGGATAGCAACCAGCCTGCCTCCATCCTTTTCCATATTGTGACAGAAATTCTGAAGTCCTTACTTCTGTAATTTTGCTGGTATTGTATATTTCACTATCTTGCCATCAGCAGTCTGGCTATCTTGAAAATTAGTACAAACACTGTACCTAGTTAAAAATGTTTGCTGCCAGGTTCTTTCCCAGACTGGAATATCATCTATTTTCATGAGCTAGTTAGTTTTCTATCCTGTTTTATGACCATCAGGTCCTCAAAGCAGCTTACAACATTTTAAAATACAATGTTAACTATTTCTTCTGCTTGTGTGCGATCTGTTGCCTGGGCAGTGTGCCATCAGCTGTTAACTCTGGTCATTTTTGGCATCATGGCAAGTGACAATAATTTATCTGAAAAAAACTTTTTCCTAAAAATATATAATGTACATATCAGCTAGCAGAGAAATTATGTTCTTTGGTATAAAAGTAAAGCACAGAGTTTCAGCCATAAAGCTATTAGAAATAAACAATTCAAAGGAATTGATTTTCTAAGAAATTCAGTGCTGCCTTCACTGTACTCCAACATGATAAAGTAGAACAAAAGCATTTCACTGAACAGTCAGGTGTTTGCATTTACACACATTTCTGTGTCTGCCTGGATTTCAAGCTCATCTTCTTGAAAAAGACACATTAACAACATCAGGTTTAATATCCTGTCCTCTGACTCATTTCTCTAGAATTTTCATAATACTCTTCAAATTCTGTTCTAATGTGGGGAAAATGTTCACTTTTACAACCCTAGAGAGAGAAATTGAATGATTCCAACATTGCCCTTTTCTCCATTACTGGCACCTTTCATACATTCAGCCTATTGCATACCATTTTCTCCAGGTGTCATACCAGGATTTTGCTGGTACATTGCAGTTTTTGCATATTTTTAAAGTAACTGCAAAAGGGACTCCTGCTGTCCTCAAGCAGAGAACTGCTCATGAAACTAAAAGCAAAAGAAGCAACCAGGGTCACAGATACCTCAGGTACTGTAATATACAATATTTTCCATCATTTCCTAGATGCAAGTTGCCCAGTACTGGTGGTTTCAACAGTTTTTTTGTTTTTTTTAAATTAGAAATACTGTAGTCTCATTCCAGTACTGTTGATGACGCAGCCCTGGTACATCTCTTATAACCACATCCTTTTATTATCAATATTCTCCTCCTTGGAGCAGCAAATATATAGGAGCATCATATGATAAACAACCTCTGAGCATGCGCAGAGTGTCTTTCCCTCATCATTGAGCTTGTGAGAATGGATAGAAAGTGAAGAGGTATTTTTAGGGCAGAAGGCAAGATGATCACATAAGCAGTGTTGAGAATTCAAGTCAGGTGACTCAAACTCAAGTCATGAAAATGCATGATTTTGGGTGACTCAGTGATGCATAAGTCCCACACACGGAAGACTCTGAAAAAGACTTGAGTCAGGGCCTCCCTGATTTGGCACTCATCCCCATACGTGCGGACTCGAGTCTACCTGTGCCTGGGGGTGCTTGCTTACTGTTTCTGTGGCGTGGAAAACCTCGTGGGACAAGCATTCTTACTGGTGAACAGCAGGGGGTTGTAGCCAGCAGGCAGGAAAGGGTTAATGTGAGCAGGAGTAAGAAAGTGGGGCTCTCTTTTCCCATCTCTGATAGGAAGGAAGGAATGGATGATTATTGGACAAAGAATGGGCATTCTCATATTTCCATTGGCTGAGGGAGGGCAGGAGGAGGAGGGGCAGGACAACCCTAATTGAATGACTGGCTATAGTGGGACTACTTCTGAGTAGGGCTGCAAGGATCAGGTCGTCCTGGTAAGCCTCGCAGCTGTTGCTCGTGACCCTCCTCCCTCTTGCAGCCCCTCCCACCCCTCCTGCCCGCTTTACAGGTGGGCGACTCTGACGCACACAAACTTCTAGGCAGCAGTCCTGTTTTTCCCAGGGCTGAATTTTTAAGGGGTGTGTGTGACTCGACTCAAGTCCATTAGAGTTACTAAATGGTGACTCAGAAAGTGCCTGTTAGGACTCTTTTTCAAGTAGAGTCATGGGGGGTAGTGACTCAGCAACTTGACTTGAGTCAAGCTCCGCTGGGCTTTCCCATCCCTGCACATAAGCCTGAGCCTTGGCACCACTCACCCTTTACATGTTCTGGGTTCACAACTTCAAAGCATGTTTGGAAAATTTCAAAGCTTGTATACCACGAGTAAATCTTATGCTGGTAGCATATGAAAGACTGTGTTGTCTTCCTTCACTGCTGTCTTTCAAGCATGCCAAGGAAATATATTCTCATTTCATTTTCACTTTTGTGTTCATTTAAGAAACCATAACTGTGAATCCAAATATCTAGTCTTCCCTGCAATATATTTGGAATTCCTGGATCACAAAAAGAAGGAAAAAAAAAAAACAGGGAGATGACACGATGGAACAAGCTCTTCCATTCCTTTTTCTTCTTGCTAGTGGTGAAAAAGAGGATGGCAAGAATTTTTCAGGGCTGTCCAAAAAATGCAGACGGGTGCCATTATATCCAGTATGGGCAGAAGGGATTTGGTACGAAGCCCTAGAAATCAAGCAGAGATTCTTGAATGTGTTTTCAGGAGTTAATTAGGATTAATCATGAAAACGTTCTGCACAGACAGAATTCGTAGCTGCAAATTACTCCTTGACATTGACCCTGTGAAATCAGTACCCAGCCAGCCCAGATGCTACGAAAACATACTCAAGGTGGTTTGAAATAAAGCAGAAAAGGACCAACAAGAGTGATCCATGGGCCCAGCCAGCATGTTCCTTCTGCTACTGGCAATGCTTCTGGAGGAAACATCTTTTACTTGCAATCACCGACCCTCATCCTTACTCCAGTTTGATAAAGACCCAGCATGCTCCTATTGCACAACTTTGCAGGTGCGCATCCCCCAGTCATCTTTCCAAAGGAAGCATCTTATACTCCTCCTCTTCTGGTTTCCTGCTTATGCCTTTTGGATAGGAGAGGGTCAAGGGATGAAGAGAAAGGGAAGCTCACTTTCTTCTTCATATTTATGATGCAGTCACCCTGCAAGCCCAATCCTCTCCAATGCTAATGCAGCTGCAATGCAGCCCTGACATAAGGGAACGGTCTCTAACCCTCCAGGACTGCCTCCTTCCACTGCAGGATGCAGTGCATCCCTCATTGGTATGGCTACAACAGTGCTAGAAAGTTGGGCAGGATTGGGCCTTTAATGTTTACCAGAAAGTTGGTGGCTCAAATCTACACAGGGACTTGGTAGAAGTCATTTCACTCGTCACATTTTTTGAAAAGGTGTAGTGTGCACGTTAAGTTCCCCTGAGAGCATGTTTTTCCAGGTGAAGGAGAAAATTCTCTGTGCCTCCAAGGGCCTGACTTCCGCCAGCTAGGGCTTAAAGAAGGCTCATAAGAATGGTAAATGCTTGTGTTGTTGGCATCCTTCAGTCTCGGAAGACTATGGTGTCACGCTCTGAATGGTGGTTCTGGAACAGAGTGTCCTCTCCAGTGCGCGAAGCCTGGGTAAAGTAGGTATGGAGGATAGGCTGTTACCCATGCAGCAAATCCCCCCTCTCCACGTCGCTGAAATGGTCCAATGGAAAGGCAGAGGCCAATACGGGTGGTTCCAGCAGCATCCCAGGAGTTGCCAGAACGTGACTGTGTTCAGCCATGAACTGCCTCAGGGACTCCGGTTCTGGATTTTGCCTCGAGGTTGACTCCTGAAGCCTTTTCCATAACTGGATGTAGCCACAAGGCAGTGGAGGTTTGGGATCAGAGTTTTCCTTCTCTCAGATGAGCTGCCTTCCCAGGCTAACGAGTTCCATCGACCCGGTGGCTGTTTAGTTGCGTCTTACGACAAGTACAGCCAAACTGAGGGCTTATTCTTATCCCCAGCCCCCAGGGGAATGCTTATGGTTTCACAAAACCCACTGGTGTAACTGCCTGCGGGACAGGTTCCTACAAACCAGAGCAGCAGAAGGCCCCGTGAAGGCTGCACTCAGATCTCCGGGTTCAAAGTCTACTGTGTCAACGATTACACCACGGGATCATACTCAAGGAGGTACTCAGCCATCAGATTACTGCCTCAGGGACTGGGAGGACCTTTCTTGGTGCCTGAGTGCTGACATGAGTGCTGAGTGCTGAGTCTGGTTCATACTCAGCTGTGCCTCCTCATAATCATACCTAAAAGGTAAGGTCTTCTGTGGTTGAATCAGCTAATGGCGCACTGTATTTTCAGCAGCTGTCGGCTCAAGTTCCTAGTGGGATCTCCCTACTGGAGGGGAAAAGAAGCTTTAACCTTTTGAATAATTGAACAGCAACTAGTGCTCTTTCACTACTGATGCCCCCCCACACCCCCAGTGCAAATCCAAATCTCCATTTTTTTTTGTGCTTGCACAGAAGCCTAAAGAGCTGATGAGCTCCACCAGCATGTAGCTAAAATTGTATATGGCAAAAGTGGCATATGGGAGGCCCTCTTGCCATCTCTGCTGTTAACTGAAAGTTTGAAGGAAGGTGATGTAGCTCAGTAGCAGAGCACTGCCTTGCATGTAGAAGGTCCCATGTTCAATCCCCAGTATCTCCATGTAGAACTGGGGAATACGTACCAGCCTGCAATCTTGTTGGTCAGTAGAGACAACAGTAAGTCAGGTGGACCAGTGGTTTGATTTAGCATCTGGCAGCTTCCAATGTAAACGGAAAGACTTAAGTACCCACCTACCCCAAATATGGATGTCATCCCCCTGTTAATTTCTCACCCTTTAAAAAAGCTTTCGTGTCCCAGATTCTCCTGAGGGCACTTCAAGCTGAAGTGAAACACCGAACCCATTCCAAAGGCATGGGCATTGCATCTTCTAGGAGTCTAATGCCAGTCATAGGGAAGGGAATTCTCTAACATAGATCCTCATCTTGTAGTGGGTTCCACCACTCTGGAAAATAGCTTGCAACAATGAAGCATTTGTCCCTTTATTTTTTAGCACTGGAGTGTACAAGCTGTCAGTGATTTGTCTAAACAAAGTCCATTCTGTCTTTATCTTTATCAGCATACCTGGGTGCAGACTGTAGTAAAATATATTACCTGAAGAATTCCATAGAAAGGACAGTGAGATACACTGGCTGGATTAAATCCATGAGCAAATATCCAGGTACAAGGTGTCACAATTTTTGTCAGACACCTAGGAGCAGTAAACCCTGTGCATTCCCCTGATGATTACATGGCTTTGTGGGTAATTCCCCCCCCCCTCAACGTTAACCCTGACTTCTAACTTGCTCAATATTAGTATGATACTCAGGGAAATGTTGATTAGCAGTTCCTCAACAGAAATCTGAGCAAAAAAAAAAAAAATCACAAATCTAACTCTTGAAGAAAGAATGGTTTATATTTTCATATTTCCTTTGTGTTTATTGATGTGAAATGTTAATTGTGGGCACATGAACATGTGCCCCTGTTCTGAGAATCTATGCCTATCAGCCACTTTTTCAGATGTGTTGATGTACATGTTGCGTTGCTTTTGTGTTGATGCATGATGTGCGGATATGTTGAGTCATCCATAGTCAAACTTGGGGCCAATGACCTTCCTTAAACAATTACAAGAGAAAGTGAAGCATGGTGCTGCTCACAGTTAAAATGGAGGCAGAGCCAAAAGTTCTCCTGGAGCAGAGTATCACCCTGAGGGGACTTATGAAAAAAAAAAAATGGTGGCGACCAGCTGCCCAGAGGAGCAATATTTATGCCCTGCTAAGCCCACCCACTTTGTCCCATTCCACCCACCCCATAAAATCACCAAAATTTCCCTTCCTATTTCACCACCTGTAATTCCGGTGGCACGTGTATTAGCACGCCACCGGCGTTTACCCTGCCCGCCCACGAGACACAGGAAGGGCCAGCCTCGCAGCCGATTGGCTGGGGGCTAATTGGTCTGGGGCCACGTGCAGGCTGCTCAGAGAAGCCCGCGCAGTCGGGACCAGGCAGCGGTCACCCACCCGCCCACCCTTTCGCAGTCCGAGACTAGCTGGTCGCCTTCTGGGGCCGGGTAGGAATTTTTGCCATCAGCCTAATTGGCACATCGGTTGATGGTTTTTTGCCTACCCCGGACTGTGGAGTTAGGGGCGGAATGGGGGTTTTCCATAGGTCTTCTTGGTCACTTTAGGCAGGTGTCGTGCGGGTTTTGGGTAGGTAAGGCCATATCGGTGTACACCGCAGGGTGGCAAGGGCCGGGTGGACTCCACGCTTGGTCATGCTGGCATTCCCGGCTGGGTGGCGCAGGCTGGATGAACCTCGGCCTGGTGGTAAAGGCGCACCGCGGGTTCGCTCGGGTGGCCTGAGCTAGCCTGCCACCCTGCCCCTTCGGGGTGACAATGAAGGGGGTGGCAGGCTTGTACTGACGCTGCCCTGAGTCTGGTGTGGTCGCCCAAATCACTATAGGGGGAAGTAGACGGGCAGCTCCGTTTCCCCCATGTAGAACCCGCATGACTTATTTGTTAGGCCCTGTTGCAATCTGAAGTATATTTAAATAGTTAATAAAGTGGCCCTTTGTACCATATACCCTTGCCTGTGTCTTTATTGGGGGGTGCTGGGTAAATGGGATGATGAAGATGAGGATAAATCATTTTGGATCAGCTTCTTGGGAAACTTGAATAAATAAACAGAAACGCAAATGAATACACTGGTTTTGTGCCCAGTGGGTTTTACAACGGATGTCAATTGATTTGAGAATTTTAGTTAATCACTTGCCTTTAACAGATTGGTTCATTTTTTAAATTTTTCAATATTTTTGTGTCATTAAAACCTCATTGCTGGTCCATTTTTTAAAATATTGAATGTACACAATGAATTACAATTTTAACAGCCATAATAATAATACAGGTATTTCTATAACGCCTTTCTTGGTCCTCAGATTTCTCCTTAGACTTTATTCAAGGCGGTTTACATAGGCAGGCAATTTAAATCCCCATAGGGATTTTTACAATTTGAAAGAAGGTTTCTATCTTTCAAGAAACCACAACATTCAGATGTTTCTTTCTTGATCTGGTCGACTACTTCCACCATTAGAAGGAAAAGCTACCTTAATTTCCTTTCCTATTGAATTGGCACACCAGAATGCAAATAGCTTTTGAAGAAATAAGCATTTGTGTCCTTAACCCATTTCTGCCCAGCCCACAGGTGTGCACATTTGATCTCTGTTGTTGTGTATATGCAATGTTTGACAGAAATGGCTTAATTCACTGATTAAACTTGGCTGTCATTTATTTATATGAGCTTGGATTGTTTAATTGGTGGCAAGCTCAAATTAATTGGTTTATTGGTAGATGAATCAACAATTGAGTTACTAGTTTTACCTTTGATTCTTTTATACAGGGTGAACCAAAAGTAAGTGGACAGTAAATGATAACATTTATTCCACCTACTGTCCACCTACTTTTGGTTCACCCTGTATATGAGACTGATTCAATCAGGAACATGTCAACCCAGTTTGATTTTAACATTAAAAAAAAAAAAAATGTTGTGGTTTATGCCAGTATAATGAACTCTTAATCTAAACGTGGCAAACTACTGCCATGTACACTAGAAGGGAATTTGGTCCTGTGTCTTCAAATGTTGCCATAGATGTAGAAGAATGAAAACGTGTGTTAGTATAAAAGCAGCCATGAACTGTTTCTGAAAAAAATATTCCTAACATCTGATATGAGACCTCGATATAAGAGATAATAGATGCATAATTACCAGCAATGTTGATTGCATGACCTGTTGATGTCTGTTGAAGACAAACACATTACAGGTGCATGGTGCATTCATGGCCACCCAGTTATAAAACAAGCCCACACATTTTGTTGGCATGTGACAGAGTTGTTATTGGACACACCGATATGTAGAAAAGATTGTGAGAAAGGCCAAATGGCACACAGAAGCCATGAGTCACACCCATTCCAGTCAGACAGCCGTTTCAATGAGAACAAGTGATCGGCTTTTTCAGTTTCAAAGTGACACACTTGTCTTCAATAAATGCTGTGAATGAGGGGGAAAAGATAACAACGGGTATAAAGAGAAGTAGAGAAAGAGGAAATTGCTAGATATTCAGTACTCTGCATGACCAGTAGCATAATACGTACTTCTGTGTTGAAATTGGTGCATGGACAACATCTTAGTAATCCTTACTGACGTGTGTGGGTAAAAGAGATTGTGGAAACCAGGTTGATTTCAGAGACATCTGGTTGGCCATTATGGGAAATAGCTTACCTTACTGATGCCTCCCAATACACCCCCCCCCCTTGCAGTGCAAGCCTCTTTGGCTTGTGGGGAGGGGAGGAAACGATGGGCTGAAGGTTACATGGTTGTATGCTTTCTTTGTACATAACCATACACTCCCACTGTCCCTATTTATCAAGGACCTTCATAAGTTATTGTCCCTATGTTGTCTTTGGGTAAGATTTTGTGGCTATCTTTTTTAAAAATATTGGTAGTTTGCATACATGTGCACTGAAATAATCATGCTTGATGTTTTTGTCCCCTCCACAGAAATTAGAGCTTGGAGGGGAAGGATCCATCTTAACTTTTATGCTCATGCATGTAAATGAGCATGCACAGTTAGCAAGGAACCATCTATTGTGCCATTTTATATAGCCATTGCCATTTTATATAGGGCAGTTGGTGAGGTTTATTTTGAACAGACAAGTATGATAACATAGGCCAATTACATAGTTCTGATATATCTCTAACCAAATGAGCAAACGCCCTGTTTATTTCTAGTGCAGTGGAGGGCAGGCTATACAAGCACAGGCAGTGTACTTAAGTATGAATGGATTGTTAAGCAACAGTGGAAGGGGGAGTACTCCAACAGTGATGCTTAGTTGGAGAATTGGAGTGCTACAGACACATGAGAATGTGTCCCTATTTGGGGTGCAGAAACCTAAGTTCCCTGTACAGTACTGTATTTGCTTTGCATGCAGAAGGTTACAATGTTAATCCTTGACATATCCAGGTAGGAGTAGGAACCATCCATCTGAAACTCTGATGAACCCCTGCCAGTCGGTGTAGACAATACTGGGCTGGGTGGACCAATGGCTAGAGTTGGTAAAAGGCAACGTCTTCTGTTCCTCTGTGAAATGTTGGCAAGCGTATGCACTGGAGAAAAGGGATTGCTCTTATAAGTTGTGTTTGGAGTTCAACGTAATAGACCTATAAGGAAAAAAATAAGCTCCTAATTTAGGCTGCTTGACACTTCAGTTATACAACGGATGCTCTGTGTGGTGAGATACTAATGTGCGCTAAGTGGTGAAATGTATAGTTCAGTACTGCTGCGTATCTTCTCCATGCTCTTGCAAACCACCACAGGAACACTGTGAGCCAAATGGAGGTAAAAGCCAAACTAAATAAAGGCACAGAATTTGTGATCCAGTTTCGTATCTGCCTTATGTGGAGCAGGCAGCCTTCATTTAATCTAAAAGTTATAGCTAAAGGGAGTCCCAGAGAAATTTTGTGGTGAAAGTTAAAAAAATGATCTGTGTATAGAGGATGCGTTCTTTCTAATGTGTTCAGAGAATGTGCCATTGCGTGGTTTTATAGATTGGCATTTTATGTTTTTGTGAGGGTTTTTATTTGAGAGCAGCTCTTTGTACAAAGAGCCAAAGACAGAAACAATAATAAAGCCATATTAATGATTCTGCCTTTCAGCAAACAATTTGTAACATACAAAGAACTGTCTGAATTATTTGCATTTCTTATTACCAAGCTTACTACTTTCTTAGCTAATGCAGGGGAATGGCAGCCGTGTCTCCTCACACACCAGTAAGATTCATGGAAGCAAATTTAAAGAGAAGAACATCAGCATTTGCAGTACAGTTCTAGTTACACACTGGCCTCAGGGCACAACATCACACCTGTATATTCCTCAAATGATCCTGACTCTGAGAAGAGTCATACTAGAAACGGATACCAATATGGACAACTTCAGAAACTGCGGTGGTGGGAGTGGAGAATTCAGAAATAAACTCACATGAACGTGTTCATCTGCCTCACAGTGGCTCAGTCCCTGGGTGCATCTAGCTTAAGTAGTGTCTGTTTGACTGTCAGCAGTTCTTCAGGGTTTCAGATGGATTGTTTCAAGCCCACTTGGAGATACCAGGGATTGAATTTTGGACCTTCTGCATGCAAAACATGTGCTCTGTCACTGCTCTACGATCCCCCTGACAAATGAAAATCTAGCATCTCAACTAATTAGAATGAAACGGCATAGAATTATTTATTTGGTCTGCAGTATTTTCTGGGCAATCTAGAATGATTTTGACAAGGATGTGGGTCATGGAAGGGTATCTGAGGTGGATATTATAGGCAGTTAAATATATGGTCTTTCAGCTGCATTGGAAATAGTTGGGATCATGGACAGAGACTGAGAACCCAATCCTATCCAACTTTTTAGCACTGATGCAGCTGCGCCAACAGGATGTGTGCTGCATTCTGCAGTGGGGGGACAGTCACCGAGGCCTCTTCAAGGTAAGGGAAAGTTTGTTCTCTTACGTGCATTGCAGCTGCATCGGTGTTGGAAAACTGGATAGGATTAGGTCCTGAGGCCACAATCCTATCCACACACACCTGGGAGTAAGCTCCATTGACTATTATGAGACTTACTTTTAAGTAGACATGCCTAGGATTGGGCTCAGAGAAAGGTATGTAATGATGACAGAATCCTAGCATTTCTCAACATTTGATCCCCCGCCGTACTACTTCATATGGTCCATCCATTGGAAGTACCACTGGAAGTAACTGGTGATGATGCCTAGGTTGGGAGACCAGATGCAATATGACAAACACCAGTAAGAGACTCAGGATGAACGGGAGGGTTTTTTTGAGCATGCAATGAGCACACTTTGTAACTCTGCCCACCAAGTCAAGCTTCCTACTGCTGTTTGGTGTGTCATATCACTGGTCTCAAGTACCACCAGTGGTACCCATACCACTGATTGAGAAACATTGCTTGAGAGCATACACGTGGAGCCAGTGAAACAACTGTGTTTGTGTTGGATGGCTACCTTCCATCCAGCTTCCCAAGAGATTACCCTGAAGGATACCATGGTTGGTTATATCAAAGGTCACATTCTCCCTAATCATTGCTTAGGCCAGGGGTGCTCAAACTTTCAACTTTAGGGATCCTGGACCTTTAAAATTGTGTAGGAGAGAGAATTTCAGCAGGTGCAGCTTGTCATCTGTGGGATGACAAGTTGCACCTGCTGAAATTCTCTCTTCTATACACTTGTTAAAGGTCCAGCATCCCTAAAGTTGAAAGTTTGAGCACCCCTGGCTTAGGCCATCCACTGAGTAATCAAGGCAGTTTCAGTTCAAATCCAGGCTGGAACCAATATTATCTGGATAAAAATTCAAAAAGGTGTCCTCCAGAAAAAACTGGAGCTGAGATGCCACTATGCTTCCCATCTCCTTGCCCAAGAATGACACATGGGAGACTGGTTGATTGGATTCATCAAGGACTTTTTCAGGAAGGAATCCTACAGTAACATTTTCAAAGGCATTAGGACCACCCCTTCCTCCGTTAAGTATTCAAAATAGCATGAAAATGCAATCACCCAATACGTCAGTCCTCTATTGGCAGTGTTAATCAACTTTAACTAAGCTTAAAAACATCCTATATTTGAGCGATACCCGTGTAGGAAAAAAAATATCTTTATTAAGTTCACTGAAGTGCAGCAGAAGGTTATCTGTTCTCTGGGGTATTCCAGTGTATGCCTGCAGTCTAATATGCAATTGTGGTTTTGTGCAACTTTAGGCAACTTTGCCAGTGAGTAATGCAAGGTGAAGTCTAGCATGAACTGTAGAGAAGGGTACTGTAGAACATTTCTGGGTTGGTTTATGTTCTGGTGAATCCTAGTAGCACTTGAAATTTTGCACATTGCACTTTTCAGGTGACTCAGCAGGGAGTTTCCTGGGCTTGATGTAGTCATGCTAGTAAACAGGAGGCTTGGTTCAGTGGTGATTTAGCTAGTATGGGTGCAGTATTACAAAAGCCTTTTTGACTTGGAACAGGGTGGGGATAATCTGGCTGCAATGAAAGCAGCTTTACAGTTCTCCTTGCAAAGTTCTCCTTTGCAACCCAGGCACAACCTTAGTATTCAATAGCCTGAGAATATCTTTCAATAGTGGCTAGACATTAGTCACATAAAACAGGGATTGAAGCTGACAGGCAAGTTCAAAAGCAAAGGTGCTTTTGGACTTGACTGAAATGTCAGCTTCCATCACAGTTTTATATAACCAGTGTTTAGCTGCTATAGAAAGATACTTTGGGACTATACAAAGGTCGTGCCTCAGTAGCAAAGGAGCACTTTGCAAGGAGAAAAATAAAGCTGTTTTCATTGCAACCAGACTCAATCTGTCAGTCTGCCTGAACTTTTGCAGGTTATAAGTGGCACCAGGCCCTGAGATAACTGGGGAGGTCTACAGTACTGTATTTTTATTTTTTAAACCTCCGCCTCAGTCAATACGCACAAATGAAAATGTGTGGAGAATGAAAAAAATGACATGAACATGACACCAGCTGCAAAAGAAGAAACCTCCTGTCTTTCTCTTTGGCAATACAGGAATAGAACAGCTACAAAAATAATTAGGTCAATAACGTTCATACAAAAGTGCAACGTACATGTGCAAGTTAATTTCACATTTCGTGTAGTGGGGGTAAAAATGACCCCAAGCAGCATTAAAGAATACAATACACTGCAAAATACAATACACTGTGAAAGTACAAGGGGGTTGGGGACACAAAACACCACAGGGTAATTGAGCTAACTAAGGTTGAAACATGCATAGAGTTCATAGCTGTAGATCAGGGGTCTCCAAACGTTTTGACCAGAGGGCTACATCAAATATCTGGCATGGTGTTGAGGGCCAGAAAAATTTTTTAAATGTAACATTTAAATAAATAAGAGATGGAACTTAGATGAGTGAATAAATGAATTAATGGGCTCATTCATTCATCCTCCCTGGTCCTCAGAACACCCTCCAGACACAATCAGAGCACAGTTCTGGTAATGTTCAGTTGAGTGGGCCAGAGGCTTTCAGGGGACAAGAGGTTGACCATGGGCTGGAAAGAGGCTTGCCATGGGCCACATCTGGCCCCCAGGCTGGGGTTCGTAGGCCCCTACTGTAGAAGACTGAAAGGCTTGGGTTTTCCCGCCAATTTTTTCAGACCATTGAAGCCACTATTTTGGAGAGAGTTAAATTGATACTTTCAACAATATGAATGAGTACATTCATGGAAGGTTGGCTTGGTCATGATTATTGGCCAGTAAAGCTAACTATAACCATGTTCGGTAATAGAGTGTCACTGCCTACCAGCTGCTGGGGAGGAAAATGGGAGCCTATTGTCTCCATGTATTGCTGGTGGTTGGATTCAGCAGGGCTGTTTTTATAGTTCACCACAAAGAGCCATTTATTGGGACAGATGGTGCATGATGCATTATGGCATTATTTTCCAACATGTGAACTTGCCTTAGGAAAGAAGATAAATTTTTCACATGTTAGTAGTCAAAAGCTCCTCCATCCCACCTTGAATAAATATTGTCTTCCCTCCTAGATATCCCAGAATATTTAGTTATTTATCTAAACATTTATACTCCACCATTCTAACTCTGAAGAGGCCCACACGGCAGCTTACAACTTTTTAAAATATAGAAATATAAATAAAATCATTTAAAAAATCCATGTAAAACAAAGTGAACAACAATCAAACTAGACTAACCAACTTAAAAGCAGGGAAGTGAGAAAATGCACAAATATAAATGGGGGGGGGGTAAAAACACACAAGTATATGCTTAAAAAGAAAGTTGATAGAAACCCACTAATGTTCTGCCAAATTCCCAGGCCAAGCTCTGCCTAGAGAACCCATGCTCACTTTAAGCTAATTAGGCCCCCTGTGTTCCCCAACAATGGCCCACCCTGCAGCACTGCTGGACCCCACCACCAGGGTAGCTTGCCTGTTTAACCTGCAGAAGTCCTCCTTCCTCCCCTCTCCTGACAGCAGCTTCTCCTGCCACTACAGCAGCACCTTGGTCCTCAGCAGGTCTTGAGCATGGCAGCCACACATCAATCTCCAGTGTGTCCAAAGTCCATTCACCCATCTCTCCTTTAGTCAGTTAGTTCATCAGCCATTAGTTCTTCTGTCCATTAAGCCATCTGTTCTGTTCTGTTCTGTTCTGTTCTGTTCTGTTCTGTTCCTTCCTTCCTTCCTTCCTTCCTCCAAGCTTTCCTCCTCTTACTACCCATACCCTTTTCCTTCATTCAGGTGCTGCTTTTAACCCTGAGGACTTTGTTGCCTCTAGTGGCTCCAGCTGTGCAGAACACTTGTTGTAATCTAAGGCCCTGATGTTAACCCCATGCTTGCATGCCAGAGCAGGGGGCCACTGTTGACACCACACCCTATCCCCTCAATGGATCTAGCACATTTCCATTACGACTAATGAGGAGACCTATGGGGGAAGGTAAATACAAATTCTGACCAAAAAGGCTCTGGAAAACATGCCAGTAGTCAGGGAAGATAAATGATGTACAAATCAATGGTAAGGCCACACCTGGCATACTGGATCTAGTTCTGGTCGCCACATCTCAAAAAGGACATAGTGGAAAAGGTGCAAAAGAGAGCGACTAAAATGATTACTGGGCTGGGTCACCTTCCTTATGAGGAAAGTCTACGGCGTTTCGGCCTTTTCAGCCTAGAAAAGAGACGCCTGAGGGGGGACATGATTGAGACATACAAAATTATGCAGCGGATGGACAGAGTGGATTGGGAGATGCTCTTTACACTCTCACATAACACCAGAACCAGGGGACATCCACTAAAATTGAGTGTTGGGAGAGTTAGGACAGACAAAAGAAAATATTTCTTTACTCACCGTGTGGTTGGTCTGTGGAACTCCTTGCTGCAGGATGTGGTGACGGCATCTGGCCTGGATGCCTTTAAAAGGGGATTGGACAAGTTTCTGGAGGAAAAATCCATTACGGGTTACAAGCCATGATGTGTTTGTGCAACTTCCTGATTTTAGAAATGGGCTATGTCAGATGCAGGGGAGGGCACCAGGATGCAGGTCTCTTGTTATCTGGTGTGCTCCCTGGGGCATTTGGTGGGCCCCTGTGAGATACAGGAATCTGGACTAGATTGGCTTATGGCCTGATCCAGTGGGGCTGTTCTTATGATGCGAAATGGGAATGATACGTTCCTATGCATGATATGAATCAAATAACAGGCCTGAATTAAAAAAAGATCTTCTTGCTTTGTTTTTAGAGGGTGTGTGCATATATTGCACCAGCTTGGAGGAGGCAACACTAATTAACGTATTATGAATACAAGATAACAAATATAATACAGTATAATAAGGGCAATACAATTTCAATCAATCACTAAAGACCACATTCATGAGCTCCTTTCTTACAGATGCTTGGAACGCCTCTTTGAAAACAGTGCTTGCCACAGCAGTTTTTGGAAGAACTTTCATTCAAAATTAAAAAATGAATGAATGAATGACCCTGTTGTCTGATGAACTGTGGACACTCTTTTTAATTATGACCATTTTCAGTCAATTAACCTAATGAAGTCATTACTGTTTTCACCCCATTAATAACCTTCCTGTTTTTAGTATATGCTCTATAAAAATTGGGAGGAAATTCTTCTGGCATTTGGCAGACCACAAGATGGATTACACATCTTGGTGGATCACAAACTGTGCAGGTTTGGAGTGGAACTTTATTTAATTTTTAAAAAAGCTTTTTTATTTTATTTTATTATAAAGTTAAACATTGAAAGCATAGGACATTCACAATTAGTAAACAGATTAACAGTCTTGATTGAAGTGCTTAATGGAACATTCCAAAGGCAAATTGTAACTGAAATAAATGGGAGAAATAACTTCTGGTGCTGCAAACAGGTTCTTATTACCTCTTCCTGGAATTGCCAATTGATTAGTACTGCTGCCTGAGAACACATCTTTCATGAAGGCGTGTACATGTGCAAACTTAAACTAATTGCACGGCATTTGCAGGAGTCTATGTTGTTATTCAGTTGCAGCGGCCACCCCCAAAGTAGTGGCTCAAAATAATAGGTTAAATTAAAACATTTGATTGCAGTCCTCATTGTTCCCTGATTTCTTCGTCACCTAATCCCAGGTGAGGATTGTTGTTATCTTAACAACAATAATGCAAGGACATTGTCACATGCACAAGGCCAATCATAAGTTTCATCACTTATCTATGGTAAGGCCACACCTGGAGTATTGTGTCCAGTTCTGGTTGCCACATCTCAAAAAAGACATAGTGGAAATGGAAAAGGTGCAAAAGAGAGCAACTAAGATGATTACGGGGCTGGGGCACCTTCCTTATGAGGAAAGGCTACGGCGTTTGGGCCTCTTCAGCCTAGAAAAGAGACGCCTGAGGGGGGACATGATTGAGACATACAAAATTATGCAGGGGATGGACAGAGTGGATAGGGAGATGCTCTTTACACTCTCACATAATACCAGAACCAGGGGACATCCACTCAAATTGAGCGTTGGGCGGGTTAGGACAGACAAAAGAAAATATTTCTTTACTCACCGTGTGGTTGGTCTGTGGAACTCCTTGCCACAGGATGTGGTGATGGCGTCTACCCTGGACACCTTTAAAAGGGGATTGGACAAGTTTCTGGAGGAAAAATCCATTATGGGGTACAAGCCATGATGTGTATGCGCAACCTCCTGATTTTAGAAATGGGTTATGTCAGAATGCCAGATGCAAGGGAGGGCACCAGGAAGAGGTCTCTTGTTATCTGGTGTGCTCCCTGGGGCATTTGGTGGGCCGCTGTGAGATACAGGAAGCTGGACTAGATGGGCCTATGGCCTGATCCAGTGGGGCTGTTCTTATGTTCTTATGTAATGAGGATTTAAACCTGGATGCCACAAATTCTACATAAGTTTTAAAAATAAAAACAAACCAGTATTTTTTCACCCTTCCTTAAGGGAGATGGGGGCTATATACTGTACACAATTTCTAGCCCCATTGTTTTGCGATCTGTGTATGGCTTTTGATGGCTATGTTGGCTGCACTGTGCTGCTATGTTTGTTCACTTGCTTTCAGGGACCAATTGAACCCTTAGGAATTTTTTTTTTTGGGGGGGGGGAATCTATCATCTGCCTGGAGAACAGAGATTCCTCTTCAATGTAATGTATGAGTGTTGAAATGCAATGATCTGTTTTCCAATTCCAGATTGAACAATTACAATAATTTAACTAGTTGCCTATGATTTAAAGTGTTCACCATCAGCCCACAAATGTTCTACTCATTTTGACCTACTGCATGGACCATAATTGAACAGATTTGAAGATGGCAACCTTGTAGTGGTTCAGGAGTTGGACTCAAACCTGGAAGATCCAGGTTCAAATCCCCACTCAGCCATGAAGCTTCCTGGGTGACCTTGGGCCAGTCACTATCTCTCAGCATCTACCTCACAGGGTTGTCGTGAGGACAACAGAAGGGAAGGAACCATGTTCATCACTCTGAGCTTCTTGAAGGAGCGGTGGTATAAAAAATGTGAAAAATAAAACAACCTCTGTTGAAGTGTTCTGCAGGCTGTACTAGATGGGGAAATAGCAGATCTGCGTGGTTAAACAAGGACTCAACAAATCAAGTTGGGAGGGGGTGAGGAGGTCTCATTTTAGGATGTGGCTGAAGAGCAGTGTTCTCCCTGCTTCTGTTATTTACCTATCCATAACCTTTGCCTTCAGTATTTTCACCTCAGCTGAGCTCTAACGCCAGAAGTGTGATCACCTGGGACAAAGTGCTTGGAGGACGGGGGTTGCAGGGAGGCGAGTATGGTTTTATTGATTGTTTGGTCATTTTATTGTTTACTTTTTAATATATTTTATTCTGATTGTATATTTTTATAATTTGTTGGCTGCTTTGTACACCCTCAGTGTGAAGAGGAAGGCAGGATATAAATGCATTAAACAAAGACATAAGTAAGTAAATCAAAAGTGCAGTGGGGGATTTTTAATTTAAATGTATCTGTATGCTTTCTCTACAGAACAAATAGCAAGGGTCATTCTTATGGGGAAAATTGTATAAGGGGAAATGATTTGTACCCTTCAGCATCTTCAGTGTCTATAAGACAATACACATTTTGGACTGTAGTGCTCAGGACTGACTAATGGACTGCAGCTGGGGCCTCCCTGTTGCTTAAGAGAGCAGTGCTATTAATGCCAATAGTTTGGAAGTAACACTCAAGTGAACTTCTATCCCACTTCTGTTAGCACAGATGTTTTGAAGACTGGTGTCCTATTCATCATATTTCCCTTTTTTCTTGTTATCCTTAACTTGGATTAAATATGTAATCCAAATGATGGCTCATAAAACCTTTATATCACCAAGCCATTGCAAAACTTCACTTTGTTTGCCATGTGATTTTAAAATTATCACTGCATAGTTTTTGTAAGGTAGTGAAAGACTCTTTCAGAGGTCTCCTTTTCAGAAATGAGGTTTTGTTCTAAAATATTGGTAAAGGCTATAAAATACATTCCATTATGGCAAAGGAAGTTGTAATTTTTAAAGTCTGATAAGGACTTGCCTATAAATGCATGTCTTGTTTGTCTAACTCTGACAATCTTTTGAAGATTTACACAGCAAAACAATAGTAGCTTTATGGCTAGTTAAACATAAGAATATAAAAAGAGTTATCAGTATGAGAGCTGGTGCAGTAAAACATCATTTTTAAAAGCTTCCTTGGATTCCCTTGAGATGTGAAAAGAAAACAAGTAAATTACTTTGTCTTTTTTCTTCTTCTAAGTGTCACATTGTAAGACAAGAAGAGATTTTATGGACAAAATATCCTGAACAAACTGCTAAGTGAAGAATATTTACATATAACCGTAGCTATTAAGAGCATCTAGCCATCCCATGCCAGTGCTTTCTGTAGAAATGATTTTCAAAAAGAAATTCAAAACTATTCAAAGTTAATTGATATCCTTTTAAATTGTATATTAACTATGACTCAACACTTTCTAAACCCCTCTTAGCCTAGTGGTCTTTTTTTGGAAAGACAAATTTGGTTAAATATACAGTATGTATATGTGCTTATACTTCAATGATTTATTCATTTTCTATTATTGTGTTCTATATTTTGATCTCAAACTGAGCATAAACCCTCTGTTAATATATGTCTTATATCATTTGCATAATTTATGTATTTCTGTTTTTTATTTTTATATATTATATATATATATTGTTTAAAACGTCAAAAAAACGAAAAGATCCAAAGCAGTTTTTTTAACGTGTGTGTGTGTGTGTGTGTGTGTGTGTGTGTGTGTGTGTGTGTGTGTGTGTGTGTGTGTGTGTGAGAGAGAGAGAGAGAGAGAGAGAGAGAGAGAGGTGTGTGTTTGTTGCAATTGACTAAAAGGGCTACCCCACACACTACCTTCAGAAGTTTTGTCCACTGAATAGGTAGCTGGTGCTATCATTTTTGAGGTGAGGGCCAAGCGCATGTAGGCCTTGAGGCTCAGCCACCATATACTTGGTTCTGACTAGAGCAATCCCACATGGTTAGGGTAGGCATTATTGGGTGTCAGAGGTTCATAGGGCTGTGAGCCATATAGCTTGGGCAGAAGCGGAGCTTGTCGAGGGGTGGTGTGGCACACTCCACAATGTGCCATGCAAGCGAAGATGGCAACATACCATCACTGCCCTGAATGGCTCCCATGCCGAGGGGAAGGGGCTTCTTACATGGTGTGTTGCAGAGTGTGCCATACTTACTGTGCTCCCCCCGCCCCAGTTCGAGTTCTGAGCTTGGGATCACTCTGTCATCCACTGTCTGGACAAAACAGAGTGTTCTGATGGGGGAAATAACTTGTAGTACAGAAAGGATCTTCAGTTTCCCAGTAATTACAGCAAAAGTTAAATATATCTTTGCACAATGGAGTTCTTAAATGGTTACTTAAAACTGCATGCAGAGGACAAAGCCTTGTTTATAGAGGTGTTTGTTTCCAGTGAGTAAGAAAGGATTTCAGCCTAAGTCTTTCTGAACACAATGGATTCACTTCTGAGCAAAATAAATAACACCATTTTCAAACACTTCTACTTGTTTACAGTAACAACTTTGTCTGAACATGATCAGTGTGTGTAGATTGATCCAGGAGGTGTGCATCAGAAGGTCTTTAATCCTAAAGGTCTTTAATCCTCTGCAGACGCGTGTGGCCTCTGGGAACCAAGTGCCTCTGGGAACTAAGTGCCAGGTAAGGCACAAGAGTTTAGCATCTGGGCGAGGAGAAGGCAAGGAGACCTCTGAGTTTTGGAGAAGGAGAGGAGGAGGAGCAGGAGGAGGAGGTAAGTGTACTCATTCTAACGCTTTGTCTTTCTAACTCCCTGTCTTCTAACCTTAACCTTACCTTTAAAGCAACCTTAAATCAAAATTGAAAGTTAGCACCTAAGGGAGGTACATAGGGCTACTCTGAGCAGGAGCAGAGTCCTACTCGTGAGTAAGTGCCCAAGGGTCAGGCATTTAAATCAAAATTGAAAGTTAGCTGCACCTAAGGTAGCACTTAATCGAAGGAAGGGAGGAGGATAAAGTGAAAAGCAGGTTTTCTACTTGTTCAAATTAAACCTATACTTAACCCAGGTTAAACTTAATCTAAGTTAGAACATAACCTAAACAGGTCAGTAAATTGGGACACAGGATCTAGAGAGCAATAAATAATTAAACAAACCCAAATAAAAACTAGCTTGAGGTTACAAAAACAGTCCAGCCTAAGAGAACAGAACTAGGAGGGAAAGGACCTAGGAAGGGCCAATTCCCAACCCATTAAGAGCCCCATTAGGCTAATCCAAGCAGTCCATTCAGGAGCCTGCAGAGTAGGTCACGCCCATCAGCAGCCATTTGCCTTCCTGAGCTTTTGTAAACTCACCTGGGAAGGCCAGCCCCCTTTCAATCAGGAAGGAAGGAGGGGGGAGGAGCCAGCCAGGAGTATAAAGCTAGGCAGGCCATCGCGTGAGGCTCTCTGCAGACGCGTGTGGCCTCTGGGAACCAAGTGCCAGGTAAGGCACAAGAGTTTAGCATCTGGGCGAGTTCAGCAGCAGGGCGAGGAGGCCAGGGCCCCATACGCTGCCCTTCCTCTTCCCTTGAGAAGAGGGCTGCTATCCAGTGTACGGTTTTTTAAAGGACCCCTAAATAAAACAACAACAACAACAAAAAAGCTATGCAGTCAGACAGCCAGCAGCAGGGTGGGGGCTATCCAGTGTTCTGCATCGAGTGCCACATGTATGATTATATGCCTCTGGGGCATAAGTCATGGGTGTGTCCTCGATGCAAGGAGCTCCAGGCTCTCAGGGAACGCGTCCGCTCCCTTGAAGCCTTGGTGGCCGACCTGGAGAAGCGCAGGCAGCCAGAGGAGGACCATGGGGAGACTTCTGGGGACGATCAGGCTTCGTCCCAACCTCAGGCGTGCAGCTCCTCGGCTGCCCGGGTGGGAAGTCTCGGGACTGGAGGACGTCATCCTGGAGAGGAGGGAAACAATCCCCTAGGAGGGATCCCTTCTCCAGGGGATGGGCCCGTATCCGAGCGCACTCGGGATACTCCTCGGCGGGAGGGGGGTCGGGGGCTTCTTGTAGTGGGGGATTTGATTATTAGAAACATAGAGAGGGCGGTTTGCGACGGATGTGAGGACCGCATGGTGACTTGCCTGCCTGGTGCGAAGGTTGTGGACATCACTTCTCGTCTAGACAGGCTGGTAGACAGTGCTGGGGGAGAGGTAGCGGCTGTGGTGCATGTCGGCACCAACGATGTGGGCAAGTGTAGCTGGGAGGTCCTGGAGGCCAAATTTAGGCTTTTAGGCAGGAAGCTGAAAGCCAGGACCTCAAAGGTAGCGTTCTCTGAAGTGCTACCTGTTCCACGCGCAGGGCCAGCTAGGCAGGCGGAGATCAGGGGTCTCAATGCGTGGATGAGACGGTGGTGTAGGGAGGAGGGGTTTAGATTCGTTAGGCACTGGGGAACGTTTTGGGACAAGCGGGGCCTGTACAAGAGGGACGGGCTCCATTTGAACCAGAATGGAACCAGACTGCTGGCGCATAACATTAAAAAGGTGGCAGAGCAGCTTTTAAACTGATCCCTGGGGGAAGGCCGACAGGAGCCGAGGGGCATCCGGTTCGGGACTCCTCATCCCTATGGGATGAGGATGGGGAGGTTAGAGAACAACAAGACAAAGGCAGGGTAGGAGAAGAAATTGGGAAAGTTAGGGAGATGGGATGTGATAGACGGTTTGGCACAATGAGAGGATGCGGGGACAAAGGAGCGAATAAGCAGCCCATCCTGGGGCATTCCGTGTATAAATGCTTTTATGCGAATGCCCGAAGTCTATGAGCAAAGGTGGGAGAACTGGAATGTCTGGTGACAAGGGAAAACATTGACATAGTGGGCATAACGGAAACCTGGTGGAATGCGGAGAATCAGTGGGATACCGCAATCCCGGGCTATAAACTCTACAGGAGGGACAGGCAGGGGCGTGTTGGAGGTGGGGTGGCCCTTTATGTTAAGGAAGGGATAGAATCCAGCAAAGTAGAGATTGAAGGTGGGTCCGACTCCACCGTAGAATCTCTGTGGGTTAAATTACCAGGCTTGTGCAGCGATGTAATACTGGGGGCGTGCTATCGTCCCCCAGACCAGAAACCGGAAGGGGACCTTGAAATGAGGAAACAGATCAGGGAGGTGACAAGGAAGGACAGGGTTGTAATCATGGGGGACTTCAATTATCCTCATATTGACTGGGTCAATTTGTGTTCTGGTCACGATAAGGAAACCGGATTTCTTGATGTGCTGAATGACTGTGGCTTAGATCAGCTAGTCACGGAGCCCACCAGAGGACAGGTGACTCTGGATTTAATTTTGTGCGGTACGCAGGACCTGGTTAGAGATGTAAACGTTACTGAGCCATTGGGGAACAGTGATCATGCTGCGATCCGTTTTGACGTGCACGTTGGGGGAAGAATACCAGGCAAATCTCTAACAAAAACCCTTGACTTCCGACGGGCGGACTTCCCTCAAATGAGGAGGCTGGTTAGAAGGAGGTTGAAAGGGAGGGTAAAAAGAGTCCAGTCTCTCCAGAATGCATGGAGGCTGCTTAAAACAACAGTAATAGAGGCCCAGCAGAGGTGTATACCGCAAAGAAAGAAGGGTTCCACTAAATCCAGGAGAGTGCCCGCATGGCTAACCAGCCAAGTTAGAGAGGCTGTTGAAGGGCAAGGAAGCTTCCTTCCATAAATGGAAGTCTTGCCCTAATGAAGAGAATAAAAAGGAACATAAACTGTGGCAAAAGAAATGTAAGAAGGTGATAGGGGAGGCCAAGCGAGACTATGAGGAACGCATGGCCAGCAACATTAAGGGGAATAATAAAAGCTTCTTCAAATATGTTAGAAGCAGGAAACCCGCCAGAGAAGCGGTTGGCCCTCTGAATGGTGAGGGAGGGA
Organism: Tiliqua scincoides; assembly: GCF_035046505.1. Lineage (NCBI taxonomy): Eukaryota > Metazoa > Chordata > Lepidosauria > Squamata > Scincidae > Tiliqua > Tiliqua scincoides. Next base: position 170,821,067 of record NC_089821.1, on the reverse strand, counting down.
AAGGGGAGATAAAAGGAGACTTAGAGATGGCAGATAAATTAAATGAGTTCTTTGCATCTGTCTTCACGGCAGAAGACCTCGGGCAGATACTGCTACCCGAACGGCCCCTCCTGACCGAGGAGTTAAGTCAGATAGAGGTTAAAAGAGAAGATGTTTCAGACCTCATTGATAAATTAAAGATCAATAAGTCACCGGGCCCTGATGGCATACACCCAAGGGTTATTAAGGAATTGAAGAATGAAGTTGCAGATCTCTTGACTAAGGTATGCAACTTGTCCCTCAAAACGGCCACAGTGCCAGAAGATTGGAGGATAGCAAATGTCACACCTATTTTTAAAAAGGGAAAGAGGGGGGACCCGGGAAACTATAGGCCGGTCAGCCTAACATCCATACCGGGTAAGATGGTGGAATGCCTCATCAAAGATAGGATCTCAAAACACATAGATGAACAGGCCTTGCTGAGGGAGAGTCAGCATGGCTTCTGTAAGGGTAAGTCTTGCCTCACGAACCTTATAGAATTCTTTGAAAAGGTCAACAGGCATGTGGATGCGGGAGAACCCATGGACATTATATATCTGGACTTTCAGAAGGCGTTTGACACGGTCCCTCACCAAAGGCTACTGAAAAAACTCCACAGTCAGGGAATTAGAGGACAGGTCCTCTCGTGGATTGAGAACTGGTTGGAGGCCAGGAAGCAGAGAGTGGGTGTCAATGGGCAATTTTCACAATGGAGAGAGGTGAAAAGCGGTGTGCCCCAAGGATCTGTCCTGGGACCGGTGCTTTTCAACCTCTTCATAAATGACCTGGAGACAGGGTTGAGCAGTGAAGTGGCTAAGTTTGCAGACGACACCAAACTTTTCCGAGTGGTAAAGACCAGAAGTGATTGTGAGGAGCTCCAGAAGGATCTCTCCAGACTGGCAGAATGGGCAGCAAAATGGCAGATGCGCTTCAATGTCAGTAAGTGTAAAGTCATGCACATTGGGACAAAAAATCAAAACTTTAGATATAGGCTGATGGGTTCTGAGCTGTCTGTGACAGATCAGGAGAGAGATCTTGGGGTGGTGGTGGACAGGTCGATGAAAGTGTCGACCCAATGTGCGGTGGCAGTGAAGAAGGCCAATTCTATGCTTGGGATCATTAGGAAGGGTATTGAGAACAAAACGGTTAGTATTATAATGCCGTTGTACAAATCAATGGTAAGGCCACACCTGGAGTATTGTGTCCAGTTCTGGTCGCCGCATCTCAAAAAAGACATAGTGGAAATGGAAAAGGTGCAAAAGAGAGCGACTAAGATGATTACGGGGCTGGGGCACCTTCCTTATGAGGAAAGGCTACGGCGTTTGGGCCTCTTCAGCCTAGAAAAGAGACGCTTGAGGGGGGACATGATTGAGACATACAAAATTATGCAGGGGATGGACAGAGTGGATAGGGAGATGCTCTTTACACTCTCACATAATACCAGAACCAGGGGACATCCACTAAAATTGAGTGTTGGGCGGGTTAGGACAGACAAAAGAAAATATTTCTTTACTCAGCGCGTGGTCGGTCTGTGGAACTCCTTGCCACAGGATGTGGTGCTGGCGTCTAGCCTAGACGCCTTTAAAAGGGGATTGGACGAGTTTCTGGAGGACAAATCCATTATGGGGTACAAGCCATGATGTGTATGCGCAACCTCCTGATTTTAGGAATGGGTTAGGTCAGAATGCCAGATGTAGGGGAGAGCACCAGGATGAGGTGTCTTGTTATCTGGTGTGCTCCCTGGGGCATTTGGTGGGCCGCTGTGAGATACAGGAAGCTGGACTAGATGGGCCTATGGCCTGATCCAGTGGGGCTGTTCTTATGTTCTTATGTTCTAAAGGGATAGATAAGCATATTCAGGGTGGTGCATAACTTGGCCCCATGAGTCAAAGAGGCTTTGGTGTTTTCCTCTTGGGACCAGTAATGCTCAAATAATCAAAACAAATTAAGTAATCAAAGCCAATTGGGGTGGAAGAGCCATAGCTGCAGTCTTTAGCAGCCAGCTGTATGTGCCCTCCAAGATGGGACTGTGGAGTTCAGAACTGAATTTGAAAAACACGTATTTGATGTTCCCAATGAGTAGCTTGGAAAGCCCCACATGCAAGCCAAGGGGAGTGCCTGGGATTGGCCCTCGACTCCACTGATCAGCATCTAGCCCAGCATCTTGTATCCCACAGTAGCCTAAACAGCTGTTTTCTGGAAAGCTTGCAAGCAGGAGAGAAAGGCATACTTCTCTTCCACTGTTGCTCTCACTAGGCGTAGCTCCTTTCTTCCTGGTTGCATGACACTGGGGATTTAAATCCAGGATCTGTGGCATGCTAAGCAAGATACCTACCACTACACCAGGTGACCTGGAAATGAAGAGAGCCCAACAAAGCCTTTGTGTTATCAGTTGAACAAATTTAGAATTACACAGGCCTACAAAATTGAGGCTGAGAAACGTTTTTCCCAAACTTTATGGTAGTTTGATATGAATTTGGGGTGCCGATTCCAAAAATTGCATCCGTTTTGCCCTATCATGTCTAGTTTTGGAGATATAGTTATATATAGTTACCCCCTGCTAACTGGGTAAGAGGCACTTTTTCAAGTGGGTGCTCCTCTTTTTAGCAGGGGGAGAGTAACTGGCCCACCTCACCCCAGGAGTGTCTTTTCTAGTGGCTGTCTGCTGGTGTTCTTTTGCATCTTTTAAGATTGTGAGTTCTTTTGGGAGCCATCAGTATTTGATTTTTCTCTGTAAACCGCTTTGTGAACTTTTAGTTGAAAAGCAGTATATAAATACTGTAATAATAATAATAATAATAATAATAATAATAATAATATAGTATAACCTCATTAGTGAATGGTTCAAGCAGCTTCCTCATAAGGAAGCCATGGTGTAGGCTTCCTTATGAGGAAGCTGCTTGAACCATTCACTAAAGGGGCTCTGCCATGTCTCCAAAACTAGGCATGATAGGGCAAAACGGATGCCATTTTTGGAATCAGCACCCCAAATATACCCAGGAATTGATGTAACGTTTAAGGAAGCAAAATGTGTGTTGGCCTGTGTTATTAGTGAGGTTGACGTATAGTTCCCTGGCAGGGGTCTCAGTGCAGGCCTTCAACAGGGCTCTTCCTAGACTATGGGAAGAGTGCTAGTGAGGATGCTGGGTTGTATTTAAGTGGATAATGCACAGTTAATTAATTGTGCTTGAACACAAGACACCAGATACAGTCAAGCCATTGGGATACGATGAAAGGAGGTCTGTGGATTGCAGCCTTATTTTTATTTATATGTTATTTCCTTGTTTCAAAAGCTGTACATGAATAATATGGATGTATGGATTGTTATTGAAAAATTACTTGAATATGCTTATCCCATGGCCAGCCACAAAAAACAAAACAAAGAAACCCCCCAACAAAAACCTTGAGGAAAAAAATGCTCAGTTATACCCAGAGCATATCACTTAGGGAAGCTTTGCTGACACATAAGCCACCTCCTCTACCCCTCTTTCTTCTTGAAGCTAAGCCCCCTCAAATGTCACTGCTGAGGGTTGCATTGCCCTTGGAAGTAACATGGTATGTAGCACAGGGGGAAGGGTTGAAGCAGAAGGGGACTATACCTATAATTTAACAGCGAACTGGGAACATACTCTGCTTACAGCTCCCACCTGGCTTCCAGGTATTGCCCCCCTTCCACTGCAGCCCCCCCCCACACACTGCTTGCCATAATGCTGGGGAATGTCCCCTACCTCTCAGCAGTCACTTTTTGGGGAGGGGAGGTCAGGTCATGGGCATCAATAGGGAGGAAGGGGTGGGAAAGTTCAGTGGAGGTCAGGAACCTTGAACTACCATATGCTTTTCTTCTTTTACCAAAGTTTGAGGAACTTGAAGATATCTCTGTAGAGACACAAACACAAGTCTGGTGGGGAAATAAATCTCTAGAAAACTTCTCGGCTCAGATGTCACTTCAAGTTAGGAAAATGAAATTAAAGAATACACACTCATGTTCTTTTGTGATCTGTCTTTTCAACTGTCCAAACCATTTTGCCACCCAAGGGAGAACATTCAAACTTTACATCTCCCAGTCAAAAAATATGTAGTCCTAATGGAGGCTTTCCAGTGACATTCTTCAATCAGCAGACCTGTAAAAATGATTCAAGAACTAAAGCTGAAATTCTCCTTCAAGACAGTGCTTTATTTTCCCCAGGGAAAAAAATACAAATCTCTTTGAAAGCATGATGAACACAGGACACTATTTTGTCTTCACTTAAGAGTGTGTCTCAAAGATGGACAACATTTCTTCAAAAATCATGACAAAATTTGCTTAAACTCTACAAATATTATCCCATCAGCACATTTCACAAAGACCATTCTGGGTAAATATGTAAAATCCACACATTTGTGGATTGTGTCCACAATGTCACTGTCTAGTAACTGACTGAGGAACCAATCCAACTTTCCAGTACTGATGACGCTGTGCCAATGGGCTGTGCACTGCATCCTGCAGTGGGGGACAGTCACAGAGGCCACCTCAAGGTAAGGGAACGGCTGTTCCCTTACCTCGGGGCCGCTTTAGTGCAGGCAAGTTGGATAGGAATGGACCCTCACTTTTCTAAATGTGAACTGTTTTCTTCGTGCAGCTTATAGTCTGTGTGATGATAACTAAGGAGAGGTTAACATCATTATTTGAACACAAAGCTTTACCTACTGTGGGAGTGGGGCATGCCCTCTTTCTTGTCATTTTGGATGTTCGTTTCAAATTTTCCCCCCCCAACAGGAGCACTTTAACTTGAACTAATATGTCACCAGTGATATTATTTTTCTCTGCTCTCTACTTGTTCTGACTCAGTAATGGTTTCCGCAGCTGCAAAAACTCAGTCTTGTTTGCTTGCTTCTTCATTTTCCTGTGTTTCTACTTTCAGTATTTTGGGGAAAAAATGCTCTTAATGAGCAGAAAGTTGCAATCATTGATATTACTGTGACTAAACTTTTCTATAATGCTTTCCTAGTGTGCAAAGTGCTTCACTCTTAAAAGTTGATGTAGTACTTACAAATACGCAGTAAGCTTTTCCCTATTATAGCTGGGGAGCTTAGCTTGAGGGAATGATTTGGCTAAGGTCATCTTGTGAGAATTCATGGCTAATAGCACTTTTAGAGAGGAATTTGAAAAGGGGCTGTAGAAATGGGAGTAATTATATTGTTACTTAAGAGCAGCTATTTTTTCCTGCCTAAGTTTTATGCATTGGGGTAAGCAGTATAGGAATGTGGGGAGGGGGGAATCTCCTATGTTAATATGATTTACCATTCTGTCACAGAAACTCCTTTACTCCCGGTCACAGAAAGACAGAAGAAAAACTGTACTGAAGCTGAAGGAAAATGCTGGGAAAAATAGGTGGGAATGGCCTCTGTGGTAACTAGCCTGCTGCCTTGCTTCTCATTCTTCACCCTGAGGTTTAACTTCTTCTATGGAAGCTCTGAGAAGAATGCTAAAACCCTAAAATCTTGGATTAAAGCCTAAAATGTGACTACTCTGGGAGCATATCCGAATAGAGATTCACTCATGTACATGGGGGTACATCCTGATGGAGATGCACTTTCTTAGAACAAGAAGGATGGACACGAATTGTTCAGGCTTCCAAATGCCCTAGGAGGAGTGCTGCACTTGAAGGGGGTAGTAGGGGAGAAAGTAACTGTGAAGTTTTCAATCCTGCACAGAAAGGAGTATGGTTTGTCCTGGGCCTGCGTAGATGAAATGATGGCTCAATCCTATCTCTGACACAGATTCCAATTGATACATTGTGGCAGCTGGGGCTTTCCCTGGGACAAGGGGATAAGTTTCCCCTTATCCTGAGGAGACCTCCAGCAGCCAAAAATCTCCTGCGGGATGCAGCATATCTGCTCTGGCACAGCTGCATCACCACATGGGGATTTAGTTAGGATTGGATTGTGAGATAATCCTATGTATTCCACACTGAGCTTCAGAGAATGGGGAGATGCAAATGAGATTTATGGGTATGCCTGTTTTTATCTTGCTCTGCTTGTGAGTTTTCCAGAGTTATCTGAGACATAGTGCTAGACTAGAGCAGGGGTGCCCAAACCCCGGCCCTGGGGCCACTTGCGGCCCTCGAGGCCTCTCAATGCAGCCCTCAATGAGCCCCCAGTCTCCAATGAGCCTCTGGCCCTCTGGAGATTTGTTGTAGCCCACACTGGCCCGATGCAACTGCTCTCAGCGTGAGGGCAACTGTTTGACCTCTCGCATGAGCTGTGGTATGAGGGCTTCTTCCACTGCTTGCTGTTTCACGTCTGTGATGCAATAGCAGCAGCAAAGGAAAGACTGGCCTTGCTTTGCGCAAGGCCCTTTATAGGCCTTGAACTATTGCAAGACCTTCATTCATTCATTCATATAAGTTCATCTTTAATATATTCATTTATGTAAACTTATGTAAATTTATTCAAATTTTAAATATAAATTAATTCTTTTTTCCCCCGGCCCCCGACAGTGTCAGAGAGATGATGTGGCCCTCTTGCAAAAAACTTTGGACACTCCCTGGACTAGAGGAACATTTTACCCTCATGTGTAGTACCAGCCCTAATTCTAACCCATTTTTCTCACCTGTATCTGTAATAAATAAATAATCTTTGCTGTAGACTAGAGGAACATTTGATCTGATTCAACATATGGCAGTATGAAGAACAAAAAACAACAACACACAAATATCTATCAGATGACCACTTTGAGGTATAAAATACTTTGTAAACCGAAGTGTAACCAAACATACTATACTAAAAAAGTGAGTTAGATTTTCTGTTTATTGCCCTAGTCTAAGAGGCTTTCCAAATTAATCAGATGATACTTGTACTGCCTTATCTGCCCCACATGTTAAAAATCATGCATGCTCATGGCACACATGCATCCTGGCTCCTCCACTCACATCCAGGTAAATTGGAGGCTACCTTCCTTACTTGCATGGGTGGAACAGTTCATCCAAACTGCCCCTCATGCAATTAGGGAAAGTGGCCCCTGACACACCCAGCCATGATGGGAGCAGCCAGGGTGTGAATGTGCCGCAAGCACACATGACTTTCAATCCATGCAGCCCTCTGTGCAATAAAAGTATTATCTGAATCACCTCACAGATATAATCCAGGCAGAACTTAATTCCCATCAGTTTTCAATGACCTGGAGAGCTAACCATTCAAATGTAAGTGCTTTTAAGATCCACTGTTAGAAATGGGAGAGGGTTAAGTATGTTTGCGATTAGAAGTGCTTATCTTTGGATGAATTGCATTCTAATGGCCCACTCCGAACCCTCTCCCATGTCAGTGTAACTAGTGTTGTGCTGGTGGAGGTTGCTTTATGCCTGCCACAAAGTAGCCTTCACTGATGCATGCTGCAGGTCCACCAGCAAGGAGGATGCAGTGGCCCCCAATGTGCTGGCAGACCCTGGTCACCTGCTGGAGTAGATAAGAGGGTTAGAGGGAGGCAGCAAGGTGATTTAACAGGGCAAGGGAGGATGGAAGGAGGGAGGGATGGGCGGAACACATTATCCTAATATTTTACCATTTTTAATGAACAGATGGTTCAGATTCTGTTTCTGTCTTTGTACTTATTACTGGTTAGGGCTGTTATTGTTTTTATGCCAATAAAGGTTCCATAAATTATAATTATGGTTCAGATTATTAGGGTTTATTCAAAAACTATACTTACAGAGGTAACCACTATTAAGTCTATTCTACATATCCCCCTTACTACATTATATATGTACTATTAATGCTGGGATTAGATATTGATGCTGCAAAAAAAGGCAGCCATCTGGATATATTAGGGGACAAGGTAAGTAATGTGTCATCAATACAAAAATATAGCATATCCTGTGTTCAGAAAGTGTGATAGCGTCACAAACAATTTCAAGAGGAAAAGAATGGTGAAAACAATGGATAACAAATGAGCACTGAATATGCAAACACTGTGTGAAAAGACCCTGAAATAATACAAGTGGCTGCATCGTTAGTTGGAGTTTTAAATGCTTCCTTTGACTTGTTATGCCACAAGTATTACTATTATTGGGATTTATAAAAATTTTTATTGTCTGGCAATGAGTACATCTCAAATTCCATAAAAATGCAAAACAGCTATAAATGCCTCCAATTCCAAAACGTGTGCTGAAAAGTTCTGGGTTTAGTGAAATAATATACATGCACAGCAGTATTCTAATCCCTGTAGTAACTTTAGTTAAGCTTTACAAAAGCTTCCCCATCAGTCTGCACATGTTAAATATTTACAGCATTGACAACTTAAAAAAAATTTCATACATAAGTTTTCATTTGTTTTTGTATATAAAGTTACCAAACTTTTGCATAAATCCTCGTAACTTGTTTTCATTTGGATGCAATGGATGGTATACAACAGGATTGTAACTAACTATCTGATTGCCCCTTGTATAATTATTTCTAGAAGCCTTGCTATTTGTTTCTGCAAGTTGTGTGCTGCTTTTTGCGTGAACTGGTGGAGTTCCTAGTGGCTGAACAGAGCTTTCCATTTTACAGAATGGCTCAAAGCGACTGTAAATGCGCCTTTCACTCAAGTGTGGCCTCATTAGCTCATCATTGGGCTTTGCATTTGCCGGGCGAGGTGTCATGCTCTTGACTCTACGTGGAGAAACAGGGGCAGGGGCAGGTATCCGCTCACGGCCTGCATTTGTCCTGACATGCCTAACATCCTGGTACTGAATTTGTTCAGTATTAAATCTGGGGGTGGATGCGTCACCTGGAAGTTGTAGCAACATGCTTTCCATGGGTTTCACAGTAGGACACCTTTTTTCATCAGATGGAGGTTTTGGAGATTTGGGGGACTTTGGGGACTTTGGAGGCTTAGGAGATTTGGGAGGCTTGGGAGATTTTGGAGACTTTGCGGAACACACTGTAACATCCTCTTTGCTCTTGTGTATGCTCCCTTGTGAATTAGAAGAAGATAATCTTTTTTTCCTTGGCGAACAATCAATCTTGAGCTCGGACATCTTGGGTTTTTGAATCTCTTCACCTTCTGATGCCAGTGTGTCAGAACTGCTACACATCCTGTAGAAAACAGGAGCTTTGTTTTTTGACAGGCTCTCTTTCTTGTCTGGTGTGAGATTCAGCAGTGATCTCAGTTTCTGGGATCCCTTTTTCAAGAAACTTGGAGAATTCTTGTTTTCTTTCTTTGGCACAGCATCCTTGCTAGATTCTTCTTTGCTCGATTCAACCAGTGCAGTCACAGAGATAGATTTGGCAGTGGGGGAAATTTCTGGTTCAGCTATGGGGTCATTATCCTCATATACCAAATGATTGGCTACATTGTGTAAACTTGTAGAGTTTGTTAGGCTGTCTTCTGGAGGAGACGTTAGAACAGTTGGTCGCCTAAATATATTCCTGTTGAGTGTGCTATAGCCATAGTTGGATGCCTCGTTGTTTTCCCCATAATTCAAAGCAGATTTTGAATTGTCAAACATAGGAAAACTTCGCCTTTTCAGTACACTTTCATTTTCATGATTTCTCAGAAATTCTACTGGTCTGCTTGTGCCGAGATTGGAATAGAGGTGGGGTGGCTGTTCTCTAGTAACAGTAGGAGTAATGCTAGGCTTTGTATCTTCTGAAACTTGCAGGTTATGGCTTTTTACTATATCAGGTTCCAGGGGAACATGAGAATTCAATTCTGCTGCAGTGTTATTTGTCGCACCTTCCAGTTTGGGGAGATGACTGGGTGTTGCTTTAGGTGTTTCGCTACCTTCTGAACCAATGATTGTTGAATTTGAGGAACTTGCACAGCTGTTTACTTCTTTCTGTTCAGGCAAGGTAGGCTTAAAAGCAAATGAAGAGCGCAAGCGAGAGTGGGCATAGAAAGCATGGGCTTTAATATTTTCTGCTGTTTCAAAGCCCTCACACCTGTCACCTACCCCTGAACCGTTTGAATCTGGTGGATAATCTGACTGATCATTCAGGTACGATTCAATACGCCAGTTACGCAAAAATGATTTTGTGGTATGTTCAAGGGTTGGCATTCGCTGCTGTAGAAAGCGGATGTGATTGTCTGTTCCATTAAAAGATCTCCGTACAACCGAGTTCCTATCTGCAATATTGAGCTTTGGCTGTGGAAACCGATCTGCTAAACTTTGTTGAGGCACATTGTGGTTTGTATAGCTGCCATGCAATGAAGATACAATACTGAGACTATCAGAAGGTACTTTCCAAATATTTGGTGGGTTATTTGCCCGATTCATTGCTCTGTTGAGCATCAAATATGGAGTCCTTTCTGGTTGCTCCCCTGCATAACTGTGTCTTTTCCAATGCTCATTTATTTCATTGGGCTGATACTGCTGAATTCTATTCAGCATATGAAACCCCGGAGCAAACTGCGTTTTATTAAAGAGCTGATTTCTAGCACCAAATGTGTCATTGTCATTGATTCCATATCTCCCTCGGGTTTTCAGAAAGTTTGGATCTAAGTTGGGAATCGTGACTTGCCTCCCAAAAGGGTTACGCTGGCTGGAAATTGAAGCTAAGGATGAGTGTGAATGCTGGTATGTGCTATTCTCCCAGAGTGCTCGGCGACTATTAACCCTAACTAATTCTGGAGCAAATGAACTGGGAACAGAAGAACGGGCATACAGTGTCCTAAACTCTTCATCAAAAGATTCAACAAGTTGACCTGTGATAATCTGGACCATGCTGAGGTTGGCTTTTTCAAACGACCACATAAAGCTGAAAGATGAAGAAATGACAATTACTAATCTCTCACCACTTATTTACAAATTTATGAAATCCATATGAATTAGAAAATTCATGACTTATCTTACACAGGAGAACCTTTCTCTGTGCAAAGAGAGATCTGTTCTGCTCTGAAACGTGTACTAGAATTGTAAGCCCTTTCAAATCTCTTAGTAAACACACACAAAAAAGCACATCTGTACATTTTAACCTCATCTACTTTTACCAGTACATTTCAATTTACAGCACTGGTTAACAACAACACTACAGTGTTTTGTATATGGGCAAAAATAGGTGTGATATCCTGCTTTACACATGTGTCGTCTTGATAGGCAGTACCACAAAGAAATGGCAAAAGACCTTCAAGTGAAAGTTTTGAACCAATTGCCAAAATGAAATGCTGAAGTCCCTTCAAAAAGGAACATATATAGAACCCCACTAGAAGAAAGCCATCACTGACAAATTCAGAGAGCGTGAAAGGCACTTTAGACACAAGTTTAACATGCAGAAATGTCTACAAAAACATAAAACATTTAAATAAAAATGATGAATGTGATGTGTGATGAATAATTCATTAAAATATATTACAGTAACCAATTGGCATGAGCTTATGGGGATACGTACCTACACAAAATCAAATACAAAAAACCTCAGTGGATTGGAACCTAAAATTTATTTCCTCCAGATAGTCTCCTCCCAGAGAGCCCAATCCTGTGGTCTGCGGCATGGCTCCGTGCCACTGAGCACAGTTGCAAACGTGCCATAAGGCACGTTCGCGGAGCTCACCGCCAGGCTCCCACCCGTGCTAGCCCAGCGCCAGCCAGTGCCGGGCTAGAGCGGGGCGGTTGCCCAGGTTCCGTGGCTTGGCAGTTTCCCAGGCTTCCACTGGTGGAAGAAAGCCTTAGGATCTAACCCAACAATATTTTCCAGTAGGCATTTTATTGAAAAATGGCAAAATTCAGACTATTATATTGATAACATTGGGTGTTTTGTTGGAATATGTCTAACCAGTATGATTCACTGCAGCAATTCCTTGAACTCACATTATTTAACAAATGTATAAACTAACCTACGAATTCTTACATAACCAAGTTTGGAAACGAATCACTACACTGGCAGAAACCTTCAATACAATTAGTTTTGTTATTCAAAACTGTCACGTTTTTACAACTCGGTGCATAGTTATATCAAGGCATACTCTCAGAAGGAATTTGAGAGTAAGAACATAATTTACCTTACCTCCTCTGTCACATCTGAATGTAACAAAAAAAGAAGCAAATTAAGAATCATGGATCCAGAGGGCTATGATACACTTAAATTAAATACTTTTTTTAAAAAAAATCTGTGCAATAAATTATAATTTCAACAAAAATTCAAAGCAATGAAATGATTTATAAAAATCATGGGATGACCATGAAATTATTTTTCATATTAATTATTAACCCTTCTTCCAAGAGCCTTTATATGGAATTAACCCATGGGGCCAATTAAAGAACTGGGAGTACTAGTTCTGGAATGCTGCTACACTGCTGATACTAAGCAGGTAAGGACCTGCTCAGCTCCTGCATGGGAAAGACTACAGGTATCCACATGAAACAATTCTGTGCTTTCTACAGAAGCAGAAATGATTAAGTCAGATTATCTTCATAACAACCCTGTGAGGTTGGTTTGACTAATGCACAATGCCTAGTCTAAGATCACATTAGAACTTATTGTGGCGTGAAAATCTAAACTCGCATCTCCCTAGTCCAAGCTCACCATTTCATCCACTGTATCAGCTATCATCAACATAACATAAATAAGATTTATATAACAACTACAAGAGAGTATTATATAGAAAACACAACATTCTTTTTTGTGTGTGGTTTTGCTGGCATAGGTAACATGGTTGAGACCACATGCAGAGCCCCTCCGCACAAGGAACATCTTGTGTTGTTAGGAGTTCAAGTGATCTGTATTGTCAAGGCAAACATGCTACAGAATAATGTGAGTTAGAGCACTGGAAATCTCATCCAGGTACTCTCTAGTTTAAGCTTCAGTCATGCACAACTATATGCATCTATTATGGTCCAATCCCAATGTTCCCCACCCATATGACTGTTAACAAAAATGCTTCTGTATGTCATGCTCCTGCATGGAATCTGTAATGTTGTCTGAAAGTAACTTTACAGTGTTGAAACTATGAGCTTCACATGGGAGTTGCCACTATGTGGGGCCATTTTGTTCATTTGTTAGAAATCAGATAGTACTTTTGCGGATATTAGTATCAGAATATATCTGATATTCTTAGGGCGCAATCCTAACCTGTGCTGGAACAGGCAAGCCAGGAAGCTTGTGTGTATCCAGTGCAGAATTGTGGCCAGAAGCGGCTCAGTCAGAGGTAAGGGGAAACTTTCCCCCTTACCCCTGGGTAAGGGCTGCTGGCCACAATGGGTCTCCTCAGACTTGCGCCACCTCTGGAGGTGGTGCAAGTCTGAGGAGAGCTGAGCGACTTGAAACCACTCCGTTCAACCCAGGAATGGGGGTTGGGATCCAGCATAAGTGCCAGATCCCAGCCCTGCCTCCTGCTCCCTGCCTGCCCGCCCCCAGGGCCGCCCATCACCCGCCCTCCCCCCAGCTAGGAAAGCCTCCCTCCCTCCTCCTCCCTGCCCCCCATGCCTACCTTTTTCGCTTGTGTTGGCGCAGGCGGGCTGACACAAGTGGCTGAGGGGAAGCTGGCGCAGAAGCTTACGTCAGCCTCCGCAGGCCGGTACTTCTCAGAGCACTAGCCTGGTTTTCCCTTGAGGAGACACAAACGTGCTTTATGGCATGTTTGCAACCCTCCTAGGCCAGCCCAAGGGACTTGGGCCGGCATGGGGTGCAGTTTGGATTGCACCCTTATTCAATTAGTATCAGAATTGACTTTATCAGGATTTATGCATGCATAACTATGTGCTGGATTATGTCCTAGTTCTCTAGCAGAACCTAATCATCTATATTGCTTTAAAATGAGTCTAAAATCTCTAAAATGAGATTTTTCATGATTTTGGGAAGGAGAATACCAGATTCTGGTTTGAAAAGCAGATTCAACATTTTTCACTGGAACAATGACTGCAGAGGTTCCTAGACCCCATTGTCACCTTGTTTAATACTTACCTGTAAGTACCGTACATGACTTTTTTACAATCAACAAGGAGAAATTTTTGTTCCATTTTCCCATGGAATTTTGCCCCCGACTTGGAAAAATAATCTTGTCCTTTTACTGTACGTACTCTCATATTCTGAAAAATATGACGGAATGAAAAAAGTAAGAATATTAGTACAAATAACTCTGGACAACTTACAGCGTACTCCTATAACGGCTTATTCATTGAGACTTACTTCTGAGTTCAGTGAGAAGAAAACCCAAGCTCAGTTCATTTTTATTTCCAGGCTAACCATGGGTCACAACAGAACAAAAATGGAAGACCAATGAATATAGATGGTCTAATATAACAGTCTGACAGTGAAGGTCACTCACAACTTATATCTGACCTTCTAAAACTGGGGGCACTCAAGATGGTTTACAAATCAGCAACTATAAAGAAATTAGTTGTAGGAAGCAACAAACGCAGAGTGCTGTTTGAATAAGCATACAAAAGCCACCTGCATTGGCAGATCTTCCATCATTTGACCAGATCAGAGGTGTTTCATTTGCCCAAAGAATGAAGCTTTCCAAAGAATCTGGATGATTTCCAGTGTCAAGGAGAAACAGAGAAGAAGCAGGCTGCTTGTAAATTAAGGTCTTCTTCAGAAGACTGATGATTCAAAAGATTTGAGATAGATATTATGATTAAAACAAAGAGGAAATATGAACCTCAAGTTTATTAATGAATTAATTTTATCTCCCCCCCCTCCCTATTTTATTGTCACTGACACAGTTAGGAGTAAGTTAGAATGTAACTGCCTAAGATCACCTACTACAGTTAATGGTTGGGTGAGGATCTGAATGCTGGACTCCTTGTTACAAGGGACTACATGCTACACTCTGCTAGGAGTATAAAGTGATGTAGGATGAGGATAAATAATGTGATGCAGATTGGGGTCTGTCACTAAAGTGACCTTGTGCATTCTGTTGTTTTCACCAATAATAATTTTATCTGGGCTGCTCCTTAATCAGAAGAACTGGTCCTTCTGTTGCAGCTGAGTCACCTGACCCCTAAAGATGGCATCAGAAAAGACCAGTGAAATGTGATGTTCCACTCCATGGATCCAAATAATGGTTTGGAAATTACTGCTATACAGAGTTTGCCTAATTATGGCAAATTACAATCTGGGCAACCCAGAAATGGAGGAGGGAATTGCACAAGAGGGGTTTAGCACACTGAAATTGACACCACATTCCTGGTTTTCTGAGCCATGATGAAAATTGTTTGAACTAAGCCTATGAGTCTGGAAGAGAGAAGTGTGCAGTGTAACTAGAGCATGGAGAAAACCTAGGCATGTCAATGGGTTGAGGATTTGGAATTTCTCTCATTTGTTTCTTCAGACATTAGAGTAGTAGAAAGGAGAGGTTACTCAGGTAAAAAAACCAGATCATGAAGAGTAAAAGTTTCATTCTATTCTGCACTAGTCAGACTTCACCTGGAATACCACATCCAGTTCTGGACACCACATTTAAGGAAGAATGTTGATAATCTGGAACAGATTTAGAGGAGAGACAACTAAGATAGTGAGGGGTCTGTAAATCAAATTGTTTGAGGAACAGGTAAAAGAGCTTGGTATGTTTAGCTTGGGGAAGATTAAGGGAGGATATCAAGTATCTGAAGTGCTATTACAAAGAAGAAGGGGAGGACTTTCTCTGTGGCTCCAGAAGGCAGGACTAGAGAAAACAGATTTAGACTCAATATTAAGATGAATTTCCTGACTGCAAGAGTTCTGGTTCTGGTCTTCTGTAGCAGTGGGCTCTCTTTCATTGAAAATTTTCAAGCAGAGACTGGCTGGGGATGCTATGGTTGTTGGGACCAGATTGTGTTAAGCGTCGCTTGACAGAGATCGTAGTCCCGATCCCTGTTGTTAAGTGGTGCACGACTGTACTTGGTGAACTGCACACCTTCCTGGTTCATTCAGATCCATTATAACTTTATTCAATTTGCTGCACAAAGTACAACATAAGTTCCTTCTACAGGTACAACAAACAAACAAACTTTATAAGCTATTCAAAAAACAGGAACAACCTGAATAAGACCTGTATCACATCAATGTGATGATATCCAATTAATTTGCACACACAGAGATGCTCCTTAGGTTTCCAAGCCTTACAGGGTCAGCAAGAAAATTCATGAAATACCCTTGAAGCAATGTGAAAATGGAACTCTAGCATTTCTCCACCCAAACACTATAAAACCTTTCTTTTTGAATCCAAAAGCAAACCAGAAGATGCAGCTGCTGTTCTCATCAAAAGGCATATAATGTAGTCATTGAAGTTCTTTAATGAGGCAAATTGCTTATGTTCAACTAGATCTAGTAAATTAAGAACAAGTGGTGACTTGCAATGATTCACACCGGTGAAGAAACAAAACAGAGATTCCCCTCCCAATAAAAACCCAGTCCATATGCCAGTCAAGACCAGGAAGTCAGAAAGCAGAAGTGCTCTTGCAGTCTCTGTGATCACTGCTTGCCCAGTGAGATCTCAAGGTACAATGGCCTTGTGGCAGCATGTGTCCTTGAAGTTACATGGTAGATTCTCCAGAGATCCTTGAGCTGCCTTGAGTCCCTTCAGGGAGAAAGGCGGGGTAAAAATAAAGTATAATAATAATAATCCTGGCCAGGGTGAACCTGCTGTATGGCAATACAGAGGGGCTCTTTGGCCAGCCGGGCCCATGGTTAGATGAATGACTCACTGGTTTGGTTGTCACTGCCATGAAGCTTTGGCTGTAAGATAGTCCAGTGGTTTGAGGCTAGGCACACATACCCATGGTATTAATTTAAAGCAATTAAATGTAAGCCTTTTCTACAGCTCAAAACAGTTCAAATACAAAATCAAGAACCGTGATCAAATTTCCTGACCCATCTTCCAGTCTTCCATACCCCCCCTTCATCTTAAACTGCAATTGCTAGCATTGGGGACAGCAGAAGTGCTCCAGACAAAGCAACAAGAAAAGTGGGAGGTCTGTTTCCTTCTTCTGCCACTCTCTAGCTAGTAGCTGGTGTGCTGAATAGTCTTTAATAGGCACTGCAATAGCCTTTGGGAAAACATTTCCTAGGGGTACCAGGACCTATGCAGCACACATGAGCACCAAGCACTGACCAAGGAGAGAAGGAAGAGAAAATGAAAACTTTATGCTTAAATTGGAGTAAAGCTGTACTCCTATTCAAACACTGAGAGGTGGTGTAATGTGGAGTGCTGTACTAGAAACAAGAGGTCATGTGTTCAAATCTTCTTTCGGTCATGATGCTCAATGATGCTGACCTTGGGCTAGTCAGCCTACCCAACCTCATAGCCTTTTTTGAGGGAAAATAGGGCAATGATACCATGTATGCCACCTTAAGCACCTTTAAGGAAAGGCTGGATAAAAATATAAGTACGTGATATTATTATTATTATTTATTATTATTACAGAATAAATCCTATTGAATACAGAAGAATTTAATTTTGAAAAAACATGCATGGAATTAAGTTGGAAGAGAATTGAAATGAAACACAGGTTGCAGTCCTGCTGTGCTGAACAAAACAATAATTTCCCCATAAGTTTTAAAGAGAAATTTGTAGCAAAAGCTGAAATAGTAAGCCATTAAAACTTACCCAGATTAAAAATTTCTCTATATTTAAACAGTTTCAGAAGCTGCATAATCTCAGGCATACAGATTTTATTTTCACATACTGCAATATTTCCCAAAAAGTTAATATCCAGACATTTCTGTTTGGAAGATTTGTAGTGGCAATGTTTTGGAGAGAGGTAAGTATTTCCAGTATATCAAAATGATTACAGAAGGCAGCCTTGTAAACAAGTACACATAAATTACTAGCCCACAAAACACTTAAGAACACATTATTATTTATTGTTTATGGTTATAGACCAGGGGTACCCAAACCCTGGCCCTGGGGCCACTTGAGGCCCTTGAGGACTCCCAATCCGGCCCTCAGGGAGTCACCAGTCTCCAATGAGCTCTGGCCCTCTGGAGTCTTGCTGGAGCCCGTGCTGGCCTGACGCAACTGCTCTCAGCATGACGGCCAACTGTTCGACCTTTCGCATGAGCTGTGGGACAAGGGCTCCCTCCACTGCTTGCTGTTTCACATCTGTGATGCAGCAGTGGCAGCAAAGGAAAGGTCAGTCTCGCTTTGTGCAAGGCTTTTTCCAGGGCCCCCCTTGCAAGAACTTCATTCTTTCATATAAGTTCCATCGCTAACAAATTCGCTAACATATTTTTAACATGTTGTAAGCCGCCCTGGGTCCCTTTTAGGGAGAAGGGCGGGATATAAATAAAGTTGATTATTATTATTATTATTCATTTATGTAAATTTAAATTTGAAATGTAAATTAATTCTATTTTTTCCCCAGACCCTGACACAGTGTCAGAGAGATGATGTGGCCCTCCTGCCAAAAAGTTTGGACAGCCCTGTTATAGACCATTGTTATTTATTTAGATTTATAGCTCATTCCATCTCAAAGGTTCATAATGGGCAAAAGCAATATGTAAAACAGAATTAGCTTTTCATTCATTGTATGAAATTCAGCCTCATTGTGGTGTGTACCCTTAAAACAAAAAAACTTAACTTTAGTAAAGCTTCCTTGCCATGTCATCTTGGAGGCCACTGTGACTTGCGAGAGGCAGAGATGTGCTGGAGTCACTGTTCCTGAGTTGGGTCACCGATCCCCTGACTTTACTTGTGAGTCATAACAGGCAGCTGATCTGACCTGAGCTGCTTACAGAGTCATTTTGACATGAGTCATTAAAAGAAATGAGTTGTGGCGTGAATCAGGGGCAGTGGAGAAAAGTAAGCAAGCATTGACACACATGAATCAGAGTTGCAATTGCACACAAGAAACGAGTTGTCACTCAAGTCAATTTGAGTAATGACTCATTTCTGAATGACTGGTCGCAAGTCATATCCGAGTCAGCAACATCTGTGACTCAAGTTGACACAAGTTCCGAAAATCAGAGTTTTCATGACTCGAGTTGAATCATCACAACTCGAGTGTCCGTCCCTGGCAAGAGGCATCAAGCAAATAGCTATTGCAACCTGGTAGAAAATTTTCCTAATGCTCATTGGTAAATATTTATTCTTCAATACTGTTTCATTTTCTACAATTTGGGGCCCAATCCTATCCAATTTTCCAGCTCTGGTACAGCTGCAATGCAGCTCTGAGGTAAGGGAACAAATGTTCCCATTCCTTGAGGAGCTTCTGTGACTGCCTCTGTGACCACAGGAAATAGTGCATATTCCATTGGCACAGCAGCACCGGCATTGGAAAACTGGATAGGATTTGGCCCTAAGACAGCTTTCTATTCATTTTGACCTTGTGAGTGCTAAATCTCAATAAAATACATAAAATGCCCAATTACCCTTGCTTCGACTTTTCTCCTTTCTTTTAATGTGTGCCTGCCTCTTTTTACAGCTTATGACAGGCAATCATCTCATTCCTTTGTTTGGTATGAGAAACTTTTGATTAAAAGAGGTATGTTCCGAAAATCAGAGTTTTCATGACTCGAGTTGAATCATCACAACTCGAGTGTCCGTCCCTGGCAAGAGGCATCAAGCAAATAGCTATTGCAACCTGGTAGAAAATTTTCCTAATGCTCATTGGTAAATATTTATTCTTCAATACTATTATTGAAATACTAAAATAAATACTAAAATAAATATCTTGTGCAATGAATTACTTACTCTGAGCCTTTGGACTTGACAGTTCTGTTTCTCTGTCATCTTAAGAAAGTGGTCAAAGTTGGATTCATCTAGCAGAAGATAGACTGAAATTCCCCTTGTGGAAGCTTCTACAATTTCTTTGAAAATATCCACATCAGTAAATATATCCATAACAATGGCAATAACCTGTATAAACACAAAGGCAGATGTTATAATATTTTATATACTGATGACAAACTTGAAATGAAAAACTTGAAATGTACACCCAGCACATAATTTTGCCAATACCAGGGCTGGGAACTCGAGTCATGAAAATACATGACTTGGGGTGACTCATTGACTTGTGAGTCACGTGTGTGGAAGACTCTGAAAAACACTTGAGTCAGGGCTCCCCTCACTTGGCTCACATCTTTAACATCTGAATGCTTGTATTTAAATATCATTCAAAACTATATATACAATTATTTATTTAGGTATAGCCCAATTGTATCCTTCCTCTCCCCCCACCCCACTGACAGTGTATCCAGCTGGAGGGAGGGGCAGATCAGGAGGCTTTGGATGGGATAGGGGAATTATTTCCCCTTATCCTCCATAAGCCTCTCACTCTGGGGAGGTTTGAAAAAGAGGGAATAGGATCTGCCATGCACAATTGCTGCTGGATTCAACCCCTCCAGTCACCTCCCCACCCCGGTTTCTCTCCCCTCCCTGCCCAGTTTCCTTTCCTCCCTGTCCCATCTGTCCACGGCCTCTGTTGAGCTTAGAATGAGCCTTAGAGGTGAAAAACGTCACTTCCAGTTTTTTCGTAAAACCAGAAAAGATGGCTTCCCCAGGCCTTCTAATGTCTTATAAGGCATTAAAAATGTCCACGGACGTCCATCTATACCCTCTGCTGGATTCAGAGCACCCTCTGGAGAGCTCCCCTCACCTCCGAAGGGTGGGGGTAGGCATCCACCCATATCCACGGATTCAGGTATCTGTGGAGGGTTCCAAAATGGAACTCCAATGGATATGGGAGCGCTCTTGTATTAGCAAATGAAGCAAGAACTATACTTTTTCAGTGGAAACTACACTTTCTACGAACTATTGCCCCCAGACATTTAAGGAAATGCTTAAGGAAATTCCCAAAGAGGGCACAGATGATTAAGCATTTCATAACAAGTTTATGACCTATATTCTTAACCCAGAGTACGTTCCCAGAAAGCCAATGACAAAGCCAATAGAGTTGCTAAGGAAAGCTAAATGAGACTCCTCTTCAAGGTTAGCTAACTAAGGAAGCAAACATTTGTCTAAGAGACTATATCTGCAAACTCCATCAATAAGACATCATTCATAATGTCAGAAAATCTCAATCTGCATATTCAGAATGGAATTGTAGATTTGACCTTAACAATTAGAATATTTTCTGGAATGCCCCCAAGAAAGAAGGGCGTTTATCCTTGCGAGATGTAATGTCATTCCATCTGAGCAGTTATTTGGCAGTTACAGGGGCATCCCAGTTGCAGACAGAGTTTGTCCATGCAGGCAGGGGAATACAGAAACACTCCCCCACATATTATTACACTGTCCAATATAGCAGGATCTTCGCTTAAGTTACTTATCGCCAATCTTGGCTGCTCTCTTGGGTCAGAGTGACCAGAATAAAATTGCCTACATACTCAGTGGGGCAAATGAAGAGATTTCTGGGGTGGTAGCAAATTATATAAATAGGATAATCAAGAGACATGTCTTTATCATAGTCACAAATGGTTGAGCCTATGTAGTAAGATCTGGTTGGTTAAGGCTGGAGGTGAACTGTCTGACTCATGCATCCCTCCATCCTATCTTTTGTTTCACACTGTTAGTATTTGAAATATGCCAATAAAGGTTTCTTGAAACTTGAATTAGAATATTACAAGAAAATTCAAGATCAGGCAAATTACTAATTATACTTTAAGGATGTTCTGACATCCATTTTTTTTCTTTAGTTTAATTGAAAAACAGCTTTAGGAGATCTGCAGACCCTGACACAGTGATCCATGCCACAGTGACATCATGGTTAATCGTAATGCGCTGTACGTGGGGCTGCCTTGAAGATAGTTCGGAAATTAGTGCAGAATGCAGTGGCCTATGTAGTCACTGGAGGTAGGTAGTATGACTATGTCTGGCTGCCCATTCATTTCTGGGCCCAATTCAAGGTTTATTGATTAAAGCTCAGGGACAGGATGTTTGAGGGATCGACTACTTCTGTACAATCTGGCTCATCTTCTCAGGTCACAGGAGAAGACCCTTTTACATGTGCCATCACCCAGGAAGGTGAGGGAAGTGGCGGCAAGAAATAGGGCCTTCTCAGTAGTGGCCCCAACTTTTTGGAATTCCCTCCCTCTTGAGTTACGAACTGCCAGGGATGGGAAAACTCAGCACAGCTTGACTTGATTTCAGTCTAGACAAGAGGTCTCCAAATCCTGGCCCGGGGGCCAGGTGCGGCCCACAGTGAGCCTCTATCCGGCCAGCGGCCAGCCTCTTGTCCCCTGAAAGCCTCTGGCCCACTCAACCAAACACGAACAGAACTGTGCTCTGGTTGCTTTTGGAGTATGTTCTGAGGGCCGGAGAGGTTGAATGAATGAGCCCATTCATTCAATTATTCACTCACCTAAGTTCCATCTCTAATTTATTTATTTAAATTTTATATTTAAATTTTTTTCTGGCCCTCAACACTTCACCAGATATTTGATGCGGCCCTCTGGCCAAAAAGTTTGGAGACCCCTGGTCTAGAGTCACTGCCTCATGTAACTCAACTCGAAAAAGAATCATAACAGGGGCACTTTCCGAGTCTCCACTTCAGTGGCTCTAAAGGACTCATGTCAAGTCACACACACTCCTTTAAAAGTGTGCCTTGGAGAAAAACGGGGCTGTTGCCAAGGGGGGTTTGTGTGTCAGAGTTCTCTTTACTCACTCCCCTGATGTCCCCGTCCATCTGTAAACAGGGTAGAAAGGGTGGGAGGGACTGCAAGAGACCAGAGACAGAAGCGGCAAGAGGGAGAGGGTCACACGCAGCACCTGAAGAGGCTTACCAGGACAACCTGATCCTTGGCAGCTCTATTCAGAAGTACTCCCACTTCAGCCAGTCATTCAATGAGGCTCTCTCCTTCCTACCACCATGCGGTGCAAAGCATGATCACTATGAACTCCCTCCCCCCCACCTGCGCCCCCTCCCTGGGCATCTGAAGCCAATCGTAAGGCAAGAACCCCGTTGGCTCCTCCTCCTGCCCTCCCTCAGCCAATGAAAATATGAGAATGCCCATCCTTTTCCAATGATCATCCATTCCTTCTTTCCTATCAGAGATGGGAAAACAGTAAGCACACCCAGATACAGGCAGACTTCCAACAGATTCCACGTAAACATTTTCTTCTAACTAAAGCAATATTATTGTTCTGAATGTTATTTTAAAGGAATTTAGGCAATTTTTTATGCAGTAATTGCCAATTGAACTAAGCTGCCACTAATAATTTAAAAACTTCTCAGTTAAGAAAAAAAACCCAAATTTGCCAACATATTTGTTAGCACATTTGCAAACTTTCAGCACAATCCTATCTTGCGCTGGAACAGCCATTGCAGCCCCTATGGATCTCCTTGGACTTGGAGGAAAGGTGGCACAAGTCAGAGGATTTCTGGCACTGCTCAGAAATGGGGGCTGGGTTCTGGCATAACAGCTGGATCCCAGCCCCGCCTCCCGCTCTCTGCCTGCCCTCCCCCACCCTGGAACTCCTCCCTTCTCCCCACCCACCCTAGGGTCTTGCATCGGCCAAGCTCGGCCAGCGCAAGGCTCACCCCACAAGCCACCACGGAGGCTGAATGCAGCCTCCATGTTCCAGCGCAGCTCCGTGCACTGGTGCGGCTTGTCCCAAGGAGGTGCAAATGTGCTTTACTCACAGTTAGGATTGTGCCCTTTGTGTTGTATGCACAACCATCAGGCAGTACTGATGATGGAAAGTACTGATGATGTCAACTTAACAGCTGAGGGTAGGGGTAGAAGTGGTGAAGAAGGGAATTTGAGGTAGAGGTAAGATTTAGACCTATAGCTAGATATGTATTTGAAGGAGATTCTTCGTTAAAGGAAGAATTCTTGATATCAAACAGCAAGAGCTGTTTAGTGCCGCCAGAACCACATGTTCTCCACTCCATCTCCATATTCCAGTCAGTTTTGGGAAACCGGCCTTCTTCTTTTACCACCTGGTGCGCCCACAGTCCCAGAGAGCTTTCACACTGGCAAGGTGTAATGCTCTTCCATCTGCCTTGTTAACTGGCAGGTTCAGCGGTATCCCCTAATCAGAGAGGAAATGCAAGTGTGGTAGAGATTGCGTTGAGTCTTTAATGCATACCTTTTTTTACTGCCCGCTGCATGATGCGTCACGCAAGAAATATCTAGGCCCATTGTTAGCTAGGATGCAGGGCTGGGAGGATTCAATCATGCTTCAGTCTCTCCTTTCCACACCTGACTCTGAGACTCTGGATAATGTCGCTTCCTTTTTATCTGGGGTAATAACCAGGCAGAGCCCTGGGACTCTGGGTAGCGACTGATGTTTATGCTTATGTTGTGTTGTCTTTGTATATTTCTGTTTTGTTTTGTTCTTTCTCTGTATTTTATGCCAATAAAGGTCTTACTGAACTGAACTGAACTGAAAGGCAGTAACACACACTTCAGAGTCAACTTAACAGTTGAGGGTAGGGGTAGAAGTGGTGAAGAAGGGAATTTGAGGTAGAGGTAAGATTTAGACCTATAGCTAGATATGTATTCGAAGGAGAACAGAAATATGAGCTTGGGGACTGAACAAATGTTATGGAGGCAATTGAGAACTGCAGATTCAACCCAAGGACTCAAGTTAAGGCAAGAATACCAAACCTGAGGCATTTGGTGGGCCGCTGTGAGATACAGGAAGCTGGACCAGATGGGCCTGTGGCCTGATCCACCAGGGCTGTTCTTATGTTCTTAACTCACAGAATTAGGTTAAAAGTACATATCTGACTTTGCGGTTGCAAAGAATGTCTTAAAATGTAGGCAACTGATACAGTATCAGATACCAGAGAGTTTTCAAGCAGGGAATCTAGAGGTTGAAGGTCTGTGTTATTCTAAGTTGCAACTTTTGCAGCTTCACTGGCCCCACTGAGTCATAACTAATACCATATAGCAGCTATGCTATCCAACTAAACTCTAAAGGTATAGATAAGTAAAGCTAGAGTTTAACTATTCATCACATAGCATAGAATAACTCGGTTCCTGTTTATGTATCTGCCCATTAATCTTCCTCTGAGGAGACTAGAGTAAGACTGTAGTTTCACAAGTAGTCTGTACTGCTGGTTGATTAGTGAAAATTACTTGATTAAGGGTAATGAATGCACAAGAATCTGAAATTGGTAATTTCCCATATCTAAGGCCAATACACGACCACTACACAACTCCGCCCTTCTACAATAGGTATTTATTGCCTGAAGTTCTAAGCACGCATAAGTCCCACTGAAAGGTTTTCTTCTAATTACCTTATAAAATATAGTTCATATTAGGCATGAAAACAAAAGATTTTCAAGCAGTCAGTTGTTTCCATTGTCCATGGGTCCCCCAGAACAATGCAGACATGGCCGTGGGAAATTAAACATAAGGCCAGGATTTACTATTCAGAGAATAGTGAAATGGCAATGCTGGGGTGGTGACTTTTGTGGCTAAACCGCTTTGTGAACTTTTAGTTGAAAAGCGGTATATAAATACTGTTAATAATGTTAATAATATTCGCAAAATATACCTGAGAGGTCAAATACACTCTCAGGCGATGGATGAAAGCCTCTAAAATAATAGCAATCATATTAATAATACTATTCATATAAATTTTTAGTATAAGTACTTTAACATTCACAACATGGTGTCTTGCTATTTAGTAACTTGAAATGTTTATAGGTGCTATTCTAATATGTACGCTAGGGCGCAATCCTATCCCGTGTTGGAACAGGCAAGCCAAGAGGCTTCCTCTGTATCCAGTGCAGGATTGTGGCCATAAGCGGCTCAGCCAGAGGCAAGGAAAAACATTTCCCTCTACCTCTGGGTAAGGGTCGCTGGTGCCTATAGGTCTCCTCACACCACGTCTTGAGTTGGCATAAGTCTGAGGAGAGCGGAGCATCTTGGAGCCACTCCATTCTTTCCGGGAACAGAGGCTGGGATACGGCATAACTGCCAGATCCCAGACCTGCCTCCCGCTCCCTGCCTGCCTGCCTGCCCCCAGAGCTGCTCACCACCCGCCCTCCCTCTGCCCAGGAACGTCTCCCTCCCGCCTACCTTTCTTTGTTGCGTTGGTCCAGGTGTCAGCCCAGGCAGGAGGAAGCTGGCATGGTGCTTCTTTGAGTGCCAGCCTGGCTTCCTCCTGAGGAGGCGCAAACGTGCCTTACAGCATGTTTACGACTCTCCTGGGCCAGCGCAAGGGACTTGCGTCGGCCCATGGGTACCTTCGGATTGTGCCCTTACACAGTCACATTCCTCACTTTACTGAATAGTTGTACACACTGCTACTAATTAATAATGATACTCTATTTTAAGAACTTAGTGCAGCGATTTTCAGCCTTTTTCATCTCATGGCAAACTGACAAGGCACTAAAATTGTGAAGCCACACCATCAAGTTTTTGACAATTGCCAAGGCACACCATGCTGCTAGTCGGGGGTTCACATCCCCCATTGGCCCTACTAATAAATGACCTTCCCCCAAATTCCTGTGGCATACCTGTGAACCACTCACGGCACACCACTGTGCCACAGCACAGTGGTTGAAAATGGTTCACTTAGTGTGTACTTATTGTCTTTGAGAAATGTTGAGAGGTTTAGATGAACTGGTGCACCCAAAGTTTAATCCAAAGCTGGTTTCAATTTTTTGTGATTGTTGCTCTGTGAGGTAGAGGACAGCTCCTTAACTATTGGGAGGAATGAAGGGGTGCATGGTCAGAGAGGGGTGGGAGAAAGCAGAGTCTCCTCAGAGTGTTTCACAGGGTTCCTCAGGCATGCACATTCTCATTTGGCACAAAAAACAACGCCCCACAGACTAAGAGCCCAATCCTGATCTTAGCGCGCTGGCCTATTGCCAGCGCACACTGTTGCAGACGTGCCATAAGGCATGTTTGTGAGCTCTAATGCCGGGTGAGTGCTTGTGCTACCCAATTTCTGTGTTTCTGTGTTGATCACAGGGAACCGAAAACTGTGAATCAACAAAGGGAAGTGTGATTTAACAAAATCTTTAGAACCATGGTCCAAAAATACAAAGACTTGGGTGAAATTTTCTCAGATGGTCATAAAGCAAAACCAAAGAACAATAAAAACAAAGTAACCTTGGCTGGAAGGGAGAAACAGAGCACTGACAGCATCAGTCAGATTTAAAAAAAGAAAATAGGAAACACACACACAAATCTTCTGTTCTGAAGAATTCACCCGACTCCAAATATGTACAGGAAAGTCACTTCCTGTTCACAGCTCCGCGCACACTAACAGTGCATTTTATAGTGTACCTCCAAAGCCATCCCATGGTATAATGTGCATCTTTAGCTCCTTCTGTCCCATGTAAGCAGAGCAGAACTATTAAGAGGTAAATTGCTATTAGTCTAGTAAAGTACTATCATAATAGATTCTTCAAGTTTGTGCTGTCATGTGATGGCAACAGTGGAGGAAAAGCTTGGAGAAAAGCTTATATTTTGTGTTACTTCAACCATTTTCTACCTAATCAGAAAATTGGTCCATCTAGCTTAGTATGGTTTATTCAAGCTGTCCAGGTGCGATTTTCAAACTACAGTGTATTGCTTCAATAAACTCTTCCTTCTGGCTGCAGTGGGCTTGGAAGATATACATCCATTCCATGGGAAAGTTCAAAAGGGGGGCAAGGGGAGAAGCCCACTGACTCCGATAAGGTGACTAGAATAAGACTATGGTAATTACAGGTAAATACAAAATAAATGAAAGTAGCTGAAATGTTCACTGCATGGTGCATTATTTCTTAATTATATTCATATCCCATCTCTCTTGCATGGTGAAACTCAAAGCCGTGTACATAGAGTTCCTAGGTAGTCTCTCATCCAGGCACTGACCTAACTTAGACCTGCTTAATTTCAGTAAAGTGACTGCATCATGTGCCCTCAAACCATATTTTGGTTGCGCATCATTCATTAGTCACAACATCAAAAGTCAATAATTTCTAAAACTTGGGAACAACATGCACATCCTTGAGGAAATCCTATGTCCTTACAATAGGTGTCTCACGTAGGCAAACCTGCTGACCTCATGTTCTAGTTAACCTAACAGTGTCACATTTCAGTATGATAATGGGTGACCGGAAACCGCTGGTAAGAGACGAAGGAAGGAGGAGTCAGCTGGCAAGAAATGGATAAACATCCTGAGAACCAGCCTGACGCATGTATTGCAGCTGCCTGTGGAAGCTTGGAAAGTGCAAGAGCTGTACATCCAGGATGACAATTGCACCATGAAGGGAAACATCTGGGGAAATGGAGGATTCTGTGAGTTTCCCTCATGGAATAACACTTGTAAAAAATGGGGTTTATGGTCAGCCTTCCTATGTAAACCGCCTTGAATGTACGAGTCTTTGATAAAGGTGGTATATAAATATTATAATAAATAATCCCTAAGCTAAAGCCTGAAATGTTGACTGCAACTCTGAAAGCACAGTGGAGCTTCTGATTCATTTTTTTACCAGCCACACCCTGCACCATCGCAAATCAAGTGGCACAATGGGCACAATGCCAGAAACCCCACACACATACTGTATTTACTTTATCAGCCTCTGAGTTGTGGCTGTAATCTTTATTAAGATGGGCCCCCTAGCCAATATCAAGAAACATAATATCCACCAAGTGCCCCAACCCACCAATCCAGCCAATCTATTAAATACTGAACAGAACTTTGTAATGCAGATTTTACAACTAAAAGAGCTGAAACGAGCAGGAAAACATCCCTAGTATTGGGATGGGAAACAAAGTCTTTGGCCATGACAAGCTCCCCATCTTATCACTACCGTCGTATGCATAAGAAGAATGGAACACTGGGCTGTGCATGCTCTGTTTAGACTCCTGGTCAGAAACTAGTTTTAGTGGCAGGCCAGTTTGACTAGGGTTACAGATCAGTGGTTCCCAAACTGTGAGACCACTGGTGGCTCATGACTGGAACAGATGCTCTGGTCCAGGCTGCCCTAACCATGCACCAAAGCTGGGCTACTGATAAGTCCACTGACTTCAATCACCTCCATTTACTCCTTTTGCTGCTGGGTTGGCAACTAAAAGGGCTGGTTGCAGTACTCAGCAGACTGGATATGCCCTAATACTGTATAATCAGTTCCCTAACTTACAGCACAATCATATGCATTTTTACTTAGAGATGAACCCCACTGTGTTCAGTTAAGCATTACTCCCAAGTAAGTGTAAAGGCATTGCAGCCTTAAACTGTACATTTGTAATAGCATTCAGTTTTGGTCTTTAAATGCACTATTGCTACTTAAATTACAAACACAATGCAGAGATATTAAAGTTCCACAACCAAAGAGAAAAATGTTTTTGGTCACAATGGGAAAGATATACATGAAGGCAAAATAAAAAGAGAACAAAGAATGCCTTCCTATATTACTTTAAAAAGTATCAATAGAAGCATTGGGCTATGAGACATTCCTGTGGATGGGAACTCCATATTTATGGTATAGGTGGCATTAGAACTGCAGCCACAACTCCCACATATTTTAACAGGTATTGGATTAGGTTCTGTTCTTGCTAACCAATGTCACATTGTAATGCTCTCAGCCAGTCTGGATTTCACAAACTTTTTGCCAAACCACCACCCTGGCATCTTAAGAGATTCAGATCTCCAGATGACTCATCTCTTCTGCAAAGATAAGCGAACTGTCAATTATAACATACACCTGCCCATTGTTCAAGAATCCCTTTGACCTGCAATTCTATGTTGCTGCTATCTTTCTCATGTATATATCTTGCTCAAGGTTTCTGTTTGCAAGACACTCAAGCAACCAATTCTTTTAGCTTGCCTCCCTCCAGGCCTTCTGTAGTCCTGGAGCCTGACAAAATCCTGTCCTGTACAATTAAAATTAACATTTGAAATGAACACCCTACTAAACATCAGCGCCTGATTTACTGGGGAAAGATTTTAAAGGACCTTTAAAATCCACAAGCCCTCCCAACCCCTACCCAATTTTAGCTAGCTCACAGTCCCTCTATAGCCATCTAAAAACAATAACTACAGGGACAACACAGAAGGTAAAGGAGAGCCTGCAGGTTCCCAGTAATTCGAACACTCTTTGAAAAAAGGAAAAAAAATATATGCATACAGTATATGCACTTACAGTTGCATATACAGAATATGCAACTCTGTGAAGTGGCTAACATTAGTAGGGCCTTTGGGGGATGGGGGCCACTACCAGAAGCATGGTGCGCCTTGTCAATTGTCAAAAACCGATGGTGTGCCTTGATGATTTTTATACCTTGCCTGTGTGCCATGAGACAAAAAAGGTTGAAAGTCACTGCCCTAGAGGCTGCTGCCCAATTTATAAATACCAAGGGACATGGCTATAATGGTGACTGGGCAGCAGTGCTCCCCTCCCCCAGTAGCAGTTTGTCTAGCCTTTGATGCACATAGCCTAATCTGCCCTGTCAGTTTTGTGTACCACCAAAAATTGGGTCACCACCCATTGTCAGGTCCTGACCTACAGGGAACCACTGAGTAGACAATTCTGAGTTCTGTGGATCAGTGGGCCAACTCAGCAGAAGACAGCTTTCTATATTCAACCTGCCCTGTATGTGCACAGTGGTTACAGAACTGGCAAGTGTACAACACCTCCTCACCTCATACCTGGTTGGCTTTTAAGAAAACTACAACATAGACCTCAAATGCCCTTTCATTAGCAACTTGCCAAACTTAATGAGAAGCTGCCACAAAGAATTCCCCTGCCTAAATAAATATCCTTATAAAAAAATACAAATAGAAAAAGAAATCCTTTTCCACTGGGAAAAGGATACTGAATGGGTATAAACATTTGTGCTTAAAATGAGAAACACTTTTTTGACCATAGCTCACAAAAGTGCCAGAAGTTGCATTAGGAAGATTAGGAACATGAAACTGGATTTGTAAGAAAAAATGTTTGAAAAATAGCCATGGCAGGTGTTGCATGCCTGTTTTAGAAATTCTGTAAGTTATTGAATTTTAACCTCTGCTGAGTATAAGTGTATGATAGCATGTAATCTCTGCAGCTGATAACAAGAGGCAGTTCTGAGAGTATGGAATATTAGCAGTGAACCCAAAAGGGAACTCTTGTGGACTCTGAAGGCATCCAAAACCACATTGCAACACTTGAAGATACTGTAACCAATTTGGAAAAAAGGGATGAATAATAATGGTCACCTCCTTGGAGAAAAGTTTCTCTCTGCCAAAAATCAACAACACTCATAACATTCTAACAGCATATTTCTACCTATGATCACAGGATGGTTTGACTGTGAATCTAGTAAGCTGTTTGGACTGAAGAATTAGGTGTCCTGGGGCAGTGATTAACTACAAGCCTGATGCCCACATTTGACTGTGTAACAGTTTATAAAATGCAGGAGAAAAAGTGATTTTTGCTTATTGGATGAATTTCTGCTTTCATCTTACAATTGCCATTAAAAAGAAACTGGGGCAACATTTTAAAAAGATATACCTGGGAATTAAATACAAAAAATACAAAAGACAATGACTAAACAGTGGTGCCAAGTTTCTGGTAATTGCAGAGATATTGAACCAAACACTGATCAACATACTAATAAAAATGTGGTGCTTTGACTATACCTGGAAATATACATAATGGTAAACTAAGTGGAATAAATGTCTTGAAGTGTGCTCACTCTTTAACGTATAGGTAAAATCAGCTGATTAGACACATTTGCAACAAAATGAATCTCAAAGATTCATGAATGAAAGCAAGTGAATCTCAAATATTCAAACAGACCTGCTCATTTATTTTCATATATGCTAACAGCTATTCTAAGTGATGCTACTGGTATACATTATACTGAGGGGTGTTTCTATGTCTCTATGGTTTTGATAGATGCTTGGGGCTAGTTCTTTTAAATGAATCACAGAACGTGCAAGTACATCATTTTCAAACAATTTGGTTGTGCTGCATATTATGAATTCTGAATTGCAACTTTTTGCCCAATTCTATCCCCCACCATGTTACAGCATTTAGCTACACCAACAGAGGCTACACTGCATACTAAAGATGGGGAGGAGGTGATCAAACAGCCTACAGGGGTGCCAATTGCCTATAGGTCCACTTGGACTGATGCCAGTCATCTTGCTGTCGTAAGTCCAAGAAGAGAAAAGCGGTGGGGAGGATTCAAAGGGAGGGAATAGAATCAATACACAAGTTGCTGCTGCTGCTGGGATCTGCCTCCTCCTCCACCCCCCTGCCTATGAATGCTTCCACAGCCAAGTTACCGAGCTAACAGAAACTTCTGGAGCCACTGCTCTGTGCACCATGCCACAGACTGTTTGTAGCAGCAGCACATGACAATGATCTGGTTTTCACAGTGCCAGAATGTATGTTCTGGCAGTGCAGGGCACCCATAAGATTTGCCCTGAATCAATCACAGATGCCTCTCCCGTGCATTCGCACACTTAAATAGAATTTTATAAACAACCAGACAGCATTCTGTTTCAAAATTGGGCTGGTGAGAATGGGTGGATTAATCCTGTGTGTGGTAATGAATGCACAAAGTCTGAAGACATCCTCAGCCCTGAGCTTGTGGAAAGGGATCAGTGATTGGGAGTTCTGCATACAGAGCAGCATACACAGGAAGGAAATAGAGGATAGTGTAAGGGACTAGAAAATTTGCACTGATCCTCAGGATAATTTACTTGCATTCTTATAAAAACATTTATGCTCAAGTTATGACATTTCTAACTATTCATTTTTCCAGCTAACCTCATTTAATAAAATATAATTGAATGTCATGTCATCATGTCTAGAAAGTCATGCCTAGAAGTAGGATACAGAACTGGTTGGCATTCTTTGACAATAATAGTCCCATCATGGTAAATGTGCACAGAACTGCACTGCTGGTTACTTTACGTATAACTTATATCCATTTCATATGATCAATGACATTGCAAATGTTAATTGCTCAACTGTAAAAGGCATTACTGTTGTCATATCTGCTTACTCTCACATACTTGCATGAAATAACTGAGGCTGCAATCTTATGCATGCTTACCTAGAAGTTAAGTTCCACTGAACACACTGGAACTTATTTCTGAGTAAACATGCATAGGATTGTGTTATTAGTCTGTATATTCGGAAGCAGAATAAATTGGCATAAATAAATAAATTGGCATCAATAACTACACACATTCCAAGCTAGAAATACAGGGGATTTATTATCTTACAAAGACATTAATAGTTCTGATTACAGTTTTATTACTGTACATATAAACTTCTTAGGGGCAGAGAATAGGAAACCTGTCCTCCTCCTTGTTTTATGCAAATGCCATGCACATTGATGGTGCTGTAATCATCATCAACATCATAAGAGCCGCCTTGAGTGTCCTTATTGGATAGAAAGGTGGGATATAAATCTTTTAAATAAATAAATAAATAGATAAAGAAATAAAATAAATAATAAGCCATTCTAACAAAGAACTCTGGCGTTCCAGGGGAAAATGAAGTAAATTTGCTCTAAGCAACCTACACTGAGACAGAATGTTAAGGCAGAAGGGGATATGATTAACATTCTTATTCTGAAAAATCTTTTAATTTTGTTATTTTAGATCAGGGGTCTTCAAACCCTGGCCCGGGGGCCAGATGCAGTCCGCAGCAAGCCTCTATCTGGCCCGCGGCCAGCTTCTGATCTCCTGAGAGTCTCTGGCCCAGTTGACCAAACACAACCAGAGTTGTGCTTGTGAAGTGAGGGAATGGGAGTCCATTTAAGTGTGTGCTTTATTTCTTGGACTGTGTTGATGCCCCCCCCCATCAAGCACTCAGCTCAACTGGATCCACACTTTCCTTGAAGTAAGCCCCACTGACTCTGTGGGACTTACTGCTTAGTAGACATGCTCTCCACCTGTATTCAAACGTCCCGCAATTTCTCCAATGCAGCGCCACCCCTGACCCCAAGGCACACTCAAGCAGCACAACCAGACCCATACTTTCTCTCTCCCTGCTCCATGCCTGCCCCCGCCCCCTCCAAGCCAAACTCAACCAGGACTAACAGGCCCAGGACTCCTGGCCTCAGCTGCAGGGAGTGTTGCGGAGGGGTGGGGCTTCTGCAGAGCTCTCCTGTGAGGGTTGGGCAGGGCAGCCTTTCCCTTGCTGATGCTGCATGAGGGCCTGACTGGGGGTCCCCGGGGGCCACAAATGGCCCTTGGGCCAGGGTTTGGGCAGCCCTGCCACAGTGTCAGAGAGATGATGTGGCCCTCCAGCCAAAATGTTTGCCTACCCCTGAACTAGAGCATCAACTGCCAGGGAATGCCATAAATTCTTCTGTATATTCTGTATATTGTTTTATGCTGCATTTTATGTATCATGTCTTGTAAGCCACCTTGAGCTTTTGGAAAAGTGGGAAATAAATAAATAAATACACACACACACACACACACACACACACACACACACACACACACACACACACACACACTCTGCATTGGGAGCCAATCTAAGCTGAAAAGTGGGGTATCAAGTTATAGGACAATAAATAACACAGGCCAACACACATTTTGCTTCCTTGAACGTTACACCAATTCCTGGGTATATTTGGGGTGCTGATTCCAAAAATGGCATCCGTTTTGACCTATCATGTCTAGTTTTCGAGATATAGTATAGCCTCTTTAGTGAATGGTTCAAGCAGCTTCCTCATGAGGAAGCCTACACCATGGCCAGAAAAAGCCAGAGTTTAAGATACATAGATTTAAGAACATAAGAACAGCGCCACTGGATCAGGCCATAGGCCCATCTAGTCCAGCTTCCTGTATCTCACAGCGGCCCACCAAATGCCTCAGGGAGCACACCAGATCACAAGAGACCTCATCCTGGTGCCCTCCCTTGCATCTGGCATTCTGACATAGCCCATTTCTAAAATCAGGAGGTTGCACATACACATCATGGCTTGTACCCCGTAATGGATTTTTCCTCCAGAAACTTGTCCAATCCCCTTCTAAAGGCATGCAGGCCAGATGCCATCACCACATCCTGTGGCAAGGAGTTCCACAGACCAACCACACGCTGAATAAATAAATATTTTCTTTTGTCTGTTCTAACTCTCCCAACACTCAATTTTAGTGGATGTCCCCTGGTTCTGGTGTTACGTGAGAGGGAAAACAGCATCTCTCTATCCACTCTGTCCATCCCCTGCATGATTTTGTATGTCTCAATCATGTCCCCCCTCAAGCGTCTCTTTTCTAGGCTGAAGAGGCTCAAACGCCGTAGCCTTTCCTCATAAGGAAGGTGCCCCAGCCCAGTAATCATCTTACTCGCTCTCTTTTGCACCTTTTCCATTTCCACTATGTCTTTTTTGAGATGTGGTGACCAGAACTGGACGCTACACTCCAGGTGTGCCCTTACCACAGACTTGTACAACGGTATTATAATATTAGCCGTGTTGTTCTCAATACCTTTTCTAATGATCCCAAGCATAGAATTGGCCTTCTTCACTGCCGGCGCACATTGGGTCGACACTTTCATCGACCTGTCCACCACCACCCCAAGATCTCTCTCCTGATCTGTCACAGACAGCTCAGAGCTGTCACAGCTCAGCTCAGAATTCAGATTCTTTCTGAATTGCATCAGCAATCAGGCTTAGCCTTAATTGCTTTTCTGATAAGAGCAGAATGTTAGTGTTTATGGACTTTTCTGCCTGTTTTGTTCATCCTTCAAATGATCAAAATGAACTGCAGATAATAAAACAAGCTAGCTAATTATTCCTACTTAAATTACTAAAACATTTCAGCTGCCCTTTAATCAACACTGTTCACCAGGATAGGGGTGAATTCTACATGACTATTTGCCAGTTGTTACCTAATTTCCAAAAGACATACTAGAAGCCAAGGTGAAAGTGCTGCTTTTTTGTTTTGTGCAAGTAGTTGACTATGAGATGACAGGGCAATTTTAAATAAACCATCAAACAGGACCTGCTTTTCCTTTTATAGAGCAGAAATCCAGGTGTGTGCCATATCTTTAGAAAGATCTGTGGTATTTATGGAACAATTATTGTGAGCAAACAGCTGTGAATTAATCACATGGAAAGATATCATTAGCAAAATCCAGTGTGTGAGAAAATGCACCAAAAAACTGGAATGTTGTCAGCAACTACCAATTTTGCCTATTAGTCAGGAACAACTTTCCATTCTTAAAGCTATCCTCTCCTCAAAAATTAAATAGAGAATTCTGAGCTGAGAGGTTTCCAATTTGTATCATGTGAGAGAGTTAAATAGTGCTTAGATATTTATATAACCTTTCAGTAGCATATTCTCTTTAATTTTGTGGTGAAGCTGCAAATTAGACTTTATGACCATAATATCAAAGTAGAAGAATTGCATTTGAGCAAATGTACAAATTGATGGATTCACATATTTCCTTGTGTGAAGTCCAACCCCGGGACAGGGCTCGGGGGCCGAGCCTCTGAGGCAGCAGTACTAGAGACGCAAGCCCGAAGAGGGCGGCAATAAAGACGAGGAGCTGCGAAAAGTGGTTTGCACACCCAGTTTAATCGGGTCAATGTCTTTACATTCATTGGGACCTGTTATAGCACAGAATCCCACTTGTACAAGTCCTTAATAAAGTCTTTATCAAACTCAAAGCAGAGTCTTTGTTCCTTTCACAAATCTCTATGAGGGAATTAGCATGAACTATGCCTGTACCGCAGGGGTCTGGTCCTTACCCTGTTGAGGTTGAGGGTGCTCAGCTGTTGATCCAGTGCAGACAGGCTACTGCTCCCTTGGTTAGCTCCCGTTGCCAAGGTTGTGGTCTGGTCCCCAAAAGCAAGGTTGCTGGCAACGGGGGGTGACCCCTTGCAATTCCACTCCTCAGGGGGGTCAGTTGGGATGCCCTCTTGGTGTACCAGATGGTAGTTGCCCTGCCTATCCCTGTATTGGCACTGTACCCTGCAGAGGTGGGTTTTCCCAGCCTCCTGAGTGGGGGGGCTGGCCCGAGGTGCTCCCTGCCAAGCAGCTTCCCCCAATGGCCACCAGGGGGCAGGCTGCTGTGGCTCTAGTCCCCTCTCTCTCCCCTCCCTTGTTCAGGAGCCTTGGGAGGCACCACCTTCCGCTTCAGCGGTCAGGCTCCTTATGAGCCCTGCTGCATTAACACCTGGCTCCTCCATTTCCGGGGTTCAGTCGGGCACGAGATCACGCAAGATCATGGGCCATCTGGCTATCCAGCCACCTGAGCCTGCCGCACTGTGTGGGAGTGGCGTGGCCAGGCGGCTGCTTCCGCAGCCAGCTCCCCTCCTTCTGGGTGGCCATGCCGCCCCTGCCCACAGTGCAGGGGCTGGCTAGGCTTGCCGGCTCCTGCTTCCCCACCATGTGAGTTGCCCTGCTGGTCGCCCCGCAATTCCCTTGGGCAGCCACGCCTCCTCTGTCTGCGGCTCGGGGGTCGGCTGGGCTTGCGAGCTCCTGCTCCTCTGACCCCCGGGTTGCCCTACTGGCAACCCCACGACTCCACCAGCCCAGGGGTGCAGGGCTTCCCTGCTGCCTGCCACCTCCTCCTAGGTCCTTCTCATCACGGGGTAAGTCCCTGGGCAACACCTTGAACGAAAACATTTGATTTCTCTTTTAAACAATCTTCCTAGAAACAGAATTCTAAATACAAGATAATGCTTACTTTTAGCCAGTAAAACTAACAGAGTATTGTAACACATAACCAATTTATTTCAAACCAGTTGATTGTGTACTACAGTCCATCAGATTCATGATACAGCAGATGCACTTCTGACCGTTTCATCTTCCCCATGCTCGTACCTCTATGCTCAAAACTGAGCATGGAGGAGGCTGCTGGGAGATCAGATATGGTTAAGCACAATATTTTATTCAAGGATGCAAAAAACCAGAGAATGTCCAATGTGAACCCTATGGGGGAAGGTAGAAAGAGTTCTTACTGTTATGCATGCAAGTTTAATATATAAGTTATGCAGGATCGAAATCCTGCATAACCGATTGGTCCTCCAGTTTAGCCTGCCAATCAGGTGGACTGAGACTGATTCAATAGCACCAATCGTGGGGAGTCAGGGTGGAGCTAAGGGGTATAAAGCAAGGGGTGTTTGCCTTGTGTTTTCATTGCTAGGTTCTGTTCTGAAGATGAAATAAACATGCTGGGTTATTATCTTTCGGTCTTCATTTATTCGCATGGACCCACTATTTAACACTTACTGCAAATCCTGTAAAGAAAATTAGAAGCGTTTGCAAGGTGGAATATGGGGAGCATGTTTGGGCAAATAAAAATAACTGGATAACTTTGGAGGAAGCAGGAACTCTATGTTAGATGTCTGAAGGTGGTTAGTTTGTTGTTTCTTTAACACATTTTTATTCCAATTTTCTGTCTAACAAGAATTCAAAGTGCAGAAAATGATATAAAACTAGACCTGCTTCAACACCATGAATGAACATCCAGAAAGAAACACTTGACAGAAATTAATGCCTTTATAATTTATGAAACTCGTATCAAAACAGGAATGATAAATGTTGGAAGTGTCCAAAGCTGATTCTATTCATGTGTGACAGAAAAGTAATAAGATTATGCAAGGAAATTATTGGAATGGTTGGAAAAATGTCAGGTAACTAATCTACCAAGTAATCTATTCTGGGGTTCGGAGGCTAGCTTATCTGAAAAATTTAGTGTCTCAGTTTTATTATCAGTCTGGAACTAACAGCTGCAGAGATTTTAACTGCCAAAGTCTGCCATGACTAATTCACCAATGTTGTAGGAGTGGTTTTCTAAAACTCAACGTTGAGCAATGATGGCCAAGCTGACTGAATTGTGACACGGTAGACAATGTTCTAAAGACCTTAAAAAATACAGGTGGGGCTTCCGTATCCGCAGATTCTGTATCTATGAATCTGGCTCTGTACCCGCGGATTCTTTATCCCCTGGACCCATGTTGAGCCAAGCTTGGCCCAACCAGAACCTCCAGAGGGCTTCAGAATGGCTGTTTCAGTCAAAAAAAACCTGCAGCTTCTGGTTTCCAGAGGTTTTTTGCCCACATAAAGCATTCGAGTCCCTAGTCTTTCCCAGAATATCTTATACAGCAAAAAAAAAAAAAAAAATCACTTCTAGTTTCCCCCAGAAATCAGAAGATACGGGTTTTATGGCCGAAACAGCCATTCTGAAGCCTGTAGGCAGACATGTGTGGCTTCTAAGGGCTTCAGAAAGCCCTCTGGAGGCGACCAGAGCTGTGATTGACCTCTGATTGACCTGCTGGCGGAGGATTTAAAGGGGCTGAAACCAGATTTCATTATCTATGGTTTCAGTATCCATGGGGGGGGGGGGGTCCAAGAACAGACCCCCACAGATACCAAGGCCCCACCTCTAATTGGTCTCCATTTGTTATACGATTCATTGTATTAATGCAGGCACACATTTCTTATAAGCTTTTTTTCATCATTATAAGTAGGTTGTCATTTATTGTTATATCTATTTCACTTAAATAATTCTAATAAAGCAGAAATACATGATCATGATACAGCACTGAGCAGATTGTGGCCACTTACTTTATGCTCACTGAGACATGAAAAGATCTCAGGGAACCCAACACACATACACACCCCTACTCTGATTGAATTCACAGTCTCCAGCAGCTGCATTTCAGTTTAAAAAAAAATTAAACTATTGGTAATCACAGGTCTCCTACATTACGTGTAGTTTGGTCCTTACATTGAAACCAAAGCTCAGTGCTTGTGTATTCATTACAATGTTTGGATGGCACCACATCAGAAGAGTGGTAACCTCTAGAAAACTACATTTTGCTTCTTGAAAACTAATACCACAGTTTGTCATGTGTACACCTATTGTTAACAGAGATCAACAGTGAAAGGATGCAAAAAGTTTTAACCTACTAGTCACTGATGCACATTGGACAAAAATGCAAGAAATCATCTTGCTGACTCTGAAGGACATGAGCAATTATTCCAACATCAGTTCTCAGTTAAACAAGCAATGGAAGAGAAAACAGGCATTAGATGTGAGGGGCTGGGGCAAAATTTCAACTTGCTTTAAAAGAGAGAGAGAGAGACAGAGCAACCTTCAATCCAAATGCTCCATCTGAAGTGAATCAACCTATCACTCCTATCCCAGAATCCAAATTGACACGGCAGACAAGCAATACTACAGTAGGCTATTTACATTCCATGTAAGTGGAGGAGATAGGGTAAAATAGTATTAAATAGTTAAATCCCTAACTTTAACTCTCAAGTAAAAAAA
Source organism: Tiliqua scincoides (assembly GCF_035046505.1). NCBI lineage: Eukaryota > Metazoa > Chordata > Lepidosauria > Squamata > Scincidae > Tiliqua > Tiliqua scincoides. Next base: position 170,781,042 of record NC_089821.1, on the reverse strand, counting down.
ATGCTGGAGAGCTATGCCGTGGGTGTCATGCAGCCCCACTTGTAGCCTTCACAGAGTTAAACAGGGTTTATACAAAAGCAAGTGTGCATAAGACTACAGTCTAATACTCTGCACACCCAGTGGAATCTCAGAACCATGCAGACAGTATTGCATAGGTGTCTGTCTGCAATGTGCATTTTAAATACACCTGTCTACTACATGGATTTAGAGGTTTGTGCAACTTTCAAGCTGAACTCTGGAAAAACCAAAACAAGTCACAGAAATGAGAGCACTGCTGTTACAGTTTACATAGGTACATTATGGTGAGGCCAGCCTGAACACTGATTGGATATTGTCCATGACAAATGCCACACTTCCATACTTCTCCCCAATATACATGTACACACACACACAAGTTTTGGAACTGTTTTAAAGGTTTGTTCATTAACTTTTAAAAATGCGTGAAAGTATAAACATAAGTCTAGTCTAAAATAGGTGCACGTCACCTTTGAAAATTAAAAAGTGCAATGTTTCCTTTGAAATTATATTGAGTAGACATAGGCCCACACAGAGTTTATGCACTTTTGTTCACTGAGATGGATCTTTGGGGAAGTAACTGAAATTAGGAATTAGCCATTAAGAAAATGGAGCAAATGGGCCTTTATTCAATTAGTTAGACTTTTTCCTCCTGCTTTACTATGTTATAGTGCAGGGGTGCCCAAAACCTGGCCCTGGCCACTTGTGGCCCTCGAGGACTCCCAATGCGGCCCTCAGGAAGCCGCCAGTCCCCAGTGAGCTTCTGGCCCTCCAAAGATTTGTTGGAGCCCGCACTGGCCCGACGCAACTGCTTTCAGCGTGAGGATGACTGTTTGACCTCTTGCGTGAGCTGTGGGATGAGAGCTCCCTCCACTGCTTGCTGTTTCACGTCTGTGATGCAACAGTGGCAATGAAGGAAAGGCTGGCCTTGCTTTGTGCCAGGCCTTTTATAGCCCTTGAGCTATTGCAAGACCTTCACTTATTCATATAAGTTTATCTTTAATATATTCATGTAAACTTATGTAAATTTATTCAAATTTTAAATGTAAATTAATTCTTTTTTTCACCAGCCCCCAACACAGTGTCAGAAAGATGATGTGGCCCTACTGCCAAAAATTTTGGACACCCCTGTTGTAGTGAATCGCTTTCCCACCTAAGGAATAGCTCAGAGCTATATTATAGTAGCAATACTCCCAATATGCCACAGAAATAATCATCTGTACACATCTGAATTTCACAAAAGAGCATTTAGCGTAAGCTCCCAGCTCAGGCACACAGTAAGCTTTAAGGACAGCAAAGGAGGAGAATCAAGAAATCTCTAAATAATAGGAAGTGGCTGTGAATTGTACTGGTACCTTTAGTAAATAAAACAGAACAGTCTCACCTCTACAACAGACATGGGGAGACAGGATTGAAACTCTAGGCCCAGTCAAGAAGCACACATAGCCAAGGGGCAAGAGGATCAAGGTACTTTGCACCTCCACCAGCCACCATAAATTCTTCCTTGATTTTGGGAGCATCAGATACAGTAATTACACTCAACCAGTGCCAAGTTCCTAGAACATCTCACAGCCAACTCAAGGTTCATGCTGACTCATATCTTCTTATTCTATCATAAACATTTTGCTGCCTGGCAACTTCATCTCTTTTATTGGAAGCACTTATTATGTCCACTGTAATTTACTGTATTTTAGCATCATGCATGGAAAGCTGTGTTATTAAAAAAAGTTACTAATCATTCTTTCCTCCGCCAGACCCAATTCGACATTATCTTCTAATAATGCAACAGACTTTGCTAGCAATTTAACTATGGTTTTAAAAAATGTGAGAAAGGATTTTTTGCTATAATTTTTAAAAAGACAAAACAGCTTTTGTAAAATAAACATTCATCTCATTAAAGTACCATCCTAATCCTTAGAGGTGGCACCTATTCTGTTAGACCAATAAACCATTCACAGAAATGTTCAAGAAAAACAGAGCAAAAAAAAAAAAATCAGAGCAGATGACATTTTATTTATCATTTTTATACATCGTACATTTTATTGTGGAACTTTGTAAGCTGCCTAGGGCTGGATATAAATTCTTTAAAGATAAATAACTACAGTACTGTATAGGGGCAAGAGGAAAGCATAGGCAATCTGTCATGTAGTGTTAATTTAACCATGGTTGCAAAATGCATCTCTGTTAAGAAAGCAGAAGCTGAAAACAACATACAGTATATTATGGTAATTTCATCTAAGACTGGTGGGAGGGGGCCTGATGAGCTACAACTCTGTTGATTTTTTTAAGGTTTTCTTTGTTTCACTTGCATTGTGGCCAAGTTAAATTATTGTTCTTTTTTCTCCTTATTTTTGTTTGCCTGGACTCTAAGAAAAGGCCAGAAAAGACTGAGTTTATCTGTAATGCAATACGAGAACAACAGAGCAGTCCTGGTGTTAAAAGACATTCAAGATGGCATCTGTTTTGCTAGCTAGACCAATAAAGGATTCTGCCACTCTAAGGATTAGGATGGGCTTTAATGTTACTCTATTTTTACATAGGCTGTTTTGTCTTTTAAATTTATATCAGAACTTAGTAAAAGCACTTAGAAGACAACTGAGAAGGAGCAAAGTTCTTGAGTCTCACTAAGTTCTCAAGACACAGATAGACAGACACTTCCCCTCAAGGGCAGGGAAAATAAAGAGCAACTCCCAGGTTAGAGCTCTAGAATGTCACAAAGCTTGTTCTGTGCAGGCACAAAACACATATGTGGAATTGCACTGTGACAAAGAAGAAGAAGAAGATTGAGTTCGTTTATCATACAGAATGAGAGGGGAGTGAATTCAGATAAGTTCAGGCAGGTTCCTCCTTAGTTTCTATAGCAACTTTCCTGGGAAATTCCAGCCAAAGTTAACCTTTTATTATCCTCAGTTCCCTTTTGCTGCTGCAGCCTGGTTCAGGCTGCTGCCTTGTTGGGAGTCTGTTTTGCTTCCATGTAAATTTTACATATTGGCAAATAAAACATATACAGTAAAGGTTTTGTTACCTGCAGTCTCAGGGACTGGGGGTTGCCAATTATCCAAATATGCTGCTGAATAAAGGTTTCATAAGACTTGCAAATTCCCCTCCACCCTGCTGCTCTGTTCCCCTGCTGCTGTTCTGTTCTTCACGAGGGCCTTCTAAGAACAGACATTCCACTTCCTTACTCAAGAGGTTTTGTGAAGAAGGAAGTGTAAGGTCTATTACTACAGGGCCCTTGTGAAGAAGGAAGAAAGGTGGAGTGGCATCACAGGGGGCCCTGTCAGGTAAATGAAGCAGGGGACTGGGGGCAGGCTAAAAGACTTGCATATCTGAGGCTATGATAAGCAGCACACTCTTAATCAGCCTGAGACAGGCAAAAATTCCAGTTAATCACCACTTAACCAAGTTCCAGATTATGCCATTTTTACTATATTACAAACACACCAGACATCTCACTTGCATTCATTCAAAGTAAAACAACTTGTGTAGCTTTGCCCCAGAACTTATTACTACCCTGGAACATGAATAGCATGGAAGAATATTTTCGCTGCAGTAGATATTGGCAGAAATTGGTGTGGTTTTATAAAAGATTGCATGTAGCAACTCTACAATTAAATACATGTTTGCAAAGCTTGTTTGCAAAGTTCTTCTATGTGTTGTACCTTGTAATTTAAGGAGTTTTTGTTCCTTATTTTATCTTTTGCTGCATTCTTACGAAGAAGAACTACTTCAAAACCTTTACAATCTTGGTTTTCAATTAACCTTTGTTAGTGTCACACAATGTAGAAGTGGAATCACATCCTATTATTATTACATGAGCAAAAAAGTCACATATATCTTGATTGGAGGAATATTTTAAACTTGAAAAGTCCCATATTTGAAATACGTCTTTTGATTTGATGAAAGCCACAGTGAGTGTGTTCAGAAATCTTGTCCTTCTCTTCCAAGTCAAAAATTGCTTTCTATCTCACATTTCAACAGCATGTCCACTGAAAATAAAACTTCACATTCCATATTGTTTAATATGTATAATGCCTTTGATCAAGAGACTACTGTTCTTACCACCAATGGTTGCACTTGAGTTGTTTTTGGTGTTTTGTTTTGCTAAATAAGTTACATAATGATCAACACAGTTCTATCCATACGTTTTCTGTAGAATTCTATGCAGGACACTGCCTTCAAATAAAATATATAGTGGAACTGTCTCTTCAATGACAGCTTCTGCTAGTTGTCAATGTTGCACTTCAAGATAACAGACTTGGAAACTTCTAGTTTGTTTGTTTGCAGCTAAGAATGGCTTAGGGTCAAGCCACACATCGCATGACCGGAATGCTGCAAGCTTCTTTTGCTTTTAAAAAAGAAACTTGAACATTTCCCCTATCAGAAGAAGTAGCAGCAGAGGATGCGGTTCAGGGGAGAATCAGCATGGGGCAGAAGAGTGTAGCCTCTTCCCCCCATACCATGGCCCTGATCCAGATAAGCCTGCCAGGCCCCTCACTCATTTTTGAAGAAATAAAACACGTAGCTTGGATCACAGACTCATTAGATGCTTTTGCTAGTTACCTGCAAGTTCATATTATCAACATTCAGAATCTGAAACTTCTAGTATTCTTCATTTAATAGCAATAAACCTTTGGAACAGAAGAAATTGATCTAACTTTATGTAATTACTGCCCTTTTTTAGTTATTGGTACAGCTTGATGTTTTGTCCTCAGTGAATTTTTTTTTTAGACCTCATTCATAGCTTCTTTTATTTTTGACTTCCTATGCTCCATCAGTATGAAACTGCAACAAAACCCACAACGCCACTAATAACTTTCCTTAACTGAGATATGTCTTCAAAAAAAAAAAAAAGATAACCACATCATGGTAGTCTAATAACAATTGTTGTGTCCTTGGAGTTGCGCCATTTTCTTACATCAGTAGCAGGGCTGGTTGCTGAGGGCCAGCCTGAGGAGCTGCGGGACTCAGTGCAAAACATTGCTGTGGGGTCCTCAACCTCTAAGGGAAGCCCTACTCACCAGGATGAGCGCAGCGATGAGCCCGAGGCCAATGGCTCCCCATGCAATGCATGGCATCCAACCAATGGGACACAGAGGCAGGCAGGAGGGCCACCCAGCAGCAACACTTCACTTGCCATGCTCTCCTTGCAGCGCCTTGGCATGGAAGATTCCTGCTGAAGCGTCGGCTACAGAGCGAGGTGCCAGCTTCAGGTGTTCTGCTCGCTGCCCCAGCACAGTGCCCTTCTAGGTGCAGAGCCCAATTCGGCCAAATCGCCCTAAGGATGGCCCTGGCTCTGGGGCTGGGTGGGACACATATGCTTTACAAGCATTCACTTGGTCCAGCATTGTCTAGAAGTGATCTCAAACTCAGGAAAGTGCCACGATATGCTGGTCTAGCACAGGCCCCCCTTAGGAGCAGGGCCCAATCTGGCCCAATCAGTCAAACTGGCCTAAAGCAGGTCCAGTAGTTTCCTTGTGTTATTCCCAGTTTCCTGGTGTAATCTGTAGTTTCCTTGTGTTATTCACAAGTTAGCATGTCTTTGTTATAGTTTTCACTGAAATTTTAATTACAGTATGAGCTGACTGTAACAGCATGGATAATGAATGCTGCATTTGTTATGTCCTACATCTTGTCAATCTTACCCATGGTTTTCAAATTTCTCATTCATTTTATAACTTAATAAGAAGGCAGTCCAGCCCAATACCTTATATGACCTGTAAGGCATTTTCAAATTACTGACAAATGTTAAGATATGTTTCTACAGGTTTCCCATGGTTTGAAGATATAATCTGCACAATTTATGTAGTTACTATAACCACAGGCAGCAAAAAAGCAGTATTTGGGACACGGCATTAAAGCTCAGCTACCATTTTCCATTTTTGTCCAGATTTTATGAAGTGCAGAAAGTCTATCATGATCATTTACTGAAGCCAGAGTGCTGCTGTTCTAAGCTTCACTAAGGCTGCATTCCTATACACACTCCTATCCTGGGAGTAAGACCCACTGAACACAATAGGACTTAATTCTGAGTAGACATGCCTAGGATTGTGGCCTAAATTTACTTGTCTGTTACGCAAAATATTTTGGTGGTGCTCAGCATCTGGATGAAAACAGTTACATCCTCTGATGTGCTCTTATTGAAGATACTTCATTTAATTTATCTCTTTCAAATTCAAAGGGCCCTGTTCCCACTTGTTTCTGAATCATTACCATGATGGACTTCTAAAGATGGTCAAACTATACAAGTATTCAAAGACATGCTCCAGAGACACACTTCAAACTGAAAGTGGCACACACAGCTGCATGGGGTTTCAATCTCAATAAGAATATGAAGTTTTCCTGTCTCCAAATCATCATTGGAGGGAGCTGGTGGGTCACTAGAGAGTGAATAGTGCTATGCTTACTTTTTATTTTAAGATAATATACATACCCTACTGAGGTGCTTACGGAAAGGAAATTCCATTGATTCAAAGCATCTGTGGTAATTCACTTGCAGTCCAAGTGTAGTCATGTCTACTCAGAAGCAAGCCCCACTATAGTCAATGGAGTTCACTCCCAGGTAAGTGTAAAACTAAGTCTGGGCCACTGAAGCTGAATGGTAAGGTTCAAGGAAACGCCTTCCAAGCCTATTATCTTATTGAATCATTCAGTCCATCCAGGCAATCAAAGTGAATAATGTTATTGCCAAAGCTTAAGTAAATTTTACAACTAAGTGCAGCAATGACTACAGAGCATTGCAGTGGCCAAACATATTTTTGGGTAGATTTATCTCTGGTCACATTTCTTAATAAAATGAAAATGACCTAAATAAATACTATGTCAAGTGTGAGAGTTCAAATGAACACATGGCATTCCATTTATTCACAGGAGGAATCTGATGTATGCATGAAAAGGAATGTAAACTGCAGCATCAGCAATGATCAATAGCATATGCAAATTCACACATGTATAATGCCAGCTCCCATGCAGCATGGCTCTATTACATGTGCATACATTCGTGCAACTCCTCTTGATTAAAAATAAAAAGTACACATGATCTGGGAAATTTCTGCTAAGTTTTTCTGATGTATGTTCTCAGATAACCGCAGAAAACCAGCAGAGTGTTTATGAAATCATGATTAGTTCCTTCGCTGATATCAATTAAAAGTACTTTAAAGGATTCAAGAGAGTCAGACAGAATGTCTTAAAGATATGTTATTTAATTTTAATGGGATGTTCTTTCACATCTTGTGGAAATGGTCAAAAACACTGAAATCATGTTTTATTATACCATATAATTGGACATGAGAGTCTACCAATGTTCCTAACTATTTTGCTTGGACACGTGAAACCATGCATTAGATCTGAACACAGACAGCTAGTCTCCAATTGTTAATCATAGATAGGATCTTAACTGAAACAGGATCACTTGCCAAACATGGAAATTTGGAAAAACAAGAACTGGAATTTAATATTGATGTACAAGTTAACCTTCTAAGTATCTGTAGGATGGAAAGAATCATGTAAGTGAAACTTTTTAAAAACAAACAGAAACAAATATGTTACTAACTAGGCTATGAGAAAATAATCATTCAGAAGTATTGTGATGATCTTAAGCAGAGCTGAACAAAATACATGACACACATACATAAAGGTGAAGCTTACAGTTCTCTTTTCTCATAACTTAACCCAGGGTTGGAATACTTTTTTTTTTCCTGAAAAGTTCAAGAAAATAAGAAAACTTGATTTCCTTGCCTCCATGGTCCTTAGTATTTTTGCCACCGGATTTCCACAATCGTGATAACTAGAAAATGTCTGGAAGTTATGCATTCTCAGGGACACTCCCCAAAGAGTTCATAGGCTGTGCAAAAGTGCTTCAGAGACCCTGGTAGATAACACTCACCCAAGCCAAACAATAAATCTTGATCTGAATTTTTCCAATGAAAACCAGGTCTCCCTCACCTATTATCAATACAGGTTTGTTTTTTAAAAAATATATAAATATTTACCTTTCTTGCTTCTTTTATCATCTTCCTGATAGTTTCCTTTATTGTGTAAGGTTGTACTCGTGGAGGATGGAAGAGCAGCTCAATATTTGTACCACCAGAAATTCCAGGCATTACATAGGGCCAACCTAAGTCAAGATTAGGCGCTTCCACATCTGATTCCATGGGCCAGTAAGTTCCCGAAGAAGATGCATCATCAGCAATGTTGTCAGGTGCATAAGTAGTGTTTTGAGGAATTTTCTGGACCGTGTTCAATATGTGCTTAATCTCATCATCTGCTAGAAACTCTGAACATCTTTCCTTGGCAAGAAATTCTTTGTAAGCTTCTAAACCACCTTCAATTAAAGCATCAATAGCAACTCTGTACCATTCTTTGTAGTGTGGTTCAAGGTAGCTGTCCAACCTGCATTCATCATGCAAAGATGACAGCAGGGATGAGGTTTCCATTTTCACAGTTATTTAGTGGCAAGACTTCTTAAATCTCCATTCAAGCACTATGGGATGTATCTAGAACAGAAATAACAGGAGCAGATAACAGTCAGAGTGTCTGTAACAATATTTAAACCACTTTCAGTACAGTACAATGCAGAAATAGCATGGAACAGAGGAAATAGAGTCTTATTCATTGACCAAAAAAAATCAGTTAAATAAGATAGTTTTCCAGTCATTTGCTAATGGATTTTTGAACCCAGAAGTCAAACATTTAAATGTGAGAAGACCATGTTATAAGAGATTTGCACAGCAGCATGCTTTAGGTAGAGCAACTGAAATTACAGGTTAGCAGCCCAATCCTATGTATGTCTACTCAGAAGTAAGTCCCATTAGAGTCAATGAGGCTCACTCCCAGGAAAGTGTGGATAAGATTGGGCTGTGAGTCTCATTACTGGTGAGGCAAAAATCATGGATAGCAAAAATCACATTAAAGCAAATCCATTTAAAAAACAACAACCCTTTACTTGGCAATTTAAAAACAGCCTTGCTGACCTTTGTGATATAAGACAGAGGCATTAGGTAGACAATCCATCAATCAGTCTTTCTCCAGACGATTAGAAAAGCTTCATTCCAACCCAGCTTCAGGAGAGCACAAAGCTGGGAAAGAATGCAAAGTGATTATCATTCTTTCACATGGTCAGTGGAAAGGGAGGGGTTGCTTGCCTTGGAGTGAAGCTATTCTAAGCACCTGGAGAGAGAATGATTGAGGGATTGTCAGCTGGCTGCCTTCTCTCGCATTAATGAGGCTATTGTTAAAACAATTTTTTCCCCTTTAATTTAAAGGGCCCATCTCATTGCACTGAGATAAAACTCTGGGTGAAAAATCCATGGATAATTAGGTTATACCTGTATGTCACACATGACAGTCTGGCCATTTTGAATCTCTCACTGATAGATTGTTAAACACATGCACATGGTACCCATCAGTGTTTGCCCATGATGAGTTTCTCATGACCTAAATATAGTATCAGTAAGGGCCAGTTTACAAATCTAAGCAGTTTGCATTTCATCTCCAAGTGACTTATTGAAGTGATTGTGAGGAGCTCCAGAAGGATCTCTCCAGACTGGCAGAATGGGCAACAAAATGGCAGATGCGCTTCAATGTCAGTAAGTGTAAAGTCATGCACATTGGGGCAAAAAATCAAAACTTTAGATATAGGCTGATGGGTTCTGAGCTGTCTGTGACAGATCAGGAGAGATAACTTGGGGTGGTGGTGGACAGGTCGATGAAAGTGTTGACCCAATGTGCGGAGGCAGTTAAGAAGGCCAATTCTATGCTTGGGATCATTAGGAAAGGTATTGAGAACAAAACGGCTAATATTATAATGCTGTTGTACAAATCTATGGTAAGGCCACACCTGGAGTATTGTGTCCAGTTCTGGTCGCCGCATCTCAAAAAAGACATAGTGGAAATGGAAAAGGTGCAAAAGAGAGCAACTAAGATGATTACGGGGCTGGGGCACCTTCCTTACGAGGAAAAGCTACGGTGTTTGGGCCTCTTCAGCCTAGAAAAGAGACGCCTGAGGGGGGACATGATTGAGACATACAAAATCATGCAGGGGATGGACAGAGTGGATAGGGAGATGCTCTTTACACTCTCACATAACACCAGAACCAGGGGACATCCACTAAAATTGAGTGTTGGGAGAGTTAAAACAGACAAGAGAAAATATTTCTTTACTCAGCGTGTGGTCGGTCTGTGGAACTCCTTGCCACAGGATGTGGTGATGGCATCTGGCCTGGACGCCTTTAAAAGGGGATTGGACAAATTTCTGGAGGAAAAATCCACTACGGGGTACAAGCCATGATGTGCATGTGCAACCTCCTGATTTTAGAAATGGGCTATGTCAGAAGGCCAGATGCAAGGGAGGGCACCAGGATGAGGTCTCTTGTGATCTGGTGTGCTCCCTGGGGCATTTGGTGGGCCGCTGTGAGATACAGGAAGCTGGATTAGATGAGCCTATGGCCTGATCCAGTGGGGCTGTTCTTATGCTGAGCAGGCCACCCAGCATCCCACAGATCTATATGTTAAATTAGCCTGCCTGAAGTTGCACAAGTAATTGCAAGTAGCAATACTTGCAAGATACAGTACCTAATATACAATAACCATATTAGGTAGCTGGTAGCAGCAAAGCTGTTAACATTAGAGACAGGTCAGTTCTGAGGTACCATAGCCATGACACTGTTAAATGATACAGATTCAAGTCCTGGAAGGATCTTAAAGAGACAGGGCTCCGATTTGAAACCTTGAATATGAATTTTGCTGCACAGCTTTCAGTCATGCCTCCTTTCACCTCAGACAGATTTACAGGAGTTCAAGGCCTAATCCTATCCAACTTTCCAGTGCTAATGCAGCTGTGCCAGTAGGGCATATGATGCATCATGTAGGGGAGGGGCAGTCGCAGAGGTTTCTTTAAGGTAAGATAATGTTTGTTCCCTAACGTTGGGGCTACAGTGACACAGGAAAGTTGGATAGGATTGGGCCCTGAGGGTGCTAAGATGGTTGGTGAAACACAAAAGGGAAGCTCAAACTCTGCTCTATGAACCACTTGTCAGGGAATTCAACTCCTCTTCCTTTAAAGAAATGTGCAGATTGTTCTCCCTCACACTATGCTTCAAGTTTGCTTGGAGAATATAGATCCCTGAAAGCAGCACAATGTTGACTTTCATCAGTTTAGTTAACCCTTACTTGCAAGTTATTTCTCTTTATCTCTCAGCTATTCTTAAATACAGAATCACATGGAGAAATGCAGGGTTGGAGATCTTATTTCTCTGTGAACAGCAAATTCTTCTCCCAGGTGTCCTGCAAGTACAGTTCTCTTCCTATGAATAGAAGGAGCTGCCATTCACAGATCAATAAGTTCAGATCCAACCCATAATTTGTGAATTGTGTCTACACATACTTTATGCATGCATTGCAATTATTTTATAATCTGGTTTTCTCATCAATTATATTTGAAGCTGCTTACAACATTAATACATAAAAATACATTTATAAATAAATATACGTAAGTACACACAAAAAATTAATACAGCCAGTATAATTAAAAAGCAGCAGCAAGATAAGAACAAATGATGGAAGGCAAAATCTTGAAATTGCCCATGAGAATAAAACTGTTTTCAAACCTACATAAAAGCACTACAGAGATCTATACCCAAAGAGACCTTCAGAATTGATTGAAACATTACAGCAGCTACATGGAATGATAGAAATGTGAAAGAAGTGTAATCAAGTATCTGCCATAATGTCTATGGCCAGTGGCACTAGGAGCATTGCTGAATGGCAACACTAATGGTTGTTATTTTCTTTCTTTTGTCACAGCTCTTCAGTAGGGCAGGCAAGTAAGTAAAAAGTATTATTTTTAAAGTGTTTAATTTGGGTCAAGGCAGGTTTTTTTCAGAAGGGAGGGAGTGGGAGGGTTAAGCCATTTCTGCCCAATGTTGCATATACGCAACCGGACCAAATGTGTACAACTGTAGGTCCGGTAAAAATGGGTTAAGAACAAGAAGAGCCATGATCCCTAAGTGAGAATGCAGAATGAGCGCCTGCCTACTGGTTCCTTACACACTCCTCATCAACTTCTTAGATCTATGTCAATCCAGTCTTGAGTGGGGGTGTGGTCTGGGACAGCATGTGCCTGTTGCTTGGTTTGATCTATAATAAAATAATTTTATAATTAAAATTGATCTATAATAAAATATAGATCTATAATAAAATATTATTGATCTATAATAAAATAATAATAAAGATAATTGTACTCTTTTGACCACTTGATACTATTGACCTTGAAGTGCTGATAGCACAGATGTGGGACTTAGTGAATATTTTGTCACCATTGCATGATGTCAAGTCCCACAGGTTATTTTTAATAACTAAACCATACTCTGCCTCCCAACCTGCTAGAACAATCTTCACTGTAGAAATATTACAAAATGAAGATATGGACTAACAAACAGAATTACCATAGAACTAATTAGAATTCTCTTCCTTTCCTGCCCTTTTGCATTCTGCAGCCTCCTGTTCAACTTGAATAAAAGACTCCTGGGCAAGGCTAATATAAAGACATGGAGTTTGGTGCCATCATACACTGTTGACACCTAGATCTATTTCTCCAACTCAATTGTGATATATAAAGTGGCATAGAGAGAGTTTTAGAAATTCTGTTCCACTGTTTAAAGAGCATACTAACAACAACAAAGCAGGAAGAAAATCCTTATAAAACTCTTCTCTGTTCCACCTTTTTTTTTTTTAAACTTTCTCCCTCCTGCCTTTTCCACACATAGGTTACATGAAAGACATGTAATTCATCTTCAGCTACAAGGAATCTGCCTCTTTTGCACTCTCTCCTTTATCTATCAGTTTTTCCCATGATTATCTAATCCACTTTCGGTATCCATCCAGCACCAACCTACATCACTTCCATGATTAATCAACAGACTTACTCTTAAGAATCATTTTTCTCCCACACCTTGTGGATCACACACTGAATCAGCAAGGTGTAGGTATCCACCCTGCTTATTCCCAAAAGCAGCATCTTTTTTAAATCTCTTGCTTTTAATAAAAACTTGTTAATTCAGACAGACCTTTTGGTAATGAAAGATTTAATGCTGCCATAGAAGAAACCAATTAGGAAAAGAAGAGCAGAATGATTGGTTGTCCACTTGAGTTAAACTCAAAGCCACATTAGTTGCTACATTTGGGACACGATCTTTTCACAGCAACACAGCAACCCACCAGCTCATGTAAACGTCCCGGTAGCTTTTAGGGGCAGGGGAAGTTGAAAAGCAGCGACATGATTCCGAGGATCGTGTTGCTAATGGACATGTAAGGGGGAGCGCTTATACTCACAGAGGGCTGCTGCAAGCTGCAGGAGGTGTGGACAGCCTCACTGCAGGGTTCCCCAAGGCTTAGAATGTTCAAAGGGAGCGATCAAAAAGCACTTCCTGTTTGCAAACACAACTAGGAAGTGCTTTTCAATCACTCCGTTTGAACATTCTAAGCCTCAGGGTCCCCTACACTGGGTGGCACAGGGCTCCCTGCACCTCCTCCAGCTCGCAGCGGCCCTCTGAGTATAAGCACTCCTGTTAGTGAGGTAATCCTGGGGATCATGTAGCTGCCCTCACCCCCCTCCTCCACAAAGACTTACCTCAGGAGTAAAACTCCTGAGAAGTTTGAGAACCACTGCTCTAGGAGGTATCTGAGCTTGCCTTAGGAGCTGCAGGGCAAGACACTGAGAAGAGGCTGTGCAGAATTATATCAGGAACTCAGCTCTGATAAGGCAGAACTTTTATTGGACTGGATCCAAGCCCACTCTTGCACAGGTTGCCATGATCCCCCAAAAATCCTTTGCAACCCATTGGGATCACAACCCTCAAGTTGAAGAAAATTGCTTTAGGTCAGAGTCTTCCAAACCCTGATCTGGGGGCTGAATCTGGGATTTGGATGAACCCTACTGCTCCATGAGCAGAGCTTACGTTCTGCTGCGTCACCCCAAGACTTTCAGTGAGATTGGGGGACAGGGAAGCTCTGGGCAGTTGCGTCTGCCTGGAGGCCCTGTTGCGCAGCCCTTGGGGACACTGGGCAACAGGCGCAACTGCCCAGAGTGTCCCTGTGCCCCAATTTCACTGAAAGTCATGCAGCGATGCAGCAGAACAGTAAGCTCTGGTCAAAAAGGGGACTGGTTTTTTGTTATACAGCGGTTGCAAGTTTGGCGACCACTGCAGTAGGTGATGGGAATGTCAAACACAGTGACCTCAGTCTTGACTGGATTCAGTTTCAGTTTACTCACCTGCATCAAAAACTCTTTGTTTTTGGGCGTTATCCATGGTTATCCAACACGCAGCCTGCGGACCACATGGATAAAAACAATCTTAGTTGCCCTAGGGGTGCAATCCTAACCAGCAGTTATGCCGGCACAGGAGGCCCTGGAGGGTCGCAAACATGCCATAAAGCACGTTTGCGCCTCCGTGGGAGGAAGCTGCGTTGGCGCATCCAGATGCACCGACGCACAGAGGCCGATGGAGGCCTCCGCAGCGGCTTCCTCCCTGCAGCTTGTGCCAGCGCACCCATGCCAACACAAGCAGCGAAGGTAGGTGTGGGGGGGGGGGCAGAAAGGAGCCGGGAGGGGGCGTTTCTGGGCTGGGGGAGGGTGGGCGATGGGCAGCCCCAGGGGCTGGTGCGCGGGGAGCCAGGGGCAGGGCTGGGACCCAGTGGTTGTGCTGGATCCCAACCCCCGTCCCTGGGGTGAATGGAGTGGCTTCAAGCCACTCCACTCTCCTTGGACTTGCGCCACCTCCACAGGTGGTGCAGGTCCGAGGAGACCCATTGGGGCACACAGCCCTTACCCAGTGGTAAGGGGAAGAGATTCCCCCTTGCCTCAGGCTGAGCCGCTGCACCCAACTCAAGACTCCAGAAGATAATACTGGAGCACTCCTGCTCGATGCCCAGATCTTTAGCTCCATATCATCTGGTACTGGGGATTGCTGTGGAGGTTCTGAACCACTGTCTGTCATTAGTACAGGGCTAAATGAGGACAAACAAGTAGAAATTAAATCTAGAGAAGACAGAGGTACTATCAGTTAGGAGATATGTGATCCACATTATGAATTATCATCCTATTCTGGATGATAGTTGCACTCCCCCTGAAGAAGCAATTTGGACTGCTTCTCAACCCAGTCTCTAGATGCCCAAGTATTGACTATGGCCTGGGGTGCTTTTGCCCAGCTTAGGATGCAGCTGGCATCTCAGCCTTTCTTAACCCAATCAGATCTGACTATGGTTGTCCATGCACTGCTTACATCACATTTTGATTACTGTACATGGAGCTGCCTAAGTCCATTTGGAAACTTCAGCTAGTGCTGTATGACTGTTGGCCAATATGATTATTGGCGTGGCAATATGTGCAAATTGAAAAGTGCTATTTGAACAATGATGAGACTGATCAAGGAATACAATTTTCCCCTCCTCAACCAAAAAATGCAGCCAGTTGGAATCTAGCTACTTTGAAGGTCTGACACTTAAGAATAATTCAATTTTCTATACAATTTTACTCAAGCTCTGTCCTTTGTTACAGTGACCTGTCTTGTTTTATGCAGTGCAGTAATCAATGTAGTTCAATTTACTCTTCATGCATCTCCACCCTTCATGAATACACTATTTCAAGGAATGGGTGTGAGGCCTGGAAGGCTGGAAAAGGAGCCATGTACAATTCTGCCAACTTGTTCGTGCAAGCCTTATGGTGTGGACATAGACAAAATTATTTTCTTAACTGGGTTTGTTTAGTATTCAATGACTAGGTCAGACCTATAGTATTTTTTCCCCATATAAAATCAAGTTGCCAAAATATATAATGACCAATATACTCAACCAAGATTTATTGCTTGCTGTTTTCTCCCATTTATCTAGTAGGGTCTGCTTTTTAATAAGGGTAAGCTATTTCTTGAAATACAAATATATACAGTGGGGGCAAAAAAAAATCTCAAAATTCAAGTGATATTTCCCATTGTAGTCAAAACAAAAACAAAAAATCTGAAACTTTCATAAAATTGTGAAAGAATATCCTAATACTGAAATGGAAATTACCACCAAACAAATTTTTGCACCAAAGTTCTATTGAACATGAATATTAGGAAATGTACTCCTTAAATTCCAACACATGGAGATAACCCCTTGACGGAAGGTCCCAGGTAAAGGTCAATGTCCCTGGACTGAAGGTCCCAAGTAAAAACACAATCTCACCTGTATTGAAATAGTTTGTTTAAGCACATACTACTGACATTATATTAGAAATTCAAACTAAATTAAACAGCTTATTCATCAAAGACACTGAATAGCACCTTAAGAAGATATGCAGGTAGTTCAGGCTGAGTTAATGATAACAGTAAAACCACTTTACTTGATAGTGTCACAAACTAGGGACTTTTGTTTTGGTAGGAGTAAGAACGCATGCATGCTTGCTGAAATTATATCACACATGCACCAAGATTGTTCCAAAACCACACCTTTGCATATCCTACACTGTCTTAACAATAGAGGCAAAGCAAGAAAATGAGGCATATTCATGATCTATGCATTTTGATATGTCTTCAAATTCCTTTCTACAACAAGGGATTCCATGAGGATTTTATAAGCCTTCCAAGAATAATACCTCTTTAAGCAATGATAACTGTTTAGACCAGGGGTGTCAAACTTGTTTCATACCGAGGGCCAAATAGCATTCATGATGCCTGCTGAGGGCCAGAAGTGATGTCATTAGGCAGGAATTAATGTCATTAAACAGGTCATATTCAAAAATAAGCACTTTTTCTGACTTAGGAACTCATTAAACAACAGAAGAGAAAATGCACAAATCTTTATCATATTTCAAGATATGAGAGAGCCCAATTTTCATGTGGGCTGCCCTTTCAGCAGTAACACCACAACACTGCTCAGCAGATGAGAGCCTGAGGGCCAGATAAAAAGCTTCTGCGTGCCGCATCCAGCCCCCGGGCCTTATGTTTGATACCCCTGGTTTAGACATTTGCCCCCATTGCTCAAGAATGTAATTAGTAGCAGAATTAAGAACTAATACCTTTCCACACCTATGGCAGTGGTGCATTAATTACTACAAAACACCAACATTAATAAATCATAGCAGCAAGAAATCCATTTCCTCCTTTACTCTCCTACATAGACTAGACTCAGATTTCTAACCCAAGCAAGAAAACTGTCAAATGTTCTGATGCCACATATCTACTAAAACTAGATAAATGTAGCCTATTCTATATACTCATACAAGAAAAAATGCAAATAGGTTTTTGTTATGGGTCATTCAAACTGATTTCCACATTCAACAGAAATGCAAAATCATGATTTTATATCAGTTTCAACTGTCTTCAAGCAGACTAAGTCCTACTACTTCCATACAGGATTCAGAAGCACCAAGGTAAAATAAGAGTGGTTTTACTTACACTTATCTGGGAGTGAATCCCATTAAATTCAATGGGGTTTATTTTGAGTAGACATGCAAAGGATTTTGTTAGGCTTCAAAAGGAAATGCATTCTGATTACAGCAAATTGTCCACAAAGAACTCCCCCAAGAACCTCCAAGTTTAAAGAATACCAGGTTAAGGAATATTCTTGTTTGTATTAAAGTACTATAGTCTTGTTTGTATTAAAATCCTAGGGCCCAATCCTTTCCAACTTTCCAGTGCTGATGCAGCCATGCCAACAGGGCATGTGCTGCATCCTGTAATGGGGGGGGGGGCGCAGTCACAGAAGTCTCCTTAAGGTAACATTTCTTACCTTACCTCAGTGCTGCATTGGCACTGGAAAGTTGGATAGGATTGGGCTTTATTTACTTACATTTTGAGATAGGGGCCTCTGACTGGTTCATCAATACTATAATACATATTTATCTTAGATATGAATAATACAAATTCAGCATTACAAATGAAGTTAGCTACCACCTAACAGGCAAGCAAATGTCGCATATGAAACAAAGAATCCAAGAGGTGAACACTGCCACCCCTATAGGTTCCATACATCTTGTTCTGTATGGTGTTGTAGTGTACACCTACTCATCAGTCTCAAAATACAAGCTGACATTTACTTCATCCATTTAAAAAAATGATCTTATTTGTTCTCATAAGCATCTGGGATATGTACTAATAAATAACTCAATAAGGCATTCCCAGTTGCATGACATCCTCTCATCATGAAAAATAATTAATGGAGCAATTACCGTAAATGTAAGTACAGCCTACAAGGCCTTCATGCCTCTCATAAGCCTTCCCACTTCTTCATATTCTAACAATTCTTATCATATGGACCCATCTTTTAGAACCCTACTCCTTCTCCTTATCTGACAACTCATCTGAAATATTCCAGTCATCTCATCTCAAGAGGTCCACTGTCTAATCAAGTTTATTCATTCACTACTGTGATCTCCTAAAACAAAAGACGTATTGCAGAATCAAACAACTTGAAATAAGCTTTGAGAAACCAAGCAAATAAGTTTTAGTTAATGAATCATGTGAGCTTTAACGATGAAAGACTTAACTACCACCGGCATATTAAATTAAACCCAGATCTGCCCAAATCATGCAGAAAGTGAAGTTGGTGGTTGGGTTGGGTTCACTTTTAAGAGGAAAATGGCATGTGTAAGGACAACTAAAGCCTTCCCACCACTAATCTCTTCCTTATCCAGTATTATCCACAATTGTTAACAACAGTCTTTCCATAACATTTTTTCCATTGCTCAAGCTCCAGGACATAAACCTGACTGAGGTACAGGACTTAAGCCAGACTGAGAGAAAATTACCTACAGAGAGAGATTGCAGGGAAGCAGGTAGGAGTGAGTGTTAGCCAGAGTCAGTGTGGTATAGTGGCTAGAGTGGCAGAATATGACCTGAAAGGACCAACCCTAACCAATTCCCCAGCTCTGACATAGCTGCACCAATGGGGCATATGCTGCATCTTGCAATTGGGGGGGGGGGCAGTCGTGGAGGCCTCCTCAAGGTAAGAGAATGTTTGTTCCCTTACCTCGGAGCTGTATTGCCCTTATCTCAGTGCTAGAAAGTTGGTTAGGACTGCACCTTAAGCATTACATATCTACCCAGCTACTAAGCCTATCGAGTGCCCTTGGGTCAGTCTAAGACAAGACTGGACAGATTAACCCACCCTACAGGGAATTTGTGCTTAAATGAGGGGGAGAAAGCCACATGCACCACCTTGAAATTCCTGGAGGAAGGGGAAACATATAAATATAATCAATAGCAAATGCTCTTTAGGCCACAGAAGAGAAATGGAATGTACTGTACATTCACTTTGTGGCTAATTCTTTTGGCATGTTTATAAAAATCCAAAATATGGTAATACTTTTATTAGCACCAAAAGTCTTGAGCAAAGAAATGTGCAAGGCATGTGGCCTGTTGTGTACCAATGCCAATTCTACACGTGCTTTTATGCTGAGAGGCCGGTCCTTCTGGTCTGGGCAAGGAACTCAGGATTATGTACCTCATTGCATCTTTCCCCTCCGTTCAAATCTAGGCTGGGGTGTCCTTTATCTGCCAAGTGCCCACCACCTAGCCTGAGGCCCAATCCTATCCAACTTTCCTGCACTGGTTCAGCCACAGTGCCACCCGAGATAAGTGACATACCTTGAGGAGGCCTCTGTGACTGCCTCTGTGAGCACAGGAAGCAGTGCATACCCCACTGGCACAGCAGCTGCGGCACTGGAAAATTGGATAGGACTGGGCCCTTACTCTCTCTTGAGGGCATAGCTCAGTGGGTGCTCACTACTTTAAAAGCCTCCTTTTAACAAGACCATAACTTCCCCAGCTTGCAGCGCCCGTTATGGGGGACAGCCCAAGCCTGTGCTTGTCTACTTGGCAGCCAGTCCCATTCAAGTCAATGGGACTTACTCCCAGGTAAGTGTGGCTGGGAAGGATTGTAGCCTTCAGAGGTTCAGAGCGAGGCAGGCAGAGAGCCCCACCTTTCTCTCCTCACTGCCATCCACGACCCCTTTACTTTGCAAAGCGGGTCCAGCGCGTAGCAGTTCCTCCCCCGTTCCAAGGGCGCGTAAAACATTAGTAAACACAGAGAGAAAGAGAGAGGGGCCAGGAAGGAGAAGGGGCTGGGCAAAGACGTCAAAGAAGCGACAGGCTCCAGGTCCTCTCCACCAGGTAGGGAAACAGAGTAGTAGCAACAACACAGGGAGCAGGGGAACCCCAAACTGGAGAAGGGGAAGGCGGGAAGACCCCCACTTACTTGGCCGCGTGGGGCAGTCCCTGCAGCGGCTGCTCTCAGCCTGGGAACGGCGAGGGAGAGGCATGCAGGGGGCGAAAGCGCCGCGCGTCAAGTCGCAACACGGCTGGCTGGCAGGTCTGTCCCGTCTCTCTCGGGAGCGTTGTGGGCAGGGAAGGGCGTGGAAACCAGTCCCGGCATGTCAGGGGAGTCTTACGCATCCAGCCCTACACCCTGTCGGCGGCCAGCGCCAGAAGAGCGGAGCAGGAACCTGTTGGAACCCGGAGGGCCCAGCCCTTTCCCGGGCAAAGTGCGGCACGCCTTCCGCTCCTGCCCATTGTCTGCTCTGCAGTGGGGGCGAGGGAGTCGGGGCCTGCTTCTTCAGGGGCTGCCTGCAGAGGTGGGCAGAAAGCCCTCAGGCCGGCCCCGGGGCGCAGAGGCTGAGGATGCTCAGGCAGGAGCTCAGATCAGATCAGCCAGTGGGAACTTGACAAGGGTTCTGCTCACACGTTGACTTGTTGCCAGAGGTCCACCCAACGGGGGGGGGGAGGGTGGAATGACAAAGAGTCAGATGGCACAACCACAAAAGAGGGCAAGGCACCCCAAAATGTAGGGCATCCGGGGGGAAATGTAGGACAGGACAAAATTAAATCTAAAAAACTCATATATTGATTTCCCTGGGTTAATTTGAACACTAGATTACTTCTTATTCAATGTAAAACTATCTTGCATATAATTTATAATGATAAGAAGGCTCTGCGCCACCTGATCACAGGGAAAAGGAGGACACTTAAGTCCTTTTCCAGGACGCGAGGCTGAAAAAAGAGGACATGTCCTGGAAAATAGGGCGACTGGTTACCCTGCTGCTGTCTCATTTCGGATGGGGAGCGTAAAAGAGAGAGAGAGGAGCTGCTAGCTGTGCCACCTTCCTGTTTCTCAGTGCCTAATCCTTCTGGACAGCAGAAGGTGACTGAGGGCACAATCCTAACCAGGTTTACTTAGAAGTAAGTCCTATTTTGTTCCATGGGGCTTACTCTCAGGAAAGTGTGGTTAGGATTGCAGCCTTAGAGTCCAGTCCTATCCAACTTTCCAAGGCTGAGGCAGCCCCAATGCAGCCCCAAGGTAAGGGAAAAACATTCCCTTACCTTTAGGAGGCCTTCAGGACTGCCACCGCACTGCACATGCCCCATTGGTAACAGTTGTATCAGCGCTGGAAAGTTGAATAGGATTGGGCCCTAAAGTGAGTGAGTAGCTCACTCACCTACCCACACAGAGGCAAGAAGCAGCATATATGATCTCTTGAGCTCAATGGAAGTGTTGACCCAGCATGCAGCAACATTGAAGAAGGCCAGTTGCATACGTGAGATCATTTTAAAAAGGGGTTGAGAATAAAACAACCAAATTATAATGCCATTCTACAATGGTAAGTCCTCATCTGGAGTATTGTGTTCAGTTCTGGTCAGCACATCTGAAAAAGGACCTAGAGGTAGTGGTATCTCTAGAGCAGGGGTGCTCACACTTTTTTGGCTCGAGAGCTACTTTGAAACCCGGCAAGGCCCGGAGATCTACCAGAGTTTTTTTTACAATGTTCGCGCCATCATAACATATAACATTTATGTGTACAATGTATGTTGGTGTACCTTGAGCCCCACTGAGTATAACAGGACTTACTCCTGAGTAGACATGCCTAGGATTAGGCTGTGAGGCTGCAATCCTAGCCACACTTACCTGGGAGTAAGCCCCATTGAGTACAATGGGCCTTACTCCCAGCGTTTCCTCCCAGAGGCACCTGAAGGGGGGGGGTCGGCACTCTGCGATCTACTCATTTTGCCTCGCGATCTACCGGTAGATCGCAATCTACCTATTGAGCACCCCTGCTCTAGAGGGATGCCAGGGGTGCGGGTGCAGCAGGTGACACGCACAGCGGTGTGACACCACTACTGGCCAAAATTTTTAAAATCTTGATATTTTTGAATAATACCGTCACGTTATATATCATTCGATGCATAATTTCATGCAGAATGCAATGAAACAAGCCATGCTGAAATATCTTTATTATATCAAAACTTATAGCCAAAACACTAGCAGTGACAGGGCAAAGGTGCATCACTATGCCCACCGCCCATGGTGTTGCCCTGCCCACTGCATGGAAAGAGGTCCATCATGGGGGTGACGCACTGGCCTCCCATGCAAGGAAACACAATCCCTAGTGACGCCACAGCACAGAAGAATTTGAAAAGGTGCAGAAGAGAGTGACCAAAATGATTAGCGGGTTGGGGCACCTCCCTTATGAGGAAAGGCTACAAGGTTCTGGGCTCATCAGTCTAGAAAAAAGTGCCTGAGGGGAGATATGATTGAGATATATTATTATTATTATTATTATTATTATTATTATTATTATTATTATTATTATTATTATTAATAACAACAGTATTTATATACCGCTTTTCAACTAAAAGTTTACAAAGCGGTTTACAGAGAAAATCAAATATCTAATGGCTCCCTGTCCCAAAAGGGCTCACAATCTAAAAAGATGCGACAACAGCAGACAGCCACTAGAACAGACAGTGCTGGGGTGAGGTGGGCCAGTTACTCTCCCCCTGCTGAAAAAAGGAGCACCCACTTGAAAAGTGCCTCTTACCCAATTAGCAGGGGTTGATATACTAGCAGGGGTTGATTAGCAGGGGTATATATAGGAGATATACAAAATTATGCAGGGGATGGATAGAGGGATGTTCTTTTCCATCTCACACAAAACCAGATTCAGGGGCCATCCACTAAAACTGAACATCAGAAGAGTAAGAACAGACAAAAGAAAATATTTCTTTACCCAGTGTGTAATTAGGCTGTGGAATTCCTTGCCACAGGATGCGGTGATGGAGTTTGGCCTAGATGCCTTTAAAAGGAGATTAGACAGATTTCTGGAAGAAATGTCCATCATAGGTTACAAACCATAATGGATACGTGCAGCCTCCTGGTTTTAGGCTATCTCAGAATGCCAGAATCAAGGGAGTGGCACCAGGATGCAGTTCTCTTGCTGTCTAGCGTGTTGTGTTGTTGTCACTTCCTCCCCACTCACTCAGTCTAGTCTTTGCACAACCTGGAGGATAAGTTAAATCCCTCCATACTCATCTGCCCTGATTTCAATGATAAAAGTCAGATCTGTTCCTCCCAGTGTGCTCATCCATAATCAAATCATGGGTGATAGATGTCGTCCATTTAACTAATCTGCTTTACTACATGTTGAGCTGCACAGGGTCAGATAGGATATGGCAGCAGAGCATGCTGTCATCTCCACCACCACCACCACCTGTCCCAAACTGGTTCCTCTCCTGCCCCATCCTCCCCCCAACCGGAACGAAAGCCCATACTGCTGCCCAGAGGACCTTACTCCAGGCGGCATCCGTCTGGCACTGGTTTCAGCACTGCCTGGCGCTGGCCCACACCTGGCTCCTCTTACAGGGTGCCATAAGTATGCTTTATGGCACATTTACGACACCTAACCCCAGCACTGAAGGCCCATTGGATTGAACTCTTGGGGCCCAATCCTATCCAATTTTTCAATGCCGGTGCAGCTGTGTCAGTGGGGCATGCACGGCATCCTGTGGTGGGCAGGCATTCACAGACACCTTGGGTTGCATTGCAGTTGCACCAGTGCTGAAAAGTAGGATTGGATTGGGCCTGGCAGTCCAATCCTGACCTGCTCGGGGCACCCAGTCTCGGCAGCACTAAGGAGGACTGCCACCGAATCCAGCACCTCCCGCGCTATTGCGGGAGGCGCCTCGGGAGAAGGGGACGTTCGTCCCCTTCCAAGTAAGGTAAGCAGCCCCGCAATGGGAAAAGGGAAAGGCGCTCGTGGAGGGCACACAGCCCTCCACAAGTGCCCTGGATCCTGCGGAATGGAGCTCCACAGATCCTCCTCCCGCCCGACCCGGCACGCCTCCCTCCACCCTCTCTCCGCCCCACGCTGGCCACCCCCCTCCCTGGAACACCTCCTCCCACCCCCGTCCCTGCCCCCACCTATCATTCCACAGCTCAGTGATCCATGAGACCACCGAGCCGTGGAGGCTGTGCGACTGCCCTGCGCTAGCCCAGCACCGGCCGGCACTGGGCTAGCACGGGTGGGAGCCTGGCAGTAAGCCCCATGAACATGCCTTATGGCACGTTTGCGACTGTGCTCGGTGGCACAGAGCTGTGCCGCTGAGCTCAGGATTGGACTCTTAGTTGGGAGGAATGTGGGAGATGAAGCAGCTGCTAGTTCTCTGAATTTTCTCCTATGATTAGATTCTTACTATCATACCTCTCACATTCACTTGGAAAGCTCTTTATCTGCCTGTATGAATTCAAACTGTCCTGAAATCTAGGTTTTGCATATTACATCATCAACCTTCATCTACCAGCTTTGGAGGACATCTATACGTCTCGCTGTCTGCAGAAGTCACATAGTATTCTGAGAGACCCCTTCCATCCAGCTCATAAATTCTTTGAACTGTTGCCTTCGGGTAGATGATACAGAACTATTAGAGCAGCACCACACGATTCCTGAACAGTTGTTATCCCACAGCCATAATTACATTGAATAAGGCGATATAGTTGTTACCATGCTCCTGGACATTATGGTGTGTTACACTGTTTTTATATTATGATGCATGTTGTATAGAATGTGTGGGTGAGTGTGTAGAGTGTGATTGTTGGAATTGTAGTATATATTTATGCTTGTATCTCAAAGGTGCATAAATTTCATTGTGCTGTAGCACAATGACAATAAAGTTACTACTACTCCTAGAGGAGACCTCCATGACTGCCCCCCTACTGCTGGACACAGCGCAGGCCCTGTTGGCACGGCTGCACCAGTGCTGGAAAATTGGATAGGGCCCAATCCTAAACTCAGCTGGGGCTGATGCTGAGCCCTAGCATCAGTGCTGGGTGCTGTAAATGTGCCAGTCAGGCGCCAGGCCCAGTGCCAAGAGGAGGAGGATGTGCTGCTGCTGGGGGTAAGTGTGACTTCTGGTGGTGGTGTGGCTTCTGGGGAGCAAGGGGAGGGCAGAATGAGGGTGGGAGGAGGGTGGAGCAGGGGGAGGAAATGGGGTGGAACCAGCCGAGCTCTGCTGTGCCATATGCTGAAATAGCCAGCACAGACTTGAGAAGCCCCATTGTGGGGCTTGGGGTTTCCCCCGAGGAGATGTCTGACTGCTTCCCGGTGCCTTCTGGATACAGCAGTAGCCACTTTGGCGCCACTGTTCCAGAGAGCAGCAAGAAGCTCAGGATTGGGCTGTTAGTAAAGTTTGAGAGTTTGAGCAGTACTGTAATCAAACTAAGAAATAAAACAATAAATGTACAGGAGCATGTATATATTTCAACCTCCTTTAGAATAAGTACTATGCACATTATCTTCTTGAAACAATTTCCAGAAATTAATAAATGGGGACAGCCTAGATTCAAACACACCAATTCTTTATTTTGATCGATGTCAGTAGTATTTTTAACTTTTGTACTGTGACCCAGATTTTTGAAACTATAATATAATGGTGACAGTCGGTATTTTTTTTCTGTTTCCCAAATTTGACAACAGTCATTTTTTTTTGCCAATAATATACTTCATTCTCTTTCTCTCAAAAGTAACACTTCCTTCAAGACTTCCTTTGTGAATTACAACTTTCTTATCCTTGGTAGACCTCAAGGTTTAGCAAACTCATTTTGTGTAAGGAACAATGCCTAGCTTTTGACTAGCATAGTTGAAAATAGCACCATAATCAGGATTTTTAAGGCGTATGCAGCTCTCTTATTTTGTGGTTTTAGACAGCAACCACAAGTCTGGTATTAGTGTGAACCTATTACATCCTTTAGATGTGCTCTCCTATATTTTTCAGTGGATCAAAATGTCATTAAATCAAAATAGATAATTCACTTGAATTTTATCGCAACAATACCAAACAATGGAACACAAAAATATATAGACATTTCCTGAATGCAAAAGTCATGTTGCTAAAATACTTTTAGAATAAAATTTCAAGTGGTGGCAAATGCAATGCAGGTAATTTGACTGGCAATCTATGCACTTTTGACCTAGTTTAAAAAAAATAGTACTGGGAGGACACACAGAAATGGCCCACAACTATGACTGGAAGATTGGGGGACTTTAGCACTTAGCCCCTGCTGAAGTTTTTGCCATATTGCATTGCCTGTGTGCTATTTATAATTTTCAAAAGCTTCTATTGGCTTTCAAAAAACTTTCACTGGATGTTTTTCAAGACTATAAATAGCTTGTGATCTGGCTAGCAGTCACAGCGGAAGCTAAGCACTCAAGCCCCCAACTCCCCTGCCATAGTTTCAGATTGTTTCAAGCATCTTGCCGCCTCTTCCTGGTTCTATTTGTTAAAATAAAAACAACCACACAGTTCTGGGTCAGAAGCATGTATGTGCATGCACATGTAATTTTACCTTTACTTCCAAGTTGCAGTTTTAATATCATGGCTGGTCTGTCCATTAAGCTTGCGTTGAGTGGTGAACTGGGGAAACAACAAACCCCACATCTGCTCACAACCCACCCTTCTCCAGCTCACTGAGCCACTTCAGTCAGTTCTCTAAACCTGCTTCTGCTGGTAGCTGCGGGTGGGGGGGGGGAAGAGGATTAGATCAGCAGCAGTTCTTTTCTTTCTCCAGCACCACTGGAAGGAGAAGGGGAGGAAACAAAAACAATCAGCCATCTGGCAGTTAATTTTCTTATTTTAAACAGAACTAGCACAGAGGAAGGGGGATTGTACCAGAACTTCAGGTAAGAGGGCGGGATCACTGTACTCCGCCTCTGACTACTTTTCTGGTTACTTTGTCAAGCAGCCAGATGGTTAAGGCAGCAGCAACAGCCCCTCTTCACATGCCCTGAAAGCTTTTGCAAGGCTTCATTTTACTCTTTTTTTCCATATTGCACTTCTTTTGATTATGCATTCATCTTAGCATATCTGTAGCTGAAATTCTTTAGATACTCACCAGGGCCCAGCTGATTACAGTGGAGTTTGGGTCCGAGTATAGAACCAGACTGTAAAATCGTAGGCTCTGTATTCTAGGTCAGGAGATCATTTATAGGTATGGTAGCCAAAAAGCAATTTCAGATAGGCGATTTATTTCTGTTGTGTGGCAAAGATTTTTTGAGGGGTCATTGGGAATACCGGGTGCTGTAGGCTTATACCATGATCTTGGAAGCTAAGCAGGGTCAGGCCTGGTTAGTACTTGGATGGGAGACCGCCTGGGAATACCAGGTGCTGTAGGCTTATACCATAGTCTTTCGAGACTGAAGGTTGCCAACCAACCATTGAATATACTGTCCAGATAAGAATGAATATATTTGGGAAGTTTCCTGTACTCAGCAAGCAGTAAGTAGGAATGAAAATTATTAATTCAGCTATTTCCGGCACCCTCAAAAATAAAAACTCAGAATTAAGGACACATCCTACCATGAAGTAATGTGACAAAGACTGCAAAACTATTCACCCTTACGTGGGGGTCAGTTCCATTGAAATCAGCAGGGCTTTTTTCTAACTAGACTCTCATACAATTGCACTAAGATTTACTTGGGAATACATTTCAGGGGAGGCACTGTTAAGCGTAGTGAGAGCATTTACTCCATGAGTCAGCAAGGCAGACAAGGGATCAGCTGATAGTTCTGGGGATGAATTACCATAGTGGGGCTTTGAAGGAGGCTGAAGTGATAAAATCTCATGTTTGTGAAACTAGCATGATAAACAGTTGACCAAAAAATATTTCATAATCGGAAACTAACATATGCATTTATTACTTAAGATGGGTACCTATGAGTGTCAGCTATAAAAGAATAGTCTTATTAAGAAATAAAGTAGGAGGGGAAATGTCACACTACCTAGCACGTAGCTATTAGGGAGGTGGCCCACCCCACCATCCTTCTGTGGCTACCTACGCTGCTTCTTCTCTCTGTTCTCCATTGCATTTGTTCCCACTGTCATTTGCAGCCTTTTATCTGGGAGGCTATCTTGCTTGGTGACTGTTAGCAGACACAGAACCAGGCTCAAAGTCATATATGCACTGTTACATTATCTTCTAGCCTTCAAAAGCTAGCCATATAAAGTGCCAGCAGCTGCTATATAGTTAAGGTATAGCCATACTGTTTAATATTCTATAACAGTGTTTTCCAAACTGTGGGTCGCGATCTGATTTTTGGTTTGTGAAACTGAAACCGACAAGCTAATAGCTGACTAGGAAAATGTATTGAGCCTGTGGAAAGTGAAGTTGAGCCATATGGTTGTGTTTACCCGTTAGTAGGCAAATGTGCCACAATCCACTTCAAAGGGCAGGCTGAGAGGAATGCAACGCCACCAGAATCGTCCTGATCCGATGATAACAGGCCTCCAAAAAAACTTGAGAAGCCCCCCCCCCCCCAGCTATACTGAACCCTATAGAAACTGAAATGGAACCGCATGTGCATGTTTGCACAGGGATAGGCAAATGTGCCTTGGCTCCTATCAAAGGCCAGGCAAGGTCACTAGAATGGCACCGATCCAATAAATGTGTTCAACAAACACTCCAGAAGGCAGCCCCCACCATAAAACAGAGGCTTGATATAGCTTTGAAACAAAGGGATAAAATCAGAGGCTTGAGCAGCTGATAAATGGAACTTTTTTCAAAAGTCACATAAAGCTAGGTGAGTCCTAACAGAATATCTTTTTAAAAAGTGAGTCCTGGTGCTAAAAAGTTTGGAAACCAAGTTCTGTCATTAAAGAAGTCCTTGCACTGACTGGAGGGTGCAGATTTGCACTGGGTGGTGCAGGTGTTGGGAGAAGGTGGCAGGAGGGTGTTTCGGGGGATGGGGAGAGGTGTTTTGGGTTGGGGGGATGAAATGAGAGGTGGATCTGGTGTGGGAGGGGATGGGATTGGCAGTGCCAGTGCATGCCAGATCCTAACCTCCACTCCCAGGCCAGACAGGCTTACATGGGCTGCTCAAATTTGCGCCAGCTAAATAGCTGGTGCAGATCCAAATAGCCATAGGGCAGGTTGGGGCTTGAAATATGGTAAAGGGAAAAATATCCCCTTACCCTGATGAGTCTTCCAGCCTTTTCCTAACCTGTGCTGGCCACTGCAGCCTGGCTGTACTGGCGCAGGTTAGGATTGTGGCCTGCATCAAATAAGAACTTCATTTAGGTTTCAGGCCCTTCTTTAATACATCTTAATGTTAGCTAGGTATAATTGCATGGTAATGAAGCTGTTACCCAAATGATCCTTTCACATTCTTATGTTTCTGAACTAAATGTAGTTACTCATTCATCACCCAGTCAAGCAGCTGCCAGTCATGCAATTGCCAAGCATTTATAATTGCCAAGCATTTACAGTTTTTATATTGAAATTGTCACTTTGCACCCAGCTCAAGCTGAATTGAGTCTACTTACAAAAGATGTTTTTAACAGCTAATTCACACTAAATATTTTCCAGATATGAGATAATCCCTGTGATCAGATAAGTATGTAACATTCTGTTCCTAGGATTGTCCTTCAGCATTTCCCTTATTTTTAACCATTAATGCAACATATTTGCACAAGTCTCCGAACACAGGAATAATAACTCAGATCATCCTGTGGTTGGAAGAACAGTTTGTGTGCTAAGGTTATGAGTTCATAACTCATATGCAAGACAAATACTTTAATCAGAGTCCTTTTCTGTGTCCAAGTGCATTGTTTTATTTAATGGAGATCAATAGCAGAATAATTGCTTACTCATCAGTACAGTAAAATACAGTACTATTCCAATTCCATCCGCCCCACTGTATGGTAGGAGTGCATGCTCAGCCAAAAGTGTTTTGCGACAGTGCTGTTCCCAGCAGCATGGGCTAGCAAACATCTGAAACCCCCTGGATCGGTTAAGTCCAGCGCAGGGGAGGGATGAAATGGGGCAAGGAAGTGTGTTGACAGGGATGGGGTTGGTAGATTGGGTCTGGGAAGGGGGACAGACACAACTCCCACCATATCTTATCCCTGGGCTCAGTCCACCTGCATGGATAAGCTTGGACTTGTGCTAGCAATATTGCTGGCACAAGTCCAGATTGATTCATGTCAGTGGATCAGACCTGAAAAGAGAAGAGCGGATCCGACAGTGTCAGGATTGCCTCCACCGCCAATCCTGCCGGCTCCAAGGCCTGATCCACTTACCCCACCCCTGTGCCGGACTTGTTTGCTACCCTGTTCTGCCCCCATTCCACCCACCCCTGTGCCGGACTTACCTGGTCCAGTGGACATCCTTTGCTCCACCAGCATGCATGGAAAGGCTCTGACCTTCCTGTTGGTGCACTGGCTGGAAGACTGTCCCAAAACGTTTTTCAGCGCTATTGCAACAGTGCACACTGTTGGAATGCATGTCCACCAGCGCAGCAATTCTGTTGGATTGGGCCATCAGTCAAGGTACATATGGAGTTTAAATAAGGTATACAAAAAGATGCTGAAGGATGCCAGTAAAACCTCCATATTTTAAAGACTGACAAGTACTTGTAACTTTTGCAAGCAAGGAGTCAGGAGAGAAATGTATTACAAGTCTATTCCAGGCCCAGATAAAGGATGTTTGGGCACTGGTAAAAAGAATAGCTTTCTCCATAATAAGTCCTATAACCATTTATTATCGGAACACTATATTTCAATAGATTCCTTCCTAGACACCCCCATTATTTTAAAAGAATAGTGGTTTCTTTAAGAAGCCACATATGGAAAATAAAAGATGTCAAATCTTGAACAATGGTTTAAAAATGGATTATAAAAACATTTTTAACTTATCTTTAGGATCTCTACTTCATTACAAATATGAATTTCCCCCACACTGTTTACGAGAAATGTTTTGTGCAGCTTTAGGTTTTGCTGCTCAATGATATAAAATCATAACTAAATAACCACTGCAACTGACTAAGGGCGCAATCCTGACCCGCATTTGGACCGGCACAAGTCCTTTGCGCTGGCCCAGGAGGGCCGCAAACGTGCTGTAAGGTGCTGACACAAGCCTCCGCGCCGGCTTCCTCTCGAATGCTTGCATCGGCTCAGCTGGGCTGACGCAAGCACAAAAGGGAGGCAGGGGGAGGCGTTCTTGGGTGGGGGGAAGGTGGACGGTGGCCGGCCCCAGGGGTGGCGGGCAGGGAGCAGGAGGCAGGGCTGGGATCTGTCATAACTGTTGGATCCCAACCTCCGTTCGCAGGGAGAACATAATGGTTTCAAGCCACTCCACTCTCCTCTGACTTGTGCCACCTCAAGAGGTGGTGCAGGTCCAAGGAAACCCATAGGGGCCAGCAGCCTTAACCAGAGGTAAGGGGAAATGTCTCCCCTTACCTCTGGCTGAGCTGCTTCTTACCACTATCCTGTGCTGGATACAGCACAAGCCTCCTGGCTTGCCTGTTCCAGTGCAGGATAGGATTGCATCCTAAACATAATAAAATTGTGCCTTTAATGGAGAGCTCAGAATACATATTACAAAGACATAAAGTCTTTACTAAATCTGCAGAATTTCATATTACACAGATGTGCAAAACAAAACTCAGAAAACATGATCAAGAAAGTACCTGTGTGTTTTTTAGAGAGGCACATTAAAACATTAAACAATTTAGCCGTAGCCTAAACTGGAAAATAAGTTAATTATCATCAAAATAATACTCCAGCTGTGTAGCGAGATCTGTTTGGGAAACCATGATCTACGGAAAGATACCACAAACTTCAAAGGAAATCATTACTGGAGCCTGCCTTTATAGAGGCTTGGTTAAATTGCCACAAGCATAGTTGATGAATGATGTTACCAAGGAGACCTTTATCTTTTGTTTCTAGATAATATACCCTCCTGAATGAGAATCGGGAGTGAATTCAGTAAAAGTGGAAGATGTTTTAATAGCTGTTATTAAAATTAAATAACTAGACACACATGCACGGTTTGTGATTTCTTTGTGGCCTTTGCACTGTTCACTCTAGCTTGCAGGATGTTAGTGAAGTTCTGTTAAACTCTTTTTCCTATGCTCTTCACCTTTTTATGTGCCATCAGTTGGATGGAAATGCTTTAATGAAGTGTAGTCACTATTCCTGCTGTTGCTGCCACTGTTCGTAAAATGTCAGGCATTAAGGTTCAAGAGTAAAGAGGGATTCCACTGCAAATAATGTGATTAGATTCTTTCCTCATCAAGAAGTGCAGAGTTCATTTCACAGCCATTGGCAGCTCATCTAGGAGGAAAGAAAGCAGCAGAGAGATAGCTCCTCCATATTTGAGCAGAAATAATATTCTAATGGGAAAAGCATGTGAAACTGAAAAAGCATGACAAATGGAAATGTCTCTAGACCTTAGCCATGCATTCCCAAATCTGTCATCCACAAACAGTGAACATGGCAAAGCTTACATTGGCTGCTTTGCATGCATCACAAAAATCCTTGAACAGGTATCCAAGATACAGATCATTGTAAATATTAAGGGTTACAGTTAAAACATGGCTTCAAAATGCAGAAATTCAGAATTTGTGTGGAGTTTTATTGTACTTCACATGCACCATATTACTCAACAACAGCATGTTCTGCTATTATAGACAGATTATAGATTATCTCCTGTTATAGATAGCATGCTACAACTACAGATGACATTATCAACTCATGATGGTACAGGCCACTGGAGAGTCTCCAGGAGGTAAAAAGGCCTGTCTTGGTGATTCTGTGTGTGAGCAAAGTTATATTAGTCTGTAAATACAAAAGCATATTTTTTTTACCCTAGTCAAGTACAATATCAATTGTGGTACAGAAATGGCAAGTAAGAAAAATTTAAAAAGCAGCATATTTAAAATGAATCAAATAAGTAGATGAAGCTTTAGCCTAAAGAAACAGTAACATGTAGTTAGGGCACATGTAATTTGTTGGTTCTACAAATGCATTTAAGTGTACTTCTCTGTGATGTGCAAAATATATTGTGTATGTGAAAATAATTCATTATATGCATTATATGACAAGGGAGCATCTTACAAATGTTATCTGTGCATTATCACACTGGAGATGGTTAATAGTAAATTCAGATTTTACTCCCTGAACTCCAAATTGGCATGTTAAACTTGTTTTTGAGACTTCATGCTTGTATCTGGCTTCTGTTTTCTATACATTTCATAAATATGTTGGTATATTCTCTAAAAGCATAATGTTTCATTGATGTGCTTATTGTATGCTAGCCCTATGCAAAATAATTTGTGTTCACATGGGATGATTACCGTGCACATGTCTGATCTTGTCTGATTCTCAGAAGCTAAGCCGGGTCAGGCCTGGTTAGTACTTGGATGGGAGACCGCCTGGGAATACTAGGTGCTGTAGGCTTATACCATAGTCTTTCGAGACTGAAGGTTGCCAACCAACACATGGGATGATAGTTTGTATCCCAACCAGATCAAGTTTGGAACTGAGTATCATTATTATCATTTTGCAGTAGCAGGATATAGCAAAGGACTTCTGCATTTTTGTGTGGGATTTATTTTTGCACACAAAATTGTCTGAAGTGTGTGATACAGAAGGACCTGTTTTAACCTTCAGGATTGTGAAACCTACTTTGTATTTGAAAATGCCTATAGGCTGTATAACTTTCATAATCTGTTCTTGTTCAACAGTTGCTGAGACAGCTATCTTTTTAGAGGTGTTTTAATTGTTGTACAGAGCAATCCTATGTATGACTATTCAGAAGTAAGTTCCACTGAGTTCAGTCAGATTTGCTCTTGGGTAAGTATGTATGGGATAGCAACCTTAGTAGAGGTGAAGTGTTCTTATTTTTAATGTTACGTTAGGTTTTTTCCTCTGACCTCACAGGCAGCATAATTGGTTTTGGTTGGCTGTATTAATTTTTATCTTCCTGCTTCTTGGGTGTACAATATATAAGCCCAGACATGTTTCTACTAAATTCCAAACATTTTACAGTTCCCTCCTACCTTTGCCTGAAGCTGAGCTATGAATTATCATGCATCACAGAAGGCAGTTACTTCTCCCATAATCTGAGTTTAAATTTCCCATTATAATACACAAGCAGGACCTTCAACAAAACGTATTAGTATAGTCCCAACCCTTAAGAGAAGTATATTTCCAGCTGTTTAGGGTGCCAGCTAGCTTAGAGCAGGAACCTTGTAGTGCTGTTCAAGTCTTACAGGAAGTTTTGAGCAAGATGAAAGGATTTTCTTTTCTTTTCCAGTTCCTTGTGGCCTCTATCTCGGTTATACAGCATTAGTGATTAGAGGATCTGGTTTGGAGCTGATTAACAACACCAGATCTGAGACTTTTGTGGCTGTGTAGCATTTAAGTGGTGGGTCTGAAGAGTAGGAAAGGGGAGAAGTGTAATCTTTCCTTCTTGAAATATCACAGTGTAGAGAAGGCATGTATTCTCCCCAACCCTATTCTTCCTCCAGGATACATACCATAAGCCATTGAGCAGGCCAATTTGCTCTCTCTTCTGATCTATATTTTATTTTTTTTAAACTGACACCACTCAACAGTTATCCGCATGTCAAAGATACTGGAAGTTCACAGGGCCTTGTCTGTTTGTTTCAACCTTTTCTTTAATTCACACACATATATTTCTGCATACCTAGGTAGTCCTTTGGGGATGTAGAAACCACTACTAACTTGACTTTGAGTGACCCTTTTTTGTGTTTAAATGCATAGGCACACAACCACTTAATCTGCTATTGTGTGTGATATGATGGTTTCAGTTTTGTTTTTTTAACCAATATGTATAACCCCAATTGCCTGCTACATCTTGATACCAGTTCCAGCTGACACTGTGGACACATGGTGCATATGGTGCACATGGTGTGGAGATGCAAGCACATGCTTAGGTCCATACACATGGGAGGAGCTCTCAAATGTCATTTGCCTTCCTGTGTAGAGGCCCTTTTAGGTTATTAGGCATTGGGATTGTGATGTTTAAACCAATCCCTTAAAAAGGTAGTAATTGTATCCTGTATTGGATCTAGAATTGATTACTATTCTGTGGCCTATACAGATGGGCTTTTCCAATCCATTTGATATAATTAGCACATGGTATATAAGAAGCCCAGAGAGGAACAGAATAACAAACAGATTATCATATCCGGTTGTTATATTTTATGAGGTTGGTGATTCACGGAATAGATGTTTTGATAGGAACGTTGTATAAAGTACACCTCCACCTGCTGGTGCCTTTTTAAGTTGAGATCTGCCCCACCCCCTTTCACAAACACCAACAGTCTTGTGAAGAGGAAGACAAGGAGGAAAGCTTGCTGGTATGTTTTTGACCTGAAGTGTGCCCCTCCCTGCTCTCAGAGAAATACCAGCTGCCCTGTGAGAAAGAGAAGAATTCCCCACCTCCACCTCACATATCTATGCCACAAAAATGCTCAGCAAAAGACAGGATATAATTTCTTAAAATGAAGTCGCAACTTCACTTCGACAGATAATGCAGCTGTTCAGCTGTTGTGTACTACGTATGAAGTGCAAGACACAGAAGCAACAGCGGGTGCAAGTTAGTATGAAGGATTTCTATACTTTGCTACTATTATATCTTTCAAATTAACCGAGGAATGGGAAAATGTTAAAATTGATAAAATATATAATTTGCTGAAATGGATGTCTTGGAAAGTACACAGAAAACACTTCTGGAATACAGCTATTGCTGTTTTTTGATTAATACAAATAATGGTCAGGAGTTATTTAATTTCAGTGAAATTTCTGAGCTTCCTGGGGATCATTAGCATTCCTAATGCTTAATTATGTTTCAACTGGAATTGTATGTTTCCCTCAAACCTCAGTTTAAAACATAAAGGTTTTTGCCCACTTTATCTAGGAGGAAGATTAAACAGTAAAATAGATCCAGATCATGTCCACATTCTGTAATAAGATCAAAACGCACTACCTAAATGTGCAAAGTCACCCTGAATTGTGTTGCCAGTCAGAATGATCCACTACTACATTGTGATGCAAAGATAAAGAAACCCAAGTTTTAACATTTGATTTAAGTCTTGTCGTTTACATCTGACAGTTGATGCCTTTATAAGCTTGTGGGTGTGGGGGCACATATAGCAACAGTCAGCAGTGGCTGCTTGCGTTTCCCCCTCCCCCCCATGAGTTCCTGGCTCATAAGGTGTGGCGAAGAGGAGCAAGACACACATCCTGTGTGTCACATTTTCCATGTATTCTTAGACTCATCAAGGAAGACTGAGGCACATCATAGCAACATGCCCTGGCTATCTTTACAATGTTTCAATCTGACCCCAGGTTCCTTGCTCATATACAATATGATATACCAAGCATACCACTGAAAATAGGTCAAATATTTCTCATTAATTAATGAACTTACATGGTGTCTCTAATCCCTGAGTACAAGCTAGTGGGCTATATAGGTTTTGTTCATTGTGTTAGGCTTGTGTTTGAGTTCACAGCACTATTACTGTGGCAGTATGTTCCTTTTAATTGAGCTCAGTGCAACAATTAATGCTAGAGTGCACCTGTGTTAGTGCATTGCAAAAAACAACACAAGAGTCTTGTGGCACCATAAAAGCTAGGCTGTAATTGTATACACATTTATAAGAAGTCCCACTGAAATCAGAGAACTTTATATCTGAGTCAACATGTAAGATTGCACTGTAACAGTTATTCTGATATATGCTTATATGGATCACTAGAACTCATCAAATGCATGATATGTTATCATTAGAGTCAAACGTTCTAGAATAGTGTTTCTCAAACTGTGGTTTGGGACTCACTAGGTGGGTCAAAAGCCAATTTCAGGTGGGTCCCCATTCATTTAAATATTTTATTTTTAATATATTAGACTTGATACCACCATGGTATATGATTGCATTTGGGGAAATGTTACAGATCTGTACTTTGAACAGGCTACTATTTACTTTGAACAGGCTTTTAGCAATGATAGTCAGTGGGACTTACTCCTGGGTAAGTGTGGGTAGGATTACAGCCTAGGTTTGTTTAAAATGTTCCTGCTTGATGATGTCACTTCCCATCATAACGTCACTTCTGATGGGTCCTGACAGATTCTCATTCTAAAAAGTGGGTCCCGGTGCTAAAAGTGTAAAAACCACTGTTCTAGAACATATTGAGCAGAAGCATTTCTAGTTAGAGCAGAGACATTCTGAAGGATCAGACCTAGAACCTGCTGCTTTTCAGAAGATTCTGTACCAGTTCTAGAAATACACAAAAATGAGTACTATGCAAGGTGTCTCCAGCCAAGCACATCTACTTTCCTTGATTGTCTAGTGGCCTGCAGTCTGCCTCTGTCTCTCCAGTTGATCAGGGTCAGACTTGTAAGCAGATGAGAGGTGCTTAGCAAGGTTCAGGACAAAACGTCCCTAGATAAAACTATTGTCTGATTGCAGAATCCATTCTGGATGCTGTTCACAGGACACTCTCCTTCAGTTTCTCCCTCCTAACAGGTGTTCTGGGGGCACACAAAAAGTATAAATGCATAGTTGTGTGGACCAGTGATTTGTGGTGAGATCCAATGCTGGGGAGGCAGACCCAGAAGTATGGTGTGACATGATGGTGGAATGCGGAGAACCAGTGGGATACTGCAGTACCGGGCTATAAACTCTACAGGAGGGACAGGGAAAGGCATGTTGGAGGTGGGGTGGCCGTTTATGTTAAGGAGGGGATAGAATCCAGCAAAGTAGAGATTGAAGGTGGGTTCGACTCCACCATAGAATCTCTGTGGGTTAAATTAACAGGCCTAAGGAGCGATGTAATACTGGGGGCGTACTATCGTCCCCCAGACCAGAAACCGGAAGGGGACCTTGAAATGAGGAAAAAAGATCAGGGAGGTGTCAAGGAGGGACAGGGTTGTAATCATGGGGACTTCAATTATCCTCATATTGACTGGGTCAATTTGTGTTCTGGTCATGAAAAGGAGACCGGATTCCTTGACATGCTAAATGACTGTGCCTTAGAGCAGCTAGTCATGGAGCCCACCAGAGGACAAGTGACTCTGGATTTACTATTGTGCAATACTCAGGACCTGGTTAGAGATGTCAGTGTTACGGAGCCATTGGGCAACAGTGATCATGCTGCGATCCGTTTTGACATGCACGTTGGGGGAAGAGCACCAGGCAAATCTCTCACAAAAACCTCTGACTTCCGACAAGCGGACTTCCCTCAAATGAGGAGGCTGGTTAGAAGGAGGTTGAAAGGGAAGGTAAAAAGAGTCCAGTCTCTCCAGAGTGCATGGAGGCTGCTCAAAACAACAGTAACAGAGGCCCAGCAGAAGTGTTTACCGCAAAGGAAGAAGGGCTCCACTAAGTCCAGGAGGGTGCTGGCATGGCTAACCAGCCAAGTTAGAGAGGCCGTAAAGGGCAAGGAAGCTTCCTTCCGCAAATGGAAGTCTTGCCCTAATGAGGAGAATAAAAAGGAACATAAACTGTGGCAAAAGAAATGTAAGACGGAGATACGGGAAGCCAAGAGAGACTATGAGGAACACATGGCTAGCAACATTAAGGGGAATAATAAAATCGTCTTCAAATATGTTAGAAGCAGGAAACCCACCAGAGAAGCAGTTGGCCCTCTGGATGGTGAGGGAAGGAAAGGGGAGATAAAAGGAGACTTAGAGATGGCAGAGAAATTAAATGAGTTCTTTCCATCTGTCTTCACGGCAGAAGACCTTGAGTAGATACTGCTACCCAAACGGCCCCTCCTGACTAAGGAATTAAGTCAGATAGAGGTTAAAAGAGAAGATGTTTCAGACCTAATTGAAAAGCTAAAGATCAATAAGTCAGTGGGCCCTGATGGCAGCCACCCAAGAATTATTAAAGAATTGAAGAATGAAGTTGCTGATCTCTTGACTAAAATATGCAACTTGTCCCTCAAAACGGCCACGGTGCCAGAGGATTGGAGGATAGCAAATGTCACACTGATCTTTAAAAAAGGAAGGAAGGGGGACCTGGGAGACTATAGGCCGGTCAGCCTAACATCTGTACCGGGTAAGATGGTGGAATGCCTCATCAAAGATAGAATCTGAAAACATGTAGACGAACAAGCCTTGCTGAGGGAGAATCAGCATGGCTTCTGTAAGGGTAAGTCTTGCCTCACGAACCTTATAGAATTCTTTGAAAAGGTCAACAGGCATGTGGATGTGGGAGAACCCGTGGACATTATATATCCCTCACCAAAGGCTGTTGAGAAAACTCCACAGCAAGGGAATTAGAGGGCAGGTCTTCTCATGGATTGAGAACTGGTTGAAGACCAGAAAACAGAGAATGGGTGTCAATGGGCAATTTTCACAATGGAGAGAGGTGAAAAGTGGTGTGCCCCAAGGATCTGTCCTGGGACCATTGCTTTTCAACCTCTTCATCAATGACCTGGAGACAGGGGTGAGCAGTGAGGTGGCTAAGTTTGCAGACAACACCAAATTTTTCCGAGTGGTGAAGACCAGAAGTGATTGTGAGGAGCTCCAGAAGGATCTCTCCAAAGTGGCAGAATGGGCAGCAATATGGCAGATGCGTTTCAATGTAAGTAAGTGTAAAGTCATGCACATTGGGACAAAAAATCAAAACTTTAGATATAGGCTGATGAGTTCTGAGCTGTCTGTGACAGATCAGGAGAGAGATCTTGGGGTGGTGGTGGACAGGTCAATGAAAATGTCGACCCAATGTGCGGTGGCAGTGAAGAAAGCCAACTCTATGCTTGGTATCATTAGAAAAGGTATTGAGAACAAAACGGCTAATATTATAATGCCGTTGTACAAATCAATGGTAAGGCCACACCTGGAGTATTGTGTCCAGTTCTGGTCGCCACATCTCAAAAAGGACATAGTAGAAATGGAAAAGGTGCAAAAGACAGCGACTAAGATGATTACTGGGCTGGGGCACCTTCCTTATGAGGAAAGGCTACGGCATTTGGGCCTCTTCTGCCTAGAAAAGAGGCACCTGAGGGGGGACATGATTGAGACTTTCAAAATTATGCATGGGAAGGAAAAAGTGGATAGAGAGATGCTCTTTACACTCTCACATAACACCAGAACCAGGGGACATCCACTAAAATTGAGTGTTGGAAGAGTTAGGACACAAAAGAAAATATTCCTTACTCAGCGTGTGGTTGGTCTGTGGAACTCCTTGCCACAGGATGTGGTGATGGCGTCTGGCCTGGATGCCTTTAAAAGGGGATTGGACAAGTTTCTGGAGGAAAAATCCATTACGGGTTACAAGCCATGATGTGTATGTGCAACCTCCTGATTTTAGAAATGGGCTATGTCAGATGCAAGGGAGGGCACCAGGATGCAGGTCTCTTGTTATCAGGTGTGCTCCCTGGGGCATTTGGTGGGCCGCTGTGAGATACAGGAAGCTGGACTAGATGGGCCTATGGCCTGATCCAGTGGGGCTGTTCTTCTGTTCTTCTGATGACATTACACTGCAGGGCATTCAGAGGGTTGCCCCAGCACCTGCACAAACGCAGCGGAGGCAGAGCTGTCACTGCCATAAACCTTAGTCTCCCCTGTATGTGAATATTTTCATTGGAAGCATGTGAGGCTCTGAGGCTATTTTCAATGGATCAGGACAATACTGTACATCCCTAGTGCGGATTAACTACTTGTGTCAGATTGGAATCATTGATGAGAATGTACAGGAATTCTCTCAACAATACAACATGGCTGCAAGATCTCATACAAAAACTTCCTGCTTTGTTGCCAATTACAGGTATTCTCAAGACATTAAGGAATTTGCAGTGTGAATGACTGAGGCATATTGGCCTTAACTATTATTCTTCATAATGACAGGAAGAAAAAGGAAAAGAGTATCTGAAGGTAGCAATACTAGAGACCAATTTTACAAGAGAAGTAAGAGAGGAATAACTGGGCTTACCGTCAAAGAGATGTTTTCAGACAGTAAAGAAAAAAAGCTAATCTTTGTAAGGATTTGAAATTATGTGATGTCCTACCCCTACATAATACGGCAGGGAGGGAGGAGCATTGGTGCAACACACTGAGAATGTGGGTGTTAAAAAAAGATAAAACCTTCTGGAAAAATAAATTAGGAAGGGAGTGCAGCTAAAAGAAAACAATAAGGACAAGCCCCCCTTATCTTCTGTGATGGTTCCCTTACAACACAATCCTATGCCTGTCTACTCATAGGCAAGTTCCATTGTTCAATGGGGCTTACTCCCAGGAAATTGTGGCTTAGCCATTGTTTTTAGAAAGCTGTTTTGGTGTACTGTGTGTACTTCGGTGCACCGAAGCTGTGTTTCGGTGAAAGCTGTTTCGGATAACTTTCGGTGTCCCCTACTTTTCCCCCTATAATTTGGACACTGATCATTTCATTTTGATGAACATTTTCTTGAATGTATAAATATTTGATTAAAAAATAAAAATGTTTGCACTTGTGTAAGGACTTCTTTTCCTAACATAACCTTTGGGATTTGCTATAAAGTGACATATAATAAGCTGACATTTGTTTATATATAATTTTGGAAAGGTAGACTTACATATGATGTCTGCCCCGGAAGGTGAACCAGGTGCTGCTTTAAAATCAGGTCAGTTGGATGGAGTTTTACTGAAGTTTGTGCTAAATCAGGATGGTCGACTGGTAAGAAAGAACACGTTCACTCAGAATAAAAAGGTGGGGAAAGATCTGACTTCAGGCTAACCGAAGACATTGATGAAAGAAATGCAAGAAGTTCTTTGTTTTGTTTTTCTCTAGTCCCAATTTAGCTTCATTTTAGCTAAGATTATTTTCACTGCCTGGATATATCTGGGTATTAACAAGTTTGGAGCAGATGGTATAAATGTATCCCCCCCCCCCAAAAAAAAAAAAAAAAAAAACAACACAATAAACCCACTTTGAGAAAGCTTATGTTTCTGGAACTTGAATTCAGGCAAAAACAGAATAGAAGTTTTCTTGTCAGTATAGCTTTTTGTATAGACTCAAGTGGTCATCTCTTTCACAAAACTCTCTTCCTTAGTAAATATAAGAAAACCAATTACAAAAATAAAAATACAAAGTATGTTGACCTTACCAGCATTGTTTACTGCCTTTTTAAGAGTCCAGCCCTTGTTGTCTCAAGATGAGATACAGGTGGGGCCTCGGTATCCATGGGGGTTCTGTTTTCAGACCCTCTGCAGATACTGAAAATCACAGATAATCAAATCCTTGATTTTCTGCCCCATTAGTCCTCCAAAGGAGATAGGAGCTGTGCTCCGGTCCCCTCCAGACAGCTTTCTGAAGCCAGCAGAGGCAGCACGTTTCTGTCCTCCAGGGGCTACCCCAGACCTCAGAATACCTTATATGGCATAAAAACATTGCTTCCGGTTTCCCTCTGGTTTTTTGGCCTGAAATGGCCAGAATGGATGCATGCTGCTTCTGCAGGCTTCAGAAAGCCCTCCTGAGACAACCAGAGCACAGCTCCAGTCACTTCCAGAGGGCTCAGGTGGGGCCAAGACTGGCTCAACATGGGTCCAGGGGAGCCAGATCCATGTATACACAATCCACAGATAAACGGCCCCACCTGTACAGGCTATATGGCAGAACTGTGGAAACAGTTTCAGTTTTGCAGCAAAGGCCTGTGTAAGTGGTTTGAAATTATCATGATTTTTATATGATTGAAATTATCAAACACAAGGCTAAAGTAGTGTCAGAATGGGCACTGTCATGAAAATTCCTGATTTTCCTCTTTTATTTGCCACTTACCTTAAAAATTATTGCCAATCTTTGTCACCTCATTATTTTCTGCTCTTGTTGAACTATCATGTCTTGTTTATTAATTG
Organism: Tiliqua scincoides; assembly: GCF_035046505.1. NCBI lineage: Eukaryota > Metazoa > Chordata > Lepidosauria > Squamata > Scincidae > Tiliqua > Tiliqua scincoides. The sequence goes on along the minus strand of NC_089821.1, from coordinate 170,738,088 downwards.
TTGTATTTTTTCCCTTTATTGTTTAGATATATTTTCAAGCCTTTTGATAAATGTAATCTGTATTTTTATCATCTTACTTACCAGGTCTCTGTTCACTCAGGAGAAAATATTTTCACATCTCCCAAATTGCTCATGTTCTGCTACTTAAAGAATTATCCAGATTTTAAGGCTCCTTATTTTTACCTGGGAGGGAGGTTTTCCAATGGCAACCTTGTAATCCAACTCTCTAACTTGGGGGGGAGGGGTGGTAGCAGCAAGAACTTTACTTTTCCCAGTATGTTTGCCATTTACCCAGTTAGGGGTTTGAATCAGAGAGTGGGGTGAAACAGGGATGTGGGTGTCAGCTGCTAACTGCTAGATGCTGCACTTTACAGGTTGCTTTTCACTATTAGGTTGGTTATTCTGAAGAAGCAAGTTATTGTGGGGTTACTAAAATTGATGTTATTTATAATACTTGAAAGTAACTTCTTCATTCAGATAGAAGTTTTTAAATATGATTGGATGCTATAAATCGATCAAGACACAAAAGAGTGTTCTAGACCATTTCTAAAAAAGTTAGAATTAGTATAGTACAGAGGAAGTATAGCAGTTAAGGAATCAGATAATTTTTCCAACTTAATAACCGAGTTTCATGTTTATTCCTTTGGGTTTGTTGAAATTTAAGATACAGAAAAGACAACAAGTGGCTAAAGATTGATTGAGAAACTGGAAGAAAAGATGTCAATTGATTTTTTGAATTGTTAAAGAATTGTTAAAGGATTACAGATAATTTCCTGATTTCCTGTTTACTTGTTTTGTGTCTTGCATTCTATTGTCTGGATCTTAAATTGCTTCATACTAACAAGTGGTTTGTACACTTGTGCTACAAGTGCTATTTCATTTTATGACTTACTCATTGGACTACATGTTTTCCTAGAATTCTCTTAGTTTTAACATGATACACCGTACCTGTGGATTCTGGCCTACTTTTAGCACTGGATGTCTTCCAAGTAGGATGACTTCATAAGTATTTCTTCATCCTCTCGTTCCCCATTTCTGGCTGCTGTAACAAAATATCAAACATAATCACTTGACTTTTGAAAAGATGATCCATGCTTTGAAGCAGATCAGGATCTGCAATGGGAGCTACACATGAAAAAGCATGATTTGCATATTGTTCCCATAGCTGAATCCCCTGAGCTTAGTGTATAGCGTAGGTTTGCTTTGATAGAGTGATAGAGTGATAGAGTGATAGCGCAGGTGTCTGCTTTGATAGAGTCTCACTCACCTTTCATTACCGCCAGTGATAACTGCTAACAGCATAAGCCAGGAGTGTCAAACTCATTTCATACAGCAGGTTGAAGTCAGCATTCATGGTGTCTGTTGAAGGTCCGAAGTGATGTCATTAAGCAGGAAGTGATGACCAGAAATAAGCACTTGTTCTTATCTAGGAATTAATTAGCTGCAAATGATAGAAAATATGTGAATCTTGATCATATTTTCAAGAAATGTGAGCACCCAATTATCACACAGGCTGCGACTTCAGCAACACTGCTTCTGCTGAGCTGTATTCCCTCTAATACAGCCATTTTCAACCACTGTGCCGTGGCACACTGGTGTGCCGCGAGTGGTCCACAGGTGTGCCACAGGAATTTGGGGGAAGGTTCATTGATTAATAGGGCCAATGGGAGATGTGAGCCCCCACTGGCAGCATGGTGTGCCTTGTCAATTGTCAAAAACCTGGTGGTGTGCCTTGACCATTTTAGTGCCTTGGCAGTGTGCCATGAGATGAAAAAGGTTGAAAATCACTCCTCTAATATTTTCCCTACCAAGTGGAGTATTAGTGACCTAAGCTGGTGGTTCTCAAACTGTGGATCATGACCTGATTTTTGGTGGGTTGCAGGCTTGCCACAACCAGGAAGTTAAAGAGTAAAATGGTGTGTGACCCATCAGTTGTTTCCAGGTTACACCTGAACACAACCTGCTTCATTGGCTATGTTGTGCCATTTTCTGGTCCAAAAATCAAGTTATGACCCACTGATGGATTTCAACACACAGTCTGAGAAACTTGGTGCAATGTGACCAATGAAGCCACATTTGGGGGGGGAGGGGGTGAGGAGTCCCAAAGACACATCCTCAGGGCTCCCCAAGTCTGAGGAAAATAATGTGATCGGAAGTCACTTCCAGTTTCATGATTGTGAAACTGGAAGTGGCTTCCAATCATTTTTTTTTTAATTTTTCAGGCTTGGGGAGTGCTGCAAACACCTCTGCAGCACTCCTCGCACCCCCTCCGGACCCCATCACGCACTTCAGGCAAGCCAAGAACCCCCCCCCCCCCCAAGCAGCAACATGATCCTGGGGATTGTGTTGCTGCAGTCCCCCTGCCCCCGCTCCTTAGTGCTTCCCTGTCTGATCGGTCATGACCCATAAGTTTGGGAACCACTGTTCTTTGCAGTTCAGCTACCTAGGATATGAAGGGAAGTGGCAGTGTACAAGGTGCATCTGATATCCAACAGTTGACCTTACTACAAATCAAATTTACCAACCTTTATTTAATATTGACATTTCCTTGTTGAAACTATCAGATCAGCTTGCAGAAATACACAGAAATGAGCTTTCTGAAAGAAGGGAGTATATGAGAATAATAAGTACCGCAACAAACCTCTGTGCTGTATGTATGTGTGTAGAGGTGGATGCTCTCACCTCTTTTTCTGTTAACTGCTGGTTCCTTATAAATTCTAGTTTCTAAATGTTTTCTCCAGTTTCTCACCTGAAAGTTACCATTCCAATTCTTCATTTGCTTTTCCAAAGTGCTCCTATTTTCTAAACTACTTGGACTTTCAAACAGCTTTTGACAAAGCTCCACACAACGATGAATGAGTAAAATTAGCTGTCTTTGAATAAGAGGAAGAATGAACAAAAACAAGCCTTGTTCAAGTTTTTTGAAGAAAAACAAACAAAAAAAAGCTTGGTGAATAGCTCAATGAAAACACTGACCCCCTATGCAAAACCAATGAAGAAGGCAAATTCTGGAATTCTGCTGGAATTTTTAAGAAACAGATTCTTCTCAATAAGGGGCTGCTAATATTATAAAGTTCCTATACAAATCGATGGTGTGGCCACATTTGCAACACTGTACAATTCTGGTTGCCTTACCTCAAGGAGGATATTGTCAAATTGGAGAAATGTGCAAAAGAGGGCATGAGATTGCACAAATCTAATCCATTTCTTGGCTTTGACTATACCTCATTATTTTTTAAAAAAATTATATACTTGTGATCCAAATGTTGCATTGTTACGTTTATCTTACTATGATTTCCTTATTTTTGAAATAGTGTCTCTGAGTAGACTATTTGTAACAGTAGAAATAATCAAAGGCTTCTGGTACGTAAACAGGAGGGTACCATAAACCATGGGCATGATCCAGTTACAGTAAGGGCTGTGGAGAAAGTGGGTTGCCAGAGATAATTCTTCATGGCTCCTATATTAAATGGGACTCCAAATAGAGCTGCTATCCAGCCTTCATTGGTAACCGAGGGTGGATTTCCCTTAAGAGAAGTGAGCAGAACAACCCATGGAACTCCCAAACATCCCAGAAGCATGTCCTGGTTGCTGTGGTAAACTAAAAACCAGGAAGGCTGTCTAATGCTCTGCCTCCCGTACATGCACAGTCTTTCTGTTTTGGAACAAAGGCTTTATGAACATATCTTTGAGACGGGTGGGTGAGCTGCAAATAAATAAGTCGACATTATTAGGCAAGACTAAGGAGCTTCAAAAGCTGCTGCTTAATAAGAAGGGAAACACTGTATGCATCTGTTGAGAGTCACAATAGGTTGAGTATAAGTTTAAAAGCTGCAGACGTAGACCCCTGTGAATTATTCAGTGTTATATTTTTATTGCTCTAGTACTCTAGCCTATTCACATTGTATTTAGTGGGACCTGCTTTCAGTTAAATACGTATAGGATTGCAGCCATTGAACACACTAGGACTTGCTTCTTTGTGAACATAGGACTGTGCCGTTACTTATTCATAGACTATAACCTTATTTAGAAGATTTTTCCCCATCAGATGAAACCTCTGAGATGCCTAAAACCTCTTAAAAATCTGAATCTGATCTCCTGTCTATGAACAAGATGGTGACGGTAGAAAATAAAGTTTGGCAGTGGCAGAAAATTGAGGCAGTTTTCACTCAGGTCACATACCGTAATGAATGCCTGAATGAAAATGAATGCATCTAATCAATATGTGGATACATCAAAATATGGTTAGGAAAATCACACTACTACTGGAGATACAAATATCACATAATGGAGGCAGCTCCTATGAGAACAAGTGCAAAGAAACAGATGTAAGAGAAAAATGTTTACATGAACCAAACTGGAAACTGTTGAACTCCTGTGTCATGGTCCTGGGTCTCTGAGTGATCTCATACACACCCCTGGTTCACTAGCCCGATAATGAGTCTGAAATTCATCTTCCCAATTTGTTCTTGTGTATCCTACAATCTCAAAAGTCTTAACACTGTGATAAAGCAGGGCACAGTTCCCAGGCAATAAACCTTACCTTGAATACAAGTTCTTTCACTTCCACCTAACTGGTCAATCATTCCAAGCAGGTGGCTGTGGGACTGCTCAGGGCAAATTGCCATCTGGTAGATACCAGTACCTCTTTTATCAGTAGTTTCTCTAAGCAAGGGGCTGCTGAAGTTGTATGGGCTAACTCCCCAGTCCTTGCAAGCTCTGAGCTCCCCCAAACTTAGGCCTTAAGGTTCTGGTACACATCACAGTAGTAGACTAAGAGCCCAATCCTATCCAATTTTCTAGCACTGGTGCAGCTGCAATGCAGCTCCACGGTAAGGGAACAAATGTTCCCATACCTTAAGGAGGACTCTGTGACTGCTGCCCCACCACAAGATGCAGTGCATGCCTCATTGGCACAGCTGCACTGGCACTGGAAAATTGGATAGGATTGGGCCCTAAGTGGCCTAGGCCAGACTTGGATAAATCCACCAACACAAGCCTATAATAATTGGTTTATTTAAAGACTAGAAATATGGTTTCACATTATTTGAAAGGCACTTAAGTATTTGAGAGAATCACAACAATACACACGCAATGGCTCTCTCCCTCTGCAATCCTCCATTACCCTCATCCCCTCTCTCCCTCTGCAGCTCCCTGCAGCTCCAGTCATTTTGTCCCTGCAGCTCCAGTCATCAGCAGGACCTGTCACTCTCATCAGTGCATATGCACCAACTCTGTCATCTCCAGCAGAAGCCAAAGACAAATTCTACGATGACCTGGCCACCACTATCAAGAAGATCCCCGTAAAAGAGTCATTGTTCATCCTCTGCGATTTCAATGCTAGAGTTGGTGCTGATCACAATTTGTGGCCCACATGCTTAAGTCAGTTCGGCACTGGGAAGATGAACAAAAATGGCCAACGCCTGCTACAGTTTTGCTGTCATCATGGTCTCTGTGTCAGCAACACGTCCTTCAACACGAAGCCCCAACATAGAGTCTCTTGGATACACCCAAGATCAAAGCACTGGCACCAGCTCAACCTGATTCTCACCAGACGCTCCAGCCTTCCCAGCATCAAGATCACACACAGTTATCAGGGTGCTGCCTGCGACACTGACCACTCCCTGGTGTGCAGCAGACTGGAACTGCAAACAAAGCAACTGTATCACACGAAAAAGGAAGGAAGACCTCACATTGATACCAGCAAGACCCGGGATCAGAGAAAAGTGGAGGAATTTGCACAAGCGCTTGAGGAATCTCTTCCAGGCCCAGCCGATGCAGATGCATCCAACAGATGGGAACATTTCAAGAATGCTGTTTACAACACTGCCTTGTCCATATTCGGCAAGAAGACCAACAAGACGGCAGACTGGTTTGAAGCCCACTCTAATGAGTTACAACCAGTCATTGAAGAAAAGAGGAGAGCTCAAGCATCATGCCTGTCTCAGTGAGTGCAACCTGCAGGTCCTCCGAGCTGCTCGCAGCAAAGTCCAGCAGACTGCCAGGAGATGTGCTAACGACTACTGGCTCCAGCTCTGTTCCCAGATACAGATAGCAGTTGACACGGGCAACATCAAGGGGATGTATGATGGTATCAAGCAGGCCCTAGGTCCAACACAGAAGAAAATTGCCCCTCTGAAGTCTGCTGCAGGCGAGGTCATCCAGGATCGGGCACAGCAGATGGAACGCTGGGTGCAGCACTACTCTGAGCTATATTCCAGAGAAAATGTAGTCACCAAAGAAGCACTGAACATCATTGAGTGCCTGCCTGTGTTGGAGGAGCTTGACAGTGAACCAACCCTAGAAGAACTTCATGTGGCCCTGGACTCCCTTGCCTTTGGCAAGGCACCTGGAAAAGACAGCATCCCTGCTGAAGTCCTAAAGTGCTGCAAAGAGATCATCGTCACTGAGCTGCATGAAATCCTCTGTCTCTGCTGGAGAGAAGGTGGAGTACCTCAGGACATGAGGGATGCAAACATCATCACGCTGTACAAGAACAAAGGCGACAGGGGTGACTGCAACAACTACCCTGGCATCTCTCTCCTTAGCGCTGTAGGAAAGCTGTTTGCCCGAGTTGCACTAAAGAGGCTCCAGGTACTTGCAGAGAGCATCTATCCAGAATTCCAGTGCGGATTCCGAGCCGACAGGTCCACCACTGATATGGTATTCTCCCTTAGACAGCTGCAGGAGAAATGCAGGGAACAACGACAGCCACTCTTTATAGCCTTCTTAGATGTTACGAAAGCTTTCGACCTGGTCAGCAGGGACGGCCTCTTCAAGATTCTCCCCAAGATCGGATGTCCACCCAGGCTCCTCAGCATCGTTAGGTCTTTCCACAAGGACATGAAGGGCACTGTTGTCTTTGATGGCTCCACATCAGAGCCCTTTGACATCCAAAGCGGAGTGAAGCAAGGCTGTGTTCTTGCGCCAACCTTGTTTGGAATTTTCTTCGCTGTCTTGCTGAAGCATGCCTTTGGAACTGCAACAGAAGGCATCTATCTCCGGACCAGATCAGTCGGAAAGCTCTTCAACCTCTCCAGACTGAGAGCAAAGTCCAAAGTCCAGCTGAAATGTCTGCGTGACTTCCTCTTTGCCAACGATGCAGCTGTTACTTCCCACTCTGCCAAAGATCTCCAGCAGCTAATGATTTGTTTTAGCAAGGCCTGCCAAGATTTTGGACTGATGATCAGCCTTAAGAAAACACAGGTCATGGTTCAGGATGTGGACTCACCTCCCTGCATTACAATCTCTTCGCATGAACTGGAGGTTGTCCATGACTTTGTGTACCTTGGCTCAGCGATCTCCGACATTCTTTCTCTCGATACCGAGCTAAACAAACGCATCGGTAAAGCTGCTACCACGTTTTCCAGACTCACAAAGAGAGTCTGGTCCAACAAGAAGCTGATGGAACATACCAAGATCCAGGTCTACAGAGCTTGCGTCCTGAGTACACTTCTGTACTGCAGCGAGTCATGAACTCTTCGCTCACAACAGGAGAGGAAACTGAACGCTTTCCACATGCGCTGCCTCCGACGCATCCTCGGCATCACCTGGCAGGACAAAGTTCCAAACAACACAGTCCTGGAACGTGATGGAATCCCTAGCATGTATGGACTGCTGAAACAGAGACGCCTGCGTTGGCTCGGTCGTGTCATGAGAATGGATGATGGGCGGATCCCAGAGGATCTCCTCTATGAAGAACTCGTGCAAGGAAAGTGCCCTACAGGTAGACCACAGCTGCGATACAAGGACATCTGCAAGAGGGATCTGAAGGCCTTAGGAGTGGACCCCAACAAGTGGGAAACCCTGGCCTCTGAGCAGCCCGCTTGGAGGCAGGCTGTGCAGCATGGCCTTTCCCAGTTTGAAGAGACACTTGTCCAACAAGTGACTAGGGGGGACATGATTGAGACATACAAAATTATGCAGGGGATGGACAGAGTGGATAGGGAGATGCTCTTTACACTCTCACATAATACCAGAACCAGGGGACATCCACTAAAATTGAGTGTTGGGCGGGTTAGGACAGACAAAAGAAAATATTTCTTTACTCAGCGCGTGGTCGGTCTGTGGAACTCCTTGCCACAGGATGTGGTGCTGGCGTCTAGCCTAGATGCCTTTAAAAGGGGATTGGACGAGTTTCTGGAGGAAAAATCCATTATGGGGTACAAGCCATGATGTGTATGCGCAACCTCCTGATTTTAGAAATGGGTTAAGTCAGAATGCCAGATGTAGGGGAGGGCACCAGGATGAGGTCTCTTGTTATCTGGTGTGCTCCCTGGGGCATTTGGTGGGCCGCTGTGAGATACAGGAAGCTGGACTAGATGGGCCTATGGCCTGATCCAGTGGGGCTGTTCTTATGTTCTTATGTTCTTAACAGTCTGAGGCAAAGAGGCAAAGAAGGAAGGCCCATAGCCAGGGAAACAGACCAGGGACAAACTGCACTTGCTCCCGGTGTGGAAGGGATTGTCAATCCCAAATCGGCCTTTTCAGCCACACTAGAAGCTGTTCCAGAACCACCATTCAGAGCGCGATACCATAGTCTTTCGAAGGTTGCCAACTACATGCAATGGTAAAACAATAAAACTTCAATCCTAAGCTTATTTGTTCTTACTGCTTACCTGGCTCCCTCAACTCCTGAGTAAAGGGTAGCTCTTTGTATCTATCATATCTTGGTGATACCCTTGATGGAATGGTAAAGGGCAACTCAACAGTAACAGTGTTTTCTTAATATCTTAACGTTAGCTCTTGTCCAATCAGATATTTGGGCCACCAAACCTTCTGGCAAATAACCTCACCTGCTGGTGTTACTGCTGGTCACTATCTCTGACCCCTCCAATTGGGGTCAGCCGCAAATTAATACTTCAATTAGTGAGACCTTAGTACTAGCCTGTTGCAATGTTCCTATCCCAGCTGTGACAAGGATCCTGATAAGAAGCTGTTCTCAGCCTGCTAACAAGATCTTTTCCCTTAGCTGCTTCAAAATGGCTTCTGGCCTCCAAGATGGAGTAAGTCCTAAGCCAATAATTTTTAACTTACTCTTCATAACCTGTAAAGAATGTTTTAAAATAAATAATACAGGTGGGTCCTTTTTACCCCTGGGTTTGGAATATGTGACTCAACGCAGATTCTGAACCTGCACTGGAAGGCTCCAACTGACCTCCTCGATGCAACCTGTAGTTCCTTCTGGTTGCATCTGGAAGACTTTCTGAGGCCCAGGGAGGCTGCACGCTGCTTCTCTGGACCTCAGAACATCTTCCGGAGGTGTCAAAAAGCACTTTTGGTTTTCAGAAAAACCAGAAGAGCTTTCCAACACCTCCAGGAGGTTTTCTGAGGCCCAGAGAGGCTAGAGGTCCTCTGAGGCCTGGACCCGTGGATTCAATTATACACAGCTTTTAATAGCGGGGGAAGAGTGAGAAATCCAGGAAAGGATCCCTGGCGGATAGCAACAGCCAACTGTACAATAAAATAAAGGGCAAGAATTTGAAACATTTAAAAGTTAAATACATGTCTTGGGGGACTTGGAATTTGCAGCTTCTATGGTTTTCATAGAAAACCATCTGAAGACCACATCTCTGCAAATTTACCTCAGTGCAGTTTCCTGACTACTCTAACAGCCAGGTTGAATTTTGTCAAATTTAACATTGGCAGGAATACTTCTTGCTGTGAAATAAATAGGATATAATCCACAGGGATAGAAAACTATTTTGCAATCAGTAAAACCCAAGTTTATATTGTAACAAGAGGCAGCAGTGAATCCAGACTCCTCCTTGATGCTGAAGTTCTTATAAAGCATGCCGCTAAATGAATCCCAACAGCATGGGAAAGCAGACAAGTTTGGCTCGTTTGGCTGCTGTCTCAATAACCCTGAGGTAAATCTAGGTAACACTGGAGGTGCCCTGCTTCAGTTCACTACTGTTGCAAAAGACTGGCATTCTGCTCTGAAAATAAGAGCCTTTCATTCCTGCTAATGTTAACAGAGGGATCTCTAGCAGTCCCAGTCTAATTCAAGTAATAGAAATCAATGTTTGCCTAGGGGCACAATCCTGGGTTGCCCTTGTGCTGACGCAAGTCTCTTGTACTGGCCCAGGAGTGTCACAAACATGCCCACCCTGGAGCAAGCCCTGGGTCAGGTGAATTCACACTGATGGCAGCCTGCCAGTGTGATACTCTGGGGAGGGTGGGGGGAGGGCAGAACTATGGCATTTCAGGCAGGAGGAGGGTGGGCGGTGGGCGAGCACATTGGCAAGTTGGGCCCAGGAAGAGGGTGGTGCCAGGATCTGGCGCTTAAGCTGGATTCTAACCCCCCTTCCTGGCGGCCAAGTTGCTCAGATCTGAACCACCTCTTTAGGTGGCACTGATCCAAGTATCCCCATTCGAACTACTGCCACATTACCTGGGGTAAGGGGAATCATTTGTACCACATGTTGCACCACAGCCAGCCCCAACCCCACACTGGATACAGGACAGGCCAGCTGGCCTGCCTGTTCTAGCAGGTTTAGGATTGGCTGTTAGGCATTTAAGACAAAAAATGATAAAAATAATAATCTTGCCCTAGGTGATTGCAGTGCAACTTGTTGGAATGGAAATAGATATCAGTAATTGGTTTCAGGGAAATTACAGCTATGATGTTCGCCACTCATAGTAAGATTGTATGAACCTTCCAGCATGGCAGTACAACATCCACTCATTTCAGCCAACACCGGCCCAGCGCTAGTCAGCACTGATGTTGGTGCTCCAAGAAGTAAGTTCTTTTGGGGCAGGGGTAGGCATTCTGGCGATTAAGCTGTAGGGCAACTGTGCAATTAGGTATGAGCAGCAACGGAACAATAATTTGTCATACAAGATCTCAAGGAATTCTATTTTCTGGAATTCCATAGCCCAGGCACTCATTTCAGTTCAGATTCTTTAGGATTAAAGAGGATAATAGCTTTTGATTGTAATAGCTCTACCAATGATTTTTAACATAAGTATTTTCAAGATCTGACTAATCCCTTCCTCCCTTAAAGGGATTTAGAAGATTTAATTTACTAGTAACCCAATTAGTGCTAATAAGTAGTAACACAGCACTGTTTCAAAACCATCAGAACTAGTGTAGTGTTAGGCCATTTCATTTGTCACTTTAACTCACCTGTACTCTTGTTTTTATAGCAGATTACACTGATAATAAATGATTGCATGGAATTGTAAAATGGTGATTCAGTATGGTTATGCCAGAATCAAAACCAAATCATGAATCATGTCAGACAGATCCCAAGAACCAGACCTGAAAGTGGGCGTTCTCTGGAAACTGCTCATAATTAGCTGCGCTATTATTTCATACAGACAAGAATTGCATGTGGTATCTGGTACAGCATTTGAATTAGATACAGTGCAAAGCCCTTTGGGGAGTATTATTTTTCAGTTCAGTTCTTTTATCCTAAGCTGTAGATTTTTGGTGACCATTTTGGGTATCAAGTCAAGTGTTGGTCAGTTCTGGTTGCACTTCAGTTCGTTCAGTATTATGGTTTTGTTGTGCTTGTGCCACATGTTGAGAGTTGGACTTTTGGCATACAGAAAGAGCTTCTTGAAGGGGAAAGGCTGCCACAGACAGGAAAGGAAAAGAACAGCTGCTGGGACTCTTAAAACAGGCTTCTTCTTTATACTACTAGTTAGTGGCTGTGTCAGTGGTTCTCCAACTGGTGGGTCGCAACCCACCAGTTCGTGTAAAGGTTCCCCCATCCCTTTAAGGGGCGGGGGAATGGGAGAGGCAGGGAAGCAATCCCAAGGATCGCGCAAAGCACCTCCTGCAAAACGGAAGTGTTTTGCGCCAGCTTTCTTCAAATGTTCCAAGTCTCAGGGAGCGCTGCAGAGGGCTGCACAAGGCTCCTCCTGCAGCCCTGTCTCCATAAAGTAAGTCACAAGCACCCCCCTCCCCCCTTAGCAGTGCGATCCTGGGGATCACGTTGCTGCCCTAGCCCCTCACCCGCAAGAACTTACTGAGGGAGTAACGCTCCCTCAAAGTTTGAGAACCACTGGGCTGTGTGATCCTAGACAATTGGGGATCAACAGTCTGATGGCTCTGCATAGCCAATCAGACTTGGCAAATCTGTATAGAAGTTTGCTACTGAGAGAAAACAAAGCCTTGCACTTATTTATGTATTGATTTTAAATATTTCTGTCCCACATTTCCATCCTCAAAATGATACCCAAAGCAGTTTAATAACATTAAACACACAGCATGGTAAGACAGCCATTAAAAGCAATAAGAGAGCAGGAGAAGCAAAGCTGTGCCTGCAAATTAAAATCTTATTGGTATAAAAATAAAAATTTCCTTCCCCGACCATAACATTTGAACACCTCTCCAAAGTGCCCGAAAAAAGGGGAGTACTTTTCAGAGGGCACAAAAAACATTTACAAAGAACAGCTCAATAATGTCAGCTCCATGATATATCTTTTGTTTCAGTTAAAGGACTGGATGTTTTCTTGCAATCACACTGGTTCATCAATTTTGTAGTTATAAAACTATTTTAAAAAATTCTGAAGAGTGGCCCATTTTGGAATGACCAGCAGTGATGGAGCTCCAGTATGAAGTATTATTTTCACATTGTCCAATTGGCATTCCTGAGAACAGTATCATTCATTTATTTAAAATAATGGTTTCTCATCATCTTTGTTTTGGAAAAGATCTGGAAATGTCCAGGCAGTTAGATCATTTCAGCAATCTGTTGCAGGCATAGGGTTTCCCTGCTCATTTGTGCTGATATGAGTTGTGTATATACACAGACAAAGAACCTAACCATACAAACAAACTGAGTGTGTGAGTTTATCATACAATGGAGGGAATGCTCCATGAGCTACCAGGATATGGGCACATAATTCTTTCTGTTTAAACAAATGGGATAGCACACACTTGCTAGGGTTACATATTAACCTGCAGTATGCTTGCAAGTCACTGGATTGTGACAATTATTGTAAAATATTCCAATACCAAGTGGGATGAAGAGTGTCTTGAACTTTCCATAGCTATTTATCACTCTAGTCATGTTTCCCTGTACGCACATTCCTGCTGTTCCTTGTTTAATCATAATTCTCTGCCCTCCACTGCGTTGTTAGAATGCAGAATAAAGCATGAAACCTAACCACCTTTATGCAAAATAGCAACTGTATTGATCTGAATAATTTATTTTGAGTGCTGGATTAGAGAGATTTTTCTTGTTGGCTCAGACTTTAATTTCTTCCCCTTTTTGTTAGTTACAACTCAGCCTCGAAGAGTTGTAGGCATAGAATTGCACTGAATTAGAGTTAGGTTTGCATAGAAGCTAAACACAAAATTACCTCTTGAAACAACAAATGATGGATAAAGCTTCATAAACCTGCTCCTGTTTTGCACGACAGTGTGACATAGGACCATGAAACACGTATGCGTGCAATAAGAACACACTGCCCATAAAACACATGGGCATTATCATCTGCTTGGAGTTCTGTGTGAGGAAATCTGTGAGGAATCTTTTGGGTAACAATTTGTAGATTGGTGGAGGTGATTTGCAGGTGTGTGCATTTAAAAGTCAATTCATTGGTAGTACTTCATTGTAGTCTCTTTCCTCCCAGATTGGCTATCACGTCTTAAGATAATGGCAAATGCATATTAAAAGTAGTATCCTAGATATTATTATTATTATTATTATTATTATTATTATTATTATTATTATTATTATTATTATTATTATTATTAACAGCATTTATATACTGCTTTTCAACAAAAAGTTCACAAAGCGGCTTACAGAGAAAATCAAATAACTGATGGCTTCCTGTCCCAAGAGGGCTCACAATCTAAAAAGATGCAAAAGAACACCAGCAGACAGCCACTAGAAAAAACACTGCTGGTGCGAGGAGGGCCGGTTACTCTCCCCCTGCTAAATAAAAGAGGAGCACCCACTTGAAGAAGTGCCTCTTACTCAGAGCCCAATCCTGAGCTCAGTTATCTGGCTTTCCGCTGGAGCGTACTGTTGCGAACATGCTGTAAGGCATGTCTGCAAGGCTTACTGCTGGACCAGCGCCTGTGCTAGCCCAGCACTGACCAGCTGGGCGGGCACCTGTCCTCCACTGCTTGGTGGTCTCATGGACCGCCAAGCTGCAGCACAGTAAGCAGGGCGGGGAGGGGGCATTCCAGGGAGGGGGGAGGAGTGGAGAGGGTGGAAAGAGGGTGGGCAGGAGATGTGCTGGGGGAGTGAGCGGGGAGGCAGGAGGCCTCATCATGAATGAATGATATGTGTATGCGGTAGAAAATACCAGTTGTGTTTCATGTAGCACTTGTTATCTGTGAAGCTGCCCCTTGTTTTGGATCAGGGATTTCCCAGCTCAGAGTTTTAACCACCACACCCAGTCTGCCATCTGCAGGAATATCTGCATGTAGCACTCTCTTGAGCATGAGCAAAATGTGTGAATGACTGCAGGAAATGGAAAGTAAGTGTCCTTTAAATAGGGGGGCAGGTGTACCCACCACCACCACCCTCTTTGACCAGGAAAGTCCTTACAATCTGAAAGCTACTCATTATCTGACAAGATACACTAACACAAAAGGTACTTTCTCACTGCATGACGAAATCAGTTTAGTCCTAACCCACAGGGAGTGCCTTGGCCTTGGGTGTAGCTGTAGGTCTGTCTCGACTTTTATTCTGTCTCTTTAAAATTGCTTTACGAGGCAAAAGGATCACTAATGAAGAAAGGTTTTGTGGGTGCCATACAAAACACATCTCCAGAACTTTATATTTAATTTAACCCTATTTTTTAATTCATTAACCATTTTCATTAGGAGGTTTGTCAGGCAAAGCATGAAGACAGCCACCACATCTGGTCATGTTTCTCCTCTACCCCCTCTCAAATTTCAGTTAGGTTCAAGATATTATGGAGCTGGCAAAAGTGCAGAAAGCGGCAACCAAAATTATCAAACGGAGCACCTTCTTCATGGGGAAGGGCTAGACTAGAGCATTTGGGGCTTTGTAATCAAGAAAACATATAAATGATGCTGCGACCTTGTGCAGTTTTTCCTAGAAGTAACCCACTTTGAACACAGTGGGACCTACTTCTAAGTAAGCATGCTTGGGATTGCACTGTAAAAAGATGCATGATAGTAGTATAGAACAGTGTTTCTCAAACTGTGGGTCGGGACCCACTAGGTGGGTCACGAGCCAATTTCAGGTGAGTCTCCATTCATTTCAGTATTTTATTTTTAATATATTAGACTTGATGCTACCATGGTATGTGACTGCTTCTGGGGAAATGTGACAGACCTGTACTTGGAAAACTCTGGTCCCAAACCTCCACTGCCTTGTGGCTACATCCAGTTACGGAAAAGGCTTCAGGAGTCAACCTCGAGGCAAAATCAGGAGCCGGAGTCCCTGAGGCAGTTCGTGGCTGAACGCAGTCACGTTCTGGCAACTCCTGCGACGCCGCTGGAACCAATCGTATTTGCCTTTCCGTTGGACCATTTCAGCGACGTGGAGAGGGGGGATTTGCTGCATGGGTAACAGTCTATCTTCCATACCTACTTTACCCAGGCTTTGTGCACTGGAGAGGACACTGTTTCAGAACCACTCTTCAGAGCGCGATACCATGGTCTTCTGAGACCGAAGGATGCCAACTATATAATTTATATTCTTTTAACGATGATAGTAAATGGGACTTAATCCTGGGTAAGTGTAGGTAAGATTGCAGCCTAGGATTGTTAAAAATTTTCCTGCTTGATGTCACTTCTGGTCATGACATCATTTCTGGTGGGTCCTGACAGATTCTCATTTTAAAAAGTGGGTCCTGGTGCTAAGTGTGTGAGAACCACTGGTGTAGAAACCTAGGGCCCAATCCTATCAAACTTTCCAGTGCCGATGCAGCTGCAGTGCAGCTCTGAGGGAAGGGAACAAATGTTCCCTTGCCTTGAGGAGGCTTCCATGACTTCCCCAGCACAAAAGAATGCAGTGTGTGCCCCATTGGAACGGTTGCATCAGCCCTGGAAAGTTGGATAGGATTGGGCACTTACTCATTGTATGCAGAAAGTAGATAAGAGAGTACTCTCTCAGGGCCCAATCCTATCCAGTTTTCCAGGGCCAGTGCAGCTGTGCCAATGGGGCATGCACTGCATCTTGTGGTGTGGAGGCAGGCACAGAGGCCTCCTTAAGATATGGGAACTTTTGTTCCCTTGCCTGGAGGCTGCATTGGGGCTGCACTGGTGCTGGAAAATTGGATAGGATTGGACTGTCATTCATTAGAACCTGGGGCCACCTGATGAAATTAACTGATAGCAGGTTTAAAACAAACAGATGAAAGTACTTACAGACCCAAACTAACTGACTTTCCAGCACCGATGCACCCACAGAGCACCCCCGAGGTAAGGGAACAAACATTCCCTTACCTTGATGAGGCCTCCGTGACTGCCCCCCCACCACCACAGGATGCAGCGCACACTCTGTTGGCATCGCTGCATTGGTACTGGAAAGTTAGTTAGGATTGTGCTACTACTCACACAAGATAAATTTAATTTAGGAAATTTGCTGCCATAAGTTGTGGTGATTATCTTTGGCTTATATGGCTTTAAAAAAGGATGCATGGAGAATAATATTAGAATTGGGTCCAGTGCCAGCCAGGTTGCTGGGCTTGAGGCAAAGTCCTGCACTGGGCCTCCCATGCCTGACCCTTGATGATGTATTGAGCACTACCAAATGGAGGGTTTAGAGGTCAGTCTGGCCAAGTGGATCGTTGGCCAGTGCCAGACTTGACCAACCACTGAATAAAATAATTTTGCTATTAGGTCATACCAACAACAAGAACAATAGTATTTATATACTGCTTTTCAACAAAAAGTTCACAAAGTGGTTTACAGAAAAAATCAAATAACAAATGTCCCAAAAGGGCTCACAATCTAAAAAGATGCCACACCAGCAGTCACTAGAAAAGACACTGCTGGGGTGAGGTGGGCCAGTTACTCTCCCCCTGCTAAAAAGAGGAGCACCCACTTGAAAAAGTGCCTCTTAACCAGTTAGCAGGGGTAATAGCTAAATGGAACCTCTGAGTGCAAAGGCAAGATGCCTCTGGAAAAATGTCAGTGATTGGGGCAAACAACCAAGGAGGGCTGCTGTCTTCTTGTTTAGCTAGTGGTCTTCCTGGGGACATGGTGCTGAGGCTAAAGGCTTCCTGACTGAGCAGGATCTGCAACATCTGCAACATTTGGAAAGGTTCCATTGACATATAAAATAATGAAATAGATACTGTGTCCCATGTCTCCCTATCTGACTATATTAGTGGTTTTGACACCCTTTTCTGGTTCTGCACTCTTGATATGTGACCATTTGGCACAGTGGGTAATGAAATGCTTGCTTTCCGGGTTATGCTAAGAGCAACCTGGAAAGCAATCATTTCATTACCCACTGTGCCAAACATCATGCTGTTCTTCACCTAACTGTAGCCTGCAGGACAAGTTTAGCGACACTCCTTGCACATGGCTCTTTTAGCTATGCAGCCCCCTAGTGACCACAATATTACTTGCTACTAATACCCAACAGAGTTGTTAACGTCTATGTATGCCATTTTATAAAGATAATCAAAATTATCTAAAATTCAATCCAGATTCACCTGAGAGAAAATGATTATTTCCAGCAGTAATAGCAGACTTTGAAGCTTTTGTCTTCTAAAAGACTATGACTCTTTCCCAGGTTCAAATATCAAAGTCTGGTATGACCATTTTGATTATCATCAGAAGATTTAAAATGTTGTCATCCTTCAGTTACGCAAATATCAGTGTCCTTATTGACATTCTTTCCTTTCCTGTTTTTGCAAAGCAAAATGTGCTTTGTATTTGTATATGAAAAGAGATTGTCAGGAGGTCATAGGCACTCGCTGAATAGTGCTTGTGTCACCAATGACAGTCAGCCCAACTTCCCCAGTTACCACATGCCCAGTTCAATTTAAGAACTTCTGTTTAAACCAGATCACTGTCAGGATCTATCTGGCTTTGCAAGTCTCAAAACGTTCACCTTATCAGCTGCAGCCTCTGTTTTGATCCTTTTTAGTGTGTGTGTGGGGGGGGGGGGGCTGCCTTCTACAGGTGCATAGGATCAGGACCATTTTGGTAGCCTTGCACTTTCCTTCACCTGATCTTCCACACCAGCCAAGGCATGTTCGCTTTCCATAGGGCTCAATACATTCGTCTTCTTTGAGGGAGGGACTTCCTTCTCAGTTGTTTTTGGGGGCTGCATTCATTTGATCAGGACCATTCTGGTGTCGTTTGATTCCTCTCAGCCTGCCCTTTCCGAACGACAAAGGCAAGTTTGCCTACTCACGAGTAAACGCGTGATACGGCTCACTTTCACTTTCCATAAGGATCCATGCATTTTTTATTCTCCAGTTTTTAACCATAACTTTTTATAAAAAGGAGATATTTCACTCTGGTTTTTTGCATTGCATTCCACTGAAAATTCGACATCCAAAGATATAATATGATGGGGTTACTCCTAACCACCGTGATTTTAGCGTGTAACCCCCCAGTGCACCTCACCCCCCCTGTGCGTGTCACCCGGTGCGGCCCGCACCCCCCTAGCGACGCCACTGCATCACCGAACCCCTCTCCCCAAACTCTTCCTATAAGGCATAGAGAAAGGAAGATGAAAATATCCTCTTCCCTACACGGCACCACTTGAATTCATGATTAGATGAGCAACAGCCTATTCTCTACCACAAACACTGAAGGGCAATTATGTGATTGTGCTAGATTACTTGTGTTCAGGACTGATGAGCAGAAAACTTCATCTCCAGAACTCAGCTGTACCACACTAAGGCATTATAGGAAGCTACCTCTCAATTGTGCATTCTGTCCACTGCATAATTAATTGTGCGTCCCAACTTGCATCACATATTGTAGGTGATTCTTTGTCAATATTCTGTTAGGTTCACTATTGAAAATTCTTTTAATACATTTTCCAGAACTTTTCAGTGCCAATATTTTTCAGACTTAATAAAAAGTAAAAAAATGTTTAAGAAAAGTGTAACTTAACAACAAAAGTTCTTCATGATGAAGTGCGTGTCTGAGAAAAGCTCACTGTTTTTCAACTGCTAAACCAGATATACAGTATGGGTTAGCTTGGAAAAAGCAGAAGCATATCATCCTTCACATGCGGATTACAGCAACTGGAATATAGTCTTATCTTCCACAAAATGTTACAGAATTGCATAAATACATGTAACTAGTCTTTTTCATAACTTCAGGTTTAATTATAATTTTACCTGTGCAAAAGCAGTGCAAAAGTAGCCCAAGGGAATTGGAAATTAACCAGCCTGATGTTAACCTTCAAAATGATCATAGATGCCTATGCTACAAAATTATGTATTGACTAGTGTAATGGAAGGTTTCTCAGTAAGGCAGATAAAATGAATGTGGAAGTCTTAAAGTTGTCTTTTCCTCAGACTGGTGAATGAGACATATCAAAGGCAGCTTAATTCTTCTACCACTGCTGATCTATGTGCTCATTTTATGGCTTTAATAAACCCTCTGGATCAAAAGGCATTTTCAGAAATTACATTGTGCATAATGTTTTTGGTACATCCTACCATCCCGTGGTATATAATTTATTTACAATCTTATAATTTGAAAACATGATAGTTGCAAAACAAATTTTAATTTGTAGTGTAGAAGCCCAGTATACACAATTTGCCTTCACCTAGGCATTTTTTCTTAGTAAAGGAAAGCCAAAAAAAAAAAATTAGTGAACTGTTTGACAAGGATGATTAAGCCCAATGAGGCTATTTAAAGATGGTAATGGTAGAATCCCTGTTTCATAGACAGTACCACTGAAAGAATTTGCAAAACTGAATTGTGCAGTCATCAGCAAACAAAGAGATGGGACTACTATAACAATCAACACGCTGTACAGAAAATAGTTCAGGTAATAGAAGAAAAAAATGTTTTATTGGTCAACAGTATTTGTTAAGTCCCTGACAAGTTTGTTCTACTCCCATGCAAAATACATTCCTAATTTTCCCATGCAAAATACATTCCTAATTTCTACAATCTTACCTTGTCCCTTCTCTGTGTATTCTTTATTCTGTCAAAATAATGAATGAACATTGCCTCTAATTCACCTGTTGATACCTGACCAATGCTTTATCTCTTGCTGGCCACTACTTCCATGGTACTTGAGCACATGAAGCAAATTTTTCTTCACAACTTTCCTGGGAGAAAATAAGGCATTATTGAAATTGTACAGATAGGGACTGAATCAAATAAATGTATTACTGAAGATCTTCTGATACCAGATTTCTGCTTTAGCTATAAAAATGATTTGCACTGTCTTCAAGGCCAAGAGCGATAAAAGAAATCTCCTAGTGACTACTGTTGTGAATTGCTATTTTTACTCATTTAATGAATTTCTTCTGTACTGCTCCTCACTTGAACCTCTCAGGGTGGTTTTCAAATTAAAAACATAAATCAGTGTTTTAGACTTTGAAACACATGAGAACCATTAGAAACCAGTGAAAATTCATCAAAAGACTTATCCTAAATTCAGGCCTCCTGATCTCATTAAAGGCATACATGGGCATATCCCAAATAGATCTCTCTCCTCAGTTTCCTTTCAGAGGTGATGGAATGGCACAGGACAATTTTTTAAACAGCAACTCTGTGAACATTTCCCCACCAACAGCATACACCTCCTGCAAATCGTATGAGTGGTTTCAGTTTTATGAACCTGTCATGAAACAGGTTCTTTATTTAGGAAAATAAATATTAAATATTCCAAAGAGTTGTCAAAGTAAGAAAATAGACTGCCAAGCTGCATTCCACCTACTTTTTGTTGCAGAATTAGAAACTGTTGTAGAGTAAAACTGTGTGCAGGGTTCCCATAACAACTCTCGGTGCCTTGACCACCATGCTCTGATCCAGTATGCACAATATGCCTGTCTACAGAAGAGTTCTCATTCATTTTAACATGGGGAGCCAGACCTCATGTGCAGAGAAACACAGACACATATCTTCTTTCTGCATGCCATTCTTACATGCAACACAATTTTGGCAAACAAAACTGATCACTCAGTTATGGTAACAGCGTTCAACATCTTATCAGTGACCATTTTAACACCAATGGCAGTATGAGGTGGTGGAGGTGAAAAGGAAGGCTGTAAGCCATAGCCACAACCTTCCCCCTTGCTGTAAGAGCAGACTGTGCCCCTCCCACTCACAGCTGTCATATTAACAACAATGGCCCTGTGAGGTAAAGGAGAAATGAGCGACTTTTTAAAACCCATTTCTGCCTGGCCCACAAGTGTACACATTTGGTCTCTGTTACATATATGTTGGTTAGAAATGGCTTAAGTTCCTTGGTGTCTGGACCACTAATATGTAGAAAAATTAATACTGCAAGTCATCTTGGGCACTTAACTAAACACCTGCTCACTAGCTGTCATGCTACTAACAATAATGCACTAATTTTAGTTTGGCAGCCAATCCTAACCTGCGCTGGCACAGTCAGGCTGCATGGCCGCTCTGTCTGATGCAGGTTAGGAGAGAGCTGGAGATCACTTTGGGGTAATGGGATATATTTTCCCTTACCCCAAGAAAAACCCCAGCCACGCCTATGGGGCTTCTCAGATATGTGCCTGCTATCTGACTTGTGCAAATCTGAGAAACCTGTGTAGGGCTGCCAGGCCTGGGAGTGGGGATTAGGATATGGCATGTGCTGCTGCCAACCCCGCCCCCTCCCGGATCCAATCCTCCCCCATTCTGCCATCCCCTTCCCAAAACGCCCCAATCCCACCTCCCAACCACTATCCCAGCACCCTTCCCCGATCCCGTACCACCTGGCGCAAACTTTCCTGTGCCGGTCAGCATCAGGACAGATCTGGTAGGGCAGCGCATGCTTTTTTGCTGGCACTGTCAGCTCCTGAGTATGCACAAACTTGCCTTACAGTACATTTGCAACATTCAGAGCCTGTGCAAGGACGCCTGTGCCAGCAATATGGAATTTTAGAACTGAGCCATAAGATTTGAGTTACAACTAAGCAAACCAAGATAAGGAAAATTCACCTGGTTTCTTCTGGATGCAGATTTTTTCTTCTTTTAATCATTTTGGTGAGGAAGCAGGAGGTGGGATACATATATTCTGTGTTTGTCCTCCTGTGATGTAAGCTTGCCCATAACATTCAGAAGGGAAAGAATGATGTGCTGTCTTTCAGTTTCACAGAGAAGCTATTAATGACGGTTTTCAAAATCCCATTACTCTGCATATTTTAGTGAGTTTTTTTACACACTGACACACACTTTTCTTTGTATAGTAACCAAAGGCACATCAGATGTGACAGCAGGAAGGTTAATACCGTGTTTTGGGGTTTTGCTTTAGCAAAGCTTCTCTTTGTAGGAATTCTATATTGTTAGATCTTATTCACTGCTCAAAAGATATCAATAGATATCTATTCAAAAAAGAAAATGCAAATTTTCTTGATTCATATTTGATATCAAACACTTGAGAATAAATATTCTGAACTTTGCTTTTTCGTGGGGTTTGCAAACAAAATTAGTGTACAGCCAACTGTTAGTATTTTTAAATTCTCAGTGACTGTCAAACAGTGGTAACCCCTGGCAACGTCAAGTTCAGAGCCATGACCACAGAGTGCGCCTCCACCTCCACTTACATGGGCACTCCAGAGCCTCATGTGGCATCCCGGAGCATTCTGCAAGTCTTCTGAGCCTCCAAAGGTCCATTAAACAGTACTTCTGGAAGACTGGAAGTGCTCCAGGATGCTGCACACTGCCTTGTCACCCGGTACCACGTGGCTCCCAGAGACGCCACTGACAGTCAACATTGAACTTGTTATAAAAGGAATAAGCGTAACAAATTTCTAAAGAGTCTGGTTCATTTTATAATAATGAGAAAAAACATTTTGCCTAACAGGGCCTAACAGGAAAAAAGTGTACTTGTGTACAGACAGCTCCCCAATCCAATTACTCAGTGGCTGTAACAAATACCCAAAGGAAGGAATCATCAAATCATGCATCAAATAATAATGTTCTATTTTTCCATCTAATATATGACTATTCTCACAATTTTGTGTGCAGTAAAAATGCCATTGTTACTTATTGTTTACAGACGTGTCTCAGTTTCATCCTCTCAAGTGCCAGCCTGAAGGTTTGTCATGTACTATTATACCTTCTAAGTACTGGATATGATGCTTGTACTCAGGAAGTGCACAAAGTGTGGTGTAGATGTGCAGCCTTGAACTTTGATTGTGATCTGGAATTCACCGTTAATGACAGCAGCCTCATTCAGTTCGATGGAACGTGTTCAATATAACATTTTGAGGGAACTGGGAAAAGATGCTGAATATGATGCAGGTAAGTTCTGGAAACATGGTTGTATGTGTGAGTAAAAGTTGTTTGTGCAAGCATCATAAGTCTGTGGTTTATCAAATCACCCTTTAGCTATAAAGAAACAGGACAAAAATCAATTCCTTGCTATTTTCTTTAGCAGACTTTGTATTTGAAGTTTTGATTTATTCAGCTGAATGTAATCCCTTAGGGATTTGTGAGTTTATTAATCAATTTAACATAATTAAAGCCCCAATCCTATCCCCTGCCTCCAGTGCTGAAGCATGCTGCATCCTATGACCCATAGGCATGACCCAAAGGCAAACAGGAGGTAAGTAAAATATTTTTTACTTACTTCTGATTAAGCCTTGGGTTCACCTATGGGTCTTCTTGGAATATGCTACCTATTTTGGTGGTGTATGTCTGAGGGGGAGAAGGGGTGGGGAGGATTCCAAAAGAGGGGATAAGACCTAGTATGCACCATTGCCACCAGATTCATCCCAGCCCCCCGGATCAGGCCACAGGCCCATCTAGTCCAGCTTCCTGTATCTCACAGTGGCCCACCAAATGCCCCAGGGAGCACACCTGATAACAAGAGACCTCATTCTGGTGCCCTCCCTTGCATCTGGCATTCTGACATAGCCCATGTCTAAAATCAGGATGTTGCACATACATATCATGGCATGTAAGCCATAATGGATTTTTCCCCAGAAATTTGTCCAATCCCTTTTTAAAGGCATCCAGGCAAGATACCATCACCACATCCTGTGGCAAGGAGTTCCACAGACCAACCACATGCTGAGAAAAGAAATATTTTCTTTTGTCTGTCCTAACTCTTCCAACACTCAATTTTAGTGGATGTCCCCTGGTTCAGGTGTTATGTGAGAGTGTAAAGAGCATCTCTGTATCCATTTTATCCTTCCCATGCATAATTTTGTATGTCTCAATCATGTCCCCCCTCAGGTGCCTCTTTTCTAGGTTGAAGAGGCCCAAACGCTGTAGCCTTTCCTCATAAGGAAGGTGCCCCAGCCCAGTAATCATCTTAGTGGAAATGGAAAAGGTACAAAAGAGAGCGACTATGTCCTTTTTGAGATGTAGTAACCAGAACTGGACGCAATACTCCAGGTGTGGCCTTACCATCGATTTGTACAATGGCATTATAATAGCCGATTTGTTCTCAATACCTTTTCTAATGATCCCAAGCATAGAATTGGCCTTCTTCACTGCCGCTGCACATTGGGTCGACACTCTCATCGACCTCCACCACCACCCCAAGATCTCTCTCCTGATCTGTCACAGACAGCTCAGAACCCATTAACCTGTATGTGAAGTTTCCTGCATCCTCTCCACCCACAGTTCCTCCCATAGAACTCCCAATTCCACCACCTCCCTGCCCATGAATCTGCCTGCTGCCCCATATTACCTACTCCAGAGACGTTGCAGCCGGTGGCAGCAGGCTTCCACTGCCATGTGTAGTGGTTGATCCAAAATGGCCCCTGGCGGCACTCAGTGTGCGTTGCCTCATATCCTGTTACAACAGCAGAACTCTGTCCTGATGCTATAACTCTGCAGGTAGGATTGGGGCATAAAGTGATTAGTACACACTCCTTCCTTGTTATCCATACCTAATTCATTCATGAAAATGACCATTATAGCAAAAATCTAGATGAGTACAATTATTACATTAATTTAAATGGAAAAAATTCTAACTGGTTCCAAAGCCATTCGAAGTTCACCTCAAAATCACTCTAAATGCCTAATACCATAAGGAAAAAGTTGTGTGCCATCATAAAAGAGAATAAATAACATTTAATAACATTATATAGCATCAGTGAAGTGTTAATGTTAATGGTGAACATGTTCCAGAAGTTCTAGCACCACACAGTGAGATTTAGCATCTCTGACTTTCATTGCAAACAATGAGAAATTCTCTTACGTTTCACCTTTTCTATGTTTCATGAGTCTTTTCATCTTCTTTGGGGCCAATATTCATAGTAATTTGTAGAAACACAGCACAAAAACAAATACACTATAAAAGGGAATGTGTAATTTCCGTGTCTTGAAAGCATAGGGACATTCTGCCCATCAGGCAGCGTATCTCACACAAAGGAGGTTGCCTCTTTTCCAGTTGCGCTTGGTCCTCCAAGGATCCTGAAGAGCACTTATCCTTGAGTCCTCAAATTTCTGATTAAATTCTCCAATCAGTTATGAATTCACGGACTAGCCTTTGGCAAACTACTGCCCTAATGACACAAACAAATACCCATTAGTGAATTAGGAATAAAGTACATTCTTCCTTACAGAATGACTGTAAGGATGATTGAGCTTTAGAACGCTTATTTGTCAAGGCTCTCTATATCTATCATCCTTCACTTTTTACCATAGATCTGCTGTTGACGTGCAAAATAATACCTTGCATTTGAAGGGCTTAAGTGTCCTCTTCACAAGTGGCTTTCCTTCACCACAACAATGGAAAGAGTAGTTTGTACATTCTCCACTATAGGCAAAGAAGCAGCTGCTGTGCCATTATGCCCTCTCCCTAGAAGATGGAAAGTAAATTAAAAATCCATTGGAAGCTTTTTGGTTGATGGAACAAGGCACAAATCTTTGCAACCTAAAAGAACATAGCTAAAAGGACAATAAATCCTTTAAAAGAACACAGCTAATAAATCATCAGTGTTGTCTTTCCTACATTAGCTTAGGATCCAGTGGACCATAAGATATGCTTGTGTCCAGAGAGGTGTTCTTAGTTTCATGAACAGTTGCTATTAAAGATTTTTAATTTTTTTTTTTAAAAATTATTTTATGTATTTTTTAAGGGTATAGAAGAGTGATAATGAAGGCATACCCTGAAATGGAACCGATCTCTTATCCTGGTGGCTTGGAATTTGAACAGTAGATGAGGAAATAGATATAGCGTGCCAGCCATAAGTATAAATATAGTCTTCATCACAAAATTTACATCCAAATTAAATCCAGGTAAAGTATCTGAAAATATTTTTATGATGTTGAGGCAACCAAGAGAGTTAAATCTGTGACCTTTCACATTCTCATTTTACATGTATATTTTATCTGAAAAACATTTTCTTTCTTTGTCGATGTTTTACATTTTCAAATTAAATGATATAGGTAATGGCTGTTTTGCCCACGATTGAGTCATATGCTACAGTTCTTTTCTTTCCCACTGAATTTATACAGAAGATTTCAGTATGTGGCCAAGGCTCCTGCTCCACTGAGGCAGAGATCTTTGAGTGCAAATTCTGCTCCTTAGCCATTTCACTTACACACCTTCAAAATGGAACCAGCTTGACCTCTGCAGTGGGGATCTGGGTAACAACTGAATTTACAACTGCATTAGTTGGCATCCTTCAGTCTCAGAAGACTATGGTATCGCGCTCTGAATGGTGGTTCTGGAACAGAGTGTCCTCTCCAGTGCACGAAGCCTGGGTAAAGTAGCTATGGAGGATAGGCTGGTAGGCCATGCAGCAAATCCCCCCTCTCCACGTCGCTGAAATGGTCCAATGGAAAGGCAGAAGCCAATATGGTTGGTTCCAGCGGCGTCGCAGGAGTTGCCAGAACGTGACTGTGTTCAGCCATGTTGCCTCAGGGACTCCGGCTCCAGATTTTGCCTTGAGGTTGACTCCTGAAGCCTTTTCCAGAACTGGATGTAGCCACAAGGCAGTAGAGGTTGGGATCAGAGTTTTCCTTCTCTCAGATGAGCTGCCTTCCCAGGCTATCGTGTCCCGTCTAGCTGGTGGCTGTTTAGTCGCCTCTTACGACAAGTACAGCCAAACCGAGGGCCTATTCTTAGCCCCCAGCCGCCAGGGGTTAACAACTGCATTAACAATGAGATGATCATTGCAGCCCTATTGAAGAGGCTAATGTAGTCTTTTTATGTACCTGGATCTAGGACAACCAGTTGTTAGTCAGAGCCAGCTTTAGACCCATTTGGTCAAATAAGGCTCTGCTCTTGGGGGAGGGGGCATGCCACAGCAGAGAGTGTATTGCCTGCAGCCAGCACTTGGCTTACTTCCATGCACAGGCCAGTGCATGACGCAGAGTTCTTGCTGGGCCCTCCTGTCCCTGCTTCCAATTGGCATCAGTGCATCACCATCTACTTCCAGGTGCTGTGCTGGCACCTGGTGCTGTACCTGGCCTGGACCACCACCATTTGACTCTTCATGGTAAGTAGAGGAACTTGCAATTGGGGGGGGCCCTCAAAACAAACAGGGGGGCCACAAGGACCATCCAGAATTGGGCCCTGCATCTCCTAAGGCCAGCCCTGCTGTTAGACACAATTTGTTGCTCACAACAAGAACTAGATTGCTCTTGGCGTCATTGGTCACAATCCATAAACAAGCATGCCTGATTTTGTATTACACTGAAATTAGTGAGACTTGTAGCCCACTCCTAGGCATGTCTACTGAGAAGTCACAGTCTCACTGTGTTCAATGGGGCTTAATCCAGGTAAGTGTGAATAAGTCTGCTGCCTTACAGCCCAATCCTGAGCTGCCAGGAGGGCCCAGGCTTGGCGGCACCGAAAAGGGCTGCCGCCAAATCCTGCACCTCCTGCGCTACTGCAGGAGGCTCCTTAGGAGAAGGGGACATTTGTCCCCTTTCCCCAAGTAAGGTAAGCAGCCCCACAATGGGGCTACTCACTTTACTGCCAACCAAAAGGTTGGTGGTAAAGGCACTCGTGTAGGGCACACAGCCATCCATGAGCGCCCTGGATCCTGCAGAGCACAGCTCTGCAGATCCTCCTCCTGCCCACCCCCTGGCACACCTCCCACCCGCCCCTCGGCACTCTTCCTCCCCGCCCCCGCCACCTTCCCCCCTCCCCGGAATGCCTCCTCCACGCCCCCACCTCCCATTCTGCTGCTCTGCGGTCCGGGAGACCGTGGAACCCGGGTGACCGCCCCACGCTAGCCCAGCACTGGCCGGCGCTGGGCTAGCACTGGCGGAGCTCAGCGGTGAGCCCCATGAACGTGCCTTATGGCATGTTTGCGACTGTGGACGGCGGCACGGAGCTGTGCCGCCAACCACAGGATCTGGCTCTTAATTAGTTACCTGACCACTATGAAAAGCTCAGGGAGCACAGCTCAAATCAGCATATGCTGACTAAAAACCAAAGCTGTCACATTCAAAGGGGTCATGAGAAATGACTCTTATGTGTACTAGTTGTACTCTGGATTGTGCAAATACTGAATAAAAAAGATATGTAAAATGCTAGTATTCATGTATCAGAATGAAAAAAACATACAGAGAGTTTAGTTAAGATGCATATAAATTCATGTTTTAATTTACACAGAAATACTCTACATTTAATGAAGGTAAAGCAATTACAATAAATACAAGGATGCATACTGATGCTACAGATCATGCATTTTATTTATACAAAAGGATTTTATGGGGAGTAGAATACATTAATAGTAAATTGTTTTTTGAAATGACTTGAAAATGAAAACTTTTTAAAGGTAACACTTGACAGCCCTTATCAGTTTCTCAATATCACATTCGTTTTGTCCATGTAAAATCCTGAAATAGCCATTTTCTCCCCAGGTCCTTCCCCAGGAATTTGCAGCAATCAAAGGGAGTAAATATTGATACTTTATTATTGTGGAAAGACATGATGTTTTATTTTTGTGAGTGTCTAAATTGTAATCAAGGAGGAGAAAATGAAAGAAGACGGGAAGGAGACATCCTCAGTCTAAATGATAAATGTAGTGGACGTATTGCACTCTTTCAAATGAATTGCCACTTATCCCTGATTCTTATATTTTAAAAGTTTATATTGAGCCACTCTAGTAGACCGTTTAGCCCAATTCCATCTGCACTGATGGAAGCCAGACATTATGAGACTAAACAGGATGTTGTGTGAGAGATACAAAGCTGATACCATGTGATTTTTTTACCTTCTCATTTTTGTAACATTTAAAACAATGTATGGTGTGATGTGATGTCATCATGGTAAGTCTCTCCTCACTTCCAACCAGCCAATGGTACAAGTCAAAGATGGAGAAGAAACGTGGCAATAAGACATCACATGTTGTTTCTATTATAAGTTCACATGGAAGAGAGGCATGGAGTGAAGGCAGCTCTGTGTAGCTTAGAACTTCTGTTTTACACTCTGATTGGCCATAGTTCTCTGTGATTATGACAGCAAACAAGTCATGCAGTAGTCAAGAGATTAAGGCACAAAATCCAAAAAGACTGCAGTTGGGCTGCCTATATTAGCTGCCATTTTCAGAGCACATGATAGAGAAGAACTGTGGTCAGATCTCCCAATTTTAATAGCAACTTGGTGTAATGAACAGAACCGTTGCATTGGGAAGAAAAGGATATTTAACGCTTATCTCTGGGCAATTTTTCTTATTTTCTTATGCTGTTGACTTTGCTGAGGGAAAACTTCAGGCACCTAAATTGTGCATGCAATCTTCTCCCAGTGAATTATTAATAGCTTCAGGGGGAGTGATTTCAAATAGGAAATCATTGCAGGGGTTAACTTCCCTCCCCCAGCATCATTGCTCCAAATCAATTTCCTTCCTCCCCATACCTGCTTCTAATCTGAAGAAAAGATAGGAGATCCAGTCAAAGATGTTATTTCTGATATGAGAAGGCAAAAGAGAAACCATAAGCTATCCCTACAATGTCATACAGGTATAACCTAATTATCCATGGATTTTTTTACCTGTGGGTTTATCTCAACAGGATGAGAAGGGCCCTTTAAATTAAAGGAAAAAGTAGCTTCCTTAATGCAGGAGAGGGCAGCTGGCAGACAATCAATCAGTCTCTCTCTCTTTCTCTCCAGAGGGCATCAGGATGCAGGACTCTAGTTTTCTGGTGTGCTCCCTGAGGCATTTGGTGGGCAGCTGTGAGATACAGGAAGTTGGACTAGATGGGCCTATGGCCTGATCCAGTGGGGCTGTTCTTATGTTCTTATGACAACACATCCAATAAACTACTAGCTTACATGTTCAACAAAAACAGGAAAAGGCAATTATTTGTCATGTTCAATTATGGAACATTCTGGAATTTGAAAACCAAATATTTCTAATTTAATGATTGAAGAAAACTGTGGCACCAGTCCAGAGAATGTCAGTAATGCTTAAATACCACTGAAATTGGTGGTACTTAAAAAAGTTGTGACAACTTGCTCCCTCAATTTCATTGAGTCTTTAACAGCCCAATCCTAAAAGCCATTTATGCCAGCATAAACTGTGTTCTGTTGGCGTGAACAGCTTTATGACAGTCACAAATGCAACAGCACGAATGTGCACAGCCTGGCTGCCGCTACAAGCAGAATATAACCAAGTCTATACGAAGGTGGGGCCCAGATTCCTTCAAGTGTTGATAAAGATGAACAGGGGATGGGGGAGGCCAGGAGGGGGTTGAATGGGAAGGGTTTTGTGGAATGGAAGGAAACGGGGTGGGGAGGAGGGTAAGTTTAGTGGCAGCAGCGCCCACCAAATTCTAACCCCTTACCAGGCCTAATCCGCCTTTATTGATCGATCAATCTGATAGATAGATATGTATTCTATATGGTGTCAATATGGATCAGTGTGGACTTGCGCCTGCTATACATCTGGTATAGGTCCAGGTTGACCCATGGCAGCTACTGAGGCTTACCCCGAGGCAAAGGGTCAAATATTCCCTTACTCTGAGAAGGCCTCAACATGCTGAAACTACCCCACAGGATACAGCAGAAGCCACATTGGCACTCCTGCATCGCCGTGTGAGGAGTGAGTTAGGATTGGGCTATAAGTGTGACTAAATTTCTTTATCTTTCCTTCATTACAAACCCTGATTTCACTTACCCAAAATTTTTACTTTTGTCCCTCAGGATCTCGTAATGCACCCCACCTATCCAAAGAAATGGCATTAGTGAGACACACTATATTTTTTCCTATATCCTGGTAAGAAAGAAACAAGTAGAAAACTTGTTCGTATTGATTTTTTTCCTGTGAAGCTTCAGTATAAATCATAACAGAAAAGTAAATCTTCTTTGTACTTATTTTATTACCACACTTTTCTGACAACATGCTTTGTCGGTGTCAATATGGAGCATTGCATACAATATTGCAGTAAAACCTTTCTGTCACTGAAATAACCCCATATTTTCCTTAATGGGTTTTTTCTGCAGGAAGTCTGACAGCTAGCCAAGCTAAACTAAGGTAATATCCACCCTTCTCAGGTTTTTACCAAATAAAACTTGATGTGTAAAAACTGAAAAAAGGTTATTGCTGTCGAGCCTGAGTTACCAATCGCTGAATTGAGCGGACCTTATTTTCTTCAGTCGTCTTGTATCTGCCAAGACCACCACTGTGCAATTCTGAGAATTCCCCCCAATGTCAATCAAGTTTCAATTTGTCACTGTTTTCCATAGATGCAACTGGCAATACACCTTACTGAATTTATCCCATACTTCCAAGATAGTTGTAATTATGTACTGTAATTGCTGTTTCCACAAAATCTATCCCTTTCTTAGCCATACCCCTGGGGAAACCCCTGGGGGCTGGGGATGAGAATAGGCCCTCAGTTTGGCTGTACTTGTCGTAAGAGGCGACTAAACAGCCACCGGGTAGATGGGACTCGTCAGCCTGGGAAGGCAGCTCATCTGAGAGAAGGAAAACTCTGATCCCAAACCTCCACTGCCTTGTGGCTACATCCAGTTATGGAAAAGGCTTCAGGAGTCAACCTCGAGGCAAAATCTGAGCCTGAGTCCCTGAGGCAGTTCATGGCTGAACACAGTCACGTTCTGGCAACTCCTGCGACGCCGCTGGAACCAACCATATTGGCCTCTGCCTTTCCATTGGACCACTTCAGCGACGGGGAGAGGGGGGATTTGCTGCATGGGTAACAGCCTATCCTCCATACCTACTTTACCCAGGCTTTGTGCACTGGAAAGGACACTTTGTTCCAGAACCACCATTCAGAGCGTGACACCATAGTCTTCTGAGACTGAAGAATGCCAACAACATCTTAGCCATATCAAATTATCTACAGGGATCATGGTATATGTTTATTCAGTTTCAATATTACTGTCATACTTGCATGTTCCAGGTACCACTGAAGTCCTCAGAAGTTTTTTCCAGGAAACTGATAATAGTGCCAGAAGGTAGGCTGAGACAATACAGCTGCTACATGGCCTCAGAGGGAGTTGCGTTCAGACAGAAGGAAAGGGGTTAGTTCTCACCCAAATCCTGCTCCTGGGACTTGCTTCACAGGGCACCCAACTGACGGCCCCATCCTATTAGTGTCATACACTGATGGAACAAGCGTTCTGGCAGTGTGAGGCATGTTCAGGCTGAATCCAAAAGACAACATGCTGAAGTGCGCAGACTGGCTACCACCTCAGGAGTTCCTTAATGCAAATAGGGTGGTGATACATGCCTCCGTCCACATCATTTGCCCTTGTGCAGGGTGGTGATTTAGCTGCAGTAACATTCTGGCAGATCAACTTAATAAGCTGATATCCATCCATGACCGTAAATTAGAGATGAAACACCCTGGCATTGTAAAAAAAAAAACTGTATTGGTGCAAATATGAAAAACACCTTTATGCCCTTTCACGGGGTGGGGCAAGTGCCTTTCCCTTTAAGATGGATTAAGTTGGTTGTTGGCTACCCAGGTGTAGTGTATTAGTGATTTAGAGAATAAAACCTGGGTGTGGGTGCCTGAAAACACACACAGCAGGAGGAAGGGAGCTGAGGGTTAACATCTTTTATACTAGAAATGCTGAGAGACCTGCATGATGGTAATTTTAGCCTCTTTTTAGTTTTTTGCTACTGTAATGCATGTAAATATGTCTTTTGGAGTAATTGAAACTCCCTTAAAATAGAAATCTTTTACATGAAAAATTGGGTGCAATTATTGACCAAGGAGTTGCATGTTAATAGGACCTGGGGCTTAGAGTAAGCTAAATAAAAAAACATTGCTCTTGGGGGTTTGTGGAGGATGGTGTGAGATTGGAGGAGGGTTAAATCCTGGTTGGCTTGGGAATCTCCCCTGGTCCTTCCCTACCCCAAGGGTGATGTTTGTGACATGCACTGAAAATGCTTTTTGAATGAGTGCTCTGAAACATTAATGATCTGTGTAATTATCTGCAAAGCTCTGCTCCTACCTCAAATCATTAAAGATGGAAAGCAATTAGTATTTTTACAGCAGCACTTTAAATGTTTTCATTCATGTACTGGAAGAACCTTCTATGTACTGGAAGAAGTTCTATGATTAAGCATACACAAGGGCAATATAAGCTTCCATTTAATCTAATGGAAAACAGATGCAGCTAGATTAATGATATGTTAGAACAATAGAAACATATAGTCAATAAATCTTATAAGCACTGTAAACATTCAATTAATACTAAAGGAAAGATGTATTATTGCCATAAAACACTATGGGTATGATATTTAAAGATTAAAAGGTATGAGCTTTGTTACTGTTATTCCTGGGGCATCCACTGCATCTCATAGCGCCAAATTTTTTCATCAACAGCAAATTTTCTTATACTATTAATATAGAAAAATGCACCATGTAGGTAAAATTCAACATAATCTCAGCATGGTTTCAATGGAGAAAGAGCAATTAGTGCTGCACAGTGGCAGAGCTTAATATAAATTCATAGAAAAATCTGACTGTAATGACAAAATCTGAACATCAGTGAAGTAAGTGCATGAGTGAGTGGAGAATTAAGGGACCACAACGCTACCAGTACTGCAAACAGTGTGTGCTCGGTCTGAATAAGGAACCAGAAATTTAAAAATGAACAAATGGCACATCACCAAAGCATCACAATCATGCTGCAACGCTAGATCAAGAAATTTAGAATCTCCAAATCCTGGAAGAAACTTGGATGTGAAAACTTTTATTAACATCTCTATATTTTGTTCAGAAATTGCTGTCAGCTGCTGTGAGATACAGGAAGCTGGACTAGATGGGCCTATGGCCTGATCCAGTGGGGCTGTTCTTATGTTCTTATGTTTAGGCATATGCATTTTGCATTCATTTAACACCTTACCAACAGTCAGCAAAGAGCAAAATTTTTAAGGCTACAAGCTGTGGGCAGCTCAGCTATGACCAAAGCACTCTACCCAATGGTGGACTGAGGAAGGTGGCAAGCCGGCAGGGGGAAATGTCTTGCATCTTGAGCCCACCCACCCATCACCTGCTACGCTGTCCATTCCCTTTCCCATGATCTGTCCTTCACATTGGCCAGTTTGACACAATAGTGGGATAGGAGGTAAGGTGCAGGCTGCAGTGGTGATGATGAGGGGGGATGGGTGCTCAGTAGCACATGCAATAGAAAGTACGAAATGGGCAGGGCAATGGTGCTACCACAAGGAGCAAACAGATCTCTCAGTACTTACTTGAGAGTAAGCCATGTTGAAATCAGTGAAATTTAATTATGAGTAAACCTGGTTAAGATTGTGCTGGGTGTTTCTACAAAGAGAGTCTCCATGGCACAGAAGTCATGTTAAAATTGTTACACTGAGAGCGTGACAGAAACTTGCACACACGCAATCTAATTTTAGGATTACCAGAAAGTAATTTCTAAAGCTATGTTCAATTTATTGAACTGCAAGCTCCCTCATTTAAAAAAAGCAAACCAAAAACCCAGAGTCAATAAGTTGCATTAGATTGGACTGTTGAGATTTAAAAGATTTTAAAGGTTTTCATAATTTAGGTCAGTCTGAGGCAAAAGAGCCAAAATCCCTTAGCAGGCATCATCTTGTATCAAAATCAACATCATTAGACTGAGCAGAAAATATTTCACCTGTGGTTGAATAAGATTCAGTTTAAAAAAAGCAATTTATTTCTGTCTCAACAGATCAATGCGTACAGAAAAATCTGTAGTGTGCCTGGGCAACCAGAATTAGAAGCAAGTGCTGAAAGCACCCCAGTATTAGCAGCCTAATACTGAGCTAACACTGGTGAGTTCCAGCAATCGTGCTGACTGGCAGCTAATAACGATGATTTAATGGAATCAGTAAAACAGGGAAGACTGAAATCACCTGGGGATGGTAGGTAAGAACAGGATCTAAAAATAAGGTTAATAATCTCTTTGAACTTGTGGCTCCCGGTCTTTTGTAGGTAGCTCCAGTTAAATAGTAGGCATCACAATGTACAGCATTAAACCAGCATTTCTCAACAAGTGGTACAGGTACCACCAGTGGTACTTGAGGTGGTTTCTGGTGGTACTTGTGGGACCCACAGACATCTGCCACCCGGCAGCCAGACCAGCAACATGATGTGACACACATCAGTAGGAGGCTTGGCTCAGGGGGCAGAGCTCCAAAGCATGCTTTTCATGTCCTCTAAAAAGCCCTCCTGTCCACACTGTGCCTCTAACTGGTGTTTGGGCACAATCCTAACCAGGTCTACTCAGAAGTAAGTCCTATTTTGTTCAGTGGGGCTTACTCTCTGGAAAGTGTGATTAGGATTGCAGCCTTTGTCATCTGGCCTCTCAATCCAGAAGCAACTGGTGATGATGTAATCACCAGTTACTTCCAGTGGTATTTCCAGTGGTCCATGTGAAGTAGTACAGCAGAGGGTAAATGTTGAAAAATGCTGAATTAGACCCTTGTATATTCCAGGGCTTTCCTAACACAGCCTGCACAACAACAGATCTAGAGCTACCTTTGTTCCTTCTGTGCAGCTAAAAATGCTCCATTCCAGCCTTCACTACCTGTCATAGGTCTGCTCTCAGTCCTGTCCTTCCGATCCTCTCCTTTCTCTCCTTCCATTCATTCATTCATCTTTATTTTTATTCTGCTTTCTCCCAAAGGTACCAAAGTTTATTAAAAAATGCATACATATAAAATACAAAATTAATACCATATACATCCACATATTAAAAAGAACCAGCAGCAATCAATTACAACATAATGAGAAAACAGTATATAAATACCATAATCAGTGAATAAGAAATGTACCAGTAAAACCAGCAAACATCAGCCACCATACCCACCACACTAAAATCAGACAGCTTGTGGAAACAAAAATGTTTTTAGGTCTCGCCAGAAGGCTTTGAAGGCTTTTCAGAGACTCTCCACCCTTCGGCAAGGCCCTCTCCCTGTCCCTTTCCAGGGAAAGAGTCACAGGCCACAGCAGGAACCATTGGGAAACAATTGTCCCTAGGCACAGCAGCCCCCTTGTAAAATGGTATTTATTGATTTATTATTATTTTCATTTGATTTATGAACAATGGGGGTTCAATGCACCATAGGAAGAAGAATACAGTGCTGGTGAAAGAAAGCAGTGTGAAATAGTAGATAACTGTGGGTTAGATCCAGAAATGCCTAATGACCAGGGGCACATCTCTCTCCTGCCATTCATTAGGCATTTCTCCCTGTCATTCTAGAATTGGCATCTCAGAATAGTTATCTGGTTCTTAGTCATCCTGAATTTCACTGATCAGCAATTGCACTTTTTGTTAGTACAGTGATTCCCAAACTGGTGGTTCCCAAACAGGACCCGCCATCCAGGGAAGCACTCAGCTCTGGCCCCTTAAGGGGTAGTGGGATTACTGTTTTACCCCAAGATCTCGCTGCTGTGGGGGGGGGGGAAGAGGGGCATTTCTAGCTTACCTCTACTAAAGCAGTGGTTCCCAAATTCTCTTTCGGAGGAGGGTCTTTGTGGGAGTGCGGAGATGGTAGCAGGACTTTCCCAGGATCGTTCCGCTGCCAGGGGAAGGAGGGGCTTACCAAAAGCCAGCGCCAGTCTCTGGTGCTGTATGCCTTAGTTAGTATATTGAACAGTAGATTTTTAAAAAAAATTTCTTTACTGGTGGATAATAAAACAATAATACAATTACTTAATAAAATATCAAATATAAAAAGAAAAGAAAATCAATTAATTAAAAAATTAAAAAGGGAGAAGGGGGACAATTTTAAAAAGAAAGGTTTGTGTGTGTGTTATTTAGATAGAAAGATAGGACCGCCAGCATGCTTGTGTGCACACTGAGGGTGAATTGCCACGCCCCTTGGCCGACAGCAGGCTACGGCTGTTAACCAATTGGCTGTTTCAGCGGGGGAGGCGAGAACCGAGTTCTGCTCAGGAGCGTGTTCACCTGGGCAGCTCAGTTCGTTCCTGGCTTCCCAGCCCGCTTGCCCTTGACTAGTCTGAGATTGGCTGGCTGCTCTTTGAGGGCTGGGTAGGAATTTTTGCCTTCCATCCAAATTGGCCTTGAGATGGTGGTTTTTTTTTGCCTACCCCAGATTTGTTGTGGTGGTGGGGTGGTCACTGAATAGGAGATTGTGGTTTAGTCTGGTTCAATAGCATTAGCAGTGCTTGGTGGGGGTAGGTAGAGTATTTCTCAGTGTCCCATCTAGGGCAGCAAGGCCAGGGAGCAAAGTGCCTGACTGGCTTGAGGAGGCTGGTCGGCAAGCCCCCTGTCTGAACTGGCCAAGCCTGGCAAGAGAGGATCCTTCTGGCTAGGCAGTTCTGCTACCTTACCCCTACTTTCAGGTGACATTGAAAAGCAGGCTTAATAATCTTTGAATGACACATGGAGTCGGGTGGACACCCTATGAGACCAGGAAATGAAGACAGCTAGGGCTGTTTCCCTCACTTAGCACCCCGCACTTTGGGAGGGTTTTAGGGTTTACCCTCAGTTCGCCCTGTTACAGAATTATTGGTAACGTTAATAAAGTAACCCATTAAATCCCAATGACGTAGCCTGTGTCATTATTTGTGGGGTGCTGGGGTAAATTGTTTTCAATGTCTGTCTGGTTAGGGAACTTTGGATGAAAGTAAAAAATAAATGAATATCAAAGCATAGCCTTATTTAGCTTGCACATTTATTTTGGCTGGTGAAATACATAAATCACTAACAATGTAACACCTGTGAATGAGGGTGAAACCTAAATAAAGAGAAGTAAAAGAAAAATAAACATAAAAACATTGATGAATATGGAAGGTTGGATGAAATTAGATGAAAGAGGAAAGCACATGGATGAAATTTGAAATATGTTGATCATTGAAAACGGCTGAAAGAGCAAAACGATGGAAGTCAAGTGGGTGAAAGTCAGGGTATTGCTGTATATAATCGGTAAACATACAAATAAACATAACCATATATAAATGGATATTAGTAAAGAATCAATACATAAATTTATTTTAAAAGGCTTCCAAATACCTGAAAACGTATCCATATGAAATTGTTTCCTATAAACCATTGATTCAAATACTGACAGAGTTAAAAGGTCCTGTGTTCACTGAAAAATAATTCCAACATTTTAGCTGCAGTAAGGGCACAGCAAAGCTCTCTTAGAATGTCTGTCATTCAAGTATCATTAAAATACACAATTTGAAACTGCATGATTGATTGTCATTCTAACCATTGGGAGCCATGCAGTCTCGGCCAATCAACATTTTTTTCCTGCCTATTACATCAGCGAAGACTCCAATAGTAGTGTTTCATGCAGCCCTCGACTTTCAGGAGCCTACCTTCCCCCACTGTCCAAGGTATTGCTGTACTACATTTACCCATAAAGGCATTCTATTTTACCAACCAAATTGAACTGTTCTTATGGCACATTTGTGACAGTGCACAGCAGCACGAAGCCGCGGCACCGAGCCCAGTATTGGGCTCTCAGAGGACACTCCGGAGGGGAGGGGAGGGCAGGGCAGCACGGCATCCCCTTCCCTGTGTAGGGACTGGATTGCTTCAAGCACCTCTTGACAACAGAGATTGCGGGCCTGATCCCTGTTGTTCAGTGGTGTACGACTACAATACAACTCTCCCTCTGATAAAATATAATACAAAAAGGACAAAAAAAAAAAAGCAATAAACAATGCAATAAGAAACAACAGACCAGAACAGACAAAAAACAATCTGAATTAAATACCAAAATCAAGGGTATGTTTGGCGGGATGAAACAGGAGACCAAAGATAATAGTGTGGAGATTGCTTTTACACAAGGAGAAGAAATATTGAAAAATGAAATGAAATCAAAGGCAGCTGTGCATTTTTACCTTGCACTGGTCCATTTTCATTAATTTCTTTCATTATTTCAGTCTCCTAAGAGAGGCAGAGAGAGAGACACACACATTTTCAGTCTCCTAAGAGAGGCAGCAAATGGACATCGTCGCCCTTCAAGAGACTAGGCTGCCAGATTCCGGATCTGTCAAGGAGAGAAATTTCTCATTTTTCTGGCAGGGAAAACCACCAAACGAAACCAGGGAACATGGCGTTGGCTTTGCGGTCAGAAATACCCTGCTGAAATCCATCATCCCACCTACAGTGGGAAGTGAAAGAATTTTGTCCCTGCAGCTCCAGTCATCAGCAGGACCTGCCACTCTCATCAGTGCTTATGCACCGACTCTGTCGTCTCCAGCAGAAGCCAAAGACAAATTCTATGATGACCTGGCCACCACTGTCAAGAAAATCCCTGTAAAAGAGCCATTGTTCATCCTCGGCGATTTCAATGCTAGAGTTGGTGCTGATAACAGTTCATGGCCCACTTGCTTAGGTCAGTTTGGCACTGGGAGGATGAACGAAAATGGCCAACGCCTGCTAGAGTTTTGCTGTCATCACGGTCTCTGTGTCAGCAACACATTCTTCAACACAAAGCCCCAACATAGAGTCTCTTGGAGACATCCAAGATCAAAGCACTGGCACCAGCTCGACCTGATCCTCACCAGACGCTCCAGCCTTCCCAGCATCAAGATCACACGCAGTTATCATGGTGCTGCCTGCGACACTGACCACTCCCTGGTGTGCAGCAGAGTGAAACTGCAAACAAAGCGACTGTATCACACGAAAAAGGAAGGAAGACCTCGCATTGATACCAGCAAGACCCGGGATCAGAGAAAAGTGGAGGAATTTGCACAAGCGCTTGAGGAATCTCTTCCAGGCCCGGCCGACGCAAACGCATCCAACAGATGGGAACATTTCAAGAATACCGTTTACAACACCGCCTTGTCCATATTCGGCAAGAAGACCAACAAGGCGGCAGACTGGTTTGAAGCCCACTCTAATGAGTTACAACCAGTCATTGAAGAAAAGAGGAGAGCTCAAGCAGCATACAAGGCCTGTCCCAGTGAGCGCAACCTGCAGGTCCTCCGAACTGCTCGCAGCAAAGTCCAACAGACTGCCAGGAGATGTGCTAACGACTACTGGCTCCAGCTCTGTTCCGAAATACAGATAGCAGCTGACACGGGCAACATCAAGGGGATGTATGATGGTATCAAGCAGGCCCTAGGTCCAACACAGAAGAAAATTGCCCCTCTGAAGTCTGCCACAGGCGAGGTCATCCAGGATCGGGCGCAGCAGATGGAACGCTGGGTGCAGCACTACTCTGAGCTATATTCCAGAGAAAATGTAGTCACCGAAGAAGCACTGAACAACATTGAGTGCCTGCCTGTGCTGGAAGAGCTTGACAGTGAACCAACCCTAGAAGAACTTCACGTGGCCCTGGACTCCCTTGCCTTTGGCAAGGCACCTGGAAAAGACAGCATCCCTGCTGAAGTCCTAAAATGCTGCAAAGAGATCATAGTCACTGAGCTGCATGAAATCCTCTGTCTCTGCTGGAGAGAAGGTGGAGTACCTCAAGACATGAGGGATGCAAACATCATCACGCTGTACAAGAACAAAGGTGACAGGGGTGACTGCAACAACTACCGCGGCATCTCTCTCCTTAGCGTTGTAGGAAAGCTGTTTGCCCGAGTTGTACTAAAGAGGCTCCAGGTACTTGCAGAGAGCGTCTATCCAGAATCGCAGTGTGGATTCCGAGCCAACAGGTCCACCACTGATATGGTATTCTCCCTTAGACAACTGCAGGAGAAATGCAGGGAACAACGACAGCCACTCTTTATAGCCTTCATAGATCTCACAAAGGCTTTCGACCTGGTCAGCAGAGACGGCCTCTTCAAGATTCTCCCCAAGATTGGATGTCCACCCAGGCTCCTCAGCATCATCAGATCTTTCCACAAGGACATGAAGGGCACTGTTGTCTTCGATGGCTCCACATCAGACCCTTTTGACATCCGAAGCGGAGTGAAGCAGGGCTGTGTTCTTGCACCAACCTTGTTTGGGATTTTCTTTGCTGTCCTGCTGAAGCAGGCCTTTGGAACTGCAACAGAAGGCATCTATCTCCGGACCAGATCAGACGGAAAGCTCTTCAACCTCTCCAGACTGAGAGCAAAATCCAAAGTCCAGCTGAAATGTCTGCGTGACTTCCTCTTTGCCGACGATGCAGCTGTCACTACCCACTCTGCCAAAGATCTCCAGCAGCTCATGGATCGTTTTAGCAAGGCCTGCCAAGATTTTGGACTGACAATCAGCCTGAAGAAAACACAGGTCATGGTTCAGGATGTGGCCTCACCTCCCTGCATTACAATCTCTGAACATGAACTGGAGGTTGTCCATGACTTTGTGTACCTTGGCTCAACAATCTCCGACACACAGTCTCTCGATACCGAGCTAAACAAGCGCATCGGTAAAGCAGCTACCACGTTTTCCAGTCTCACAAAGAGAGTCTGGTCCAACAAGAAGCTGACGGAACATACCAAGATCCAGGTCTACAGAGCTTGCGTCCTGAGTACACTTCTGTACTGCAGTGAGTCATGGACTCTTCGCTCACAACAGGAGAGGAAACTGAGCGCTTTCCACATGCGCTGCCTCCGACGCATCCTCGGCATCACCTGGCAGGACAAAGTTCCAAACAACACAGTCCTGGAACGTGCTGGAATCCCTAGCATGTATTCACTGCTGAAACAGAGACGCCTGCGTTGGCTTGGTCATGTCGTGAGAATGGATGATGGCCGGATCCCAAAGGATCTCCTCTATGGAGAACTCGTGCAAGGAAAGCGCCCTACAGGTAGACCACAGCTGCGATACAAGGACATCTGCAAGAGGGATCTGAAGGCCTTAGGGATGGACCTCAACAAGTGGGAAACCCTGGCCTCTGAGCGGCCCGCTTGGAGGCAGGCTGTGCAGCATGGCCTTTCCCAGTTTGAAGAGACACTTTGCCAACAGTCTGAGGCTAAGAGGCAAAGAAGGAAGGCCCATAGCCAGGGAGACAGACCAGGGACAGACTGCACTTGCTCCCGGTGTGGAAGGGATTGTCACTCCCGGATTGGCCTTTTCAGCCACACTAGACGCTGTGCCAGAACCACCTTTCAGAGCGCGATACCATAGTCTT
Source organism: Tiliqua scincoides (assembly GCF_035046505.1). Taxonomy (NCBI): domain Eukaryota; kingdom Metazoa; phylum Chordata; class Lepidosauria; order Squamata; family Scincidae; genus Tiliqua; species Tiliqua scincoides. Next base: position 170,695,623 of record NC_089821.1, on the reverse strand, counting down.
TCGAGACTGAAGGTTGCCAATACAATGCAGAAAGACATGGTGTTTGCCCCAAATGAGTATGAAATGTTAAAGGCATGATCCAGAGAGGCTAACTCAAAAACCTATTGTCAAACTAGCCCAATGCGGCATTTGTTCAAACCTATGCCTCTAAACCAGTGGTTCTCACACATTTAGCACCGGGACCCACTTTTTAGAATGAGAATCTGTCAGGACCCACCGGAAGTGATATCATGACTGAAAGTGACATCATCAAGCAGGAAAATTTTTAGCAATCTTAGACTGAAATCCTACCCACACTTACCCAGGAGCAAGTCCCACTTACTATCATTGTTAAAAGCATATACAGAGTAGCCTGTTCAAAGTACAGATCTGTAACATTTCCCCAAATGCAGTCACATACCATGGCAGGATCAAGTCTAATATATTAAAAATAAAATATTGAAATGAATGGGGACGCACCTGAAATTGACTCACAACCCACCTAGTGGGGTCCCAACCCACACTTTGAGAAACACTGCTCTAAACACATGTGAACTCTGAAACTTGGGAATTACTCAAAATAATATCAAGTCCAGTTACTGGAAGCAGTCAGGATTGTTGGTTTGGCTGAGGGGATCTGAGCTGCTGTAAGCTCAGAGAAGGATCAAGTTCAATAAGACCAGACTTTTCCAAAGTGACTTTATTTATAAACAAAAGGTACATTAAATCCCAACTGGGCAGCTCTGCAGTATTTCACTTAATCAAAAGATTACAGAGACCTGAGACAGATAGAGGGCTAAGAAAATGGAAACAGAATAATGAAAAAACCATAGAAGCCAAGTGGCTTATAGCCACCTGACTAGAAGTGGAAGTGATTCTTCCAAAGGAAAGTCAGTGGGGATTTTACTCTGCAAAAGGAAAGTTTTTGTCACTCAAACCATGTACTACAAGATAATAAGCATGTTACATGCCCAGTAAAATCACATTAAATTTAAATGAAATCTAATTGTTTTGCATGAGTTTTAAGAGCCCATTACATTAATTTTAATTTTTACTAAACTTTCAACATACAATAATGAGCAGGTTGGAGCATTGAAGTACTATCCCCACATATATTTATTAATTCCAGCAGAGTTTCTCAGAATTCCCACTGGTATCTTCAGCATGAAGAAATATACTCAAAGCTATGCTAAGCTGTCATTTTTCATCAGCCCGGAAAGAAATGGAATTGGGAATTTGAAATATCCAAAACAAAGTGCACAACCAAAGACAAGTGTACAACCCACCCAGCCCACTTTAGAATTTCAGTCCCTCTGAGTATACAACAGGCATTGGGAGGATATTTGGATGCAGGTCATAATACCTTCAATGACTTACTTCCTCACCACTTTCTTACTTTAAATGCTCTGTGAGATGACGTGATCAAGTGCTTCAGTTTACCACTTCAGGAGGAGTTAGATGTTTGAATATTAACTTGTAGAAAAGTACCCTTTTAAAAATCAAGTATCATGATATGGAGAAGAGTTTCAACTAGCTTTCTTTGTGATCAAGAACATTCCCAGGCCCCCACTTGGATGCATTCAACATGCAAATGCAGCCTGAAGTGCTATAAACCAAGGGAAGCTTTTCCATAGACCCAAACGCACCCTTTTTAAAATAGCAAAACACTGTTTTTGACTTGAGAACCAGTTATTATAAACACAGCTTCCTTCATGCAGTGGTTCATGGTTACCTTGATCAGGCATATATTGCCCTGTATTATTACCTTGTTCAAATCAGGTCAAAAATCAGATTTTTTTTTTTTAAACGATAGCTTTATGTTTCTGTAGATATTGACCAGAATTGACATTCCTGGTGTAACTTAAGAGGATGGCAGCCCATTCCTATTTTTGCTGCTGCAGCTATGCCGAGTGGCCCACGCCATATCCAGTGCAAGTTAGGAGCAGGAAGAAGGTCCCCTTACTTCATATTGAGCCCCAGACTTTTTAATGGGGCTACTCAGATCTGTGCCAGCTAATTCACAGATCCATGCATGTCCAAGTTACAAGACCAGGAAGGACTGGAGGTGAAGATATGGTGGAGGTCTCCTCTGCCAGTCCCGCTCCCCCTTCTGAGCCTGTCCTAATCCCCATTTCACCCTCCTCCACCTAGAAAAACCCCTCCCTGCTTCCATTCCATTCTTCTCCCATCTCTGCACCGCTCGTCACTACACTTACCTCTGCCGGAGGCCAAGGGTCTACTTCCTGCCAGTGCTGCTTACAAGTGAGGTGTTGCAAACTTGCTTTATGACACATTTGTGACAGCTATACCAGCGCAGCTACTGCTGTGTTGGTGCTAGTGATAGGATTGCAGTCTGAGTTTTGAATCAAGGCTTCCCTGGTTAATATCTTGCCTCTGCCATGAACTCACAAGTTGAAACTAGACAACCCCTCCTTCTCAGCCTCAGGTCCTCCACTGCAATATGGGAATAATAATACTTACAGTGTTGTAAGGATCGTCATGTTATCCCAAGTTAACATGAAGTGCACACTCAAAAAGGCACTGTAGAAATGCTATTATTGCATCAACTATACTATGTCAAGCATAATAGCGGTTTAATCAAAGCTGAGTGCGACAACTTCAATATCCTGCCAGAAAAATATGCAAAGATCATTAGGGCAAGTTAAATATACAGTAATTTGCAAAATAAAGCAATTCAGGGTAATAAACATTTTTCTTCATGTAGGAAATGGAAGCGAATGATTTTTTTAAAAAAACATTCTGTTTTTCCAGCACACATTTCAAATTGGCAGAAAAGCCATCAAATGTAAGAGGTTAGAAATATGGCAAACATCTGAAAAAGAATAAGCAAGCTGTTCACTTCTCTAATTAAATCCTTGCTTTCATAAAACTCCTTGCAGGAATATCAAGACCAAATCAGTATTTACATAATATAAGTGTAGGTTCAACTGTTTAACAGCCTGCTAACAATATTATTGTGATTTCATTTGCAGAGTGTTTATTGTAATGTTTCATGAATGACTGAATCCACTGAGCCTGATCCAGGCTCCCTGTAGACAGATCTCTGTGAATGTGGTCTCTGCATTAAAGGGAGTGTGTAGGAGCTGATTCATACTACATCTGGTCTACTTACATATGCCCAACAAATGATTAAAGCACCCAGGGTTGATTGTTTCTAAGCCTTGCTTGTCTGGTTGGAACACAGAATATAGACCTATCTCTGCTGCCCCTCCCCATATGAGACCAATAATTTTTAAGCCTGACCTTTCAAACTATTTGTTTGTGTGCATGGTGATGGTCACTCGTAGATTATTTGAAAAGGTCTTAACTGATTGCAGTGGTACATGTTTTCATGCAGCAAGTAGGGACTGGAAGCAGTTCCAAAAAGCAATTTCAGAAATAAAATATTCTGAAGATCATCGCATTTGGAGCAAAAGTTGTCAAGAAGCAGGATGACCAGATATCCTCTTTTTCCAGGACATGTCCTCTTTTTTAGCTTCATGTCCTGGAAAAGAACGTAAATGTCCTCTTTTCCCTATGAGCAGGCAGCACATAGCCTTCTTGCAATTAACAAATTATATGCAATAAATTACATGGAATATAGTTTTAAATTTAAGCAATATAGTGTTTAAATTAACCACATGAAATTAATATACAAGTGTTTTTAGTTTTTATTTTATCATGTCGTCCATTTTTCTTGGATGTCCTACATTTTGGGGTGCCTGGTCCTCTTTCGCAGTTAAGGCATGTGATCACCCTGTCTGTAAGGAAGAAAATGGGGGTCTGCTTGCAGCAATCATGGTATACACAAAAGGGCAAGTACTTACAGCCACGATTTCTCTTATGTGACTAGGTAGGCGACCACAGCAGATCAAAAATATGACCACAACTACCTCTGTTTTAAAACATGTCAATGGGATTTGGTAGACATCATGATTCAAAAGAAACACTTTACACAATATATATAGTTCCATTTTAATTCATTTCAAAATGTAAGTAGCTTTCCAAACAAAAGGTATACTTTTCTTCATGACATACATTAGGAGTTTCATCAGACACGTTGAGTGACTATTGAACTTTCCCACAGTTCTTTCAGCAGGCACAGCTCTTGGGCAGCCATGTTCCAGACTGCCTTCTGAAAACGTTCAGTGCTACAGATATTTTGCAATTAATACCGTTTTAAGCAGCGTCAGTTCACTTCAGCATGGGTTTCATGTCAGCACTGCACCAGGGTGGTAAGTATTTTCGAGGATGAGCATCTAATCAATCCTAAACCATGTCTGTAAAAGAAAAGATACAAAACATACATTAATATGGATGGCGTTAAATGACACTTCCTGTAACTGATCAGTAAAACTCTATTGCAGCTGAGTTTGCAACAGTTAGGACTGATAACAACCCCTTCTGACTGGGTAAGAGGCACTTTTTAAGTGGGTGCTTTTCTTTTATTTAGTGGGGGGAGGATAATTAGCCCTCCTCACCCCAGCACTGTCTTTTCTAGTGGCTGTCTGCTGGTGTTCTTTTGCATCCTTTTAGATTGTGAGCCCTTTTGGGACAGGGAGCCATTAGTTGTTTGTTTGATTTTCTCTGTAAACCACTTTGTGAACTTTCCGTTGAAAAGGGGCATATAAATAAATAAATAAATATAATAATAATAATAATAAATTATTATTATTATTATTATTATTATTATTATTATTATTATTATTATTATTATTATTATTAATCAATCAGCTGGTAAAACCTCATCCACACAAAACATCTGCCTGGCATCTAGGTGTAGATGAGGTACCAACGAAGGATGGACACTGTGCCAATTATGACAATCTTCTGTAATTCAACTGGTGTTATTGCCGGGGTGTCCAGTTGTGCCAAGTACTCATAAAATTGTGTTGATATTGTCCCTAGGGCACCAATTGCTTTCGGCAGCACTTTTACATGCTTCATCCAGATATGCGTCAATTCTATGCACAGGTTGCGGTATTTGGATACTTTCTCCTGTTCTTTCTCCAAAATTTGTGAGTTGCCAGGAATGGCAACATCTATGCTTAACATGCACCTGGCTTCTGTGATGGTAATATCTGGAGTATTGGCCTCCACGCATCTGTCAGTCTGTATCCGAAAGTCCCACAGGATTTTGACTTCTTCATTTTCTACTACCCTTTTTATCTGGTGTTGCCACTTCTTTTCTGATGTGGGTATGTTGTACATTTTACATAAGGCCCAGTGAACTAATTTTGCCACAATATTGTACCATTCTTTATAATTGGTGTTGGCTATTTTGGGACATTCGCAAATTAGATGATTGTTTTGTCCCATTTTTTGCATAAACGACATTTACTGTCATCACTGGTGCCTTGTATTTTTGTCTTCATTACATTCATTTGCAGAGCCTGATCTTGTGCAGTAGAATCAGTCCTTCAGTCTCCTTCTTGATGGTGCCTGTTCTTAACCGTACCCAACTCAAGCTGTTAGTGCTCTCGCCTTCTATACCTTTAATGAATTGTCCATGTAACGGCTTTTCTCTCCAGCTGTTGACCCATTTTCATATTCTTGCTTTTTGTACTCCTCTTTGCTTTCTGTAACTTTCATCAGATTTTCCAGCTGAACTGCTTTTATCAACTTTTCCAAACTTCTTGTGATATAGTCATTCGGTATAGTATATACTATAGTATAGCCTCATTAGTGAATGGTTCAAGCAGCTTCCTCATGAGGAAGCCTACACCATGGCTTCCTCATGTGGAAACTGCTTGAACCATTCACTAAAGAGGCTATGCCGTGTCTCCAAAATTAGACGTGACAGGGCAAAACGGGTGCCATTTTTGGAATTGGCACCCCAAATATACCCAGGAATTGGTGAAACGTTTAAGGAAGCAAAATGTGTGTTGGCCTGTGTTATCTGTCTGTAACAAGAAAAGTTATAAATTAGGTTGAGAAAGAAAAGAGAATACCTGCTCTAACTTGTAGACCAAGCATCACATAGTGGAAGCCTACATTTAAAAGAGAGGAACAAGTAAGTCAAATCAAAAGAATGGCTAAGCTAACCTAATGGGAATTCACTGCCATTGGAAGGGTGGACACAAGGTAGATGAGAATCTATTTTTTGATTGCTGCTGGATGATTTAGAGTAGATCAGCAAGGTTTTCTGGCTGCTAATTGTTTCATAATAGCAACAACAAGAGAGACTTTTCTCCACAAGTTGGACTGTTAAAATCGCTGATCTGTAGAAATTGAGAAGACTTGAATTTGCAGGTTATCCTGCAAATGGTTGATGGGGCACAATATGTAATTGGCTCCACTCCATAAGTTACCATTTTGCAACTCTATGCCAAGCCTATTACTTTGTACCCAACTCCACTTGGTGGACCTTGGGGTTCTAGCCAAAAACCAGCCCTGAAGTCTGCCTGCCCCCCTGCCATAGGATGCTATGATGGCTGTTTAGCTTTTTCCAAGAAATAGACAAACATATATCAGTACTAGAGGTTGATAAGTGGATACTGCTTTTGAAAAGTAAAAGTGCAGATCTCCTGGCATGCTCACAATATGTATCTGTCAGGTGCTGGGGATTAACAGCAGGGGATGGCATCACACCTTGTTTGTGAATCATCCTGTTGCAGTATGGCTGCTGTGGAAAGGCCGGGAGCTAAGCTAGATGGACCATTATTCTCACTCAGCATGGGAGATCTTATGACTTCAAGAAAAAGGCTAATACTTAAGGGAATTGAAAGTATTACCATCTCCGAAGACAGGCTGAAGTCATAAGGAACAAGCACATTTTAAGAAGCAAGATTTACTTTGAAATCTTTTAAAACATTCTTATACAAAACCTTATATTCTTATGGCTGAGCCTCTCTCCCTAAACCATGTAGGAGGAATAATTAGAAAATATTATCTTAATAATATGAAAATGGCAGCCCCATTGAGTTCCTCCGTCACCCTCCATACCTTACAATAAAACAGATCCTGTGTTCTTATATGATGACAGCCTGCATACAATACATTTTCCCCATCATGGCTCTGCAAAGCTGGCTGCCACTAGCAGCAGTGGAAAACGCATACTGTAATAGTGTAAGGACGTAAAGCTAACAGCACAGTCCTGGACTTCTCAGAAGCAAGTCCCTTTGTGTTCAGTGTGACTCACTCCCAGGAAAACGTGCACAGGATTGCAGCCTAACCACCCAATTCTCTGGGACTGCTGCATCACCAGAACTTGTGCTACAGTGGAGTGGCGTGGTCTGCAGCCGTCACAAGACTCACCATTCCACACAGCTGGGTCACTGCCACAAGCAGTGTGGCCATGCACCATTGGCCTACAGGAAAGCCCTTGACACAGGGGGTGGGTGGACAGAATGGGGTGTCAAGGCTGGGAAGGGGGTGGTACTGGTGGCAGCAGCTTCACCAATATCCTGTCTTCCTTCCTGGCCTTGATTCGCCTTCCTGGATCGAACTTGCACCAGCAAAATTGATGGCGCAGGTCAAAGTGGACCATCATGGCAGAGGAGCCTTACCCTCAGGCAAGGGGGAACAAATGTTCCCTTATCTGATGTGACATCTGGGACTCCCTCCTCCTAAATGCAGTGTGCACTCCAGCTGCATTGGTAGGAGGCAGAGGTTAGATAGTACTGGGCTTCCCATTATTTTGAGGAAGGGACTTCATATTGCGCTGCTATTTTTGTGGCAATCACACGTTGTTCTTTTTTGTAACATTGAGTTCCACCCTAAATGTTACAACTTAAGCATCACAGCCATCAGAACTTCATTCTCTTTAACCAAGATGTCAATATGTGTTAACCAACACAGAAAAAGAATGGCTTTTCGGGACTGCAATGCCTCCACAGTGATAAATCAATTTTACCTGTTTTTTGGCTACAACAGAGCAAAATACTAGCTCTGTGTTGCAACTTTGTGAAGAGGGTAGGATTTTACACAGATGACCTACAATTATTTTAGAGATCCTGCAGTTTAAAGACAAGATGCACTAATTCATTGATCGAAAATAATACGTATCTACGAGGGTGTTATAAGATAAAACATTTATGCGCAAATCCCTCTGAAAAATGTTTCTGTACCCAAGATAATACAGCCTGAATTCTTATGGCCTTGAATGATTATGCTCATAACGATTCAAACAATCAGACAACAGCACAGCTTGTTGTTAATGGCAAATATCCCTTCAGAAAGGCATTGTAAATGGATTCGATTTCAAAGTACAGAATAGAAAGCATACCAACCACACTGATTCTTAGCTGGGTTTTGCAAGAACATGAGCTAAATCGTCTCTGAGTACATAATGAGCTCTGCTGTGGGCGCTTGCGTGGTCTGGAAAGACTCTCTTGCTCGATTCCTGGTTCTCTTCAGAGGATTGCAGGTCAGCCTCATTTTGTTCTCTAGCTGAACGAAGCTGTAAAATTTGCATTTTAAAAGGACACAACACAGGCGTTTGTTTTGAACCCAACATAGACACTTGTTTGTCTGCTTGCTCTTGTAAAAGAAAAACTGGTGCTCAGCAGTGAGATCAGGAAAGAATAGAACAAATGACAGAATTTGTTTTCCCTACTACTTTCTCTTGTTGGAATGAACACAGAAAAGTATCTCATCACCTTTGTCTTCAAAGCCCGCAACTTCCCAGAGTCTGTGGCTGACATTTTCCAGTATAAGAATATACCACAAGCTCTGTGAGTCACATAGCACAGGCAGTGCACTCCATGTTATTATGTAGTTCAGTGCACAAACTACCTGTACATGCTTCTTGGACAGAAGGCCTTTCAGAATTATCTTATGGTTGGTTCACTAAAAATGACTAAGGAATTTAGAAAACATCATGTCTACAGCTGTAATTAGTACTGCTGCTGCTACAACACAATATAACCCTACCAATGTGAACGGTGCACAACACTGAATGATATGAATGGTGCACTACAGGGTACTACAGTGCACTATGAAGTACAAACAAAAAAGCAGGTCTCTGCTCTGAGGACTGTACAATCTAAAATTTTATTGTAGGACAGGCAGTAGAGGAAGAAGAAAAGCAGAGCAGAAGTCAACTGAGAAAGAATATATGTACATCTTGAAACATCAAATAAAACTATAAGCCCAGATTCTAGTAATATTTATCATTTAACAAGTTTCTAGTTCTCATGGTTACACAGAAAAAGCTGAGGACGAGTCTGAAAAGTTTAGGGGTGGAGATTCAGTCCATCCCATATTTCTCTAACAAAAGAAATTCATCCCAAAAAAACAGAAGTTTTAGGACATCTGGTAAGTAAGGAAATCCATTGAAACATAACTGTTCTCCACATGGCACTAGAACAGGGGTGCCCAAACCCCGGCCCTGGGGCCACTTGCGGCCCTCGAGGCCTCTCAATGCGACCCTCAGGGAGCCCCCAGTCTCCTACGAGCCTCTGGCCCTCTGGAGATTTGTTGGAGCTCACACTGGCCTGACGTAACCACTCTCAGCACGAGGGTGACTGTTTGACCTCTTGTGTGAGCTGTGGGATGAGGGCTCCCTCCACTGCTTGCTGTTTCAAGTCTGTGATGCAGTAGCGGCAGCAAAGGAAAGGCCAGCCTTGCTTTTTGCAAGGCCTTTTATAGGCCTTGAGCTATTGCAAGACCGTCATTCATTCATATAAGTTCATCTTTAATATATTCATTTACGTAAACTTATGTAAATTTATTCAAATTTTAAACGTAAATTCTTTTTTTTTACCCGGCCCCCGGCACAGTGTCAGAGAGACAATGTGGCCCTCCTGCCAAAAACTTTGGACACCCCTGCACTAGAACAAAGAAGGTGCCAGTGATTCACTTCTCAGGCTACTGAAACAACACAAAGCGTTGTATTCTAAGAAGCACACACAGAAGTAAGGCAGCATTTCACATTGTTTCACATGCAGGTTCATGATCACACAAAGAAGATATTGCACAAGTATGCATTTGAAAGTTTACATCTGCCATTTCAATGCTGTGCAATGCGTTATGCAATGCTTTGTTGTACAAACACAAAGTTCTGGTTGGAATTCCATTCAAATTTCTGTGCAATTCCACCCTGTGCTGTCACTTCTGTGTGTGCGAGTCTCCTTATGCAACCAGAAGGATAACTTAGGATACAACCCCAAACACTTGGAAGAAAAAAGACTCCATCACCAGCCTGGTCTCACTAGTGTCAGGGCAGCACTGAGAGCTGCCGTTCCTCTGTAGAACCAGTTAAGATCTGAGGGCTCAGCCTAAGCCTATGGGCAGCCCAATCCTATCTTTGCCAGCACCCATGGCTACAGTGGCGCAAAAATGGCGACTGCTGTATCCTGTGGGTGCTGGGCTAAGCTCCGTGAGTCTCTGTGCAATAAGGGAAGATTTGCTCCTTTTCACTAGGCTCCTTTTTTGAAACAAGAACCCCCCCCCACCCTGTAGAGGGGCATTGTGCGAGTGGCTTCTAGACCATTTTAAAACGTATTTGCATAGGCAGTATAGGAATCATAGCCAAGGATTGCACGTCTCTGGGCATAATCTGTTTTGTCATTGCTAAAGACCTCAGTTGCATATAAGGGATATCTGTCATATATGGAATTTAGCAGGCAAGGTTTCCAGGTCACAGGGGTTGTCTTGCCAGGCAAGTTACCAATTAGCCACCTTCCCCCAGACCTCCATTCGTTTATCAAAGGGTGAAACAGCTCCTGTATGTAAAAATTAAGCAACTTCTGGTTGGAGCAACCCAGAGAGAGGATAAGGGATCAGAGGGCATGTCATTGCCAGCTTACCAAACTAAGGCCACAATCCTATACACATTTACATGGGAGGAATCCCATTGGACTCAATGAAGCTTACCTCCAAGTAGACATGCATAGGATTGTGCTCTAAATGTATTGCCAACTGTTACCCTGCACATGCCCGATCTCATCTGATCTCAGAAGCTAAGCAGGGTCAGGCCTGGTTAGTACTTGGATGGGAGACTGCCTGGGAATACCGGGTGCTGTAGGCTTATACCATAGTCTTTCGAGACTGAAGGTTGCCAACCATTAGAACAGTTTTCATTGACCTCCCATGTTGATGCTTTTATTCTTTTTCTTGTGTCTTTTATGCAGCTTAACTTGTTTTGTGGTTTTATTGAATATGTTATTTATTACATTGTTGTAAGCTGACTTGAATCATATTATTTGAGAAAAGCATTTTTAAATTAAAGTAGTAAAGAGACTATGCAACAGGATGAAGTTGGCACACATGCCCCGGGACTGTTAAAGAACATGGCTTTTGTCATGTGTGTCTTATATAATTGTTTTTCTTCTACAGCATATCCAGAAAAGCAAATTTTAATTATCATTCATAACCTTGGGTGCATTCAGAGAGTGGAAGTGCCGTTATTACCTCTTGATAGCTGAGTGCTTTGTTTTCAGGAATAGGCACGATTGGATGAGGGGGCTGCAAACAAACAGAAAAGTCAATAACGTTACAAGATAGTTCAAGGAACTCGGAGTGGCATATAATGAAAAGCGTCTGGCGTTTTAGAAATGGAGGTCAGTACAATAAAGATAAATGTTTGTTTATCATTTACCATACAGCCCCTCAGGATTTCCACTTTGCCTTTTGATGTCTTTGTGTGATTCACGAAGTGCCCATCATGATGACGGCGCTTTGTATGGGTGGGTGGGTGAAGGGCTTGTTTAGAGCAAAGATTTTTCTCAGGAACGTGTGTGTTGTGTGTTCCAATCTGCCTTGCATACAGAGACACAATAGACTCTCACCCTTTGCAGGTTCCCTGCCAGTGAATGCCAGGCCACTCAGTGAAGAGCGAAGAATGCGGGAGGCCACATTTCCAAGTAGAGAAATGGAACTGGATAAGCAAGAATTTACCGATACCACTGGGAAGGTTTCCATTATCAAAAGTTTGATTCCTTACTTGTTTTTGTTGTTTTGTTAATCAGTCATAGTTTTTCCATTTTCTCACATACCTTTTCTTGCCTTTTAAAATTTGTTTTTGCAATGGATGCTACCTGTGGCCATAGCAGAGAGCAGAGGTCATCTGCTCAGAGGTCATACCTGTCCTTCAGGTATCTGTCATTTTATTTTCCCACAGTGCTCCAGGCTTCATTACAACAATGTTGTAATGAACACACAAAAGGTAGTCAGAGACTACCATTATGGTGCCAGACAGTTCTGTCTACAAATTTAGTTTAAGCCTTTACAACATCTGAAAAGAGCCTGCCCCCTTTCTCTCACACTCTCCTTTTTGCTGGGTCCTCAACTGTACATACAGACTCCACACGCACAGATTGAGGTGGAATGCTTGCAGGGACTGTACCCACAGCCTAGTGAACCCACACAGATGGGGGGGGAGCCTGACATGGCACTTTTGCTTCCCCATTCACTCTTCCCTTTTGAACAGCTGAAGTGAGCTTCTCTTTCTGTTCTTTCTCAGGCAGCATTGTGGGTGACTGAGATGTAATATAACAGCGAATCCACATGACATGGGCAGCCCAATTCTCACTTGTACTGGAAACAGGCAGGCTGGCATGCCTGTACTGAATCCAGCACAAGCTTGGGGCCAAAAGCAGTGCAGCTCAAGGCAAGGGGAATCACTTCTCCTCACCCCATGTTGCACTGCAGCAGCCCCAATGGGTCTAGTCAGATCTGAGCCACCTCAGCTGTCCCAGTTCTTTCACAGGTGGGATGCTGAGCTTTTAAGAGTCCAGTCCTATGCATTTCTACTCAGAAGTAAGTCCCATTCCAGTCAATGGGGCTTACTCCCAGGAAAGTGTGGAGAGGATTGTAGCCTTGCTGGGCTGTTTTGTTTCTGTAGGCTGGAGCACAGAGAGCCTGCACCATGGGGGGGGGGGAAAATTCGGCAAACATTCCCTGGGTTTTTTAAATCGATCCCCTCTGCTGCTACAGCACCTGCCCCTGTGTGTGTGTGTGTGTGTGAGAGAGAGAGAGAGAGAGAGAGAGAGAGAGTGAGGAGAGAGAGAGAGAGAGAGAGAGAGAGCAGGACAGCGAGCTCCACCTTACTGCACATGCTCTGGCTATAGAGGTTTTCTGCCCCCCACTTCCCCTCTTCAGCCTCTTTGCTGGCTCAGGGGCTCCAAGAGTGTTACTGTTCCTTGGCAAGGGGAACCTCTTCCATGGCTCCAGGGCTATTTCCCTGTCTGGTTGAGGTGGAGCCTTTTTGCAGTGTTTTGGGCTGCCTGGAAACAGAGTGAGACGCCAGCGCAGGGCAAAGGAGGCAAAGTTGTGTGTGACTTTCAGTTCCCCCCCACCCCCATTCGAGTTGAGACAAATCCACAGATAAAAAATCTGTGGATAAATAGGTTGCACCTGTTCAAAGTTCAGGTCTGTAACAGTTCCCCAAATGTAGTCACATACCATGAATACTGTGTTGTTGGGCACCTTGAATGCCTCCCTTGCAGAAGAAGAAAGGCAGGATACAAATACTTTGTATAAATAAATAATACCTCGTCCTGAGGACAGATCTTGGGGGCTTTCATTCAAATTCCAGGTAAGCCATTCAAATACGGCAGGTGGCAAATCATTGTCTCTCAGTTTCAGTTGCCCCCCAAAGGATGATCACACAAGTGATGTTGTGGAGATGAAAAAGAATTGTGAAGCACTTTACTGATTTGCAGTTTTGTCCTAGCAATGTTTATTTAAATGTCAGCCCTACTGATGTGAGATAGAATCATCTACAAATAAACCCCATTATAGCTGTTCCTTAAGTTTATGTATAATAGTTTTGTGTTTTTTTTAATTTACAGGTGAACTGTCCCAAAAATGTGGATCTCTTTAGCACTACAGAACAGCTGGGAAGCGAGATCTCTCACCTTATTATACAAAGCGTTACGATGGTAAGGACTATAAGAATGGTCATGGACATCACCAAAGATGGAACCCAAATGGCTGAATGGTCCAGGACTTAGTGAGTCAGCATGAGAGATGGACTGAGGATGTAATGGGGACTTAGGAGAAAGGTTCGTTTTAGTAGGAATAAAAGGATGAAAATGAGAAGAGTCCTGGAAGAAAGAGAAGTAGACAAAGAGATTGGTTAGTGGACACTGTAAGAGCAGAAGCCCAATTTGTGTGAATTCCAGAAGAGTAATAATTCATGTGTTATTTCAGTACGGTTTGCTCATGTTGCTATGCGACTATAAACAGATGATGAATACACAGTTCATGAACACACAATTCACAATTTGAGAGGGCTCATTTTTAAAAACCTCATCAACATGAAAATCTACTTTGTTGCCTCAGTTTATTTTAAAGGGATACAATTGTTTTAGTTACTTGGTTAAGGGCGCAATCCAGCCCTTGACTTGGGCCAGCGCAAGTCCCTTGCACAGGCCCAGGAGGGTCACAAACATGCCTCCTCTGGAGGAAGCTGGGCCGGCACGCAGAGAAGCACCGTCCTGCTGAGGCCAATGAAAGGCTTCCTCTGCAAGGCTTGTGTCAGCCTGGCTAGGCTGATGCAAGCTTCTGAGGTAGGTGGGGGTGGGTGGGTAGGAGGCAGGAGGGAGTTGTTCCTGAGCGGAGGGAGGGTGGGCAGTGGGTGGCCCCAGGGGTAGGGCTGGGATCCGGCAGTTATGTCTGGAGTAACTGATGAATGGTGCATTTCTTACACGACGTTTGTGATCTCCTTGTGTCTTGTTCAGACCTGGTCTCTCATTCATGCCCTGAATTATTGCAAATCACATATGGCAGCCTTTGATCACCATTGAGAAGCTGCTAGTAAGTAGTACAATAGTAGATTTGCGGATGGAGGCTAGTCCTGAAGGAACTCTTGAGTAATCATACCTTTATTAACTTATGCATTTTCTAATGTCTTGTAACCACAGGAAACTTAATGCACTTGAGAGCTACACTTGCATAAGCCATTTCTGAAAAGCCCAAAGCCCAACATTTTGATCCCTGTTGCATATATGCAACATTGGGCAGAAATGGCTTAAACCTAGTGATTCTATGGAATTCCACACATGTAAATTCTATAGCGGATTGTGGCCACCATGTAGAACTGAAGATAATGGCTCTTTTTCTCTCTTTTACTCAAGTGCATACTGACCAATTTTCCAGGTCATTTCATATACTTTTAATTTTATAGGTAAAAACTATAGAGGGGTATATTTCCTCCTCATTCAAGCATTCCAATCAGTAAATTGTTTAAACTACTGTGCTAACGCAAGGAATAAAATTTAATGTTGAACTGGGGAACCAAAGAAACATTACCTGTTCTGTTTCAGGATCACTGCTTTCTTCTAGGTACTTTCTGAATGGGTTTGGTTGGATCTGATCTTCTTCTTTTAATATCACTTTTGCTTTCACAGTGGTTGGGCGGATGACACCAGGCTTTGTCTAGTTGTGTTAGATGAAGATATATTTCTTCATTAAAAAAAAAATCTTTTCAAAAGTGTTGGCAAAACTACAATTATTGTGAGATATTCACTTTCCAGATACAATATACTATACAGATGCATTCCTGGTTGTCACTAGATATCCGTCCTTGCCCAATCCAAGGATTGTCACCTGTGAAAGGGGAACTCCTCCATTCTTCCATTCAGTCTCATATATTTCCCCATTTTTTGTTTACATTCCTGACTGAGATTGCCAATCCCTTAGCCCAGTGGTTTTCAAACTGGGGCATTGTGATGCCCCAGCCTGAAGGCCCTGGTCTCTTTCCCCTTAAGGGGCCAGGGCAGAGACGAAGCAGCGACACAATCCCCAAGATTGTGTCACTCAGGGGGGCTACAGAGACTAGGATCCACTCACCAGTCCCTGTAGCAGCCATCCTGGGGTGCGGGGAGCCCTGCGCAAGTGTCTACCCAGCTTGTCAGATTATTATTAAGCTTGTCAGATTATTATTATAATAATATAATAATAAGATTATTATTATAGTCTGAGAAGCAGAAAGTCCTAAAGCCTGAATTTTACTGGAACCTTCTCTGTAGGAGAGACACCATGACGCAAAAAACACTTCCTAGAAATATAAAAAGTGACCCTGGAGACCCCTACTCCCCAAAGAAATATCTGTTAATTCCTGTATGAGAAACAGGGTGGTGAAGGAGAGCTTTCACCAGACATTGCCAACACACTTTTAAAACTGATGTTCACAGTCATAAGGTCTAGAAACTTGATTTTTAACAATGAAAGCTGAAATTCTCATGATGCTGAGTTCTGTGCCTAGTATTAACTTCTGTGCTTACACACTTTCCAGTTAATGACTAGAGGGCAAACTGAGCTAGACCTTCCATTTTCCTTTCCAACTAACAGTATTTTGAAGTGTTTTCCAAAAGCACATTTGAAATAATGACAAAGTTATTACTTTAAATATTCTAAATTTGTCACAGGTGTTGTTTCGTTCCTGCATTTTTATTCACTTGACTGTCATTTGATTTTCATCACTGCATTTTTTCCCTTCTAAATTTCCCTTGAATCTGGAGAAGGCAATATATAAGTATTTTGAATATTGGTTCAGTCTCTGTTTTAAAAATCAAAGCAATTCACAGGCAATACATACCTTTTGCTTCTCAGTCACTGTAGACACTGATAAGAGGTTAGCCTGGAACAGAACACATACGCCATCAGCTCAGCTGGAACAATCCATTACTTTTAATCATATTAAGGGGAATGGAATTGAAAAAGGATTTGATAATGCACTGTATCCTTCATTATTTTTTGGCAGACTTTCTTGTTCTTGGGAAGAGGTATGAACAGATGGAATTGTGCAGCCCCAAGAGAAATGATGGGTCAGTTTTGGTTTTTAATGAAAATATTTTGGAAAGAGCCTTTCATAATAAAGAAGCCACCAAAGAAATAAAGGGAAAAGGAACTCCAGGTAAAAATTGTATCTTCCTGCAATTAACAAATTGTTCAACAATAGATCTTGCAGCCATTTTTCATTTATACACATCTATGCAATTGAAGGAGTCAGTGTAAGTTCCCGTAAGTTCATGGTCAATGTATCAACCAACTTAAATGCTGTACTTGGGATTCCGAGTATACCATACCCAATATCAAATTCTGAGTTTTTTCTGCAATTGCGCAGAATGGGACAATATACAAAGCCCATAATACCCATGGGTTGACAAACTGAGCAATGGCTTATCTTAGCAATGGCAAACTGGGTCAAGTATCACAGATTTTGCTTTCCCAAGCCTAGATCTGTGGTTCACAAATTACATATTACACAGGAATTCAAGAAATTTTTCCTCTTTTAAAACCCACAAGTCTTGCCAGGCTGATACTTTGACCAAAGGAAGGGCACACAGAGAGAGATACAGCTTCAGCAGTTTTCCTTAGGCCCTTTTCCAGTCCAAAAACATCCTTCCAAGGTTTTTTTTCCACACATTGGGGGGGAAAAATACAGGGAAGTGACAGAGATCCTACATCTGCCTCTTCTCCCACTGCATGTGAAAAGATAACTTAGCGAAGGTGATTTGAGCTGGAGAAAAACAGAGGTGAAAGAGTTAGGCAGCCTCTCTCCACAATCTGCCCTGGTTGCTTTGGGGGAAAAACTCACAGAACTCATGTGTGAGACTCATGCTGTGCACATATCGTAGCTCCTCCTCTCCATTGCTGGATACAATCTTGGGCAACCACAGTACAATGTGCACTTCCTCGGGAGCAAACTCCAATGTGGAGCAAAGGCTTGTTTCTTTTAAGGAGAGGCTTCAGCATGAACCAGATTATCTGGAAGGCACACATGCTAGCTTTTGAGTTCTTACACAAAAGTTTCATTCCCGCCCCCACAAGTGCCTGCTCATGTGGTGGGTTGGAGGGTCAAGGCAGAGCATGCCTACAAGCCATGCTCCCTGCCTTCTAAGTGATCAGCAAAGTACTGATCAGAGTGAAGAGATCTTTCCACGGTTGCCACCTTGTAAGTGGCAATCATAGCAGGGATCTCTCCCCACACTCAACATTTGGAGCTGCCAACAAACGCTGACCATGGATGTGTCATCAGTGGGATAGGACTTGCCACCATGCTTTCCCAGACACGCCTCCCCCATCTCCACACATGCAAGGATTCATGCGAGGCAATGTCTGAAGAGGCCTTCAGATATAGTTTTAAAACAGATGAACAACCACTGCATTTGGGGGGAAGGGGCACTCTATACACTGATTACACAGGCCAACACACATTGTGCTTCCTTAAATGTTACAATAATTCCTGGGTATATTTGAGGTTCCGATTCCAAAAATGGCATCCGCTTTGCCCTATCGCGTCTAGTTCTGGAAAGACGGCATAGCCTCTTTAGTGAATGGTTCAAGAAGTTTCCTCATGAGGAAGCCTTCACCATGGCTTCCTCATGAGGAAGCTGCTTGAACCATTCACTAAAGAGGCTATACTATATCTCCAAAACTAGACGTGATAGGGCAAAACGGATGCCATTTTTGGAATCGGCACCCCAAATTCATATCAAACCACCATAAAGTTTGGGGGAAACTTTTCTGACCCTCAGTTTTGTAGGACTGTGTTATTTGGAGCCAGTTGACAGTTACAATTGGAACAGCAGTTTACAAATTTATGCTAGACAAAGTTCACAAGTTTGGCAGTCACAGCAGAGTGGTGAGAATGATGATTGCCATTCCTTTCCCTGATTATTATGGCCAGCCAAGCACAAAACAGCACGTAAAATCCTTTCTAGCTGCCAGTGGCATTGGCTAAGCAATACAGATGAACAATAAAGAGGAGTTGTTTATTGTGCCTCCTTCAAGGCGCACTAATTGCAATCCCGTTTTCTAAGTCAAGAAGCCACATCACAGCCAACAAACGAACAAGTTGCAAAACGAGTCACAGTCATGGCTGCGAGTCAGGGTTTCTCATAGTATTAACCTCTCTTTAAATAAATTATAGCCCAATCCCTAACCCACTCCCCTGCCAGTGTAACTAGTATTGCACCAGTAGAGGCTGCTTTATGACTGTCGCCAGCAAAATAATTAAAAGCTTTGTCTCTGGTTCCAATTACATTATTTTAATAGACATTGGGACAAGCGCTCAAGGTATCTAATACATCATTATGAAGACTGGAGCATACAATTGGCAGTACCCACTTAGGTCTCCTTAAGACAGCTAATGAAAGAATTTCAACTAGGTTTTGAAGAGATCTGCTACAAGTGTCTCCTCTAGGAAGAGCTGTAATAGAATTGCTAGTAGGAGAGGTGTAAAGGTGAGCGATAGGATTTAATTCTCCAATTTCTAATGCCTTCAGGTCATTTAACTTCATTCTCCAGAGCGAGGTTTCTATCATTCACTCTGATAAAGGCTACTGCAACTATAATGTGCAATGTGATTTTGAATGATCTTTTTGATAAAAAGTCTTAAGATATTATGATTGGAGCTCAATTTCTGGCTGAGAGAGAGATGAGAACAAAAATCCGTTGTGCCAACTATAGATCAGAGCCTCCTGTTTGCGGAGGCTTGTAGTTGTGAGAAAAATGCACTGGGCTTACAATCTCTTTCCTCTGTTCTTACTTGATATTATTGAATATGATTCTTGATATTATTGAATATTATAAAAATGGTAGCAAACATGAGACTCCTAATAACTCAGGGCCCAATCCTATTCGGTGGGTGACGGCTGTTTGCAGGTCCTAGCACCAGTGGAACACTGGTGGAGTGCTGGCCAGCACTGGACTAGCACCGGTGGAGCACCAGAGCGCCACTGCTCTGCAGTCACGCAGACTGCTGGGTAGCAGAAAGTTAGGTGGGGGTGTGGGGGGAGGTGGGGAGGAGACGTTCCGGGGTGGAGGAAGGCAGAAGGAGGGCGGGGAGGGAGCGGGGCAGGAGGGAGGCGGGACCTGTGGAGTTTTGCTCCACCAGATCCTAAGCCTCCATGTTATGCTGTCTGCCTGACCCAGAGGCTCTGAATTCTATGCTGATCCTCAGGTTATCATAGAATTGAGTAGCCCCATTGCGGGGCTACTCACTTAACCCAGGAAAAGGCTTTCGTCCCTTTCACCCAAGGAGGCAGTGGCAGCTGCCTTGGGTGTGCTGGATGCAGTGGCAGCCATTTTCAGCACAGCTGCAACCCCGCACACAGGCTGCTCAGGATTGGGCTGTCAATTATTTATTCCTTACAGTTCACTTGTTCTCCTGGGGGCTGGGGATAAGAATAGGCCCTCAGTTTGGCTGTACTTGTCCTAAGAGGCGACTAAACAGCCACCGGGTAGATGGGACTCCTTAGCCTGGGAAGGCAGCTCATCTGAGAGAAGGAAAACTCTGATCCCAAACCTCCACTGCCTTGTGGCTACATCCAGTTATGGAAAAGGCTTCAGGAGTCAACCACAAGGCAAAATCCAGAGCCGGAGTCCCTGAGGCAGTTCATGGCTGAACACAGTCACGTTCTGGCAACTCCTGCGACGCCGCTGGAACCAACCGTATTGGCTTCTGCCTTTCTGTTGGACCATTTCAGCGATGTGGAGAGGGGGGATTTGCTGCATGGGTAACAGCCTATCCTCCATACCTACTTTACCCAGGCTTCGCGCACTGGAGAGGACACTGTTCCAGAACCACCATTCAGAGCGTGACACCATAGTCTTCCGAGACTGAAGGATGCCAACAACAGTTCACTTGAAAAGCTCAAGGCAATAAATTTGGAAAATGAAGGCTTCAGTCTTATACACACTTACCTGGAAGTAAGTCCCATTGAAATATGTGGGACGTACCTATGAGTAGTCATGCTTAGAATTGCTCTGTAAGATATCCAGCTTATCTGAACCCCCCAGTTACTGGTCCCTCCTGAGCCTAGGACCGTTCAATGCCTGGAAGATCCTACAGGCTCAGTCTCTCAACTCAGACCTCTGCTGCATGAGTAAACCTGATTTTGCCCATTTTCTCATATGGTCTGGCAAATCCTGAGACATTTTGGGTTTTTCTTTTCAATAGGCAAATATGCTCCAGGGCAAACACTGAAAACAGATGCTAGGGTTAAGACCAAGCAGAAATTTAGACCTTGTTACTCACAAATCTTGTTTCCCGCCCAGTTGGTCTCTGAGAAGCAATGGATGTCTATAGACAGAGAATGAAACAGCAAAAGGAGTCAGGCATTTTTCTTTTTTCTTTTTCTTTTTTTGCAAAATAGTGGCATTACCAAAAAGCAATCAAAATAAGTAAGATATATCTATTTAATCAAGTGGCTTATAAGATGGAAAATTAGATGTCTCATTAAGATATTGTGAACATGCTCATAAGATTATTGTGGTCTGTCACTATAAAATGTAATTGACAATCCACACTCAGGGGCATTCCTTAATGATAAACCAGAATAGTCTGAATTCACAGAGGAAATCTATCTAAAAGGCTAGTGTGTACATTATTTCTGAAAAACAACCTTCTCCACCCCACTGCATCATTGTCTCTTTTTTTTCTGGGGGGGGGGGGGGTTATTTTGTAAAGAAAACTTTATTTCTATGCCCTAATACTCTATAAAGTGTACCCTCCGTGCGTGTGTGTGTGCGTGTGTGTGTGTGCGCGCGCGTGCATGCGTGCGTGTGTAACACATACTCTAAGGGGGAACTTTAACCACTTACTTTGCTTATATCAGAATCCAACATGCTCTGCAAGGAGCTTGGAGAAGAATCACATCGACGCTAAAAATGAGTTGAAAATTACAGTTGCTCATTTATAGAAAGGAAAGGAAAGAAAAGAAAGCATAGCTATAAAGTATTTTAGAAATATATCTGTACCATAGGCAGGGGGTCCTGTAAGACTTGATCAATGGCTGCGCACAGCTCTTCAGTTTGTTGCCTCAACTGGGCAGGCGAACACATCTACAAGGTTATTAAAAGGAAAATAGTAGCTCCAGGCTTCTGTTCATACTCTGGTTGTTTTTTTTTAATGACCTGCTGTGTTTACTGTTCGGTGTAGATGGTACCTATTCACTCGATTCTGGGTTCTGTTTGTGAGCTCATTAAGGGTTCTGTAAGCTGATTCTGGGTTCTGTAAGTGAGCTAAATATTACAGGATAATATTGCAATGCTTTACCAGGTTCAAAACCCGCTGTGTTGTCAACTGCAATGTCCTTGGGAAGCCTAGATGTCACCCCCTGTTCATTCACTACTGCTTCCTTTTACTTCCTGCAATGTCACTTTTCTAGCCTTTCCATCTCTTCACCTTCATTTTTCTCAGGGCAAAGTGGAAACAGGCATACCCAATGCTGTGTGGCACTATAATTCCCTGACTTTAAAAATTTGGAAACATTACACAAAATAACACCACAGTTATGGCATCTTGGTGCTATGCCTCCAAGATGGTGCAGGTTTTCACCCAGATCCTTTCATGCACAGTAATAATTTCTCAAGGAGTCTTTGAAGCACGCAAACACACAGCCACAATTTGGTGCGACATCCATTTTACAGAACAAAGAGCAAACTCAGGGCTCAATCCTATCCAACTTTAAAGCTCCAGTGTAGCCACATTGTAGCCCTGTGGTAAGGAAACACATGTTCCCATACCTTGAGAAGGCCCCAGTGACTGTCCCTCCACCACAGGATGCAGCACACATCCCACTGGCACACCTGCACCAGCACTGGAAAATTGGATAGAATTGGGCCCTCCAGCATTTATTCACTCGGGGACAATTTTAAGAGAATAGAAGCTAGTGAAACTGGAAACATAAGTAGAAAGGAAGTAAATTTAATAGGAATGGTTTGAACATAGTGAGAGCAATAAAGAGACAGTGAGATAATTAAAGTCACCTCTGAACGCACGCTGAAATCTGTGTCAACAACTCCTTCAGTCTTGGTTGGTTCATCAAGTGCCTAGAGAGATTAATTCAGATAATTCTGAGGTCAGGGCAGCACTGAAAAAAATTAAACAATGAAGTGCTAACAAAAGGTGTACCATCTGTGGTTCTACATAATCACCAGTTATTTCTATTATTTATGTCCTGTCTATCTCTAATGAAATGGACATAAAGCACAATGTAAGACTAAACAATAAAGTCTACGATAAACCCAGTTATCATAAAGAGTCAACTGGTTAAAAAGATTGTATGTGAATTGTGAACCAAACCAAACTATCTTCTGATGAGTTTTGTTGGAACCATCAAAAGCAAATATACTTCTTCCAAATAAGGTTTGAGCTTTCAGGATGCCTTGTTATTTTAAACATTTTTCTCCCAGCCAAGGTCTACAATCAGAAAAAATCCTTTAATGCAACTCAAAGGAGTGATTAGACCATCCCAAGTTTTTTGGGGTTTTTTTTTAATCATTGGTTCTACTGCAGTGTTTCTTAAACTGTGGGTTGGGACCCACTAGGTGGGTCGTGAGCCAATTTCAGGTGGGTCCCCATTCATTTCAATATTTTATTTTTAATATATTAGATTTGATGCTATCCTGGTATGTGACTGCATCTGGGGAAATGTTACAGACCTGTACTTTGAACAGGCTACTATGTATATGCTTTTAACAATGATGGTAAATAGGACTTACTCCTGGGTAAATGTGGGTAGGATTGCAGCCTAGGATGGTTAAAATTTTCATGCTTGATGATGTCACATCCAGTGGGTGCCGATGGATTCTCATTCTAAAAAGTGGGCCCTGGTGCGAAAAGTTTGAGAACTACTGTATTGCATTTCTGCTGCAGTATGCCCTCCTGTCCTCTAGAGGGGGCATGCACACTGCTGTTTGACTTTGTCCTATATAGCAATGAATGATTCCCCTTGATTTATATACTAAACACAATCCATTAGAGAATCCATATAGTAAACACAATTTGTTAGAGAACCAAGCTGTTCTCTAGTCTATTTCAACTAGACTAGGTGACTTGACTAGTTCTCTAGTCACCTGTTTAAAACAGCACATCTGGACTGTGCAAAAATAAATCAAGACAGACTTACCTATCACGCCACCTTTCAGTTTTACCAGTTACATCTTGGACACACCATGCATACCAATCAAACTCATTTTCTCATTGCCCTCTTATTGTCACACACAGACCAACTACTCTGTTGCAGTGCAGGAGTCTGGTGCCACAGTGAAATCAGTCAATTCCTCTGAAGTCTGGCTGGTTTGGTCCCCTCAGTTGCTGTTTCACTTGTCCTAACACTGGCAAGGTGAGGTGAGCAGCACCTGCTGAAATGCTCTTTAATCCCAACTGCTACGAACACTGGCTCAATTTTGGTTTGAAATAGTTTTATTTTCTGTTGCTACAGCAAGCTCAATGGCTCACTTCTTCCAAACACAAACAGCAAAGGAAGGAACAGATGGTTCCACCATCCTGATGAGTTGTGCAGCATCTTCAGTTTTAATCCAGATGCTTTTCCAGACCATGTTAATGAGAAGACTGGCAGCTCTTGGTTTGTCTGCTCTTCCCACCCTGCTCCTCTCCTCCCCTACAGCTGCCTGGTATCTTGTGGTGGTGTCACCACAGCAATCAGCTCAGGGTCACATCCTGTTGTTCCTGCCAACATGGCTAGTGCATGTGCAGTCCATAGGCGGACATCATCTTATGTCTGCTCTGCTTCAAAAAAATTTCTACTAATATGATGTCATGTCCATGTTCGCACAAACCATAGCTTTGAAAAATCAGCCCTCTGCCCCCTCTCAAAAATGTAACTAGCACTTGCTCATTAGCTTAAGGTCAAATAATAATAATAATAATAATAATAATAATAATAATAATAATAATAATAATAATAATAATAATAATAATAAAAATAATAATAATAAACTTTATTTATATCCTGCCCTATGTCAAATAGATGACATACTTTATTGTGTGATAAGGGCTTGTGTGCCTAAAAGTATACAAATAGCAGCCACTCGGGTCAGTTAGACTGGGACTGCTGGAAGAGAAGACTGCTTTCCCCAACAGTCCCAATTTAGTTTGGGGCCCTCCACGGGTGCTATTTGTCCTGGGAGTCAAATTACCAGTGATGCTGATGGGAGCAATCCTTTAAAAAAAAATAGCAGCACAAATAAATCCAGACCAGCACTACGGTGGGGGCAACAGACTAAAATTCTCCCTGCATGGTTCCAGTCCAAATCGGAGATTTTGAATACTGGCTAGTTTGGCAGTTGAAGTGTGGTGATCTGCTACGTCTAGCTGGTGGGCTGCTTTTGTCTGTTTTTGCTCACAGTCGCAAAGCCTAGAGGATAGTAGCACCCACTTTGCAATCTAAAATTTGAAAAGGCAACTCTCAGTTATGAAATTAACCCCAAACTCCTGAATATTCTGCAACATTTACATGTGTGAGCAAACAACTAACCTTCTGCTCCAGGAGGAGTGTGTTTGTAGGGATTGCAGCAAATGCCTTGTAGCTTGTCTTGATCTTGTGTGGCTACAGTTTTCAACCAAACAGAGAGGAGAAATTAAGGTGTAAAGAGGAAATGTGTTATTAAAATTCCCTTAAAGTTTACTGTAAGATTATACCCCTTAGTCCTTCTGCCTTACTTCAGCTAAATACATAAAATAATAACTGGTATTTAAACATGAAATCATTGCAGATCACCCCCATCTTCCTCTGTTGCCTCCTTTTAATTTAGACTGTGAGCCCATTGGGGCAGGGACCTGTCTTATCTTCTATTGTAAAGCATGATGCATGTTGACGGTGCTTTATTAGTTACTATTTATCATCTTCTTCCTCCTCATCAGAGGAATCCGTCATTTACTATTTTAGAAGAGTTTTTCAAATAAGTACTTCGCGCATTCCATATATACTTTTAAATGTAGGAATCCACACAATACTCACTTAAGAGAATTGATATACAACCACAATCAACAAAATATACTTCATGCAAACCACATGTATGAAAAGTTTTCTTTTTGACTATATGGATGACAGGGTGAACTGCAGAATCAGGAGAGGTCACTCAGGCTAGGAACAGATTATACTTTGCAGCCCAATAGGAATAATTTACCCCTTAGAGCAGCAGTTCCCAAACTGTGGGTCTATGGCCCACCAGTGGGGTCATGACCCAATTTTGGGTGGTTCATGAAACTGACAGGGTAGATTAGGCCATGTGCATCAAGCATTAATCAACCTGCTACTTGGGGCGAGCACTGCTGCCCAATCACCATTATAACCACAGAGACTTGAGCAGGTTGTAAAGTGAAACTTGTTTTGGGTGAGTTCCAATGTTAAAAACGTTGGGAACCACGAACTTAGAGGTATCTTGGCACTAGCCCTGATTCAGCATTGGTAGTGTGATAACACCATAAGTGTAATTGTGTGGAGACAGAAAGAAGGGAAATACTTCATGTTCTTCCTGCAGTTGCCTTTTCTGTCTATTTAAAAAGTCAGTGAAGGAGATGAAATCGACTAGACAAGATGACAATCAGCTTTTGGTCTAGACAATTTCACTCCTAAGGGATAAACAAATGTAAAATACTGTGAATGATGCCTTCTGAGGTTGTCCCTCCTTGCCTTGGTTAATTCTTGTTCTTTGCACATGTGCAGTCCAGACTGCCAAAGTGCTAGAAATAATTTTTTCTCCTTCCAAAGTGCTACTTTTTATGTTGCTGCTGCCAAAGACTCTGCACTGAAAAGGACACAGAAACAATATTGTTTCGATTCCTCGCACTCCTCTTCCCTTTCCTCTCTTTTCCAGTTTCTCTTCCAAAGCAGGCTCTGAAATGTAAGTAGTGTCAGAGACCAGAAACTCTCAAAGGATGAGTTTATAACTACAAATATGGAATAAACTGCTGCTTATCAGTTTTTTGCAGCTACTGCATTTGCAATGCACTGAGACACCAGTCAGTCATAATAATAAATCTGCCATCATACTGTGTGTTATTTGTTCTTCCCTTGTTTTGATTCCAGTTGTTTCAATAAGTGCATGAAAGCTCTGTCCAAAACAGGAGTTTCATCTAGTCAAAACAACAGTTCCATGAGAGACAGTGATATGCAGGAGACAAAGAACATGAGGAGATCACAAGATACCATGACCTGTGAGTAAAACCTGCGCATCTCTGGAAGGAGGTCAGTATTGTGCCAACTGTCCTTGAACCCTCTGGAGCAGTGCCTAGAAGTCTGAAGGACATCTTGGCCATGAGCAAATTACATCAACTCAGCTCCAAAGAAGTTGCTTGGAACAGCAAGAATCCTACTAAGATATCTCTGTAATTCCCAGGATCTTGGTTGAATCCCGAATTGCAGACTGTAACCAGCCCAGCATAGGCTGTGATGAAATAACAACAATAAAAGACTCCTGTCCTGTGTCTGCAAAACCTAAATGTAATATGCAAACTGTATACCATCTTTCCCCTTCCTATCCCTTGTTCAGTGGGATCTATACAAGCAAGCAGAATTATTAGCCATCTTAATCAGACGCTGCTTGTTCTTACGGGGGAGAGCACTGAATCATGCACACACACACACACACACACACACACACACCCTGTTTGAGTCGTAAAGGAGAACTGATTATATGTAAATATTTATAATCAGTAATATAGCTGCTACGTTTTAAATTGAAGTTAATTAAAACTATTCAATGGCACCAACCACAGAGTCAGAGTCAGCCCTGAACAGTAATAATAGTTCTATCCATTAACAATGTCTTCAAATGAGCCCATGCAAGCTTAAATTGTGCTGCAATCAATGGGACTGAAATGTGCAATGGCAGCCAACATACCATTAGTGTCAGAAAATGCAGGGTGCATCATACCCAAAATCAAAACATTTAGTTCAAATGAATTAATTCATGATTTAATCCTGTGTTTCCTACGCCAATGAACAAGCAAGATCAGATTTGTCATTCTAGCAACAAAAAAAAGCAAGAATTAAAGAAAAAGAATATCCCTTTTAACTAGCCTGGTTGTGTTGATTTCATAAAGTTAACACTTTTCACACATATGAAAGAGTAACCATTCTATGGGCCCAATCCTATCCAACTTTCGAGCACTGATGTAGCAGTGCCAACAGGGCCAGCGGTGCATCCTGCGGTGGGGGGACAGTCACAGAGGTCTCCTTTATTTAATCCTCCTTTAAACTTTAGTCCCTTACATCAGGGCTGCACTACTGCTGCCTCAGTGTTAGAACGTTGGATAGGATTCAACCCTACGTTAAATTTAAAATAGCCTCCACCACAATCATTATGTTAGCCCAGGAGTGTCCAAAGTTTTTGGCAGGAAAGCCACATCTTCTCTCTGACACTGTGGTGGGGGCAGGGGGGAAAAGGAATTAATTTACATTTCAAATTTGAATAAATTTACATAAATTAATATATTAGAGATGGAACTTGTATGAATGAATGAAGGTCTTGTAATAGCTCAAGGCCTATAAAAGGCCTTGCACAAAGCAAAGCCAGCCTTTCCTTTGCTGCTGCTGCTACATCACAGATGTGAAACAGCAAGCCGTGGAAGGAGCCCTTGTCCCACAGCTCACACGAGAGGTCGAACAGTTGGCTGTCACGCTGAGAGTAGTTGCATCAGGTCAGTGAGGGCTCCACAAGTCTCCGTAGGGCCAGAGGCTCATTGGAGACTGGGAGCTCCCTGAGGGCCAGATTGGGAGTCCTCAAGGGCTGCAACTGGCCCCAGAGCTGGGGTTTGGGCACCCCTGTGTTAGCCCTTGTGAAGTCAGATACCATTAATACATTGCCCCCATTTCAGAGGTCATACTAACATTGTTTCCATTCACTGAAACATGGAAGGATATCCATGGAAAACCATTCTGTGCAGGAGAAATCACTCATGCATTGAAGACATGACTGTAATAAATATGAGGAAATCCCCTGTAATAAATATGAGGAAATCTCAACAGGGTTGAGGCACATTGTGGAAAACATTTTTGGAATTTACTTTTTCCATCTTTCTTTCTGAAAACAAAACAGGTTTCCTGACTCAGAAGAAGCAAGAGGAATAAAAGCGCAGAAGTGAGCAAGCAAGTAAGCAAATAAGAGTGAATACCTGGGGAGCCTTATTCTCAGAGTCAGAAGGCAGAGAGAAAGAGAGCGGTGAAGTCAGTTCCCTGGACCTTGACAGCAGTGAGCAAGGAGAGCGGGCCATGGGAGGAGATCTCGGCTGTGTTACTGTTGGGGTCCTGGGTCTTGCAGGTGCAGGGCAAGCTCTGTAGCTTGAGTGCACTGAATTGGGATTAGTCTCTGGTGAAGGGGATTTTATATTATAGTCTGGAGGGGAAGGTGAGGTAGAACCTGTATGAGAAAAAGGCCAATAAGATGAAGGAACTGGTGAACGTGCATTTGAATCCTTAACAGGGACTTGTGACAGGTATTCTTTTGATTTAGAACTAGGGTACATAAAGATTGGACGACGAGAAGGATATTTTTCTAAAGTGGGGGAGAGTGCATCTCTTTGGTTAGTAGCAGGAGACAGTGGATAGGATTTGGCAGTAAAAGTGGGAGAGTAGGTGTGGACTCTCTTTGACTTCTCAGGCCCTTGGGTTCTGTGGGCAGGAGAATGGGCCCCTTTGGAAGAAGAAGGATGTCTTGGGACATGTGGAGGTAAGGAGGAATTGGACATCTTGGTTTGTAAGAGAGGAGACACAACTATTTTTCTATAGGAAGAAACGTTGGGTGACAAAGGGCGCAATTTGTCAGGAGAAAGTGCCCTGGCATCCAGGTGCCTTTTAGGGGACAAGGACCTGACTCTAAGCATAGGACTAGACTTTGAAGGCAACACACTCGTGTGGTTTGGTGCAGTAGAAAACACTGTCAAGTGAAAGTCATCTTGGTTGGGAGAAGCAGACCGAATGGAAAAACTTGAGGCAGACTTCTTTGGAGTTGGAGGGGTTGCTTTAAATGTCTGGTCTATTGCTGGTGTTGAAGAACCTAAAGAATTGGGAGAAAATGAAGCAGGGCAAGAGGCAGGAGAAAATGGCCTTTTGGGAGAAGTGCCTGACTTCAGGATCGCAGTCAACAGAGAGAGCCTGGTTGGCACAGGGGATTTAATTCCAGACTTCAGAAGATTTCCACTAGATGACATTTGACTACAAGGATTGTTTACACTACATATGGTTGAGGAGGAGCCATGGAAAGGAGAAGAAAGAGGCGGTGGACTAGGAGATAATAAGTGTGTGGTGATATAGATAGGAACTGCAGACAAAGCAGTAAATCTCTTGGAAGGCGGAGGAGTCAGGGCCTGAGGGGATGAACTCTGAGATGTAGCGCCTGAACTGGAAACTTGTGAAAAGGGAAGTGAGCTCTTGTTCGGTGAAAGAGATGTGGCAGGTTCTGAGATTTTGTGAAGACTGCTAGCCTGGAGACCGCTGGGTATCATCTGTGCATTTTCTGATAGGCTCTTAAGTGGGAGTGACGGTCTTTTCAGAATGGGAGAAGGTAAACTGTAGGAAGCAGTAGCCTGCGAATAGGTTGATGACTGTTGTATAGAGGATCCATTGGCAGACTGCCATTGGCTATGGGATTCTTGCAGAGAAGTGGCTTGCTGGAGAATAGGAGCCGGATTATGTTCTACTGTCAGGTCAGGTGGAGAAAGTAAGAAGGTGACAGGCGACTTATGGGAAAGATGATCAGAGGTAGACAGAGGAGAAGTGAACTGGAGGGGGAAAAAGATAAAAAAGCATGTTAGAGCAGAGTCCATGTCATTATTAACAGTATGTATCTTTCTTACCTCTGCAATTATGATGCTTGTTAGTAAACACTGTGCTTTAATATATCACCTATTTTAATTATCAGAGTTTTACTGAATAATGTTGCTAAGAGCTCATCATTTTACATTAAATTGCACACACAAATTATTTGTTGATGTGTAATCTTCTATTAATAAAATGGCATACAATTTTTATGTTCCATGCTAATTTGTTTCATAACTTTGCAAAAATAATAAAAAACCATTTTAAACAATGTCACCAGCAGTGGCATCGTAGAAATTAAGCACAATCAAAGCTTTTAAAAATGCAAACTCTGAAAGGATCACATCAGCAAACACTTTATGTCAGATGAAACTGCAAATTGACCAATATATTCAGTGTGAATAACTGAATGTTCAGTTATTCACACAGAAACCCCGGAGAAACTAATGTGCACATATCAGCATAGCTGTGAATGGAACTGCAGCCACTAGGCGCATTTCTGAGACTCATTTTGTTGATTATAAATCAAGAACTATAAAATTGTACCAGGGCAAGGAAAGGCATTAGGACAGGGTAGAGAATGAAAGCCAAACCAGAGCTAGTTAGTTAGGGGAAATGAGAAGTTATCAAGGGTCAGCGACAGAAACCAGAAGGCAAGCAGGACGGTCAAGAAGTAGAGCTGAGTTGGTATAGCTGAAGTCAGGAAAGTATCCAAAGCAAATACCAACTGTTTCTTGCATAGCTGCTTGTAGTGGTCAGCAGTCAGTGGGGTGGAAGCCGTGGTCAGCCAATTAACACCCTGCCAACATTTGAAAACCGAAAAGAGAGCATGGAAGGTCCTACGTTAGGTGGCTTTTCTGCATATTCACAAACATCTCATGCGGAGAGTGCAGGCAGTCAAACTCGAGCAGGTGGAAATTAGCATTTCCAAATGGCTGCTAAAGGAAAAACATGGAATAGTGCCATGTTTTGATTCTGAGTAATGGAAGGGCTGGTGTTTGTTGTTCACATACCTGTCAAGACCCCGGTTGTTTTCAAAGCTGCTGTGTTTCATGCAGCAAACTCATTTTAGCCAGCAACTCCTCTTATGATGTTCATCACAGCGAAGTGGTGTTCTGAACGTTTCATTATGCAGTGACTTGTCCCACCTCAAACTACTTCTAAATAGTTTTCCAGAATGTGGTGTGTTTTAATTTCATCTCGCCACATATAAGAATATCCCCCTCCCCCCAAAAAAACACATTAAGCAATACAAAGCAGCCAGCAGAAAGAGCAAGGAACAGAGCGGAGACAGCCCAACTGAATTCAAGAAGCAATACAGAATGCAACTCAAGCACTGGTGCGGGATACACCATGCTTTATTCATCACATTGAGAGGCTGCTGCTCAATATTTTCTTCCAGTGTCTTTGTGTAGGAGACAGGAAGTCACTGGAATCGTCAGACCTTCAGAAAGATTAACAACTTGTCCATAGAAAATACTCTTTGTACTTCTATTCCACAGCAGCGGATAGGGTAAAAACTGATTTGTACTTGCACATTTAGCTACATTCAGAATGACTTATATTTTGGTTGGTTGGCAACCTTCAGTCTCAAAAGACTCTGGTATAAGCCTACAGCACCCGGTATTCCCAAGCAGTCTCCCATCCAAGTACTAACCAGGCCTGACCCTGCTTAGCTTCTGAGATCAGACAAGATATGGCACGTGCAGTATTTTTAATACCCATCATCACAAAGTGAAGCAGTGCATCATTGAGCAGTGAAGTGGCTAAGTTTGCAGACGACACCAAACTTTTCCGAGTGGTAAAGACCAGAAGTGATTGTGAGGAGCTCCAGAAGGATCTCTCCAGACTGGCAGAATGGGCAGCAAAATGGCAGATGCGCTTCAATGTCAGTAAGTGTAAAGTCATGCACATTGGGGCAAAAAATCAAAACTTTAGATATAGGCTGATGGGTTCTGAGCTGTCTGTGACAGATCAGGAGAGAGATCTTGGGGTGGTGGTGGACAGGTCGATGAAAGTGTCGACCCAATGTGCGGCAGCAGTGAAGAAGGCCAATTCTATGCTTGGGATCATTAGGAAGGGTATTGAGAACAAAACGGCTAGTATTATAATGCTGTTGTACAAATCTATGGTAAGGCCACACCTGGAGTATTGTGTCCAGTTCTGGTCGCCGCATCTCAAAAAAGACATAGTGGAAATGGAAAAGGTGCAAAAGAGAGCGACTAAGCTGATTACGGGGCTGGGGCACCTTCCTTATGAGGAAAGGCTACGGCGTTTGGGCCTCTTCAGCCTAGAAAAGAGACGCCTGAGGGGGGACATGATTGAGACATACAAAATTATGCAGGGGATGGACAGAGTGGATAGGGAGATGCTCTTTACACTCTCACATAATACCAGAACCAGGGGAC
Source organism: Tiliqua scincoides (assembly GCF_035046505.1). Lineage (NCBI taxonomy): Eukaryota > Metazoa > Chordata > Lepidosauria > Squamata > Scincidae > Tiliqua > Tiliqua scincoides. The sequence continues at coordinate 170,662,775 of NC_089821.1, read as the reverse complement.
ATCCACTAAAATTGAGTGTTGGGAGGGTTAGGACAGACAAAAGAAAATATTTCTTTACTCAGCGCGTGGTCGGTCTGTGGAACTCCTTGCCACAGGATGTGGTGCTAGCGTCTAGCCTAGACGCCTTTAAAAGGGGATTGGACGAGTTTCTGGAGGAAAAATCCATTATGGGGTACAAGCCATGATGTGTATGCGCAACCTCCTGATTTTAGAAATGGGTTAAGTCAGAATGCCAGATGTAGGGGAGGGCACCAGGATGCAGGTCTCTTGTTATCTGGTGTGCTCCCTGGGGCATTTGGTGGGCCGCTGTGAGATACAGGAAGCTGGACTAGATGGGCCTATGGTCTGATCCAGTGGGGATCAGACCATGTTCTTATGTTCTTATGTAAAGTGTTAGAGTTACAACTAAAAATGCAGGAAGAAGTACACAGAGATTACTCAATCAGGTTTGCTTCATGCATTTCAGCTCCACTCTGCTTGTCCAAAAGAATCAATCGTTCTTGCTGCATTGCAGTCTAATCCTTTCTGAGATTGGGCCACTGAGCACAGGGGTTTATGACAGCGGAGGCTTTTGACAGCGGCAGGCTTCTTCCAGACCAGCACAGGTAAGTGTGATGGCAGTGGGGGTGGGATGGAGCAGGGAAGGGAAGGAACAGGGGTCATCCCAGCTGTGGCAGAGATGGGGAAGGAGGTGAATTGGGAGTGGAATCGGCGGCATGTGCATGCACAGATATCCCAATCCCATCTGTCTCTCTTGCCACCGCCATTACATGCTTCCAACTCGCTAAGCAGGAAGAGACCCACAGCTGTGGTGGAGTCTTTTCCCAGGGTTTGTGGACAAAACTTTGCTTACTCTGAGATCTTTTTGACTCCCCCCCTCCCCACAGATACTGTGCGCACTCCTTTGGTGCAGGTGCATCAGCAGGGTGGGATTTGGGTAGGATTCAGCTGTTAGAGTCAGACTGTAAAGCCCCAAATCCCCCAATGCACAGTAATCTAAAGGTTATTTTCCACTTGGCCAGACATGTACAGAGAAGTCAGTTTCATGTAGAAAAGCCTGTGAAACCCATCCACTGATAAATCATGAGTGTGAAGGCTCTGTGTTTACATAGGGCAATCTACATACAAGTGAGATGCTTTCAACCTTCCAACATGGAAGTAAGCCATAGGAATTTTGTAAGGTGTAAAACAGTCCTAGGTAGCAAAGAATGTTTGCTTTGGTAAACTCTTGTTTCAGCCATCACAAACTGAACAAGCATGGTAATACTCAATTTTTCATAGCTGTAGAGCAGGGGTGCCCAAACCCCGGCCCGGGGGCCACATGCGTCCCTCGAGGCTTCTCAATGCGGCCCTCAGGGAGCCCCCAGTCTCCAGTGAGCCTCTGGCCCTCCAGAGATTTGCTGGAGCCTGCACTGGCCCAACGCAACTGCTCTCAGCGTGAGGGCAACTGTTTGACCTCTTGCATGAGCAGTGGGATGAGGGCTCCCTCCACTGCTTACTGTTTCACATCTGTGATGCAGTAGCAGCAGCAAAGGAAAGGCCAGCCTTGCTTTGTGCAAGGCCTTTTATAGGCCTTGAGCTATTGAAAGACCTTCATTCATTCATATAAGTTCATCTTTAATATATTCATTTATGTAAACTTATGCAAATTTATTCAAATTTTAAATGTAAATTAATTCTTTCCCCCCCCCCCCAGCCCCTGACACAGTGTCAGAGAGATGATGTGGCCCTCCAGCCAAAAACTTTGGACACCCCTGCTGTAGAGCCGTGCTGAAGGTATAAAGAAAACATAATAAGTTACTGCCCCACCTTCAGTGCCGTTTTTGCTTTACCATCACACCAACCTCTAAGCTAGACATGTAGTCTCTCTCAGCTATAGAGGACCATCATAGGCAATTAATCATGGAGTGGGAAACAAAGAAACCAAGAACAATACAAATGGACAGGTTTCCACAGAGAAGAAAAAAAGTTTCTCTCACACACACACTCAAACACAGGCATAACATTATACCTGAGAATGTTTCTGTTGATTGACAGGACTGTGGGGAAGATCAGTGTGTGACAGCTGTGGAGCATTCAGCTGTCTTCTTGACTCATCGCTAGTAGTCACATGAGATGGATCCAAACCCTTGGAACTTCCGTGTTCATACCCATTGTCAGTAGTCGTCGTTTTGTCTTCATCCAAGTCCGTAATAAAGACAAATTCAGCTTTAAAAAGGTCATTTCTGTCCATTTTCCCTTTGCTTGGGTTACACTCCTTGGTTTGGAATTGATCGTGGCCACTGTTCGTGCAACCTGTGACTTTGACGTTCCCTTTGCGTCCACCTCCTAGAGTCTGATCTGCAGAAAATACTTCAATCTAGAAAAAGATAATTAGAGATTATATGGTGCTACTTGTAGGACTATACTACTAGTTAAACCTTACAGCAAATCAGGAAAAAAAAATGCCTAAGATCCTGGGCTACAGGAAAGAATGGACGTGTTTCAGAGAAAGAGAGAGGAAGGGGGTGGGGATAGCTCATTTAAGTAACATGGTTTCCACTGTTAGCACCTACACTCTGTCAATAATATATTGTCTAATGCATGTGGCCGGATACAAGAGAAGGCATTTTGACCCCTCTAGCTACATGGGAGGGGTGGAGAAAACAGAAGAAAGAATTCATGTTGTAGAAAGAGCAGTGCAGACACTGGGCAGAGGCAGGTGCAGTCAAGCAGAAGGGACTATGAGTACCTTCAAAACCAGACTACAATAGAGTGTGGATTCTGCGGGACACACAGAAACAAACAATGGCTCCCACAATTATCAGAGAGAGAAATCTGGGGCAAACCCCCATAAATATCAAAGGAACAAAAGGGGCCTCAAACCATTGCATTCTCAGAGCACACGAAACAAAAGGACTTGCAGTTGGGACGGTCGACCGTGCTTGTAAGTGTAAGCATTTCAGTACAAAGAAGAATTGTTCTGGTACAGAGATTCATTTTCTGGTCTTTCACCCTCTAATGCCAGAAACAGCCATGCTGTAGCTCTTGAAGTAGAGGGTGGAGACTGTCTACATCAACTCATAGTTTAAAAATGCATGTACTCTTCGACTTCTCTCAAGATACATCTCATAGGAAAGAGTGATGTACTGTACTGCTGTACACCAATGCCTAGATAGCATACATGTTTAAGAATCCTAATGGTTTGTCACAGCACAGCTCCTTTGGGAAAACAGGCCAATTCTTAATAAGGTCACCTCTTTCAGAATTTAAGAAACTGTAGAGAAGACAGGCAAGGCACTTTGCACAATCTGGCAAAATATTATTGAAGAACAGATTGTTGCTTGTGCTGGTACTTCTCACTAAGTTCCACGGTCACAGCATGACCTGAGTTCAGATTTTCTTTAGAGGAGAGATCACTAGAGGCATTGTCTTGGCAGTGCAGTCATGACATGGCATCCCTGGGGTTCCATTCCAATAATGAAACCCTCAGGTCAGGCACCCTGTAATCCTTCAATCATGAGCAGTGCTTCCCAACCCTCAGAAGTCCTTCTAAGGCCTCCAGAAGGGCAAAAATAGCAACTTATGGTTTTGGGTCAGAAAGTACAGCTCCAGTTGCAGTCCTATGGTTATATCATGTTATATCAGGGGATCAGGTCCAGATGAACCTGTGGGTTTGGAACATGTGGTTATAGAAAACTGCTCTATAGAATCTGCAGATAATCAGTCTGGACCTGTATTTGTTATATTTATCAATATATAGGTCTGAGCTTTTAAATTAGGTAGCAAGTGTTCTGCAAGAAATATCAGGTACCTCTGACTGCCCAATCCTATCCCCCACCACTGGTGCAGATGCAGCCATGCTGGCAGAATGTACACTACATCCAATGGTGATGTAACCACTGCTTTTGAAACACATTCGAAGACTCCCTTCCCCAAATATTTTATAAATTAGCGTAAAAATAAGCAAGCATCCTACTTGGCTTCGAGGAATTTCTTGATAGTTCTCGCCCACAGATTCATTTAGAGCTCTCCCAGGGACAGTTTCAGCATCAGCCACGTGGAACGGAGTTGGCAGTCTTCCAATTAAGGGAAAAAACGTGAACCTCAGGAATCCAGATTCAGAAGGAGCCTACAACATACACATATAAATACATATATTAGAAACAAGTATATTTGTCAAGTCAACGATGCTGCAGTTTAAAATCCTTGTTGAACAGCAAAATAGCTAACAGGCTTCCAGACCCAAATTATTTAAAAAGGATACAATGTGCCACTATATAAAAAAATCATACCTATTCTCTGTAAAAGAAATTTAGTGCGGACCTTTTTCACATCTCTTACCCCAGTCTGTTCTTCACATAGTGTGGACTACTGCTTAGAAGATATTAAATACACACTGTAGACCTATGCTCAAGTCTTAGGGAAATGATTCAGCTCCAGTTCCTTAACTGAATGCCCTAGATGAGATTCCATGAATTAGATATTCGGAGAGTAGGCAGTTTGTGTGGGCACATGAAGAATTTTGGATATAAAGATTCAATGTGTTCCGCCATCCAGTTACAAAAATGCTACAGTGGCTACTCCTTAACAATTCTATTAGGCAAAAAAGTTTCTATTTAAACTGATACTTTAACTTAAATCTCACACCATATATATTTCTTGATATTTTAAGAATGCTTATATTATTTAATATTACAAAGAATACTTATTCTTAATACTGAATATAAATATCTCTGAAGGTTCTTTGATCCCTTTTGTGCATTGTTTTTTATATATTGTATTGTCTGTCTATGTCAATAAAGTTCAGATCTGATAAATATTTCACCTCTTCTACATTATCAGTTGTATTGAGGCATAGGGACCCCACTGTACACAGAGGGCTTGCCTCTATGCGAGGGGTTTCACCTATTCATGAGGTATCAGTTCAATGGATGAGAAATATCCTGTGTGGGCTTGGGCATAAAGGATACTGAATTGGGACATGCCTGTATAAGTTTGCATATCAAATGTCCTCTATCATCACTGAAGCCTGCATCAGAAACCGCATTGTGTTTTCAAGTTTGTTTATTCAGTCACTTGAGGGTTAGAAATTATTTATTTGGTCATTAGCCAAAAGACAATCTGTATGCCACAGCAGAATCCACAAAGTAACTGCTTCGGGGCTAGTATGATGAAGGGATATCAGGAAAGAGCTTTAACAGAAGGGAGAGCATGTTGGGTTATGAGGTGGTGGCAGCTGTAGAAGATGCAATGTACAAACATGTACATTCATTCATTCATTCAGAGCATTCAAAATAAACATTCAAAAAAATGGCCAGGCACCAAACTGGCATGAGTGGAGTATACACACAAGTGAACTCAGCCGTTTTTGTTAAAAGAAACGCAACAGCCGTTTTGAGTAACTCTGTGTTTTGAAAGGCAATTCAGCAACGCTCGTCTTCTAAATAATAGCCTCTTTAAATAAAAGCTTTTGTACCACTGAGTGACAGTATATCTTTCCTGGATAAGTGTACAGTAATACATCAACCCCAGCCCACAGAATTGTAAGGGCTCTCACAAAACTATTCATAAAAACCATGGTGTCTTTCTTGAGAACGTATATTTTTTAAAAATGAATTAAATGACAGACAGCCCCTTGGTTTCTGTATTGTGAAACAATTTTTTACTTTTTTCTTTAGTCCTTTGAAGTAGTTTGAGCAGTTGAAGTGTTCAACTACTACCAGTTCTAGCATGGCAGTTTGCTGAAGAATGAGACAAACTATCCTACCCATACTACCCAAAAGGTCCATTTCTAAGCTACTACTTGCAACATCACCGGTCTTTTAACGCTGATCATTCTGAATTACAAAGGAGGAATTTATTTCATACACATAGTGGGGTGAAAGGGGAGAGGTAATGCAAGTTCTGTATTTCTTTATTATTATGCATGCAAATTTGTACAGTTCAGCCTAATAAAACTTGCACAGCATGAGTCACAAGGTTTGAAGTATGTGTGTAGGCATAGGATACTGGAACTATTTGAATGCTTTTTAGAATGGAACTCAGTCTTTGACAACAACATTTTTGTGAACATTGCTGAAGAGATGGAAAGGTAAACAACAGCTGATACATCATGGCCCCTATAAAGAAAAGTGCTTTGAAACACATTCCCAAGGCCCATGGTACAGAAGATTGTTGGAGTTGATGCAACTCCATCTGCTGTCCAGAGGGGGCAGGATGCTGTCCAGAAGGGGTCAAGCTATGGCCCAGTGACTCTGACCTTTCTACCTGTTCTCTCTGTGATCCTTGTGGGGTGTGGCCCTAACCCTTTATCCTTCCCTTCTCCTCTGAGCACTTCCTCTTGTCCACTGACCTGTTAAGATGTGCACACCAGGGCTCTCATGCCCAGGCCATCTTGAGCACAAGGCATGCAGGGCAAGGCAGCTCCAGGGCCTTGCTATCTCTAAGTGTTAGCTGAACCTCTGATCCTAATCAGATGCTGTAAATATACACTCAATGGAACTGTAAGTAAATAACTTCTTTTTGCAACTTTAACAAGCCATTGCCTCTTTGTCTTTTTATTGAATAGCAGTCAGCTGGGTGAGGGAGGTTCCCTAGGGTGATACCCAAAAGGGGGGGGGGTCTGCTGCTTAAGCTACTCTGCTTCCCCCCAAAGAGGAAACTACTTTTAATTTCCTCCAACAAAGATCACATCCAGAAGGAAGCTATAGTTCAAATTAAAATCCTCAGGATCTCTCACCTACATGGTTTCAAAGAATCTGCAGAAGTCCATAAGAAGAAAAATGCAGTTCTTGTGATAAGTGAGTTTATAATGGTTAAAAATTATTTTGATGCAAAATTACAGGTCCAAAGATGCTGGGAGAGTTCTCAGTCAGGTTGCAGTTTTGATACAACACTGCTTATTAGAAAGCACCACAATATTGGAAGTTATTAGCATGTGGTTATTGAAGAGAAAGCATCTGTCCTAGCTTCTATATAATTATAAATAAAGGAGATTTTCATACGGTAATGCTTTCAAGCCACTCATCTTCCGCATGCAACTCTGAAGTTATTCATTCCCAGGGGAACTGGATCATGGGTCCTTCCTGAATGTCAGAGCTAGAAAATGTATTACGTTCACCTCTCAGATGCTGCAGCATCCCCATGGTGAATTTTTTACCCTTGACAGTAATGCACAGGACATCATACCATGTGGGTCACCACCGTAATATGAAGATTTTTCCATATCCCTATCAGTTGTTCCTGGCAACCTCTGGCCAATATGTAGAGACTCTAATCATGATGACAGTGACCTATGCAGTAAGTCATTCATATTGTTACAGGCGGTGTACACAACTCACTATTAGGATGCCAGTTTGGGAGTATCTTGAGACTATAACAAGTTTTCTGCTCTTCACGTAGCTTCAGTGTAGGATGTTTTGACTTTCAGTAAAAACATGTGTCAGCACTTACCATCAAGCATGCTTTTCAGGGCCTCTTCCCACCTCATAGCTATTGCTTAAATAACAGTATTTACGAGAAGGGGCTAGGAGCAAGGATAAGACATTGGTAAAGACAGCAAATGCCTTTTCTTTTGGGGAGTCATTTTCATATTGCATGGTGTGGGGAATCCATAAGAACAGCCCCACTGGATCAGGCCATAGGCCCATCTAGTCCGGTTTCCTGTATCTCACAATGACCCACCAAATGCCCCAGGGAGCACACAAGACGAGACCGGCATCCTGGTGTCCTTCCTTGCATCTGGTATTCTGATGTAGCCCATTTCAGGAGCTTGCTCATACACATCATGGTTTGTAACCCATGAGGGATTTTTCCTCCAGAAATTTGTGCAATCCCCTCTTAAAGGCATCCAGGCCATATGCCATCACCACATCCTGTGCCAAGGAGTTTCACAGACTAACATACAAGCTGAGTAAAAAAATATTTTCTTTTTTCTGTCCTAACTCTCCCGACACTCAATTTTAGTGGATGTCCCCTGGTTCTGGTATTATGTGAGAGTGTAAAGAGCATCTCCCTATCCACTCTGTCCATTCCCTGCATAATTTTGTATGTCTCAGTCATGTCCCCCCTCAAGCGTCTCTTTTCTAGGCTGAAGAGGCCCAAACGCCATAGGCTTTCCTCATAAGGAAGGTGCCCCAGCTCACTAATCATCTTAGTCACTCTCTTTTGCACCTTTTCCATTTCCACTATGTCCTTTTTGAGATGTAGCAACCAGAACTGTGGACGCAATGCTCCAGGTGTGGCCGTACCATCGATTTGTACAACGGCATTATAATATTAGTTGTTTTGTTCTCAATACCTTTTCTAATGATCCCAAGCATAGAATTGGCCTTCTTCACTGCCGCCGCACATTGGGTCGACACTTTCATCGACCTGTCCACCACCACCCCAAGATCTCTCTCCTGACCTGTCACAGACAGATCAGAACCCATTGGTTCCTGGACCTTGTAGTCTAGAACGTTCAAAAAGCTGCCTTATATTGAATCAGACGATTTGTTCTTTTAGCTCCATATCATCCATGCTGATGGTAAGGGGGCCTTTTGTAACCCAAACCCTTTCTTAACCCAAACCTAATATGCAAGGGAACGGGAACAGTGCAACCCAGAGCACAGCATCAGAAGCCTGATGCCATCTTGGGTTTCCCACTTTTGTGCTGCAAAACACACATACACACCCTTACCATGTTCCCTGCACACTTTCATGTTTCATAGCAGCGCACACGGAGCACAGTAAGGATGAGAACGACCTGCTCCTCACTTGAGTGAATGGGAAGCAGATCAGTGCAGCTTGGAATGGCAGCAGGTTGGAGGGAGGCGGCAGTGGCCTACTTGGGGTAAAAGGCACACCAAATCTGTCACCCACTCAGGCCCATCACAATCTGCCAGCAATGCAGTACGCCTCGGCTGTATGAATGGGCTGGCACTGCCAGGGAATGAATCTGGCACCTTCAGCATGCAAAACATGTGGTCTACCATCAACCAATGACCCTCCACTTGCACAGGCTACAGAAGCTTTATCCCTGGAGTGCTGCCATACCATGCAGCTATGATCAGTGTATATGTGGCTGCGGTGGATCACATGGGTTTTTCTTATCCAATCACCAAACTCCCTCTTGGAGGCTGGTCAGTCAGCTCTCTCTCTCTCTCCCTCTCACACACACACACACACACACACACACACACACTCAGAGCATCTGAATGGCAGCCCGATCCTGAGATGCCCGGAACTGCAGGACCCAGCAGCTCCACAGAGGGCTCCCACCAGATCCAGCACCTCCCGCACTATTGCGGGAGGCTCCTCAGGAGAAGGGGACATTTGTCCCCTTCCCCCAAATAAGGGAAGCAGCTCCGCAATGGGGCTACTCACTTTAGTGGCAACTGTTTGGTCGCTGCTAAAGTGAAGGCACTCGTGTAGGGCGAGCAACCCTGCCGAGTGCCCTGGATCCTGCAGAGCTCGGCTCCGTGGATCTGCCTCTCCCCCGCCCCCCAACATGCCTCCCCAACAGCCCCGGCCACGCCTCCCCCCTCCCCGGACCACCTCCCCCATGCTCCTGGACATGCCCCATCTCCCGTTCCGCAGCCCGGCGGTCACAGAGACCGCCAAGCCACGGAACCTGGGTGCCTGCTGCACGCTGGCTCAGCACCGGCTCCAGTGGGAGCCCGGCACGTTTGAGACTGTGGTTCACGCTGCAGAGGCGCGGCATGGACCACAGGATTGGGCTCTGGGACAACTCCCCCCACATTGCTGGTTGACCATATAAAGGGGCTTTTATATTGAATAACCTTGTGAACAACACGGTAGCTACTTAGAGAAAGAAAAGGCGATCGCTTAATTCTCCAAAGCCATATAAAGTTTCCAAACTTTTGATCAAGCATTTGACACATCTAACATGAAACACCAGGAATCTGCCTTTGTCTTTTATGGCTGACAAAAGACCCAAGTAATGAGTCCTTTGGGATATACTAGCGCAGCACAAATCACTGATGACTGCAGCAATGGGAAATAAAACACATATTCAGCTGAAAATGCCAGACAGTTAAGAACTTTAGTTTGGTGTTTATCCCAAAGCCGCATGTGTGCTGGGAAGAGTCGCAGCTTCAAACAAAAGTTTAGTCTTAATGCTTTGCTACTTTTTTCATGTAACTGTGTGGGTTGTATCCATTTTGATGGTTTTATTGCAACCTGCTTTGAAAAGTGTTCTTCTGGTGGGTTGTTAACAAAACAAAACAGAGGACTAGAGGGGATACATCGATAGCTGGATGAAGTTAACTTGGTCAAAATAAAAATTATGCCAAAATAATGTCTCAAGAAACGGTATTGTTCCAAAAGATGGACAAAGTTATTTCTAAATATAATTTGTTTACATATTAATTAGAGGCATGAATCTTCACCTTTTTATCATTTGGAACATTTCCAACTTCTCTATCATCTATAGATTTTTTGCTTGAGCTTCATATGTGTGCTGGTGTGTATCCAGATTTCTCATGTTCAAAGAATTTTTCATTTATTCAAATGAAACACACACACTAGCATGTGAAACTTAGTCAGAACCAAACTGTTGGTCCATCTAATTCATTCCCATCTGGAGTTATCCAGGATTGAACCTGGGACATTGTATGTGTTAGAGAAAAACTCTCATGTACAAGTGCATGAAGCTATCCCACCAAGTATTAGAAGGGAATACTCTTGCCAGGAGGCATTTGTAGCCAGGAGGGTCCACACATATACTACAGCCCTTTTCGAACAAGAAAACTTCATAGTGAGGAAATTCTACTTTTCTACCCCATTTAATAATTTAAAAAAAATTTTTTTAACAAAGAGATGGCAAAAGAGTTGTGAAAGTAACTCAATACATCTCTGAAAGGCTGGATTCCTTGATTTAAAATAGTCAGCCCTTTAATTAAAATTGTCATTCTATTGCTAGCTACCTAAAGCTTGCTTACGATTTGTACCCTAGTCTGGTCATTTCTAAAATCGTACTTGTCTATATCAGTTCTTAAAGAGGCCTAATAAATCTGCAATTCTAGGAGAAGAAATTTAGAGTGCAGTAGTAAACGTTATAAGTGGAAGGGGGCAACTTAAGATGCTAGTTTTTAAACCTGAAAATGGAGTCGGTTGTGGCTTTCTAACCCTTGTGCATGCATGCTTTGGGTCACTCCATGTTCAGGACTAAAACCAGCATCACATTTTTGTCCCCACCAACATTCCAGAAGGCATTCCTTCCACAGGGTGGCAGACAAAGCTTTAACTGCATGAGAAGTCATTTGACACCTGATTCATTTGCTTGGAGTTCCACTTCACACCCTCGCAGCAAGCTGCTTGGAAGGGTTGATTTCTGTAGGAGTTTTGCAAGCAGAGCTCTGAGCTCTAGAGAGGTTATTGACAAGGAAGTACTTGATGGAGAAGGAGAAAGGAACATCCTGCCCCAGGCTTGTCAGAAGCAAAAACAGCAAAGCAACTATCGAAAATCATACTGCTTCTACCTACACTATCAACTTGCAGTGGTTATCCTCCACAGTACATTGGGAATTGCAATTTAGTGAAGATGCCAAGAATTTTGTCAGAAAACTCTGGCTGTCTTGCAGCAGTGGTTTACAAACTCTCTGTGAGAGCTTGCACCGCTGTAAGTTCTTGTGGGGGCGGGAGGGAGGCAGCGATGCAGTCCCCAGGATTGCATCGCTAACGGGGCTGCAAGGACTGGAATGCGCTCACCAGTCCCTGCAGCAGCATCCCTGGGCTGCAGGGAGCCCTACATGAGCATCTGCAGGGCTCCCTGATGTTCCAAAAGTGAAAGTGAAAGTGGAGCGATTCCGCAAAAGCGGAAGTGGAGCGCAATTGCTCCGCTTTCACTTCGGATGAACTGGGGAGCCCTGCAGATGCTCGTGGAGGGCTCCCTGCACCCCAAGGAGACTGCTGCAGGGACTGGTGAGTGCATCCCAGTCCCTGCAGCCCTGTTAGTGACACAATCCTGGGGATCGTGTCGCTGTCTCCTCCCTGCCTCTTTGCTGCCACCGCCCCTTAAGGGGGCAGAGGGCAGGGCCTTCATGTTGGGGTGTCGTGATGCCCCAGTTTGAAAACCACAGCCTTGCAGTTCCCAGGGGACCCTGGAAATGAGTAATGAGTTAAACTCTTTACTCTTTTACTCGTTTACTCTTACAGTCTAATATGGATATGTCCAATGCTACAATGCAGAAATAACATTACTGTGCCACCCAGTGAGGGCAGGAATTGTTCAATTTTGTATTTCTGGGGTTTTAGATATCTAAACTAAGCAGAGTTGTTTTAATTGAATTATATTTGAGCATGACACAAGTGTTGTCACTGATTCAGATACCTTTTCTTCTGTGAATGCCAACTTCCTCAGAGCTGTAGCTGAGGCTGTTCAGTCAACTAGAGTGAGTCTTGCAATAGTTGTTGTGGCTGGTGTCAAGTATCTTAGACACTATTCTTAGAGTTCCACACCCTGTGATGGAAGGTGAACATACTATACTGTTGATGAGTCATACTGATGCCGGAGTGGGTAATAGCAAGAAATATAGTTTCTACCTTTCCAATTTTAACAAGAGTCCTGACCCATTCCTTGAAGGGAAGCATAAAATTTATTTATTTATTGAATTTGTAATCTGCCTTTCTCCCCGGAGGGCACCCCAAAATGGACAAAACAACTCAGTGATGCACATTGACTTTTTTCTCTTTAGTTCAAGTCTAATAAGGTAACAAAGTTGATGTAATCTGGCAAATTCTCCTAGTTGCAAGCCACTACTGCTCATACACCTGACTTGGGAACCAAACCAAGAGTACCACTGAATGTCACAAAATATAAGGCACCAACCAGCCAAACTTTTCAGTCCCACTGATTTCAGAGAGGATTTAAGCATGGTTCTTAAGTCTCCCCTTTAAAATGTGGATAGGATTGTAGCCAAAATTAAGCACTTCAATGAAACATTGAAGGTGAGTAGGCCCAGTTGACTATAATGGGACTTACTTCTGAGTAGACATGCTCAAGACTAGACATGCTAGGATTGGGCTCTTCGATTGGGTCATTTCTATACTGTACAGTGATGGCATCAGCCAGATGTTGCCTATGCTCCTTGTTACACAGAGTGATGGTTCTCTTGACTCTGGTCATCCTTCTGTCATTTGTCCAAAACCAACCACCCTCAGTTACTTGTATACAGCCATAGACAGCCCTTTCCCCTGCATGTTTACTCAAAAGTTAGAGATATTGTGTTTAGTGAGCCCAGGGCATGATCTGAGGGTGCATGGTTGAAACCAAGCAGATCTAGGCCTGGCTAGTGCTTGGATGTGTGACAACCTGGATACCCCATGCACATAACCCTGAACTTTGTGATGATAAAGATGGGTTGGAAATGTAAAAAAAAAAGGTACAAACAAGTAAATAAGACTTACTTTTGGGAAAGTAGATATAGGACTGCAGCCATGATCATTACCTATCAAGGAACAAATGCATTCCGATGAACCAAAAGTTGTTCTGGGTCAAATTTTTAGTGTGCTGTGGAAATTCTTTCCCTTCCAGATTTATCAAAAAGCAGTTTGGATTATCATAAGCAGAATATCTGAAGAGAGAAATAAGCACTGACTTTGATTCTTTAGTTACACTGTGCTAGTGCACTAATATAAATTACAATGAATTGTAAAGAGACATTTGATTCTTTAAATAATTTTTGCGTGTGTTGAACTGTATGACCGTTTTAAAGAAAAAATTTTCCAACAACTCTGTAAGGTGGAGTATTTTGATAATCCAGAGTGCAATGTTAATGTACTATAATTGAAGATAAAGTTCGGCATTGCTTGAAGACATCCTTAATGGAGGCATCGTGTTTCAAGAAATGACAGACTGCTCACTAGAAGGTCTTGTGAGAAGAACAGGACAGCCTGTCAGCTTACTCTGTTCAGAGGTTTCTTGTGTTACAAGGAAGGTAACTTGACCACCACACAGAGATTCTCTGAATGTCTTAACTCCTCCCATGCTGTAGAATGGAAGAAAAGCATATTCTAATGCACACATTCAGAGACTTGTTATAGAACTGAATTAGATTTTACTTTCTTCCTTTACTTCCCTTCCTGTAAACCACATTTACAGCCTGATCCTACATCAGGGCAGCACTGGTGGCCTGTGCACTTCCCTGGCGATGGTGGTTGCAAATGTGCCATACAGCACGTTGCAGTGGCTGGGTGGGGAGAGCTGCCAAAAGGGAGTCAGCAGTGGGCTTCCTGGCTGGCAGAGGACTGCATCACAGTAAGTCGCTCAGGATAGGGGAAGGGCAGGGAGGGGCGAACCTGGCCAGGGGAAGGGGGCCAGAGAGTAGTTTAGACCCAGGAGGGGGGTGAAGATGGCGGCACAGGTTGCTGCCAAATCCTATCTCCCCTCCTGAGACTCGAAGCCATGGTTCTCCTCAGTTCTAAATAGCTGGAGCAGCTCTGAGTAGACTCATCAAGCCTGCCAGGGCTTTACACAGGGTTAGGGATCTGATGTTCCCTCCAGCTGCTTCTCTGGTCCTGAAGGATACAGCAGCAACATAAGAACATAAGAACATAAGAACAGCCCCACTGGATCAGGCCATAGGCCCATCTAGTCCAGCTTCCTGTATCTCACAGCGGCCCACCAAATGCCCCAGGGAGCACACCAGATAACAAGAGACCTCGTCCTGGTGCTCTCCCCTACATCTGGCACCAACCATTTTGGTGCCGCTCTATGTCTGGCAGAACCAGAGCATAGGACTGGTCCTTTAATAGTGTTTTGAAAGATTCGCCCAAATATATGTATTGTCGAATATCAGAATATATATTTACAAATAGAATTGGTAGCAAATATAGAGAAATCTAGCCAAAATTATGCACTTTTAATTCCCATTGATTCCAATAGTTCCGCATGAATTTATATCCTCTCTTTTGAAATCAATAGATTGTTAAAGTATTTACCTTTAGCTGAATTGGACCTATAGGTTGCATCTGGATGTCATCTGGATGAAAGCTTTCTTACATGTGTGTATATGTATACATTAGCATATCATTTCTCCCACACTTCGGCAAGTCTGTTGGTAGCCATTATATTCTTTGCCTTCTGCAGAATACTGAGAAAATATTCTTCAATAAAGATGTTTTTTTCTGAAGGAACTAAATTATAGGCTGATGGCATTTAGATGTTTGTAGATTCTGCCTCCTCTGCCTGTTATTGTTCTGTTTTCCTGATTTTAAAGTAGTATTTATCTTTTATTGTTATCCTTTTAATAAAGTAAAATTATATTTTACTATTTGGTTTTGTACTGAATTGCTGTGGTTGTAAACTACCCTGGGAATGCTTTTATCAAACTGTAGGAAATACAGAAAAATATTTCAAGCAGCTGCTAGGCTGAAGCTGAAGATCATTTAGTTAAGAGCATGGCAATTATCAGTAACAGTGCCATTGCTTTCCACAAAGCTGACCCCATAAGAACATAAGAACAGCCCCACTGGATCAGGCCACAGGCCCATCTAGTCCAGCTTCCTGGATCTCACAGCGGCCCACCAAATGCCCCAGGGAGCACACCAGATCACAAGAGACCTCATCCTGGTGCCCTCCCTTGCATCTGGCATTCTGACATAGCCCATTTCTAAAATCAGGAAGTTGCACATACACATCATGGCTTGTAACCCGAAATGGATTTTTCCTCCAGAAACTTGTCCAATCCCCTTTTAAAGGCACCCAGGCCAGATGCCGTCACCACATCCTGCAGCAAGGAGTTCCACAGACCAACCACATGCTGAGTAAAGAAATATTTTCATTTGTCTGTCCTAACCCGCCCAACACTCAGTTTCAGTGGATGTCCCCTGGTTCTGGTGTTATGTGACAGTGTAAAGAGCATCTCTCTATCCACTCTGTCCATCCCCTGCATAATTTTGTAGGTCTCAATCATGTCCCCCCTCAGGTGTCTCTTTTCTAGGCAGAAGAGGTCCAAATGCTGTAGCCTTTCCTCATAAGGAAGGTGCCCCAGCCCAGTAATCATCTTCCATCTGTTGGTTCTGTGTGCAAGGGGTTTTGCACTGGTCTTGCTGTGATGTCTATATAGAGATCTTCCCTCCCCCACACCTTTCCCCTGTTTTTGCACTGGTCTGTATAGAGATCTGCTCCCCCCCCCCACACACACACACACTTGTATTGGAATCACGGAAGAACTGGCGAGGAGGTAGATGTGGTGTCAGCAGTGGCCCCTTTAAGGGTAAGGCCTGGGCATCCAGCAGAGTGTGCTGCACAGCTGCAGCCACTGGAAGGCAATAGGGCCCTCAGGGATATAAGGAGTACCTGAGGCAGAAAGGGTTTGTGGGTTTTGAAGGAGTGCAGGTTGGAGGTAGGAGAGGAGACTGACTGGGTTTATTGAATTTGGAATCTGACTGTGGATTGTGACTGTGGATACCCTGATGGATTTGACTGACCTTGGACTGTAATTTGGCTTATTGGTTCTGGACTCTGATTTGGCAACTCTGATTGATGGGACTGATTTACTTGGCATCTGTGGACTAGAACTGGACTCACTTTTGCTTGCTGCACTGGTGAGTTGCACAAGGGGGACTGATCAGCCTTAAGCGGGCACAAGGCCCAGTGGATTGGGATTTGGCAGAACATCATTGTAGCAGAAAGATAATGTGATCCCCTATTTGTGTGCACCTGCTTTTGTGAGCTTCATAAATTCTGACTCTAGCGACGATGAGTTCTTGGGGTTTCCAGAAAACTAGAGTACTCAAACCTTTAAGTCTCTCCATTTGTTAATGACAGTGATAATGGTTCTTAATGCCACTGTTGACTGCTGTTCACTTTACATGGTTCAAATGTTATTCTGTTATAGTTCATTAAATATTTTATTACACTATTTGGTTCAGAATATTTTTTCCCTGTTTACCTCCTCTAAAAACTAGGTGCGTCTTATGGTCAGGTGCATCTTATGGAGCGAAAAATACGGTGCTGGTTTTTCACAGGTTTTTTGCAAATGCAGCTGAGATGGCTCAACTAAATTTATAATCCATCAATGAGAATTTACTGCCGACAGTACCCTAATTTGAATTAAAAGCATTCATTCCACTCTGTCATTTGTGCATTCTGGGAATGTTCCATCTAACCTGAAAGCAATGCGCATTGCCTCCTCCTCCTCCTGCAAAGGGGAAGGTACTACATGAGGTCAGAGGTCCTCATTCTGCCATCCACTCAAAATGAGAGATCTTTGCTGTAAGCTGTTAATGAATCAAGTCACAATACATCACCTCATCAAGATTAGGTCATGCCTGATCTCGGAAGCTAAGCAGCGTCAGGTCTGTTTAGTACTTGGATGGGAGACCGCTTGGGAGTACCGGCTTCTGTAGGCTTATACCATAGTCTTTTGAGACTGAAGGTTGCCAACCATTTAGCTGCCAGCAGATAGTAAGGGAACGATTAAATCAAGCAATCCAAAAAATGTACACAGCATTCTAAAAACACTACCAGTAAGACTCCACCTATAAAGAAGATCCATGAGCTATTGTCCCCATATCAACAATGAGAGGCTGAGTTCTAAGATCTCAACAGCTTGGTTGAATGATTTAATACTGAAGTAGTGTATAGCACGACTTTGCTGCTTCAGAAAGAAACATTAAAAAAAATAACTGAAAGGAAATCAGTAATTCAGAAGACTCTTTCCTTCCCCTCTCCCTGAATACCACTGACAGGGGCAATTCACAGCAAAGCTGTCCAAGTGGCCCATTACTCAGTAATTGTTGGGAACAAACCAGAAGCAATACAATGGGAGGAAATATTTAAATTAAAAGTACTGAAGCCCTGAAAAGCCTTAGTAAGCCTTAGTAAGCCTCATTGGGACATGCTGGAGCTACAAGTGCATTTCAAAACATCAGCTCTGAAAATATACCACAAGAAAAATGCAGGAATCACTTGAAGTAATGTCTCACAGATGCTCTGTAAAAAGTGAGGGAATTATCTCATGGTAACGGCAGAGAAAACGGGGCCATTGTGGAAAAATGATGAATATACACAATCCACCTTGCACCACCCAGCCTTTCAAAATGGAGCCAGATTTCCGTTGTCCGAGACAGCCTTGAGGGGAATAATTTTTTCACCTCCAGATAGACATTTGCATTTCACCACAAAAATGTCTGCCTAGGTTCCAGCATGCTCACTCCAAATTCAACGTTCAACACCAAACGTCAAACAGCAGGTCTTGAACGGTTCGTTGATTTTTGTTTGAGCTCTGCTACACAGGCAGAAACAGACCTTTGCCGGAAAGAAGAAAGATTATTGAATGTCCAGACCTAATTCCCAGGGAGTCTTTGTGTGCTTTCCATGTCCAGAGAGATCAAGTGGTTGGTGGTCAGTGAAAGTCTTTGCCCCAGGGTCCTGCTCAACCTGATGCCAACCCCAACACAAGGTATTAAATTCTGTAATAAATAAATAAATAAATAAATGTCTCGTATTTCTAGACAACACAGTTTAGATACATTAGGTTGTCTAAACTGATAAAGCACTTTGAATCCCACGTTGCGAATGAACTGCACTCAGATGCTAGACCTGTAGATAGGCACACGCCTGGTCATTTGTGGCAAGTAAGAGCTGACTCTAAGCAACTAAGTAGTTTAGAAAGAAATATGGGGCACTTGTTCACCCGCTCCACTCTCAAACCATACATTTACCTGAAAAGACCAACACTGGTCTGCACAGCCAGGTGGGCAGGTGTTAGGACTGGGCATGGACATCAGCCAGATGTCAGAGGCTGGAACTCAGAAACAAACTAGGAGTCAGGAGCCAAACCAGGAGACAAGATGGGGAGACTAGTCAGGAGCCAGGAGTCAGAGATGGGTGAGGGTGACTTCAGAATTGACCAAGCAGGTGACTGGCCAGAGGCCAATGTCCAGAAGGCCCATCTAGCCAGGCCAACCTTTGGACCTTCAGTGGCAGTAGTAACACAAAATGCATGCTTGTGCAATTATTCACACATCTGATATTATTCAATCAATCTCAAGGAATTGACACAACTGTACCTGACTTTCCTCACTAGGCTGTTTGTTTTATGTTTATGCATCCATATGTTTAGTTTAAACAGCAGTTAAGCAGCCTGTATTGAGATTGTGCCCAAAGCAAAAGCTAAATCTCCTGCCTTCCACCACACTCACTGCAGCTCCTATTTGAATCTGGGACCCCCACCATTGCCATTCAGTGAAAGAGGAAAACCACCACCACCCCTCAAAGACTAAACGTGTCCAAAGACTAAACATGTGACAATGTATTGGAAGTGAAACATGGTTTGGTTGCTTTCTACCCCAGGCCAGGGATTTGCTGCACCAACAAGGACGTGGTCCAAATGAGATATAGACGTCAACTGTTGCATCAGGTCAATATCACAAAACATGTTGCTAACCTCGTGTTGTGGTGCCTCCCAGAAGTTACGCCATCATGTGTAAGGTGCCAGACAGTAACCTCATCCCCAAGAGGAGTCTATTTCCATGTCTCCCTGTGGGTATTACACTGGCAAGAGAGCCTGACATATTGAGGCATGTGAAATACGGCACACACAGAGAAGATGGAAAATATTTTTACTGCATGTACTGTATGTAACCAATGTCAGACGGGAGATGCGGCACTTTGAGGCCACCCCGTTTTTTTCTTCTCAACCTCTTTATCAGTCATCACCTTCCTCTTGCTCTTGGCCACAGAAATGTGATTGCAAAATATTCAGGTATGGCAATGCTGAAGCACTGATACAGCAGCTGCAGCAATAACAGAGAGGACTTTTCATAGCAAAGGACGGCTTAGAAAGCCAGGAGCCATTTTTGCAATTGGAGCATTATGGAGCTACCACCAATCTGGGCTCGTGCGCGTGTGTGCTCTCTCTCACTCTCTATATGTAGCCACACCATTTCCAAATGAAATGAGTGTGTAGCCACATCATTTCCACCTGGGGAAAGAGCTCTATTGGCTATATATGTGTTGGCCCTTTTAGGCTGCAATCTTATATACACTTACGACTTACCACAGTGGAACTTTCCTCTGAGTAGTCATGAGATTTCATGTTAGCAATCTCAAACAGAGCAGCAATGAGGCCTGGCCTAGCTGGTTACTCGAAGGCAATTTCCTCCCAACCCCAGTGCCTGATTACAAAGCAGGGATAAAACATTATCACATGGTGTCATCCCATGTCAAACACAGCAATATTTACAGCCGTTTTGGCAAACATAAATCCTAGGAATGTGTGAAATTATCATTTCTTCTGTAAGGAAGATTACGTAGCTTCACCCACTATATTGGATGTCACTCTGTGGGGTTAGGAGGATATAAATCTACAGAGACTTTGGATTTTTCAGTAGTTGTGCCTGGCAAAGTTGAGCAGTCCTCTTCCACACTTAGTAAATCTGTTTACAGTGTTTTGTTTTAGTCAGATGCCATATTGGCAGGAGAAGAACAAAAAAAATCTGTAAGAAGAAGAGTGGAAGGAATTTTTTTCATCTCTCCAGATTCTCAAACATTAGAAAAAGATATACTCTCAAACAGAAGCAAGATTAAAACCAGAATTATTAAAATATAAAAGGATAAAAGGAGGATTTACTGATTAGGCAAGCCACCCTTGGTGGTAGGGAAGAAGAACAGGTTTCAAGGATCTGAACAGCACAATCACAGACACAGTAGAATAACACGCATAGCACAGAATATCAGCAAGTTATTAACTCTGCAGTTACAAATGATAGCAAGTCTGGAGCAGGATTTTAACACCTTACTATGGTGATTATTTTTGACCCTCAGTTTCATGAGTATATCTGCTACTGTGGTTAAATGTAAAAAGCAAATACATACTAAGAACATAAGAACATAAGAACAGCCCCACTGGATCAGGCCATAGGCCCATCTAGTCCAGCTTCCTGGACTTGATGGCTTGGCGCCATCACCACATCCTGTGGCAAGGAGTTCCACAGACCAACCACACGCTGAGTAAAGAAATATTTTCTTTTGTCTGTCCTAACCTGCCCAACACTCAATTTTAGTGGATGTCCCCTGGTTCTGGTATTATGTGAGAGTGTAAAGAGCATCTCCTTATCCACTCTGTCCATCCTCTGCATAATTTTGTATGTCTCAATCATGTCCCCCCTCAGGCGTCTCTTGTGTACTCAGTACCTCAGTACTCTGCTACTGTGGTTAAATTATTTGACATCACTAGAACACTAGTGGGAGAGTTTGGGAGAGCTGCCCACTACTTTGTCATACAGGTCATAAGACATCTTAAATGGACCACTGGCTATGAGAAGAGTCTCAAGAATGATGGAAATTCCCACTGATTCACAGAACTAGCCCAAGAATGCAAAGGAGAAGCAAAAAAAAAAAAGTTTTTTAAAGTTGTAATCATTTATATAAAGGACATGCAACATAATCACAGAACCACAAAGGCCTTTGATTGAAAGGGACCTTTAAGGCCATCTAGCCCAACCCTCTTCTTAAAAATGAAAATCTTCTTGACAACATCTCCAAAAGGTGTCTGTT
This sequence comes from Tiliqua scincoides, assembly GCF_035046505.1. Lineage (NCBI taxonomy): Eukaryota > Metazoa > Chordata > Lepidosauria > Squamata > Scincidae > Tiliqua > Tiliqua scincoides. The sequence goes on along the minus strand of NC_089821.1, from coordinate 170,641,285 downwards.
AAGTCTCTGCTTGAAGATAACCAGTGAGAAAAATTCAACATCCCTTAGTAATTAGTTCCTCTGTTGAACAGCTTTTGCTAATAAGAATTTTGTCCTGATAGCCAATGTCTCAATTCAGTTTTATCCCAAGCACTTCATTCCAGTAAAGGCATGCAGGGTCTTTGGATTAGGCCCTATGGTTTGAAACTTATTTGTACTAGAAACTAGCCACCTTGGGTGCCCTTCGGGCAGAAAGGCGGAATACTAATCTAATAAATAAATAAATAAATAGAAATGTTTCGCCAGTAGTTTTTGCCAGAAGCCAATAGAATGGGTTCAACAGAGGACAACATACAATGAGGAGTCTTGAAGTGCTATAAGGAACTGTTGAAAGAGTTTGGCATGTTTAGACTGGAAAAGAGAAGACTAAAAGGAGATACAATAGCTGTCTTCAAGTATCTGAAGAGCTGTTACATAGGAGGAGAGAAGACTCACTCTCTGTTACTCCTGTGGACAGGACTAGAACCAATGGGTTGGAACTACAGGAAAATAGCTTTAGGCTAGATATGAGGAAGAATTTCCTAAGAGCTGTCCAGTTCTGGAACTGTTTAACTTGTGGAGTAGTGGGCTCTCCTTCACCGAAAATTTTCAACCAGAGAATAGACTACCTGTCAGGAACGCTGTAGGAGTTGGTCAGTGGTTTGGGCTAGATGATCTTCAAGGAACCTTCCAACTCTAACATCCTCTGAATTCAAATTCACATTACTGCTTCAATGGTTTGTCTAAATTTCAGTGTGTTCACTAGATGCGCCTTTGGACTTTTGTGTTTTTCAGTTTTGAAACTAGCAGCTGTGGGGTGAAGTAGATTGGTGATCCAGTTCCAATATCTGCACCACGCACACACAGGCTTTCCTGTGCATATTCCTATGGGGAGTTGTACATGGACATATGCCATGGGGAGTTGTACATATGGGGAGTTGTACATATGCCCACTTTAAGCTAATTAGTCCTCTTCACTCAAAATAGCCCTAGTTCTGCAGAAAGCACTGCTGGACCCCACCACTAGAGTAGCTTACCTGTTCAACCTGCAGGGTTCCTCCTTCATCCACTCTCCAGCCAGCAGCTTCTCCAGCTGCTGCAGCAACACCTTGCAGCAATACCCACCCAGCAGCTCTTGGACGTGGAAGTCACACTGTAGTCTCCAGCATCTCCAGCAGTCTCCCTTCGTTCAATCTCCCATTTAGTCAGTCCATCCTCTTTCCTTCTGCCGTCTTAGTCTCTTCAACTTCCTTCCTTCTACACCACCCATTCTCACTGTGCCAGGTGCTGCTTTTATCCTCAAAGACCTTGGTGCCTCTACTGGCTGCAGCTTTGTAACACAGCCACTGCTAAAAGTCAAGTTTTTAACCCCATGCTTCCAGATCTGTCAGAGCAAGGGACCACCGTTGACACCACATAACACCCTATCTCCTTGAGGGATCTTGCATGTTTCCATTACATCACCTTACTCTGGAGTAAACCCCAGAAGCTACTAGGGTCAACTTGGCCTTATGCCAGGAATATCTCTGGCTCAAGTCTGAGTTGATCTGTGCAGGCAGTTTGGGCCCAGGAAGGGGGTTTGGATTTGGTGTGTGCTGCTGCTGAACCCACCCAATCTGGCCCAATCTGCCCACCCCATCTCCTCCCCATTCTAGCCTCCCCCATCCCATTCAACTCCCTCCCTTACTTCATCCCCCACCCTGAGTCACACTTACCTGCTCCAATAGGCCTTCGTTGCTTTGCCAGCATGTGTGGGAGGGCTCCAGCTTTCCTTCTAATGCACTGACTTCCTGCACTGCCGCAAAGTGCTTTTAGTGCTTTTATGGCAGCCACCACCAATGGAACACATGTTCCACCTATGCTTCCTTTCAAAAGAATTAGAAAGTGTCTTAACTTTTTTCTCCATATTCTTCACTGTCTCCAGGTGATTGTTGCGTTTCTTTTAGATTACTTTGTGCTGGTTGCCTTTCATGTTTCATATCCAAATTGAGATGTTACTGTATCCATTCTGTAGCCCCCTTTTGTCTTTCATCTTTGACTTTTCTATACAGTACTTTCTTTAGTCTTTGTACTTCTTTGTGCTTTGTAAAATTTTATATCTTTTTTTACCATTTCACATCTTCATGCTGTGCCTCTTTATTGCACCTTAATTAAAGAATCCCTTACCAGCTGAATATATTATCTTCCTTTTTCTTTTTTAACTTTCTGCACTAATTTATTTCTGCTAGTTTTTGCTGTCTCCTCCTCTGCTTCATATATTTAATAACTATTTTGTCATTTGTCTCTAGTTGCCTGTATGAGGCTCAAACTACATCTTATGGGGAGACAGGTGAACACTGCCAACCTGCATTTCTGATTCTGCTCCCAAGATCCCACCCAGTATAGAAGAACAAATATTGGGGAAGGGGCCTGAAAGGGACAAAATTGCATTGGGTGGGCTTTGTCCCACATATCTGATTGTTAAGAAAACATTAATGGTGCTTTTCATGTTAATGTTTCCATCCTAAGCAATTAATGGAAGTAAGCCCATCTTTATATATGTGTAACCCTATGGAGAGTAACCCACTTTTAGAAGTGTGGGGCAACCCTTTCTGACCTTGTGGAGTTGACACTTTCTTCCATGCAGAGTAAATTTATAACTATTGGAATACATGTCAAATTTAGCAGATTAAATTGCTCCTGAATCAAGAATCAAGAGAATTGGACTGTTTCTCCAAAACTGAAAGAGAACCTGAAATGTGAATCTCTGCTAAATTTGATGAGAAACGTTCACAATTTCACAGGGCTGGCCTACCCAAGAGGCTGCAAAGTGTCTGCTTGAAGTGGCACAGTGGGAATGAGGGGTGGAGCACTGATGCGGCATACTTCGCACTTTGCACCTGAACACTGCCTCTCCCGGCCCACTGCCCAGCCATTCCACCTACCTGCCCACCCCATTCTCATCATGCTTGCTACCCTTGGAGAGCAAGCAAGAAGAAGATGGAGAAGAGCAGCTTACTCCTCTAGCACTACTACTGAATATTGCATCTGCAAAGCTAGAGGACAGATTCAGCTCCTAAGATCCTCCCTCTGTGGCCATTTTAAAAGAAGTGGCAGGCGGAAGCAGCAAAAACACTGATGGGGGCATGTGCACTAATGTGTGTGGGGAAAAGGAAGGTGTAATCAATGTATTTAATCAATGATTAAATTATTACTACTCCTACTCCTACTCCTACTACATTGAATCAATGTATTTATGCACTGTGTGTTGCCAGGCAGTAACCCATTCAGGTGCCGACTGGACCAAGAGTGGTTTAGCTTCAGCAAAGCGATTGTATCATGTGCTCTCAGACCATATCTTGAGACGTAACCTTTCCCAGTCAAGAACCAAACCAAGAAAGAAAATAATTTAACCTTGAGTTCAATTACTGCAGTTCACCCAAAGACCAAATATGAATAACCAATAAGCATAGAAAAAAACCCTGATTCCACAGAGTGATTCTAGGTCTTTCCTGTGGGTGGCAATGGCCTTGTTCCGGGGTCACTCCAGGTTAATGAGTTTCCTAGTTAATGAGTTTCCATGTCAGAAGCGAGGTAGAACGTAGTGATACACAGAGAAGGTAATCTCTGCTAGGTCAAGGGCTGTGACCAATGGCTTGACTTCAAATAAAAATGAAACAGTTGTCAGTAGGTTCCTTCAGTGAACTGTTTCATTCAAATTATACAACTTTGCACTCTTGTCTATAAATAGAGGTGTTTGAAAATGGTGTTATTTACCTTACTCAGAAGTAAACCCATTGTGTTCAAGAAGACTTGGGTTGCAATCTGATCTTACTCACCGAAACCAAACATCATGCACTTCAGCAGAATGAAGGAGTAGAAAACCAGTAAATGCTGGCAAATTTTTCACCGTCAAGTAGGAGGGAAAAATAGACTGGTGCCCCAACAGCACTGCCTTCTGACTCAAGAGTGCAATATCATTTTTACTTTGTTACTTACTGAAAGTGACTGCCAGCTTGGTTTCTTTTTTTAAAAGCAACTTATCAATTTTCAGAGTCAAGAATAACACGGCGCCTTCATGCCACCAGGGAAGCAACTTCTGGCACACACAAAAGTTGCCTTGTATCACTCAGGAGTTGTATTCAGTAAATATTGTAAACAACACTGAAATAGTGGGCTTTCTTTTTCAGCTCTCTCCCCCTGAGTTCTCTTCAGTATCAGATGTAGAGTGAACAGCACACAGCTCATTCTAAGACTTGCCAAACTACAGAATCCACTTTCTGGACAATCCTTTACAAAGAACAACAGGAGGAGATGTAGTTTATCATTAAAACAAGCAAACAGTACAGAAATGCCTATGAAGGTCCCGTACTTCACACAGAAAAAAAATACCAGCATATTAATTTCAATGCACTGCTATGGAACCTGCTAATCTTCAAGGTCACTGACTTGAGGAAGTATCAAAATAGTAACTGCTATGTGCTACTTTGCGTTTCTTCCTAGTCCTTAACTCCCAGTTAACAAATTCTTCTAAGGCAAACCACATCCTACCTGCTGCTTCTCCTTCCACCAAGTGTCTCTTGCTGAAGTTTCTCTCTTATGCTTTCCCAACTCCATTTTCCAAGAAGAAAAAGACCCAGGCCCTGTAAAGAAGCAACTTAAACCGGCTCCACGTTAAGATACCACCACGGTACATGCTCAAGTTGTGAGACAGAACTCTCAGGCTGCCCGGGTGATAATTTCTTGTTAGCTCGGCTTTCCATTTATAGACGTAGAAAATTCACAAATAGAACCCTGGCGGGAAGGCAAGCAACTGGCTTCAGATAACAATAAATGCCCTGTTGGCATCAAATAAGTGGGTGGACATGAGCTCTTGCATCACAACAGAATTTTAATTACCTGGCACTTGTAAAATAAGTGCTGCTTCAGGTTCCCCCAAAGAAATTAGAAAATGTTGTTGAGGCAATCCTAAGCAAAAGTTCTCAGTCAACTGAATGTCACTCTGTGGCATCATACTCCCTGATCCTCGTCATCACTGTCAGGCATATCTGTAACCTAGAGGGACAGGCACATATCTAGAGCTCCTGTTCCTCAACTCCTCTTTAAAGTTTAAAATGTAGGATGAAAGCATAGTACGTCAAGTGCTTTAGGAAGGGAAATGGAAGTTGGGGGGGGGGGTTACACAGAAGCACTGGCTTCCATTTAAACTGCTCTTTTGTCAAGCATCCCCAAATGCTTTTTGAAGACAACAATTTTGGACTGCTGCCAAGGGAAAATCCACCCCAGGAAAAAGTTCAGGTACAAGTATGGACCATGCAGACACACACCCCTGTGAATCTATAGGCCAAGAGACATTTCAGGGAACAGTAGTGGAAGAAATAAGACATTTGCTGAACTTGCCTTTCTTTGAATAATCACATATTAAGATCTTACCCATGAGAATCAACACTCCTTAACTTTTAAAGTGACTATAACAATATTGAGTGCCACATGGAATCCAGGGCCAAACATAACTGAATAGCACTACCTGCTTGCTTTGCTCTCTCTCTCTCTCTCTCTCTCTCTCTCTCTCTCTCTCTCTCTCTGGCCTGTACATTTGGAATAGAAATAGGGATGGAGCGATTAGGATTGTCAGACAACATCTGGCTGAAACAGAAAGGAACATCAAGCATTCAACCAATTCAGGCATCATGGAAGCAGACATGCTTTTAATTTGCTGCCCCACTACTGGCTGGGGCAACAGAAGCAGGAGAGAGAAAGAGGTGCACCCAGGAGGTGCTGAAATAAGGTATTGGCTTGATGTGAGGACAAGAAGCCTGTGTGCAGACCCAAAGATGGTGCAAAAATGCTCAGTCCTGCAGGAGAAAAAGCCCTTCTCCCTTCCCTCTCCAAGTTTTCTGTGAAGGAAAGGGGAGGGGGCTGCTCTTGACCTCTTGGGCTTTTGCAGAAGAATACAGATTCCTGCCGTTCCTTCCCAAATCTAGTCCTGGTTTTTGCAAAACCCGTCGATCAGCAGTGAGAGGAATTTTTCAGTCACCAGAGAGTCACCCTCTTTGGCCACCAGTGAGGAGTTGATCTCTCTTCAAGTTTGTTGGAGGTTGGGTGGAGCCACCATTTCCTTTCAGGTGACTGCAGAAAAATGATGCTTCCGTCTGCCTGAGGACAGAAGCAGACTTTGATTAAATCAATTTAATGGAACTGAATGGCTGTTCTTCCCATTATTCTCCCTCTCATACTTCCCATATGGTGAATTTTAGATTGTAAGATCCTCAGGGCAGGGAACTGCATTTTCTCTGTGAAGCACCATGCATATTGATGGAACTACATTAAATAATAAATAAATGTAAGCACATGAACAAGTTTAGAGTTGAAATCTTATCAAACGAAGGAAACATGCCCTAAATCCCTTAACTGCAAAGCATTCAATTCCTTTGTATTTGCATGGCATTTAAAAAAAAAAAAAAAGATTTGAAACCAAAGTGTATAAAAGAGCAGTATATCTGTAAAGTCTTTTGCATAGCATGGGATGCAAGTTCTTATGTCTTATTAGCTATAGAAGAATAACCTGGCAGCAGTTCATGACTGATGAAGTCAGGAGTCCAATATTAGCAACTCTGTTGAGAAGGGGCCCATTCCCTGGCTCTGCTCTGAGCTCCATGGTTCACAACAACAACAACACACCCACTGGTTGCTACACAAACATTGCCTTGGAAGTGATTTACGGCCATGTTTTGGGAAGCAGTGATCAGCCAGTGGCAGAGGCATGCTCAGTGGCAAGAACAACTTGTCTGAGAGTGTTCTCACACCTTGATCCAAGAGTGCCTTGGAGACTCTCATTTGTATGCACCTATAATGTCATTAACACAGCAGAGAGAAGTAATAGAGCCATGTTCAAATGGAAAGCACAGTCTAGGTTATTAGAAGCAAATGCAAAAAGTAACATTAGGTGCCATGTGAGAGACTACCCTAAAAGAAAACTGCAGCTGTCCTTGTAAAAAAAAAAAAAAAAAGTTTAATAATGATCATAGCCTGTACTTTGCATAATAGAATATGGCCCTGGTGACAAATTAGGATCAGAAAGCAACTTAGGGCAGATTTAGCATTTCTGGGATTGCCACTTATCCCATGCGGTTCTGCTAACAAGAATGCTGAAACCATGTGCAAGAGCTCGACAATGTAGTTTGGTAGCTCTGGCATGTGAAGCAGCAATCACATTGCTGGTTCCTCCCACAGATCTTAAGGCCACCTCTTCATAACGCATTGAATGCAGTATGTACTTTGGCCCTCGGCCTTAACAATCAGAAAAAGTGGTTTGTATACAAACACATTCACAATCCTGTAGAGAAGCTAATGTATGAGCGAATGCAGAGCTTATTGCAGAGATATTGTTACTGGTCGTGCTTTTAAGTCACATGTAAAATGTGTACACAGAAGAAATCTATTGCACGTGCAGGGATCAAGTACAGTGGTCAATGGCACAGCTATAGTAAGTGGAATTGCATGGAGAAGGGCAGGGAGCTCCTTCCTGCTAGGAGCTCAGGGTGGTGTACATAGTTACCTCCTTTTGTCCTCACAACCTTGTGAGGTAGGTTAGGCTGGGAGATAGTGACTGGCCCACGGTCACCCAGGAAGCTTTGTGGCTGAGTAGGGATTTGATCCTGGATCTTCCAGGTCTCAGACCAACTACAGAACCACTACACCATCCTGATTGTAATTTGTACTTTATCAGTTATGCAATACCTATTTAATTTCTGCATCATTTTCTTAAGGTTGGTCATCTCACAGCATTGTTTGGGGTCTTATATGACTGTGCCAGAATCCCCAAACCCTTTGTGGCAGTGTTGCACTCATAAATACTTATGAGTGTATAGCCTGCCTATATGTGACCCTCAATGATTTGCATTCTGGTAGCCTTGGGGGATAAGAAAATGGCTACAGCAGCAGAAACAGCTCTGGGACAAGTCAGAATGATGGCTCATCCCAATACTGTCAGCAAAATCAGCTTGTTAGTTTTAAACCTCACTGTTTCTTTTTAGCAAGATCAGTCCTTACATTTCTAGAAAAAAGGAGACAGAGCTCAATATGCAATCATAGCTGACCAGGAAGCCCTGTTCAAGAAATGCTGAAACTGGCCATGGTTGATCTGTAGTGAGGAAGATGCACTCCAGACATGCTCAGAGACATTTTCTTTATCATTGCATCTCAAGCACTAAAAATATGGCCCTGGGCTGACTCCCCCCCCCCCCCAGCCCAAAAGTAATTAAGAACTGCATACAATTGTTTCCCAATGGAAATATTACACGCTCAGAGCTTGCCTGCTGTTATTGCCAGAGTTCCTACCTTTCAGCTGGCATGGAATCTGAGGATGGGGGAATTTAATCTTGTGAGAGATCGCAGTCCACATTCCTACAACAGCAGCTGCTGCCGTCATTCTGTGGACAATACTACTAAGCTCTGTCAGTGCTACAGAGGAGAGATAACAAGGCACGCAGGAGCAGAAGGAAAACATCACATGGCACTAAACGGTGCATATTATACCCACCTCTAGAGAGTAGAAACAACTGAGTGCCACTACAGGACCACAATATGTTTTGAAGAGAGGACCCACTTGACCTTGGCTTTATGCCAAGTCTTCTTTCCTGGGGAATGCCAGTTGACAGATTTCAGAGTATGGAATTATACACAGGTGTGGGTTACCACCTGGTGGCTAAAAGGCAAAATACGATGAAAACAAAGTAAGAAGTTGAAGCATACATCACAGCAGGAGGTTATGTACCATGCTGTAGGCCAAGGGGTGGCCTTAAAAGGAATACTTTCTGGGATGGTCTCGTACTTTACAGACAAAGCCAAAAGTGGGTAAAACAAGCAGAGCCAGAATTATTGTCCCAAAGTGGGATATATGCAAATATCCTTAGGTCATCTACTTCTTGTCCTCCGGGAACATCTCTGGGAGTGTGTCTCTGTCAGCCATGTTCTAAGCTGCATTACAGTTGGAAAAAAGGCACATTTTTTTACATCAGTGATATCCAGTGCTTGATATCCAGTGGTTTTCAGGCCCTAAACTACATAAGTGTTTGTGCGTATGGACCCATTTAAAAAGGAAATTCTACCAAGCTCTCAAGGGACTGACTTAATGTTGGTGTCCTTGTCACACCTGACAGCTGCATGGTGCAAGCTGTAGCAGAGAATGGAACAAAGTTGCACCTAAGCCATGTGTCCAGTGCACATGATACAAAACATTCAGCACAGGCATCACCTGGAAAGACTTGGGCATGTTTTCTATTAGTTTCTGACATTTCAAAAATAAAGGGGGGAAAAACAAAACGACCCTATTATCTATACACATGAAAACTCTTTATATCTGTCTGTGGATGTAAATAAGATTTACCAAGTTTTCAAGGGAGAACTTCTGGCTCAGGTTCAGGGGCTACTGACAGGCTGTTTGCAGAGCCACTGAGCACTGGTATTGGGCCCAAGGGAAGAGGCCTGATTGCCCTCCCTTCCTATATGCAATGGGGTATAGAAGTGAATTGAAAGTGGATTAAAGCAGTAGTGAGAAAGCAGTCCTGGATAGGTTGAGATTGAGGTAGCCAAAGTTATTGTGCAATAAATTTGCTTTGTACTATATTGTTTGTTTTGTCATGACTTGGGCCCTTTGGAGGTCTGGGCCCCAGGGAATTTGCCCCCCCCCCACCAGTCCCCCTCTTCTCAGGCCTTTAGCTCTATCTATTATATTAATAACAATGTTGGTGGCTCTCTATTCTCCAGAGAAACCTGGTCCTGCAAAGACCGGCGTGACTTTATAACAGTTCAAGGAAAGGTAGTGAAAAGCAATATTGTGTAGGGCTCACAGTTATGTTTCCTCACAACGAAAGTGGCCTCAAGATAATTAAGTCATGTCTTTTGAAAAAGGGACCTGTGATTGACTGCCCTGAACAGCAATACAATTTTATTCAGGTGTAAAATGCCCATAAAAGATAATGATCAAATCAAAGAAATTTGATTCAAATCAAAGAGATCTCATAATTTTTAAAATGAGAGTTTGACTTAATATAGAAAATGAGAACATACGATGAAATGACACAATTTAAAAAACCCTAAAAATAGGTTTTCCCTTTTCCTCAGTTGTTTACCAGTAAAAGCTATTTTCTACAGGACAATATAATAAAATAATAATATTAATAATAATACTGGTATTTATATACCACCTTTCTGGTCATTTGATTACTCCTTTGACTTGAATAAAGGCGGTTCACATAGGCAGGCTATCTCTAAACCCCCAAGGGGATTTTTACAATAACAGAATGGTTCTATCTTTCAAGAACCGCACAACATTTCAGGTGGATCTTTCACGGTCTGGTATAACTTCTGGCCCCAAGTTGCGTCCCACGCTAGTTGACAAGCAGCTCCTTCATCTCTCACTTGAAGGGCAGCCAAGACACTTCTTCGCTCACACCAAAGAGCAGGTGGAATAACTCAGCTCAGCTTGTCAGCTGCTTCAAGGTCTCACCATTCACAGAGCTGCCAGTGGCCTCGAACTGGCGACCTTCAGATGTTATCTTTGGGCTAATGGAGGCTCTACCCTCTAGACCAGACCTCCTGTCACAGACAAGATAAGTCCTGTGTCATAAGTAAGTCCTTTCTCATATGTAATTGTTTGCTGTTTATTCTTGATTATGATTGCTGATTAAGGCCCAGATCCTAACCAACTTTCCAGCACTGGCATAGCTGCGCCAACGGGATGTATGCTGCGTCATGCAGTTGGTTGGCACTCATGGACTTCTCCTCAAAGTAAGGGAATATTTGTTCCCTTACCTTGGAGCTGCATTGCTCTTATGTCAGTGCTGGAAAGTGGGTTTGGATTGCGTCCTAAGCTGCCAACTCGGCAATTAAGTTCCTAAATCCCAGCCCAAGTGAAAGTTAATGCAGATGAATTGGAACTGTAGTTGGTTTTTCTTGCTGGCTGAAATCTGTCTCTCTTGCACTCTTGAACTCTGAGTAAGGAAGAGCTGCTGATGAGCCATATTCAAAATAACAGAAAGGCAGCAAGAAATGCCAGAAAGATTTGTTTTCTAAAAAGAATATTTTATTAAGGAGGATAAAAAGCATTGTTTAAACAGTCTGAATAAAGATGGCTTTCTGTATTCTCTGTCTCCTCTGGCTCAAAGTCATCCGGGTCTTGTGTTAACTGGTCAGTATCTTCATCTGAAGTGGAAGGTCGTGTTAGGATGATTCGAGGTATCTTGGGTACCATGAAAAAGAGTGGGGAGGGGGAGGAGAAGAGATGTGAATTGCACAAGAGAATCTAGGTAAGTGACTTTCAACCCTTTTCATCTCATGGCACACTGACAAGGCACTGATATTATCAAGGCACACCATCAGTTTTTTTGACAAGGCACACTGCACTACAACCATGGGGTTCACATTCCCCAATGGCCCTATTAATAAGTGACCCACAAACTCCCATGGTACACCTATGGATCATTCGTGGCACACTAATGTGCTGTGGTACAGTGGTTGAAAATCGCTAATTGCAGTAAAGCTGAAAAAAATTCACAAAAAAAGCCCTTGAAAATTCTCCCAGTTTTTGATGCCAGATATTCTTACAAAGCTTGAATGTTCTCCAAATTTGGATATCTGTGTTTGACACACCCACTGCATATTTCATGTCAGGATTCAATATCTGGGCAATTGATATTTTGCAGCTTCTGATATGCAAAGATATTTAGTATTGGATAGTTGATACAAAATTGTATATCAGTGTTTTTCAAACTTCCAGAAATCTTTCTCGCCTCATACTGATGACAGCAAAGGAATCTCGGTACACCTGCCATCAAATCCATGCATAAATGAATACACAAGCTAAGGCATTACTAGCCAAATGCATGTGGCAGGTCCTGTGTTTTACTGGTAAATGTACATATTTTTTTATTTGATGCTGGCCTCCCAAAATATAAAGTGTATTTCAGCAGTTATTGAAATATTTGAACTTGGGAATCAGAATCCATTAATATGAAACAGAATTCTCCCTACAGAAAAGTTAATCTGTTTAGTCAAAATCGTAAATGCTGAAGTAAGACTGTATTTTTAATTTTTTTGCAAATATTTGGATTTCTGAAGATATCCTTCACTGTATGTCTGAAAGATGTCCTGCACTGCTTGAAATAAATTGCTTTGCAGGAAATTAGTTTGTATTAGTTTGCTTTAGAAAAAAGAATAATCAATTCAAACTATTGCTAAACACTGTCTAAAGTGTATCTGCATGTTTTAGATGAGAATAACTCATCTAACAGTGACATCTGCTGGGTTGTTGAAAAAAGAAAAGTCAGCCCAAGAACCAGACATCTGCCTGGAAGAAAATTTAAAGTGAGAGCAAAAAGTGAGACAGTTTGACTATACAATATTTAACAAATATTAGTTATGTATGCTTTGGCACTATGATTTTTAATGCATCATTTTCATCCCTCACCATTACTTACCGTTATAACATGGTTTATTGTCTGGAATGGGCCACTTTTTGTCACTGTCTCAACAGGACCAGAATCAGGTGTACTGGGTTCCGAATTAATGGCATCCTTTAAAAAAAAAAAAAAAAAGGTAGAATAAGCATTTTAACTTTTCAAGGATTGTTAAAACAGATGAGCAGACTTGTAACCATATCTTTTCTCGCACAGGTGGAAAAGCAGCGGGCAGGAGAGGGGGAATTTGAATGGGGAAAAATGCCATAGGGGAAAGAGTTAAGCATCTCTTTCCTTCTGTTCCCCATCCTTTCAAAATAAATGGTTGGCAACCTTCAGTCTCAAAAGACTATGGTATAAGCCTACAGCACCTGGTATTCCCAGGCAGTCTCCCATCCAAGTACTAACCAGGCCTGACCCTGCTTAGCTTCTGAGATCAGACGAGATTGGGCATGTGCAGGGTAAAAAATAAGGGAAAAGATGCACACAAATGTGTGCCATGTCTAATTTGAGCCTGAGAAGCACACATGCAACACTGCTTCATATAACAACACCTTCAAAGCATGAGACTACACCCACAACCTACTCCTGAATTTGAACACTTGATTAAAATGCATTTTTGTAACAAGGGAAAAAATGCAGTCCCAGTACTTTTGTAGCCCAATTTTAAGTCAGGTAGCAACTTGGTTTTTGGTCGTATTACCTTATAGACCCATGATATACAAGGGGTGCCTTCGGCTGAATCACATCAACAGTCCCCCTAATCACAGTGTCTTTTCACTCACATTGCCAAAAATCTTGGGACAGGCCAGAAAAGGATACTGGGGCTTTCTATATATTACAAAGCATAAGTTCTCCCCAGATTGCTTCCAACACAGATGTTATTGCCCTGTGTTCAGCTGGCATCTTGACATTGCTTAGTATGCTGTATTTCTACTTTTCTTTACTTCTGCTGCTAACAGCACAGTGTCATGAAATTCAAAAAGTTGCATTTATTTACAGAGCAAGACCTTCACTTAGAAAGAAAAAAAAAAGCAGTCACAGGACAGTCCCATTGAAATCAACAGTTCAACTACCTTTTTCCCCTGGTTTCAATGGGAGTTGAGGATAACTAACTTTCTCTTGACCATACTAGCAAGGATACTAAAATCTCAATACCTGCAACACTACATCATCAGATTCTACCCCAACAATGTCGATTGGGCCATCTTTGGATACATGTGCTATTAAAATTCCCTGGGGAGGAAAAAAAACACACACACACAGAATTTTAGACTCAGAAGTTGATCATATTAGCCAGATTTCACAAAGCCAAAAGGAAAGAAACTGCAACTAATGACACGGAAGCCAGATATTTTGGTTGGCACGAACACATAAATTAAACCCAGCGTTCCTGGGTTAAGACAGAGCAAATAATTGCAATAGGACACCTACCAATTACCCTGTAGGTGGAAAAGAAAGATGGAACTTGAGGATATGAATGGAAGCATTCAAGTGTGGCATAATGATAACACACTGTCCAAAACAGGACGGAGCAACCGCAGATGTGAACAGATGGGCCAGAAAGTTGTTGGGCTCATGTGTAAGCTTCCAAAGGCGTCACCCTAAATTTAGGTGAAAACGAGTTTGGCAATGGCCTTTTCAATACATGGCTCTTGGGAAACAGTTTTGTTCACACACCTCTTAAAAGTAATAGGTTGGATTCAAAGGGGGCCCATCTGCATGCAGAAGATGTCTTCCACTCACAGAAGGGCTGCTCTCCACTCGGCACTAGAACATTGCTCAAGAAAAGTAAAAACCAAATCCAGAAATGCTCCACCGCTTGCGCAAGAAGTGGCATAACTGTGACTGAACTTACCTATTATAGCTCTGCATGAACTCTTATGCAAACATTTGCTGAACAGTGCTAATGGCTTTCTCCTTCTGCTCATGGCCCTTTGAATCTCTGACCCAATAATTATTTTCTTCTAGGTCACTTCACAAAAACGTGGTCACCGATTCTGTCATTCTGGGATTCAACGTGTGACTAGACTTTTGCTCTTGTCATTAAAGCTACCGTAATATACCGCTACAGGCTTTCAGAGTGAGAGACTATGGCAAACCAAGACTAGCATCAGTGAAGGACAATCTCAGATTCTCATGACAAGACCAGTCAAGAAATGTGTGAGTAGTGAAATGCACCTCATCGTTTTCTTTACATGGAGATGAGCCCTTTCCACCAGCAATGCTAATACCAAGACTCCCCATTTGACTGCACACAGTAATGGTTATCTGGAAAAGAATGATAGTGAACATTGAATGGCTGGTCACAAGTAAACACAGCATCCTACTAGACAGGCTACCACCACCAGTGAAACCCGCGTGGACACACATGATAATGCAAAACTGTTCAGTTCAAAATGAATGAAGTACCCACAGTGCCTGTGCTGCAGTTCGTGACAAGTTGTTTTTTTTATGGTGGCTACATGCCGACAAAGGAACAGTTGTGCAGCACAAGTGGCAGTCCAATTACATGAATTCTAAAGGTGTATTTGGTTTTGATTCTGTAGCTCTGAAGTCATGGAAGCAGTGGCAAGGAACCAGGGAGAGCCCTTCAGCAACTGTGCTCACCTAAACCTTCTGAGTTGACCCTCACACCTCTTTGCAGTTCCCTGCATCTTGTGAATTGGGATGCAGTGTGCCTGAACCGATATCAATTGCTTTTCCCCACCTGAAAAACTAGCCGATCAACATAAAGCTACAGAACGTAATTTGAGTGCTTTGAGATGGTGTAAGGAATGCATGCCTTTTGACAAGGATTTTCCCTGGTCATATCAATGTATCACTCACTGAATACCCACTGAAGGCTAAGAATATTGTATGATAAGTATTGGAAGGTTCTAGAGCAGAGGTGCTCACACTTTTTTGGCTCAAGAGCTACTTTGAAACCCAGCAAGGCCCAGAGATCTACCAGAGTTTTTTTACAATGTTCGCGCCATCATAACATATAACATTTATATGTACAATGTATGTTGGTGTACCTTGCATAACTGCATGAGCCAATATTGCACAACACAACATAATTAACTATAAACATTTTTTTGTAATTACTTGAGTTTACTTTGATGACTTGCACTGAAGTGAATCAGCCAAGGATGCATAGTCGGACAGTAGCTGCTGACAGCCAGCCTCAAGCACACTTCCAAATGTTCATCAGTCATGGTGGACCGGTACTTGGACTTAATGATCTTCATGTAGGAAAAGGCTGACTCACATAAATAAGTGGAGCCCTTCCTGCCTCAGGTGCTCTTATATCCCTGAGGGCCCTATTGCCTTCAAGTGGCTGCAGCTGTGCAGCACACTCTGCTGGATGCCCAGGCCTTACCCTTAAAGGGGCCACTGCTGACACCACATCTACCTCCTCACCAGATCTTCCTCGATTCCAATACAAGTGGGGGGGGGGAGCAGATCTCTATACAGACCAGTGCAAAAACAGGGGAAAGGTGTGGGGGAGGGAAGATCTCTGTATAGACATCACAGCAAGACCAGTGCAAAACCCCTTGCACACAGAACCAACAGATGGAAGTTGGGGGGGGGCAGATCTCCATACATACCAGTGCAAAAACAGGGGAAAGGTAAGTCAGCCCCAGTAGAGTCAATTGGGCTCACTCCCAGGGATGCGTGGATGGGAGAGAAGCCTGCCAGCGGCTCCTCTCCCAGGGAGGAGCCTGCCAGGTGCTCACTCCCTGGGCTCGCTCCCTGGGCTCACAAGCCTGCCAGGGGCTCACTCCTAGGGATGCGTGGATGGGAGAGAAGCCTGCGATCGACTCATTTCACCTCGAGATTGACTGGTAGCTCACGATCGACATATTGGGCAGCCCTGTTCTAGAGATACCTTCAGTTGACGAATGGTGGGTAAAGATATTGGATTTGGCTGAAATGAACAAACTTACGATTTGTCTTAAAGAGAAGTCAGTAAAGACTTTAATCACCAGTTGGAAACCATTCATGGACTTCCTGTGTGCGAAGGGGAAAATGGGTCTAATGAATTATGGATTCAATCAGTAGATAACTGATACACACTTTTTTCTGTGGATAAAAATGTATTTTAGAGATAACCAATATTCTGTTTAAGATATATCTAATATGCAATTTGATTTTGTGGAAGAACAAAGTAATGTCAATTTAGAGCTCCACACTTGCCACACAACTTTCAATACCCGTTTTCATTTTTATTTTTATTTCATTTTCAAACTTTCTGAGTTTGTACTTGTTAATTTCTGGTGTTTTAAAGTAAAATTATAATTTTAAAAAAAACTCAACTGAAGGCTGTCACAAATGTCTTAGATGTTTTTTCATTTGGTATTCCAGTTCTAGTGCACTGAAAACCAGTACAATATTGGTTAAATAAATGTGCTTTGTTTTAATCAAAGCAAATGAAATCAAAGTTAATAGAACTGACATTCTAAAACTGACACATTTTTCACCAGGGTATCATCAATGTCAATTGCAACAACTCTACCATCATCTGAACTTAAAAGTTCCTGAAGCACAGGCCCTGTGAAGTTACCTTAGACAAGAAAACAACCGTGAAATAAAAGATGGAATGGTAAATGTTTATACTGTCTATTATGAAATACAATGCCACATTATCTATTATCTTTCAATTCAGTGATAACAAAAAGCAGGAACCAAGGGCACCTCATAGCAAGAGAAAAGGATGGAGGCTGTTGGAAGCCTGGTGCAACGGTTCCTCAGGAGCACCCAACTCTCTGACGAGCTTATTGGCTCTACTCACTAAGGGCAGAACTACACATTACACTGGAGATCTGTATTTGGTACTCCCAACAAGATTTCTTTTTGTAAAGATAGCCACAGGACAAGTTTTTACAGTTAAGCCCACAGTTTTCCTTTTGAGCTAAAAGCAACACTCGGGGAAGTGTTGGCATCCTTCAGTCTCTGAAGACTATGGTAACGCGCTCTGAATAGTGTTCTGGAACAGAGTGTCCTCTCCAGTGCGCGAAGCCTGGGTAAAATAGGTATGGAGGATAGGCTGTTACCCATGCAGCAAATCCCCCCTCTCCACATCGCTGAAATGGTCCAATGGAAAGGCAGAAGCCAATACGGTTGGTTCCAGCGGCGTCGCAGGAGTTGCCAGAACGTGACTGTGTTCAGCCATGAACTGCCTCAGGGACTCCGGCTCCGGATTTTGCCTTGAGGTTGACTCCTGAAGCCTTTTCCATAACTGGATGTAGCCACAAGGCAGTGGAGGTTTGGGATCAGAGTTTTCCTTCTCTCAGATGAGCTGCCTTCCCAGGCTAACGAGTCCCATCTACCCGATGGCTGTTTAGTCGCCTCTTACAACAAGTACAGCCAAACTGAGGGCCTATTCTTATCCCCAGCCCCCAGGGGAAGTACTCGGAGGAAAGGATTAGACCTGCTCCCCCTTGCACTGTGGCAATATTATGGTTTTGTGTGTGCGTGTGTGGTTTTAAGCGACAGACAGGTTTTTAATATGTTCATCTTCGGGAGAACATAATTCTGAAACCAGCTTTTAAAACCTTGCTTAGAATTTTGCCTTAATACTGAAATCTCAAACACATACAAGGAATGGAAATGTTGCCTCTGCCAGAAAGGTACATGGATTTTAAGTTATGGATGGTATATAATTACCTGCTTTGATTCTAGGATGAAATGAAATGAGGATGAAATGAGCCTTCTTCATGATAATGTGTTACCTTCAAGGGTGGCTGGGTTCCATCTGCTGCTCCCGGGACTTGTTCCTTGGTTTCCTTTGAAAACCTGTTGGCCTCTGTTGGGAATTCGCTCTTCACTGCAGCTGGACCTTGCTGCTTATTGCAGACCCCTGGGAAGGCTTTTACCTTGGTTGCTGCTTTCGGCCTGTCCTGCTGAAGAGCACCTCTAGTGGTTCTTGGATCTCGAATGTTATTGCTAGAGTCAAAGAGACTCCCTGAGAATTTGGATACCGGCTCCTGTTTTGTATCATTGTTGTAAACAGACAGACACAGACAATCATTGTAAGAGGACAGCAGATACTAATAAAGTTGACTTGAACTGAAAGCAGGGCACTTCAAATAAAATGAGAATGCCTCAGATCACGTTCACCAAGTCAGGAAAAAAAACCATCAGGGGAGTACCAAGTTGCATCAAAAAATGCAGTTCAGAGTCAGACATATCACACATCTAGTATCTAAGGGAAGAGTGGTCGGAAGACAGCAAAGGACTTCAGTGCTGCTTCATATTCTACAAATTCTAAGACCCTCATATAAGCACATGATGCAGCTTTATATGAAGTCAGATCATTTCCTAATCGAGTTCAGGATTGGCAATGCTGCCAGGGTTTTCATGGCCTGGTAGCAGCCAGGGTTTTCAAGACAGAGGTCTTTTCTAGCCCTTGCTAAAAACAACACAGATTGAACCTGGAATTTTCTACATGCCAACCATATACTCTATCGTTGAGCTCTATCATATCTCCAAAATGGGACCTTAACTAAAGATTTGGAAAACAATCCTTTCATCTGAAAGTCGGATTTCATAGCTCTATAAGACTCTGAAAGACCGAAGTGCGGCAACTGTCAATCAAGAGTGAACTTCAGCATTTTCCAATTCTTCCTGTCAATGACTGGATACTAAAAAATGTTACTTTCACCAGAAAAGCAACAAGAATTGCTGAGACACCAACACACACAGCCTTCTGCTAGTGGTGCTGAAACAAATTCTTTTGTCAAATAGTGACAAAATAATCTAGTGAGTATTTAGTAGGGTGGGGAAGCACACTGCTTCCTTTATTTTTATAAGACACATGAAAGATGCTGGCAGTCACCAAATGACATTTTTGTATGGGGGAAGCAGCATTTTTACTGCACCTAGAAGCCAGTTAGGAGTCACACTGAAAGAAGGAATTGGAATTTGAATCTGATCCATTCTCTTCCCTTCCACAACCACACATATATAAGCACTGCCTCAAATGAAGGCAGGGTGGAACTAAGATGTGCCAAGGCCCAAGATTACTTGAGAGCTATGGCCTTTCCCAACTCAGGTCCACAATACTTACACATCAGTAGCTTCTGGTTGCTTGGATTCTTTTAAACGTGCTGTCAGATCTCCAGAATACAGCTGCCAGTGCAATTGTGGACATTTGCAACAGTATGAAGTCAATTTTGGCACACACGTCTGGTGTATTTCCAGAATGTAAGACTTTAGGGAAGTCATTCAGAAAATGACAGCCAATATAGAAGCACATAAGTTGCATTCAGTATAATGCTTCCATGAATGGACATGTTCTCCATGAACGCAAGCGCCTTCTGAGAAAGGTGGTATTCTGCTCACGCAAAATGCCTCTCACAGAAGAACCCAGGCATGAGGGGAACTCTCCTTTTGTTCAGAGAAATGACTTGTATTCTCAGAGTGAGCTTCTGTTCATGGAAGTGTTACTCTGAATGCAACTCTGGTTGCATTCTCCTGTAGATTTAGATCTGAGACAGAATCACTATTGTACCACATGGTACCCAACACACATAAATGTAGAATTTTTAATTTTCATAAGTGAGAATATGGATTCAGAAGGGCACAGACCACACAGCGCCAGAGTGAAACTTACATCCTCATCCGGATCCTCGAGTTCCTCAGCTTCTTGCTCAGGACTGATTCGTCCTTCTTTCCATTTCTCATTGGCTGAGCTGAATTTGTACAGGCCACATCCTTGGACACTCTCCTTCCCCTTCAAAGAGGCCCGGTGAGAGCCCTGTGAATTCCAGTTGTGACTGCCATGTAGCTTAGGAGACTTTGGAAGCCACTTCACAGAGTCCTGCAAGAAAGGTGAAAGCAGTCATCAGATTTAATTCAGCATATGCCTACACAGAAATGGATGTTAATGAAGTGGGTATCAGCTAGAGCTGAGGGCTTCCCGCTCAGGTTAACAGTCCAGACAAATCATCCTGTGGCTTTATGAATAACCACGCAAACCATCTGTTGTCAGAAGTGAATGGGCAATGGAGTCTCCACCTGAGGACTAAAACGTTGACCAGGTGAGCCAAATAGAAGGCACGGTAGCCTGCACAAAATGAACAGACAAAAAGGAAAACACATGAGATGCAAAACAGATTTTGTAACAATACTTGTGGACAACAGTGTGTCTTCTTTCCACAGTGCCCTGATGGAGATTTAAACTGATGGAGATTTAAAGATGTTGGACAGAATAAATCAATACCTTGTACACCTTAAGAGATTTTTCTCCTCCATTCCTATGTTGGCACCTCCCTCTTCTCTGAAGGAGAAGTAACTCACAGTAACTCACAGTAACAAGATGACCACAATGTCTTTTCACAATGTCTGTAGTAATTGGCAACTCCAGTGTTATGGGGAAGAGATACCATCCCATGAGCGCTTTCACCCTGCCCTGTTCTCTCCAAATCCTCATCATTGGCACAACTTATGTATACAAGCCTGGATGAGCTATAGTTGGGTCACATAAATCCTCCCAACTCCTTAAGACTTTTATAAAATTCAGACCTTTGGGAGACATGCACCAGACCCACCTCTGCTTCCCTTAACATCCAATCTGGTGAAGAGTTCTGGAGAACTTAAGATTTTGTTGGGAGAGGGGGAGTTGGTTCTAATAAGGGTATTATGAGAATGTGGCTTTTAAGTTAAAACAGATTCTTCTCAACTAATAGTTTAACTAATATACACTTTACATATTGTTAACAGTTCAAGAGAACCTACTTTTGGTGACTTATTGGAATGTTCATATGACAAAGGTGGGAGACACAGCATTTTTCAAGAAATATCCAAGGTGGCAACTTGGGTTTTTTTGGTTTTCTTTCAAGATAATCTAGCTCTATGCAGTTAGAGTCCTGCTCTGTTATTTTACAAGGCAAGATTGATAACCTCTTAATCCTTTTTTTCTACATTCAGACAACAGGTATATCTAGTCATCAGTGTCTCTCTCACAACAATATAACTTTTTCTTTGAATTCTCAACTCTCATTCTTTTATTTTCCAGCAAGCTGGGCATTTCAGCACATGCCAAGTCTTTTAGACCATCTTTTAACTGAAATTTGAATGACACACTTTTCTGTTTCTAGCTTTTTTCAAACTACCCATCACCCCAGGGAAAGGGTAGATTATCACAATAAATCCAGAATATCTCATAATCGCAATCAGAGCTTGTAAGATCTTATTCTCTATCAGCAAGACAGACATACTCAGGAATTCAGCAAGTTTGTAACAGGAAAAAAGGGGACAACATGTCAAAGATGAATAGATTTTCCATGGTTTTCAGGAAGATTTGGTTCAGATTAATTCAACTTTCTTGATTTATATAATAATAATAATAATAATAATAATAATAATAATAATACAGGTATTTATATACCGCCCCTTGGTCGTCAGATTTCTCCTCAGGCTTTATTCAAGGCGGTTTACATGGACAGGCTGATTAAATCCTCGTAGGGATCTTTACAATTGAAAGAAGGTTCTATCTTTCAAGAACCACAACAGTCCAGATGTTTCACTCTGATCTGGTTCTGGCATCCATCCTCCCACGTTCAGAGCAGATGGAATAACTCGGCTCAGCTTGTCAGCTGCTTCAAGGTCGCACGGTGCCGGTGGCCTCGAACTGGTGACCTGTGGATGTTATCTTCAGGCAAATGGAGGCTCTACCCTCTAGACCAGACCTCCTGCCCAATATATATTAATTAATATATTAATTATTATTAATAATTAATTTCCTCCTCCTGCCCATTAATTTCCTTCTCAATTTCCTGCCCATTAATTTCCTCCTCCTGCCCATTAATGTGAATATATATATTAATGTGAATATATTCACATTAATGGAGCTTGTAGCATTTCTGGTCTGTAAGGGCACCATCTAGTGGTTTCTGTTGCATATCCTCTTTCCATTTATAAAATAAGGCACAAGAGCTTAACCTGACTAGGTTTTCTCAACTTGTTTTAGACTTTGAGGTGTAATTACATCTCCGGAATCCTTTATTAGCCAAGAACAGTAACATATTGTTCCCCACTAGGAAACAGACTCTATTGTGAGTATGTTTGTCCAGCATTCTCAAGAACGCTGAGAAACTTTTTACCCCTCAGCAATTTGAGATAAATGGGTCACCTGATGTAACGGAATGCAGGTCTTAAGTCATTCATATATACTGTATGAGAAGGGTCTTGTGTTTTATTTGCATGTTGGTTTGTGTCCTTTCAACATTGACTCATCATGTCTACTCACAAGAGTCTCTCAACTGCAGTTGGCCCTACTTAGGTCTCAGGTTACCAGATATGAAGTTGTACATTGTGAGGTAAAGGATTTTGTGGTAATTCTTGCAATACCCTGGGTAAGGCACTCCAAAGGAGAGGAAGAAAGCTAGGAACAGAGACATACAAAATCTCTGGTATGGGATGGCATCAAGTGACCACAATGCCTGCTGATCAAGAATAGGAGAGCAGTTGAACTGGTAGACATGGAAAGACATGTAGCTTTAAGGCTAGATGAAGTCACCTCTCATGATATGTATCTGCTAAAGTGGATCTGAGTTGAAGTATCAGATGTTGAGATTTGAAAACACTATAAACCAAGAGATATGTTGTTTATACAGTAGTTTAAAAGTGAATTGAACCATGTTTTGATTACTGTACATAGTAAATATTGTATTGGACCTGCCACTCCTTAGGTTTACCAGATCATCCTGATCCTTCCCATACCATCTTCACCAGCAAGCTTGCAGGCACCAAACACACAGGAGAGGCTGTAGCTCATGACAGACTAGCAAGATTGTAAAACATGCTGGGTTGGAATAATCTGAGAATGGACAAAGCCAAAGTGATGCGATTTTCATTAGCCACTCAGACAACCCACAGTGGCAAAGATAATAAAAGGTTAGACGCCATCTCCAAGCCATGATTTCCATCAGTGGGCCCACAAAGCCTAGCCCTCTTTCCTCCTAACCCAGAACCAGGCCACAAGCTGCCTGGGGAAAGATCTTGTGAGTGAAAGATACTGGCCTCCATGCTGATTTTCCATTCCCAAGACCAAAGGGATTTTGGTCTTTCCCCTGTGGCAGAAGACATCTAGCACGTGGTGACTTTCTACAGTCTGCACATAACCAGCCAGTCATCTAGTTTTCCTTTCCAACTGGCAAAAATCAGAGAACAATAGGATTCTGCTAAGCGCTTGCAAAACAATAGAAATTGCAATGGTTGCATGCATACCTTGGAAAGTAGTCTTGGCCAGTAATTGCCTGTATCCATCTGTGATCGGCAGAGAACACAGGCTAGAGTTATCTAGGGTCGTGGTTTTCAAACTGTGGGTCCAGAACCCACCACTGCATTGTGACCCAATTTTTGTTGGGTTGCAAAACTGACAGAGCAATTATTCTACATGCTTCAAGGCTTAAACAACCTGCTACTTGGGAGAACCACAGCAGCCCAATCACCATTTAGCCACACCCCTTGGCAGTAGCCTCTAGGGCAGTGGTTCCCAAATGTTTTTGACTGATGGCTCCCCACTAGGGCTACAATCCTATACATCAGTGGTCTTCAATCTTTTTTGTGCCACAACCTCCCAAACTAAACAAAATATGAGACTGAGGACTCACCACCAGATCCTGGGACCTGAGACTGGGATACTGCCCCCCTTCTGGAACCTGATCCATCCATCCACCCACTCCCACCCACACTTGCCCCCTTTTCCCCTACTTCATGTGCCTTTACAACAACTCTATGAGATAGTAGCCTGAGCAGGGTCAGCCTTAGGAACTGCAGGGCAAGACAGTGAGAAGAGGCTATACAGGATTATATCAAGAAATCAGTTTTGATAAGGCAGTACCATGATTGGATTGGATCCAAACTCTCTCTTTTAGAGGCTTTGAAAGGTTGCCTTGAGTCCCACTGGGGTCATGACCCACAGGTTGAAGAACACTGCTACATGTTGTATAGGTTGACAGGTATTTCGTGAGGATTCCATGGCTCCCTGGAAAGCCTCAACTCACCATTTGGAAACCACTGCTCTAGGTCCTCTAAAAGTTTGAGAACCACGGATCTAGGGCAAACGTAAATCCAGGATGTCACCTCAGCAAACTCATAGTCCAAGACAAGACCTGGCAGATCAGAGTGCAGAGTCAAGCGGTGCAAGGCGGGAACAGGGGATTGCACCTTGTGAGTCAGGGACTGAGCCTGGCACATTTGGAGTAAAGCCAGGGCAAGGAGGTGGCATCAAGAACGAAGTTCATTGAAGTTCAACCTAACACACACACTTTATTTCAATTATTATTTTGATGCATTTCAGTGTATTCCCAATGACCACTGCAGACAGGGGTGGCAAGCCGAAAACGGGATGACAGGAAGTTGAAAACAGCTGCAATTACCTCCTTTCCTGCTGTGTCTGTTCATTTAGAATGAAGTGTTCATTATCTGGGTTTGCAAAGTGGTCACCCCTCCAGCAACAGAGAGAGAGACACCACATCCCCACCATGCAGATACACATACAACCTCTTCCAATCATTTTATTAGTTATTAAAAGAAAAGTTGTAAAAAATTAGCACTATTATTTCTGGTGCTATTGTATTTATTACAGTCACTATTTAATAGATGTTAGCATGCTTAAAAAAAAAGAACCAGCCTTAGGAACCTTCTGTAGATCTTGGTCTGCAAAGAAAACAAATGGGAAAAAATTCAGGACACCTGTGAAAAATGCTGGTAGGACCCCCTGCCCCCCACCTCCAACTTGCCCTGCATGAAGTTAATCTTCTGGCAAGCAAAGCAATGCTGGTGTGATGTTAACTTTTAATTTAGAACGAAATGATGTGTCTTGGAAAGAGGCTGCATCAGAAGTGCACAGCATGGACTCAGGCCTAAACTGGACATCACAGGGGAAAGCAGGTTGGAAATAGCGAGTGAGGGGCTATCCAGTGTTTTGCACTAAGTGTCATATGTATGACTATATGCCCCCAAGGCACAAGTTATGGGCTGTGGAGCTCCATGCCCCTGGAGAACAGATTTGCTCCCTTGAAGCCATGATTGTTGACCTGGAGAAGCTGAGAAGCAAAGAGGGACCATAGTGAGACTTCCAGGAATGGGGAGATGTCATCCCACCCTCAGACATGCAGCTCTTCAGCTGCCAGGGATGGAAGTCCCAGGACTGGAAGATGTCATTCTGAAAAAGAGGGAAACAATCCTCTAGGAGGGACAATTTCTTCAGATGACTGGCCTAAATCCAGTCACACTAAGGATACTCCTCTGGGAAAGGAGGGAAGAGGGCTTCTTGTAATGGATGAGTCTATAGTCAGGAACATTGAGAGTGGGGTCTGCGATGGATGTGAGGGCTACATGGTGACTTGCCTGTCTTGTGCAAAGGTTCATAGACATCATGTCTCAGACACTGCAGACATCTTGTCTCATGTAGGTAGGCTGGTAGAGTGTTGGGGAGAAGGTAACGGTTGTAGTGCATGTTGGCACCAAAGATGTGGGGAAATGTAGCTGGGTAGCGCTGGAGGTCAAATTTAGGCTTCAAGGTAGGAAGCTCAAAGCCAGGACCCCAAAGGTGTTCTCAGAATTGCTACTTGTTCCACACACAGGGCCAGCTAGGCAGGCGTATCAATGTGTGGATGAGATGGTGGTGTCAGGGAGAGGGGTTTATTTTTGTTAGGCACTGGGTAACATTTTGGGATAAGCTGGACCCGTACAAGAGGGCTGGACTTCACTTGGACTGACACAGAACCAGACTGCTGGCATGCAACATGAATAAAGTGGCAGAGCAGCTTTCAAACTGACCCATGCGGGAAAGCCAAGAGGAGCTGAGTGACATCCAGTTCTCATCTCTATAATGAAAATGGAAAGGTAAGAGAACGGCAAGGTAAGGGCAGAGTAGGATTCAGAGTGGAAGCATGACAGGACGTGACAGCCAGTCCAGCAGAACAAGAGGCTGTGGAGTAAAGGAGCAAATAAGCAGCCCTTCTTAAGGGGCCCCATATACAGGTGCTTTTATGTAAATGCTCAAAGCTTTGGAGCAAAGATGGGAGAAATGGAATGTTTGGCGGCTAGGGAAGTGGTTCCCGAACTGTGGGTCTGTGGCCCACCAGTGGTCCTGACTCAATTTTTGGTGGGTCACAAAACTGACAGTTAAGCTAGACAGACTATGTGCATAAAGGTTAAACAATCTGCTATAGCCATTAGTGGTTGATAAAGCTTTTGTTTGTTTTTAAGGTGGGTCCTGATGCTAAAATGTTTGGGAAACATCTAGGGAAAACAATGATATAATGGGTATAATGGAATGCAATGCATTAATCTGTGGTGCAATGCAGAGAATCAATGGTATAACACAATCCCAGGCTATAAACTCTATAGGAGGAACACAGAGGGATGTGTCTCAATCATGCCCCCCTGGCACCCATTTTCTAGACCAGGGGTCTCTAAACTTTTCAGCCAAACGGCTGCATCAAATACCTGGCACAGTGTTGAGGGCCGGAAAAAAATATTAAATATAAAATTTAAATACATACATTAGATATGAAAATTAGATGAATGAATAAATGAATGGACTCAAATGTCCAGGACTTCTCCAGGCATGAACACAACCCAATAAATAAAGCACACGCACTTAAATGGAACCCCATTCCCCCACCCCACAAGCACAACTCTGGTTGTGTTTGGTCAACTGGGCCAGAGGCTCTCAGGGGATCAGAGGCTGGCCGCGGGCTGGATAGAGGCTGGCTGCGGGCCACATTTGGCCCCCAGGCCAGGGTTTGGAAACCTCTGTTCTAGACTGAAGAGTGCCAAACACGGTAGTCTTTCCCTGTAAGGGAGGTGCCCCAGCCCACTAATCATTTTGGTTGCTCTCTTCTGCACCTTTTACAGTTCCACTATATCTGCAGTTTTCAAACTGTCAGGGAGTTTGAAGACCGCAGTAAGTCCTTGTAGGGGAGGGGAGGCAGGCAGCAGGTGCGGGGGAAGGCAGCGACGCGATCCCCAGGATCGCTAAGTGTAAGCGGAGCAACTGCATTCCACTTCCGAGTTTGCGGAGGTGGAGAGCGATTGCTCCACTTTCACTTTTAGAAGGCTGGGGAGCCCTGCAGATGCTTACGCAGGACTCCCTGCAACCCAGGAAGGCTGCTGCAGGAACTGGTGAGTGCATCCCAGCCCCTGCAGCCCCCCTGAGGGGGTAGAGGCCAGGCTGGGATGTCGCAATGCCCCAGTTTGAATAACTCGGCACTATATCCTTTTTTGAGATGAGGTGACCAGAACTCCAGATGTGGCCTTACCATCAATTTGTACAATGGCAATAGTGACATTGGCTGTTTTATTTTTAATTATCCTGAGCATGGAATTGGCCTTCTTAGTCGCTGTACACCGCGTCGGCACTTCCATCCACCAGCACCCCAAGATCTCTCTCCTGATCCATCAGACAGTTCAGAAAACATTAGCCTATTTGTGATATTTTGATTGCTTGTGTCACAGGAACAATTGTGTTCCATTTTGGCACAAAGCAGCTGCATGCTGCAAATGGGGGCTACATGCCTTGGAGCTCTGAACTTCCTGCCGCTGGTGCAGTGAAACAGGCTGCTTTCCATCAGAATGGGGAGAGAAATGTGCTGCATGAGGCTGACAGGTTCGAGGCCCTTCCTACAACTTGATGGCCTTCCTGGCCAGAGGTGGGGGGGGGCTGAGTTGCAGAGCATTGAAGCCCATGCATGAACTAGGGCAGACGACTTCAACCTTTTTCATGTTACAACCCCAACAAACTGCAGACCCACTGTCAATCCCAGATCCCCCCCAGGACCCTATCTGCCCACACTGCCCCCAGCACCATCCACCCCCCACCCCCATAACGCCCTCCCAGCACCGTTCATTGTAACCAAATATTATTAGAGGGAGCAGAGAATGTTATCATGAAAACGAATTGTAATAAAACTAATAAACTAATTTTTGGTGGTGCTTGTGAAATATCTCACAGAAGCCTTCCAAAAACAATAAAGGCATCCAAAGGTGATCTAATGATGCAGTCTTAAGCCCACCTGCAAGGAATTTCAGTTTTATTGAAATAACTGGGGTTTATTTTCAAGAAATGGGGGGGGGGGTCAGCATTAGTATTTTGTGTTTCAGATTTTGCTTTATTCTTTTTTTAACACTGAAGGCTATTAGCACAATCCCTAAGCACCTGAGCAGGACTGGGACACAGTCTCTTGGTTCCTGAAGAGGTACACCAGATGTCTCCCCCTTTAATGGGTGGCACTTTAGAGCCCAATCCTGAGCTCGGCATTCCAGCTTTCCGCTGGAGCGCACTGTCGCAAACGTGCCATGAGGCACGTCTGCGAGACTTACCACCAGGCCAGCTGCTCAGCTGTCTCACAGACTGCTGAGCCATGGTACAGTTAAGCGGGGGCGGGGAGGGGGCATTCCAGGGCGGGAGAGGCATGGGGGGAGGCTGGAGGTGTGATGGGGAGGTGAGGGGCAGAGAGAGGGCGGGCAGGAGGCATGCCGGGGGGGAGGGAGCGGGGAGGCAGGAGGCGGGTCCGGTGGAGCTGAGCTTTTGGTTGGCTTTTGGCCCATTGCAGGGCTGCTTCCCTTATCCGGGCGAAGGGGGAGAAAGTCCCCTTCTCCTGAGGCACCGCCCGTGGCAGGCTGAGGAGTGCAGGATGCAGCAGCAGCCGTTCTCAGCGCTACTACAGCCGCACGCCCCGGGCAGCTCAGGATTGGGCTGTTAGTCCAGTGGTCTTCAACGTTTCTCATTCCTGTAAATTGCTGCAACCCCACAACTGAGGCTTGGCAACCCCATTAGGGACTCTTTCCAAGGTTGAAGAACACTGAACTAGGGGAAGTACACCTCAGATACAGCACAACCCTCCCCCCCCCAAACCTACTTATCCTTATTTCAAAAGCAGCAAGGGGTGGGGGAAGAGACAGAAAGGGAAATAATCGCTTAGCAATAAGAGACTAGGAACCTTACCTTTTTGTGTCTGCTGCTGCATTGCTGCTTTTCTGCTGCTGGTTAGATTCTCTATCAAAGCTAGAAAAGAAGTTTGACTACAACTCCTGTTTCAGGGCTGTTTCAGAAAGATCCCCATCTCCAAAAGACTGTGTTCCTGTGGTTCAGGGGAGGTTGAGACACTTGAACATGCCATGTTCTGTTGCCTATTTTATCAGGGGATCCGAGATAAGTTTATTATTCCCTTGAGCAGAAAATTCTTGGGCTTGTCACAAACAGAAATGGCCAAGAAACTTCTTTCAGGTGCTAATTCTCAGCTTTTAAGACCAACTGCAAGTTTTTTGGCTGCTGCTTACAAAACCTGGATGGACATTATTAATAATGAGAGGAAATTTTAATTGCTACTCCCTCTTATTTGTTCATAATACCATGATGGCTATTTTATTGTGTTTTAATGTTGCATTTTAATGTTGAATGTATTTTAATGTTGAAATCTTAAATTCCGCCTGTTGTAGGGCGGTATTGTGTGCTTGTTTTTGCTGGTCTTTGACTGCAACAATAAATACAACTACAACTCCCATGATGTAGTGAGACATCAAGTGAACACCACACACAAGAGCCAAACAAGCCTTTTCGCATATTTAACACTGCTACTTCAATTGAGCTATCTGATCTTGGGGCAGGCCTACAACTGCCGCAGAAATGCCTATTGTCTTTTCATATGATGAGACTTGTGTCTTCTCTCAGACTACAGCATGCCACAGTAGTAAAGAAGGACACAACTAGCCAAAGTTCATGTTGCCCAATGGATTCTCTGTTACAGAGTCTGTTCGTGGATGGGAAAAACACAGTACTGGAGATTTGATTCTCCAAGGGTTTCTTACATGACCAGTTCTGGCATAAGAAATGTCTCCCAAATACTGTGTATTAATTAAAAAAACCTACAAGTAAATCTTCTGGAAAGAGTCACTGAAAATGAAAGCCAAGGAAAGCAAGTAATTGCGAGATCTTCCCAAAGGAATAATAAATACAATTTAAAATGATTAAATTTAACATGCAAACTTGCTACGTCAGCAATAGTCTTGAGTTGCAAACACCACAAAGGCAACTTTTAGTCACTCTGTGACAGTTATATGCAACTCTTTCCCTAGGGGAGTGAAGAGCATTGAACATTCAAGTGCAGTTTATTACCACAAGATGTTTGGAGAGCCACTAGCTTAGATCAGTGGTTCCCAAATGTTTTAGCACCAGGACCCACTCTTTACAATGACACTCTATCGGGACCCACCTAGGTTTACCAGACTTTTTAAAAAAAAAGATCTAGAAAGTAGTATTTATTTATAAGTAATAATAATCAGAAGAAAGACCCAGACACTTATCTCCCTGTATTTACACATGCTTGCAAACTGCAGGAGCTCAGCTCCTTTCAGGCAAGTTAGCAGCTACAGTATCTGATTTTTGAATTGCTTCAGGGCTTGAGGAAATTAGTTTCCATCACCCTTTGCCAACCCAACAAAAAGCAGGTTTTGACCCACCAGTGAGTCACCCACAGTTTGGGAACCACTGTCTTAGATGATTTTAAAAGAGGATCAAGTGAATTTGTGGAGGACAAATGCTGTATAACTATCATGCCCCACTTTGCTTCTAAGCGGGAGTTCACATATGCGAGAGCCACACCTTGATGACTGCAATATGAGTTCCACATGTGAAAGCAATCATTGCAGATGAAGGTGGTGCTGAGAAAGCACTACAACACTTTCAACCAAGGCTGTTTATAACTGAAACATTAACTGCAGCTCTACCACTGTATTTGCAGCAGCAGACATGTACGTTTCCAAGCATGGTGGATTACGCACTTTGCCACCTCCTTGGGTTGGTCATTCAGGTCTGTTCTATCAAACTGTAGTAATCTGAGCCTCTACAAACACCACAGTATCCTACTCTGTGGTTCTGATGAATCCAAAAGAGGCAGGTTGAAGCCTTCTCCCCATCACATAGACCCCTATTTCAACATTAGCAAAAATGTAACAGGCTTATAAGCTCCCAAAATCCTCATGTGCCCTACTATCCCAGCACTTCATCTAGTAGTACTGGACCATTAATTAGATTTGAGGAACAATCTAATTGTAACCCAATTACATAGGTTATATGAACTCACTATACCAGTGGTTCTCACACATTTAGCACCAGGACTTTATAGAATGAGAATATGTTAGGACCCACCAGAGTGATGTCATGACCAGAAGTGACATCATCAAGCAGAAAAATGTTTAACAATTCTAGGCTGCTATCTTACCTACACTTACCCAGGAGTAAGTCCTATTTACCATCATTGTTATAAGAATATACACAGTAACTTGTTAAAAGTACAGGTCTGTAACATTTCCCCAAATGCAGTCACATACCATCAAGTCTAATAAAAATAAAATAGTCAAATGAATGGGGAGCCTCCCGAAATAGGCTCACAACCCACCTAGTGCATCCGGACCCACAGTTTGAGAAACACTGCACTATACTATACTTGACAAGAATTTTCAAAGTTAGCACTGGTACCTGTTGCATAAAACTTTGATGCTAAAATGTTGACTATTCTGAGGGGCAAAACTCTTTCAGGTGCTCACATGCAAAGTTGCTAAAACAATGTATTGATAAGCCTGTAAGCCACAGATGCTGTGAAGAAGGTGGGAGAGGTACAGCAGACAACATTACTGAAGCACTTGCCTGCCAGCTTTTAATTTACTTTTGTTCTAAGACACTCAATTCCACATAATTAGTTGCTAAGTGACATTACTTAGCAAAGTTAGCAAATGCATCTATGTCTAAGTTAGCAAAGTTAGCAAATGCATCTATGTCCTACGTGGTGAATCAATATCCAACAGCTGCATCTCGAGTTTTCAGCCTTTGTTCCTTTGCTAATATCAAGCATGCCTTTCAGTTCACTT
The DNA here is from genome assembly GCF_035046505.1 of Tiliqua scincoides. Taxonomy (NCBI): domain Eukaryota; kingdom Metazoa; phylum Chordata; class Lepidosauria; order Squamata; family Scincidae; genus Tiliqua; species Tiliqua scincoides. Next base: position 170,608,961 of record NC_089821.1, on the reverse strand, counting down.
TTAATTCTTATTATGGTTGTATAACTAGAGGGTAAGTGCATGTTATAACAGGGCTTGTTAGCATGCAGTCTATGCATCTGGGGCTTACTGGGATAGACAGAATAAATGTACATACCAAGCGTTATAACACAGTTCTCCATTTGATTTTCTAACAATCAACTATCATATGCATTTTTGGAGAGGAAAAATGCAAAACAGGATGCTGTGCAATATCTGGAACAAGCCTTCTTGAGCAGTGCATTTGCCTAGTTATACTGGACGCTGTCTGAGAATCTGAGTTTCAAGCCTATATTCATTTTGGAATGCATACAAATAGCTCCATTTTCCTGGAGGTGGTTTAGCAGATGTGAACAGTAACTGTTCATGCCCATTGGTTTAGTTTATTTATTGCATTTGCTTGATACCCTGCTCTGCAAAAGACTTTCGGAGAGGTTGATGGGATTTAATTCATGACAGTAACAATAAAACCTAAACAGATTACAAAATCTCAATAGTAATAGATTAGAAAGAAACTGTGAAGCAACAATCTCAGTAGCCCACACAGAATAAAAGCTAAAAGCCTCAAAAAGTCCAAGACCTAGGCAAGTGAATTCGGTAGCATAGCTGGAGGGGGAACAGTATGTATTGCAGGCACTGCAACCCACTGCGTAAGCAGCCCCTCCCACTCACTGTTGGAGCCATTCTGGACAGCAATGGTAATGTGCAGGTACTTGCTGAACCACATGGCATCACCTAAGTGTTGCCATTGCAGCTTACAACGCACATTTGTGGTGCCTGCAGCATTTGCCATTTTGGCCCCTCTCTAGCTACACTACCGAGTGACTATATCTGAATCTCCAATGGTTTTGACATTCCCTTTTGAAGTAACCTCATGTCAAGTAGTGGATTTTGGTCTGCCTCCAAATACATTTCAAAGGCCCCGTTCTTACTTGAAGACCCCAAATGGTCTGGAACCCAAATACTTGGTGCATTACGTTCTCCAGCAAGAACATGCCTCAGCATTAAGATCATCATCAGAAGCTCTTCTCCAAGTTCCCTTGACCTTTGCCTTCAAAAGCAAGGCCAGGCATGATCAGAATTTGGGCCCCTTCCACTGAAATGACACCCTCTCTTTGGAATATCCTCCACAAGCAGGCTCACCTGATATGGAATCTGTGTGTTCCTCCAGTACCAAGTAAACTTTAAGTCATTTTTGCCTGGCCCACAGGTGCACACATTTGATCCCTATTAGGTGTATGCCACATTGGGCAAAAATGTTTTAAGTATGCTACCTCCTGTTTTTAGAACACTGGTTGGTTTTGCTACCAACCACCACCATATCACACACGGTGTTTCACTGAAAGGTGGGAATGTGATCTGCCAAGAACAGCACAGCAAAAATCCACTCTCAAATTAGACACAGAAAACTAGATTTCCCAAGGTAAGAACTTCACATTACAAGAGTGATGGAGATACTACCAACATCCTGCATAGCTTCTCCCTGCAAATGTTTGGGATCATTTGTGTGTTAAGGTACGACCAGACTGCTTATTTCCCTGCCTCTACTTTATGTAATTGATGGAGGAAGGAACATTCAAATCACTTTAAATAGTATGAAGTTTGTTCAACTGGTTTAAAAAAAAAACACACACCAGGGAACTAGAAGGAAAAGTTAATTAGGTTGCTTCTTTCCTTACTTGTACTGTATTTAGTATGGAAATTCAAGGATCCCTGATCTGAGCACCTCTTTTGATTTATAGATCTTATTACAGGATTCAGGATCTTATGCTATAAGAAAAGCAGGAGGGGAAAAAAAGTACAAGTTACTTATGCTTTCTAGTTCTTGTGCGTATTATACAAACCAATGCAAATGTTGTTCCATTTGCATGGATAAAGAAGTGTAGATATTGCAGTGTAGCTTTTGCTTTTCAGCTATACTGCAAGATCAGGAATATCAGACCATACATCTACACAGGGTAAAGGGTAATTTGCAAATAGTTAGCAGAAACATTCTACCAATCAGAATGCAAGGTTGCCTATGCAAGTTATAACAGTGGGGCACTCAACTGGTCAACTAGCAGAGTGTCTGCAGGAAAGGGGATGCAAATGTAACTGGAACCAAGTACACATTCTTTTGGATTGTTTTGGAATAGTACTGTTGACTTGTGCATGCGCATGATCACTGAAGCATCAGACCATACCCTCTGTTAGTGAGTTACTACTGATCAAATTTCTGCATCACCTGAAGCACAATACAGTTCAGGCCAGTCAGCTCACGCTAACACAAATGCAACAAGAAAAGTAATACTCCTTTGAAATACACAGGCTTCATTTTTACTACCAAACAAGCTCTCTGTTGAAGGTGCTTTTCTAAAGGTAACACTGATGTTCCAAAGTTGCTTCTCTTGAAGTATATATGGCACATTTCAAACATGCAAATCTGTCTTTGTAAGGGCAATCTACCTACAGATATTAATATATTTAATTTTGGTTTCACCAGCTAACCTCACATGCTTAATTGTTGCTTACTGAAGGGGAGAGAGGAAAAAACAAGGCTGGCAAGCCATATTAAGATCAGTTTGGCTTTTTCCTGAATTTTTACCCCTAAGCATCAAGTTACACCAAGCTATAGCACACACATGCTCAGGCATGCACACCGTGTATTTTTGGGCCAGGGTGCAAGCAGCACCAAAGCTACCCTTGTAAAGAAACTTCTGCTATATCTGTTTTGCATCTGAAAGAATCTGTCTCTGGCAAAGTAATATCTCCTAATGCCTGCTGGAATTTGCTGTCAGTATTTCAAAACCAATCACATTCCATAGATAAAACCAGTAATATTTGAGATTAACATGGAGTAACAAGTAGTATGAAATATAATTAAATGTTCTAAAATTGTACAACCACTTTAGTAATAAGTTACCAAGCCACTAACTTTTTTTTTTAGTATTTATTAGGTTTTATATATAGATATAAAACCTTCCAAGTATGTTTGAGAATATCATGTCTGCATAGTACACAAAGTTTTTTCACAACTTGTGCTCTTGCTGTTGTCATTTTGTTCATTTTTTATTTTTACAAATGGCACATTTAAAAAGTGGATACCTGAAGATCTAATGACTGCAATGTTGCTGTAGCCAAAGCTTCTTGAAGACAGTTTTTAAAAAGTGTGTGAGTGCATCATATCATAAGGCAGTGGCAATTTGAGCATCTAATGCCATCACTATAATAAAATGAACACCACTTTGCAAAACTCAAGGTTTAAAAAAAAAATCAACAGGAAAACTGTCAAGTTAATTGTTTGCAAAGTAGCACATCTGAAGAGGAGACCTCAGGTAAACTAATCTTACTGTCCCTAGATTTTTCTTTCAAAACTAATCTGACCAGCTGCATTAAGGCACAAGAAGATATGACAAACATGAACATCCACACAACTTTTCCTCTTCCACAAATGGTAAAATGTACCGTTTAAAATTTCTTTTAAAAATGAAATGCATCATTTTGTTATGAGTCTTCTATACAAAAATTATAAAATTTACACCATGTGAGCTGCCAGAGAGGTAAAAATAAGCATCAGTTCTCCATATAACTTTTTTTTCCCCCACCATAGGTCAAAACAGGGCAATATAAATACTCCAGCACTTCTGAAAACACAGCAGCCAACTCCCCTGTGTAAAAGAGAGGCATGATTGTATGACAGTGCAATCCCCTTGTTCAAAAAAAGAAAACAGAATCCTTAAAATCTAATAAATGACAGCATTGAAGATTATAGGTGCAATTCATCAACAAACAGGAGCTATGCAAGCAAAGAACAAGACTGTGGGAGGCACTTCTCAGTGCACTGCCTCCTCAATGTTCAAACACTTGGACTGAAACTTTTCTTTGAGACACTTTTCTTCCAGTGAAAAGCATTTTCCCAAAACAACAACAAAAATGACACAAGGACAAGATGAGTTGGATTTCTGGTTAAATACACTAGGGTTGATTGAATGATATCCCAAGATGCAACAGTTGCGATTCAACAGCAGGTGGGTGGGTGAGTGGAGGGGAAGACACAGGAGGTGAACATCTGGAAGGATGCAAGCCTCTACACAGAAGTGGTCACTCTGTCATTGGCATTATTGACCTCATTTTTGTTTGAATCCAGTCCTTTAGCAGCATTCATATCATTCCGTAAATTCTCCACTGTCTTTTTCATGTTCTTTAATTCCCCAGGGTGTGGAGTAGCTCGCCTTAGAAGTGTCCTCTAAAAACAAACAGTGGAGTAAGTGATTTTGCTCATATTTCCCCTTTAAATATTTTGTTTATATATATTTCTCTATTTAAATGGATTTATCAGACGTAGTTATTAAGTAACCTATATTTGCATTTCATGAAACCCATTATTTGCTCTCTTTCTTTAATGGTTGTTCACTCTAATCAACAAATGTGGTAGGGGAAGTATCCAGTTTCTCAAGATGCATCAGCCATGATCCAGAAAAGCAACAAGCATGAAGGGGAAAACCACAAGCACAAATAAAATGCTTTCACACAAAAATACCAGGCTCATGATTCTCCCATAAAAAGCCCATACTTCTCAGGATACCAAAAACCTTGTACTGGGATTAACATGCTAAGTCCTTGTCCTTGTACTGGGAGACAGCAGTAAGAGATGTCCCCAACCTGTGAATGTTTATAGCAGCAGTGTCTCTTCCATAGCAATTATAGTAGCTGGCCATTTTTATCTTTCATACCACTATCTGTTTATCTGCCCTCAATGGTTATTACTGTTTCACCAGCACTGAGTAAAAGCATCTTTTACTGAACAATGCAACTTGTTTTTCTTGAACAGTAATCTTCACCTCATGATACACAGCAAACCACTTTTGAAACAGAAGAATTTTCAAAAGCAATTTGTTTTGTGACAGGGGTACCCACTCTTCAATGGGGAGAGAGAACCAATTCCATACCTATTTCATATGCTTCTAAAAGCAGTTGTGTTGCATGTACTTTGCGTCTATGGCTTAAAGGTGATAATTCACCAAAAAATATGTTCGTACAGTAAACACTAACATACAAAGGGGAGATCCACATCTCAGAACAGTAGATACATGCTGGAGACACTGCACCCAATGCTTAGACATGCTTGAATTGTGGTAAATATGTGGTCACAAAAGAACAACCTTAGCTGCCAACATTTAAAAGACTTGAATGCTTAATATATTTTGCATATGCAGGTGTGAAATGCAATTCCACTTGGGAAAAAGTTACTGTAGCACATTTGTGAAAAGCATGCCACATCATATGCACTCATGGCAGCTGCCATTACCTTGTGCAATAAAATTTTTATCTTATTTAAGTTGCTTCTGAAAAACAAAACAAAAAATGAAACTAAGAGGCAGGTGGGTATTTTTGTCTTCTATGTACTTAGAAGTACGTTCTGGTTTGTCTAAGGCCCAGGTCATCATGCTGAGCAAATCCACACACAAAACTTCCATTTGCATGTTACACTATGTGTCCAGCATCAAATCTAAGATTTGGCTGTGTCCCTCACCTATAGGAATGCAGAAGTCCATGGCCTGAGAAACACACTACTCTAGTATGAAATTGCTGCACGCACAGGTGACAGCAACTGGATTTATACAAAATACTCACCAAGTGACATCTGCACAGAAACCCTGTTCTCCCCCCTCCACTTTCTAGCATGCCCACTTTCATGTTTACACTGGGTCTAAGAAACAATGAGTTTCAAATATTTATTAACGTTGAACTGAAATGAACTGAAACTGGTTTTAATAAATCTTTTTACACCTGAACAAGTTTGTGCTATTATACTAGTGTTCAGTGGCCTGGACATGACAGGGCAGAAGTGTTTGACTCCACCAAAATAATCAAACCTACAGCTGTACTAACAAAGAAGTACAGACTTTATCATAGATCATAGCATTGAAGAAAACAAACTAAGAAACCAAAAAACCCCAAACAGATCAGGATTCTAACTACAGAACAGGCCAAGCTTGGTGAGAATCATTAGCTATTGTGTGTGTAGCAGGAAAAAAAACAAGCTGGGCAATAGAGATGCAACTTCTGTGTTACCAAATGAATACCAGAAGCATAAATATATTTTAAGCTTATACTGAGGGATGCTTCACAGATTCTGTTTTTCAGGTACATGCTTAATGACTCCAGCATAACCTAAAGAGGTGAATGCAACAAGTATATTTGTCATACAGGTACACTCATTTGGAAGCCGCTATTGGCTGCAAATAGGCATCTTTTCAGAATCATAAGTCTACTTATTTCAGGAGTACTGATAGACATTTAGTTGAGGTCTCATAAGTACAGTGACAGATGTTCCCACAAGGTCTTCCATCTGAGTGGAAAGCAGTGCATTTCCCACCAGCTCATAGGTACCATATTCAGATAACAATGCAAATGGTTATGAGATGAGGGAGGGGCAATGGAAGAGATTGTGGGAGGAAAGACAAACAGAATGGTGAGATAAGAGACGGCACAATGGAAAACCCAAACAAGGGGTTGCTGTCTATAAGAACAGCAGGTTCAGAGCTCACACCTTCCACAAGTCCCTACTTCTATCCTGATTTTTGAAAAACTGAAGGGCATCATCCTAAAAAAGCAAAAAGGAGAAAAAACTAGTAACAACAAAATTTACTTCTATTTTTCAAACAGATATTGCATTAATCACTTGCTTTGAGAAGGAGTTTTTGCAAAAATGTTTAGCAAGTTGGCACATAGTACAGTCTGCAGGCATCATATGAAACTTAATTTCAGCAGCTCAACAGTAGGCTTACCACCCTAGTGTTGCATTTGCTTTCTGAGAGAAACCATACCATTTCATTGTCCTCTTCATCTTTTTCATCTTCTAAAAAGCGAATTGCACTGACTCTGTTTACTGCTCGTTCATTCCATGTTTCATCTGACATTTCATGGACTAAGCTCTCCAGTGCACCACATCTGGGTAGGTTATCTATTACAACAGCAGATAAGAAGAGATGGCAAGTTGGAAGTTAACCTCTAACATCATGCATATTCAGGAGTTCAGATGACAAGGTTTTTCCCGATAGAAAATAAACTGCAAAGATTTTGCGGTTAGGTCTAGCTCAGGATTCACATTAGATTTGCCAAAAGACATAGCTTCCTATTTTTGTTCATATTGTCACAGTAACTGAAAAGTCAGACTAGAGGCTGACACTACTCTTGCAGAGCTCTTACTTTTAAGTTATTCTTCTCTGTAATGTATATATGTTTACCACGTACACAAAACAGTTTTGAGTTACAAAAAAAAAGGTCACCTAATGTGGATCACTCACCACTTTGCTTTCAGTAAGATGTAAGAACATCCAACACACTGAATCATGATTAAGGAAAAACTAAGGAAAAATTAAGCTTATATGAACATATGCCTTAAATGGAGACAAATCATGGGCCATCCAACATAGTGTTGTCTATACCAGTGGTGGGCAAACCCGGGTCCATGGGCCATTTGTGACCCTCAGAGACCCCCAATTCGGCCTGTAGGGAGACCCCAGCCTCCGAGGAGCCTCTGGTCTGTCAGAGACTGTTGGAACCCACGGCAGACACAAGCTGCAGGTCAAGTTAGACCAAGGCATGTTTTTCCTTGTCTCTGATACAGTTATGCCTCAAGCTGTACTTTATGTTGGAAGAGTTGTTTATATCCCCCTACACTTTGCGGCACTTTCACAACACACTTTGGCTGGCGCAAGAGACTTGCTCCAGCTGAAAGGGCGCTCACAATTGCGTCCTAAATTAGTAAACAGTTTCTATGTTAAACGTGTGGTACTCCTACATGCCCCTATATGATTTTGTTTCTCTCATTACTGTGACTGAAACTTTTGCTTCGTGTGAAAACAATTCTGAAATATATATACCTTGGCAACCAGGCTCAGAAGGCATTTGAGGAAGTAATACACATGTTAAAATCTTTTCCCCTATTTCAGGATCTGTGTCTGTCTGGAATGTAAGCAAAGGCTGGGACTGGTTATCAGATAACCATAATGCTTTCAGCTTCAAGCTAGTCAGTGACATGGGAAGATGCAGCAACCTAGTAGAAAAAACAAGGAAGAAATTCTAGCATTCTTAAACTACACAACAAGAAAAGAAGAGCAATTTCACTATGAAATCTATTGTCGTTACTTTTGTGAAAGAAGCAACATGCAGCTGCTTCCTCACATGGCTTCTACAGCAGTGGTTCTCAAACTTTTAGCACCAGGACCCACTTTTTAGAATGAAAATCTGTCGGGACCCACTGGAAGTGATGTCATGACCGGAAGTGACATCATCAAGCAGGAAAATTTTTCGCAATCCTAGCCACTCTTACTCAAGAGTAAGTCCCATTGATTAGCAGTGTTAAAAAAATATACATAGTAGCTTGTTAAAAGTAAGGTCTGTAACATTTCCCCAAATGCAGTCACATACCATGATAGCATCATCTAATAAATTAAAAATAAAATATTGAAATGAATGGGGACCCACCTGAAATTGGCTCGTGACCCACCTAGTGGGTTCCGACCCAGAGTTTGAGAAACACTGTTCTATAGCATTTTGTATAACATGTTCTTTCCAAAGAGAGCTTAGTACAGCTACACTGCCTTGGTATGCACAGGAAGACAACACACATCCAATGCATACATAATAGAAATAATAATACCTTGGGAAACATAGAGATGTATGGCTCAGTGTGGCACTTATTTGTGGGACAGCAGCACTCCCAATCACCACCACCCCATACACACTCCTCGTATCACTTCATGCTCTATGCCAGTGATTTTCAACCTTTTCCATCTCACAGCACACTGACAAGGCACTCAAATGGTCAAGGCACACCACCAGGTTTTTGACAATCGACAAGGCACACCATGCTCCCAGTGGGGGCTCACACGTCCCATTGGCCCTATTAACAAATGGCCTTCCCCCAAATTCCTGTGGCACACCTGTGGACCACTCATGGCACTCCAGTGTGCCACGGCACAGTGGTTGAAAATGGCTGCTCTATGCATTTTAAGAACCTGCTGAATCAGGCCAAAGGCCCATCTAATTCAGCTTCCTGTATCTCACAGCAGCCCACCAGAGCACACCAGATGCCTCAGGGAGCACACAAGTCAACAAGATAACTGCATCTTGATGCCCCTCCCTTACATCTGGCATTCTGAGGTACCCTACTTCTAAAACCATGAGGTTGAACATACCCATCACAGTTTGCAACCTGTGATAGACTTTTCTTCTAGAAATCTGTCCAACACCTTTTAGAGGCATCTAGTCCAGATGCCATCACCAAATCCTGTGGCAAGGAGTTCAACAGATTAATGGTACACCTAGCTAAAGAAATATTTTCTTTCATCTATTCTCCCAATACTCTGTTTTAGTGGATTTCTTAGTGTTGCACTAAGAATTGGTACTGTTATAGGTTAAGTCCAAGCAAATGGAGGCAGGACTAAAATACTGCAAACTAAGAGGCCAATTGTCTAAATAACAGAGTAGATTCTTGTACTCCAACACACCATAGCTGGTTCTGTGAATCTCTGCTGACTGGGTAAAGAGAACTTTAAAGTAGTGCTCCTCTTATATTTAGCAGGGGGAGAGCAATTGCCCCTATTCATTCCTACTTTGGCTGTTTGCTAAAGTTTCTTCTGCATCTTTTTAAACTGGGAGACCTTTTGAGACAGGGAACCATTTGTTTAAATTTCTTTGAATTGAATTAAAATTAAATTGAATTTCTTTATTGAAAAGTAGTATATAAAATATTCTAACCAACCAACAACTATTTTGATGGTGTATGTCCACAGAGGGAAGGATCTGGGAAGATCTACAAAAGAAGGGATAAGATCTGGCATGTGCCACTACCACCTGATCCACCTCTCCTTCTTCCTCCCCGCCCCCTGGTTACTCGCCTCTCCTCACCCAGAAATGCCCCTGTTCCTCCCACCACCAGCAGCAGACAGTGTCCTCTCTGCAGGCCTCTGCATGCAGCTGCCAGTCACTGCACTGGTGACCTTGTTGCACTCACAGGGGGAATGTCACTTTTCCTGGCAGAGCCAGGCCATGAAAGTGCTTCTCACCCCAAGTACACGAAGGGTGATGCAGCCAATCAATTCCATGAATTCCTTTCCAAAGAGACTACAGAAAAGAGTCTGGAATTGTAATACAGATGAGTTCTTACCTGTTCCCAGCCACATCTAGAACATGAAGTTCTGTGGCTTGTGATATTTCAGGAGGAATCCTAGATAAACGGTTGTCCCGTACCGAAAAGACATTTAGACTGCAACACCCACCGATCTGTTTTATGAAGAGAAAGCAGACTGAGTTATTGCAAGAAATTCTAACCCCAAGAACCTACCATAATTCAGCCTGCTTTATGATGCAGTTTATACAACAGTTCATTTCATTAAAGGAGTAAACTTGAGGTTCTAATGTCTTCTTGGCTAAGCATTCAGATGATGTTGCAAGTTTTCCTTTTAAAGAGCTCTTGTTTAGTTACTACATAAACATTAATAACCTGTTTGGCAGAAAATACAAGAAATTTATTAAATATTAAAACATCTTAATTGTTAGTCTGACCAGGCTGCAACTTCTTTTCATGAGGTTTCCCAATCTCATTTCTTCTTTCCACATATTACTGTAGATCAGATGCTCAGAAATATCTTTGTATTTATGTGCATGCAACTTTAAAACCAACAAGACAAGCAAACCTGTCTTAAGGCAACAAGCATAGTCAAATAAAAGCACCTGCCTCTTCAGTTCACTCTGTTTGCAGTGCTGACGGTTTACTTGTTCTTTTGCTATACCACTTGATGCAATACAGACCCCCTGCAGGGTAGGGGTGCTCTGCTCCCCTCCTCTCCGGAGTGTGGTCTGTGCTTCCCAGAGGCAGTGCATGCTCCCTCTGCAGAGCTCAGACTAAGGGAAATCACGTCTCCCGCATGACTTCCGGTTTCACAGAGGAAACCAGAAATTGTATGAGAAGAGATGCGATTTCCCTACCACTGAGTCTTGCAGAAGTAGTGTGTGGACGCTCTGGGAGGCTCAGACAACCCGCGGAGCTCCCCTCACTTTCGGACATTTGGTGTGTGCGCAACTTTTAGGAAAGTTGGGGTGTGCGCCTCGCTTTCAGAGGGCTGGTCGTTGGTTATGCGATCCCAGCATAAGCCAGAATGTCGCAAAGTGGCACACACCTTATGGCAATTATTATGACTGCTTCTTATACTGTCCTTATACCAGTTGAACTTATACTTTCAGTATAAGAATTCACTCTCGGACTTGAAAGAGCAACCATTTACGTGAAATTCAATGTTTCAACTCAACAGCACAAACTATAGTTTTGTACTTTCTAGAGCAGAATTTTCAACCTTTTTCATCTCATAGCACATGGCCAAGGCACTAGAATGGTCAAGGCACAGCATCAGTTTTTTAACAATTGATAGGGCACACTGTGCTGCCAGTGGGAGGTTCATATCCTTCAATGACTCTACTAATAAATGACCCTCTCCCAAATTCCTGCAGCACATCTGGGGAGCATTTGTGGCACACAGATGTGCTACAGCACAGTGATTGAAAACTAGTGTTCTAGAGGAACAAAAGAAAAGCACTTACCCTGTGCTAAGTCACACAGATTTACAGTCATTATTTTTAAAGGTAGCAATCCTAAGCATATTTACTTGAATAGGTTCCATTTACATTAACATTTGAATCCAAGTGAACATGTATAGGATTTAATGTTTTTAAACAATGCAAAGTTACCAATTTCTTGTTTAATTCCCTGTATAAGCTTCTATTGTTCATATTCCCCTAAAAATATAATATAATGACACATTATCTTTTGAGGTCAAGCGTTTGCCTAACACTCAAGTCCTCTGTAGTTCAAAACTCCATTTCCAAGATGGTCAGTATTCTAGTATACCAGACTTCAATAATGCATGCCTCTAGAAGATGTACACACCACAATATGAACGCCATTTGCATCACCAGACTTCTCTTTTCTAAAAGACAAAACCTATCTATTACAGTTTCCACCAATGCCAACCACCAACTAAAAAGGGGACAGTACTGTCTGAAGCAGAACACAATCTCTATTTCAACAAACCACTCAAAAACCGCTAGTATGCCTTCAGTGATACGTCTAAGTCTAAAAATACTATTTCAAATGACTCAATAAATGCTAGCTAGTTATTGGAGGCTGTTCAATTTTGGTGAAACTAGTTTTTATGTATCTTCCTTTATGAACTGGAGCCCATTTTTTTTTAAAAACCACTACCCCAAATAGCATTCCTTTCTTCGTATTTTAATCTGTATTTACAACACTTGCCAATACAAATATTTAATCCTACTTACTCCTGTAAGAAACAAACACACTTTCCCTTCCTATTCATGCAAAGCATCTTTATTGAAAGCATGAGAAAGATGATTACATATTGTATTTTAAGTTACAGACCCTTCCCAGGAGTGAACAACCATGCATTTCTGTAAGTGCTCTGACAATTTCACAGGATGCAAGGTGCTATAACAAAAGTACCCATTGTCTGCCTAATTGGTGCATCTCTAAAATGAAAAACCGAGAACAATTATTCTGGTTAGTAAATGCTGGATGAGCTGGCAAATGGTGCCCTGTTGTACACAAACAAAAAAGTATTTACTTTGAGCAATTCTGTTTTGGGAACACAAGCAGAATGAGTTTTGGCCATGCAGCCGTCTTGAGGACACCCCATCCCCTTAAGCTGAAAAACCCCAGACTCTGGGGGCAATGGAAGTGCAGTGGTAGAGCCAGCCAGTTTGAATCATCATGCATTGAAAGCAGTCAGATGAAAGGAACTAGTGCAACTGTGGACGAAACAATACTTACAAAATGTTACAAGAGTTTACCTGACTCAATTTCCAAGCAGCTAACAATTAAGAAAAACACAAGAGACAGTTGATTTTAACACACACTATTATTTATATTGACTGGACAGTATCACACACATACATAAATTCCTCAATAAGAAATGTTTTCCCCCTGCACTAGGGGACTCGACGTTTCTATTATATTTACTTTTGTGTGGCTAAAGTGAATCTCCAGCTAGCCAAACACAGAGAAGACTTGAGAAATTTGATACTGAACAATTGCCTGGTAATCAGAAAGTTGTTCATCACATGGAACCACACTGGGAGTCAGAGTGGGGCACTTGGCCATGTGGAGGGCGAACTTGTCACATCTGTACAACCAATTCACGATATGGAGTAGCAGGACAAGATGGTAAAACGTCCAGCTCCTCATGTGATTACATGCACTTTGCTATGAATTTGCAAAACGTCTGCATTAAGGGCCACAGCGCTGTCAGTTCATGGGAAAAATAAGTTTAGGTGATACATGAGCAAGTCTAAGAGCTCTCTAGATTTTCATAAGAATGTTATCTCAGCAGTCTCAAGTGCCCAATAATTATTTTGCTGTGTTTCTTGCATGACCATGGTCATGGATGATGACCATGACCTTTCTTGCATGACCATGAGCCTACTTTGCCACAACCTTAATATTTAGCTATATGTGGTCCATTCTGAAAAATCTGTCACACATCACAAATGTCATGGCTGGCAGCTGAACAACCACGGCACAGGTCGATTGATACAACCCCATGCAGTTCTGCCCAAATTATCAGGTGAAGGTATGGTGTCCACAGGAGTTGGCTTATCATGCTTTTAATTGAACAAATAGTTTTTACAATCTGAATTGTTTTAGCCAAACACACCTGCTCCAACAGATTTATGGGGATTTTGAGGGATTCATTAATTCTAGATAGTCACCTTGCACTTAAAACTTGCTGCTAACGTCAAAGAACTTTGTCTAAGTGTGTGATGCAGGTATCTAGGAATTTGAATTTTTTCCCCTGGCCTTCAAACTTTTCTAATTGTAGAATCCTAATGTACCTCTCCACCAGTGTAACTGCTGCTGCTGCCCTGGCCGAGGGTGTTATAAATGTGCTGCAAAACACATTTGGGGCACCCAGAGAATAAGCAGAGCTGGTGGGGATGCCTGAGCCACCCTGCTGACGCTGTATCCAGAAGGATGGCTGCTGGCAGAGCTAAGAGTCACACTGGGCAGCTGGAAGGTGGACGGGGGTGAGAAGGGAGCATTTTTGGTTAGGGGGGGAAGGTGGAATGGGGCGGATTGAGCCCGGGAGGAAGACGCGACTAGTGGGTATATATCTTATCCTACTTCCCTAACCCGAACACCCTACACAGGACTGCTCAGACCTGCACCAGATAAATAGCTTGCACAAATCTAAGTAGTCCCATTGGGCAGGCTAGGGCGTTACTTGGAGTAAGGGAATAAATACCTTTACCCTGAAGTGACCTCCAGCATGCTCCTAACCTGCGATACGCGAGAGATCATGCAGCCCCACTGCGCTAGCACTAGTTAGAATTGGGCTGGTAGTCTAATTTTGGACCTTGAGCCAAACAAATTTGGCTTTGAAAACAAATATTCAAAGTTCTCACTCACACACACACACACACACACACACACACACACACACACAGAGTTAAGTTAAGCTACCATAAAATTAAAATAGTGCCTGGTAAGTATTGCCTCACTGCCAGAATATTTTGCATTTTGTAGTAGAACATGGCCAAACACAACAGTGATGAAGATAGTTTGCAAGAACATGTATCTACATAAAAACAATTAACAAAGACAATGATCACCAGAAAGTTTTAAATTTGGGAGGAGAGGAATGCAATCCCCCCCCCCACTCCAGAGGCTATACAAATAGGGTTCAGAGAACTAATTAATCAAGGAAACCCACTAAAAGGCTACAAAAACTGAACATGAACAATTTTGAAAGCCTACAGGATTTGTGCAATAAAGAAAATCCCAAATATTTTTCACAGCTATTCATGAAGTGACAAAACTACTGAATGTAGTATGAACTGAGTGTCTAGCTCAGGTCTCTTCTAGCTCAATCTTATTCTCTACCCACCCCTCCAAAGCAGTGGTGCCAAAAGGCTACCATGGCATCCTTCGGGAGGCAGTTGTGGAGGTCTCTTCTGGGTTCCCTTTCCTGGGGGTAAGCCTCCATAGCACGGTGGGTCTACTCAGACCTGCACTAGCAAATTTGCTATTGGAGGTCCATATGGACCCGTGCTGGAGGATCAGGTCCATGCAGGGAGCTAGGATTAGGGCCACTGCTGCCAAACCTGCCCCCTTGTCAGACCTGATACACCCCCTTGTTGCTGCCCCGTCTTGCCATCCTACCTGCCCTGGCATGTCCAGGAGGATTCTCCTATGCGTGTGACAAGGCTCTGGTCTTCACACACTCTTAGAGTGCTTTTCTTGACTGCCATAGGACAGACAGCACTGGCAGAACACTCGTTTTGCAATTACTAGAGCCCAGTAGGTTTGGGCTGTTAGAATTGTCAATTCATACACAGTGGGCCCTCGGTATCTGCGGGGGATCCTTTTCAGGATCCCCGTAAATAACCAAATTCTACAGATAATGAAACCCGTGGTGGGAAGCTTGCACCGCCACAATTACTTACCTGAGGATTATGCCTGGCCCTCCGGAGGTCACCTACGGCCTCCTCAGAAGGCCTCCCAGATGCGACTGGAAGTCACTTCTCGTTCGCACTGGTGACTTTCAGTCACATATGGGAGATGTTTTGAGGCCCTCCAGCTGCCGGCTTGGCATCTGTGGCTACTAAAATCTGAAGATGCTGAGCTCATGAATAAGAAGGGTCCATTATATACACTCTTTCCTCGTTATTCTTATAATCCCTATTTGAATTTTCAGTTTTACATACATACTTGGTCCAAGTCACAATGTTTCCTCTAATTTTACACCTAAGTGCACACAGCACTACTGTGGCTATTCCCATAGTGCTCAGGAGTGCTCTCAGCACTCTGTGGACTTCTCTACTCTTTTTAAGAGAGGCCAATTAGGGGAGAGAGCAAAGTGAAAGGTGCTGCAAGGGAGTGTTGTGGGTATAGCCACAGTTGCACTCTGAGAGACAGCAAAGAAAGCAAAGCTGATAGTATGAAAAGAGGGAAAACAAAGAGCCGCTGCCTACAGGATTTGGCTCAACCAAGCCCAAATGCACAGCAACATTTTTTAGCTGTGCCGGGTTGCTGATACAGCTGCAAAGCTTACAGGGAAGGCTGGTCTGGGAAGTGGCTTTGTGAGACACTAATGTTCTGAACAGGGCCAGACATGGTGGCAAATGCAAAATTTGTTACTCATCACCAGTTACATCAACAAATCTCTTCTATAGGGCAAGAGTCAGTAAAAGGTCTCTCTGGAGCAACCAGTAACTCCGACAGTATCTAAAATAACTCGCAACACCCTGCGCCTTCCTGGTATGAATTTTTTTCTTACCTCCTTCCCATCTCCAAAGAGAAACCCAGGTTCAAATTCCAGCCCACACTTGGTTTTGTGCTGGTTTTCAAGGCACATACATTTCACACTTCCTTCTACCTGCTTTTGTGGTGGGTTTGTGCAAATTTTTTGTGAGTATGGATCCCAAAGAACAGGATTCAAAGAAACTTACAGAAAAACAGGTGAAACGTAACAGATGTAGACTGTGGAATTCCTTATTGTATTAGGCAGTTAGAGTGATTTGAGTGAACTTGGAATGGTTATGGAACAAGATATAATTTTTCCCATTTAAATTGCTGTAATAATTTTACTCATCTGGATTTTTGCTATTAGGACAGTTTTCAGAAGTGTATTAGGTATGGAACAAGATATAGGAGTGTATACACAAAACATTTGTCCTGTCATTAGAATAAAGCTCCACACACACTGCATTTAACCTGCCAGTAACAGACCAGGTTATATTCCGCAAGTCAGGGTTTTTACATGAACAAATACTTTAAAACAGGGATATCAAACTCGTTTTACCCAGAGGGCCAAAGCTAGCATTCATGGTGCCTGCTGAGGACTGGAAGTGACATCAATCAGCAGAAAGTGACATTATTAATCGAATGACGGCCAAAAATAAGCACTTTGTTCTCGCATAGAAACTCATTAGCTGCATACGACAGAAGAGAAAATGTGCAAATCTTGTTCATATTTTCAAGAGATGAGACAGCCCAATTATCAAGCTGGGAGAACCCAATTATAATGGGGGCCAAAGAAATTGCTTCCGGGGCCATGTTCAGCCTGCGGGCCTTATGTTTGACGCCACTGCTTTAAAAAGGTGTGAGCAGTACACATAGATCCCTTTGCAATTCTTATTACAAAGTAGTGCTGCATTTCTAATACTTTCTAAAATTATTTATATCCCTCCTTTCCCTTTGGAAAAAAACACTCAGAGTAGCACACAAAATTAAATACTGAGGGTGAATTGGCACTGCTACTGAGACGGTGATGGGTTGAGGGAGATATGATGCTGAGGGCTGGGCTGACTGAGGGGAAGGAACGTTCGTCATAGACAGACTATACCTCTTTCTGGACCTTCCTCCAATCCTCATACTTCTGGCCCTCCTAGTACTTTAGCCTTAACTTAGTGCTTTACAATGCTAGGTCAGTTGACAATAAGACCAGCCTGGTCCAGAATTACAGTGTAACCTTAAGCATGTCTATTCGGACGTCACACCAAGTTCAATGGGACTTAAATCCAGGTACGTGTGCATAGGTTTGCAGCTTTAATCTGGTATACTGACCTGACATGTTGTATACTTTTACTTCTTAGTGATTGGAAATATTATGTCTTGCCGTCAATGAAGTGTTCATGACTTTCTATTGTTTTATCCGTATGTGCAAATGAAATATACAATCGGCTCTGGACTCAAGCAAAGACTGTGTTTCAAGGCCAATACATAAAGCCAAAATCATGTACTGTCGAAACAGCTGTAAATCCAAAAAAATACATATAGTACTGTCTCCAAGAACTAAGATCACAGCATGAGAGAGACATGGGAACGGAAGTCAGCAGATTCATTCTCTCATTCAGGCTCACTCTGTGGCATAAAACAGCAAATTGAATGGCACGGTGGAATCACCTGCACTATTTGAACTGTTGATTTTTGCTCTTATCTATCCAGTAGCACAGTTACAGGGGGCACAGTACTAAGTTTTGCAGGGTGCCTCAACATGCTGTGTAACCTGCTCCTGAAGAGCCATTCCAGGCAGCAAGAGCAAAGCAGAGGCATCTCCTCCACTTTGCTCTCCGGGTATGGCTCTGAAGGCGAGGGGGAAGGGCAGCTTACATGGCACACTGAGATGCTCTGCAAAACCTAGTTCTGTGCCGCCCCCTCACGTAACACTACCTTTTTTTGGCCAAGCACATATACTTGAATTCATGCAACTAAACTGTGTGCAAGATGTGGGTTGACTGTGTTAGGCTTATACACTCCACTGGATGCCCAGAGCCTTTGAATGAGGAAGCTGTGATATTCCCTCGAAGCATTTTCCATTGTTCTCAATTCTGGTGGGAGACAAACATTTACTTTGTTTTTGGATTCAACAGTTTTAAAGTGCAACTTGCTCCTGCCACCACTTCCCCCAACCTCCTAATTTCAAATGCTTCCTCTCCTACCCCCACTCCAAAATCAGTCAAAACAAGGAAGCCAATACACTCTTTAAATACTGTAGAACAGGGGTCTCCAAGCTTTATGGCCAGAGGGCCGCATCAAATATCTGACACAGTCTCAAGGACTGAGAAAAAAAATTTCAATATAAAATTTAAATAAATACATCAGGATTTCTCCATGCACCAACACACACCACAGAAATAAAGCACACACTCAAATAGACCCTCATTCCCCCACCTCCCTGGTCCTCAGAACACTCTCTGGACACTACCAGAACTCCGCTCCCATTCTGTTCAGTTGAGTAGGCCACAGGCTCTCAGAGGCTGGCTGTGAGCTGGACAGAAGCCTGCCGTGGGCCACATCTGGCCCCTGAACCGGGCTTTGGAGACCCCTGCTGTAGAAGAACAACATGGGTTTACTTCCAGAGCCTGACCTTCAGCAACACGGGGGGAAAAATAAAAGATGACATGCTGGAACTTTTTGGCTGTGGGTAAAAATATTCGTCTGTGAAAGGGATCAAGAAAAAGGGTGAGGTTAGGATTTGCATACACATCTGTTTGCTACTCAGTAGCTGCAATGTGCAAAAACTAGCCACTGGTGTTTAAGGAGCACCAGAGCTTTGATATTGGTGACCATAATCTCAGACAATACTCTTAACAAAATAGGCTGCCCCCATACCAACGCGCAGCCCCAATGTGCTGAATAACAGCACGTTGAGAAAAAGAACAGTATGTTCATGTGTGAATTGGTTTTTATCCCCTGCAGAGTTTCATAAAATAAGTTTGATACAAAAGAACCTTCCCTGACCATCATTTATCCAGCCTGACTACCTGCATGAGGTTGCCAGTTGAAATCCACCCACTAATTCCCCTATGTCAAATCATTTGCGATTATAGCAATGCAAACCCACTTCCTTTGATCTCACCTGTCAGAGTTTTGTCAAGGTTCCATCCTAACACTCTACAGTGGAGGTTCTCATTATTGCACTTGGCAGTTCATTTTGTCATACTTCTGTAGGTGGCACTGATGACTATGATTAGCTACCAAACAGCCTGAATAGCTGGTTTATGTAACACCAGACACAGTTCACCACTGCCAGATGGGATTTCAAGCTCTGAAACAGCCAGTTATAAAATAATGAAAAACTTAACGCTAGGAAGGGCACAGGGAAATCATTGTTTTGTGAATCTTTAAGAACTAGGTAGTCAACAAAATTGGCTGACTTTTGAATAATTAAAGCAGGCTCACAGTTAGACCATGAATGAATAACTTGCGACACAGAAAGCAAGGGTCAGAAGCATTCCTTAACAAATGCAGGTGAATGCAGTAGTGTAGAATCAGGCCTTCCCGGCATAGCACTGCTGTTCATTCTGCAGCCAGATAGGCTAGAACAGTGGTTCTCACACTTTTAGCATTGGAACCGACTTTTTAGAATAAGAATCTGTCAGGACCCTCCGGAAGCGATGTCATGACCAGTTGTGACATTATCAAGCAGGAAAGATTTTAACAATCCTAGGCTGTAATCCTACCCACACTTACCCAGTAGTAAGTCCCGCTGACTACCATTGTTAAAAGCATATACATAGTAGTCTGTTAAAAGCACAGATCTGTAACGTTTCCCCAAATGCACTTGCATACTATGGTAGCATAAAGTCTAACTGACAGTGGTTCTCACACATTTAG
The DNA here is from genome assembly GCF_035046505.1 of Tiliqua scincoides. Lineage (NCBI taxonomy): Eukaryota > Metazoa > Chordata > Lepidosauria > Squamata > Scincidae > Tiliqua > Tiliqua scincoides. The sequence goes on along the minus strand of NC_089821.1, from coordinate 170,588,785 downwards.
CACTGGGACCCACTTTTTAGAATGAAAATCTGTCAGGACCCACCGGGAGTGATGTCATGACCGGAAGTGACATCATCAGGCAGGAAAATTTTTCACAATCCTAGGCTGCAATCTTACCTACACTTACCCAGGATTAAGTCCCACAGACTTCCATTGTTAAAAGCATATACATAGTAGTCTGTTAAAAGCACAGATCTGTAACATTTCCCCAAATGCACTTGCATACTATGGTAGCATCGTCTAATATATTAAAAATAAAATATTGAAATGAATGGGGACCCACCTGAAATTGGCTTGTGACGCACCTAGTGGGTCCTGACCCACAGTTTGAGAAACACTGGGCTAGAAGCAAGACCATCTCAAAAGATGGGGTGGACAGGTAGGGAGAGGAGAGAAACATGTACTGTAGTGCTCATTGAATTGTAGCACACTTGCTGAAGAGATTGCCCATAATTAATTTAGTCTGCAGCTAAAGTACCCAACTGCAACATATACTGAGAAGTGAGGGAAAAAGGAAGGAAAGTAGCTAGCCCAAGGTTTTTGCTATGCCATCCTAGGTTTTGTACACAGGATACCAGTTACACTGGTTCATTTGCTGCCAAACCCCACTATCTTCCCTGTCTTATCTCAAAGCAGCAATTACTTGATTCTGCAGACATTTACATCTTCATACGGACACAACTGTCAGTCTGTGCAGTCTAGCACAGGGCTGGTTGAAGCTATTGTGAAGCAGCTGAATAGTGCTGCCCTTCCTGCTGCCGCCATTCCACCCAGCCCACACACCAAACACATACTGAGTGCTCCCAGGAGTTCTATATTCCCTGCTTAAAGAGCCAACATGAAGAAAGCATGTTGGCAGCAGATTGGAAAGAGTCTGGTGGGGAGTGGGTGGGCAGGCAATGCCATTGTTCACGTGATACTGGCTAGTCTTGGGCTAGAATGAACACCTGAACTTCAACATTCATAGGACAGTGAGTTGTGAATGTGGCTGGCTACAGTTTAGGCTCTCTGAACTGGAGGCAAAGTCCCTCATACAACATGAAGAAGAAGGCCAAGAAAGAGACTATCCTCATGATGGGGTGACACTTTCAGACCCTAGACATACACTGAATATTAAGCCAAAGACAAAATTCTCTTAATAGCCAGTATAATTCTATTTTATCTAATTTGGATATCACTCATCTCAGAAAAACAAAGCACACCAAAATAATGTTTTTGAACCTATACTGCAAGGGTGGCCAAACTTGTTTAACATTACAGCCACATACAATAAACTTCAGGCCACAATATCTGAAAGCCACAATATTTAAGAAACATTTAAATTCTTAGTTATATTTACTCACCATGAACATTAAACCTACATTTTAATCCACTGGACTCTGTTTATACCCAGGAAATAAAGTTTGAAAGCTTTTTATTTACCTTTTATATGAACTGTGATCCAAAAAGGAGCTCAGTCAATGTGTTTCCAAAAGCCGCACATTATACGTCAAAGAGCAGTAAGTGGCTCACAAGCCATGGCTTGGCCACCCCTGCTATATGTGCTACCAGTGAAACTGGTATTTTATACAACTACACAATTAAAGGCTCAGCTGGCGGGTAAATTGCAGCAGCTAAACAGAAGCTTTCAAGTGTTCACAATTTTGCCCTGCCTTTGACACCCGGTTCTCCAATATTTTCCCAGTCACCACTACTCAAGGCATTCTCTGTTCCTAAATGTTGGCTTTTGCAGGACCCTTCTGCTCATCCATTTGGAAGCCAAATTTTCACACCTTAAGAGGAAAGGACAAACCATTAGGGCTTGGATCCAAAGAGCTACTTGAGCACATCCAGCAGAATCTTTTGGAGCGACAAACCTGCCTGCCATGTCATAAAGGGCTTTCCAAAAACTCTCTCTGAAATTTGAAAAGCAACTGGTGATACGGCAAGAGGATGTGTCACAAAAGGAAAATATTAAAAGATTCTACAGAGTGCAGCCAAACAGTCCTTTGGATCCAAATCTAGGACCATGAAAAAAAACATTTGCAGCAAAATGGTATTCACCCACTGAGTACAGACAAGAGGTGAAAATGCTGTGTGATAAGAAATCAAACTGACTGTCAGGGCCAAAGCTTCTGCCACCAAATACTCTGCACTGTGAGATATATGACATGAGCCCTCCCACCATCCTACTCTCATCCGTGCAACACTTTCAGTCTCTGAATGTAGCAAATTATGTTTTTCTTGTCATTTTGACTTTCACACCATGTGTGGTTTTTCTTATTTATAGCACATGTTCATATTTTGCTTAAAGCAAATGTTAGCAATCAAACAGCTACATTGGCAACAAAAAGCACTCCACCACCAGAAGCCTCACTGCTGACATTTTTTTCCAACTGCTTCACTCAGCAACAAAGCAGAGTTAAGGAAGACCAAACAGTTTGGAAATGCCCTGTGGAGCTTCTCCACAGACTGAGGAGAGAGACATTCAGAAAACTGTTAGCCTGAGGTAACAAAAAAAGGTCTGGTAGCAACTAAGTCTACCAACTTTGTGTCCTGTTTTTGCTGTAACTTACCAACATGACTACCTGTTTGGAATTTTGGCCTTATGAAAGTTATGCCACAAAAACATTTGTTTAGTTTTTGAAAAGGTACTGCAGTACCTTTATGCTTTAGATATACATAAACCACTGACTGAATTCAAAGCTGTATCTTAGGACTACAACTCCCATACTACTAGAAGCAAGATACAGAGAGAATGGGAAGTTATGGCACACCTTGAAAACCAGCAATATTGTAGAATAAGACAATCCAATTTCCAGGGCAACAAAGGATTCCTTCTGAAAACAGAACTAGTTTCTAAGAATTCTGAATTCCTTGTCATCTATTGGAGCAACAAGCACTCTGCAGTGAAGGACCTGCCTCCATTGCTCAAAGTTCTAAATTAACATACCTGATGTTACACACTGTCAGCAGTGCACTCTCACTGGTGTAACACAATTGTAGCATGTTAATGAACCCTAAAAAGGTAGCAGTCTTCAATTCATTTGTTATCCCTACCCAATGCAGTTTCACATGTTTTGACCTTGAGGTGAACTTTTTCACGACAATTTAATCCATTAAAAAAGTTAAGAATCTACTCAGCAATACTCATAATGGTCTGAAAGTTTCAGGCATATTATGATAGAACACTACACATTTATCAGAAGTTCATGTTCCAGAACACTGCCCTGGTAAAGCAGCTGACCTTCAACTTTCTTTGTGGGTTAGAAAATACTTGGCATTTCACCTAGATATTTCAAGGTAGAAAAAGGCATTGATAGCACTTAATTCCATCTTCCTTTCATAGATTGGATGGCTAGCATTCTAGGAAACAAAGAAGGGCTGCAATCTTATACGTACTTATCTGAGAGTACGTCATTGATAGGAACAGGCATGCACAAGATTGTGCTGTAAGTCTCAAAACACCAGCCAAGCATGTTTGATAGTTTAGCAAAAGCTCTTTAGTTTCAGACTCATGCTGTCAAATTCATCATGCTGATCTTCTTGTGTGCATTTTCTTCCATCCACATTTAGTTATTTCTGAATTTACAGCCAGTAAATCTCGACTATCATACTATTTTATTCTAGCTGAACATAAACTAGATACCTTAGATATATTTAGATTCCCTGACAGAGAGGGATATCACTTACCTCTTTGGGTAAAGACAGTAGCTTGTTTCTGTCAACATTCAATATGTTCAACTTCTTTAGCCGTCCAATGGTTTTCGGCAAAGTCTGAAACAGTTTCAAGCTATGTCAGCAGGTATTAATAGCAGGTTATCAAAAATAAGTTTACTATTGTGAATCAAGCAAGTTACAGATCAGACCTCCTGCCTGCTGCACTTTTGTTAGGCGATTATCCCAAGATATAGGCAGTGTTGTAAATAGCTTAGAATATACGAGTAGTTATTCTATTCGTATATTCTCGAATATTCTCGTAGTTAACAGGTAGGCCCAAAGTTCTATATTAAAGTTCCAGTAATGGCATTAGACCTCATGGAAGAGACAAAGCAGAGTATACCAGATACCTGCACACCTCACACAGACACACTCCCTGGCCATGCTTCCCCGTCCCAGAAGCGCTCATATTAGCATGTGTCTGTCTATTTAGATAGGTATCTAAATAACTTGATTGGTATTATCAGCTATGTGCTCATTATCCAACAACTAAATCTGGAAGGTTTTTAAATTAAACCTCCCCCTCTGAAACAAGACAGTACTTTTAGCTGCAAAGATCACCCACCCAGCCACGGCTCAGCTATGCAGCATTCATTTGTCAAACAGTGGCCTTAAGCCACTAGCAAGTTTTTACATTTGTTTGAAATTTTTTTTTTACACTTGTTTGGAACTATTATGAATTACGCAAGCTGTGTAGAAGATAGATGGAAATAGCGAAGCGTTGCCAAGTAACACTGCCTCACCATGTGGTACTGTCATCTTGTACCTGTTTCTCCCCACCATGAGAACCTTTGTCCAAGACAGTGGCAAGTAGATTTTATCACTATACTGGCTCATTTATGCCATAGACCAGCATTTCCCAAACTGTGGGTTGAGACCCACTAGTGGGTTGCGACACAATTTCTGTGGGTCCTAGGCCTGCCACGACCAGGAAGCTGCAGGGCAACATGGCATGTGACCCACACCATTGACCTTGTCATACCACGTCACACACCAGACCACCTTGCAGCTTTCTGGTCCAAAAATTAGGCTGTGACCCATGGGTATGTCGCGACACGGTTTGAGAAACTGGCATGATGCAGCCAATGTCACAGGTGATGCGCCAGTGCAACCTAGAAGCAACGTGCAGTTGCAGCTTCATATTGCCTTGCAACTTCCTGGCTGCAGTGGGCCCAGGACCCAACATGAACCCTGAGGTAGGTCGTGAAGGTAAGGAGTTTGGGAGCTTCTGCCATAGACCTTTGTTGAAGGATTTGCTACAAGCTGAAAACAATCTGCATCAACTTAAAATTGCTCAGATTTCAGCTTAAGTTCTAATGCATTGTTAAACCAATGTTTTTCATGGGATACAGACTCCATCTTACGCATTTTTCCCTCTAATAATGCACACTGAAGAGTACCAATTCAGCTGTCTTGCATTTCATTGTACTAGTCATAAGGCAGTAAAATAAAGATGCTGAAATCAAAATGAGTCAGTACGTGGCAAGAGGCTTAATTACTGCCATCCATTTGAAGGGCTAATTTAAAGCCATACTTACCAGCAGCTGGTTTTCTGTAAGAACTAATTCAGTAAGGCTTTCACAGTCACCTATAGCTTCTGATAATTGAACAAGCCGATTCTGGTCAACTTTCAATATGGATAGTCTTTTTAATTTTCCTATTGAGAGAAGAGAAGTGTTTAAACTAGTGGTCTTAAAATGCACCAGTATCAAATACAGGAATACATTTTTACGAGTATACACTTATGCATATCACTTTCTAATAAAGTGTAAATACCTTTCAAGAGATGACTATACAGCCACTGCAGACCTCAGAAAAGCTCCTGAATACAACCTGAGAACATCTTTTGGAGCATCTGGGAACTCAGGTCCAGGTGCTTCGGGAGCTCAGGTGAGGCTCTGCTTTACCTGTCTCCAATGACTGCACATCCCTGGTAGTACTTTAAAGTAGTATTTAAAATGCTATTGCATTATAGCATAAAATGCATGGTACTGGGGTGGTTCAGACATCCCACTTGCATGTGACTATCACACTGCATAGGGGCACATGTGTGCTTGCTTCTGATTGTGTGATGGGGAAGATAATCAGATGGCATTACAGTATACTGGAAATAACCCATCAGTATCAGTTTGGGATGGTACAAAATACAAAACAGAACTGTTTTAATAAGAAAGTTGCCTAACTTAGGCAGAATCAAAACCATTTTTCATCAACCTTCCCCCTCCCCCCCAAATAACCATGCAGCTAAAACAGGTACAGGCATGATTTTAATGAATCAGCAGTACAATTTAACTTGTAACAGCTAAACCTAGTTTAAGAATATGTGATCTTCTACAAATAAAACCACAGATTCACACATGTAGCTTGCATCTTCAGGGAAAACTAAACGATGAATGAAACACTGGGAAAGGGTTAGCAAGACAGCAGAGATACAATATTTGGAGAAAGTTAAAAGAATGTGCCTAAGTTACAAATGTAATCTTGTAGGAGCAGGGAAATTTAAATAAAATCCTTCTGTATTACATTTGAATGCTATTCCATCAGTCTTCGCATACACCCAATTAAACTGGACTATAAAAAGGTCAAACAGAAATTTAACAGGTCACCACCTAAACTAGGTCAGGGAAGAAGCCAACAGAAATCAGGCAGAGAAAACACACATCCAGTTCTAATCCAATAGTAGGAGTCAAACTCACTAGTACACATAGTTTACAAGGAATACATTAAAATAATTTCTCGGTGATGAAGCTCTGAATAACACAAGATATTCCAACTTGATTATGTCCATATAGCAAACTGAGTGTACTCTGATAACATGTCCATACATCCTGGGAATCTGCTGCCAACTGGAACTTCTGCCTATCTGTATTCATGAATCAACATGTCTAGGCTGCATCCCATACGAGTGTGGCATAGGGCACATGCTGTTATTTTCTTTACAATGAAGCGCTATTTATCACATTTGTACCCCACCATTTCTCCAAGGAGCTCAGGTAACATACACAGAGTTCCTTATCATCAAAACTCTGAGGTGCATTAGGCTAAGAGAAGTTGCTTTCTCAAGGCTGCTTATTGGTAAGCAAAGTTAGTCATACATGCAGCAGAAGCAAGGGTTAGTTTTGTTGTTCTTTGTTTTAAAATGCTGTGGCCACTCTTAGAAACAGATGTATTGGCCTTGCTCATAAATCAGCACTTACCCTCTTAGTAATTGATAACAGTTATGTGCTGATGAAGAGATTCAGCTATTGCAACATCCAGTGAATTAAACTAAAACTGCTGAGTGGACACTGTAAGCTACATCATCTCAAGAGTGAGAGCAAGCAGATTTAGCAAGTGGGAGGAAGACAAGGACAAAGGAGACGTTTGGATAGTATCAAACATAATAAAAATAATGCTTTATTAAATGTGAATAAAGACATTTCAGTGAGAAGAATTATCACATCAAAGGTATTTTCTCAAAAATATTTTCCTACCTGAAAATCATTGTAATTTACACTGTTATTATTTATGTTGTACCACTGACATATGGGGTGCCCTCAGAGTACAACAAACAGAAAGAGACAAATGCCCAGCCTCACAGTGTTTAGAATTTCAATACTGGGTGGGGGACAGGACTGACAGAGGAAAAGCATCAAGATGGATATGTCAAGTTACTAAGGCTGCATTTCAGTTGTGGGTGGGAACTGAAAATATGAGATTTGAAGCAGATGTTGAAGGTAAAGAGAAAGGGGTGGTACCAAGCATGCAAGCATTTGTTGGGAAATTTCTTGGGATCTTACATTTTACAATCTCACCCAGCCCCACTGCCTGCACGGAATGCTGCCGGGGGTGCATGGCCACAAGTCAAATGAGGGGCCCAGAAATTTCCTGATATCCATCTCACCTGGACTCAGTGTCTGCATGTGATGCTGGGTGCATGGCTGCTGCTGCTAACATAAGCCATATACACTGGGCCAAGGATTGTATACAAGATACTCCTTGGCACAGTGTCAAATCTGGGAAGAAACTAGCCTGCTATGGTAGTTCTTTGGCGGGTGGATCTGCTTATTATAAAGGAGTGTATAGGAGCTCAGGGACTCAGCTGTGGATCTACAGCTGCTGCAGAAGTCAGTTTTCAATTTTAGTGTGAGCCTAAATATTATTATGCTAATTTTCTGCAATGGTTTTCTATATTTAAAAGATTTTAGAGAGACTTACGAGTGTGTTTGGTTTTCTGTATTACTGTACCTAGCTGCCTATGCCACACAGGCAGGCAGGCCAGGGTTCCACATCAGGAAGCCTGGTAGACTTGGGCTCCAAAAATTTTTCCAGCTGTCGGCACCCTCCCCCAACCTGTTTCATTCCTTCACCATCCCCATTCTGCCCATCCCATCACCGCCCTCCCGCAACTCTTTCAACTCTTTCAGGGCAGGAGGTCTTGTCTAGAGGGTAGAGCCTCCGTTAGCCCGAAGATAACATCAGAAGGTCCTCAGTTCGAGGACACCGGCAGCTCCCTGAACGGCTGAGAATGGCGAGACCTTGAAGCAGCTGACAAGCCGAGCTGAGTGAGTCCACCTGCTCTTGGTGTGAGCAAGAAGTGTCTTGGCTGCCCTCCATGGGAGAACCGGAGGCCAGAAGTGAGACCAAACCAGGAAGATCTATCTGAAATGTTGTTGGTTCTTGAAAGAGAGAACCTTTATGATTGTAAAAATCCCCTTGAGGGATTTAGGAACGCCTGCCTACGTAAACTGCCTTTAATAACGTCAGAGGAGTAATCCGATGACCAGAAAGGCAGTATATAAATACCTAGTTGTTGTTGTTATTGTTATTATTGTTGTTATTGTTATTGTTGTTATTGTTATTTTATTACTCCTCCTTTGGGAAGGAGCCCAAAAGAAACTTTGAATCCCCTGATAGAATTATACTTGGAAGCCCTAAAGTAGCTAATGTTACAAAACAAGGGCAGGAAAATGCTTGCTTTAGTGCCACTATTATAGAAGCAAAATGTGACACAAAATTACAGAGGCAAAGGGAAGAGAACTTGGCAGGGAGCTGCCATTTTTTTTAGCCCTTGTTGCATATGCAGTTCCATTCTATACTACCCCTGGAAGTCCCTGAAACAAAATTTACGAAGAAATTTAATGTACATGAGAAAGCACAAATGTGTTCAGTGTACATCTGTTTTTTACCTGGATCATACTAAAGTATTTAATTTTTATATTTCCACTTACCTACACCATCTGGTAGCACCTCAAGAAGATTCTGAGAGATGAGTAGGTCAGTTAAAGATGTCAGACCGCTTATCTCATCAGGTAGTTTTTCCAGTTTGTTTTCAGAAATATCCAGACATAGCAGGTTTTTCAGGCTTCCTATTTCCTGAAAGCCAAAAAATTTAAGTCGTGTCTCAACAAGCAACACCCAGAGACCTGACAAGTGTCCCATTACAAAATTCTTTAGAAGAAAGGCCTACAAGTTTTCTCTTCCAGATGACAACAACCTGTTTCTGATATCATTAGTGACTCACCAGTAAAGCCTTTATGAGCAATATCTAGCATGTGCAAACAGTCCAAATTAGTTTGCTCTCAGAAGTTACCGATGCAACAGTGCAACCAAGTCATATAGTGTGAAGCAACACCCGACTGTGAGTACTAATTCAAGGTTAAATGGCAAAATATGAAAAAAAAAACTTTGGTGCATGAATGGAACTTCCAAGTGGCCTTAGCAAATGAGTCTCTGTTGACCAATGCTTCAATGCATTTTAGCTACTGGCTACTGGAAATTGAGAGTGCAATCCTGAGCTCCTAGTGCCAGCCCTATGCCAGCGTTGAGTGTCACAAATGTGCCGTAAGGCACAATGGAAGTCCAGCACACATCGCCTGGAGCAAGGAAAGAGCACCATGTGCCAGACAGGTTTGTAGGAGTGGGGGGAGGAGAGAGTAGTACCAGGGTGGGGAGGGGGCGGGACCAGCAGAGTTCTGCTTTGCTGTATCCTAAACCCTGTGTTGGGCCTTCTGTCCCAATATAGGGACTCTCAATTCTGTGCCAGCAAAATAGCTGGCACAGACTTGAGTAGCCCTATTGTGGGGCTTGCGCCCTTACCCAGGGCAAGGAGACAAATGTCCCCTCCCCCAAGAAGATGCCAGTGGCTGTCTGGAGAGCATAGGATGCAGCGGCAGCCATTTTAGTGCCATGGCTCCTCTGGGTGCCAGGCAGCTCAGGATTGGGTTGCCCATATACGCATTGACAAAAAGTTTCTAATGGAGCAATATTTCATGTTGTTGGAATTCTACAACTGAATACTAACAGTGAATTACTGTTAGGAAAAAAAATTGATGCCTTTAGTCTGGTTGTATAACAAACACTGTTTCTTTAAAAATACTGTTCGCACAGATGCATAGACTTCAATATAAAGTCATGCCTAAACTGTTCTGACATAGATGAAACTTCAATTATCAAAATACTTAACATTGCTGAATCAATACAAGCTGAAAAGATGGTGGAAAATAGACATTCCAAAACTGCAGTTCATTCCTGCTATTTAGAATGACTTCCTCAATTCCTCAGCTTTCAAGTAAGGACAAGCGCCATGTTTCACAAAAACTATGAGCCACTCCTTCACAGAGTACCACGGTAAATGCTAGGAAGGGTTGGGGCAAAACAGGTTTCTCCAACGCCACACAGTATCTGCCAAACCCTAATGCCTGGGAAGGGAGTAAATACTCCACCACGACTAACAAGCTTTCTATTTCATTCTAGTCTCTGCAAAAGCCAACAGCCAACTTGACACATCACAGACCAAGCCAACACTGTATGATGAAGAAGCACCAGCTTCAATTTCCACATGTAGACTGTCAGTGCAATATCTTGACTTTTACCAGTCAGGAGCATCTCTAGAAGTTTTTGCTATTGGGAGTTTGTACAAATTGTCCAGATCTGCCTTCCAAACTGAGCATGCTACCAAGATTCCTTTATGCCAAATCAGACCCTGCCTATAAAATTATGTGAATATGAAAATCTTCTTCATCCTTTCTCTCCAATCCCTTAGAACCTAATTGTACATTCTCTGCTAATCATAAAAAAAAAAAATGGTTAAAAAATTTATCATCTTTGGTTAATAAACTTAGATACTCATTCCTACAAGTTTCAGAAATCTGTAGCCACATGTGCACTGTAGCTGAGAAAGTTGCAATTTCCACCCTTGCAAAAACAAAGCTTCAATCAGAAAAACAACAACTTGGGTTGTTTTCATATTGGCTTTGGCTTTGTTGCACTTCTCAGCTGTCACTGCACCTCTTGCCATGTTAATGACCTCTTTACTGGAATATATGGAAGAAAACAGATCTAAGAAATGTTTTCAGAGGCAAAGCTGGCATTACATTCCATCCCCACCGCGTCTTTGGCTTCAAAACATACAATCCTATAAAGAGACACAGATACTGACAAAAGGAAATCAAATATATTTGCATAACCCTAAAAAGACGTTGCCTTCTAGATAAGAGGATACAGATATTCACTTGTATCCTAGTACTGTATTTCACTTCTGCCATCCAAAACAAGTGGTGTCCATTGTAAATTAATTTAATTACAAATCAATGAAAAAAGTCTCTTACCTGAGGTAATTCAGCCAACTGGTTTCCATCCAGCCAGAGGTCTTTAAGATTATAAAGTGCACCTATAGTTTCTGGCTATAACACAGGAAAGAAAATGCATCACTATTAGAATTATAAACTATAAACCAGTTGCACACACATGAATAAAAATTCAACAGTGTACTTCATCCAAACCATAAAAAAAGCAAATTCAAGAATGCAGCACTGCTATGAGTATTAAATTAGGTCTGCATTTGTTATATCAAAGTTCTATACTACAGCAAAGAGATATCACATCAAATAAGTGAACTTAAGTAGAAAAATCTGTATATCCTAATTCTTGACAGTTTAGCAAGCCATTACTCAGGTCATCTTAAACTATTCAACCTGCTGACCATTCAGAACTTTGAGAAGGGGGGAAACAGTGTAGCTCAGCGTGTTATAACTTCTTCAGTTCCAGGGTGAACTCCTGACACATTCACACATGATCTGACAGAAATGCCAAGACACTTTCTTCAATCCAAGCAAGAGAAATCTTGTCCAGACAATATCCACAGTTATAAAGCCTCTTTATACAATGATAGTGAGTAGCATCCCAAGGACCACTGGCACAATGTGTGCTACTTTAAAGCATCTTTCCTAATTCTTTACTGAACTTCCCTGAGAAGGCCCTTCAGGAGGGAAAGGGAGTGAAGAAGCAGCTTTGGACTGGTGCGTGTTATGTCTGGATTACACCTGCCATAAGGGAAGAGATATTATTACATAAGAGTGCAATTCCTGTGCTCTCTGACTTTGACTTTCTAAAACATTTGTCTTCCTTAGTCTGCAAAAGCAATTGATCAAAGCAATTAGAATTGAGTATGCAAAGTGTGATATACTTTTAAGACAGACAAGACTTCTTCTTCACCAGTTTGTAAAATTATCTGTTTCTTTTGTACAGCCAAGTTCCAGAGTCAAACAATTAGAAACACTACTTTAAAGTCTGATTACTGATCCCAAATTTTATGGACAAATATGGGTTCCCCTCCCCCCCCCCAAAACATATTTTCCCATCTTCTGAAAATAAAAGCATGACTCTAGCAGTTTTTGAGAAAAAAATGCACCTAGGTCACCCATGCTGATAGCTTCAAATCTCAACTGAATGGTACATTCAGTGTTAAATGATCATACAAATTACAGGTTTGAGCCCTCACACTGGGCCTCTTGTTTCTTTGCCTTAAGAAAGCAGTCACAGATTTAATGGCAACTGTAACTCATTCTTTTCCTCACCATGCATTGTTCTTTGTACTCCAGTTCACTGTTTATTAACGCCTCCAGTACAAGGATTAAGGGAGTGTGTGTATATATGTATATAACATATGCATTTAAGGAAGTGTATTTAGGGCTTTCTGTGTTTTTCTTAGCTTTAAGTCAATTCTAAGCCAATTATACACTTTGTGGGTGGTCATGTCCTAAAATATAAGAGCTATGGGTATAAATAACCAGAACAATAAGTGGAACAGATTATGATTTACCACTGGAACTTTTGGTTCTTTTTCTGGGATGTGGGCATGGTGTGAAAGCACATGTAATAGCAAACACGGTCATGCTAACCAGGTTCGGGTCTGCTCAATACCTGGAAGGTGAATTGCCTACGAACGCTCTCTCTATCTCCTTGAGTTCCACAATGGAAGACAGGCAGTAACTACAATAAATGGGCTGACAACAACAGTTTGAATCCAGAGATCCCATTTGATGAGTAGGTACTTCTGCTTGTAGCGGGTGACATCAGATTCTCTTCTCCACATTAGCAACCCATTTCAGATCCTTGGGGCCTTCCAGACTGAACTTGGGGAAAAACAAGGAATCTTCCTCCGAACCAGTGGAAATGCTTTCCACTCATGCAACATGAGATTCAAATCTATGCATTAATATATAATTTGGAACCAATGGCCCAATCCTATCCCCTGGCTGTGCTCAAGTACCACCACTGCAGCAGCTTCTCCACCAGTGGTTGCTGCTGCAAATGGCCACTGGCAGGGTTCTGTCGACAGATAGGCCAGAAAGGGACAGGGATCAGGGTGGAATGGGGGGGGGGGCAGATTGCAGTGGCACCAACATCTGCTGTAACCAAATCCCTGTCCTACACCTGACATGTTCCCAACAGGCTCCTCAGAGCTATGCCAGCAAAAGAGCTGGTGTGGATCTGAGTCATCCTGTCAGTCACATGCAACAGCCAGAGAGGCCTAGCCCCTGATGCAGGATACAGCAGGCACTGCACCAGCAGTCACGCACCCTATACGCTGGTCTATGATATGATTGGGCCATAAACTATGCTGAAAGTTGCACAATTTTAGTCATCATGGCTCTGAGTGTGATGAGCAAGCCCCACCTTTCCTTCCAGACTTCAAGTGACAGCTCAATTCAGTGATATTCCAACTGGGGCGTCGTGACACCCCAGCCTGAAGGCCCTGGCCTCTGCCCCTTCAGGGGTGGAGGTAGCGAGGAGACAGCGACACAATCCCCAGGATCACTTCGCTCAGGGGGTTGCAGGGACTGGGATGCACTCACCAGTCCCTGCAGCAGCCTTCCGCAAAACTGGAAGTGGAGCGCGATCGCGCCACTTTCACTTTTAGAACGTTGGGGAGCCCTGCAGATGCTTGTGCAGGGCTCCCTGCACCCCAGGATGGCTGCTGCAGGGGCTGGTGTGTGCATCGCAGTCCCTGAAGCTATCTTCACTGTTACAGCTGAAGAAAGTGATGATGGTGGCAGTTTCCTAACTTTCTTCCCCATCTTGAAACTGGTGAATGGAGAGGGGGGCAGAGATTGTTCCCATAACTGTGCTGTGCCTGGAAACACAGTTGAGCTACTGGGAAGATGCCCACCCTCCCTCCAGACCCAAGATTAAGGTTAAGATTAAGGTTGTTCTTTGAGTGTCAGGCTGCTCAAACAAAACAATCACTTCCTCTGCAGCAACCAGGGATGGATGTTCCTGAGCTTGTCTAGCATGAAATCAGGGTCAAAAGGACGGTCTGCTTTTTATCATCTGCAAGTTTTGACTTTGTTACCAAGGCCAGCTAAAACATTTTGTGGATACCTGACTGGAAGGAGTAATAAGTCATACTCAAGAAAGCTACTGAACCACTTAAAGAGTGAACTGACAATACATGCAGGGCAGTTCCATATTTTTATGTAAAAAAAAGTTAAGTCACTCCACTCCTTTTTTGTTTTTATAGTGAGCTTTCAAAACCACAGTATAACATGAACTACTGTTATTAGGAATTTTACCTTAGTATATTTTTAGTTGCCATAACTTCTTATGCACATCTTGTGGCTATTTAATAAAAGCCTTAGCTATTTTTCATATGCTAACTTCCAGAGTCATAGTGTCATAGTAGTGGGGGATCAGGCGAGAAAGATTTAAAATTCCAATTGCTTCCCTATGTTCTTCTTGGCATTTTATCTTGATTTATATTTTTAGATGTACATCTGTTCTGTATACTTTGTATCTTGGGTTGTATTGTTTTAAACTGGATTTCAACGGACGCTTTTATTTTGTTAAGAATTGTAAGTTACCTCTGAAGGACAAGCTTGAGGAACAAAACGGGATGATTTCAGAAATCTTGGTGCTTTATATAATTTTAAAGCACCAAGACTGCTAAAACTATATATTTCATAAATTGTTTAAAATAAGTCCTATCCTGTACTGAGCTATCATCATTAAAAGCCAGAAATCCAAATTATAGGATTTTACAGAATTGTGCAACTGGACACTGGAATTGTAGCTGAGGAAATCCTGTCAACTCTGAGGTGAACACTGTTAATTGCTCTGCCGTTTCCTTCATGTGCTCCAAATAAGAAATTAAAAGAACTCCTGCAAACAGTCAGAAAGGGATTTTCCATGACTGCAGTTCCATTATCACCAAGGACACTTCCAAAAAAAAAAAAAAAAACACCAACACAAGATTGGTAGCTAGTTTAAAGTAGACCTTGGGATGAAACAAGTTATCAAACTAGAAGTGGGACAAAAGCTACTACAGTCCTGAAAAACTACTGAGACTGACTGACAGAAACACCACTTGGTGCAAAGCCTGCTCTTTGAAACATCATTACTGCCAGTTTGTGGACTTGCACATTGAGGTGTCATGTCTTGAGATTAGAAACCAGCGAGAAGAGGAAAAATCTTACCAAGATATAAAGTTCATTGTTGCCTAGGTCCAGCTCTTCTAGTCTCTGTAGCTGGGCAACTGACCTGGAAAAAAAAAAAAAGACCAATGTTTTGTCTTGGCACAACTCAGCAGACTATTAGAATACCCTTTGTCTTAATTATCTAACCTTAACATCAAGCAACATAATCTTCATAAGTTTTTAAATGAAAACATTACATTCCAATGACGTAAAATCTTTTACTAAGCCACTAATTTAGTGTTACAAGGCTGAGGAGAGGGAGACAAGGATTGCAAAAATCAGTTTTAATCTAATATAACTTACTCAGGTAAATAAGTCAACAAATTCTCTCTTAATTCCAGTGATGCCAGGTTATAGAGACTAAAAAGATAAAATAAATACAATTAACAATCCTTTCCCCAAAAAAACAATACTAATTCAAAAATTAAGTACCATGACAGTAATGAACAGTACATTTCTACAAGTACAGAATCTAATCTCAACCACTACCCAAAAAAATGGAAAATAGAAACACTATACATTAAATCACCAAATTTACCACCAAAAGCATACTTTCTAATGCCTATTCAAGATTTTTGAAACCACAGCATTAAAAAACTAATGACATACCAGAAATCTGTTGGACTTTCAACCCCCTTACTAGAATACATTGTGAAGAGGACATTGCATGCACTGATCCAGCTTAGTTATTAATGATCAAGTAACACACAGCAGAAGGACACCAGCCCTAATAATGAATTTGACTTGGTACACAATAGTTTTGCATTATGTCTGAACTTAAACCTGCCCACCAACCATAGTTTGGTTGGGACCAAATCATAATCTAAGAACACAGTTTGAAGCTGGTTTGCAAACCAAATTTGATTTTCTATCACGCACAAATTCACAGACCTTTGGTCTGCATCAAAAGGTTGCTACATCATGAAGGAATGAACTTATGAAGAAAGTCCTTAGCAAATGAGAAATAAACACAGCCATGCAACTCTAAGCCTTGGTTTGCCTGTTGAAAGTCTAGAAGTTAACACCACAGTGTGAGTTCTTAACTATAACTAGCATAAATCTTTCCATGTGACACCGAACCCCACCAAACAGTGGAACAGGTTGATGGACAAACCCTTGCAACAATAAATGTGACGTTAAGTTCAGAAGCAAACCACAAATTCCTTCCATCAGAACTGGTGGCCACTAATTGAATAACTGAAAATTCCAGTAAGATTTTACAATAGAGTGGAGAAAGCCGTTTTATTTTGTAATTGAATTCTATAGTAATTTTTTTCTTAAACTGTATTTTTAAATTATAGGCTTCTGTAACAATTTTACTAACTGACTTTTTAAAAATTGTGCTGCAAGAGATTAGAAGAGTCACAGAAAGTAAAGTATGCCCCTAGCTAGTTAAAATGTTGAATTTTTAGATTGCTCATCATCATAAATGACATGTCACAACTAAGCTCTTCACTTACTGCCCATCACAGGCTTTTACCAACATTACCATAGTAACATACAATCTTTTTTCAGGGTTTTATTTAGGACTAAATGGAACACAAGGAATTGGACATTATCCCAATGCAGTAATCTGCTTTAATCCTCCAACCTCTCAGAAATATGTCCGTATTTTTTTCCATTGTAGATGCTTTTGCACTGTATAATTATGAATTCCAAGGGCATAGCCATGTTAGTCCATTTGTATAATGAAATAGCCCCACAGCATCTTAGAGAGTAACAATTTTGTTATGGTATAAGCTTTCCAGGACAAGAGCCAAGTCTGTCAGATGGTACTGCCTCTGTTGGCCGACAGGCAGGCATACAGGTATGGAGAAAAAAGTTAACAGTATGATCAAAAGACCATGCAATGCAAGGCACAGCAGTACAGCTGTCACATTTTCATACAAAGTCTGTTTACACAATTAGAACAGAGCAACTCATTCACAATAGCAGTGAGTAATGCCATGGAGGAAATGGCTGATGAGAGGAAGGTTGCTCTTGAGGGAACCTTAAGAGCAAGAGACTATGCCCTCCTACAATTTACAATACAGAGGCAGGGGAACGCTGAATGTTCCAAGTTGACAGCTTGTGATGACCCTTTTTTAAAAAGGCAATGTTTTTGCAAAATAGTGTTAAATGTAGGTACACACTGTGAATACTATAAATGATCTGCAATGCAAAAGGTGAAAATTTTCCCGTCAAACTTCAATTTTAGCAGTGTTTAAGATCTCATGCAAGAACGTAGTCAAGCTAATGCAAGGGAGGATGTAATTTCTGAAGTAATTACAATTGTTTTCTCTCAACATTCCAGATGTCTTTTCTGCTTGAAGCATGGGACCAATTAGAAGTCCAAGGAGATTACATTCCAAAACATGGCCTTTTCAAAAGAATTAAGCTGTTGACTCAATTTCAGATCAGAGCTATATTAAAATAGGGTGGTTTCCCATTCAAGCATGGATATTTTGAAAGTAACAATTGATGCAAACACTGATGCAGCTAAGCACAGTAATTACACAACCCAAACTGCATCTACAGTATGTATGCAGTCAGGTGCACAGCCCCTTCAGCTTTCCTATCCAACTCCAATAAAAGGCTTAGTATTTTTTCATAATTTTGTTTTAACTTTTCAGCACCACAACCATGTTCTGTTGACATTAGTTCTAAACAGACAAACTGGAAAGTAGAGTATTGTAACTACCCTAATTAAGATAACATTGTAAAAGATAGAGGATCTCTGGATAGAAATGGCTTCAGTACATTAAAGTTGAGGCTCAACAGGTATATGCTGGAGATGCTCTAAGACAAAGGTCTCTAAACTTTTCGGCTGAAGGGCCGTCAAATACCGGGTACAGTGTCGAGGGCCAGAAAAAAAAATATATAAAATTTAAATACATTAGTGATGGAACTTAAATGAATGACTAAAATGAGTGGGCTCAAATGTCCAGAATTTCTCCAAGCAACACAGCCCAAGAAATAAAGCACACACACTTAAATGGACTCCCATTCCCTCACCCCACAAGCACAACTCTGGTTGTGTTTGGTCAACTGGGCCAGAGGCTCTCAAGGGATCAGAGGCTGACCATGGGCCGGATAGAGGCTCTCTGTGGGCCGCATCTGGCTCCCAGGCCAGAGTTTGGAGACCCCTGCCTAAGAGGATTTCCTGCTACAGGCAGGGGTGAGGACTTTTTGGGTCCCTTCCATCTCTAAGATTCTGTGACTCATGTATTTAATGAATTATTTTTTCTTTAGTTTCTTTTATCTGAATGTTTAGCTTTTGTACCAGGTTATCCTACAAAGATCTATCTGTTCATATATGAAAGTTAACAGTTCCCAACTATATATAATGGAAGGCAGAATCATGAGAACACAAGTCTACAGTGTACTTGAAGCACCAGTTCAATAATGCACCCATTTTAGCGATATGTAGTTACCAAGAGAATATGAACAATAGCAGTTCAGGTCTATGAAATTACTATAGTATAGAGCAGGGGTGCCCAAATCCCAGCCCTGGGGCCACTTGCAGCCCTCAAGGCCTCTCAATGCGGCCCACAGGGAGCCCCCAGTCTCCAACGAGCCTTCGGCCCTCTGGAGATTTGTTGGAGCCCACACTGGCCAGACACAACTGCTCTCAGCTTGAGGACGACTGTTCGACCTCTCACATGAGCTGTGGGATGAAGGCTCCCTCCACTGCTTATTGTTTCACGTCTGTGATGCAGTAGTGGCAGCAAAGGAAAGGCTAGCCTTGCTTTGTGCAAAGCCTTTTATAGGCCATGAGCTATTGCAAGACCTTCATTCATTCATATAAGTTCATCTTTAATATATTCATATATGTAAACTTATGTAAATTTATTCAAATTTTAAATGTAAATTAATTCTTTTTTTCCCCTGGCCCCCGACACAGTGTCAGAGAGACAATGTGGCCCTCCTGCCAAAAACGTTGGACACCCCTGGTGTAGAGTTACAAGCAGCAATAGAACTCCTACATGTCCAGTAACAAAGAGATGATTTGATACATGAGCCTTCAAATAAAAGGAAAAAGATCCAAGTGTGACCATAATCTGAAGAATCCCTATACACACATGGCCCTTCCTCCCCACCTGTGTGTGCAGTTTAATGTATTACTTCTTTGTCTGAACAAACCATAGTTTGTCATTATGCAATAGTTTGAGGGATCCCCTGAACACAGCCTGTGTCTCCTTCATTGAACATTTTTCACTTTACAAATACAGTTGCTGTGGTATTTCAACTGCTTTTCTCTGTCTTTTGGGGAGAGGGCAGAGTACGAATACTTGAATTTGCACAATTTGGTGGTACATAAGCTGTAGGTTGACTGCATATGTAAACAAGAGTCATTAATCTAGGACAAGGGTCTCTAAACTTTGGCCGAAGGGCCGCATCAAATACCAGGTACAGTGTTGAGGGCTCGAAAAAAAATTAAATATAAAATTTAAATAAATACATTAGAGATGGAACATAGATGAATGATTGAAATGAATGGGCTCAAATGTCCAGGATTTCTCCAAGCACCAACACAGCTCAAGAAATAAAGCACACACACTTAAATGGACTCCCATTCTCCCACCCTACAAGTACAACTCTGGTTCTGTTTGGTCAACTGGGCCAGAGGCTCTCAGGGGATCAGAGGCTGGCTGCGGGCCAGACAGAGGCTCTCCACAGACCGCATCTGGCTCCCGGGCTGGGGTTTGGAGACCCCTAATCTAAGACATGGAAGGGAGTCATTTCTTATTTCTAAGTTGTTCTATCACACAGTGAGCCAACTGCTCTCATGAAAACACTTGATAGATTTCCAGGCATGTACCCAGAGCAAACCACCACACAACTGAATTCATTAATTAATAAATCAGAATAGGTAAATATCTAAAAACCACATAGTACAAGCAGTTTCAGCATATTTCAGAACTGATGGCTCATACCCATTGTACAAGCAAGAGCAAGCAATACACAGAGTTACCAAATACACCTTAATTGCTTCCTGAAGATCAGGTGGTAGTGTTACTTTTAAAATGAATTTGAATCAAGCTCCCACAGCTTGTATGTGGGCATAACAGTATGTATATCACATAAAGAAAATATTCAAAGGGGGAAAACAACTAAGATCAGAAGGGTTCCTTTTTTCCATTTTGGTTTTTTAATGCTTCGTGGTCCCTTTTTACCCCATATGAAGAAAATCTAATTTTAAAGAACTAAATTCTCTATGGAGGCTCGTGCTGCTGGTGAAAAAGCCTGTACCAGCCTGCTGGCACCAGTCAAAGGCCTGCACCCAGCAGAGTAAATAGCTCTCTGTGGGCTGGCAGAGGGGTAGGATGGACTAAGGGCAGAACAACAGTTTGGGTGGATTTGGCCTGGGAGGAACAGTAGCAGTGGTTACTGCCGTATCCTATTCCCCTTCCTGGGCCTGATTTCTCAACACAGGGCTGCGATAGAGTAGAGTACAGTAGCCCCATAGAGCTGCTTATCTTAGGGAGATGAGTGCCCCCATTCCTTGGAAGACCTCCAACAGCCTCTATTTC
Source organism: Tiliqua scincoides (assembly GCF_035046505.1). Lineage (NCBI taxonomy): Eukaryota > Metazoa > Chordata > Lepidosauria > Squamata > Scincidae > Tiliqua > Tiliqua scincoides. Next base: position 170,567,838 of record NC_089821.1, on the reverse strand, counting down.
CCCACTGGATACAGTTGAGGCCATTTTGGCACCACTGCATTGCAGCGTAGGCATCTCAACAGGATTATGCTACAAATTTGAATGAATCAAAGGCACAGATCAAATTATAACTTCAAATTAACTTACAATTTTAAAATGTATGGCTAAAATAAGATTTGATCTTATTAATCTTTTAAAATAATGTTTAGGAACAAATATTTTTCAAGAAATATTTTTTAGAACAAACATGCTTTAAAGAATACTTATGCACTATTTTGATGGCTAAAGTGTAACTTTTCCCAGAAAAAAAGAAAGATCAAAGATCTTCTGCTTATCAAAGATTTTATGCTCATTCCCATTTTAATCATACATCCATCTTGGCAACCTTCAGTCTCGAAAGACTATGGTATCGCGCTCTGAAAGGTGGTTCTGGCACAGCGTCTAGTGTGGCTGAAAAGGCCAATCCGGGAGTGACAATCCCTTCCACACCGGGAGCAAGTGCAGTCTGTCCCTGGTCTGTCTCCCTGGCTATGGGCCTTCCTTCTTTGCCTCTTAGCCTCAGACTGTTGGCAAAGTGTCTCTTCAAACTGGGAAAGGCCATGCTGCACAGCCTGCCTCCAAGCGGGCCGCTCAGAGGCCAGGGTTTCCCACTTGTTGAGGTCCATCCCTAAGGCCTTCAGATCCCTCTTGCAGATGTCCTTGTATCGCAGCTGTGGTCTACCTGTAGGGCGCTTTCCTTGCACGAGTTCTCCATAGAGGAGATCCTTTGGGATCCGGCCATCATCCATTCTCACAACATGACCAAGCCAACGCAGGCGTCTCTGTTTCAGCAGTGAATACATGCTAGGGATTCCAGCACGTTCCAGGACTGTGTTGTTTGGAACTTTGTCCTGCCAGGTGATGCCGAGGATGCGTCGGAGGCAGCGCATGTGGAAAGCGCTCAGTTTCCTCTCCTGTTGTGAGCGAAGAGTCCATGACTCGCTGCAGTACAGAAGTGTACTCAGGACGCAAGCTCTGTAGACCTGGATCTTGGTATGTTCCGTCAGCTTCTTGTTGGACCAGACTCTCTTTGTGAGTCTGGAAAACGTGGTAGCTGCTTTACCGATGCGCCTGTTTAGCTCGGCATCGAGAGAATGAGTGTCGGAGATCGTTGAGCCAAGGTACACAAAGTCATGGACAACCTCCAGTTCATGCTCAGAGATTGTAATGCAGGGAGGTGAGTCCACATCCTGAACCATGACCTGTGTTTTCTTCAGGCTGATTGTCAGTCCAAAATCTTGGCAGGCCTTGCTAAAACATACCAATGACTCTTTAAATTTTTTAATCAATATTTTATAGAACCAATTAGAATAACTATTTAACACCATGTACACATACAAGAGTGCGATGGACATGAATGTGCTATATTCATTGCTATAAAAGACTGAAAGGAAGTATTCTTATACTGCAGTTATATTACAAAGAGACACAAGAAAGGTATAGTTGTTCTTCCAATACTATGAAGTACATATTACTTTAAGTTAAGAATTAGTTGTAGACTCAAAATGCATTTACTTCTGCAATACAGTGAAATACTGGGGTCATGATCACCTGAAGTTAAGCACTCCAACGCTTCATTGATTTCAGTGTGAGTTAAGTAATGCTTGAATTTCTACCTTGGCTATCAGCAGTACTTCCAAGTACTTATGCTTAGTTTGATCAAGCCCATGTTACTTTTAGATTATTAGTGTTGAACAGAGTTTTCAAAATCAAATCCATTTTGCAAATCTATGTTCTATTAACAGTAAATTCCTTACACTGTACTGAGGACACCACAACTCAATGCCTCTAGGGCTGCTGCTGCAGCACATGCTAGAGTATAAGTTGACATCTTATAGGAGTTATTTTCTTACAATAGTTTTGCCAGAAGAGGTGGTATATTTATAGAACTTCTCAAATTGCTTTTCAAGAGCCACCTAGTAACCTCTTTGCTGACAGGGTTGGCAGAAAGTACCACATGCTCAATGACCTCTGGACAGCTGGGGGTTAAAGCTTTCAGGACAACATGTAGTTCCACTTTAGAGTGGGGCAGCCACTTTCCATGCCTTGTCATCAGAAGCCATTCACAGCCATTAAATACTCTGTCTTGATGCAAACACCAGGAAAGCATCTGCTGAGAATCTGTTTTGGAGAATCTGCTCAAGATGGCCAACCAAATCTACAGGACTGCAGAGGCAATTGTGGAACTAGAATGGTACCAGAACCATTCTGTCACTTCCTTCAGGATAACATTAGGGCATCGTTCATGCTGTTTTTTAGCCAACAGCAAAGACTTTACCTGTTTACTCAAGCTTTTCTGATTTTGTGAGTAGGTGGCTATGGCCACTGCTATGTGGCCAGTGGCTATGGCCATTGCTCCTTCAATACTGAGGTCAATGTTTTAGTATATTTTATACTGTGTTAAATTGTTTTAGGAGTAACCTTCTGGGCAGTGTGGAACAGTGGCATATACATATACATACAATATTCTGAAAAATAAATTTAGCAGCAAAGATAATTGTTTGCTCATTAGCCACTCAAGGTGCTATGTCAGTGGAAGAAAGGGTCATTTTCCTTTCCCCTTCTCTCCTTGTCATGCCACTTCTGAACAAAGGAAAAGTGTAATGAACGAATATTACCTCCTACTCCAGTAGTCTGGAGACACTTTAATTAAGAGTAAAGATAGATCTTACAGTGGGTAAACGTTATCAAGTCCAGTGGGAACTCTCTCAGCTTTCCTTTCACTCTGCTGACTATAAAAATTATCAAGAGACTAATGATGCAGAGCTGGGGGTGGGGAAGGGAAATTTTTTCCTCCAGAACTTCCATTGCAATAAACATGTATAGCCACATTTTTGTCAAATATCTCAATATTGATCTCTGCGTGCACACAGCAGAAGTATTTGTTACAGCTTTTTGCTTCATCAACTCTCCTCTCCTAACTACCACCCCTAACCATTTTAACACTATATTTATGTAAGGGAGCTGCTAGAATGAAAACAAAGCACTTAACTTGAATGCATGCAGTTTATGGTCATTTCTGGTAGCGAAAAATATTTTAAAATGCATAATTCCTTCTCCCCACCCACAACACCTTCACTTTCTCCCTAATATTTCTACTTTTTCACCTAAAAACCCTGAAGGTTAAATGCATATACTTGGTTTTATGTATTTAAATGTGCTTCACACATGACATCTTCCCTAAATGGTGGTTGTAATCCCCAGTATAAAGCAGCCCTCATATTCAACAATCATTGCACATTAACACAGAATTACTCCATATGGGAATTAAGCTGAGAGAACTGCTCACATTGATGGCTGAAGCCACATTTGAATTAGGAACTTGCTAGCTCACTCTCAGCAGCCACTGTACATCAGGTCTAGGTGATCTACAACACAATTCCATGTGCTCAATGGGGCTTACTTCAAGGAAAGGGTGTACAGGATTGAACACTCCAATTCCAATTCCTTAGAATTGTAGAATCCAATTGAATTGTTAGAATTAGACAACAATCCTTAGAATTGTTGAAGAATCCAATTCCTGCAAAAGCTGGTGGGGGAGAAGTATTCTACAGGCCATTTACAAATATTTAGGTTTATATACGAGACAGATTTCAGTCATCAAATAGCTGGTTTTCCAACTTACTTTCCAATATTTTCAGGTAATGCTTGTAGCGAGATATCATTTGCAGAGAGACATGTTAGATTCTGAAGTTCTGGAAAGCTTTCAGGCAACCTACGGAGAGACAGTTCAAGTCAGCCATGGGTAGCAGAAAAGATTTTGTCCCTACAGTATTTTGCCATAGAGAAGTACTGTACAATGAACAATTCAGCAGGCAGAAATTTTTTGTGTTGGTCTTTTGATGCAGTCCCCATACCCCCATTAAAATGCAATATTTAAAAAATGCTTCATATACAGCGCTATATGCATCATATAGGATAAGAAATAGTAAATAAGCAGGATCAGTATTATTAACTGTATGTTTACACATTAACTAACATTTATCTGAAAGTGGATAGGTTTGTTTTTTAAATGGGTATGCTTCTCCCCCCCCACACCCACACACACAACTGCTTTTCCAAGGACAAAGAAGACCTCTTCTCTTGCTACCAGTCAGCTTAGCTTCCAATGCAGCACATAGCACGTGTTGTTTTAAAAAGCAAATCAATAGTTCATTAAACTGGAGCAGAGCCACAACACTGAAATGAATCCGCCCAAGCCAACAAAAGTCAATCATCAATCAGCTGAAGGGGCTTCTTTCCTTGGTCCTAAATGCAAGATGGACATCATCATTACAGATGAGAATTACAGATGTCATTACAGATGAGAATCTGCTATGGATTAATATCAACTGATAACTTTTAGGGTCTTTTAGAAGAACCAGAATTTAAGGGAAGCAAAAGCAGAGATTAACAACTCACTCTCTATGTGAGGATATTGCCTCTAAGGGACTAATTAGACTATCTTCCAGGCTAAATGTATTTTTGTGTTTAAACAGGAAGGAGTTAGTTACCAGGATTAATATACTGAACAACTTTGGAACAAACAATGCAGCTTTCAAAGATGGGAAAGCCAAGAGGTAGCATATTAGACAAGGCAAAACATTATCTAGCCACCACATCTCATTCTGGGATTTTGTACTCAAGTACAGATAACCCAATACCTGTGTATATGGAATAAATTCCATTGCCTTGGTAAAATAAATCAGGGATGACAAATATACGTTCTTGTATTTTATGTAGAAAAATGGCATTCACAGGTTATTCAAAACAGTCCTGAGGTGGATGCATTTGGCACTCTACTGTGAAAGCAGCTCTGAGGGTGCCAAGGAACCCATCAATTTTCCTTTAGCATTTTGAGACTTCCTAACCACATTCTTTGGATCAATGCAAACGACACAAAACTGCCAAGTTGAAGTTTTAAATTAAGGTCGCATTTTAGAGGCCTTTATTCTTCCATGTGCTTGAGCTGCATCACAAAATATGAATAGCTCTTTTGAGACTGTTCCTTACCCCTATTCTCCCAATTATTTCTGTACCATCAGACTGAATTTAAAGTTCTTTATTTTTGTGGGGATGCAGGCCTCCAGCACTGAAAAAGCAGAATATGCAAGGATTTGGGCTGTGCAAAGCACATTCCAACGACCAAAGACCACAAGAAGCAGCCACCATTAATACAGAAACATCTCTTTTTAACTGACATTTTCCCAAAGGTGTATATGACTTTCCCATTGTTCTCAATTCCATCTTTAAAAGGTGAACATTTCACCTGCTTATAAACTTGTTCTATCAGCAGGAGTGGACAGGGCAAACTTCATAATTAAAACTATACAAGTTACTAAATTGTATACTAAAATTAGCTACTACAAGAAAATCATTATGTTCATATTGTAAAAGTTTGTGGCCCTCCAAGAATGCATTCCATTTTATGAAGCTTACCTTGTGAGGGGATTCCCACTGAAATCTGCCACCTGCAATGCCTTACAGAAGGAGATGCTTTCGGGAATTTCAGGGATATCTGCAAAGAGAAAATAGTACAGTCAAGAAAAGACAATCAGGCTTTACCATGCAATCAAATGCATTATTCAACATCAAAGCATTTCCACAATGAAGTCTATGTGAAGACATTCTAGCAACTCTTTCCATTATAAGCAATGCTAAGTTTTGGTATGCATTTATATATAGATAATCATTAGGATTTCAAAAACAAACACATGTTCCCATTGAGACTGTGTTTTACCATCTCTCTCTTTTTTCCTTTCCACAAATTTTCTCTGTTTACCTTGATAATTCTTGATGCTTTGCACCAATCAAACTTGCAGCTAAGTTACCGTACAATTTCTGTTCTTTAAACAACTAAAGACCATAGTAGTTATTCCACAAACTGTAACAGCCACTGGAAAAGATGTCTTGCTGGGGTGAAAAGAGACAATTGCTCTCACCCTGATAAATATAAGAGGATACCACATTACAAGATGCCTCTGGTTAGTTAGTAGGGGTTGAAGCCTGAAAACATGGAATAGAAACTTAATCCAGCAGTAAAAGAACCAACACTTGCTTTTTAAAAGAGGCCACTGTAAATAATTGTTTTGTCAGACATTTGTTAGTTAAGTTCCTCTGACTTTGTCTTGTTTTTATTGCCATTTTACTGGCTGGTTGTATTTCATATTACTTTGTTAAATTTTCTATTTCACTACATTGCAAGCTGCTTTGAGAGGACATCTTGCCTAGAAAGGTGGGATGTAAATTATTATTAAAATTTATTAAAATAGCATGATTGCACAAGCATACCCTTACCTATTTCATAGGCAAGAGTTGAACTCTTTTAGAATCACTACATATCAGAATCATCTTTAAGGTGCCTGGGTAACTAGACAACTGAGATTTTTCCAACCCTGGATATCCATGAACTCCCCAGCCAATTTATCACTGTGTTAAAGCCATGGTAAAAAACAGGACCATATCCATGAAAAACCAGGCTTAGATCTAGTTGCCTATTACTACTACTACAAGATTCAGCACTTGCTTGTGTTCCCAGCCACACAAGGGTTTCCTTCAAATATGAACAAGCCTTGAAACTTTTCCCCCAGAACTTAGCTGATTTGGGACGCTACATCAGGTCTGTAGTGCAAGGGGAAAGGGTTAGATGCTGTAGTCTTGATCCAGCACCACTAGATCCAGTACCACTTCCTTACTGGTGGCTTGCTTTCAGGTTCTGCATGACACCAGTTCCTACAATTTGTCCTCCTCCATCTTCCATAAAGTTTAACATCCTGAATCATTCCATCCCTCTACTTCCATGCCAAGATTGTGGAAAAAACAATGTCATTTAAAAAAAACCATTAAGATGCACCTGATATTTAAACCGGGGAAATGCTCCCCACAACACCTGAAAAATTAAGTCTTCTGGTTAAAAGCACATTTCCAATTTCAAAGGAAGGCAGTAGTGTTATTTAAGAGACTAACGAAATGAACTCTGCACATGTCAAAGACACTGCATATTCTCACACGTTCCAAAGCTGCACTTAGAAATGAAAATGGATGCTAAAGCTAAGTCTTGATGAGGCCTGGTTTGCATAAAGCCCTAAGCACATAGTTATAATATAGTCTACATAGCAACAGAAAAAAAAAGAATGAACACATGTGAGTAACAGATGAGAAGAACTGAAGAAAAAAGAAATAGAACTGAACTATAATTGTCTGGAGGTACATGGTTTTTATCCCCACATCAACCTCTCCCTCTCCCACCCTTCCTGGCTCCCAGTCTTCTATTTCCATCCCCACCCCACCCCCACCCCCACGTATGAATCCCTTCCATCCCTGTACCATTTGAGTGACTGCCACAATGATTAACTTGACAAGAGCTGGTAAAGTTTGTGCAAGCAGAGGCATTTCAAGGTTTATTTAATACATAAAGAAGGAAAATCACTTAATACTTCCATCTGTATATTCGGAAAGGATCCAAGTATCTGCAAAAGTATAAATCCTAAAAGTCAATCATAGCAGCCACTTCAGTTGAACCCCAGCAATTCAATCCTATGCATATTTACTTAGAAGTAAGACGCAGGGAGTTTAAACGGCACATACTCCCAGGTAGGTGTGTATAGGATTACTACCTAACTTGGTTTAATATTGCTCTATTTTTCTAACTGCAAAATGGAAACACATTAAGGAAGAAATTCTTCCAGAATTTCAGTAGCTGAGAAAAGCCCTAATTATAGCAATGGTCAAAATTCCCTATTAATTGTACAGAAAACTGGCAGTGTACTTGTTTACAAAATTCAGCTGTTGTGCCTGTAGAATAGCTAACCAGTTGGAATAGTTTCTAATGCTGTTGGTTAACTAATTCAGCCCCTTTGAATAAACAAGATCCTCCTAATACTGCACACCAGCAAATGCTTTATACAGTATACATGTGATGCCCAGATGCTCTGGCACAGACTATACCCAGGCGCTGCCGAACAATAAGGCTATCAATCATAAGCTTTATGACGTAGTACAGTGCAAACAGGCACAGCGTCAAGCGAAAGTTAGGTTGGCTGAAGAGGAAAAAACCATGCTAGCAGAGCTGTAAATTAAGAGGATATACTTCTCTCCCAGGCGGGATTGCTCTCTCATTTATTGACACAGCTTAAACATGAATTGTGCTCACACCCAATAGTGCGGCCACGTTGCAGTGCTCAAGTTGAATTATGATAGTTTGACATCAGTTTTTCACATTATCTCATTACAATTCTATTGAATTTGATGTTGGATGCAACTTTGTTTACTACAAGTGAAATCTCAGTCATTGCAAGCAAAGGCATGGGGGAAAGAGAGGGTTAGCAATGTGTTCACGTAATTTGTGCACAGGAATGCATTGTGCTTCACACTCTCCTTCTCCATTCCTTCCATCAGTTTCCTTTCCAATCTTCCTTTCCCTTTGCACAACCTCTCTGCCCTTGTAAAAGCAAGAGTACAGCTTCTTAGATTTGCACAGGCTCATCATCATACTACTCAACATTCATCAACCAGGGTGAATGAGAACAAATTTTTTTATTTAAAGATCGGAATTTGCACGCTCTGCTAAACCATCATAAGACTAAGCATTTCTAAGCAGAAAGAGGCAAGTTGAGGTTTGAGAAGCCATCAAAAACCAACCCACACACCACAGCAATATTTTTATTCCAAGATAGGACAATGTTCACCAAGTCTTCTCAGACCTTCACCCATCCAAAGTTTGGGAAAGGAACTGAAATGGTCTTGGATGACACTCCCACACAGGGCCACCCTTGGGTAATGTTGGAGCTTCACTGCTTTAAAACAAGAAACAAAACAAAAAACAAAAAAAGAGGCACACTTGCGTCTTTTTACTGGGCATAGTTTCTATAGGCTTTTGTTGCTGACACTTTTGCTCCTTGTGCTTTCCTGGCACTTCTCATGTTTGCTTCCTCTTCATGTTCTTTCCTTCTCACCCTTGACACCTAGACTGTTCATATCCACGAGGGTCACACCCCCTAACAGCTGCAGACAGTTATCTCATTACAATATACTACACCAAGATGCTTACACTGTAAATAGCTCTAGACAACTCAAGCAGACAGGTCAGGACACATTTCACAATGACTGAAATGAGAATTCACAATGAGAATTATAAGATCACTAGCCAGCCTGACTTGAGTTAGTAAGATGTATTTTTTTCTTTTGAGTACTGCATGTCAGTCATATCCCGACCACAAGCAAAACCTACTCAGAGTCACAGGGCAAAAGCATTACTGACTACAATTTGGGTGTGCCAGAACTCGGTGCTATAACAAATGAAATACCTACACTTCAAAACACTGTTAACAACACTGACCTGATAAGAAAATTACTTTTACTTCAACAACCTTTAATGGCATCACACATAATAAATATACAAACACAAATATAAAACCACAAATAGAGATACACAAAAATGATTATAAAATTATAATTATAAACGAGTAATTATAAAATTACTTTTATAATCCTTAAATATGATAGTAGCCCCTTGGGGGAAAAAATCAATGAAAAAAAATACAAATAAGAAGGAAACACAGGATATAAATAGTTTAAATCCGTGTTTCCCAACTTATCAGGACTGTAGCACCCTTTGGACTCAAAGGGGTGCTGCGCAGCCTTCCCAGTTTACCAGATTGACATCGTGCAAGGTCTCGCGAGTATAGTACAAGGTCTCATGTGATGTTGGCCCAACAAGTCAAGAAAAAGCGGCACACACTTTGGGAACTTCTGCTTTCAATAATTCTATTTCTATGGCCTACTTGGCTAGTTAAAGATTCCTGCGAGACACATCACTTAGCAGAACAGTCACAGTGAACACTCAAAATGGTTTGACCCTATAATCTAGGCTGGTAGAGTTTCAGTAAAACTCATTCCTTGGCCTTTTGCAAGCAAAAGCTAGTACAGCCATGTGCCGCTTAACCTTCCGCATAACAACGAACCGCATATATGACGGTGGTGAAAGCACAACAAAGAGGCTCTTAATGAGGCAGTCAGGACTTCCATAACCTGCAGCAGAGTGTTTACACAAAAAAGAGGCTCTTGATGCAAAGAAGAGGCCATTTATCTCCAGTAGCCTGTGCAGTCAGTTAGTGTTCAGCAGGGAGTGTCTGTTTACACAACAAAGGCACTAGACTGGGCTGAATGATTGCTTAATGACTTAATCGCACAACAACGGGGATTGGAGAATGCATACCAGACATTAAGTGGCGCACACCTGTATTTAGAAAAATATTCACAGTAATAAAGGCACAAGCCTCCAATAAAAGCAGTATGAGCTCCAGTATGTGAATGTCATTCTAAATATGAGACTAATAATATTAAACCACAAATGTCTATCCCATTGAATATCAGAGGTCCAAACTTACTACTCCTGGCTGGGCTCTGACCAAGACATGGACATTTGGGAAGACAAGGGACATGTGCAGCTGACAGGTCAGGTCTAACAAGTACGGCTTTGAAACAGGATAGCCAATTTATGGAACTCAATAGCTATACTACAGAAATGATTCCACAAAAAGGGTAACTTTGGGGGTAAGGAAATAAAGGTTGAAGCTGCATAAAGAACACTGCTGAAATGAACAGTACTCAGGCAAGCAATAACGTAGTAATGTAAGTGACTGAAGTCTTCATACAGTAGTACCAGATACTGAGGCTCCATCAAGGCAGCTCTAACTGAAAAAGCAGCTTATTTCCCCTTAATTAGGACTTTCCGATGGTTAGGCATTTTTGCACCTGCATGCACAACCCCTGGAATTGCCACTGGTATTGTAAGCAATGACGGTGAAGCCCCATAAGAGCTTCGCACCCCTTTACCCGGCACTCCAGGCAAGCCAGGCTCAGGTGGGAAAATGGGAGCTGCTGCACAAGTGGGGCTGGGTGGGCTGATGTCCTGAAGACTGCGTGCCTGCTGGAGTCCGTCTGCCAGAATTTTCGAGCAGGGAGCAGCTTCCCCTTGGACTGGGGCTGAGAGGCAGCCACACCTCTCGCTCGGTGCCCTGCTGGGCCTGCTCACTGGGCCCCTTCGCGTCTCCTGGCTCCAGGTTGCTGCCTTTTCCTCAGGAGCTGGTGGGCTCTGGGAAACCCTCTGCTCTTCTGCTGCCTGCTGTGAGGAGTCCTCGTCTCCTGCTTCTCCTTCCTTGATATCCTTTAGTCAACTGCCCCTCTCCCTTCTCTTTTACTTGCTGGCTGTGTTTCTGCCTATTGTGGTTTTTACTGCTTTCCCTTTACCAGGCTCCTTTCTCTTTGTTCTCCATGGCAGCCACCTTGCCACTTGCCTGCACTACTTTCCCGTCAGGGGCTCGGCAGACTCACATACGCCCCTACCTCCCTCCCTCCCTCCGTCTGAAGCATTGTTGCTTCAAGCTGCGCTCCTGTGTCTTTTTGGCTATTTCTCGGCCGTTTCTCTAGTCCTTCTCCTCTAATCGCTGGCTGTTGGTGCCTTTGCCTTGGTGGGGCCTTTCTCCTTGTCTTCAGAGCAACCATTTGCCAGTGCCTTCTGCCTTGCAGAAGAGAGGCTCCTCCTTTCTTCTTGTCCTCATGGCTCCCTTCAGGGGCCTGGCAGCCATGCGGTCTCCTGGATGAGTTCAGTCGCTCCTCCCTTGGGGCTCTCTGTTAAGCTGAGCTCCTCTGCTCCTTCTTTGCTCCTATTTCTTGGCGGAGGCCTGGTCCTGTCCAGTTTTCCAGAGCTGGTGTAGGGGCATGTGCTGCATCCTGCAGTGTGGGGCACTCATGGAGGCCTCCTTCAGGTAGGGGAGCATTTGTTCCCTGGCCTCAGGGCTGCATTGCAGCTGCACTGCTGCTTGGGGGGTGGATGGGACTGGGCCCTTGATCACAGGCTGTTTTATTTTGTTGAGAGCTTTCCTATTTGCTTTACGTTGTTTCTCTCCGGTGAACTGCTGCTATCTACTGTGCTCCACCCCTTGCTTTTGCAGGACAATAAGCATTCATCATTGCAGGGATGAAGCCTCCTAATCTGCTACTGTTTACTCTTAGTATATGAACTTTTGAATACATACAGAGTAATTACAAATTAGGCATATATAATACATAAAAGGGGAATTTTTAGATTTCATTTTTAGGTTATACATAGGTAACAAATGTGTAGATTCTTAAAGCATATAAAATTATTAGAGCAGAAAAGCATTTTATGTCAGTATGCTGGGAGTTGTGCCTATATAGCTTGTGCTGCCCCAGTTGCCTCATGTTTAACTGCAGTGGCTAGGGTAGCACTCAGTGAATAAAAGCGTCCTGGTTTATATGCTATATCAGGGGAATAGCGAGACAGGCTAAGGCAGCCATTTTCAACCACTGTGCCGTGGCATACTGGTGTGCTGCGAGTGGTTCACAGGTGTGCCACAGGATTTGGGTGAAGGTCATTTATTAATAGGGCAATTGGGAGATGTGAGCCCCCACTAGAAGCATGGTGTGCCTTGTCAATTGTCAAAAACCTGGTGGTGTGCCTTGACCATTTTAGTGCCTTGTCAGCATGCTGTGAGATGGAAAAAGTTGAAAATCACTGGGCTAAGGACACAATCCTAGCCAGGTCTACTCAGAAGTAATTCCTATTGTGTTCAATGGGACTTGCTCCCAGGAAAGTGAGGTTGGGGTTGCAGCCTAAGGGCCCAATCTGATCCGGATTTCCAGTGCCAGTGCTGCTATGGCTGTGGAGTGTGTTGGGGTAGCAATCACGGAGACCTCCTTAAGGTATGGGAACATTTGTACCCTTACTTCGGGGCTACACTGTGGCTGCACCGGTGCTGGGGAGTTGGATAGGATTGGGCCCTAAGTTGGCTGTCTGTCACTGCAAGAGTATAAACAGGGTTGCTTGTAACTGCTCATTGGAGGGAGACCACCTCTTACATTTTGCAAGGTAAAACAAAAATTAGGGAAAACTGATTATGAGGGTAGCACAACACCTATCTATCCCCCCTTTGATCTCTGGCTTGTCATTTAGAGGGAGAGCCCTGCCTTAAATAAATAAATAAATTTGAGCGTATTTATAATTTTGGAACCAGAGAACCTGGATGGCAGTGGCTATGGGGTCGGGGTGGATCTGAAAGATCCAGGTTCAGCCCCATGCTTACCCATCATGCTTCCTGGGTGACTTTGGCCAGTCATTATCTACAGTTTTGTTTTAGGGGACTAGGGAGAGAAAGCACCATGCACACTACCCTGAGTTCTTCAGAGTATAGTAAGTGGTATAGCTTTTGATAAAGTGGCTCATTTGTTGACATGGATTAATTGAACGGCGGCTTATCTGTCACTCCTTTGACCTGGGTTAGTATCAATAATATCATATGAAGGAAGGGTGCATAGGATTACAACCTATGTCTTTATACTCTTAAATGCCATTTAAACTCAAAGTGCTCCTAGATAGATCCCTCATTAGAAGCACTGCAGGTTACTCTATAACCATCAATGAAGATTTCTACATGCATGACAGGACATGCCATTATCAGGTATTCCTGTGAAAGGTTTCATTTAATTTACAGTGGTTTTAAATAATAATAATAATACTATTAGCAGCTTACTTACTGCACAATATGCTTGCACAACATTTCTTAGACCTTTACATGGATGCTCACGTTTCATAGAGTTTTCTAACTGCTCCATCTTAGTATTGCAAAACATATATGTTCCTGAGCTGAACTGCATTCAGGGGGCAGTGACTGATATTTTGTATACCACCGTTTTGTACTTTGGTGCACAGAAATGTGCCTTGCAAGGAGATTAGGCCTTCATTGTCTATGGTTGCTAGCAAGCATCCAGCATTCTATTTGGGCTACATTTGTAAATTGTTTAGTCCCTCATTAGTGGTGGGGGTTAAGCGCTAGGCTAACTCCCCCGTGTGGCAGGTGACATGCAGGCAGCGTAGCCAGGGCGGTAGGGAATCCGGCATACATTCCGAGGTCAGCAAAGTCGGGGGGGGGGGGTGATCCAGGTCTGCTCAGACAATACTTGTCTGGGTCGCTGAGGCTAGCTGGCAAGCCCCCAGGCTGGATGGGGCAAACAGTTGGCGTGGCCTCTGGGGGTATCTGCTCGTCCCGCTGCCTCGACCCCTAGGGGTTGGTGTTGATAAGCTCTCTTGGGCAATGATTGAGGGAGCTTAGAGCCAGGATGTGATGCCTGTGTAGCCCAGGGGAGGTAGACGGCTAGCACCGTTTACCCCAAATTTAGTAGCCTGCACTTGGGGGGCTTTTTAGATTGTTTATGCTCTGCTGCAGATTTCCTGATTGTATTAATAAAGTGACCCTTTATCCCAAGCCTTTGTCTGGCGTGCTTATTTCGGAGGTGCAAGGGTAACAGCAATTACTTGCCAAGAGAGAGAAATAAAGCAGATTTGTTTCATTTTGCCAGAAGGGGTGTGACAGTTGTCTCTGACTAGCTTGGAACAGCTCAAAACTGTGGAGACCCTTTAGAGCAGCAATTTTCAACCTTTTTCATCTGACAGCACACTGACAAGGCACTAATATTGTCAAGGCACACCATGAGTTTCTTAACCATTCACAAGGCACACTACTCTGCCAGCCAGGGGTTCACATTCCCCAATGGCCTGACTAATAAATGACCTCCCCCCAAATTCCCACAGCACACCAGTGAACCATTTGTGGCACATCAAAGTGCCACAGTACAGAGGTTGAAAATCACTGCTTTAGAGCATATCTGATAATTATACAGGTTTAGAACTGTCTGGGCCAGTGTTTTTCAAACTGTGAGACAAGACCTACTAGGTGGCTCACGAGCCAATTTCAGGTGGGTCCCCATTCATTTCAATATTTTATTTTTAATATATTAGACTTGATGCTATCATGGGATGTAACTGCATTTGGGGAAATGTTATAGCTATGTATAATCTTTTAACAATGATAGTAAATGGGACTTACTCCTGGGTAAGTGTGGATAGGATTGCAGCTAGGATTGTGAAAAATTTTCCTGCTTGATTATGCCACTTCTGGTTATGACATCACTTCTGGTGGGTCCTAACAGATTCTCATTCTAAAAAATGGGTCCTGGTGCTAATTGTGTGAGAACCACTGGTCTGGGCAATTCATCTATACGCTAAAGAAAGACTGACACATTGGAGGGAAGACTAAGGTTTCAAACCTAGACACACTTTCCTGGATGTAAATTCCATCGACCTCAATGAGACTGACTGCTCAGTAGCCATTCATAGGATTGAACAGTAAGACCTGGATATAGCAAATCGTTTTTTTTGTTGCCTCTTTCTCCTGTTTGTTGTCTGCTGATCTACATGCTTCCTCTTTGACCTAGGAAGGTGAAAGTCATAGAGATACTTTCAAATGATCCCTACCCCTTGAGCCCCCAAACAGGTCAAGCAATCCATTTTTATGCTTCTCAGCAGAACTGTTAAACTCTGTAAGTTGTTTTTAAAATAGTAAAGCTGTTTTCCTGAGAACATTCCTTAGTAAGGTCTATTCAGAAAATATACTGTAAAGTTTCTATACCAAAAGGTTTCCAGGCCCAGAAGAATATAAGTGAAGTTACTGTGAACTCTATGAGGTTCACAGCTTGTTTAAGCAGAAAGTGTTCCATCAGCATATTTTGCCACCCCTGATACTACACTACACTGCACTCACTGCTGAAACAATCTGGAGCCAAAGGCTGGTCTACACTATGTGTGACACAGGAAAAACTCTGAAACCAGCTCATTGTAATAGCTTGTCTCTGCCAGTACCATAACACATGGAGCCAATCACTGTGCATCACATTATATGAAGTTTCCTCTAGCAGGAGCTCATGGTCCACATGGTGTGGCTGTAAAATGGGCAACAACCTCTAAGTCAATAAGTCAGCTTATGAAGGCAGTTTCAAATGGCCCCATGTGATCAATCATTAATCTGAAAAAGCTACTCAAACATTCAGAAAGAAAGCTGTATCACATCAACGTGTACATGACAGATTGTGTGTTAAAATTCTCCCTGTAACTAAAGCTAGCATGCTGGGGAAATAATTAGACAATACGTGAAGCTTAATGGACTTCGTCAGCGTGGTTTTAATTTGGGGCTGCATTCAAACATTCAGTCCTGTACATAAGTTTTCAGGTGGCATGATTCCATGCACAAAGATATACAAAAGTAAAAAGGAACTTGGAGTGTCAGAAGATGTGCTTTGGCTGAGAACGTAGGCATAATATTGGGCCCGCACACATAAATTCGTTTTTATACTGAGACTATACTTTATTATTTTCAAGCCATAATATTAAAAAAAATCCATAAATGCTCTAGCTTACCATTTCGAGATAAATCAAGTTCTACCAGTTGCATGAAGTTTGCTATCTCTGGAGGAAGTCGCTGAATTTCATTATCACTAAGCCCAAGTTTTCGTAACTTTACAAGTTGAAAAAAAGGCTGAAAGAGAACAAATTCTCCATTAAGCAAGTGTTACTCTACAGTTAGAAAAAAATTAATTGTAGAACCTATTCATGCAGTTTGTCCAATTGAAACGACTAGAAAAAGGTAAACAGAACCCACAATCAATACATGGGCCATGCTATAGCTGCCATTTCTGTACCATTGCCTCTTAAATGTTAAACACTCATGTACCCATATTAGTAAACCCTGTTTGGACCAGATTTCCCAGACACAGGGCCAACCCAGCTGTTAGGCCAATGAAGTGGTCATTTTGAGCAGCAGGTTGAGGGGGAGCAGAAAACCGATGAGGGGCCCCCACACCCCATGTCTTCTCCACCCCAACTATCACTCACTCAGCCACTTCAGTTGGCTCTCTGATCCTCTCCTAACTTGCTGAGAGCAAGGGAGAAAAGAGTCAGATGTGCCAGCCCACCTCTTCCCTCCAGCACCACCATGAGTAATCATGGTGGCACAGCTGCAAGAAACAGCAGCAAGTTAATCCTGTCCTGATCATTGTTTGTTCAAGAGGGTAAATACAGAACAAGGAGAAAGAGGGGGCAGTGGCACCTAGTCAGCCTGCTTCAAGGGGGGGGGTGGGGGGTGGGCAGGCAGTCGCGGGCTTCAAATCATTTGCTGCACTCTGCTTCTCTCCCCTCTCCTTGTCTTTCCAGTTGCTTCCTTGACCAGGCAGGAGAGGCAGCAGTTGCAGCAATAGTAATGGCAGGTTGTGTAAGCACCAATGCGCACACACAAAATTTAGAAAAAAGGGGGGCCAAACTTCTGCAAACACAAGCAGCAGATCCACCTGCCTCGAGACATACAAATGGGTGTTTATCTGCTGTGGGAAGCACATCTGTTGCATTAAGTATGAAGCAAATGAACAAATCCCAAGATGACACAATTTGTTTTATTTGCTTGACATAAACACAATATTGTCACTGCAACTGCCAGTTTTATTCTCCAGTCACATGAGCTAGAATGTCTCTCTTCTTGGCACTTCAGGATGCTGAAGAACTCCTGTCAAAGTGTTCCACAATCTGCACATTGTCCACTCCTAATTGACTGGCAGACCGACACACACAGTATGGAGTCATTCCCCAAACCCTTACTTTAAAGTAAAATTCTTTAAAACAGTGAGTATTTGTAAGAACAATAGCCAGAGGAATTAACTATGACCGTGCACCTACCATGACAGATAGCATGAGACACGAACAAAAAATGTTCTCACAGTTGCACCAGCTATCTGACTACAAGAGGTAGTTGCAAAAAAAAAGAAGAAAAAAAAAAGAAACCAATAATTAGGTACTCTGATAAAAATGAAACAAAACATTGTTCAAACACAGTAAAAAGTGCAAGCCACCGTAATGCTGAATGCAGACAACAAGAGCCATGCTGGAAGACATTTGTGGAAAAACATTCTGTCTCCAATAACTGCCTGTGCCAAATGCTATAGCTTTTTTCCTTGCCTATCCATGCAGAACCACCAACAATTTCAATTTTTCTTCCTGAATAGGGGTGGATGGTACAAGCAGGACACTGCCATACTGAATGCAAATACAAGGTGGTTCAGGCATAATGCTACAGTTTGGCTTTACAGAAACAATTGTGTATACTCTCTTCTCATACTACACACAGCAATTCCGTTCCCAGTAAAGCATGGTTTGCTATTTAGTTCTATCAGCCAAATCATTTGCACTTGGTTTCTGCTCCTTATTTGCACAGATTGTATAAACCACGGTTTACTAGTATGAACTTAATGGTCAACCATGGTTTACCTTCAGATTTGCAGGCAGGAAACCTGAACACACAAAAGAAGATGCACACGACCTTGAGGTTCACAGCTGCTTGTTCTCATAAAGTCAAATTGTGGCATTATGCCTGAACCACCTCTATGTTTGCATTTGATATTGAAGACAATAAGGTATCAGTGAATTTCAGTTTTTTATAAAAATCAAATTTAAGAAAATTAAATTAAATTTTTAAAAAATGTTTTTGTTAAAATGTTTTTGTTTAACAAAAGACCGATGTGCAGATAGTTTTATTTTAAATGTGTTAAAGCATTATCACAGTTTTAAAAATCCATTTTTGAAAAAAAAAAAATCACTGATTTCCCTCACCCTACAGCAAAAAAAGAAACAGAAAAAAGTAACTGAGGAAAGAAAGTGATGCCAAAGGAGTTTTTTTTTTTTTACAGAAGGGATTGTTTGCCAAACCACAGAGTTCAAGGAGAAAAAAGGAGAAAACTTTAGCACATGTCAGTAACATTATTTATTTGCAGATCCAACACAAAATAAATTTAGAACTTGTTAAAACTAAAATTTACTTCTGAGCACACAAGCAAATGAGTAGAATCAGAATAACCTTCATTGGCATACATTCTGAAAACTGCAACCCAGCAAAAGGTTGCTGGTAGAGCAACAGTTTCTTATAGATATAATAGGAGACAAGGTGAAATAGTATCTAAAAGCAGTGGCGTCACTAGGATTTACATCACCCCATGCAGTGGGCGGGGCAACACCCCAGATGGTGGGCATGGTGATGTACCATTGCCCTGCCCCCACTGGTTTTTTGGCAGTACCTTTTGATAGAACACAGATATTTCAATGTGGTTTGTTTCATTGCATTCTGCATGAAATTACACATAGATTGATATATAACATGATGCTATTATTCCTCCAAATTCTGATTTTAGTGATTTTGAAAACTTGTAGTCACTCACACACACACACACACACACACACACACACGTCAACTTACTAACACCTTATTGCAGAAGTTCTCAAACTTTTAGCACCAGGACCCACTTTTTAGAATAACAATCTATCCAGGATTCATTGGAAGTGATGTCATGGCCAGAAGTGACATCATCAAGCAAATTAAAATAAATAATTACAAGTAGTTAAATTAAAATAAAAAATAATTAAATAAGGGGGAGCCAATCCTGTTCCACCAAGTGAATTTTCTCTGCAGTCTGCCTGCAATAACACCACCCCAAAAGAATCAGTGAGATCTTCAGCCCTCCCCAGTGCCCAGTTTAAAGTCCTTCTATTCAAGCACATCAATACAAAGACCCACCTGGTTTAACAAGTCTGGGAGCCCAATCCTATGCCTGCCTACTCAGAAGTAAGTCCCATTAGAGTCAGTTGGGCTTACTCCCAGGAAAGTGTGGGTAGGATTGGGCTGTGAAGGAAACTTTGCAAGTGCAAAATAGAAAACTTTCCCCTTACCAGTTCAAGTCTCTTTGTTGGTCCTTTCTAATGGGGGGGAGGGGGAGGCTGCCTTCTGGGGCTTTTGTTGCACTCCAGTCCCATCGGATCGGGACCATTCTGGTGTCCTCACATTCTTTGCCTGGCCTGACCACCAGTCAAGGCAAGTCTGCCTACTCACGAGTAAATGCTACGTGAGGCTGCTTCGCTTCCCATAGGGCTCCATACTCTCACAGCTGGGGGGGAGAGGGACCTCTTCCTCAGGTGTTTTTGGGGCTGCGTTCATTGGATCAGGACCATTCTGACGTCCTTGGAGTCCTCTCAGCCTGCCCTTTCCAATGGACTAAGGCAAGTGCGCCTCCTCGCAAGTAAACACAACCATGTGGTTTCGATCTTTCCATAGGTTTGAATAGGGACCTCCTTCTCGGGTGTTTTTGGGGGGCTGTATTCATTTGATCGGGACCATTCTGACGTTGTTGGAGTCCTCACCGACAGACTATGGTAAGTACGCCTACTCACGAGTAAACTCACGATACAGCTCACTTTCACTTTCCATAGGGCTCCATGCATTTTTTTCCTTACGGTTTTTTGGCCATAACATTTGAAGGAAAGGAGTTATCTCAACAGGGTTTTTTGCATTGTGTTCCGCTGGCCATTCCACATCCGACCATGTATGGCATGACACAGTAGCTCATAAAGGCGTGATTTTAGCGCGTCACCCCCCATGGGCGTGTCACCTGGTGCAGATCGCACCCCTTAGCGACGCCACTGTCTAAAAGGCAGTCCTCAATAACAGCAAAACAAACTAAAAGAAAAAAAGTAAATTAAACCTAAAAATCCATCATACATAACCTAACAATTTGCATTAAATTAAGCTAACTTTTTTGTAGGGCCAAAGAGCTTTGATAGTCACCCGATACCATAGATCTGTTTGTTAAATAATTTTTAACAGACATACAAGTAGTTTTTAGAGATGTGCAAATCCATATAGTACCTATGAAGCCCTGAAAAATTTTGAGATCTTATAAATATTTGTTTTTTCTCCCCCACCTCTCTCCTGTACCGCAATAGGACTGTTAGCCTATTGAAAGAAACTTTTCAGAGGAACTGCCAAGACCTTTTCCTGGGTCCCCATCACATCTTTAGAACCCTTTGGTTGCTCTAAACCTAGAATTTTGCTGTGCTTCAGTTGTCTCTGCATGACCTATCATTTCATGCTAGCTCACACCTGTGTGTAGGTGGAGAGCGGTTTTAGCTTTCTTGGTAATTATTAGTTGGAACATTTGAAAACGTTCCTATAACTAAATACCTGTGCATACGGATGCATATTATAAACGGTACTACAGTAAGTATAAGCTTCTTTTACCTAAAGATGTATCGGTGAGCCTTGAAGAGAGAGCAGAACAAGAACAGGTGCATCAAGTGAGGTAGGTAATAGAAGCTTCAGTTAGCATGCTATAGATACACTGATGTACTTCAAGCCTCAAGTTCTCTTTGAACATTAATGAACATTCTCAACAGCATGGAGGGCTAATTCTCAATGTTCATTAAACAGACTGCTTATTACTCACACACAGCCCAATCCTGAGCTGCCCGACACGTGGAGTTACCAGAGTGCCAAAAATGGCTGCTGCGGTATTCTGCACACACCAGGCAGCCTCCAGTCACTCCTTGGGAGAACAGGACATTCATCCCCTTCGCCCAAGTAAGGGAAGTAACTCTGCAAAGGGGCTACTTGATTCTGGGGTGGCTTTTCTTCCGGCACAGAATCAAGGAGTTCTGTGTCAGGTCATGCAGCCCCACACAAGGGTCTAGATCCCTCCACTCCGCTCCCTCCTCCCCACACCTCCTCCCCACCCTCCGTCCACTCCGAATGCTTATCCCCACCTCCCCCAACGTACCACCTCTCTGTCACCCAGTGCTCCAGGTGGCAGCAGGGTCCAGAGCTGGCGCTGGCCCAGCATGTGCTTGCACTGGGCTAGCTCCATGCTGAGCCCATGATACTGCTCACAAACATGCCTTATGGCCTGTTTGTGACAGTGCGCATCGGTGGCAAGCCAGCACATGTAGCGCAGGATTAGGCCCTTAGTTACTGGGGACTATCGCTGAAATAGCATGGAGGGCTAATTTGGTGAAGCAGTGATTCACATAGTCAGTCATCTGCATGAGAGGAGGGAGAAAGACCTCCTACCACTCCAACAGGCAATTTCAGTAATACTGTAGTTGCATGTATGAATTGGGGCCCTTTTTGCCCAAAGAATTCTCTAAAATTCATCATTTGTGCAATACAATATAAAAATTCAGTGTCATTAGCCATTCCTAATCCCTTGGAAGAGTTTTCACAGAAGAGGCAGATATCAAAGTGACATGACAGTAGTTGGGAGACAGAAAGACACCGACAGACTGATCTTATTTTTACTCAGAAATGAATCTCACCAAGATTTACTGTTCAATAAGTTTGCAGCACAGAATTGCAGACTGAGATTTTTCAGCCTTTAATTTTCTTCACATGACACAACACCTCAGCTGCCAAAGCATGAATCAAGTCTATTTGTCTTAGAGGGCTGGGGGTGGGGGGAAATGATGAATGAACAAGGTCTACTTCCCAATTTCTCCTTGGACCTTGAACCGTTTCACATCCTTATGGGGGCCAACCAAATGGTCTTTAACCGTAAGAAAATAGTTTCTCTTTAGGCCATCAATTTACAGACACAGGCAATAAATAGTTTCTAATAAGTCGGTTGCAGACCTGGGGCGGGCGCAGGAGGAAAAAGCCCCAAGCTCCACGCTGGCCGCACCCGTCGCTGCTACTTTTGCCTCAACCTGCCTGCCCCATTCGGTGGGCAGGCACAGCACTTGGCAGCAGGCAAAAACCTTTCTGAGGCTTCTTCTGCTGTTTTAAGCAACATTTCCAGTTTCATTGGGAAACCAGAAATATTTTTTTAAAACAGCAGAAGAAGCATCAGAAGGCTTTTTGCCCACTGCTGAGAGTTGCACAAGGCTCCATGAGCCTCAATGAGTATCCTGGGGAGGGAGGGGAGCAGCATGTTGCACACCGGCTCCGGGACACAATGAGGGCAGTTTTGCTACTGTAATAAGCCCTGAAGCAGAATTGGATAGAATTAGGCATTTGAGAGAACTAAGACCTTGGACTTTTTTCCTCCTCTTCATAAAAGAAAAAAAGATATGGGGTAACAGAAGTAACTAGGCTGTATTATTAATAAGAAACATATAATTCAGTCACACCTATGTAATAAAAGCACCAGTGTTCTTTATGAGCAAGAACCAGTTCTGTCAACCACAATCAAGTCACCTTGGTTTTAACAAGTGGGTGAGTCCTAAAGCCAACAGTGGAGTATAAAAATAGGGTGCTTCAGCACTTCCCACTTACAATTTGTTTTGGACACCAATCAATTAAAAAAATGTATTCACAGGAACAGGCAATAGCTTTTGTTGTACTTGCTTAACATAATGGGACCAAAACCTGCATGGAACAGCCAAGTACAAAGCTGGGCAGAAAAAGATGTTTCTATTTCCTAGGAGCCAGCCCTGAACAGGAATAGAGAGAAATATTTCACATTCTTAAGACATCACCAGTCCCTCACTAGGTGCCCAGGACTTTTCCTGCCACATCCAAACACTGTGCAATTGTGCTAAATGTGCACATCAGACAAGGATTCACTTGTGATTGGTTGCTCACCCTCAAAAAGAGAAAAAAGAATGGTTGATCACAGTGACAGATTTCAACTTTAGCAAGGTACTTTTTAAGGGAGGCTGGAGATTCTGTTCCATGAGATTAAGACAACATTCCAGGTTAACTGTTATGGAGCCCTTATGTAAAGAGATGTGTTGACATAAGCATGAGAACGCTCCCTTGTAGGAAAGAATGAAAATCCACACTTCAAACATCATACTTTAAACATACATGGTTGACAGTATTCAAAGAGTAAGAGATCAGGAGCCCAATACAGTCCAGCACCGATGCAGCCATGCCAATGGCATCCTGAGGTGGGGGAACAGTCATGGAGGCCTCCTCAAGGTAAGGAAGCATTTGTTGCTTTAACTTGGGGCTGCATTGCAGCTGCATCAGCCCTGAAAAGTTGGACAGTACCATGCCCCAGGTCCCTATCCTGAAGGGCTTACAATTTACACAAGGAAAACATAGGTAGGGTAACAAAGGCTCAGATCCTAACCAACTTCCCCACGCTGACACACGTGTGCCAATGGGGCATGTGCTGCATCCCACAGTAAGGTGGCAGTCACTGAGGCCTCCACAAGATAAGGGAACAAACATTCCCTTAACTCAGAGGTGCATTGCCCTTACCTGGAAAGGTGGTTAGGTTTGTGCCCAAAGGCAGGCTCAGCATAAAGGATGAAAGAGCCACAAAACGTGGGTGTAGCCCATTCACTTTTCTTCCAACAGAGTTCCAACAAAGTTCAAAACATTGGACAAGAGGCCAGAAGTAAAAAAAGCATGAATGAGATGACTGAAGCTTCAGCCAATACTGATGCCTGCTCTACTGTCAGTGGAATTCTGGCAGCTGTGTTCAGAATGGCTTTTCATCCATGTGACCTAAACTCCCCAGGGGGCCAATTTTGAGTCTCATTCCACATTGCTGCAGACTGCTCTAGAAAAACAGGAGTATTTTGAAGCATCTGTGACAGAAAATTACTACTACAGCCTTTCTATGCTCCCTTTGGAATGCAACACATACACACTGAAACTGCTTTTCTTGTTTCTTTTCCTGAGGGCAGGGATTTACATTTGTTTCCCCTTTATGTAGAATGAGCAGCAATAGCAGAAAAGATTAAAGAGCATCTGCTTCCAGACTCAGCAGATCACAGCAGAACTGAAGCTTTCACCTCCAGCTGCTGCAGAGGGAAACCTATAATCATGCATTCTCATTGGATGCTACCAAATTTGTGGCTAGTTTAACTGGTACCACAGAACAGTGGCATTGTCAAGGACTAGGGCATGCACTTAGTGAGCAAGGTACGTCTTTCTGCATGCACACACGAAGAGAAGCCATGGTTTGTTATTATAGGAACAAGCTAAGTTACAGAGAGCCAAACCCTTGGCTCGCATCCTCCTGCTCCCTTTCCGCTGCACTCGAGGGGAGGCAACTGAAAACTTTGCTCTTACTTTTGAGCCAAGTAGTTTCCTTTACACCCAAACTCCAATAACTGTGATTAGTTAATGAGCTAGTATACAAAACCAAGATCAAACCATTGTTTCAGATGCTAGTTTGTCCATTAGCCGCAGCTTCCAGAGACGCAATGGGGGACTATGGCTTGTTCAAAGGTGAAAACCGAAGCTTTCAATTGCTTCCAATCATGCACAAAGGAGGGAGATGAGAGAAAGTGCAAAAGCTCAGTTTCCCTCATCTCATAAGCATAGAGTTGCTTTTTCTATGCTGCTATCCACACACATCTGAATAAACGAACACTGGGTCAATGGTGGGAAGCTGAGGAAATATCCCAAGAGCAGATGTGCAAGTAGATATGAATATCTAAACACAACTGGAGAAGAGCTCACCACAGATACCATATTATATAGATATAATATGGTTCTCAACATTTTTTCACTTGCGTACCCCATGGCAGCCCATTTCCATAAATTGTACCCCTCATATTAGCCCCACAAGGCATTCCAATGCCAGCCCCACAAGGTATTCTAATACAGACCTGCCTTTTTCTGCCATTATTCAATTCTTTTTCAAGTACCCCTAAAGGTCCTGGCAAGTACCCCTGGGGTACCCATACCCCAGGTTGGGAATCACTGTTAAAGATGAACATGGGTCCAGGAGGAAAAAAAAGGAAGACGTCCCCCATTAGTCCTCATCTAAGCAGACCTTGTGCTTATGTTCATCTCAGCCTATATAACTCAAAGCCCCAAGCAAATTTCTTCCCTTTGGACAAGTTCTTCATCTCAATTCCTATTTGTATCATGGGCCTCCAAACTATGAACTACAAAAATTATAGATCCAGGCATGGCATGGCATGGCAGTGGTGAGGTCTTACTATTAGGCTCCACAGCCACTGCTCGTCACAACAGATCTTTGCAGAAACTTGTGTCAGGAAGCCGCTTCCCCTGGGAAATCAGAGTGCAGAGCCTTCTGGGCTGATATGGGGAAGTGGCTTCCTGGCTCAAATTTCTGCAACGATCTGGCATGACAAACTGCGGCTGTGAGAAGGAATTGTAAGGCCTCGCCACCACTGTGCCATGCCCAGATTGATAATCCTAGTGCACCTTGGGCCACAGTTTAGAGACCACTGCCTTATATGCCCATCTCTTCTTATGTTACTCCACATTATCACCATCAGGGCATGCCTGTTGGCCTCTTCCTGTCTCTTATCAGGATTGCTTCAAACACTGAAGTTTAACCAAAAAGGGACAAAATCTCTTTAGTAGGAAATAAAGCATTTGTCATAATACCCAAAGAGCAAGTACACATTTACCAGAACAGAAATGTCACTGAAAACAGACAAGTAACTGACTGCAGCCCTACATCCTGTAGGGGTCCTCAAGGCAGGGGTTCTCAAACATCTTGGAAGTAAACCGCTGGAGGTAAGTCTTGGCAGGGGCAGGGAAACAGGGGCAGTGATGTGATCCCCAGGATCACGACACTGCAGGATCAGGGGGCTTTTTTCTAACACATCTTACCTCCTGCTGGGGTCCAGAGGGTGCAGGGAGCCCTGCGGAGCACTCTGCAAGGCTCTCCGCAGCTTGCAAAAAATGAAAATAACAATTGCGACCCACTTCCAAGTTGCAATTGTGAAACCAGAAATGGATCACGATAGCTAGTTTCAGTTTTTACAAGCTGCAGGGAGCCCTGCAGAGCACTCCATGGGACTCCCTGCACCCCCTGGATCCAGGTAGGAGATAAGATGTATTAGAAAAAGCCCCCTGCCTCTGCAGCAGCATGATCCTGGGGACTGTGTCACTGCCTTTCCCCTTCACCTGCCCCCTTAAGGGAACAGACACCAGGGCTCTCAGGCTGGGGCGCCGCAGCATCCCAGTTTGAGAACCATTGCTTTAAGGTGTTTTGAGATCTACTGTCCCATTTCAGATTTACAGAAAAGTGACTGTCATAGGTCACTACACATTCTAATGACAGAAAGAACAACAGGACAGGACAGCTAAATTCAGAGTTTCATTGGATTTTGAAGACCTGCACTTCTGTCTATCTGGCTAAGCATCAGAGGTGTGTTAAGTAGATCCAACTTGTTTTGTATATTGCTGTGATAAGTGACTAACAGTGCAATCTTATGCATGATTACTCAGAAGTAAGTCCCTCAGTATTCAAACAGGATCCTCCCAGATAAGTGTGTATTGGACTTTAGCCTCTGAGCCTCAGAGGCAAATATTTTACTTTTAATAATGAGTCTTCACATTTTAAGAAACTCAGAAAAAAAAACTGGATGCTTAAGTATTTTGTTTATTCAATGGGCAGCACAATCCTAACTTGCGCTGGAATAGGCAGGGTAGTGGGTCTGCGCTATATCCAGCACAAGTTTCAAACATCCAGAGGCTAACCCAGGGGCAGGGGAAAAATTTTCCCTTTACCCTGGAGAGAGCCGCAGCCGTCCCAATGGGTCTACTCGGATATGCACCACCTCAAGATGTGGCGCAGATCTGAGCAGAATGAAGCAGCCAGGAGCCACTCCATGTGCGGCTAGGATCCAGCATCTGCCAGGTCCTGGCCTCGCTTCCTGTTCCCTGCCCACCCATCCATGGGCCTGACCGCTGCCTGCCCTCTCCTGCCCCAAAACGCCTCCCACCACCGCCACCTCCTCGACCCCTGTGCTGGCCAAGGTCGGCCAGTGCAGACTTACTGTTCCTTGCTGCTGCGGAGGCTGGATTTGGCCTCTGCAGGCCGGTGCAGCTTATTCCCACCGAGGCACAAGCATGCTTTACGGCACATTTGTAACCTTCCCAGGCCGGCACAAGGGATTTGCGCTGGCCCAACGGGTGCTTAGTATTGCACTCTAATACAGGTTTTTGTGTACACCCGCATTTGTCAAAAATAGAATTTCTGTTGACAGGATAGCCCTGTGGAGAGCATCTGGGTAAAGTTAGTGGAAAACAGAAATAAACATAACATTAAGGTTATAGTTTACCCTTTGCCAAGCCAAGAAGTGGATGATCCTTTCCTAAAGCAACTAATAGAGGTTACAAGGAAACACATGTCAGCAGTAATGGAAGACTTCAACTATCCTGATATTTGTTGGGACACTTACACATAAGCATGAGAGTTCCAACTAATTACTGATTTGACTGGATAACTTCCTCTTTCATAATGCAGAAGAAAGAACAGAGGGGCCATCCTAACCAATAAGAAGAACTGATCAACAAGGTTAAAATTGTAGGAACTTTAGGGGAAGCAACCATGAACTGCAGGAATTCTCAATTGAATAGGAAGCTAAGGGTATTTATAATAAAGTCTATACAGGTAGGCCCCCCGTATCTGTGGATAACTTCCTACTTCCTTTTAGCGTCCATCTAGTTTTTTCTCAAGCATTCAGGCTGTCAGAAGCCTGCTCACATCACGCTATTAAGTGTTCCCAATGTGTAGCTTCTACAATCAACTTGCAAGTCATCACAAAATGTCCTCTAGCATAACTTACAGAACTCTGCATGATCGGTTGCAATAACTGAGTACTTACTCCACACTCATCCCCCCCACCCATTTGTTGTTATGCCTTCAAAAATGGTCCCATTGCATCACTAAACTCTGATAAATTGTACCTTATCTCATGTTTACTGTGAGAATAGGCCTGGACACAGTAACATCCTGTAAGAAGAACAGAAGTCAAAAGGTGACTAAACACCTGTAAAAACATTACAGAGTATTAAAGCCACAAAAGGACAGTATTTCTCCAGTCACAAGCTACTGTGTGTGTGAGGGGGAAGTGCCACATGTGAGGAGTTAATAGCAATTTCTGTGAGAAATACATCAACACCTAAAAGAGAACTATCACAAACAGACAACACTAAATAATGCCCTGAAAACACATGACAACTCCACTACTAAAACTACACAGTTCTGACCCTTTAAGCTGCCTGGATGGGGACCACCAGGGAAATACATGCAGCATGTTCCAAATTATGCGGAGACGTCCACTAGGGAAGTAAAAGCAATTCCTAATTTCACATGACAGGCCCTGTACAAGGAAGAATCTCAGTTACACACCTTCACTCATTTGAAGCTTCAAGTATGCCATGCCTCAAACCTGCTGTTCCAGAGAATCTAGATATTTCCAAAGAATGCTCAGACAACAAGCCATTCTCTCAAGCAATAAAACTTGCTGGTTAAAAATTACTAGAAACTGTTTCAGAGAATTTTAAACATGCACAAGAAAGTGACGCTTCCATTATAAACTGAAGATTCCCAAAAATACCAATACAACAGTTAGTTTTCAAAGAGTACTGTACTGTTGTCCACAATACACTTCAAGAGTTAAATTCAAGGCTTGTATATGAAATTATATAGTTGCTGATTACGAGCAATTAGTCTACTCCTTCATACTAAACTTTCAAAGGTTGCTTCAGTCACATACCTTCTGCTCAGGACACACCTGTATGTGGAAAGAATCACAGAAGGGAGAATCACTCCCACAACCATCCAAATGTAGTAATGGTGCCGTGATTCATTTTCAAAGTTTTTTCCACACATGGAAATAAGGTAGTGCATTCCACTAAAGAAGCTGTACTGTCTTAGAGTCTAGGTTTATTTTCCTAACTAAACAGGTATTTTTTACAATTACTCTGCACTGCAGTTTTTCCTATGTTTACACGAGTTATCAAATACTCAAGAGGTTGATTTATTTAGGCAGCCTTTGAATGCTTTCTCACCTTGGCTAATCACTCTATCTGAAGTGACAGTAAATAAAGATGAGCCAAGATCTGAGCAGCTATCGATAAGAGAATGAAGCAAGAGTTTCCCATTTATACTACAAAGTTAGATAACAGTTCACTTTTATCAGTTTGTTAGAAGAAGAAACACGGGCAACTGATGAGAGTACCTCATAGATCTATAGGTCCTTGAAATTCCTTACAAGAAGTAACCTACATTCTATGTTCTACAGAACTAAGTTTTAATTATACAGTGCTTTCAATTTACAGAGGCTTGACTCAGACATCACAACAAAACACAGTTAAGACAACTTTGCTGTGGTTTGGTATGATGTCTGAGTTGACAAACCATGGCTTACAATATGAAGGAAAACCAGAATCAGAAACTATGGCTTTGCAATGAGTGTGTAAACTATGATTAATGCTAATAATGGTTTGTTGTCATCTCTGAGGGGTGGAAGATGAGTTACAGTTGACACACCACCTCCAGAGGCTGCCGCACCACGGAAATGGAAATGAACATCTGAACCTGAATGCTGAGCAGACGGAAAAACAAAAGGAGACAAGCAGCTTTACACCACAGTTTACCTGCTATATATTTGGAAGCTTCAATTATGGTTAGAACTCTAAACTGTGGTTAGCACAAAGCATAGTTTTCCATGTTTATTTGTTCTTACAATACTGCTCCTAGTCTATCATCATTATTCCCATTTTACAGAAACTGATGGATAGTAATTTAACAAAAAAAATGGTCAGATTTAGTTTTTCACTGGCCAGTGTTAAAAAGATTCAGTAGAACTATTGTTTGTTATCATCTTTCCAGAGTTTGCTCTTCATGTCTGTCAGCACCCTTCTGTGGTCTACTGAAATAAGACATTTTGTTCAGTTCTTCAAGTATCTGTCAAAAGCTCTCACTTTTAGCCTTCCAGCATTGTCCTTTCTGTCCTCCTAATTATGCAGTCCACAATCCAGCAGGTGAGTACTATGTGCACATTCAAGTCTTTCTCAGAGGTCCTTGCTGGCCACTCTTTTGGATCCTTGTTTGCTCACAGTGGGATTCAGTTACACTGTTTGCTGGAACTGGATCATGATTTTTGTTCAGTCTTCCAGCATGTTCAAACTCCTATACTGCATATTGAAAACTCGTCTTCAACTGAGGACACCCCACATTTCATCTTACTTGACTAATTCAGGGTCCATCCTATTCAACTTTTCAGCACCGATGCTGCCACAATGCAACCCTGAGGTAAGGGAACAAACATTCCCTTACCCTGAGGAGGCCTCAGTGACTGCCCCCTCATTGTCATGCCCCATTGGCATGGTTGCATCTGTGCTGAAAAGTTGGATGGCATTGGACTCTCAGTTAAGACATACCACAAAAAATGATTGGTGCTAACCATTGCTTAGAATCCACACCAGAGTCCAAGCTTCTAGATGCATAAGCAAATCATGACTGGGAGCTGCTGGTTGCTTTCCATTTTACATGTGCTGAGTGTTCCTGTAAGGCAGGAGCTTTGTGTCATCTCATGTTGACAGTCCTAATTCTAACAGCCGCAAGGTGATAACAAACTGTAAAAGAAAAGTCAACTGTGTTGTAGGGGAAGGGCTGTGACTCAGTGATAGAGCACTGTTTGCATACAAAAACTTCTAGGTTCAGTCCCAGGTAGGGAAAAGAAAAATCCCTGTCTGAAAACCCAGAAAGTTGCTGCCTGTTTATGTTATTGACCTAGATGGACCTATGGCCTGACTCAAGATAAAACAGTTTCTTATGATGCAACAGTACAGCTACAATTGAACATATGGTTTGCCAATTCAGACACCATGGTAAACCACACCTAGTGTGCATCATAGACTGCATACCTACATTTGCTCCCAGTGTGCTAGTCAGCTGAAAACTGTGGTTTGTCAATTCAGACATTTCACCAAGTCTTAGTTGGTCTGGTGCAGTTTCCAAATGGAGCCATTATTACAATAGTATTCACGGCTTTTCTGCCAACTTAGGTACCTCATTTTGCCTTATCCAGGTTTTTGACTCATGTAACTGGTTATGTGCACACTTACACATTATCTTTGAACTTTTCAGCAGCCGTCTATTTCACAATGCCTTCTTATTCTGACACACAAGTCACCCACTCTGGTACTGTATTTTCAACTTGACAATCTCTACATTCATGCACATTTATAAATTACAGAGGGTTGCATCTTATGTGGGGGTTGGGTTCTAAAGTCAGTGCATAAGGTAAAAATCACATATAGTCAAAGTTACCCTTGAAAATACATTGTACAAAAAGTATATATTGTATCTTTTAAAAGTTAGTATCACATTATAAGAGGCATACAGGAACTGAGACAGACTAAGGGAACCATAGGTTCACAACTCCCATCCCATGTTCACTCTGGGGCATATATTCATTTAGTGGAATGGTGGGCAGAATCATTTGCACTATTTAAATTGTTTGCTGAGCACATACAGTTTAATTTGTGTAAGGTGAATGTGCCTATGATGCAAAACAACTGCACTCAATTCTTATGTTCAAAAATAGTTCTGTCCATTATCTCTACAAATCTCTTGGTAATGGCATGTTTACACCACAGACTTAGAATGGTTTCACCATCTAATGTGAAAATAAAAGTATTACATTTTCAAACAGTAAGAAGACAAGAAAGGAAAGATAAACATGCATACTGCTTTTTAAAATCAATTGTCAGTCATTGTATTCAAACAAAGAAACTGAAAAACCACACCATGAAATATATATTATAACTGAGCATCAACCAGCTACACCCAGGAAATGTAGCTTAGTAGTTTGGTATGTCACTCATTTTGTGCTCATGAGACTGTGGGTCTGAAACCCGGATGAAGGGGAAATCAGGAGGTTTTTGTTAATGAGTTCCACTGGACAAAGGGAAACTGTAAACAGTGCATTTTGGGGCTGAGTAGTAGCTCAGTGATAGACAACAGAAAACAGGTTTCGCATGTAACCTGTCCCAGGTAAATCACTGCCTTCTCCCCTTAAAGAATGTCAGGCAGTAAAGCAAGGAAATATCCCTGTCTAAGAATCTGAAGGGCCATTTGATACAGCATTGAGTAGATGGACCATTGATTTGATTCCATATAAAGGAACTTACTTATATCCTGAATTGTTTTAACCAACATCTATCAAATTACTTCAGGTTCTCTCTGGTCATTTATAGGAACTCTCTATTCCTTGCCACAAGGTCATGACTTTTCAAAATTTGTACTGACCAAATTCTTTTAACCAATAGGAAAATACTGTTTTAACCATTGTAAGTGAGTACAAAAGGAAAATATGAAGCACGCTTACATGGGTCGGATGCATAAAAAATCTGGGAAGAAGACCAGTGGAAAAGGGGCTTACATCATTGCCTTTTAGCACCAAACACAAGTGGAAGAGACAATCTGCTGTCACTGTTTCCTACATTATACTGATAAGGAAGAGAAGATATGCCAATCTGTAGAAGCTAGATTATATACTTTTATTTAGGATACAGAAAATACTGTTTCTAATTTAGAGGGCTCTTCGAATGAAAAGCACAACACATCCAAACCTTAGCATGCTTTAACACACATTTTTCAGAAGCTTGCTAGTACATATTTAAGTACCTTTTATTAGGCTTCTTTTTTACAAATTACTTTTTAAATGTCTGCTCAGTTGAAAATACCAACAAGAATAAACAAAATCATACTACTCTTAGAAACTAATAATTTAAGTGATATGTTTTCCTCTACCAACCAGCTATTTAAAATGACAAGATAACACATGGCTTTGTACTGAGGAAGTAAGACTTCTCTTAAAAGCTATACTGCATCTATAACTGCAACCGTTACATTAAGACAGGTTTGGTTTTTTTCTTGGCTCTTAAGTCCCTGGCAAAGCAGCACACTGCCACCAAAAACACTTTGCTCTGTTAACTTGGAGCAAGTCAAGACACATTTATTGTGCTTTTTTTTAAAACTTCATAACTGAAACAACTTAATTATTCCTGTAACCAATCAATTCTTAAACAACTTAAGTGGAATAATATAAAACAGAATAACTCATTCTAGGCATGAAGCAACTCTTCTAAGATTAGTAAAAAAAAACACACACACAACCAAATTATTGAGTTTTTCCTGCAGTTCTACCCTAAGGCCTCCTGAATACACAATAAAACATTCAAATACATCTGATGCAGCAGATTTCAATTACGATAGACATGGATTTTCATATGTGAGCTTCCTCAGTACATCAAGTATTCCTGAGGCTGGGAAGAGGAAGAGATATGGAATTTGATGCTTCAAAGGGATAACCTAGAGAAACTGATTACCTAGAGAAACTGATCAGGAGGGATCTTTCAAGACACTACAAGCCGATATTCCTAGCTAATATTAAACTTGAGTCTTGTGCAAGCAACCTATGTTTAACAGTAACCCAAAAATCACTAGATTTGCTTGCAAAGTAAAACAGAGCAGCAGTTAGTTTTCGGCTGTGATCACGACTGAGTTAGTTCATGAAAAGCATTTCAAGTAACTAAGATACATTCACCCCATCAAAGGCAAAAGACTGACAGTAGTAGCCAATGTTTACCTAACCAAAACACCACTGAATGAAAAAAAAAAATTAATGTGCCTGAAGGGAACAAGGTTTGAGAGAAGTACTGTAAAATACCTCTATGTAAGGTGATCTGTGGTCTCACTTCCTGTACCTAAGTAATATTCAGTTTCAAGCAAGCCAACCTAAATACCCATATATGGTATTTAAAATACTGATAACTATTACATACTATGCTGAAAAATATATTTCAAATGTTTATATGCCTATGCACTATTGGAGTTATTAACACCAGTCAGTGTTGGTGGATATAGCCTCCATTTCCACTCCAAAGATGTTCAAGAATCAAGACTCTCTCCTAGCATCACTTTATACTACACAATACCAATATGCAAGGTCCTTTTATGGCTTTTTCACTATGCACAGGAGAGCATGAATTGGCTGTCAAGACTGCCCTATGATTAGCTTTACATACAATCTTCAGATTAATTCCTATACTAGGGAGGGAGTAGAGAAAGATAAAGAAAATGATGGGAACTGGGAAGTGACAGGAGTAATGGAGAAAGCTGCAACAGAAGAAACTTAATGGTACTCTACAAAGTATAAGTGTAACAGCTCGCCTAAGTGCTGTTGGTCCCATGATAGGGGTAAGTTGCAGGCCATTCCCAAAACAAATAAATTAGAAACCTATCAATGTGAGAATTTCAGCCCCATGCCCACTTTTGTCACGGGGTTGCTTAGTCATAACATCGTCAGCTAGCAAAATTCCAATGACAGACTCTAGATCTAGCATTCTAATACCCTCTTGGCTTCCATTCTTGCCTGCCCACATCTTTCTTGATAAAAGCACACAGCCCCATCCTGTACCTGGACGGTCCAAATTTGGCAGCAGATGGGGGCACATGACCCCTGCATGACCCCAGACTGTTCTGACCTGGAAGTAATTGGTGGTGATGTGATGATATCACCACCAATTACTTCTGCGTTCTGAGCCAGCTGCAATCAGAAGGCTCAGAACACAAGCAGAGATAGTTGTGGCAGGGTTTTTCAATCTCCCTTCTGCACCTTTCCAGCTTCTCCTTCTCCAAAGGAGAAACAAACAGCGAGACAGGTAGATCACAAAGCTTCTGAAGTGGGAGGAGACAGTGGGAGGCTGCAGTCAGGCTTTCGGGGACTGCCAAAAGGGGCCTCATGGTTGGCATGCAACCTGCGGACCTCATGTTGGACCACCAAGATCTGAACACTGTGTGTATTTTGCCCCAGTTCCAACTTCTGTTTGGTTTTTCCTTTCTACAATTTCAGGTTTCCACAAGTTTCTGCTTCCCAGACCACTATCCACTCTCATTTACTAAACCTCCCTCAGCATATAGCCACTCCTTGTCTTAAGCACAGTAAAGTTTCTTCAAAGCCTCCCCTTCTATTATCTGCTTCTTTCCTCAGTTTCCTGCCTCCTCTGCCCACTTTTCATTCATTCTCCATCTATACTTCCTGCAGGTTCTTCTTTCTCTGATCCTGCACACTTGGATACATCGGTCCCTGCACACTTGGGTACATCTAAAGAGTAGTTGGCAACCTTCAGTCTCGAAAGTCTATGGTATCGCACTCTGAATAGTGGTTCTGGAGAAGCATCTAGTGTGGCTGAAAAAGCCGATTTGGGAGTGACAATCCCTTCCACACTGGGAGCAAGTGCAGTCTGTCCCTGGTCTGTCTCCCTGGCTATGGGCCTTTCTTCTTTGCCTCTTTGCCTCAGTCTGTTGGCCAAGTGTCTCTTCAAACTGGGAAGAGCACAGCCTGCCTCCAAGCGGGCCTCTCAGAGACCAAGGTTGAGGTCTACCTGTTGAGGTCCACTCCTAAGGCCTTCAGATCCCTCTTGCAGATGTCCTTGTATTGCAGCTGTGGTCTCACAACTTGAAAAATCACTGACATGATGTGCAAGATAGCCACCATTGGTACAACTATGTATGATATAGTTACAAGTAATAGAGTTGTCCATCACTTTGGAGTTGCCTTCACGAGACATACCCATGCATCTCTCAAAAGAGATGCAAGATGTTGCTTTTGCACTTGGCCAATATTGATGGTGATTAAAGGCAGGGGATCCATTTGTCCATTAGTCATTCTGGTTATTTTATTTATTATTTTTCACATGTTTATACCATTCTTTCTCCAAGGAACGCAGGGTAGTGTTCATAGTTTTAGTGGTTTTTAAATATACCCAGAGACCTTTGGATTAGGTAGGGGGAAAAAATCCCCAAATATAGCACAAGAACCTAGTAAACTCATATTACCATGAATATGAGAACAACAGCACAACCTGCCCTGTATAAAGGAAACAGGTCAAGCACTTATTTTGCTCTCCATGCAAGTCCAAACCATCCTTGGGTATGCATTCACATGGATGAAACTATGCACAGCCCAGCGCAACCACAGATATAAGCAGCAACAATAATCAGCCATGACCACAATGGCTGGACAACACAACCATTGTGTTGTCGCAATCACAAGAACAGCACTAGGCATTTTCACAGATGCCCAAGCTACATTTATTCATGGGGGTACAGTACAGAGCCAGAACTATTATGGACCAAAAAGGCAGGGGGGGGGGAAGAGTGCTTATGCAACCAACAGAGGGGGGAAGACTCCAGAATGGTAACTAATCCAGTTCCTCAGCAAACAACTCTGGCAGAATTAGATACCCTACAGTGTTTCTCAAAGTGTGGGTTGGGGCACACACAATGGGTTGTGAGCCAACTTCAGGTGGGTCCCCATTCATTTCAATATTTTATTTTTAATATATCAGACGATGCTAACACTGTATGTGACTGCATTTGGGAAAATGTTACAGATCTTTAAGTTTAACAGGCTACTATGTATACGCTTTTAACAATGATAATAAATGGGACTCACTCTTTGATAAGTGTGGGTAGGACTGCAGCCTAGGATTGTTAAACAATTTCCTGCTTGATGATGTCCTAACATCACTTCTGGTGGTTCCTGACAGATTCTCATTCTAAAAAGTGGGTCCTGGTGCTAAAAGTTTGAGAACCACTGCCCTAAGGAACAAAATGCCACTTTATCCTGTGCACCCCCACAGTTCCCAAGATGACATTGCTGCAATGCCTTGTGGCCTGCACTGGCTGGCAAGCACAGTTTTTACAGGCCAAACCAGAGCTTGGCTGTCACCCCCATGGAAAAGCAGGTCTTGCAAGACTGGAGACTACTTCGGGCTGTTGGCAGGAAAGCTGGCGCCGGTGCTGTGCAAAGGCAGCTGTTCGCTGCTTGCCTTTCCCTACCTACCTACTGCTGGTCCCATCCTTCTTCCTTCTTTGCTTGCTACTCCTTCCCCCCAGTTCCCAAAGCACTGGCCCAGGCTTTTGCCAGCGCACCAAACCCTTCAGAGTCCAGTCCTATGCCTGTCTACTCAGAAGTAAGTCCCATTATGGTCAGTGGGGCTTACTCCCAGAAAAGTGTGGATAGGATTAGAGCTCAATCCTATGCCTGTCTACTCAGAAGTAAGTCCCATTATGGTCAATGGGGCTTACTCCCAGGAAAGTGGATAAGACTGTGGCCCCGATCCCCAGAACTCTCTGGTGTGAACGCAGCTGAACCGAGTGGAACTTCCTTCTGAGCAAGCCGCGCGGGACGGGGCCGGGCAGAGAGTTGCTGAACCGACAGGTACAGAAGCAGACGGGGAGAAAGCCGCGTCAGGAGGAAGGAGACCGTCTCCGGGCCGCCCCGCCCCGGCAGAAGTTTGCGAAGCGCAGCGCTGATTTCGCTGCAGGCGGCTGCTGGCACAGCGCGTCCCCTGCAAGTGGTTGCGCCCAGGAGGTTCATCTGCATGCTGGGGGGGGGGTAGTTTCACGGGGGGGGGAGAAGAGGCCGAGAACTCCCGCCCCACCGGGGACCTCTGCAGAAAGTGCCCCGCACCGCGCCCACTCCCTCCGCACTCACCTTGGGCAGCTCGCGGAGCTGGTTGGCGTCCAGCAGGAGCTCCTCCAGGCTGCGGCTGTAGCGGTAGATCTCCTCGGGCACGGCGGCCAGCGAGCAGTGGCGCCGGTCGATCAGCTCCACATGACGGTTGCACCGCCACAGCGGGATGCAATGAAACATCGCGGCGGAGGCTGCGGCAGCCTGCCTGCCACCCGGCCAGACGCCCAGCCAGCCCCAGAAGCGGCTCAGGGCTCAGCTCGCAGCAGCCACAGCCTTCCAGCCGCCCCCCTCCTCGCGCTCCTGCCCGGCGAGCCCGCACCACTGCTGCCCCGCCAGTCAGGCAGGCAGGCAGGCAGGCGCGCGCGGGGAGGGGTGCAAACCCGCCCCCCAGCAACCCTGGCCGACGCCGGGTTCGAAAGCGCGCGCCCCCTCCCTTTCTCCTCGCTGGCTCCAGCCGCCGCCTTCCCCTCCTCCTCCTCCAAGCGAGTCCCAGAG
This sequence comes from Tiliqua scincoides, assembly GCF_035046505.1. Classification (NCBI taxonomy): domain Eukaryota; kingdom Metazoa; phylum Chordata; class Lepidosauria; order Squamata; family Scincidae; genus Tiliqua; species Tiliqua scincoides. Next base: position 170,529,407 of record NC_089821.1, on the reverse strand, counting down.
GAGGAGGAGGCGGCAGGAGCGGCGGCAGCAGCGGCAGGCGCGAGGCTTGCAACAAGAACCAGCCTCCCTGCTGCTGTCCCGGGCGAAGAGACCTCAACTCTTCCCTTCCTCCTGCCTCTCCAGCCAAGAAGGGAAGGCAACTCCGCACTGCAAAGAAGAGAAAGCGCCCCTCCTCCTGGTATTGTCTCCTATTGGGGCCCCGCTGTCCAATCAGTGGCTTGGGGATCTGGTCGGCCGGGGGCTGCAGGAGCGCCTGCCTGGTCCCGGCCACCTTTTTTGCATTCCTGTGCCTGACCCGGAACACTCGCTCCCTCCCTTCCTCCAGAGCTGGCTGGCTCGCTCTCTCTTTCCAGCCAAGCTGACATCACCAGCCACTGATCCCGCCCCTCCTCCCTCCCTCCCTCTGGTATTTGACCCCCAGGTTGAGTGTGACACCAGCCCAGAGAGAGCGAAAGAGCACCTCTCCGGGAGGGGATCAGAGAAAGGAGCAGGAAGGGATTTGTTGCAAAGAAAGAAATGTTGCCAAGCAAGCGGGGGCGTCCTTTCCTAACTTTTCCCTTTGTTCGGGGAGATTCCGTCTGCGGCGCAGACCTCCTCTCCCGCAGCACTCTTGCTTGCGTCTCTCCTCTTGCTTGCAAATCAAAGTTTCAGGAATGGGGGGGCCTTCCTTTAAGGGGCATGCAGCCAATGTGATCCTCTCAAAACTGGGGGGGGGGTGGAATGAAGAGGGCAGAGATGGTGCTGCTGGCTGAAAGCCCAATTCTATGCACGTCTACTTAGAAGTAAGTCCCATTACAGTACATGGGGCTTACTCCCAGGTAAGTGTGGCTAGAATTGCAGCCTGAGGGCCCAGTCCTATCCAATTTTCCAGTGCTGGTGCAGTTGTGCCAGTGGGGTGTGCACTGCAACCTGTGGTGGAGGGGCAGTCACTGTGGCCTTCTTAAGATATGGGAACACGTGTACCCTTGGTTGCACTGTGGTTGCACTGTGGTTACACTGGAGTGGGAAAGTTGGATAGGATTGGGCACTGACAGCCCAATCCTATCTACACTTTCCTGGGAGTAAGCCCCATTGACTCTAATGGGACTTACTTCTGAGTATAGATGCATAGGATTGGGCTGTGTGGCTGCAATCCTAAGCTTGCTTTCCTGGAAGCAGCCCCACTAAACTCAATGGAACTTACTTCTGAGTAGGCAAGCCCACTGAACTCAATGGGACTTACTTCTGAGTAGGCATGTGATTTACCTGGAGTTTGGATCATGTGATGTCAAGTGCATGCACATCTACACAAAGGTAGCAGAGACTTCTACTCCGAATTTCAACTGTCCTTGTTTTCAATCTAAAATTGATTCTTACAAAAAAAATTCAATAGATTTACATGGGAAAAAATCTCTTAGTGCTAAACACGCCAATCTTGTACATCCATCAGATTCACTGTATTTTATTTACAATGTTTTAATCCAGGCGCAGTCCCAGGAGAATATACAGTTCAGAGTTTTCCCTTTTATATATTTTTTCACATTTTTATACCACCCTTCCTCCAAGGAGCTCAGGATAGTGGACATAGTTCTTCCTCTCCTTTTTGTCCTCACAACAACCCTGTGAGGTAGGTTAGGCTGAAAGAAATAGTGATTGACCCAAGGTCACCCAGGACACCACTACACCATCCTGTCTCTTTTAATCATTGCAATAGTCCTGTCAGATCAGTCTGTCTCAAGATGAAGGCTTGTGACTGTAGGGATCTGAATTCCAATCTCTCCATCAAATGCCAACTCTAATCCATGCAATACGTTAGGTCTAATGACATTATAGTAGCTGTTGCACAAGTGCTTCAGTCCTGGTAATGTGGATAAGATTAGGCTTCCTACTGGCACTCCCTCATCCTGCCCACGCTACCCCGTCATCTGCTTGCACCTGACTCATCAAGGCCTTGTGAAGTGCTGTTACGACAGCCTAGTTGTAGAGCCATGAATCACTACAGTAGGGCATGTTCTACATTCTACTGCGCCTGTGGTACTCCAGCAGAGACTGGCTTAGCTGACAGGCTGGCATGACCTTTTGGTTTGCTGAGGGAATTACCATAAGCAGTTTGCAATCTAACTTCCATGAGGAAGGGAACACTTGTCCATTTGACTGGCATTAAAGCCTCAAACACAGAGGGTAAAGGGGAGCAAGGTACAAGCAGCCCAGAAACAAGGAGGCTGAAGGAAGGGTGAAAGATGCAGAGTGGGCAAGGGATTGAGAAAGAGAAATGCAAAGAAAGAGTTGATGAACAGTGGATTTGAAGAAAAGGACAGACAGATGATCCAGAACCAGGGCATTGGTTCTCATACATTTAGCACCTGGACCCACTTTTCAGAATGAGAATCTGTCAGGACTCACCAGAAGTGATGTCATGACCGGAAGTGACATCATCAAGCAGGAAACATTTTAACAATCCTAGGCTGTAATCCTACCCACACTTACCCAGGACTAAGTCTCATTTACTGTCATTGTTAAAATTATACATAGTAGCCTGTTCAAAGTACAGTTCTGTAACTGTTCCCCAAATGCAGTCACATACCATGGGAGCATCAAGTCTAATATATTAAAAATAAAATATTGAAATGAATGGGGACCCACCTGAAATTGGCTCACGACCTACCTAGTGGGTCCCACCCTGACCCACAGTTTGAGAAACACTGATCCAGGGAACTGGGGTAAGAAAAGCTCAGAGGGGAGATTCTGAGGAAATACAGGAGAAGCTGAGGAAATACAGGAGAAGTGTTCGAGAGGCTGGCTGGTCGGTTTATTGGCTACTATTTAGCATGTAGCCCTATAGAAAAAAGTATGGAGTTCAGCTAGGCTTAGTCCCAAGTCATGTACATAGAATTACAAAACCACTGTTCCAATCAGGCCTCCCTTGACTTCAGTTCATGGGGGTAAAATTCTGTATCATCTTCATAATCCTAACAATATTTCCTCAATCAAATTGAAAATATAATCTAAGGAAAGAACCAAAGCCAGGATGGTGTAGTGCAGGGCTTTTCAAACTGGCACGTCACGACGCCCCAGCCTGTGAGCCCTGAGTTCCTCAGAGGAAGGGTGGTATAAAAGTGTGATAAATTTGGTAGAGTGTGTATACACCTTTTGAGTTTTTCTCAGATACAGATAAGTCCGTCAGAAACCCTGACAAGCTGAATGTATTTTAGCCTTACACTTAGCCTAACCCTCAAATTGCAGTTTGAATTCTGAGGGAGGCAATTAGATTAGGCAGTTTATCACCTGATTTTTGTGGGAAATTTGTGAGGAGAAGACCTTCCTCTCCAAAAGGCACGCAGGGAATGCTGTGCTTGTTTGTTATATAAAGCCTATGACATAATATTAGGAAAGCTTTAAAGCTGACCAATTAACAAGGAGCAATAAATCAATAAAATCCATAGTCATCTAGAAAATTAGGCCTCTGCCTTAAAATACGTATTTAGGCAAGCATGTAATTTAGGCTACAATCCTATACATACTTTTCTGGGAGTTAGTCTCACTGAACACAATGGTACTTACTTCTGAGTAGACACATTTCATGCTGTTAACCTATGAAACATATTCACATGCCAGTCAGATATCAGTTGATAATGTCTCAGGCTCTTAGCATATTTTATCTCTACAGAGAGTTGGTATTGTAGAGCTATCATTTCCTGAAATATCATTACTTAATTATTAACAGTATTTATGTAGCACTTTTCAACCACAAAAAAGTTCACAACGTGGTTTACAGACAAAATATAATGATTAAATGGCTCCCTGCCCCCAAAAGGCTCACAATCTAAAAAGATGCAGAAGAACGCCAGCGAACACCCACTAGAAAAGGCACTGCTGAGGTGAAAAGGGTCAGTTACTCTCCCCCTGCTAAATACAAGAGGAAGATTCTGTGAAAAGGTGACTCCTGTCCAGTTAGCAGAGAAGATTACAATGACCTTCCAAAATCATACATGTGAATGCTGACAATTCCAGCTGAATTTTGGGGAATATTTGAAAATGTCTGGTTTTCTTCCTTCTATGAATTTTGTGCTATCTCTGGGTTATGAGTGAGGTGTTATTACTACTACTTATAATAAATAGCCGCCATCTGCCCCCTGTCTGGTTTACTCACCTGTTCCTCCCACTCCTCCTGTTCATGGCTATCTTTCATCATTCTTCTCCAGCACAGCACCACTCCGCACATGTGCCAGTGCTCTGGGGCCCCCCGAGACTCTGCATATGCCAGCAGGGATCCCAGAGTCCCTTTTTAGGGCTCCAGAGACCAAAACGTTTGGGAACTGCTGCTCTATTTTATTATTGCTGATATCTGGGGGGTGGGGGCTTTGATGTGATTTTTAAACTGTGTCATGTTTTGTTTTATTTTATATTATATTATATTATTATATATAAATATATATAATCAATCATAGTTTTTATGAGTGATGTTAGCTGCCATGGACATGTACTAACATGAAGGAAATGCTGGATCGAAACTTATTAACTAAGGAATACAGTTATTAAATAAGGAAACCAAATTTACATTTTGACTAGCACTTGGAACAGTCATAGATGAATATTGACATTCATTCCATTTCAGGCATTCCATTAACAAATAAGCTTATTTTTTTCTGTTGTGGTATGGTTCTGGGTCAAGATGGCTTTGTTGGTTTCAATAGCAGTTCAAGCAGTACCTAGAAAAAAACTGAACCAACCTCCACTGCAGTGCAATGTGCCGCAACAATCATGTGCACTTTCTATGTGTCTGTGACGGGCATCTAATGCTTATGAGAACTGACTCACTTGCATGCAGAATACTCATTTATTTATTAAACTGAGCAAAGGCTGTGGCAAAGTACACTTGCAAAAGGAAACAAGTGTCAGCTTTAAATATCCTGTCATGTATAACCTTTATAAAACTTCAGTAGTGTAATATTCTTCACAGTCAGAACATGTAGAAGTCTCACTTAAAACGTTATGACGTTGTGATGTGGTCATGCTCTGGCTTTTGCCACAGCAAAGACTGCCAAACCCACATGCATAGAGCAGTTTCGAAATTACTTTAATCATGTGAAGCATCTTTCAAATGTCACCTTTTCAAAAAGTAAACAGAACAAAGCTGTGCAAATTTTCCTCTGTGCCATTCCTCTGTGCCTTCTGTTTCTGCTCACCCCTTAAAGTGAAGTTGGTAAGGCTAAAAGCTGCTTTCCCCCGTCAAGCTCATTTTCCCACTCTTGCTTGGGACTAGAAGTGGCTGGAATTAGAGTAAGAAGACTGTTCCTCCCCCTAGTACATCAATACAGTGATCAAGCTCCTAGTGCTTGATCAGGGTTAGTGCCTTGATAATATTAGGGGAAAGGAGCTCCCATTGCTTTTTACAAGCAATCTCTTTTGCATAGCCGGACATCATCTTTCCTGTTGGACGTCAGCCCTAAAGAACTCCGTCCCAAATGTATCATGCAGTACAATCCTAGGCTTGTGTCCTCAAGAGTGAATCCTATTCAATTCAGGATCCTAACCCCTTATGTCAGTGCTTTCCAGCACTGGCATAGCGGTGCCAATGGGATGTGTGCTGCATCCTGCAGTTGGGTGTCACTCACAGAGGCCTCCTCAAAGCAAGGGAATGTTTGTTCCCTTACCTCAGAGCTGCATTGCCCTTAAGTCAGTGCTAGAAATCACTGACATAAGGGGTTAGGACTACATCCTCAGTGAGACTTGTTCCTAGGCCTTAGGTTGCAATCCTATAGATAGTTACTACGGAGTAAGTCCCATTCCACTCAATGGGGCTTCCTTCTGAATAGATGTGTGTAGATTGCACTGTTAGTTTGATACACTTTGGTTTCACTTCATTGATAAGAAGCAATATATAGAAATATATAGAAATAATTAGAAATAGTAGAAATAATTAGAGCAATAGGTTTATAACATCTGATGAAGTAGACCAGGGGTCTCCTTCAGGGGCCTGCAGCAAGCCTCTATCCAGCCAGCAGCCAGCCTCTTGTCCCCTGAAAGCCTCTGGCCCACTCAACTGAACATGACCACAGCTGTGCTCTCGTTGTGTCTGGAGGGTGTTCTGAAGGCCAAGGAAGTTGAATGAATGAACCCATCCATTCATTTATTCACTCATCTAAGTTCCATCTCTAATTTATTTATTTAAATTTTATATTTAAATTTTTTTTCCAGCCCTCAACACCACACTAGATATTTGATGCGGCCCTCTGACCAAAAAGTTTGGAGACCCCTGAAGTAGACTATAGTTCACAAAAGTTTGTATTGAAATAATGTACAGTAAATTGCTTCATCTTTAACCCATTTCTGCACAGCCCACAAGTGTACACATTGTATCCCTGTTGTGTATATGCAACAGTGGGCAGAAATGGCTTAAATTGCTGCAAGTCATTGTTAAAGGTTTCATAAAACTCTTTGATGGGTAGCTTTAAAAAGTTGATGTTTAGATTGAAAGGGCCACTTCAAAAGGAGAAGTCAGTGCATTGTTGATGTTCATACCAGGTACAATTTGGCTTAACCCTCCAAGAACTACCTCCTTCGGCAGCCATTCCACCTGACTGCAACAGAGGGAGAGGTGAGACAACAAGGCTCTGTCCATCACCCTGGTGGAGACAAACTACCTTTTGGCTTCTTTCCTCCTGGTACTATCTCTTTGTGGTGATTTCACCTGGTCATTATAACAGTTATGTTAACTAATGATAGCACTCAAAATACATGTACTTATTTTCCTTTTCCGTTCCCATCCCTTTTGTATCGTGTATGTTAGACTGAAAATGCAGTTCATTTTTCTTGAGCACTTGGACAATTTGAAGTACTTTAAAAAATAAACAGAATAAACAAATAAACAAAAACAGAATATTGGCTGTTCAAGTGGAATGCAGCAGTCCATCTTCGCACAGGGAAACTACTGCAATGTTCTGTGTAACGCAGAAACTTGCACTTTCATATCCAGTCCAAAGTTAATCCTCGTATTTGCTTTGTATTTCAAACAAGTATGAGAGTGCAATTCTAGGCATGGACTCAGAAGCAAGTCCCATTAAAGTCAGTGGAGCTTACTCCCAGGTAAGTGTGATTAGGATTGCAGCCTTAATTTTGGTCCTACCACAGGGAAAATTAACATAACCGAGCTAGTACAGTGTGTGTGCATGCACTATATATAGTCCATTGTTCTCTGAGTATTATGGGGAATGTAACCCTTCTATCTGCATCCCTGTTTTTTATGCTTATCAGCATTTGCCCATTATGTTGTTACAAGGTAACAACAGAGGTGATGGGAAATTCTAGGCTTGTTTTACCTGATAGTTGTTATGTTAAGAGAGCATGATTCACGTTCAGAGCTGTGTCCACTTAAGGTCAAGATGTTAGAAATGGGATGCATAGTGCCTGTAATTCTGGGACACTCTATTCTCTAGGCCAGGGGTCTCCAAACTTTTTGGCCAGAGTGGCACATCAAATATCTGGCATGGTGTTGAGGGCCAGAAAAAAATTTAAATATAAAATTTAAATAAAATTAGAGATGGAACTTAGATGAATGAATGAATGAATAGGCTCATTCATTCAACCCCTCTGGCCCTCGGAACATCCTCCAGACACAACAAGAGCTTGATCAGTGAGCTTGCTCTGGTTGTGTTCAGTTGAATGAGCCAGAGGCTTTCAGGGGACAAGAGGCTGGCTGCGGGCCGGATACAGGCTTGCCATGGGCCGCATCTGGACCCCGGGCCAGGGTTTGGAGACCCCTGCTCTAGGCCCATAATGAATCCCCTGCGTTTTCCCTGTTTTCCCCCCATTTCTTTGCAAATTTTCTGTATTTTTAGCCACTTTTGGCTCCACAGAGGCTTCTGTGCCATTCAGCAGCCTGGAAGCTGCTGGGATATTCTTTACAGGCAGGCTCTGTCCTTTGTTTGTTTGAAAAACCACCACTGCCTGCCAGCCACATGACCCATGTGGATTTGGGATTCATCTTCTGTCTGGGCAGCTACTAGCAATAGAGTTACCTTGTCTATTTGGTAGCAAAGCTTTATGTCTTAGTCCAAGAGGTGGGATGGAGTGGCCAGGTAGTTTCCAATAACCTGTAACCCACCCCAGTAACCTGATGACATTATTATAGCCAACTTACTAATTTCCAAGCCCACAGGAAGGGGAGGTCATTTTCTACCAGCCACCTGAGTGACCCACTTGTTGGGAGCTCAGAGAGCAGCACCCACTTGCTCAACCATAAGTGAAAGGACTGGGGATTCCTTTCCATGTAGGATTGTGGTAAAGTTTGGTTTTTACTGTTATTTTCCCGCATGCTTATAACATCTCAGGGTTTTAAGGCAGACCATGGGTGAGATCCAGCAACATCTCAGCTCCGTACGATGGGCATTAATGGTTATCACATCCTTTTGGTGAAAAGATTATCACATCCCTTTCCTTATGCTTTCCTTCCAAGCAGACATTTTTCATCATCTGAACTGTAGCTCTATTGCTAGCCTTTTCCATTTAACCTTAAATAAATTAGTTTCATTTTGACCATTGGTCTACCTCAGTGATTTTCAACCTTTTTCATCTCACGGCACACTGACAAGTCACTAAAATGGTCAAGGCACACCGCCAGGTTTTTGACAATCGACAAGGCACACCATGCTGCCAGTGGGGGCTCACATTTCCCATTGGCACTATTAATAAATGACCTTCCCCCAAATTCCTGTGGCACACCTGTAGACCACTCGCGGCACACTAGTGTGCTACAGCACAGTGGTTGAAAATGGCTGGTCTACCTGGTCCATCTTCACAGGGAATTCAGTGGATAGTCACATCTCTTCTCCTGCAGACACTACTGTGGGTTTGATGTTTAATAAGAAACCCTGGAGATCAGTGCTTTCCTGCGAGGGAAATTTTTCCCAGTTGGCCCTTCTCTCACTTGTCTCTGTGGCCTGGGATTGTGGCAGTGGATACAATCTACTAAGATTTTTACCCATTCAGCTGTTAGCCCAGTAAGGGAAATTGGGAAGCAGGAAGGGGTCTAATCAAGGGGTCTAACCCCTTGGTCAGCCTGCCTTTGCTTGGGAGGTTCCCTTCCCTGACAACACCATTGGTCTTCAATGGATTGTGACCCATCGCTGGCCTCAGATGAGGTCTGATAGCACTATCATCAACTTTTTGTTAAGTTTTCTTAATAGGAGAAATAGGAAATTAGAGATTTAAAAAAGGGAGAAATGAATAGGTAAAGAAAGGCATGACAGAAAAAGATGAATAATATATACGAATACGAATATATATATGAATAAAAGATGAATTATATATAATATATATTATATATTATTATATATAATATAATATATCTATTATATATATATTATATATATTCATCTTTTTCTGTCATTATATATATAATAGATACATTATATATATATACATATACATATATATATATATATACATACATTATATATATAATATATACATTATATATATACATAGTAAACAAGTGAAATATGGGTCCCAGATCTTGCAAGAGAGAACTGTTGCTGCTACTGCTGCTGCTCTGTACAGTGGGTGAAAGGCCAGAAGATTGCTGCAGAACTCAGTCATTTTGCTAGTGTTTCTTAGACTCTATGATATTACTGACCATGGAATCATACGTTTTCCCATGAAACACATCATCATTTGCTACATTTCTATCTTGCCCTTCTACCAATGTGCTCAGGGCAGCATAAAAAGGTTTCCCATCATTTTATCCTCGTCACCCTGTGAAACAGTTGAGACTGAGAAAGTATAATTGACCCAAGATCACCCAGCAAGCCCCATGTGGGAATTTTAACCTGACTCTGCTGGGTCCAACAATCTAATCCAGTGGTTCTAGACCATACAGACTGCTGCCTGATTTATGTATACTGAGGGATGTAGCTATAATGGTGCCTGGGCAGCGTTGCTCCCCTCCAATAGCAGCTTGTTTAAACCTTGATGCACATATCCTAATCTGACCTCTCAGTTTTGGGAACCACCAAAAATTGGGTCACAACTCAGGACCAGGTAGGTCCTGGCACTGGCATTCCTGGGGCGGGGCGGGGGAATCTTAAGTGCCTTAACACTAGTGTGAAACAGTCCCTTCCCCTCACTTTCAGAGCCAGTTGAAGCAGCAAAAGCAAAGTGGAGAAGAAGGTCTGCTTTACTTTTGCAGCCGCGACTGGCTCTGGGGAGAGGCCGCTATACACCAGCATTCAGGCTCCTGAAAAACTTAGCAATCTTCCCCACTCCAGGAGTGCTAGTGGGTCTCAAACTTACAATTTGAGAACCACTGATCTAATCACTATACCACACTGCCTCTCTCTCATGTTCAGACCACACACAGTATTAAAAGAGAGATGTAACAAAGTTAAAAATTGTTTTCTGTCTTCCTTTTTTAGAATAGCTTTGTTTTCCCCATGTATGAAACTGTGGTCTTTTAAAATCACACCTTGATTGGCTGGGCCACAGAGTGCTAGACAAAACTCTCCCCTCCAGTCACTAGTTGGCCATCCTTGTATCAAAAGATCCCAAAAGGAGTCGTGAATAATCATCTTGTAGTGAGTAATAGGAAAGAGAGCGTGATGGTAATGATGGTTTTTAGCATGACTATGACTGTCACTATTGGAGTACTTAGTTAATAGCATATGAGGCATAATCCAGTTTAACTGAAGGACTTTCAAACTTTCAAACTACATTTCAGTGGGAGAACTTTTAAGTATATCCTTAAACACCTGAATTTGAAATAAATAGAACTTGAAAGTGCTTCACTTTGCTTGGATCATAGCCATGGGGTTTCATTTGGAGCAGCTTCCCATAGTCTTCGATAGAGGGAAACATTCTGTGCATTTGGCGAGAGGGTGTGTCAGGAATTTCCAGTGTGCCAAGAGCATTGCCCTGTTCATAAAAGAAAAAGAAGCAGCTCCACGAGCAGGCCTGGAATCGTACCATCATTTCCACAGCTGAGCTATGCTAGCACCAAAGAGCGCACTGCACTGGCTGCAGATTTCAGCATCCTGAAAATCTTGGATTTCCTTTTGAAACAGCAAGTTTCTAGCCCTTTTCACTTGGAGGATATGAACACATAATAGCAATGCCTAATGGAAGCCAGGCTAGGATTTCTAGCAGTCAAGAAGAGAAGCTTTATTGCCCTCGTCTAGCCCTGTTGCAAAGCTGGAGGTAATTACACAAAAATAAATATATGCAAATAATGTGGGTTGTAACAGAATTATTACTTCAGTGTTGACTGCTTACAACCTTGTCCTGTAGCTACTTAGATCAGCTTATACATCATCTGCGTATTACTGTAATGTTTGTACAGTATTTTGATCTTGGTTGTTAGCTGCCTTGGGCAAGCCATTCTTATCAAAGAAAAGGTGATGTATAAATATTGTAAATAAAGAAATAATGCCTGCTAGATTGCAACCACTTCTAGTTGTGCGTTGCCCATTCTTTACAAGAAAGAGTTTTATAGTGCTACAAATATGAACCAATTTGTTTCTGCATAAACTTCCATGGTCTACAGTCCACTTCCTCAGATATGATAAAACTGCTTGACTGGCAGCCCAATCCTAACTTGCGCTGGAACGGGAAGCCTGGCTGGCCAGCCCCATATCCAGCACAGGGTTGGGGCCAAAGCCCCAATCACTTCCCCTTACCCCAGGCAAAGCCTCAGTAGCCCCAATGGGGCTACTCTGATCTGTGCCACCTAAAGAGATGGTGCAGATCCAAGCAGCCCTGAGTTGTGCTGGGCTGCCTGGGAATAGGTTTAGGTTCCAGCACAAGTGCAGGATCCTGGCCCCACTCCCCGCTCTTCCACCACCTGCCATCTGCCTGCCACCCACCCTCCCCCTTTCCTGGAAAACCTCGCCTCTGCCCTCTCCACACCCCGCAGACCTCTGCATCAGCCAAGCTTGGCCAGTGCAAACCTACCCCATCCTGTCTCTGCAGAGGCTGGATCTCCGTGCTCCAGTTCGGCTGACTCCAGAAGAGGCTTTACAGCACGTCTGCAACACTTCCGGGCTGGTGTCAGGGACTTATGCCAACCCAGCTTAATCTGACGGTTGCACCCTTAATTATTTATATTTACCTCCTCTTTAAGATATCCTGATCTACATTATTGAGTCTACATTATTATTATAGATCTACATTATTAATTATTATTATTATTATTATTATTATACTCTTGAGTCGAAAACATCAGAAGAGGCAAACATACTTTTAGTGTGAGTTTCAAACAAATTTATGGCATATATGAAAAAGGCACAATCACAGCAACAAAATGAAAACAAGACTGACACCCCAATCCTATGCATGTCTACTCAGAAGTAACTCCCATTACAGTCAATGGGGCTTACTCCCAGGAAAGTGTGGATAGGATTGGGCTGTGAAGCAGGTTAACCTACATAGAGAAAGCAAAGTTAAAACTCCAAGGGGTATGTGGGGGGGGGGGGGAGAGAAAGAGGTGTTCTAATAAATTAATTAGCTATCTTAAAAAATAATTTGAATAAAAGAGTCCCAGTGCAGAGACACCAACTCCTTCCTGACAAATTAAACCAAGAGTAGTTACCAAACAAACTTAGCAAGACTTGGAAATAGCTGGAGGCCAGACTTGGCAGATTGCCAGAGTTAATTAACAAACACAATAATCTCCTTTCTTTCCTTCTCCAGTGGACCACTGCAAACAAGTTCACTCCAAGTCCCTTCAATAATTTCTTCTACTTCTTTTTCAACATTACTTTGGGTGTAACATGAGGAGCTGCAGAAACAGCATCTCCATCTTTAGCGGGTCCTTCTCCTTCTGCTACAAGAAGCAAATGTCCCAGAAGGGTTATTATTTTGCATCAAGGATTATCCCAAGACATCAATCCCTTAATTTGTTTACCCAATTGGGAACAGATTTAGGGTTCCAGTAGGCGACCCAACAGCAGCAGAGAATGGGGCCCTGCCTGCTGAACTGCTTTCAGGGAGAATATTAGCAGCTGCAGTTTTTCTCTGCTGTATGACAAGATGCCCTGCCAGCATTCCCTCATCTTATGGGTGCAGGAGCCCTGTGCAACATGGCCTCTGGCCAGCTGAGGTTTGGCAGGGAAAATGGTTGTGCAGTAGAGTCCCAACTATGCTTACTCAGCAGTTAATACTGTATTTAATGGAGCTTACTTCCTTGCAGGCTTGTAATCTTACAGCCCATTAATGGTGAATTTATTCAGAAGTCTGTCTCACTGACACATTGAAACATACTCCCAAGTAAATATGCCCGGGATTGCAACCTTAGTACAGATGCCTGGGCCATCAGAGCCATGACAACCAGGCATCAGGGGAAGGAAGAGGAGGGCAAGACTAGACTACTTGACATCTGGAATGTCTCCGTTGGATGAGGACTGAAGAAGTCGTGCCACATGAGATTGCAGGAGCGGGTGGGTGGGGAGCTGGAGGCAGAGCTGGGATCCACCAGTCATGCCGGATCCCAACCCCCTTTCCCAGGGAGAATGAAGCAGCTTCAAGCCGCTCTGCTCTCCTTGGACTTGTGCCACCTCAAGTGGTAGCACAAGTCCGAGGAGACCCATAGGCACCAGTGGCCCTTACCCAGAGGTAAGGGGAAATGTTCCTCCTTGCCTTTGGCTGAGCCGCTTGTGGCCACAATCCTGCACTGGGTACAGTCTTGGCTTGCCTGTTCCAACGAGGGATAGGATTGCGCCCATAGGCATTCAGAATAGGGTTGCCAACTGAGCAGAGACTAACTGGACTGGCTTCTGTGTTCTGCCTAACAGACTGATCTGCAAAAAGTGGCAGGTGAAGTTTTCACAGTAGGGGCATTAGCTTGATCTCCTGCTAATATCTCAAGCCAAGCAACACTGAAAGGCACAATCTTGGCAACATAAATATAGAGCTTATAGAATCTCACCATTTAGTCTGTGCCAGTGCTTCTCAAACCTTTTAGCACCAGGACCCACTTTTTAAAATGGCACTCTATCACAACTGACTAGACCAGGGGTGCCCAAAGCCCAGCCCTGGGGCCACTTGTGGCCCTCAAGGACTCCCAATACGGCCCTCAGGGAGCCCCCAATCTCCAATGAACGTCTGGCCCTCCCGAGATTTGCTGGAGCCCACACTGGCCCGACACAACTGCTCTCAGCGTGAGGACGACTGTTTGACCTCTTGCATGACCTGTGGAATGAAGGCTCCCTTCACTGCTTGCTGTTTCACATCTGCGATGCAGCAGTGGCAGCAAAAGAAAGGCTGGCCTTGCTTTCTGAAAGGCCTTTTATAGGCCTTGAGCTATTGCAAGACCTTCATTCTTTCATATAAGTTCATCTTTAATATATACATTTATGTAAACATATGTAAATTTATTCAAATTCTAAATGTAAATTAATTCTTCCCCCCCCCCCAGCCCCTGACACAGTGTCAGAGAGTTGATGTGGCCCTCTTGCCAAAAACTTTGGACACCCCTGAACTAGACAAAAAAAATCTAGAAATAAATTATTATTAATTATTAATATGAATTATTACTTAATAATAATCAGGATTCTGGGCTTCCTAGGCTTCTAGGGACCTTACATATAGTATGTCTGAGTAGATAATTGCTAGACACTTCAGTGAAATCACATTCAAGGACTATTCCCCAAATCTTTACAGTCATTCCAGGGTACCCAGTAGGCTGAACTGGAGAGCAAGACATGCAATTAGGGATTTCTAGGCCAGACAAAAGGCTGAAAACTAGGTTCACACATGATCTATGGCACATCAATTACTAGAGAAAATTGGAAAATGTGACATTTTAATTTGGAGGTATGGATGGCCTCATATCACAGGTTAGCATTTCAACTGACAATTTTCTTCTGCAGACCAGGCAAGGGTGCTTGCAACGTTTCAAAAACTTTTTGTGACCCATCAAAAATAAGCTTGTGACCCACTGGTAGTCCCAACCTACAGTTTGGGAAACACTGGTCTATGTGAATAAGGGCTTGACTATAAACGGAGAAATTAAGCAAGGAGACTTGAATCACCACTGTGGGATATTCTGTTCCTATAAGCAAAGGTTGTTGATTCAGGTTACTGATTTTGAAACACTCTGCTACCCCAACTGTGTAAATTGACTGTTCCTGGCAAGCTATTTTAAAAGGCTGCATGGCCACAAATTGTGTGGCACTTAATTGAACAAATTGTGCCAAATTTAGCCATTGTATACACCAAGTTTTGTTTTTTTAAAAGCTATCCAGGGAACCTGGTGACATAATAAGCTCATAGCAAAGGTGGCGTGACCAATGCTATTAACCGTTGCATTTAATTTATCAGCGTATACACAAGCAAGGTTATAAATAGTAATTGTATTGAACTATTGTAATGCATCTCTTTTCTTGTCTGCCCCATACAGGAAATGTGCATGTGGAGCTCTGGCCTTTGTGTTTGGGGGCAAAAATGACTTGTGCATCACATCAGGTAGCTGGTTTTGGAATTATTGTAAGTTAAATATAAGTCATGGAGAAAGGGACGCAGTATGCCCCATGAAAGCTTTTTTAAGCTTCCTTTAGTTACATGCAGCATAAAGGTGCCATTTCCTCTGTTCAGTGGTTATAAAAGCCAAGCAGGAATGCTCATGGTTTTAACATGTAAGGGTGGAGATTTCTTTTCAAGGAGCCAGGCTACCACCTCCACAATTCCTGTCTTCAGCCTAATGGAGAAAGTAGAAGATGAATGACTAATACTCAAGCTAAGAATGGCATTGGGGGCTTTTCGCACCCCCCCAACCCACCCAAAATCCACACTTGGAATGTGAGTGCCATTGTAGTGCTGTGGTAAAGGAAAAGTTGAACAATCTAGGCTCAGATTCCCAGTTAGCTACAATTGGACCAGTCTCTTTCTCTCTGCCTAACATACCTCACAGGGCTGTTGTGAGGATAAAAGGTGGGACTATATGCATCACCCTGAGCTCCTTGGAGGAAGGAGCATAAACATAGCATTTAGAGGTTGTGTCCAGATTCCTTTTAATGAGCAGGCTATGTGAAGACAAAGCAAGACTTTATTTAACAACTTGCAAAGGGATGGTAAGAAAATCAGATAGACTTGGGCACTTTTAAGGCTAACCGTTTTATTATTATTAAGTTTTATAGGGCTATAGCCCAAATTTGTCAGATGCATGAAATGTTATGGTGAACTGATGAAAATTGGTTGTGGCCCACAGACTTCTATTAACTAAAAGTTTTTAATTCAGAGGCTGAGCTACAATGTTGCCACATGCCCCTCCTTACACACACACACACACACACACTAGCCCTTTCTGCCCTCACAATCTCAGCCACAGAGTGCCCAGAGGATGCCATCCTATACTCCTTCCAGTCAGAGTCTCAACTAGGGTGGAGACTGAGGGGCACCTGCCCCGGGTGCTAAAGCTGCCAGTGCTGCCTCCTTCATGTCTCCATTCCTTCTCTTGTGGAGACTCCTGAAGTACCTCCTCCTCCAGGGAGAACCCAGAGGTGATGCCATGATGTCACATGATGTAATGACATCACTGAGCCAGCTGCTAGGGCTTCTAGTTACGCCTCTGCTTCCAGTGATACAGTCAGTCAGCCCTGGCTTGAAGATGGAAGCAGCGTAACAGTGCCCACCAGGGTATAGGATGTCTGGGGATTGTGCAACTTCTTCTTGGGGACTGTGAGAACTGGTCATTATGGTCATGTTTGTGTTACTGGAAGACAAGGCCTAGGAGAGGGGGGTAAAGGGGGTAATTTGTACCCAGGCCCAGGGTCAGAAAGGGGGCCCAGGAGCCAAAGAAGGGGGCCCAGAAATTTCCTGGGATCTGACACTTTCCAATCTCACCCAGACCCACTGCCCATGTAGGATGCTGGGGGCATTACCATGGGCACATGGAAGCGAGTACTGCCACAAGCCATACACACCAGACCCAAGAATGCATACATTCCTTAACAGTGTAATATCTGAGAGAAAACTGACCTGCTACAGTAGCTCTTTGGCTGGTGGATCCACTAACCCTGTAGGAGCGTAGAGGAGCTCCTACAGTCCTACATCAGCTGTAGGACTGCAGCTGATGCATACGTCAGTTTTGGTGCACACAGGACACTTTCAAATCTCGTGTGAGCCTAAATACAATGTTAAAATCCCCTGCAATGATTTTCTATATCTGAAAGATTTTAAAGAGATTAGGAGTGTGTTCGGTTTTCCATACCTAGCTGCCAACGCCAGGCAGGTAGGTAGACCTCAGCTCTACTTTGGGAAGACTGGTAGACCTAGGCTCCAAAGACTATTCCAGCTGTTGCCACTTTCCCCCTGCCTATTTTGCCCCCCATTCTGCCCACCCCCATTGCCACCCCTACACTCTGTTTCACCCCTTCCTTTTTGCGAAGGGACCCAAAAGAAACTTTGTACCATCTAATAAAATTCCTCTCAGAGGCCCTGCTGGAAGAAGCATCACAGCTGGCTGTGGCTGTCATTGCTGGCTCTCAACTGTGACTGGAGACTGAGGAGCCAAAAAGTTCTCTCTTACATTGCTGTAGATGAGGCCCTCTTTTAAGAGAAGTTTGGTGGTCTCAGACCCCAATGCATTCAGCCACTTTTCTCTCTTGTCACTGACCAAAATGGATTTTGGCTGGGTTCTACTTTTCACACTTGTGCCTCATCACTTTGTTGCCACACTCACTCAATGACATGCGGAAGTGTGCCAGCATGTGTACCAAAACATACATTGTCTGGGGACATTTGCCTGTTGGCTTGGGCACACTCCAAAGGAATCCCAGAGATTGAAGAAGCAGTCAGAAGTAATTAAAAGGTACAGTATTATTTTTTGAAGGCTAGATTACAATTAGAGGACATGGAAGCAGAAACAGAAACAGAAACCTCAGAGCAGTATCCATACAAGAGCAGCAATACATTAAGTGGCCTTAGCTTCAGAGTAAAACTGTTAAACCAGTATCTGTCCCCAGGGAGGAGAGAGAGATAGCAGAGGGGAAGAAAAGGTGCATCATAGGGCTGGGGGCAGGGAAGACTGGTGTTCCTGAAACTGACCAGCTCTGGAACAGAAAAACAACATGGTGTTTCTTCACTCTATGGGGGGGGCAGGAGAACTATAGCAGGGAAAGAGAATAGAACAGAAGGGGTGCTACCTGTTGTGGAAAGGAGGTTGTTTATTCAGGGGAGTGAAGCTGTTTTTGAAGAAATACAAGTTCTAGGAAGCATGAATGAGGAAGAGGTAGATCTTGCTGATAAGTGCAGATAAACTTGGGGCAGACTAACCAGGATGTGAGGGCTTACTGTGACTTGACTCACAGTAATGAAGAATTGATCCCCACAGATTGGTGCAGGCTCTTGGATGAGCTTTCTGTCAGTGAGCACTTTCCCTCTCGTTCAGTTCTCTTAACTGATTCCATAAGAAAGAACTGAGATGAAATGATGACTTCCATTGTTGCTCAGAGTCCTTGCTGAGTCAATGAAAAGGAACCCTACCTAATGGGGCCTGGAGGCAGACCTGCAGACTTCCACCTGAGCCCTGTTAAAACATAGATTTGAAAGATTACAGTAGCAGAGAAAACAGTCATTCTGCACATGGATTGCATGAGCAAAATAAGGAAGATAAGGAGAAGGGGCCAAGATAAACTCTCTTTACAGCCCAGTCTTCCCTAACAGTAGCACTGGTGGAACATGCCGTAAAGTGCTTTGCAGCAGCACAAGCAGCAGGTGTGCTGGCCGGAAAGTTGGAGTTTCCCTCGTGCTCTGGCAGATTTCAGGAGACCTGCCAGAGCAGGTAAGCCTGACTTTACCACAGAGATTTCCAGACTGGGTGTTGCAATGACCTGGTGTGTCACAACAAGTCCCCAGGGCCATAGCAGGAGGCACGTCAGCTGAGCCACTGGGCAGCATGATTACAATGCAGTGTGACAGAGCACAGAGCAGAGGCTGTGTTCCTCATGTTGCACATCATTTCACTGGTTTGAGGGTCCAACCAGCCACCCACCCATCCTCACCTATTTAGTTCCGGATTTGGGGCTTATCTGAGGTTGCTGAACCAGGAAGTAAGTGCTGATGACATCATCACATTGCACACTGTCACATCATCGGCACTTACTTCCAGGTTCTGCAACTGGCAGGAGCAGGGCATCACAGGCCTGGTGAGTTTGGGAAGCACTGCCTTACCCCATGGAGACCTCCAGCAGCTGAAAATCTCCTGCAGCATGCAGTGGAAGCCCACTAGCACTGCTGCATCACTGCATGGGATTTAGGTAGCTGTTACTTAGCTTTTCAAGGAGCTGAAAGATGTGGGGATAGAGAAGGGTGTCTCAAGGCCAGGTGGTCAAGCACCTGAGAACTACCTAGCTGAGACCAAGAGCAATTACCAACAAAGGTGCTGGCAAACCAAATGCTTGCTCATGATATTTGTATGGTAACATTGGAGGAAAAGGAGGCAAACAATGTCCACCAGGTGCTTAGAACAAGCAACAAGTGGTGAATTTTTTGGCTATCAATGTGGCTGCACCGCTCAGGGGAGCAGCTGTCTTGGTCACAATGCAGATAGACAAATAGGCAGAGAAGGGGCAGAGAAAGAAGGAATGCTAGAAAATCAGATGGGCAAGACTTGGCTTACCTTCTTAATACCTTCCTAGGTGGCCCAAAGATCTGCATGAAAGCTGATGAGGCAGAGGTGCACTAAGATGGCATGGAGGGCATCTTACTAATGAAATTTGTGGTCAAGTGAAGAACAATTAGGAGTTATCTGGCCAGACCATTTATAGAATTTTTTACACTCAGGATGGGGGAACAATCCTCTGAGCCAAAGGGGCTTATTCCTAACTTTATTTGTCCAAGAGATACATCTGTTTCTCAGATTTGATCCATTGACTGTTTCAAGCCAAAGAAAGAGAATTGAATTCAGGTTGGGGAAAAGGTGGATGTCTTCAACCTGTTGAAAGGGAATTGATGGCTACACTCTTTCTGAAACTTAAGATAAGGCAGGGATGATAGAGGCATGAGGTTGGTGAAGGATCTCCAAAGAAACAATGGCCTTTGTTGGCCTACATGGCTTTTTTTCCTCTCCTGGAAGGATACCGGAATATATGCCGTACCCTGCAGGTTGAGACAAGATAGCCAGGGAAATGCAAACAGGGAAAAAGAGGAAAGAAAAAATATATATAGTTCTTTGAAATCTGCCTTGGGTTGCACTGATTCCTCACATTAACACTGGAACAAAAAGATGTGTGTTCAAGGCACTCCAATCGACCTAGTGTGCGGCGGCAGTAAAGAAGGCCAATTCTATGCTTGGGATCATTAGAAAAGGTATTGAGAACAAAACGGCTAATATTATAATGCCATTGTACAAATCGACAATTTGACTTGGCATAAAATTATCACAACTAGCATATTAAAAATATAGTGTATCCAAATAATTATTACAAACAGAATTTACTTTTTAATAATATTTATTTGTAATCATTAGAAAAGGTATTGTACAAATCTATGGTAAGGCCACAACTGGAGTATTGTGTCCAGTTCTGGTTGCCGCATCTCAAAAAAGACATAGTGGAAATGGAAAAGGTGTAAAAGAGAGCGACTAAGATGATTACTGGGCTGGGGCACCTTCCTTATGAGGAAAGGTTACGGCGTTTGGGCCTCTTCAGCCTAGAAAAGAGGTGCCTGAGGGGGGACATGATTGAGACATACAAAATTATGCAGGGGATGGACAGAGTGGATAGAGAGATGCTCTTTACACTCTCACATAACACCAGAACCAGGGGACATCCACTGAAACTGAGTGTTGGGAGAGTTAGGACAGACAAAAGAAAATATTTCTTTACTCAGTGTGTGGTTGGTCTGTGGAACTCCTTGCCACAGGATGTGGTGATGGCATCTGGCCTGGATGCCTTTAAAAGGGGATTGGACAAGTTTCTGGAGGAAAAATCCATTATGGGTTACAAGCCATGATGTGTATGTGCAACCTCTTGATTTTAGAAATGGGCTATGTCAGAATGCCAGATGCAGGGGAGGGCACCAGGATGAGGTCTCTTGTTATCTGGTGTGCTCCCTGGGGCATTTGGTGGGCCGCTGTGAGATACAGGAAGCTGGACAGGATGGGCCTATGGCCTGATCCAGAGGGGCTGTTCTTATGTTCAGTGCAGATAAGGGTGCTGTGTACCTTAATACAATACATTCTGAAAATACTTACAGATACCTGAAAACCACTTCATATTACTGCAGAAAAGTCACTCAACTAAGGCCACAGATTGGCCTTTTTAATGGCAAAATATCCTTGTACTGGAAAGGAAAGTGTTTTTCTTTTTAAGGAAAAAGAAATCCCCAGCAGGGAAAGAGATTTTTCCATTTCAGGAAAAGAAAGACTGTGAAATTGTCTGAATGAATAAATCTTAGTGATAGAATAAAAAGGATCTAATTTGAAAGGTTTGGTGGAAAATGAACAAGGCCAAAATTGTGACTGCACCCAGGAAAGACTGTTTGTTCTGTTGCAAAACAACTTATGGTGCCATCCTATGCGTTTTATTCAGAAGTAAGGCCCTTTATATTCACTGTGTATTTCAAGTGTGCTTAGGATTGCAATTCAGGATAAAAACTGAGGATGGAACAGATATTACTTTGGCTATATATAATATTAAATAAGAAAAATGATGGCACAGTCCTAAGCAGCATGCACTGCACCAGTGCTTGCCATCACAAAAGTGCTGTAACACGCTTTGTGACAGCATAGCAATTGCCAGCATTGATGTGAAGAACTGTGCTTCACATCACACACCAGTAGAAACAAATGGCATGCACCAGAAAAGGTGAATTCTGTGCTGAGCAGGACTGAGGCAGGTGGAGGAAGGACAACAGGGTGCAGGTGCGCAGATGAGGCTCAGGTGGGATCAGTGTGCACCTCATCCAAGCCCCCTTCCTGGGCCTGATCCGCTGACACAGGGCAACACAGACTTGCACTAGCAGTTGAGCTTGCACAAGTCTGAGTCACTCTATTGCCATCATTGGGGCTTACTCCAGGGCAAGAGGACAAAAATGTCCCTTTCCCAACACCTCCATCAGCCAAAATTTCCTCACAGCACTTGCAGTAATATCTTTAATTTCTATAGACCATGCAAATTAAGAAAAATGGTCATATGTGTATTTTCATTTATGGAATTTAATCTTCTTGTGTTCATGAGGTCGGGTGATGAAGCACGAGGCACGCTGTTGACCCTGACTCAAAAAAGCCTATTGAATTTCTTTCTGGCATTGGAGATTTCTCTAGGCATTGCAGATATTTTAAAGACTACCTCTGCAAACATAAGGTTGAGGAAATCTGACCTTTTATAAAGCGAAAGCTGAGATTGTCAGGATGCTAAATTCTGCAGCCACTTCCAAATTATGCGGTTTTTGTGCAAACTTGTGAAATACAATGCCGGTGACTTTTTAACTTTGGCTGCAAGCCCTTGAAAGATAATTACTGTATTATGCAGAAAAGGGTTGCCATTGGGCCTGGTTTGGCCTGTGCCTTTAACAGCAACTTGATCCACAGGAAACTTTTCACAGCATGAAGATAAGCATTATCTTTTGCTGATGTCCAGATCAAGTCACTGTTAAAAGCACAGATACCAGGGGCTAGTCTTTAATATGCTTGGTAAAATGAAAATTCAAGGATCGACATAACCCGTACTATCTAATGGTTCCCAAACTTTCTAGAAGCCCTAGAGCAGCAATTTTCAACCTTTTTCATCTCATGGCACACAGACAAGGCACTAAAATTGTCAAGGCACATCATTTTTTTTTACTATTGACAAGACACACCATGCTGCTGCTGGTGAGGTCACATCCCCCAATGACCCTACTAAGTGACTACCCTAAATTCCCACAGTACACCTACAGACCATTTGCGGCATATCAAATGTGCCACAGCACAGTGGTTGAAATAGATTTCCGTACAGCAGCGGTGGGCAAAGTGCCGACCACTGCATACTAGGAACGTGTTCCCCATTTTGCTGGGCACTTTGCATTCTGGAGTACCGCACAAGTTCCTGTTCCGAGATCAAGATGACGCAACACTTTGGCCTGTTGCATCTGTGGTGAAATCCAGTTGCAATGCCCGCTGAGGTTTTTGGACCATAGACACAACAGGCCAGAGCATCGTGTCATCCTGATCTCAGGACAGGCACTTGCACGGCGCTCTGGAACAAAGCATCTTGGTCACTGGAGGAACATATTCAGTTGAACGCTGGATCTGGCCCCTGAACTAGGATTTACCTGAGCTTTATGCCTGATTTATGAATGACAAGGGTGTGGCTATAATGGTGATTGGGCAGCAGTGCTCCCCTCAGTAGCAGCTTGCTTAACCCTTGATGCACATAGCCTAATCTGTCCTGTCAGTTTTGTGACCCAACAAAAATTGGGTCACAACCAGCTGATGGGTTGTATCCATAGTTTGAAATAGCTGGACTAAAGTCTCTCACTTCCTGTAGAAGAAGATGAGCAAGGAGGGGCCAAAAGTCACAGTTTTGAATAGCTAGCATTCAACCCTTCCATCCTTGCTATCCCTTCTGTTTCTAGTGGTCATGCTGGCGAGAACGATAGCTTTTGCTGCCACTACTCAAGACTCTGCCTGCTGATCTTCAGATGAACTGCAGGATGGAGAGGTACAGTTGAACCCTGGGAATACAGAGTTGGTAACCTTTGTGCATCAGCACCAAAGAAAGTAAGACAAGCGTATTCTGTTTCTCCTGATGGTATACAGGGCTGCAGTTAATGAGAGTATGGCATGTATCTCAGTGCTTCTATTTGGAAGGGGTTCTCAGCTCATCCCCAGTCAAATGGCACTCCAGAGAATGAACAGAAGAGTGTGGGTCCTTTGGATTATGTGGAAAAATTAACAGCTAAAATGGAGTGCACATATTTACAACAGAAAATCTAAAGATGGACTCAGATGACATGAAACGTAGTGGTATGAAGCAAGATCACATCAGGAAACCTTTATGGGAGATGGTCTTTTGCAACTGGAAGGAAGAACAGAAGACCTAGACTGGATAACCCTTCAAGTTCCTTATCTGTGGGGAAAATCCTTGCACTGCAGAAACCAACAACAGCTGCATTTGCATTAGTCATGCTTTGTGCTATAGGTGGAACAAAGGAGCAGCCTACATACTATAGGGTTATTAACTGAGTTAAATATTATTCAAACCCATATGAAGTCATTCTATGAACACTTTTCAGAGGGAGTGGGAATTGAAAAGCTTGTGGGTGAGGTTCCATTTTCTATGGTGAGCACATGCATTAAGATAGGCAAAGCTTGGTTTAGAATGGAAATCCAGGGGAACCATCTGTAGATAGGGTGGCTTTTAAGGTTCCATATTACATATGCGAATCTTAAAGCCAATGTCACTTAAAACAAAGTATAAAGTCTTCCATTTTATAGCCAAGATGCATTTTGGAAGGGAAGGGGGAAAGAGCAGCCAATCAGCTTAACATTTGTTTCACCAATAGAACTATTGTTCCTCAGATGGAAGCAAAAAAGGGAAGTGGCACCAGATCTGAGAACCAAAAAAGGGGAGGGCAAGACTCAACTTGGTGCTTGTTAGGGAAAGAAAAGTGTTACACTGGGAAATCAAAGTCTCAGATCAAGGAGTGCCAGATGCAAGTCAACTAGAAATTTTCCTTAGGGGCAAGGAATCTTAGAATTTTTCTTTAAATGAAAGCGCTTGCAAATGCCAATTAGAATCCTTGCAAATAATGCTGCTGGCATTGAAGCAGGAGGTAGTTCAACCCCTTCTGAAGAATACTCTCCTCCCCCCCCCCATCCCACCATACTTAATTATTTCCACCTAGGGCAAGGTGATCAAGCCGGTGGTGTCCCAGTTCCAGAAGGTCCTGGAGGAAGTTTACTATCTAGATCCTTTTCCATCTGGCTTCAGGCTAGAGCTTGAGACTGAGATGGCCTTGGTTGATCATACATGCTGGGGACTGGACAGGAGAGTGCATTCCCTGTTAGTTCCGCTGGACCACTTGGCAGCTTTTGACACCATTGACTATGGTGTCCTGGGTCAGTTGATTTAGTTGGGGCACAGAGGCATCATTTTGGTGTGGTTCCAGTCCTTCCTGGCTGACAGATCCTAGAAGGTCGTACAGGCAGATGTCTGTTAAACACTCTGGCCTTTGAGATATAGGGTGCTGCAATGTTTGATTCTATCCCCTGTGCTGTTTGACCTTTATGAAGCCACTGGGAGAGGTCATCTGGCGATTTGGGGTAGAAAGTTATCAGTATGCTGATAAGACCCAAATCTTTATCTCCTTTCCACCCAATTCTAAGTGGGTGGTTGAGCTCCTAGATCTGGAGCTGTTGGTTAGAGCCAGATGGGAACTGGACATAAGTGAGCAAGCCGAAAATAAACCCTGATTAGGCAGAGGTTCTCCTGAACTGGAAATCCATGATGCAGGTATTGGGCCACCGCCCTGCTCTGAAAAGGTTTGTGCTCCCCTTGACGGAGCAGAACCACAGACTGGGGGTCTCCCTGATGCACAGCTGCTCCCGGATTCCAAGGTGCCAGTTGTGGCCAGGGGAGCCTTTGATCAGTTTTGGCTGATTTGACAGCAGCAACTACACTTAAGTAGTTAGACCTGGCCATAGTGACTGATGCCTCAGTGACAACTAGATCACTGCAATGTGCTCTGTGTGGAGCTGCCTTTGTAGATTCTTCAGAAACTGCAGTTAGTGCAGATCAGTACCTGGCTTGTAGAGCTCATTGATTCAACTCAATTGGGCTGCTACTCTGGCAGCTACCAATGCATTTCTGGGTACAATTCAAGGTGCTAGTTTTGACTTTTAAGGTCATCTGCAGCTCAGGACCAGGATACCTGAGGGACCACCTTCTTCCATGTAATCTATCCCATCCTGAGTTCATCAGAGGGGACTCTTTTAGTGGTGCTGCCATTGATGGAGGTGAGAAGGCTGACAGAAAGGAATAGGGGCTTCTCGGTCATTGCACCATGTCCATGGAATTTCCTCCCCTTGACATTAAGGACCGCTCCCTCTCTCAGGCACAAGCTGATTGGGGTTTAAACTGAGGCCAATCCGTTACAGTTTTTATTGTTTAATTGTTATTGTTTTATTGCTTTAAAGTGATTGCAAGCCAGCTAGGAGAAGGGGGGTAAAAATCAATGTGGCTAACAGAATTATTTTTGGAAGGCAAGGATAACCAGGACCTACTGTTCCTAAAATATATTTTTAATAGAAATAGTCGTACACTCTAGGTGTATTTTGTTCTTCCTGAGTAAAACTTGTTTCTAAAACAGCCTGAGGCCTGTTTCTCTCTCTCTCTCTCATTTTTAAACAGTACTGACATGCATCTTTAAGATCTACATTGACAGAAAAAAAACAACAAAGTAGCCCCTTTTGCTCTAAATCAAATTCCATTTAAAAGAGAAGTCCGACAGAAGACACTGGAGCCTGCCCGGCTGCACTATGGCCCAGTTGAGGTGGAAAGACAAACCAGTTTGTTATTCAATGAGCAAGCACAGACTTTTGATACTCTCCACATTTTAAGTCCCAACACCACACTGGCTCTCAGTGCTGGAGTGAAACACCCTCATTTTCTTAGCATTTTCTTGAGGTTGTCTCAGGAAAGCTTTTGGTGGACATTCCCACCTCTTCCTTGAAATATACGCATGTTCACTTCTGCCTGTTTGATCTGTGGCTCTTTCAGTGGCAGTTACACCCTGACATCCAACACACCCTCTATTGCTGCACCTACTCTCCTTTCAGCACTGTAGGGCCCCACTGAGCTTACCAGGCAGTGGGGGGGGGGGGCAGTAGCACTTCTCTCAGATGTTATGGCTGGAGCTCCACCGTGTGCTGCATATAGGACATTGGAGAATTAAAATGGCAGCTGTATCTATGCTAGCACTGAAAAGAGTGCCAGGAAGCAAAACCATTCCTTCCTTTGAAAAGAGGGCCCCAGGGCAGGCTTTAGGTGCAATGGGCTAAACTGGGCCATGAACTTCCTCTAAGGATCCTGTACACTGATGCCAGGTTGGATCCCATTTAGAAATGGGTTATGTCAGAATGCCAGATGCAAGGCAGGGCACAGGATGAGGTCTCTTGTTATCTGGTGTGCTCCTTGGGGCATTTGGTGGGCCGCTGTGAGATACAGGAAGCTGGACTAGATGGGCCTATGGCCTGATCCAGTGGGGCTGTTCTTATGTTCTTATGGATGGCTGTAGCAGTACTAGGCTTTGACTTGCTCTGCATTTTCTCAGTCCCTTTTGCTGCTCTGCAGTTCTAGCTTCAGCACATAAGGAATAATTCAGAGTACAGCCTGCAAGTGGGTGGTGGCAATTTGGGTGAACCAACATAAAGGGGGGATGGTGGTTGTACAGGTCAGCCCTTGTTAGCAGCTGATTTGGTATCAACAGATTTCATAATCCATGATTTCCAAACCTGTGCGGGATGGCCCACCTGGACCCTCTGAAGGTGACCAGAGCTGTATTCTGGTCACCTCCAGAGGTTGTTCTAAGAGCAGAGGCCACACCTGTCCACCTGCAGCCCCTGCAGGCCTCAGAATTCCTGTTTCAGGCAAAAACACACAACTTCCAGTTCGTGTGTAGAAATACGCAACTTCCAGTTTTCTGTAGAAACTAGAAGTGACATTTATATGTCTTTAAAAGTCATTCTAAAGGCCAGGGAAGCCCCCAGCAGTTTTCAGGGGCCCAAAATCCTCAGATTCAATTATCTGTGGATTTTGGCATCTGTGGGGGTCCTGGGAATAGAAGCCCCATGGATACTGAGGGTTGATCTGTACTTTCAATAGTTGTAGTAACCTGTGCATCTCTACAACAAATGCAGTGCCCTCCCCCCCCCCCCCACTAACAAGCAACTCCAAGGTTTTCAGACAAGGATCTTTCCCACACTGGAGATGGCAGGGATTGAACCCGGGACCCACTGCATGCAAAATGGGTTCTACCCACAAGCTCTGGACCCCTTCTTCACTCCTGATCTTTAGTCTCCTACTGCAACTGTGGACTTACTTACATCTTACACCTTTTTGTATGTACTTGAATCCTTCTAGTACACTAATGCCTTTTCAATTCACAGCGCAAGAGTATACTGCAGATCACTTAACAATTCAGCCATATAACTAATATGTGGTCAGCAATTCTGCCTGTTCACTCTTATTACAAATTATCTTGCTGGATAAGTTCTTGGATCACTCAAAACTACTGTGACTGGCAGGATGACTCCAGCTTGTCACCTGAATAGGGGCTTGTTGGAATTTCACTTATGCTTAGAGTTATGGATCTCCTAAATGAAGCCCACTGCAAGTGAACAACAGGTGTAGGAAATCTTTAGAAATGGTGACATCTAGGGGCAGAACATGGCAGCTGCAGGTTTCCAACCAGAAATGTTTGTGGAAAAAGGACAAGACAGATGCATCAGCGTAACACTTACAGTCAATAGTGACCTACAGCTCATAATCTTCTCTCTGCATTCTTACTATAAGTTCTAGGTCCTTAATAGTTCTGTAGAAAGTTGATTC
Source organism: Tiliqua scincoides (assembly GCF_035046505.1). Taxonomy (NCBI): domain Eukaryota; kingdom Metazoa; phylum Chordata; class Lepidosauria; order Squamata; family Scincidae; genus Tiliqua; species Tiliqua scincoides. The sequence goes on along the minus strand of NC_089821.1, from coordinate 170,500,908 downwards.
ATGAAACATTTCATTATCTGAACAGAAAAGACCAGGAGATAAATTGTTAAAGCAAAACAATTTTCATGAGACAGAAATGCAGTCACCATTTCTCTATGTAACTTCCTTGCAGGATTGTTGTGAGGGAAACCATATACACAGCCCTGAGTTGTTTGAAATAAGAATTGGGTTATAAAAGAGGAAGGTAAATACTGGAGTTTAGGTTAGAATTTACAATTTTTTAAGTTTATCCTAGTTCAGTCACCATTAAAGGCTCTATATCTTTTATCAGCTAAACAACAGGTTGCAGCCATGGGATGTATACTCTCATCTATTTTTCACTTTTATCGAGAAAAGCAGCTCCAAATAGATTTATCTCTGCCATGCACATGTACTGGAAAACCAGGAATCCTAACCAGGTCTACTCAGAAGTAAGTCCTATTTTGTTCAATGGAGCTTACTCTCAGGAAAGTGTGGTTAGGATTGCAGCCTTAGTTAGGCAACCGTGGTTTCAAGAAAAACTCTGTAAGCAAAGTGTTTGGGTTACAACTTGCCTGTCACTTTGTGTTTTGAAACCAGAGAGGAGAAACAGCTCACCTGATCATGCTGCTGCCTTATTTTATTTATGTGCTATGTAGAGGACTTGGATAAAAGCCAGCTGGCTGCAAAACAACTGGAATAAGTGCTGCATGTTGGGCAAGAGAAAATGGCTAGAGGCAGGGAATGCCATCTGTCAGAGGCTTGGTTCATTTCACTCCTTCCCCTACTTCTAACAGTGGCCTAAAATGCCTGTTGAAAAAGGGGGGAGGGGAGGGAGTCTGTGTGTAATCAACCTAATTAGTGCAATGTAAGATTCCAGGAAATTATGTGACAATCGCTTAATCCAATAACTGTGTTAAAGTTTTGCATGGTAGAACCTAATCACATGCATCAATTAGGGTCACGGTTGATGAGTTCCACCCCCAATAGCCCAGCCACTACTCTAGTTAGTGCTAACTGTACTCATTTGACTGCTGCCATCACCACACTCAGTAATAGTTATTGTGTTTCTACTGAAGGCCCACTCTTAAAAATAGCAGAGGAATTCCTCAGTCTTTGACTGATCCTGACTGTACCGAAAGGTTTATAATTTTCTGAAAGAGGCACAGTTGGTTGTATAGCGGATCCCCCTCCTTATCCATGGAGGCCAAGCCTGCTCCTCAGAAGGGCTTCCCATATGTGACCAGAAGCAACCTCCAGTGCGCTCAGTGCCATGATCCTGATCCCTCATGGATTTCAGCATCCATGGCTGTCAATATCCACAGAGGATCATGGAAAAGATCCCTTGCAGCAACCAAGAGCCCACCATTTATATTTTGGTAGGTACAATTTTTCTTATCATGGCAATACAAGCCATACAAGTCAAATTTCAATAATAAAAAGGCGAATGAGCCTGTCCCCTTGCGCATCTGATCACTCTATACAGGGGCCTCAGCCAGCATCTATGGTACCGAGTAAAGCACTTTTCAGAGGCCCTAGAGTTTGCTATCTGATTTATAAATGCCAAGGGGTATGGCTATAATGGTGATTGGGCAGCAGTGCTCCCTCTTCCCAAGTAGCAGCTTGTTTAACCCTTGATGCACATAGCCCAATGTGCCCCATCAGTTTCATGAACCACCAAAGATTAGGTCACAATCCACTGTTGGGTCCCGGATTCACAGCTGGGAATGGCTGGACTAAAGTCTGTCACTCTTGTAGTAGAAGAGGAGCAACGGGACCAGAAGAACAGGTTCTAAGGGCTAGCAATGACCTTTCCTTCCTTGCTCTCCCTACAGTTTCTAGTGGTCATGGTAGAAAGAACTATAACTTCTGCTGCCACTGCTCAAGACTGAGGAAACAGACAAGAAATAGACACCTGGAGAAAATATGTCTCCCTGGTTAGAAAGAGGCTCTCACTTAAAACCAAACAGTAGTGAGACTAGACTGATCCAGGAAAGCATGGTTGTATGCTATCTGTGGAACTAAGGCCAGGCACGCAATCAAGAGTGAGAAAGACTTTATTAAGAGGACTAAACAAACAAGGCAAATAGAAAGAAATAGGGAAGGAACGCAGGGGACCAAAAAGCAAGATGCCGCAAAATTAAATCAGGACTGACCCAGACAGACATTTGTCAAGAGGTGGGCACTAAGCTTTAGAGCAGTGGTTCTCACACTTGTAGCACCAGGACCCACTTTTTAGAATGAGAATCTGTCAGGAGCAACCGGAAGTGATGTCATGACCAAAAGTGACATCAAGCAGGGAAATTTTAATAATTCTAGGCTGCAATTCTACACACACTTACCCAGGAATAAGTCCAATTTATTATCACTGTGAAACAATAGCCTGTTAAAAGTACAAACCTGTAACATTTGTCCAAATGCAATGGTTGTATCAAGACTACTATATTAAAAATAAAATACTGAAATGAATGGGGACCCACCTGAAATTGGCTCGCGACTCACCTAGTGGGTCTTGACCCACAGTTTGAGAAACACTGCTTTAGAGACAAGCAAAAAACCAAAGTGTTCCTAACACAAGTTGCTAGAATAATAGCTAATCATTAGCTCCTCACACTGTCCAGGGGAATGATGGGGGTCCAGTTCTGAGAAGTGGGAGTGCATAAGCAATGAAGCAAAGGTTCCTTATGTAGAAATGGTTGCATTATATGCTGCCGCCACCACCCTCCCGCATTGGGCAGCAAAGCCTGCTCCAGTCCTCAGCTCATTCTCTACTACTGCTTCATCACTGGCCTGGGCTTTTATGGCTTGGAGCCCTTCAGGGCCCTCCTTGACGCCTCTCCCCCTAACAAAGGCATACTGGCTGCTGAAGCCTTCCAGCCATTTTAGCAGCTCTAGCGGCTAGAGTACCTACCTTCCCACAGCAGACAACACTCACACTACTGGATCCTGAAGCCAATGTGGAATGGTAGTCATGAAGGCCTTGTCAGTCAACCCTACTGTCATCTGAACTGCCAGGGCTGAGAGCACCACAGCAGCTACCATGCCTCCATCCAGCTGCTGGTAGAGACCACAGTGTGGTTCCCTCAGGCTCCAGCCAAGAGGCAGGAGATCACACTGCATTTCTGGAGCTCACTCTGCCCAGCTCCCCCTCAGCAGATAAGTACAGCCCCAGACATCAAGTGTGGCAATGCGTGGAATCAATTGTGAAGGGCTCCAGAAGACTCTCTGTGAATTGGTAATTAGTGGGCTTGGGCACCTCCCTTATGAGGAAAAGCTACACATTTGGGGGGCTCTTCCATCAGAAAGAAGGCACTGGGGGCATGATTGAGACAGATAAAATTATGCAAGGGGTGGATACAGGGAAGTTGTTTTCCCTCTCACACAACACCAGAACTAGGGGACATCCACTGGGAGGAGATCAGAAGGCAAGCTGCCCTCTCAAACTGTAGCATCCCAGTATACACGGCATACTCCCTTGGAACCTGAAGATAACATATAGCCATTGTGACTAGTAGCCATCAATAGTCTTGTCTTCATTCATTTAAATTTCTTTGATTTGTATCCTATGGCCTTGGTTTTACAGGTCAGCCTACAAAACCTATAGCTCCCATAGTGTATTCTATTAACATTACAAGGTATTGCCAGGCCAGCGTATCATTCGTGGCAACACACTGCATTAAGGTCAGAGAAGAATATTTAGCACACAACACTTTAAGGCTTAGATTTATTATGCATAGTGCTTTCCAAGAAGGACATAAAGTAAACTTAGTGAAGCTAGATTTTATAGTTTTGAAGCAGCCAAAAAGGTGATTTTTTTTTTTAAACTATACAATGTGGAACAAAACCAAATAGAGACATGTCATTCTTTTAAACATAAAACCTATTCCAAAAATTGATTTAGGGCTTATTTAATATACATAAGTTTGTCATTTAAAAAAGTTACAATATGACAACACACAAGGATATTACAATGCTCATTTAAATCTGGCATAAAGTTCATATTTTTCATAGAATATTTACCGAGGTCCAACTCTGTTTTTGAAAGCTCTCATTGATTTCTTCATCATTGGAGCAATTTCTGTGATAGAACACAGTTTATTTTGGAAGTGTTAGTAAAGAAGTTAGAAAAAACTAGCCCATGAAACAGTGGGTCCGATAGCAACTGAGACCTTTGGGGTGGAACCCAATGACCTTCTATTCTAGAAAGAGAACGTAAGCAAACCAAATACAAACTTTAGATTTTTTTTTTCTAATTGCTATTTAAATCACTCTTTTAAAGAGGTTGGAGGTAGAACAGAATGCAAGGGCAGGTGGATTCACAAAGGATAGATCTAGCCAGACAAACCTAGCCTTTGAAAGACCGGGTCTTCCAACAGGGGCAAAGGAAACTTTAAAAGCATTTGATACTTTATAAAGAATTTTATTCCTTTTATTTAAGGAAATTAAAACCTAAATAAAAATCTGAACACAAAACAAAAATGGATCTTTCCTTAGTGGTAATATTTTAAGTGGCTAATCCAGCGGTGTAATACTCATTTCATACCGAGGGCTGAATGGCATTCATGATGCCTGCTGAGGGCTGGAAGTGATGTCGTTAGGCAGGAAGTGATGTCATTAAACTCATAACCACAAATTAGTACTTTTTCTCACTTAGGAATTCATTAACTTCAAATGACAGAAGAGAAAACATGCAAATCTTTATCATATTTCAAGATATTGGAGAGCCCAATTTTTGTGGGGGCTGCCCTTTTAGCTGTAACACCTCAGCACTGCTCAGCAGCTGGGAGCCTGAGGGCCAGATACAAAGCTTCCACGGACTGCATCCAGCCCCCGGGACTTATGTTTGAAATCCCTGGGCTAATCATTCATTTTTACAAGTCATACGAAAACACCCTTGGTACCCAAGGACTCAAGAAGGAAAAAAAAGTGTAGCAATTGCTTTTATGAGCCCATCTCACCAAGGTTTCAAGGGATGGAAATGTCCCAAGCACTGATGGCTTCTTGATATAGAGATCTCTCCAGAGTTGACCATCGCCTAACAATTCGCCCTGATAAAGACTTCTAGAGTTGTGGCCATGTTTGTTGATTTTTGATGTAATGGGCCATGGTCTGAATCCTAGACATTCTTGTCTGGGAGTAAAGTCACACTCAGCTCAATGGATTTTGGAGTAGACTTGCCTAGAATTACAGTGCATGTGTTGTAGTACCTTAAGAGTAGGGCTGAATCCTAAGCACCCTTTCCTGGGAGTAAGTCCCACTGAACATAGGACTTACTTCTGAGTAAACATGTATAGGCTTGAGCTGTAACAAAGGTATTTTCACTTAATCTTTCAGACTGATGAAGTGGACTGTACCCCACTAAAGCATATGCTGAAATAAATTTTAGTCTTTAAAGGTGCTATAAAATTTGCTTTCATTTTTGCCCATGAGGAGGCATCATCTGACCATTAAGGACTATTTGACTAACCACCTGCCTGACATAGGAATGATTGGTTAGCAGTCATATCAGGAAGCAAGGAAGATTTATTTACATGAGAGAAAGAATGCTTTCAACCTTCCCCAGTAATAAACTGGCGATCATACGTTTTCTAATGAAAATGTGTAGCATCCTGGAAAAAGCTATCATCAAAGTGGTCTGGGAGCCCAAAACCTCACTGATTTTGAAACCAAGACAGACAGATCAGTGATTTTTCTGTTGTGGACTGGTGGTCCAAACAGTGTGCTTTTAGGTGGTCAGTAAAAATGCAATGAAAATAAGGGGGCGGAATGAAAACTTTGAAGGAAGCTGTGAGTAATACTGATTTGGAACTCAAGTCCTTCTGCACTCCAGTATGGCTCTACTGAACTTGTAGAGAGAAAGGAGGGAAGCACTGCTAGGTCTGCTTATGCTTCCTGTCATTAAGACATTCACCAGTTAAGATATTACTGTACACAGGATCAGATCAGCCGTGGTGGCAGCAAATTGTTGCTGTGTGACCAGGAAGAGTCTGGCTGAATGGATATCTGGGCATAAGTTATGAAATCTGCTAAGAAAAATTAAGAACTACTTGGAGAATACAACGTGGCATTGTGGAGAACACAAAGGTGGCCATCAAACCCAAAGCTCAGCCTCAGATATTTTTACTATACTTACTTTTGGGGAGCTTCTTCACATCCTGATTTTGTCCATTTGTGTAAATGGAAGAACTAGCCGATGCGGTATTGCTGCTTTTGTTGGAGCTCAGGCCTGAAGAGAGCCTACTCCTCTCTCGGTTCTCTGGATTCTTTGCTCTGGCCAGGAGGAATGACAGAGACAGGGAACTGGAAACACAATGACTTTTTCACACAACAATATTGACTTGGAAGTGGCGCTAAACATTGTGCCATGGCACTGTGTTTCTTTCAAGCTGATCTGCGCACAGGATGCAGAGCCGTAAGTGCCGCTCATGGGGGGGGGAGAAGAAGAGGCCTTTTTCCCAACCCTGGATCCAGCGTGTAGACTAGAATTTGGAGAGAACTGAGCAAGAAAATCGATAATGGCAGACAAGAGTCCCAGAAAGACAGTTTGCACACTTCCACTTGTTTTTCTGCAACAGGCAGCCATAGAAACCATTAGGCATTTCCTGGAAGTGCATTCCTAGTTGGCAAAGGTAGCAGGAAAGCCTGACATCTCTTTCCCAAAGATACTCATAAGTACTCACTCAGGTTGAAGTTGAACAGGCCCTGCTGTCCCATAGATTTCCTGCTGACGGCGAATGTTTCTGGGTGGCTTTGCCATGCCGTGTACAAAAGCCATTTTAACTTGGCGACCTAACAAAAAAAAGGGGGGGAAGCTGCAAAAATCTGGCATGATTGAAAGAACATCTACTTTGCTCAAGATTTAGTTCACAGTTTTTTAAAATGAATAGAACTATTAGCACTACCCAGATCATATTTCAGAACAGGCAAAAAGTCCAAGTCAAAGAAAAGAGAGACAAGGTTCTGAAGTAATGCTAAGAAACCACTGTTTCTTATGATATCTTAGCCACCATAATTCTAGAAACTATAGTTTATATGTAACCACAAAACCAGGATCTGAAATCATAGTTTGAAACTGGTTTTCAATCCACAGAGGAAAATGCAAATTGGCATTGCACCTAAACCAACATAATCACTATTTGGCACATTGCTCTGCACTTGTGAGGCCACTATTGGAACAGTATCTGTGGATTCTCAGGGAAGGCAGGTAAAGAGGGGAAATACACAAACCATGGTTTGACTAGACATCTAGAACATAAATAACGGCTTAGACTACAGTTTGTACAAACCATGATTTGGTATCCTGCCTGAACCAACACCAGATCTTCAGTTTACTAGTTACTGAATCAATTGATGAGTTGACCAATATCTTACCTTTAGGTTTTTCAGACTGCGCTGAAACAATACTTTTGGTGAGAGACTTCAGTTTTTCTTCTCTTTGACTGAAGAGTCTCAAATACATTTCACGCCATGATTCATATTCCAAGAGCCGCTCATTTCTGAAGTCTTTTTGGCAGTGTTTCTTCCATAAGTGGTCAGACTCTTCTACAAATGTCTATTGTGGGCAAAGAAAAGTGCATGGAGGCATTCCAACTTGGGGTGACCAGATGCACAGGAGAGAGGGGTGCTTGCATCTGTTAACAGCTGTTCAGAATTAAAAACTTCAGCGGGTGCACTTTTTCATCCTGACAAGTTGTGGCTTACAAAACATTCCTCTTGTACCCAATAGTTAAAATATAGGATAGCCTTGTTTGTATCTGTTCATTGCTTCCCTGCCATTTTTATTTTACATACATCAGAAGGTAAATAGCTGTCAGTGACCATTTTGAACATAGGCACAGTCATTACAGGATCTTTCACCCCCTTGCGTTCCTTACTTCAGATCAATATTCTAAGAAGTGAACTATACTTAAGGCCCAAATCCTAACCAACTTTCCTGCACTGACATAGCTGTGCCAATGGGGCATATACTGCAGCCAGCTGGCAGTCACAGAGGCCTCCTCAAAGTAAGGGAATGTTTGTTCCCTTACCCCGATGCTGGAAAGTTGGTCAGGATTGCACTCTTAACCATTTTACCACCTGGAACATATCAAGTGTATCACACTTTAGCCAGTTTTATAACTGTGGCCATGGATTCCTTTTGTCCAAGAAATACATAGAATCTATTTTTTTTTTAAAAAAAGCACAGACAACTATAACCTGCAAAAGGGGTAGGAAAAGCTTACTGGATTGCAGTCCTCTATTCGAAAGAGCTGTTCTGGTGTACAGCGGGTGAAAACAGGCTCAAGAATTTCAAAGGGCACTCCTCCAACTTCATGCAGTGCTAGAAAGGAAGAAGCCTTCACATTTATTGCACTGTCATCTCATTCCTGGCACAGTACAAATCAAATTTTAGAGAGACAAATCTAGTCATTACAATCAGTGATCATTTTATAATTGTTTTCAGTTGGCTATGGACTGAAACTTTATTCACATATGCACCTGATATAAATCACCATCACCAATATGGACTTTTACTTTTCAGGCTTTATATTGACAATCCAAAGGGTATTTCACAACATCAAATACACAAGCTTTCCTCTGACACCTGTTAAACATCAGAGGCCTATTACTACAATGCTTCCCAACTAGCTAAATGCCAAGTGCAGGCATTTGATACTTACAGTCAATATTATTTTGAAGTACCCGGATGCACTGTTCATATAATGTTAGCATCTTTGGAAGATACATTATTTTAGACCCAGAATACACTTGCATCTTGGAGTTCAACCTCCGTCCTGTGAATGGAGCAGTTTCACTTCTTTGCCGAGGTATTTCCATAGCTGGTGGAGCTACAGGATGCAGCAAAGAACATTTACAAGTTTATAAATCCTGCCATTTCCCTTCTAAATATTGAACATCCTTTAGGGAAGTTTGGTCCTTCCAAAGATTGACTGATTCACTGCTTCAGTTTCATTGCCATTATAGCACATAGGTATTAGAGACTCAAGAACATTTGTTCAATATATCACTGCACTGCTTGGTGTCTTGATATTTCAGAGATGAACCTTTCCTGTTAGGAAGTGGGATGTTACTTATTTTGCAAACTGTCTTTAGTAACTCTTTCCCCCTCCCCCCACAGATAGTTTCCAGGACATACTAGAAACATGTAGAATAGCCAGCACTATTTTTGGAGCTTGTGATTGGATGCAGGAAACCATTAATTTACTGAAGAGGAACGCAACCATTCCCACTCAGTTGCTCGCAGTGTAACTGCCTGTAAATGTAGTCTTTGAATGACAAGCAGCTACATCCACCCAAAGATGGATCCACCCACAAGAACCCCAGCCTTTTATATTCCAATGTGGGCTCTGCATGAAGATTACAAGGACCTTCCAACAGTGGATTTTTGACTGCAAGTGTTGGTCATTTTATTGGAAGCAATCCCCTGCCTAAGAGATACTTCTGATCACACCCAATGATCACTAGGATATCACTAAATCACTCATGTCTAGAGAGTGGTCTCCATTAGTGAAATAGCTCTATTGCAGGGGTGCTCAAACTTTCAACTTTAGGGATGCTGGACCTTTAACAAGTGTATAGAAGAGAGAATTTCAGCAGGTGCAGCTTGTCATCTGTGGGATGACAAGTTGCACCTGCTGCAATTCTCTCTTCTATACACTTGTTAAAGGTCCAGCATCCCTAAAGTTGAAAGTTTGAGCACCCCTGCTCTATTGCATGACCCAGTGTTACCACTGAACAGCATCTTTATAAGGTTCTGTTCTAATCACCATCTCTCAAGGATCAGAGTAACAAAAGAGCCCCGAGAGATAGAATGAAATAGTCTTTCAGTTGGCTGGACTCATTACTTATCCCATCACTTCTAACCAACTCTATTCAGTTACCTTTGAATTCTGCAGCATGGGGAGGAGAAAGTATCAGCATCTCTGGCAAAACTTTAGGAAGGGGAGTATTTAGTAGATCCTGGAGTGACATCTTTGCCTATACAGAATCACAGACATGCTGTTATGGTATCCCATATTTTCATAGTTTTAGGAAGTTTGCATGAAGCAATAAAGGAAAGTTCATAAACATTAGAATTGTTGGACTAAAACCGACCATACAAGTTTTATCTGTTCCAATAATCTAGTGACCAGCCAGATCCCTTTGGGTATACACAAGGTGATGGTTTTCTTCTTGCTACTGAGAGAGTACTACCCCTGCTGATTGGATAAGAGGCACTTTTTCAAGTGGGTGCTCCTTTTTTTAGCAGGGGAGAGTAACTGGCCCACCTCACCCCAGCACTGTCTGTTCTAGTGGCTGTCTGCTGGTGTTCTTTTGCATCTTTTTAGAGTGTGAGCCCTTTTGGACAGGGAGCCATTTAGTTATTTAATTTTTCTCTGTAACCGCTTTGTGAACTTTTAGTTGAAAAGCGGTATATAAATACTGTTATTATTATTATTATTATTAATAATAATACCACCTCTGGGCCTGTAGGTTATAGTTAACTATTATATGTAATAGAACTTTCCGCCTGGAATTTGTCTAATTTTTTTTTAAAAAACCACAACCCAAGCTTAGTCATCACCATGTCTTCCAGTTTCAAAAAACACAAGGATAGGATCAGATGACACTCTTACCCACATCTGCTTCCTTATATCTGGCAACGAGTGAGGGTGTATCTGCCCCACCTCCAAAACCACCATGGCCATACGTGGGTGGAATGTCTGAAAGGGTTAGCCACACAATGAAACTCAATGCATGTAGACCCAAATTGTACAGGTGATCTCTCAGTTGGAGTCTGCATGAATGGAGTTTGGTATATATGTCTTTAAGAACATTAAGCCCACCTCATGCTAGAAATGGGGTAGGTGCACTGAGTTTACTTGTGAGGGAAGGTGTGCTCTCTCCCCTTACATCATAGAAGGGCAAATTTGAGTAAGGGTATCATTAAGTCTGGTTACCAGACACATTTAATTGCAGGCATAAGATCAGTTTCTCCAGTCAATCTACTCATTTTTGAGACAAATTGTTGGAACACTTGCAATTAGAAACTAGAAATTAGAACACTTGCAATGATTTCTATTCGTAGCTTATATTTGTCAGAGTCACTTTAAAGAACTTTAATACAACACTATTAAAATTACTGTAATTAGTGAAAATTACTAAAGTGAATTAAAGTTATCTGAATGAATACTTCACTACATTTGGCCACCTTGACTTGCCTTTTTACTGGGCATTTCAGAGCAATCATTCAATTTTAATGTTTCTTCTTTGTCATCAGTGGCGGCCGTCACACTCTTCTGAGATGCTGAGCTATTGATCGCAGTTGTCACCCGCCTGCTTGTAGAAGCCCTTCTCTTTCTTCTGCATGAAGCCTGATCATAATTAAGGTATGACTCAAAGGACATAGTAGGAGGCTCAAAATCACCACCACTAGTTGATTTCACTGGACTTTTAGACCTAGAATTTGGTTTCAGTGTCCCTTTTGACTCTGTGCCCATTTGCTTAGTTGATAGATTCTTACTAGATTTCTCTTCTTTAAAGGACAAGTCATCTTTTTTGTTGACTGTGGAGGAATGGCTCTTCTCTGAACCTTTGGCCATGGCTGGCCATGTTCCTGCAGATTTCTGCTTCTCATTACTTTCTTTGCAGATGTGTATGGAACTATCCATTTTTTGTTCTCCAGGGGAATTTTTACAGATATCATTGCTTTGTTCTTCATTTCTGTGTCTGTTCAAGGAGCCAGAACCTTCATACATTTGCTGATTTTTTAAGCAGTGTGCTTCCTTCCGTTTATCAGATGAAAAAGATGTTTTGCAACTTGATCCAGAGGCCTGAGACTTTTCAGAATGCTTATTCTCCTTTGAACTCAATGTTACTTTTTTGACATTACTTTTTCTTTTGGGGGACTCTCTGTAATGAAAGAACCAAAATCATGACCAATTCAAATGGCAACAGTAAGCAACTTCTTTATACATTTACAATCCTGTAGATGCTCAGGCACCAGGATAATGCGTTCTAAGCACTGTTGTATCTTTTTTTAACTTTATTATAATAAAAAAAAGAAAAAAGAAAACACACAATAAAATGAAAGGAAAAACCAACCAACATTAAAAAAAATAGATAACAAGTACAGGTTAAAAACCTCTAATAGTGTAGCATGAGAGAAGTTGAATCTTCTAATTACTTTACAGCTTTATATCTTAATGATCTAAATTTCCCCCCTTTTATATCTTATATCTTCAACAGCCCTTTACAAATTGTTAGGCACTGTTGTTTCAAAGGCATGTCCATTAAGTTATGCAGCACAGACAAGGCAAGCCATTGAACTATTCTCCTTTAAAGTCCTACAGCTGTGACGCTACCATTGATCAATGGTGCTGAAAACCATCCAGATTTAGAACAACTTCCCCTATCAAACTTGTGGAATAGCCTGTCAACCAAGACGAAAGTACCCAGGAAACAGATTACATTGGACTCCGCCCCCTACTGGCAAGTATACATTTATTTCATAGTTTCATTTCAAAGAGGAAAGTTCCCTATAAAGTTAGGGTTGGATGAATCATCAGCCTCTGAATGGGATTCTTGAGCTGCAGTCAGACAACACCACCCCCCACAAAATAGATGCCTCATATTGCAGGAGGAGACACCCAGAAAAAAGTTGGGCCAAAACAATGGCGCTCCATGCAGAGGGCAGCAGTAAATAGGATATCTACTGTCCATATTCCTGCAGTCCTATAAAGAAAGGGTTGCAGCAGCCAAGATGTTCCTTTTATCCTGGCTAATTGTCAAGCATATGGCATGCGTGAATCAATATTTATAGGAACTATGAAGATACATTTTGGGATATAAAGCTCTGACATCCTTTAACTTACAGTCAGATAGCATAACAGAATGTTCCCCCATGGCACAGATGCAGGAGCAAAAGCTAGAATTTAATCATTTATGAAAGAAGTTACAACCTAATTTCCGATGGAAAGAAGGAGATCAAACAGAAGAATATACTGTGACCGACATAATCCAAAGCTTCCATTCTGGTATATTCTACTCCTTGAAGGTGCAAGACAATTGAAACAATACAGAGAATACCAGATGGAGCTATTCTGTGCAAAGTTATTTTTGTAGGTGCGGCTGAGCCAAATTCTCATCTCTTCATTTTTCCTTGGAGCAAACTTGTTGCTTTTCAAAGAAGAAAAGGTAGTTTTTTTTTTCTTTTTTTAAATTTAATGATAAGGTTTTAAAAAATAAAGAGCAAAACATACAATGAAATCGTATAGTGCACAGAAATGCAGAAGGCTACACATACCCCCCCCCCAATTCTGTTTTTATAGTTATGTTATTTTACCTCTATGGAGAAGTAGGCCACTCTTCTGTCTTGACTGAGGTAAGAAAAAAAGCTTGGAAGTGGAATCTGGATCCAGATTTGCATAAGAAGAAGAAAAGCTGTGCCAGGGATCATTTCTGCTCCCCCTCAGCCTGCAAAAATGAGTCAAGGAGCCCCCAAATGGTGTGAGATACTGAGTGGGAGAGAAAATTTCTGGATATAGGGCAACATCATTCTCCACAACCCTCCTGAAGTGGATTTCAGGGACTCAGGGAGCTGCAACGGAGAGGATCTGGTGAGGAAGATCCCTTGCATGAACTTTATTCCACATGTGCAAGTCTGGCCAACCCAATATTTCTTCAAAGATATTGTGAAAGCATTTGCCAGCATACTTTATATAGATATCATAAGCCTAAAGAATAATAGAGATTAGACACATTAGAAAATTCAAATTAAGGAGTTCCAGCTACCTTGCATTATTTGGAGGAATTTTTTTCCACTGACTTATCAGGGATTTAGCTAGATTACCCACAGTGCCATGTCTCCGAAAACTGTTCACCGTTTTCCCCACTCCTGTTTCCTGGTAGAAAAATAAATAAATATAGAAAGGAAAGCATAACCTGAATGCATAACACACACTGTCTCTTTACTTATACAATCCGATTTTCAAGTCCTTAAGGATACATCTTGTTATAGTTTTTAACAAGCAAGGTACAGTAGAATGCAAGATGCAATAGATAAAAGCAAGAAATCAACCACTGGCAGGGTTTTTGCTGGGTAGAGGTGCAGATATTCTTCAACAACAGACTCATGTAGCACAGATCACATTGGGGCAGGGGGAAGAAGAGAAGGGACATCTCTGATATGCCAGCAGCATTGTAGGTACCATGGAGCAAGTCAAGGGCTGGCTTGCACCCATACGGTGCTTGCTTCGTAGCTCTATAATTGCTGCTGATAGAGACCCTACAAGAGGACTGTGTAACAAAACAGACTCTGTTCACAGAGTGCACAGAGGAGAATAATCTCCTTGGCCTCTTGCTCAAGTCTGCTCAAACTGGGCATTCTGGTGTGTGCATGACCTCTAGAGGCCACAAAAAAAATTACATAAGAAATCAAATGAACAAAGGGCTGAAGCTCTGAACTGGCAATACATATCAAACAACTGTGTATGGGTGGAAGACAAACTCCTCTAGACACACAAAGTTGTTGGTATTTTGGTATGATGCAAGAGTACAAAACACATGTATACTTGTTTTTCCAAGATATACCAGAGCAGCAATTGGGAAAGCATCGGGCTCCAATTTATGTTTATTTCAAACAGCTAAGAGGCACAGCTCCAATACATTGCATGGTACAAGTAGTTGGTACTACAGTATCAGAGCAGTACAAAACCTGCCATATGAAGTGAGCCAAAAAGAAAAATCAGTTGTGTCTTAGAATTCAGTGACTCAACTACAGCTTTACACATCAATATGTGTAACTGAATCCTAGTAACTTCTCCAACTCCCCACCACAGACAGACAGAAAAGCTACTCTAAGAAGGGGAGATGTTGAGTGGAGAAATGGCTGGGGTGGGGAAGATTGTCCATCTTTTTCCTGTTTACCAATTGTACACTATATAATGTCCTCCCCCCACCCTGGTCACATTCTTCTTCCCTTCATGAGGTTATTCTTCTTCCCTTCATGAGGTTGCAAATACACATTTGACTGGGGAGAAAGCAGCTTCTTATGGGAGATTTTGGAGTCAACCCCCCTCTGCTGCTCGAACTGCTAACTTTGAGTTACATCATATACTCCAATCTTCGCCTATTTTCAAGTTCTTATTCCAGGAAAAAAAATAACTCCTTGGTTTGTCCTTACTTTGCCTTTCAGGAGATTTTTAGAAATTATGCATGCTCTATAGTTGTAGAGTACAAAGTGAGAGGGATAAAACTTGGAGAAGTTCACTAATGGGGGAGGGGTGGAAGAAATGCATCCTGTCAAGTACACATCCAGGGGACACAAAAGTGCACTGCTTGCATTCCATGCGTCCAAATTCCCCATCTAGAAAACAAATTTTGCTGAAAACATTTAGTTTCATTTATTCTATTAGGAGGTCAATTAGATCCATCAAGATTTTGTTAAACACAGTTTCATTTTTACAAAGAAAAGTTGTGGTCCATTTCCACACTGTGCTTTAGCAGCGAGTGCAGGGCAAACTAAATGCATACAATGTACTGGGCAGAGAAGAGATTTCAGCAACATGTAATGGTGGGAAGGAAGAAATTGTTGATGCAAAATAGAGGTGTTACAGTTAAACTAGAGTAGTGTTTTATTTATTTATTAGATTTGTAATCTGCCTTTCTCCTCTAAGGGCACCCAAAGTGGCTAGTGTTTCTCAGTGTTTGCCCCCCACTATACCACTTCGCATGGTTCACCTATTGGAAGTACCACTGAAAGTAACTGGTGATGTCATTGCCAGTTACTTTTGTATTGGGAAGCCAGATGCAACACAACACCAGTAAAAAAAATTCAGGTCAAACAGGGGGGCTTTTTGAGTGTGTGAAAAGCACCACTGAAGCTCTGCCTGCCAAGCCTCCTAATCCTGCTCGTCACATTGCATTGCTAGTCTTGCTGGCAGGCAGCAGGGGTCTGGGGGTCATGAGTACAACTGGACACCACCTTGAGTACCACTGGTTGAGAAACACTAGAGAATTCCTGTTGTTATCCCTGAAATATTGCACAGAACGTTGTGTGTGTGCACCCAACGTGTAGTTAGGCCCCAAGATGCAAGAAAATGAACAATTATTCAATAATCAAATACTTCCATTTGATGTAAGCCCCATCAAATCCGGTAGAACTTTGATACTCTTACATCAGTATAGAAGGGCCATTGATCAGTTGTAGCACATACTTAGCATGTTGAAATCTCATATTACGTTTAAGAGGGCTCTCGGGTGGCAGAGGTGGAAATGACCCTTACCCAGACCCTAGAGAGCTGCTGCTCCTCAGGAAAGACCAGAATGACTTTCAACAGAGCACTGCTCTAACACTTGCTTTGGTCAATTAATTTGGGGTGCTTGTTTCTGTGGATGCAACCAATGATAGGAACTAAAGACTTTGTGGTTCAAGTGACAGCACAGGGTTCTTTATCACTTACTGCTAGGATGTCCAGAGATATTTCCAAATCCTGAAGTCCTTTAAGTGCTTTCCTAATCTGAAACAGAAATAACCCATATATATGTTCGTTAGTGAATTGTCTGGTGCCCCAAACTGTAGAACCTTCAGGCCAGTGGTGTAGCTAAGGGGGTGCAGGGGGTAGCGGTTGCACCGGGCATCAAGCTTTAAGGGGGCAACAAGCTGAGCTTGACACTAGTGTCCAAAATTGTGAAAATCGTGGTATATATGAATAATACCATCATGTTATATATCATTGGAAAGTATAAACAGTATTAACAGTATAAATACTGTTAATAATAATAAATTGGAAAGGTAATTTAATGCAGAATGCAATGTAACAAACCGCACTGGAATATCTGCATTCTATCAAAAGTTATGGCCAATTAACCAGAAAATGAAAACACAACTGCCTTATAGAACAAAAAGTGGATTTGCTTAACTCCAAACTGACCTATGAGACTGATTGTTCTGAGTGCCAATGAGATGTTATTATGATACAGCATAGAACCAATAACTTTTTATTTATTTACTTAATTAAATTTGATTTTGTCATGGAGGGTGAGCTACAAAATCTTCTTTGACTCCAGGCAGCAGATAGATGCCTTAGCTATGCCACTGACCAGGAAGAGGCAGCAGAGCAAGTGGGTGGTGAGCTGCTGGGGGGAGCAAATGGGTTCCAATTTTTAAAAAGCCCGGGTGTGACGTCACTTCTCATTGTGACATCACATCTGGGGCACCATTTTGAGCTTGGCACTGGGCTACACGATCATTAGCTACGCCACTGCTTCAGGCAGCTTGACATTAGGTTAGGTTCCTAATGACGAGAGCATCCTGGAGACCAACAGCACAATCCTAAACATATTTATTCAGACATCAATTCCTTCACATTCAATGGGACACTCACTAGTCACTGTGTCTAAGATCACTTAACACTACTTAAGTAGTGTTTTATGATTTTTTAAAAAATAAAATGTACATGTTAAAAGATAGGCAAACAGACACAATGACAGATAGGCAGTGCTAGAATCAAAACAGGATTAGTTCCCCAAAGCAAAGTCCAGGATCCCCCAATTTTTGGTGCCAGCCTAAAACCTCTTAGTACATACAGTAGGTTCTCATTATCAGTGGGTCTGATCCACAGTGGGTTCTGAACCCATGGCTGGAGGACCCACAGAGAACCTTCCGGATGTGGTCAGAAGGCACTTCTAGTCACTTCTTGAGAACAGATGAGCTCTCCAACCCATGATTTGGTTATCTATGGGTTTCACCATACATGGGAGTTCCAGGAAAAGGGCCAACCTCTACTTTGAACCTGAGCAAGTACTTCTAAGTGGTACAAACTGTGCAAGAACATGGCATCTCCCCCCCCCCCACAGCTCCTCCTTCCTTGCAAGTAGCCTCAACCACATTCCATGGAACTAGCCAAAACCACTACCATGAGATGGTAAGCGACACCAAGTCAATAGTGCCACGCTATACAAAAATGAGAAAGAGGACCATTTACCTAGCTAAGAGAAAGAGGACCATTTTACCTAGCTAAGGAGCAGGCTGACAACAGAACTATTTAAGTCTGGTGGTAAAAGAATTCTAAAACATAGCCACAAACATGTTAAGTTATTATGAAACTGAGAAAACGTAAAGGGAACAAATAAAGTTTCAAAGAACCATATTTCTATTTGGAAACAGTAATTTAGTACAAAAAGACAATATTTAAGAATTTTTTCACTATTTGCAGTTTGCTTAGTAATTTAGTAGTGATAGTAGTTTCATGTTCAATTTAAGCCATGTTGTATATATTAGAAATGTATGGGTTTTCTTTTTTTATGCAAGAATTGAAAGTGAAGGTGGTAAATTCACCTGAGGAGTTTACAAAGTGTCTGAAGATGACCTAAGATTAGTTTATTCCGAGATGTACTCAATGTTTAAACAAGTCTCAAGACACTTTAGAAGAACTGTTGAAAAGAATCCATTTCCTATGCGCAATTGCTTTTGCAGTGCTTACAGAAAGCAAGCCTGACATTCTAATTAATTCCAGTATATAAATAAGATCTTCCTTGAGCCAGCAGAAGTGCCAGGTGTAGATGGCATTTTAATTTTAGAATGTTCAATTATGAAACATTTATCCTTAAAAAAAGGTAACAGTTCCCCCCCCCCCCCCAATAGTGATTTGTTCAGTTATGGTTTGTTCTATTAGGATTAAATTGAAATTAACCCATCATTCCCAAGTATGCTTGGGGGCAGAATACTCAGAGTAACAGAAACTGGGAGTCCCTAAGCTTAATTTGACTTTCTGATGAGTGCCATCTGGCCCCAAAAATCCGGCTCCCTCAGAGATAAGGGTGTGTGTGAAAGAGACAGCTCTGGGCTGTTTCATTTATTGTTTGTTTTTTATTCCTAAGAACCATTCCTGGTTATCTTTTTTGTACATTTTCATAATTTGTTTAAAAGAGGGGGTTAACAAGCACCACTATTGACAATGGATTTAGTAGTAAACTATTTTTGGGATTAGCCTTTGGGGCTCTAACCTGTACTCCCTTCTCAAAGCAGGGAAACTGCAAAACTTGTTTCTGATCGGGATAATACACAACAAATGCTCATAGATATTCTATGAACTTTGTTTGCCTACAATAGAATTGTTACTAATCAATACATTGATGAACATTTTTCAGTCATTAGCATTACGCAGTAACACTCAGGAAAGTACACTTTCATCTCATGAGAATTTGTGCCTACTTTACAATTGGGTAGGGTAGGTAGGAAAATTCTTTCCAGCTATTAACAACTGCTAGCTATTGATTTATCAGTGGTAGTAGTAAGCCCACACAGAATAAAACTAGATTCCCTGGCCATCCTTTTATGGGAAGTGCCTCCTACTCTCTCTCTAGAAAGCATGGAATAGCTGAGTTGGCAATGAGATCAGTTGCTATGTATGGGAATACCACCGGACAGACAGCTCCATTTACTTTGTACTATAAATGGGCAGTGTAAATGCCAGTAGCTAGACTACGCAAAAAAAAAAAAAAAAAAAAAGCTGACCTCATACTCCCAACACACTCACTCGCACTCTGTTTTCACTCCCCATTTTGTAATAAAAGTAAGACTGTGATGAAAGATACCCATGATCAAATTGCAATGGGCATAATTAAATATAATGAGGTTACAATAAGACTCCTGATGTACTTTTCATTTTGCCCTAGATAGTGGCAACACTGCTGAATATAATTTTCCAGGTTCAAGATTAGCGGCCCTCTAGTGCTTTTAATATACATAATCTTTTTGTAATCATTGTTTTATCTTCTTCAGTTGAAAATCCCATGCAGGTCACTATTATTCCCAGTGTCCAGATGAAGAACAGAAGGACCTGCTTGGGGTTACACAACAGGAATGTAAATGACGTGACGGGAATGGGATTCCAGAGCTCCTGGAACCAAGTTCAAGACCAGGGTGACCAGACATCTTTTTCCAGGACGTGTCCTCTTTTTTAACCTTGTGTCCTGGAAAAGTACTTAAATATCCTCCTTTTCCCTCTGAGCAGGCCCCTGAAGACAGCACATAGCTTTCTTGTAATTAACAAATCATTACTTATTAAATTTAAAACTGTAATATACAGTGTTTAAATTAACCACATGAAATCAATATACAAGTGTTTTTAGCTTTTTTGGGTCATGTCCTACATTTTTCTTAGATGTCCTACATTTTGGGTTGCCTTGTCCTCTTTTCTGGTTATGACATCTACCTGATCACAGAATGCCATTAAAAATATGCTTTTATGGAGGAGGATATTAGGAAGATAGCTTCAAAACATCTCTCTTCCTTAACAGGTAATCTGAAATGCAGCTCCTCCCAGCACAAAAAAACTTTTGCTAATAATTCAACCATCATAAACATACCCAATTTTATACTCATACCACTAAATTGCTAAATACTCTCAAATTGTTGAATTAGGTTCTCTATAGGAGTGATGGCTTGTGGACAAAAGTGTGAGAGCTGAGCAATGATTGAGAGGCATTAATCCATTTGATGAATGAGTAGAGCAGTGTTTCCCAAACTGTGGGTCAGGACCCACCAGTGGGCTGCAACCTGATTGTTGGTGGGTTGTGAAATGAAACTGATGAACTGTGAGCCGACTAGGAAAAGGTATTGAGCCCTATGGAAAAATGAAACTGAGCCACACGTGTACATTTACTTGCAAGTAAGCAAACATGCCTCAATGAAAGGTAGGCCAAGAGCAATACAACTCCATCAGAATGGTCCTGATCAGTTGAACACCTGTCTTCCCTCAAAACACAAAGAAGTCCCTCTTCTCCAAGCTGACAAGGAAAAAATGCATTGAGCCCTTTAGAAAGTGAAACTGAACCACACATGTGTATATGCAAGTAGGGAAATATCCTCGCTCTTACAAAAGGCCAGGCAAAGGGGAATGCAAGGGTACTAAAACGCTCCCAATTTGATGACTGCGGAGCTCAGCAAATGCTCCAGAACATGATTCCCCCTCCCACCATAGCAGAAAGGATAGAAACTTTTTTTCAATCTCATTAAGCTTGGTGGGTTCTGCTACAGTGTCATTTTAAAAAGTGGGTCCTGGTGCTAAAAGGTTTGGGAACAACTGGAGTAGAAGTTCCCATTATAATCAATCCTAAATCCAGGTATCTCTAGGCATGAAACTGCAGTTCATAATTTTTATCAGTATCTATAGTATAATCCCAGTGATGAACTTTGTGCCAAATTGATATCAGATCACTAGTGTTCCACAACTTCCAGATTAGTCATACTTTCAGCATTTTTAGCAAAGAGCTTTTTTTACATTGATTGTATTTTATAAATGATATTTTACTGAGGTTGTGAGCCACCCTGGTTCCTTTTCAGTAAGACAAATGACAGGATTTGAATAAAATAAAATAAAAACATAGAGCAGTGGGGGGGGGGAAGCACTTTGTACCTGTTCAGAGGCACATCTGTCCATTTTTGTTTTACAGATCCAAGTGTAGAAGCTTGGTACTGAAAGCCAATGCCAGGTCTGAGCCCTGGCTTAAATTAAGCTTTGCTGTGACAAGCCCATTTCATAGGACATAACTTTATCCAATAGGCAGACCAAGGAAGATGGGGCCACCTAGGCGAGTTGCATAACACATGGAATGTAGAGAGGGCCATAAGGAGGGGAAAACATACTGGCTCAAGGTAGTTCATACACACTGGGTTGCAATTATTTATTTATTTTACTTGCCAAGTGGCCAACACTTTCAATACACTAAAATAACAGTGAAAATGTCTGACCATAAGCAAGATCATTTCCTGCAGAAGTGCTATCTATAGAGGGCAATCCGACCAAGATTCTCTAGCTTTCTAGTACATGCAACCTGAATGCAACAGAGAAATGGCTGGTTTCAGTTGTTTTACGAACCCTCAGCAGAACAGAGAATCCCCATCCTAGGGCACTTTATTCCCAAATATTAAGTCACTATTTTGGTCACAGAGATGGGAATGGAGATAGAAAAGCTAAGTACCTTCTGGACATCTTGAGTACAGCTGAGGCGTTGTTTCAGTTTTAAGACCCTGTGCAACAAACCACCAGAGCCTGCCATAACAACAAAGCTTCCAGGTTCTATCCAAAGATGAGGTTACATCACTGGTGGTGACTGAGAAAGCCTGCACAGCTGATTGGACTAGGCCTTCTTCTCCAGCTGATGACTCTTTATAGCAGAGTCATAGCATTTAACACCACAGGGTCATGCTTAAGGTAAACAAGCTTGTTGAATGCTAAAGTGAAAGAAATAGAGGAGAGCCTCTGACTATTCTTCTGTAACAAATCCATTGTACAGAAGATATAGGGCATTATTTCATCTTTCAAATGAGGGCCCAATCCTATCCAAATTTCCATTGCCGGTGCAGCTGTGCCAATGGGGCATGCACTGCATCCTGTGGTGGGAGGACAATCTTGGAGGCCTCCTCAAGGTATGGGAACATTTGTTCCCTTACCATGGGGCTGCATTGCGGTTTTCCCGGTGCTGGAAAGTTGGATAGGATTGGGCCCTAAGCTGCTTATCTGGGAATGAAAGTTAGGCTGCAATCCTATCCATACCTACCTGGGAGTAAGCCCCACTGACTATAATGGCACTTACATCTGAGTAGACATGCATAGACTTGCGCTCTTATTTGTCAAAGAGGAGGTTCTTAAGTTAGATATGTGTTTTCTATCTAATAATAGCGAAAGGGTAAAGTAATGGTCTTTCCAATTCCCCAAGTTCTTTGACTTTTTTTCTTTGATTTTCTTTGATTTTTGTTCTTTGATTTTTTGAAAGTTTTTAAATAGAACTTTAAAAAAATAGTTCTTCAGACCACATTTCCCTGAACATTTTTCATGTGTTCATCCACTGGACGTTGATTTACTTGTGCACCCTGAAAGTTTTTGCAGGACTGAAGCCTATGGCTATTATTATCCAACGTTGGGCCATACAGTTCTTAAATGATCCACAAACATACCTTTGCCTGGTCTTTCCTTGACCTCCTACATTATTGTTGGCTTGGGTTCTCTCTAAACATTAGAGCAGTGTTTCTCAAACTTCTCGGGAGATTTACTCCAGGGGTAAGTCTTTGCGTGGGCGGGAGCAGGGGGCAGAGGCAGCAAAGGGATCCCCAAGCTTGTGCCCCTGTGGGGAGCTATTTTTCAACTAACCTTATGTGCTCCCAGGGTCCAGGGGGTGTGGGGAGCCCTGCGGAGTTTTGTAGCGCTTGGAACTTTCACCGTTTAGAAGCCGTGGGGAACCCTGAAAGCGCTCCGCAGGGCTCCCCACACCCCCTGGACCCTGGGAGCACATAATAATAATAATAATAATAATAATAATAATACATGTATTTATATACTGCCTTTCTTGGTCATCAGATTTCTCCTCAGACTTTATTCAAGGTAGTTTACATGGGCAGGCTGTTCTAAATCCCCGTAAGGATTTTTACAATTGAAGAAAGTTTCTGTCTTTCAAGAACCACATTTCAGATGGATCTTTTCAATCTGGTATCACATTCTGGCCTCCGATTTCCTCCCACGTAAGCTGACAAGCAGCTCCTTCATCTCTCACATGGAGGGCAACCAAGACGCTTCTTGGCTCACACCAAATAGCAGGTGGAATAACTCGGCTCAGCTTGTCAGCTGCTTCAAGGTCTCACCATTCAGGGTGCCGGTAGCCTTGAACTGGCAACCTGTAGATGTTATCTTCAGGCAAACGGAGGCTCTACCCTCTAGACCAGACATCCTGCCCAAGCTGCCCTCCTGATCTAACGTAAGGTTAGTTGAAAAATAGCCCCCCTTCCTCTGCAAAGGCACAATCCTGGGGATCCCTTTGCTGCCCCTGCCCCTTAAAGGGAACGGGGCAGCATTACACAAACTGGTGGGTCGCAACCCACCAGTTTGAGAACCACTGCATTAGAGCTTTTGGAATCATGTTGGCAGACAAAGCAGAAGCCTATGCCCTTACATTTCCCAATAACAAGAGACTTCTAATCTTGTATTTTTCACCCAAGGAGAACACAGCTTCAGAATTGTTCTGGGGTTCCCAGGAGTCTTCCCCAAACTAGCACATCTGTTGTACATCTGTGCAGCTCCTCCCAGTCTAGCACTGCTTATATATTTCTCATGAGGCATTTGGCACTATCACTGAGACTGGGAGTTGAGGAGCTGGTTTGGTCAGTTGGGTCTTCTGATGGGTTGAGACCCTTGTCCTGTACTCCACCTAGCTGAATAGTAGGTTTCTTAAGGATGGCATGTAAGCCACCTGCAGAAAATGTAAATTAAAACTACAGTAACATTAAATTAGCCCAAACTAATGCTTCCCTATCACTGGTGCTGTGTAAGGCATGTTTGCGCCACCCAGGGAGTAAGCAGTGCTAGTGGGGAGGCCTGTGCTGCCCTGTTGATGCCACAGTGCGAGCCCTGGCTGCCAGTGGAGAGTAGGTAAGCGCTGAGCAGCACAGGGGTGTGGGGAGGGTGACAGGATGGCTTGGGGGAGGCATTCCTGGGTGGGGGGCAGAATGGGGGAGAGGGATAGGCTTGGGAGGGGTTGGAACTTGGGAGGGGTGGAGGTCTCCTCTGTGGAATCCTATCTCCCATGTTGGGCTCAGAAGCCTGACACAGGGCTTCTTGAATCTGAACCAGCAAAATAGCTGGGGCAGACTCAAGAAGCCCCATTGAGCAGGCTGGAGCTTTACCCAAGGAGACCTCCAGCCTTCTCAATTCCAGCACAGAATGCAGCAGTAGCAGCTGCTCCTATGTTGGATAGGATTGGAACAAAGTATTTCCGCCAACATTGTCTCAATTTTGAGAAGGAGAAGAAAAAAACCTTCATTATCCTGCTCATTTGATGCTTTAGAAAATGGAGCACTCATGTTGGTTTTTGTAACTGGGGAAAAAAATTCAGCAGTACTATTCTCTAATTTTAATTGCCCCCATTTTATGATCTTCTCCCCCCTCCCATTTTCAGTTTAATTCTAGGTTATGCATTCTACCTGCCCACTGCTTGAAAGGCCATCCACCTTGCTTCATATTTTAAATGGCAAATAGGTTAGCATTCTGCAGCAAGACCACTTGCCCTCTCTATTTACTGTACTTACAGGACATTATATGCTACTAAGAATGCTGAATTTGGACTAACAGTACTTTGACAACTAAGAATAAAATAGTGGGGAGAGGATGATCAAGGTAGCTTTCAGATCATCTGTCCCTGTGGACAGATCATGACATCCTTTACTTTTCCATACCAAGCGTTTTATTTGTGCTTTATATTGGTTTTCCACTACATTGTGCTGACCTGGTCGATTAGTAATATTGCCATCTTGTTTTTTTTCTTACAGATTCCTGTCAGTGGCAGCAGTCAGGTTTGTGTCACCCAGTGTGGGAGGTTGCATGTCACCCCTATGACGGACCTCCTCCCAGGCAGTGGGCAGGGCAATGCCCAGTTGCTGGGCATGGTAATGTACCATTGCCCTGCACCTGCTGGTTTTTTGGCTGTAATTTTTAATAGAATAGAGATAGTTCTATGCAGTTTGTTTCACTACATCCTGCATGAAATTGCACATCAATTGATATAGATAACATGATGGTATTATATGAAAATACCAAGATTTTTAAAATGTTGGCAACTAGTAGTGCCATCCCCCCCATACGTGTCACCCGGTGTGGCCCACACCCCTGTAGTGACGCCACTGATTCCTGTATCTTTAATAGCTGAACACTGGGCAGAAATTCAACACACAAAGTGTTCTCTTTGCTGTTGCATCTCCTTGCTAAGAAAAAGCTGCATGTGCATGTGAATTTCTTCCCTTGATGTGGTTGAAATGCATAGGGGCCCTGCCAAAAAAAAGCACTGCAACAACTCCTGTGTTCAGAATGGAGGGGTTTTTAGTTTGTCCCTGTGGACAGAAGTGTGAGATGAACCCTGCAGCCAAGCTGGCCTTTCTCTGCCAGGCAATAATAATATTACTCTGGGGACATGTGCTGTAGGGGGTGAAAGGATTCTCAGTCCATTCAGTTTTGCAAAAGTGCCAGCTGCTGTCAACTCCCGGGCTGTTTTATTTGTTTATGTTTAGGAGACATGTCCGTTGGAAATTAAATTCAGTTTACACCAGTTGCTGAAAGAATAAACAGTTCGGTGTCCCCACAACCAGTGCTTGTAAAGAAATGCATGTGGTCTGTGTACAAAATGCTCTTGACCTCTATTGACCTGTGAAAGATGAGGCCCTGCCAATGACCTACGTTAGTACTGGCTCACACCTTTTCCATCCAGAGGCCTCGTGATCCTTTCTCAATGGTTTCTGTGAGCCACTCAAAAGACCACAGCGTATATGTCCTCAAGATTTCCACCCACTCTAATGATTGTAAACAAATAAAGCTCTCTTTGGTTGTTTACAGAGATAAAAGAGCCATTTCCCCCAGAAGTGCTGTGGTGGCACTCGGCCCAATTTTCCTTCAGTAGCTGGATAACCATTCAAATGGAAGACAGAGGGATTCTTGCTTGCAGGAGAAGAAGCTGGAGAAGGGGAAATAGTGAAGAATGGTTTTTAAAAATAACTAAGGAAATGTCTCAAAATCCATACACGGTGCCAGGAGGGCAAGGGGAGCCAGTAGACTGCCCCATCCCCACTGCTGAACACCATAATTAAAAGAAGGCCGTAATCCTAACCATAATTTACACCAGTGGTTCTCACACATTTAGCACCAGGACCTACTTTTTAGAATGAGAATCTATCAGAACACAGCAGAAGTGATGTCATGACTGGAAGTGACATCATCAAGCAGGAAAATTTTTGCAATCCTACCCACACATACCTAGGAGTAAGTCCCATTTACTATATTGTTAAAAGAATATACATAGGAGCTTATTAAAAGTACAGGTCTGTAAATTTCCCCAAATGCAGTCACATACCACAACAGCATCAAGTCTAATATATTAAAAATAAAAAATTGAAATGAGTGGGGACCCAACTGAAATTGGCTTGCTACCCACCTAGTGGGTCCCGACCCATAGTTTGAGAAACACTGCTTTACACCAATAGGATTTACTTCAGATAAAATGTCTTTAGGATGACTGTGTTAATGTGAAAGCAAAATATACAGCTTTTTCTCTTTTTAATGTATGGGTCAAAGTTGGCCTCCTCCCAAAACTACATTTTGCCCTTTCTGCTTTTCAATATTTTTTTCTGCTGCTGCCGTGATTGAAATGGTATTGCATTCCTAAGGGGGCCAGAGATGAAGGGAACACAGCACTATGTTGCTTGTCATATATTGATCCACTCCTAAGCTCATCCCTCTTTCTTAGGCTTTGAAAAATAATTTTAAAATTGTGGCAACGTTTCTCCAGGGACAGAGGAGGAAATGTGTTACTTTGCTCCAGTAATAATATCACAGGTTCTGACTATTATGTGCCTTTAACTACATGAGTTGGATGTAGCCATTCTCTTCCTTCTAGAATAAAGATTTGATCTTTCCCAGGGTCAACTTGAAGAACCTCAATACCTGTAGTGACTGTTTGATTGTATTAGCAATGGCATGTGCATGTGATACCACTGTAGTACTCCTCTTCAGTAATTAACAGTGCAAACCTAAACAGGTATACCCAGAAGCAAGTTTTCAGTATGTTCAAGAGGACTTATAGCCCAATCCTAAGGCAACCTCACGCCAACAGAACTAAAGTCTGACCGCATAAGGTGCAAGTGGTGAGCAGTGGCAACCCACCAGCAAACTCTCCATAGCCTCCAGTGCCAGTAGGTGCATGAGGAGGCAGGAGGACAGCAGGGAGGAGGAAGAACAAGGAGGGGGGGATAAGGAGGAGTCAGGGTGGAACAAGGACAGGAAGGGGTGGTATTAGTAGCAGTGGCCTCAATCTACCTTTCCAGGTCCACTTGGACTTGCGCCAGCCAGAGGCATCACTAGGGTTTAAGTCACCCGGTGCAAGAACTCATTGTGTCATCCCCATGATGGACCTCCTCCCATAACAAACCATACAGAATAAATTACAATATCATACACGCAGCTTCAATGCAGTGGCATCACTAAGTTTGGCGTAACCCCCTTTAACGTTACTTATTTCACCCAACAAATCAGTAAACCACAAAAAACCAGTGGCCAACTGGATGAAACTCACCCAATTGAATAGGAGTTCAAGTACAGTATTAGTATTCAAGTATCTGATACATGGAAATAAGAACTGACTCATACTAACATCTTATTGGCTCGCTGCTCTGTCATAATAACACTTCATTGGCTCGGAAAAATCAGTCTCACTGGTCAGTTTTGAGTGAAGGAAATCCACTTTTTGTTTCATAAAGATAGTTGTTTTTCCTTTTTGGTTATTTGGCTATAACATTTGATAGAATATAGATAATTCAACATGGTTTTTTCATTATGTTCTACATTAAATCACCCATCAAATGATATATAGCATGATGGTATTATTTGAAAATACCAATATTTTCACAATTTTGGCCACTAGTGGTGTCATGCCCCTGAGGGTGTCACCTGGTGTGGACTGTACCCCTGTACCCCCCCTAGTGACACTACTTCCTAGATTAGAAAAGGAATAAGGGAATAGAGAGGAAGAAGAAAAGCGGAGGAGAGTCCAGTGCTAAGCCTGCCCGTTGGAGAGTGGGAGGAGCAGAGGCTGGCACATCATCAGGTAAGGGGGAAAGGGTTTGGCATGCTGCCTTAGGCATCAACAGGGGTTGGACCAGTCCTGACTACTCTCAGTGAAGAGTGGCCATGACCAGTGTAGCTAATGATCGTGTAGCCCAGTGCCAGGCTCAAAATGTTGCCCCAGAAGTGATGTCATAACGGTGACAGTGATGTCACGCCTGGGTTTTTTAAAAAGTGAAAATTGGGAGGAAAGCACCTCTTCCCCCCAGCAGCTCATCACCCACTTGCTCTGCTGCCCCCCCCCCCGTCAGTGGCATAGCTAAGGCATCTATCTGCTACCTGGCATCAAAGAAGATTTGTAGCCCCCCCCCATGATAAAATCAAATTTAATTAAGTAAATAAATAAAATGTATGCCCTTATCGGTCAGAGACACTGTGCTGGGGTGAAAAGGGATGGTTATTCTCCCCTTGCCAAATATAAGAAGGACACCACTTGAAAAAGCGCCTTTTTACCCAGTAAGCAGGGGTAACTGTATTATGATACATGGAAATGAGAGTTGACTCATATTAACACCTTATTGGAATCATGCTGTATCATGCTAATGACAATAACATGTCATTGCCTCTCAGAACAATCGGTTTTGAGTTAGAGAAATCCACTTTTTGTTCCATAAGGCAGTTGTGTTTTCATTTTCTGGTTAATTGGCCATAACATTTGATAGAGTATGAATATTCCAATGCAATTTGTTTCATTGCATTCAGCACAAAATTACCTTTCCAGTGATATATAACATGATATATAACATGGTATTATTCAGACATACCAAGATTTTCACAATTTTGGTCACTAGTGTCAAGCTCAGCTTGTTGCCCCCCTAAAACTTGATGCCCAGTGCAACTGCTACTCCCTGCACCCTCTTAGCTATGCCACTGGCCATGACACCATTTATACCTGAGTCATTGTGCTTCTTCTGCATAAGGCACCTCTTCCCAGGTTTCCAGCCTTTCCTTTTAAACCAAAACATCATGGGCCAATAACTTGTAATTTCTTCCTGCTCTGCTTTAGTCACCTTATCTGAAGCTTTCTTCTAAGATAAGGCTGTTAGCTTAGTTGCTTTGTCATACACTGCTGTGTTTGTTAGCCCTACACCTGAATTTTCAGTTTGAGAATGCAGTCCTGTATTCTCAAACAGTTAAATTACACATGTTTTATTCATGTCTTAAACATGTTTTTATGTTGCTGTTTTACTGGTGTAAACTTGTTTAGCCTGTGATTTTGTTGCCTAGGCTGCTGAGAATGGTTTAATACAGTTTTGTGCTTCTGCTGTGTGTTCAGAGGTCATTGAATGATAATGTGGTTAGTGTTTAACATGGAATTGTATTGGTTTTTTAACTACTGTATGTTTTGTTGGGTGCCTTTGGGTACAGATGACTCAGAGCCTGATCCTGAGGGCTCAATCACTAGTGGTATGTGCAAACCACTGGCTCTAAGTGTTGCAAATGTGTCGTAAAGCATGTTTGCAACATCTGGGGAGGAGGGAGTGCTGGTGCTGGGCCAGTATCAATAGGTGCTAGACCTCAGCACCATGTAGCTGGCTGGCGCTCTTTCAGCACCAGCCAATGGTCAGTATTTGGGGGCTGGGGCGAGGTGGGAGTGGGCGGAACAGAGCTGAGGGAGGGCAGAGGATTGGGCCTGCGAGAGGGGAGGAGACGGTGGCAGATTCTACCACCAAATCCTAAACCCCTTTCTGACCTGGGTGACCCAACACAGATCTCCTTAGCTCTGTGCCCGCTCAAATGCAGGCACAGAGGCAAGGCGACCCATTGGCACCACAGCAGCATTACCCGGAGTAAGGTAGCAAACATTCCTTTACCCTGAGGAGACCCTGGCGGTAGCCTTGATGCCCACAGGATGCAGTGGTCACCATTTTGGTGCTGCTGTTCCTCTGGGCATTGCTGCATTCAGGATTGGGCTGTCAGGCTGCAATCCTATAATATTTTCCTGGGAGTCATTCCTCTTAAGCACAGTGGGGCTTACTTCTGAGTAGATATGCATAGGATTGCACTGTCAGAAATGTTATTAGAAAGACCTATTTTGAAAAGGAAGTGTTTATAAAGTTGCCAGCAATTTTTTTGACAGGGCTCAGGTGGCTTGAACAGCTGTGAGGTTAAGCAAACATTCCGCAGCTGCACATGATGGAGATGCAATGAAGCTAGAGCCCAGGCAGAAAAAAGCTGGCATCTATAGTTATAAATTATGAAGCATGAAGAAAGGGAGATTAACTCTTTAATTGCCCTGGACCAATTTATTTCAAAGTGCTATAACTTCATGTTGAAAAAAGAGGTGTAACTCTATGGACCACATTTTAGCCATTTTGGAAAAATATTCCTCTGATGTAGGCTGTGCTAATGAAAACATTGCAATTCCTCAGAGCATTTTATGTTATTTGTATATGCACATGTCAAGCTTACTTGAGAAGGCAAGCAGGCACAGGAAACATAAACCCCTCTGAGTGATGGGGGGGAGAGAAAGGGAGGAGGGCTCATTTTAAAGTTCTGTAGAGCGCAGACTCCAGTCTCTCTCTTACCCACAGTGGCAGCAGGGTCATACTAGAAACCGCAATTGCTAGGACTTCTCAGGTGAAATCTGAACTTTCTTTTCCCCCCACTGTCTTTTCTCATTCTTTTCAAGAGATAATTCTTGTAGAAATTGTGCTGGGCAACCTGGGAAGGCTCTTTCCTGAGAAGGGTAAGGCTACATTCTGTTCTTCTGGGGTTGGTCTCTTGTGAGTGTTTTGAGGGAAGGCTTTCCTGTACTGAAATGTCCTTTGTCGTGAATTGTCTCTGGGCTACAAAGTCAGCGTGACCAGGGCCCTTAAAAATCATGTCATTGAAGACTGGTCTTTACCTATGTGTTTCCGTTTACTTTTTGCCATTTTAACTTGATGCGGTGATTTATGTAAAGAACTCGTCTTGTTAGCATCTAGAACTTCTGCGACTGAAGTCACGCAGGGCCAGCGTGCATTTCCCCATGAGCATATTGTGAATGACAGAGAATCGTGTATGAAAGTCACCTCTTTAAAAGACAGACAGAAAATAGTACCTTAAAGACTGAGCAACAGAACTTTATGCAGAACACGTGAAGGTTTAAATATGTAAAGGGTACCTAGTGATATTTAAATGTCCAAAGGAACATCAGCTTAGAGCTAGGATTTAAATGTTTCCTCAGCATAACAACTATTCTCAACCTGAATAGTGAAATATATGGTACTCTTCATAACTCTTTGAGGGAAAGTAGTTACTAGTGTAGAGCTGAAATTTTGAAAGAAAAATTGCTTATCCTGAAGCAACAAATGGCCCTTCAGTGCAACGTGTCTTAAAATGGCAAGTGCCTCTTGGGCCAGAAAGCATTTGCTATTCTTGGAGACGACTCTGATAGGTTTCAACAGATGCAACTTGAGGAATGCAGTGGGGAGGAGGGGGGAGCGAGCAGCTGACCCACCACTTTGGCAAAGCAGCGTTCTGGGCCTGGGCTCATTCTGGTGTGTGGAGATGCTGACACTTCAAGCCCACATGGGCGAGCTGTCACCAAGCAGGAGAGAGAGCATGGGAACCATGCTTTTTAAAGAGGAACAAACCATTCTTTTCTAAGCTTAACAGGCTGAACTTGGTGTGAAGCATGTATACAAGAAAACGGGGATTCTAAGGTTATTGCTTTATATACTGTTATGCAGGAAATGATATCCTTTTACCCTTTGGCCACCTGCTTCCTTGGAGCACATGGGTACTTAACTGGGGCTATAGGTGCACTGATATTTTATTTATTTATTGCATTCTGTATGCCTCCATGGAGCTCAGGGTAGCTTTCAAAGTTCTTCTCTTCTCCTTGTTCTATCATCATGACAACCCTGTGAGGTAGGTGAGGCTGAGGTCACCCAGTGTCCATCATGACCATGGGAGGATTTGGACCTAGGTCTCCTTGGCACTTCTCCAACACACAGCACACCTTAGTCCTGAGATTCATACATATGGGTGTCTCATCTGGAGTTGGTTCTCTACTTGCCCGCTTGCTTGAAAAAGTGGCCGTGAGACCAATTGTGAATGGTCCAGCTAGCTTGCATGGCTGCTGGCACAAAAGGTTGTTCTGTGCCATGAGGAGAAGGTGACTGTGTTTTCCAGGAATGTTTTCCAGTCTTCTGATTATGTGATAGAGAACCTGGCTGGGTTCCTGGGCACATTCAGGATGACATTTTGAATGACTAGTTTGGTGAATGCAAACATATACCATACTTGCAGGACAATTAGAAATCAATCCTGTGCACAGTTGCCAGAAATTGTGTGAATTACAATGGAATGTGTGCGTGAAAGAACCAAAAGTATTCTTCTTTCCACCATCAGCAGCAGGTCTTCCCCTCCCCCCCCCCCAACATTTGGTGAAAGCCTACATGGAACTGGTCAGGGTGAAGGGAATTAATACTCATCTAATTCCTCAACCATCACACAGTCTGACAGTCTGCAAGCCTAAAGAGGGAGGGCTGCTCCAGGGGAGTGAAGCATGTATTGGATTCTACACATGGCACTGTCTCACAGTGTTCATGCCTTAGAGCAGAGTTTCTCAAACTGTGGGTCGGGACCCACTAGGTGGGCTGCGAGCCAATTTCAGGTGGGTCCCCATTCATTTCAATATTTTATTTTTAATATATTAGACTTGATGTTGCTATGGTGTGTGACTGCATTTGGGGAAGTGTTACCGTTTTTAAAAATGATAGTCAGTGGGACTTACTCCTGGGTAAGTGTGGGTGGGATTACAGCCTAGGATTGTTAAAAATTTCCCTGCTTGATGATGTCACTTCTGGTCATGACATCACTTCCGGTGGGTCCTGACAGATTCTCATTCTAAAAAGTGGGTCCCGATGCTAAAAGTGTGAGAACCACTGCCTTAGAGTAAAAGGAGGCAGTATTAATTGTGGCTGTATGTAATGTTGTCTGGAATTTTATTGATTATATTCTTTTAATTTTTATGTTGTTAGCTGCCTTGGACACCTTAAATGTAAGGGGAGAGGCAGGATAGAAATGTTTCAAAATTAACATAATGTTTTACTAATAATTTATATGTTTAAATTTATAGTTAATGTATTAATCATAATTAATAATATATCAATAGATCCAAAATTAATAAACAGATATGCGGAGAACCATTCTTATCCTTTCTTTGATATAAAAATATTTTAAAAACAAATCTTTTCTCATCTAAAACAGATAGCAGCCATTGACCATAGCTTTCAACAGGTGTGTCAATTAGCCTACCACCATAATCCTATGCAAGTCTACTCAGAAGTAAGTCCCAATAAATTTAGTGTGTCTAACAGCCTAATCCGATGCTTCCCAGCGCTGAAACCCAGCGCCAATTGGTGCTGGCCCATCGCCGGCACTCCCTCCTTGCTCAGTGCCATAAATGTGCTGTATGGCATGTTTATGACACCTAGCATCGGCACTGAGCTCCAGAGCCAGTGCTACAGGGCCATAGGATTGGGCCCTTATTCCCAGAGAAGTGTATACTGTATAGGATTGCAATCAATCATTATGTGAAACTGACAACTACTGCCATGTGGCTACAAATGGCTTCCTGTTGCTGTGTGTTCTGAACTACAAAGTTCCCCTTCTCCTTCTCCAAAATCACTATTTCCAAAATCGCCAAATGCACGCACAATTGTTTAGCTTGTTTGAAATATACAAAGTGTTTTGAATAGAACATTATATAGCAAGGTTCTTGGTTTGACATGAGACACTGAATTGATCTAGACCACCATTTACAAATTAACCACAACAATGGGTCCTATATATATCCTCATTTCTTCTTATTCTGGTTCATCTTGCTGTCTGCAGTGATATTTTATGGCCATCTGTGACTAATGCTTTTTTTTTTTTAACCTTTTTAAAAAGCAAGCTCTTGGCTGTGATATTTATTGCAGTCATGGCGCCAAAGAAGAAGAATGTCAAAAAGAACAAGGCAGACATCAACGAATTGACCATCATAGTGGAAGATGGCCCCCTCAGCAAACTGAATGGTTTGAATGGCCTTTTGGAAGGAGGCAATGGCTTCAGCTGTGTCTCATCTGAAGTTTCTGATGCTCTCTATAGCCCCAATCTCTTGGAAGGGCTGTGCAGAATGAGGCTGGAAAATTTTCTCTGTGATTTAGTCATTGGCACCAAAACCAAATCTTTCGATGTCCACAAGGTGGTGATGGCTTCATGCAGCGATTACTTCCACAACATCTTAAAGAAGGATCCATCAACTCAGAGAGTGGACCTCAATGATGTATCTCCACTGGGCCTAGCTACTGTCATTGCATATGCTTACACAGGAAAACTCACACTATCGCTGTACACTATAGGTAGTATAATCTCCACAGCCATTTATCTTCAGATCCATACTCTTGTGAAGATGTGTAGTGACTTCTTGATGCAAGAAGTCAATGTAGAGAACTGCATGTACATTGCCAACATTGCAGAGACATATGGACTAAAGAATACCATGGAGGTGGCCCAGAAATTCATTAGAGACAACTTCATTGAGTTTTCTGAATCGGATCAGTTCTTAAAACTGACTTTTGAACGGATCAATGAACTTCTTGCAGATGACGACTTGCAGTTGCCTTCTGAACTTGTTGCATTCCAGATTGCAATGAGGTGGCTGGATTTTGACCAAAAAAGAGCCAAATATGCTGCTGACCTGTTGAGCAATATTCGGTTTGGTACCATCTCTGCACAAGACCTGGTAAATTATGTTCAAACTGTACCAAGAATGATGCAAGAAGCAGATTGCCATAGACTTCTAGTGGACGCCATGAACTATCACTTGCTCCCCTATCACCAGAACACATTGCAGTCTAGAAGAACAAGGATTCGTGGAGGATTACGGGTCTTGGTTACAGTTGGAGGGCGCCCAGCTTTAACAGAGAAATCCCTTAGTAGAGACATCTTATACAGAGATCCTGACAATGGATGGAAGAGGCTCACTGAGATGCCTGCTAAAAGTTTCAACCAGTGTGTCACTGTGATGGATGGATTCCTCTACGTGGCAGGTGGTGAAGATCAGAACGACGCCAGGAATCAGGCTAAGCATGCAGTCAGCAATTTCTGCAGGTAACTGATTATTTATAGGGGCAGAGAGGCTGTACGTTCCAGACAGAAGAGCTCCAAAAAGAGGAAGGAGGAGAGGGAGAGCTGCACAACTGAACAAGTCAGACAGAACACAGAATGGAAGAAAAATCTTTTTAAGGACACAGTCCTAACCAACTTTCCAGGACCGGCATAACTGTACCAGTGTGGCATTTGCTGCATCCTGTGATTTGGGGGGGGGGGCAGTCACGGAGGCCTCCTCAAGGTAAGGCAATGTTTCATCCCTTCCCTTGGAGTTACATTGCCCTTACCTCGGTGCTAGAAGGTTGGTTAGGATGGTGCCCTAAGAAGAGTATTAGGTGTTTTACCTAAATGCCTAGAATAGATAAATATCATTCAAATTGTGCAAAAAGGGGATTCTTGCAAGTATGCAATTTAAAAAAAGAAAAGAAAAAGAACAAAGAATAAAATGAACTTTCCGGCAAAGTTAAATTAGCAATGTCTTGGATAACATATATGTTATACAGGACTAGCATGTTTCTGAGTTCAAGAGTTGTTGATGCTTTAAGGCAGTGGTTCCCAAACTTTTTAACATTGGGACCCACCTGAAAAAAAGCTTTACCAACCACTCAAGCCTCAGTGGCTACAAAAGTTATTTGGCCATAGTGCTCCCCAGCCAAATAGCTGATTTTTTGATGCACATAGTCTAACCTGATTGTCCAGTCTTGTCTAGTCTAGTCCAGTGTTTCTCAAGGACCCACTAGGTGAGTCGCAAGCCAATGTCAGATGGGTCCCCATTCATTTCAATATTTTATTTTTAATAAATTAGACTTGATGCTGCTATGGGATGTGACTGCATTTGGGAAAATGTAGCAGCTCTGTACTTTTGACAGGCTAATATATATGTGCTTTTAACAATGACAGTAAATGGGGCTTACTCCTGGGTAAGTGCGGGTAGGATTACAGCCTAGGATTGTTACAAATTGTCCTGCTTGAATATATCACTTCTGGTCCTGACAAATTCTCATTCTAAAAAGTGGGTCCTGGTGCTAAATGTGTGAGAACCACTGGTTTAGTCCAATTGTCAGTTTCATGACCTACCAAAAATGTGATCAGAATCCACTGGTGAGGCACAGACCCGTAGTTTGAGAACCACTGCCTTAAAAAAAATGTCAGAGTCAGTGATGGAGTGGATCAGGCCTGGGAGTGGGCAGGATCCGAGGCATTGGCATGTGCCATATCCTATTCCCCTTCTCAGGCCGGATCCACCAACATGGGTCCACTCAGACTTGCTCTGGTGATTTAGCAGGTGCAGGTCTGGGTAGACCCATTACTGTGAATGAGGCATGCCCAGGGCAAGGTGACAAATATCTCCTTACCTCAAGGAGACCTCCAGGCTACTAAATTCCCCTGCTGGATACAGCCCAAGCTGCACTGGCCCTGCTGCATTGGCATGGAGGGAAAGTTTCAGTAGTGCTGCCTATGTACTGGTGATCTCCAAGAGCCACTGATAGTCTGAATTAGACAGACAGCCTATAATCTGACTCTCCATAAGGCAGCTTCCTGTCTTCATTCCCATCCTCCCATGTCAGTCAGGACATGAAAACTGGTTCTTACTTTCTAATATAAACACATATGCGTGCAATTGCTCTCCTTCTACAAATATCTTCCCCACTCACTCAGTGCACAAGTGAGGGAGACATTATCGGTGCTGCCTAAAATAGCTCTGGAGAGAAGTGGATAAGGAGAGGCTATTCAAGGAATAAATTTGTTATGGAATCAAATGGGAGCGGAAGGGTGTGTGTATGTGTGTATGGATGTACAGGGAGCCCCCAGTATCCATAGATACCATATCTGCGTTTTCACTTAACCACGAATGCAAGGGTCCCCCCACGCCCCCCCACACCCTCTGGAGGTGAGGGAAGCTGTGCTCCCGTCACCACTGGAGGCTCTTCTGAAGAGGCTGTGCGCATCCACCTGTGGACTCTGAGGGGTTCGGAATGGCTGTTTAGGCCAAAAAAAGTCACAATGCCTTTTAAGGCAATGAAAATGTCATTTCTGGTTTTAAAATAGCCACCTTGAATCCCCTTCAGTGTAGGAGAAAGGCAGGATAAAAATCCTGCAAATAAATAAAATACATAAATAGCTGTTTCCTGCCTTCCCCCCCCCTTTCTGGGCATTCTGAGACCTACAGCGACTGTGGGTGGTTGTACCTGGCCTCTGTGGGCTTCAGAAATCATTTGGATCTGACATGAGCCCAGCTCCAGCTAGGTTGAGAGGGTGGGTCCCAAAAACAACAGCTTTCACAACCCATGGTTTTCCATATCCATGGGTGTTCCAGGAACAGATAATAAGGGCCCACTATACCAGAAAAATTAATTCTGAGTTTGCTCCATAGGTTTTAACTCCCAGTGACTCATCTTCCTTTGCAGAGTCCACATGTAATAATAGATAATATTATTATAGATTATAATATTATTATAACAGATAATGACACCACGTGGACATCTAGGTACTAACAACAACACCATATAGACAGCAAGGCTGAATACTGCTGTGAAAACCTGTAGCAGGGCAATCTCTCCTAATGGAGCGTGTAGGATTTGATCAGAACACAAGACAATCTGTACCAATATCTCTCCTTCTACCAAAATTGCATATTGTTGAGTGCTCCCCATTTCTCTGAGTAGTGAGGATTCCAGGGGCAGTGGTGAGGAAGCATTGGAGTTTTATGATGTCTTTTTAATATCTGTTTTATTTACAAATGTATAAGAAGAAGCACAATAGAAGCTGTCTTTTATAGACAAGCAGGAAAAACTCTAATCTGCCTTATCTTTGAATTCCAAAGAAACAGTGTGGAACCCTCACACATACCCAGTCTGCTTCCAGTTCACCTGAACTCATAGCTATTTCTCATACCACTTCTAAATTTAGATTGCTACAAATTTTCTTCTCTCTCCTCCCCCCCCCCCACAACTGAAGGTTATCGCCTTCCTAGAAATCTTTCTGCCCAGTCTAGTCATCAATGATATTATTTATTTTTGTTAAGTTTCCAGCTGCTTTTTGGTTGCCCAGTAATAGACTCATGCAAGCCAAACTCTTCACCGTGTTTGAATTTGCCTAGCCATCTTTTGAAACTGAACATAAGAACATAAGAACAGCCCCACTGGATCAGGCCATAGGCCCATCTAGTCCAGCTTCCTGTATCTCACAGCGGCCCACCAAATGCCCCAAGGAGCACACCAGATAAACTGATTCAGAGATTACTGGAGTTGATGGCTAGATTCCACATAGCTCTCACATTCTATTGAATATACATCTTCTCTTACTTCCTATATCAAGATCACACACAAGGGGAACAGTTAATTAAGGGCCCAATGCTATCCAGCTTTCCAGCACTGATGCAGTCGTGCCAACGGGGCATGTGCTGTGGACACTCATGGAGGCCTCCTCAAGGTAGGGAAACATAGAAAGGAGGAAAGTGGGTTTTTTGATGATGATTTAAAATGCTAATAACTACAGTTCGGTGAACTCCCAATGTGTTTTCCCTTTGTACTACCTTCAACCCATGTACATCTCGTTCCTGTACCCATATCTTTACTCAATTAAAAATTAAAAAAAAAAAAGGTAGGGAAACATTTGTTCCTTTACCTCAGGGCTGCCTTGCAGTTGCAGTTCTAGAATATTGGATAGGATTGGGCCCTAAGATTCTAATCCCTCCAGCAAATATTACTGGCTGGTGATTGTATGGAAGGTTTTCATATTAAAGTCCTAAGGAGCTAACATTTTTGGCTTAGTGTTAGTATCATATGATTTTAGCTTCACTGAGATCCTGCATATTATAGCTGCTATAGATTTTCTTCAGACTGCAATCAAGATGTTGCAGATATGATTCAGGAAGCTAGCATTGTTTACATTGGTGAGAAAATTGATTTTAACCATAATAACTGCAAGAATGAGCTCTTAAATGCCATGATTGAAATCCTTATCCCACCAAAGCCAACAGATATGCTTCCTCCTACACTGGTATGATTCAGACTGCATTACATGTTACACAGAGGTGTAACAAAATATCCAAGAAGCCAACATATGTATTGTTGTTGCTGTTGTTGGTAATTGGTATTATTAGTATTAATTATAATTCCAAGAAGCCAGAATATATAATTTTTTTAAAAGCACATTTCTAAAGGTTGCCCATGATAGAAATTGAGATATGTGTTTGGGGAGAAGATCTTGTGTGTGTACTTGTGTGTGTATTTACCATACATTTTGTTTAAGCATTCATAATAATACTCAGCATTTGTATAGCGCTTTCTGAATGTGCAAAGTCCTTCATATGTATTATCATGATGTTTACAACAACCCTGTAAGACACTGACTGGCAGTGGGTCTCCAGGGTTGCAGGCAGTCTTTTCCAAATCCAGCTGGGACTGACTCCGGATGCCAGGGACTGAATTTGGGACTTTGTACCACTGAGTGATGGCCTCTCTCCTTCGTGGTGCAAACTTGCGAAGATATCAGCCATAGTTTTACTTGGAGTGGTACAATCCATTACAACTGGACATGGCATTGGGACACTTGTGCTTGTATATTGCATGCATCTTTCTATAGGTCAAGGCAGCCATGGGGGACCAAACCAGATTGGCGTGATAGAGCTGGGGAGGGGGATTTAATCCTTAGCGCCATACAATTTTCCCAGTTCAAATCTCCCAAAGTTGTTACTTGCCCTGCAGGAGAAAACATACATGTACCTGCGTGCTTTTCAGTCCTGGAGCAAATGAGTTAAAAACTACTCCTCCAAGAGCCATGGCACCCAATCTGATTGCCTCCCCCCACAAGAAAGAAAAAAGCCGAAGGTGTGATCATAGAAGATACAATCATGGGTACACATCTAATTTGGCATCTAAGAAGGACCACAATGACAACATTTGGGAGCTGTTGATTTCAAGGGAAGCAACCAGCGCAGAGTGGCGTATGAGCAATATGATCCCTGTAATGGAAACTAGCACTTGGATAGCATCAGTAATACTTTCCTTCCCCTTTTAATTCTTTCAGATACGATCCTCGCTTCAACACATGGATTCATCTGGCAAACATGAATCAAAGACGCACCCATTTCAGTCTGAATGTGTTCAATGGTCTTCTTTTTGCCATCGGTGGCCGCAACTCTGAGGGGTGCCTCTCTTCAGTTGAATGTTATGTCCCTGCAATTAATCAATGGCAAATGAAGTCCCCGCTGGAGGTAGCAAGGTGCTGCCATGCTAGCGCAGTCATTGATGGTAGGATCCTGGTCACTGGAGGGTACATAAATAATGCTTATTCCCGCACCGTTTGCATGTATGATCCTGCTACTGACAACTGGCAAGACAAGCCCAGCCTCAGCACTCCACGGGGATGGCACTGTGCCATTTCTCTGGGCGAAAAGGTCTATGTCATGGGGGGGTCCCAACTGGGAGGCCGTGGTGAAAGAGTGGATGTCCTTCCTGTTGAGTGTTACAGTCCTTACCCCGGTCAGTGGAATTATGCTGCCCCTCTTCCGACGGGTGTGAGCACTGCTGGTGCCTCCATCCTGAATGGAAAAATTTGCTTGGTGGGAGGCTGGAATGAAATAGAGAAGAAATACAAAAAATGCATCCAGTGCTACAACCCTGATCTGAATGAATGGACCGAGGAGGATGAGTTGCCTGAAGCCACTGTAGGGGTCTCTTGCTGCACCATCGCCATGCCCAGTGCTAAGAATAGGGAGTCTAGAGCTAGCTCTGCATCCTCTGTGCCAGTCAGCATTTAAGTATTTAAACATGCAGCTAGAGAAGAGCTAGATTAAACTTTTAAAAAATGTTCACTGTACACGGCTGTGTTGTAGTCTCTTTAAAAAGCCATATGTGCCGATAGGAAGGGGTGGCAAACAAACATTTGTGTGCCAGTGGCTGTTAATTTCACTTTTTTGCAAAGTCAGCCAATTTTTTTTATGGTATTTGAATTACATGGTATGACCTAAGAAGCATACAGTCCAATAACAGAATTGTAGCAGCGAAGGGATCCTGGAAGTCATCTAGTCCAGCCCCTGCTCAGTGCAGGCAACTGGTCCAGCGTCCCCGACAGGTGGCCATCCATCCTGAGCTTGAGAACACCAAGTAACAGAGCATGAGAGCAGTGTGCTTGAGCTTTTCCTCCCACCAGCTAGTGCAGCATCTTGAAGTTGAACACTATCTCCCGATCTTGTCTGATCTCGGAAGCTAAGCAAGGTCAGGCCTGGTTAGTACTTGGATGGGAGACCGCCTGGGAATACTGGGTGCTGTAGGCTTCTACCATAGTCTTTCGAGACTGAAGGTTGCCAACCAGTGCAAGTCCACTTCCGAAGAAGGAAAGGAACAACAGCCCATGTCTCAATCCCATTGTGCAAACCTATATGGAGCCCATCTGTGTATGGAGGCCTCATGGGTTTTGAAGAATTTCACTTGCTCCCTCAAGTTCGGGGATGTAGTATTAAAAAGGGCCATTTGTCACCATGGATCCAGGGCTACCAGCTGTCCACAGGCCAGATGTGGGAAGTCCAGGCTGTAATTAGTTTTCTTGCAGCCCAGGAAGTTGACAGGGATTGCCACAAGATTATGTAGTTTGCATGATTAGCCTCTTTTAATGAGCAGGGGGTACCCCTGCGAGGATTATACCTGATTGTCCTCATCTCACTACAACACTGAAAGTTGCTGCCTAGTTTGCTGCCCTAGGAGAATAGGCATGAGGTTAAAGAAGACAGAATGAAGAAGTGCAAGGGAACAGTAGCACATTTCCCATTGATTTTCTGGACTCTGGTGGCTCTGGACTGTGTGCTATTTCTGAATTTAAATTCATCTTGATCATACCATGTAATAGGATTTTTTTTTAATTGCGGCATTTTTCTAAATGTTATTTTATCAGACCCTTGGGGAAAAAATAATAATAATAATAACTTTATTTTTACCCCGCCTTTTTCCCCGAAGGGACTCAACATGAACATGAACAAAAAAAGTTTGTTCATTACCTGTACTTTTTTTAAAATCACTGTCCCCCGCAACATGGTATTCTGAAATATTGCCCAAATTATTCATAGTAATAGGTAAGCTAAAATTCACAGTTTGGTCCAATTAGGTGGTTGTAGTAGTACTGTTTAGGGTAGAATGCCAGGGGGGATTTTCAGGGATCCAACACCTTGATGTTAACTTAATAAAGCATTACCACTTGAATT
The DNA here is from genome assembly GCF_035046505.1 of Tiliqua scincoides. Classification (NCBI taxonomy): domain Eukaryota; kingdom Metazoa; phylum Chordata; class Lepidosauria; order Squamata; family Scincidae; genus Tiliqua; species Tiliqua scincoides. The sequence goes on along the minus strand of NC_089821.1, from coordinate 170,458,023 downwards.
GCTTTTATTATCTAGTATGGAAGAATAGCCCAGATGTTGATTAGATGAGCTTTTTCTGTTTATATACTTGAATGGGCCCGTCAATGTTGGTCAGTCATATTTCAAACCAATCATGTAAAAGTGAAAATAATCTCTGTTCTTTCACAATCTGCACAAAAAAAGAAGACCCAATTTATTTTGGGATTTTATTTATGTCTGCGTGTGTGCGTGCGTGTGTGGGTAAAAGGATAAGCCAGAGGTCTGTATGTCTCTGGACCTATGCAAATGTTCAGCATCTGCATTTCCCTGGATGTAGGTATGTTTCTAGGGCCTATACAGATGTTCAGCAACCTGAGTATCACTATGGGTATGGGACAACATGCTTATTCTGCCCTGATGTTTTCCAAGGACAATCTAAGCAAGGGATGGGCTGTAGACTGTGATTCACTGGTAAACCACTGGTGAATTTGTGGTGGACCATCCATTTCCTCCTGATTGCTGGGATTCTCTAAAAGAATCCTGGATGAGAAACTTGGTCAAATCCAGCAAGTCCCTTTGCATGTTCTTAAGTCAAAGTACACATTTATTGATCCAGGGTGTGCACTCCAGGTGCACACTTGCTTTGCAGGTGGATCACAAGGATTCTAGGAAGAAATGGAGTAAATCATGCAGTTCAGCCTACCTATTCAGATACCTAGCCTGATCTAAACTGGGTATCTGTGTATACAGGGCATATGCATAATCTTCCTGCCCCCAGTGTTGAAGGGTATAGGAAGACAATTTTGATTTTATTCTATCAAACATACACATGTAGAAATGTGTATGTTTAACCCATTTCAATGTCATATGAAATACTGGGGAAAGCGTATGGTCCCAGGGCCTCCTCACGTTCAGTATACTCATTTTCCTGAACATCTGTGTTCACCAGTTTCTCTATTTTCAACTTATTTCATAGATATAATGGAACATAGAATATACTGTACTATATATATATATATATATATATATATATATATATATATATATATATATATATATATAAAAGAAGGAATATAGGATATATTCCATAAAGTCAGATTGTAGAGTTGCCCATGGAAGTCAGATTGTTGGGGGTAAAATTAAGAGGTGAGATCTTGAAAGAAAGTGAAGTGCAAACTAGACAAGACAATTCCACCCTTTAAAACAGGATTCATGGGGAGAGGGTGATTAGGACCATGGTGCTAGTAATTATAATAAATAATATAGGTATTTATGTATCACCTTTCTTGGTCATCAGATTTCTCCTCTGACTTTAATTCAAGGCAATTGACATAGGCAGGCTTTTCTAAACCCCCATAGGGATTTTTGCAATAGAATAGTTCTTAGTTCAATAGAATCTTTCATAGAACTCCATTCCAGCTGGATTCCTTCCTGGTCTGGCCTCTCTCTGGCCACTTCATCTCCCACACTCACTTGACAGCAACTCCTCTCCGCCATCGAGGGTCAGCTCATCAGTAGATCAGTGTGTCGATAGTTCTTGGATGCTTCCGGTTGTTTCGAACTGGTGTCGAACTGGTGTATGCCTGAAATCGAATCTTCAGGCATACAAGGAGGCAGCTGCATCAGTCAGACCTCCTGCCCTGAGTCACTGAGCCAGTAGAGGGGAGTATTTCCGACTGAAAAAGGAAATCCCTCCCCAACTCAGCTCTTCCCCACCACCACCACAAAAGCTGCCATGACAGCAAATGGCTTACCTTTGGGAGCAAATGGCTAACTTGGGTTGATTTTTAATGGGAAAATAGTGGTGGTCAACTGTAAAGAACACCCTCTGCCTGTGCTACAGTCTCAATCCTGAAACCACCCCCCCCCCAGTGGCTACAATATTAAAAGAAAAGACAAAGAAGTCAGCATGCTTAACATCTTATCTATTTTGGCTCATGGTGTTGCAGTTTTGTATAACTGGCCAAGACAGATGTCTGAGATGTCTGAGAAACCAGTGCAGTGGTGCCCTGGGACAGAATGCTTTCTTTAGCACCTTCTGTGGGCCACAGTGCTTCTCATTCAGTTTGGTGCTTATTAGGGTTGTGACTTTTCCTAGGTATGAGTTGCAGTTACCAAGCATGAAAGTAATTAAATCAGAAATAAATGTGATTGTGGTTGATGCTAAAATGACACTTAATTTAGAGTACGGTCCTATGCTTGTCTACTCAGAAGTAAGTCCCATTGTCTTCAATGGGACTTACTTCTCAGGAAAGCATGCATAGGATTGCAGCCTCAGAATTCACTGCCATTGGATGTCAGGATGGCCACTACCTTAGAAAACTTCAAAGGGGGATTAGACAAATTCATGGCAGATACAGCTATCAGTGCTCTGTGTCATGAACACAGGGTTGAGCCCCCATGTTCAGAAGCAGCATGTCTCTGAACACCAGTTGCAAGAACAGGGTGTTGCCTTTATCTCCTACTCCTGGCCAACCCAGCCATGAAGCAATCTGATGGGGCTTACGACATAGGCTCCTGTAGGCATCAAGGGGACAGTGGATTCAGGGTGGTCTTCATTCAGAGTCTGCTGCCCTCCCTTCATCCAACTGGGATCTTGGGCAGTTAACATATGATTTTAGTAATAATTTGTCAATACAACAAATCTAAGCACAGAATTCATTGATTTTTTCCATCAGTTACTTTGGGACTTTTGATTTATTAAGAGCTATTACTGAATTTTTCCCATCTAAGCACTTGTGTCCAGAATTTGAGCCATCCCATCCTTTTCAACAGTAATATTCAAGGAGTTTTTTTTTAAAAAAAAATCTGCATGTTAGAGTTTGAACTTCCAAATTGGCAACATTACTCCATAGTCATTCCACTGGAGTTGTTGATGGTTTTCCCACAAATCATTGGAGGACCATAACTCAAGACATTTGGTCCAAGTATGGTTATGTTGCTACCTGTTAAAGTCACCACCTTTTATAACGGTCCTCTTCATATGCTGTTAACTGAAGCCTAACACACACAAAATTGACAGGTGAAGCCTTTCCTAACACTAAGTAGTGGAGGAAGCTTCCTCCCCTGCATGTCTATGGGATATGAAACCCTGCGCACCACAGAGAAGAAGCCTACAACATGCTGGCAGATGCAAAGAGAATGGTAATAAGTACCAAGGAAAAACAGGTGTGATACAGTTTGCACTATTATATCCTGAAGATCTTGAAAGAATAATGGCAAATGAATACTGTATGGCATACTTGGATACATGTTGTATGAGAGAGAGAGAGAGAGAGAGAGAGAGAGAGAGAGAGAGGATACGTTCACTGGAAACTGAAAGTTACACTAATAAACTGGATAATGATTTACCAATTTACGATGTTTCAGATCACAGATAATAAATTACTGTAGGTTTCCAATGTGAACTGAGAAAGACTGCTGTTTAGCACACAATGAACTTTGCTCTTCGTTTCCTTCTCTCCATCATGTTAAATGTAGCATAAGGGAATGAAAATGAACTGTATATAGCAGTTTACGGTGTTGTGATCCCTATAAACACATCTTAAAGGGATGGCCTACATACAAGTGTTTCGGTTTGGAATGCAGTAACTACAAGAGAATACACACACCTCTTACAGAAATAAGTTTGTATTTATGGTGCATTTAATCATTTTATTACTTACACATTTTAAGCTCTGTGGTGGAACAGACACTAGCAATAAATACGCAATGGCACAGCAAATACATCCTCACTATTTACTCATAACATTGAAGGCAACCATGTTTTAATACTGTGAAATTAATTTAATAACTCAACATTACACCAAACTGTCTCTGGAGAAATGATAAGTCACTAATCTTCCATAAAAGTTCACTATGGTTTAAGGCCCTTGCTGATTCTTCCTCATACCTGGAATATTTGTTTCACACCTCATATTTTATTTTACCATCAGCAGGAAGGGAAGTTGGTCAAGCTCTTCATCGTCTCCTTCCTTCTATGATAACACAGCACTTTTCAAGCACTTTTCAAACAGCCTTGGCTGTTTCAAGGCTTTAGAGTGTTTTTATAAGTGCAAACAATTTTTGCTTGTGTTGAAAAATGTATAAAATGTAAGTAATTCTTCTCTATGGTGCCAAAGAAAAGTTTTAGTAAAAAAAAAAAAAGTCAAATGCCACAGCAATTTTTAAAAATCTTTTAAGAGTCAAACTAGGAGTCACAGAGAATGTTGTACATAGTTCAGTGATTTTGTTAAAAAGAGAAATAGCATTTCTGGGAGAAATGAACCATGTGGAGGGAGATTTTACGTGTTTGCCCTGCTGTGTTTCCAGTCCTGATTGTGCCCCCAACTACGTGCTATTCTAATTGGGAAAAAAGCTCCACTGAAAGCTAAGAGGAAAGTTCCATGCACCCGCCAGCCCTCCAGCACTGGCCTAAAGTTGCAAGGAATTGGCATTGATATCCAGAAACAATGAAAAGCATTCCTGGAAATTTCAATAGAGCATCTAGAGCATCTAGGCTGCAATCCTATGCAATCCTATGCACACTTTCCGGGGAGTAAACCCAACTTAACACAATTCTGCTTACTTCTGAATAGACGTGCATAGGATTGTGTTGTCAGTCAGAAGTGGCAAGCCTACATATAGCAGACCTCAATACTGCCAGACAGACCACCTCTTGAAATCTAGAGTGGTTGCAGAAATAGTCCCTAATCCAGCAACAAAGAACTTTTGGAAAAGAAATGAAAAAAGAAATGCACATCTAAAGAATCTTTTTCAGTCACAGCTTGTACCCATTAGTGACCCTGAATAAAGGACTTTATTTGACAGACAGTTACCCAGGCTTACTGAAATAAACTGTCTCCTTTCACATTTTATTAAAACTGCTCAAGTCCCATAACAGAATTATGGGGTTGTTTTATTAAAAACTGACTGCCTGCATTTTTGTCAAGTTAACCCAAATAAAATATTAGATTGCATTTTTAAAAAATGTTTTCCATTTTAAAGGTCCCTGTGAAGTGCTGCTTGTGCATTTTCTTGCTTAAAACATTGTAACTTCATTATGGCAGCGTACAACAGTAACTAATGTGATTGTGCAATGCTCAAATTAAGTTTTCATTTTTATCTTCATCATGTTTCTGTGCTAATCTTTTGGAGAGAAAGGAAAGTGAGACTGAGCTATATTTCCTTTGTAAGGGAGTAAAGTGATGCTAACAAATCTGGAAACCCAGGAGGATTTGTCAAATCTGAAATCAAGAATGGTTTATATAACTGAGGGTGCAATCCTAACCAACTTTCCAGCACTAAGGGCAATACAGCTCTGAGGTGATGAAACAAACATTCCATTATCTTGAGGAGACCTCCATGATTGCCACCCAACTGCAGGACACAGTTGCCCCATGGACACAGCTATGCCAGTGCTGGAAAGTTGGTTAGGATTGGGCCCTGAATATAATTACACATTATATTGCATACACATTTGAACCCTGTTGTGTTTATGCAACGTTGGGTGGAAATGGCTTAAAACTGAAAAATACGGAACAGGATCTTTTAAAAAGAAGTGTTCAGAATGTCTGACTTAAAAGATACTAGCCAGGTACTAAAATAGTACAATGAACATCTACATTCACTTTATTATGACTGAAATGAGATGGATTCACACAACCAGACTTTTCTTTCGATGGGTACCATGATAAGACTCCAATTCTTAGTATGTCTCTGCTGCGCTGATGGGTCTACTTGAACCTGCACCAGTGATTGTCTGTGTAACCGATGTGCTCCCCAATTATCATAAAAAGCTCTTTCCTTGAGTCAAAATGCAAATTCTCTTTATGCAATATGGAACCTGAACTGAGTAGTAGTGGATTTTGACAGCTGTTGCACATTGACTTCTTCAGTCGGAAACAAAAAACAAAAAACTAGAACAATTCTTGTAAAATTCATACACTGTATCTAGGGAAGACAAGCCAGCTGTAGCATGAACTTGTTCAAAGCATTTATGTTGACAGCACTTCTTCTCTGTAAGTATGGTTTATTATCCATAATTGTTACCCATATGCTATTTCCCCATAATGACATTTAGGAAAGCACTGGAAAGCACTGACATAAGGGGTTAGGATTGCACCCTTATTCTCAACCATTTCTTCCAACAGAAGCATTTTACCAAGTCACTACCAAAATGAACACTAGGCGGCAGCAGTGGGATTAAAAATTATCTATGTTGTATTATGTGTGTAGCAGTAAAGCTTCTGAAATAGACCAAACAGACCGGCCCAAGTGATTTGGCATGGAAGGCTGAAGTTTTCAGGGATCCAAACAGTTTTCAGTCCAAATTCTGCAAGGGTAAAGAAAGTTGTCGGTGTTGCTGGAATTAAAACCTTGCACAGAAATGGGACAGGGATTGGGAAGAAGTCCAAGGGTGTAAGGAAGCTAGAGAACAAAAAGGCTGGAGAAAAGAAAGTTGAAGGAATAGTGCATAGCAGAAATTGGCCTGGGGAAAAATAACCTGAAGGAAGAGGAGAGAGTAGGAAGAGGAGAGCTGCGCGGACCTGGCCACAGTAACCCATGCCATAGTGACATCTAGATTAGATTATTGCAATGCGCTCTACGTGGGGCTGCCCTTGAAGACGGTCCGGAAATTACTAGTATAGAACGCGGCTGCTCGTGTGGTTGCTGGGGCACATTGGTTTGACTCTGTCGAGCCGTTGCTCCGGCGGCTACACTGGCTGCCGGTTCTGTTCCGGGCCAATTCAAGATGCTAGTTTTGACTTTTAAAGCCCTTTATGGCTCGGGTCCGGGGTATTTGAGGGACCGCCTCCTTCCCTACAATCCTGCCCGTGCTCTTAGATCATCTGGGGGGGGCCCTTTTGACTATGCCGCCACTAAGAGATGTGAGAGGGGTGGCGGCCAGGAAACGGGCCTTCTTGGTGGTGGCCCCCGAACTGTGGAATACCCTCCCCTTAGAACTGAGAACTGCTCCCTCGTTGCTAACGTTTCGGCGTGGACTGAAGACCTTTCTATTTCAAAAAGCTTTTAATTGTTGACAGGCTGGCTGGCGCTCTTGCTTTTTATATGAAAATCCACGGGGTTTGTTTTTAGATTTTTTAATTATTGTAAATTGTTTTTTTAATGTTGTATTTTTAAGGTATTTGTAAGCCGCCTTGTGTGCCCGTTGGGCAAAAAGGCGGGGTATAAATTAATAAAATAATAATAATAATAATAATAATAATAATAATAATAATAATAAAGTTTAAGGGGAAAGACAAAAGAGAGGAAAGCAGGGGTCTCAACACATTGCACAGTAATTAAGATCAGGAGGGCGGGCTATATGCTATGGATGAGAGGACTATTACGAAGACTGATAAAAGTGATGAGGTAGCTTAAAGTAAAGGGCCAAAGCAAGAAGTTATCTGAAAAGCAGATCCCTTAAGAAACATTGGGCAGCAGTGAAGTTGAAGGAGTTGTCAATGAAATGTAGCATTGGTGGGGCAAAAGTGCACATTAGGTCTAAAGATGGAAGGATCAAGGGAATAATACTGCACTGTTTTAAAGTGAAAAGGTAGAGTATAAATACTGTAGTTAAAACAAAATAAATAAAAATAATAGCTGGAAAACAAATGAGGTTTGGGAGGCAGGAGACTATGGGGTAATGAGTAGGGTTGCTAGTTCTAATGAAAGCCTTATCCCTGATAGCCTGCAGTTTTTAAACTCTCAGGGAGTTGAAGACCGCAATAAGTCCTTGCAGGGGAGAGGAGGGGAGGCAGTGGGGGCGGGGGGAAGGCAGCGACACGATCCCTAGGATCATGTCACTAAAGGGCTGCAGGGGCTTGGTTGGACTTACCAGAGCCTCCTGCAGTCTCCTGGGGATGCGAGGAGCCCTGCACGAGCATCTGCAGGGCTCCCCAGACTTCTAAAAGTAAAAGCGAAGCGATCATGCTCCACTTCCGGTTTTGCAGAGGTAGAGAGGGATCACTCTGCTTTCCCTTTTGGAAGGCTGGGGAGCCCTGCAGACGATTGCACAGGGTTCCCCACACCCCAGGAAGGCTACTTCAGGGACTGTTGAGTGCATCCCAGTCCCTGAAGCCCCCCTTAGCGACGTGATCCTGGGGATCGCTTCACTACCATCTCCCTACCCCCTTCCCAGGGAGCAGAGGCCAGAGGGAGCAGAGGCCAGGGCTGTCAGGCTGGGGCATTGCGACACCCCAGTTTGAATAGCTCTGCCTGATACCAAAATGCTGCCCCTTATGGCTTCTATTCTTACTGCAACCTGGTACAATAATAGTCTAATAATTTCCTGCACCAGTGGCCACTGATGCCATGTCCACTGAATCCTGTGCACCAGCTGGAGACCATGCTGGCAGGAAGAGGTAAGTAAAGAAAAATTTTACTTTCCTCCTTGCCTACTCTGTTGTTCACCTATAGGACTCTTCAAAGCTATACCAGCTCTTTTACCAGCATAGCTCTGAGGAGCCTGCCAGTGGCATGTCTGAGCCAGGCCAGGGGTTTCAGATATAGCAGCCAAGAACCACGCTGTCCCACCTTGATTTGCCCCATCCCAGCCTGATATCCTCCCTAGTAAACCCCCACCACTAGCAAAACCTTGCTGACTGCTAATATGCAGGTTACTCTCTGCAGCAAATGGCTTTCTGAGCCATGCACCGGTGGTAGCACTCTGCAGACAATAAGAGGCTGCCACAATGGTGGACCTTGTGGTCCACTGAATAGGACTGTGCCATTAGAACAGTGTGAATGACTGAATTCTGCACACTGAAATCCTTTGACTGAAGGCTTTGTGAGTTGTAGCAGATGGTGTGGCTCACATAGCTCTTGTTGACTGACGGGGATGGAAATGTGCAGAGATAAAAATAAACTGAATGAAAGAAGAACACAATTTATTTTCAATTGTGGACTGCTTGGCTGGTACAAAGAAATCAAAGGCTGCCTCTGCTAGAGCCAGATGAGCTCTTACTTTGAACAGGATTTGATTCTGCATATGTGCCTATGCCAGTACTCCAAACACAGTGCTGTCTGCTTAGAACTGGCCCATGACATGATGCCACCCCAAATAGTTGCACTGCATCCTCGGTGACACTGGAAATGAACACCTAGTGCCAGGGGCAAGACTGACATCAGCCCTGCAGACGCTGAATGAAACCTTCTCAGTGGTGACTCCGACTTTGTACAAATGCCTTCTGAGAGAGAACATATCCTTGGCCATTTTAGAAGACCAGCCAATATATTTTATTCTGCCAGGCCTTTTAAAAGATGTTGATCTCCAGATGTATGTGTTTTATACAGAATCCTGCTGGATTTCATATGTTTCATGGTTGTTCCCTTATTGGTTTTTATTGCTTTGCTTGTGATGTATGTCACTTCTGAAACTATAAAAACTGAAAAGTATCAAAACAAATCATAATTTAAATAGAAATGCAAGGGATGTGGCCACTTCTTTAATCATACACTCAGGTGAGTCAGCATGACTCAGCTTAATGTCACAGGTTGCTGTAGGGATAAATGACTGCTCTGGTTTGTATAGAAGAAGTGAATGGGATATAAATACAATAAAAAACCAAACATCATAAATAAACAATTTCCTGCAACAGGAGTTGGCTAATTGCACATGAACAATTCACTTTAAGCAGGAAGTTCAGCATGCTTTCTGTTGACAATGCAAGGGTCAAATTCATTCACATCCTGATGATTGCGAAACAGTGCCAGTCAAGTATGACCCAGCAGAAAGAGTTCGCTTTTGACACAGAGATCTTCTGACACTTCTAGCTGAAAAGCAAAAGCGAGTGCATTTCAGCAAGACCTAAAAGTAGATATTATGCTTCCTATATTATTTCAACTTGTTCATATTTGTTTAGCTATTGACTACACAAATAATTGTATTGTTATTTGTTAAGCTAATGATTTAGGACTGTACTCCAAGATACACAGCATTCATATAAAATGAAGCCACAGTGGTTCCTTCTCCACTGCAAAACACTTATGGAAGGGGGGGAGCATGGGCAACGGGCAAGGAGGGAAAGGTATGCCCAAGTCTTCCCTGCCAATCACTTGTCCCATTAAACTCCTCCCCCAGCTACTTTTGACCCCATGGGTTAACCTGAACAAAGATCATGCTCTCTGTGCTTACACGTTATAAGATGGATAAGCAAGAAGACTCTAGCAGTTCTTACAGATTATTCTTCTGCACATCACGGAAAACAGTTCCAAGCAACAGAATTTGGCAAAGAGCTATTGCCTTACTGTACTTTATGAAATTACTTTCAGAGGCCCATAAATGTGGCACAATCACAGTGTAAAGATGGAGCTCCCACTTCCATACTGTCAAGTTACCTTCTTGTATACGAGAATGTGAGGTGTGTGTGGTTCTTTGTAGTTGCACTGAAAAGACCATCTGACCACTTCTGCTCTTCTCTGCAAATACAGGTGGAAGTTCAGCATACCCTTCTGCTGATGTTGAGCATGGCTATGCTGAATGATAATACACAGTACTCACAAAGTAGCATTTAGAGCAAAAAATTGCACATTTTAAAACCCCTGTTTTGATCCAGATGTCTTCTGTCAAGGTAGTTTTTATGTCATCTTCCTAGCTCTGGAACTGCAATATTTTGTTACTGGGAAATGCAATTCCAACCTGAGCACTTGTGCAATTGCTGGTGGAATCATGTGGAATATCATTGTGCCTGCAACCCACCCCCACCTTACCTACTCTGGAATGGGCTGGGTCCACTTCTGGCAGTCATATGGAGCTGCTGGCGGTTTGCACCAGAAGTTCAGCAGTGACACTCAACAGTGATATGCCATTGTGAAACCGCTGTGAGTCACAAAATTTGCTGTTGTAAAAGCCCCATAGCCTTGGGTCATAGGGCTGTGTGTGTTCAGCTCTTGTTGCTTCGTGCATATAAAATCAGCTTAGGGCTATGTATCTCATAAATGTAACCTGCCACTATTATATCAGAAAAATTCTTTTCCTTTTAACTGAAAGAATACAGTTGATGGCCTGTTAAAGGCATTTCATGTAATTATTTTACGGAATTTTCCATGAAGGTTGATTTTGCAAACACACCCAGAAATAAGAACAGAAATAAATTCATCTCTATTGATTCCTGGTAGACATCTAATCTCTTTCATATATTCATTAGCCACCTAGAAGCTAACAAAAATTCAATATTACCTTTTAACTGCATTCCAGAAATCACCCTTTGGACTTCCTTTTAAATAAGGCATTCTATCGACTACATCATGACCAACTGTCCTTAAATGATTTCTTAGCTGGCACTGGCTAGAAGGCCAAATACCAATCAGAAGATAAGCAATTTATGGGTTTGCTTATTCAAACCACAAATATCACTCATGGGCCATGAGCTCTAAAACAAACACTGATCAAAGAGAGTAAACTGCCCAGATAAGTCAATATGAAAAGGCATGGAGCCTAATAGGCCAATCTTTTCATATTCAGAAGTAAGTCCCTCTGAGTTCAACAACAGAAATCTCACCCAAATACAGTACTTATACTTTGGATTGTATCTTTAGGTTTCTTTGTTCCCATGAATGCAGAAAGTGGAAGCCCTTTACACACACACACACACACACACACACACACAGAGAGAGAGAGAGAGAGAGAGAGAGAGGAATAGTCAGGTGAGAAACTGGAGAAAGAATCAGAGAAACTGATTCTGAGATATCTGATTCTGTTTTTAGCTAATTCTAAGAACATAAGAACAGCCCCACTGGATCAGGCCACAGGCCCATCTAGTCCAGCTTCCTGTATCTCACAGCAGCCCACCAAATGCCCCAGGGAGCACACCAGATAACAAGAGACCTCATCCTGGTGCCCTCCCCTGCATCTGGCGTTCTGACATAACCCATTTCTAAAATCAGGAGGTTCCGCATACACATCATGGCTTGTACCCAATAATGGATTTTTCCTCCAGAAACTTGTCCAATCCCTTTTTAAAGGCGTCTAGGCTAGACGCCAGCACCACATCCTGTGGCAAGGAGTTCCACAGACCAACCACACGCTGAGTAAAGAAATATTTTCTTCTGTCTGTCCTAACCCGCCCAACACTCAATTTTAGTGGATGTCCCCTGGTTCTGGTATTATGTGAGAGTGTAAAGAGCATCTCCCTATCCACTCTGTCCATTCCCTGCATAATTTTGTATGTCTCAATCATATCCCCCCTCAAGCGTCTCTTTTCTAGGCTGAAGAGGCCCAAACGCCGTAGCCTTTCCTCATAAGGAAGGTGCCCCAGCCCTGTAATCATCTTAGTCGCTCTCTTTTGCACCTTTTCCATTTCCACTATGTCTTTTTTGAGATGCGGTGACCAGAACTGGACACAATACTCCAGGCGTGGCCTTACCATAGATTTGTACAATGGCATTATACTAGCCGTTTTGTTCTCAATACCCTTCCTAATGATCCCAAGCATAGAATTGGCCTTCTTCACTGCCGCCGCACATTGGGTCGACACTTTCATCGACCTGTCCACCACCACCCCAAGATCTCTCTCCTGATCTGTCACAGACAGCTCAGAACCCATCAGCCTATATCTAAAGTTTTGATTTTTTTGCCCCAATGTGCATGACTTTACACTTACTGACATTGAAGCGCATCTGCCATTTTGCTGCCCATTCTGCCAGTCTGGAGAGATCCTTCTGGAGCTCCTCACAATCACTTCTGGTCTTTACCACTTGGAAAAGTTTGGTGTCATCTGCAAACTTAGCCACTTCACTGCTCAACCCTGTCTCCAGGTCATTTATGAGGAGGTTGAAAAGCACCGGTCCCAGGACAGATCCTTGGGGCACACCGCTTTTCACCTCTCTCCATTGTGAAAATTGCCCATTGACACCCACTCTCTGCTTCCTGGCCTCCAACCAGTTCTCAATCCATGAGAGGACCTGTCCTCTAATTCCCTGACTGTGGAGTTTTTTCAGTAGCCTTTGGTGAAGGACTGTGTCAAACGCCTTCTGAAAGTCCAGATATATAATGTCCACGGGTTCTCCCGCATCCACATGCCTGTTGACCTTTTCAAAGAATTCTATAAGGTTCGTGAGGCAAGACTTACCCTTACAGAAGCCATGCTGACTCTCCCTCAGCAAGGCCTGTTTGTCTATGTGTTTTGAGATCCTATCTTTGATGAGGCATTCCACCATCTTACCCGGTATGGATGTTAGGCTGACCGGCCTATAGTTTCCCAGGTCCCCCCTCTTTCCCTTTTTAAAAATAGGCGTGACATTTGCTATCCTCCAATCTTCTGGCACCATGGCCGTTTTGAGGGACAAGTTGCATACCTTAGTCAAGAGATCTGCAACTTCATTCTTCAATTCCTTAATAACCCTTGGGTGGATGCCATCAGGGCCCGGTGACTTATTGATCTTTAATTTATCAATGAGGTCTGAAACATCTTCTCTTTTAACCTCTATCTGACTTAACTCCTCGGTCAGGAGGGGCCGTTCGGGCAGTGGTATCTGCCCGAGGTCTTCTGCCGTGAAGACAGATGCAAAGAACTCATTTAATTTCTCTGCCATCTCTAAGTCTCCTTTTATCTCCCCTTTCCCTCCCTCACCATCCAGAGGGCCAACCGCTTCTCTGGCGGGTTTCCTGCTTCTAACATATTTGAAGAAGCTTTTATTATTCCCCTTAATGTTGCTGGCCATGCGTTCCTCATAGTCTCGCTTGGCCTCCAGTATCACCTGCTTACATTTCTTTTGCCACAGTTTATGTTCCTTTTTATTCTCCTCATTAGGGCAAGACTTCCATTTACGGAAGGAAGCTTCCTTGCCCTTCACAGCCTCTCTAACTTGGCTGGTTAGCCATGCGGGCACCATGGCTTCTTCTATCTTACAAGAAATTGTAGATTTTAATTTTGAAACAGTGGGTCTTGTGATGGTTAGGACCACTGCCTGACCTGGCTGATTCTGTTGAACACTTATTACCACTCATAAGGCTGAATCATCATTGTATGATTGAGACATCTGTCTGAAGATAGCTGAAGCAACTGAGATCTTTCAAAGAAGGGATTAAAAACAGAGATGTCAAGAATGACTCAATGAAAGGATTTGTGATGCTACAAAGCACAGGTGCTGAAAGATTATTGTACTATATATTTAAGCCAAGCACGCAAAGATAAAGAAAAGCTTCACCAGTACCTGTCATCCATTCTCCCAAAGATGCCCTGAGATATCCACTGGCAGGAAATGGGAACACCCTCCACTGATGTCTTTGTCCTCCCACAACCCCTGCCCCATGCAAAGGTATGCAGCTTTTGAATTTGGAGATTCACAGCACATCATATACGGCAGGCAGTACCTGACCACACACCATGAAGCTGTCCAAATGCCTTCTGCAGCCATCACAGTCAGTGAACAGCACCTTTGCGGAGGCCAATGCCACACAGAGATCATCCATGCACTTTTTGTTAAAGCATGTCCAAAGTATTGGCCCTAATCCCTGGACACTAGAAGGAGGGGGGGGGCCTCAAGCCCTGCTATGACTTGCCTGAGCCAAGGAATGATCAGACAAAAGAAATAAAGACTGACAGCCTGATCCTGATTATTTATAAGAGTGGAACACAGTTCTGCTGTCATCAATGGTAATACAGTGGTGGGCACAGCATGCCACCAGTAGCCATTTTGGAACCACTGTCACAAATGGTTGTGGTGTTAGCGTTAGTGACCCGCTGTCATTACCAGCATCTGCGGGAGTGCAGGGAAGCTGGTGTGGGGGTGGGCAGTGGGAGGAACAGGACAGGGAAGGGGAGGAACGGGGGAGTTTCTAGGCTGGGATGAAGGCCGATGGGAGGAGTGGATCCTGACTTGCACTGAGATCCTATCCCTGTTCCCTCTCCCTTATTCTTTCTGGACATATGCCAGCAAAATAGCTGACACAGATCCAAGGAGAACCATTAGGAAAGTAAAGGAAAGTACCTTGAGGCGGCCTCTGTGACTGCCCCCTCACTGCAGGATACAGCATGTGCCCTGTTGGCACAACTGCACTGGCACTGGAAGAATTAGTTAGGATTGGGTTTTAAGGCTGCTCTTTTAGTCAAGGCTGATTGATCGTGGAGACGGAGACATTTTCTGTTCCAGTACTTGTAGGCACTGAGTAGACTTGCCTAGAATTAAACTGTTGATTTTATTTTTCAGTGAAAGGTGTCATTTGCATCATGGAAAATCTTGTTTTCCCTGCCTAGGTTCCAGACAAACACTTTCCTTCTCAACACAGCAGACCTGTCAACTGTTCAATTACCTTTAGCAGTTTTATATGATTTACTTATATGTTGAGCAAAACTGCTCAACGTATATGAGTTTGCTTATACGTTGAGCAAAACTGTTCTTGGCAGCCTGGAAAATGAAGCCTATCAGACAGATTCCATTGGGTAGCCTAAATAGCAGAGTCACCCCTGTAGGCAGGTGGCAGCCATTATGAGTCATCACTTTCACCTGACATTCTGATACAGAACCTTGGGA
Source organism: Tiliqua scincoides (assembly GCF_035046505.1). NCBI lineage: Eukaryota > Metazoa > Chordata > Lepidosauria > Squamata > Scincidae > Tiliqua > Tiliqua scincoides. The sequence goes on along the minus strand of NC_089821.1, from coordinate 170,442,609 downwards.
GGCAGATTTGCTGCTTCATTGAATTACAATGCAAATGAGGTCACTGCATTTACTGGACTAGCTGATGTTCACAATGCACCTTGTATGCTAGGAGTCTGGATAAACTACTGAGGCTTTACCTTTATCCAGAGTTTCAATTCATTGTTCCCCAGAGTCCCTTTTCTCTGCTTTTCTACTAAAGGAACCTGGTGGAGAAGACTTCCAGTGGCCAAATACGTTGGTGGGGGGGGGGGGGCTTTAGGCTCTTTCCCTAAAGGCTGTGAATCTCTGGTCATACAGTAGGACTGTCCAGTGACCAGAAGAAATACTATAGCTTGCTCTAGCTCTTTCCTTTAACAGCAGCTTGATCTGCAGAAATAAAAGGATGAAGGTTTTAACAGCATGAAGATAAAAGTTAATACCTGTTGACTTCTGCAGTCCCATCACCCTCAACTGCTCTAATGGCAAGATTTCATGTGGGACATGAAGGAGGTTAGGGTGGAGCAGACAACAGAAATACAAATGTACAGCAACGAATCTCCAAGTTGCAATCTTGGAAACCTTAATTCTATATAAAATGTCCCTCTGCACCCTGCATCTATCAAACCTTTTCCTGCCATGTGTTGCCTGCCACTATTAACATGTGCCAACCCAATAAAAGCATATAGGGAAAACAAGGTGTCAGTGAGCACCTAAATTCCTGCTGCTCCCCTGATCCTAAGATTTGGTTTTCCCATGCCCAATGTGATGGGGAAGACAGTTGGGGCTGAAAGATCAAGGAAACATGTGAGCACATGGAGCTATAAGGAATCTCATTATGTGACTACAGAACATCTTTACTGCCCATATGGCACATGCTTTTGCTGTATGAGAAGATACAAATGATTTTCTGTCTCTATTGACATTAAATTAATTATTTGTACCAAATTTAAACCAGTCACAGCCCCCAGATCCAATATTGTGTGTACACTGAAATCTACCATCTGGAATCCCAGCCAAGCTGCCTTGTCTTTGTACTTGTAATTTATGTTAAAGTACGTTCTTCCTCTACTTGTACTATTTTCCTAGAGTTTGTTACTAATTTGGTATTTGAATTTTGAAGTGGTTCAGTTAACAATGCTTTACGATTTCTTTAAAAACTAGTATTGGCTTCTACTACTGTCAGTTCTATAATTAGCTCTTTTATGAGAAGATTCACATGCCACAATTTCCTAGAGGAATTGAGGAATTAAGCATACCAATGACAAAATCATGAATGTTTCTATCTCTTTCTAATTGTGATGACAACTTTGCCTTGAGATATTTTTTCCACCTCCTAGTTTTACACATTTCAGCAAACCGATTACACTGGCCATATTTTCTGCATTCTGTCTCATATTCCAGAAAGGAAGTTTGGATGTTGCTGATACCACACCTATAGCAGGCCCTTGCCATTACCTCTTGCGGTACTTTCTGTTGGAACAGTTATCAGTTTTACAGTTTTTATTTTGCTAAAAGATGGCTGGTCATCTTTTAGATTTAGGAAAGTTCCCTTCCACCATAAGGTATCCATTAGTCTTTTTCTGCTCAGCTCGTCAAATGACGTCAATGTAAAAAGCAGGATATAAATAATCAAAACTAAAAAATAAGAACCCAGTCCTCTCCTCCACCCCCCCACCCCCACTGGTGCAGCCATACAAAAATGGGCACATGGTATCCAGCGGGGGGAACCGGGAGGTTTCAGAGGCAAAAGGGGATTTAATTCCCCTTACAACTCTGTAAGCCTCCCGCTCCATAATGGGTCTGTGTGCTTCCTCAGTAGCCATCTTGCGACAGCAGAACTCATTGAGGATTAGGAGAGCAGAACACAATAGGATCGGGCTGTGTGTCTCTCAGTAACCTGATTCTCAGTTGGTCTGATTTTACACCATACAATGTTAGTTCTTAAATAAGCGATGATTCACTGAGTTCCCGAATCCCCATGTTTGTGCTAAGAGTTTTACCTTGGTTACATATGGGTTTATGCTTTCCTTCTCAAGTCTAGTGAACCATGTGTTCATTTCAAGCGCAGTATTTCTTCTGAGTGGTACTGAGTGGCTTCAAGCAAACTCATCAAACCTTGACTTGTCTCATCTGCCGTGTCATCAAACTATTTTTGTTTCTCCTGCCACATGACAAAATAGTGCTCACTGAACCTTTCATTGTTCTCGGCTGTTTCATTTGCTATGCAGCAGGACTTCATGCAGTGCAGTACAACTGGAAACAATGTTGCTTCCACCTCAAATCCAGTTCTCTGCCAAATTCCCCTCAAAATGCCAACAGGTCAGGAAGCTTTATTTTTGGTTCATTTTTGTTTCGTTTCACTGGTTTACATTCACTTTCTCTTTCACTGTGTAATATCTACTGTTGCAAAGTCTGTAAAAAAAAAAAAGCCACAGAAAATGTCTGTGTGAGACAACACATGTTACTGAACCCTGTGCAACTCTTACAACAACTGAACAGATCTTCAAAATTAATGCATGGAGACCAGGAGCAGGAACAGCGATGCAATCTCACACCCTCACACCAACATGCAGTACAGGACATAGCATTTTTAAGGTGGCTTTAGTAACACTCTTAGGGCCCAATCCTAAAGTTCCTCAGTGCTGGCGCTGAGCTCCAGTACTGGCGCTGGATGTCACAAATGTGCCGTAAAGCATGTCCCCTGGAAAGGAGGGGCCACCAGCACCAGGTCAGTGCCAGTCAGTGCTGGGCCTCAGTGCTGCATGAAGAAATGGCCAGCGCTCCAGTAGCGCAGGCTGGCAGTGAGTAGTTTCGGGGCAGGGGAAGTGAGGAGTGAGTGGAAGGGTGCGTGGGAAGGTGGAGTGGGGGAGGAAATGGGACAGGAGGGGGGGGTGAGAGCTCCGCCAGATCCTGAACTCCATGTCGGCTCGGAAAGCCTGACATGGAGTCTCTCGTGTTGTGCCAGCAAAATAACTGAGCTTGAGAAGCTCCATTGCAGGGTTTGGGGCTTTCCCAGGGGGAAAGAGGACAGAAGTCCCCTTTTCACAAGGAGACTCCTGGCAACTTCCCAGCACCCAATGGATATAGCCACTTTGGCATCACTCCTCCAGCAGGCGCCAGGATGCTCAGGATTGGGCTGTTGGGCTATTATCTTTCTGCAAGGCCACTGTAGGGATGCTACAGGAGGGACAAAAAGAGGCAAAGCAGTAACTTACCTTGGCTGCTTACCAAAGGATAATCCTAACTTTCCCAACTGCTTCCAGATTCAGGAAAAAGTCAGGAAGTCTGTGTCTCTATAACAGAGGATGATTACCAATGAATCCAGTTAACACAAGTTCTGTGTGACACAGGCTATGCCTTACTAAGATTGTGCTGTAGCATTTTTGGCATCAACTAATACTATCTGATACCCAACACAATACACTTGCAATGCCACAAATCATAACAAGTGGATGGAGGAACTGAGGGAGGGCCTGCTGAGCTCTCTGGGAATACCTTGGAATTTGGCGCTACTAAAATACAGTGGTGCCTCGCAAGACGAAATTAATTCGTTCCACAAGTCGTTTCGTATTGCGAAAATTTCATCTTGCGAAGCGCGTTTTCCCATAGGAATGCATTGAAATTTAATTAATGCGTTCCTATGAGCAAAAAAAGTCAGAACAAAGTCAAATTTGGTTTACAAAGTGTTTATTAAGTGCTCTTTAAAGGCATACATACTGTACAGAGGATTTCAAAAATTTCAAGCACAAAACTTCAACTCTTTAATTTTAAAAATTTGTCTTGCAAAGCACGGCCATAGAAAAAATTCATCTTGCGAAGCACGGCATAGAAAAATTTGTCTTGCAAGTCACCAGAAAAAATAGCAAAAACGCTTTCATCTTGCGAGTTTTTCGGTGTGCGAGGCATTCGTCTTGCGAGGCTCCACTGTAGTGATCAAGTAGTCTCATCCCTTTGTACCATCAAGTTGACCACAGACTTAAAGAACCCAGGGGTGTTGGTAGTGCTACGACTGCCATTTTTGAGCCTGGCACCATCAAAATGGATTCAATAGAATGTCACATACATAGCTATAAATCACACATCATTGCATCATGAGGCTGGGCCCACGGCTGACATTTTTTAAAAAAGTTTTTTCCTTGAACTAACCACAACACCAGAGGAAGAGACTCCTTGAGCAGTACTGATTGATTTTCAGAGTTCTGCCGATTTCCTTCTTTAGACATGAGGCAGTTTTCATAAACACAACACAGGTGTGAGCTATTAAACGCGCAAGAGAGTTGGCAAAAGCAACGCACATCCTCTTCCTAAGATGGCGGCCATCACAAAATGCAGTCTCATTTAGGATGGCAGCATTCTTCTCATCACGTGAGCAGCCATGTTACAGAACAGCCAGCCTAAATACAAGGGAGCTTATCAGCATTAACAGTCCCAGTGAATACTATTCTAAAATCTAAACCCCAGAAAGATTGTTAAATGGTAAGGGAAGGCAGGGCTGAAACTTAACAAAAGCCTGTTATATAACAAATTCAATGGACAAACAAAGGGAAAACCAGTGCAAATCCCAGCCTTCAATAAGTCTCCTATATATCAGGTGACAGGGAAAATATGTTGTGTCTGTTTCCTTTTGTTTTTAGATTCTTTGTGGGCTGTGTGCTCTTATGCTGTAGAACATCAGCGCACAGTGAAACTGTCTCAAGGCCACACCTGGAAAAACCTTCTGAGAAATTAGCCCTTTCCTGGGAACAGAGTCACTTTACCTCAGCACTTAATCCTGTCAGAGTGGCTTGCTCATGTTTTTAATGCACTTACTGATGTTTGGGATTTGGAGGAGACTAGTATATGACTCCCCTCATGAAGCCCCCAAAGGTGGTCCCTGAAGAAAAGTTGGTGACATATAGTAGAGTGGTGGAAGCTGTGGGTAGAGTACACACTTCATGCCTTTGTGCCTTCTTTGTGAATTTTTGAAAATGAATTACATTTAGGGCACAATCCTAAGCCCTTATGTCAGCGCTTTCCAGCACTGCCATAAGGGCAATGCAGCTCTGAGGTCAGGGAGCAAACATTCCCTGACTTTGAGGAGGCCTCTGTGAGTGACACCCAACTGCAGGATGCAGCACACGTCCCATTGGCACTGCTATGCCGGTGCTGGAAAGCACTGACATAAGGGGTTAGGATTGCGCCCTTAAGGAATAATGCAGATCCTTAAATTGTGCCTGAAAAGTTGGAATTTAATCTTGAATTTAATCACCATAAGTAGCGCTACTTTTGTCCTGCCAAGACTTGCAGCAGAGGTGACTGGGTTTCTGGAATGCATTGCTAACATTCAGGGAATGACTTGCAACACCAAAGAGGGTTACCAGAACTATTGTGCTAGGCCCGCAGGGGTGTCCAAACCTTTTGGCAGGTGGGTCACAACATCGCTTCATCACTGTGTTGGGGCTGGGAAAAAAATACTTAATTTACATTTTAAATTTGCATAAATGAGTATATTAGAGATGGAACTTATATGAATGAATGAAGCTCTTTGCAATAGCTCAAGGCCTATAAAAGACCTTGCACAAAGCAAGGCCAGCCTTTCCTTTTCTGCTGCTGCTTCACAGAAGTGAAACAGCAAGCAGCGGAGAGAGCCCTCAGCCTGCAGCTGTGTTGGGCCAGTGCAGGCTCCAGGAAATCTCTGGAGAGCCGGAGGCTCACTGAAGACTGGGGGCTCCCCACAGGCTGGATTGGGGGTCCTTGAGGATCTCAAATGGCCCCCGGGCCAGGGTTTGGGCACCCCTGTAGGGCAACCACCAGCTGCCATTTCCTCCAAGTCCAACTTTACAAGGCATTTGAAACAAAGATCAAATTCCAAGATTCACCCAGACTTTACATGTAATGTTTGGCATACACAGGCCAATTCATTGGTCTTTCTTTCCAATTTATGTTTATAAATAAAAGTTCAGTACTTTTGTACTGAATCACATCTTTTCCTTTAGTCAGTTGTGTGAGTGTCTGGAGGGTGCCAAGTACCAGACTGAAGTAATTTTGGCGACAGTGAGACATGTGCGCATACATATGCATGAGCACACATGCGCAATTGCGTGCACATTAGTGTCCATACATTAAAAAATGGGAAAAGGTATTAAGGGCAAGAAATCACTAGTGGTTACCCCAATTAAAATCTTTGCTTTAGGGTTCTCAAATCCCAATAAAGAAGCTATAACCTTAAAACAAGGAAAGAAAACTTGAAATCCACCCAACCTTTTCCTAATCCACTGATACTGTGGATTAAAAGAAGCGTGGGGTAAAAGAAGAGTCAACTTTTGTAAAATGCCCTCCCTGCTTGCCTGAATCCCACTTGTAGCTGCCCCAGGTGACCAACCAAGTGGTCTTTTGTAAGTCTGATTTTCACTATTTAGAAAATACGGTAAACCAACCGTGCTTGTAGCAAGCATGCAAAACAGAATAGCAGGAATGATTTGTTACTGAAGTTAAGTAATTAAACTGTCCAAATCCTTCAACACTGATGCCATGTCAGTTCACAGGAGGTCAAGTAAGGATATGGAGAAATTCTGAACTATGCTCATCTACAATAAACAGTTGGGTGGAGCTGATAAAAACACAAACACAAAAAGAAGAACGTGCAGCTTTTTTCCTTGAATGAGAAACATGTTGATACTAGCAAACAAAATAAAGCAACCATGTTAACACACATTCTTACACACACCTGGCAGTACATGGCATGCTTCTGCCTGATCTTTTATGTAATTATTTTAATCACACATTTATCTGTTTAAATCCATAACAGCCAAAACCAAAAAAAGTACATAAGTCTAGAAATTAAATTTAAAAGGCACAAAGCCCTGTTTAACACACTGACTGATAAAGATAATAACAGATAATTGTCTACTAGATAACTAGATTAACACTTTAAATAGAATTTAACACTTGCACCAATGACAGTATCTGATGGCAACTTTAGACCCTTATTCTAACTATTAGCAGTAACAATGGTTGTTAGATGGACAAAAATAGCATATTAGTTTGATTTAGTAATACTTATATATGAAAGTATTAATGTTAAAATGTAGATATTAAATAGATATTTAATATCTAATCCAAAGCAGTAGTCAATGGCAGGATAACTGTGTTGAAAGTCCCTTTACTCTTCAGAAATGAACTTCAGTTTACTAAAGCAGAATCAGTAGGAAACGAGTTAGGGCGCAATCCTAACCCCTTATGTCAGTGCTTTTCAGCACTGGCATAGTGGTGCCAGTGGGACATGTGCTGCATCCTGCAGTTGGGTGTCACTCACGGAGGCCTCCTCAAAGTAACGGAATGTTTGTTGCCTTACCTCAGAGCTGCATTGCCCTTATGGCAGTGCTGGAAAGCTGGAAAGCACTGACATAAGGGGTTAAGATTGCGCCCTTAATTATTTAAAAGTCAAGGGCTCTCACTGAATTTGATTGGAAGGTGCTTTATGCATTTCATAATACAATCCTATGGCCAATTTATGACAGTGGAAACTGTCTTCCACTTTTGTAGAAGGCCCAGCAACAGCACAAAAATTGCATGACTACTGGGCCAGTCACAACCACTGCCACAAAGCAGCAGCAGCTTCACTCTTGCAGCCATGGAACCCAGGCTGCACTGACTCTGGTAAGTCAGCAGTGGAGGCATTGTGGGCAGAAGGGCAATGGCAAGGGAGTTTGGGAACAAGGAGGCAGGAGGGCAGGGGGCAGGCAGAGAGGGGGAGGATCCTGGCAGCACCAGCATGTACCAGGGTCCTGTCCCTTTTTCACACCCTGCCCCTATTCTCTTCTTAGACTTCTGCTAGCTACATAGCTAGCGTAGGTCTGAGAAGACCTATAGATGACCAGGGCTATGCAGAGGTAAGTAGAAAATATTTTTACTTACCTCTGGCAGGCCTCCTGATTACCAACCACAACTATTGCAACCTGCACCCTGTTTTCACAGCTGCATCATCATAAATGGTGGGGAATTGGATTGCGACCTAAGCCACTTTCTTCTGCTCCCATTTATTCTAGTCTTGGCTTACACATGGGACTCCACAGATAAAATCTTAAACAGTTTCTTTACTGTTAATCACACTAGGGAGCTCTGGGTGTGAGCACGCACGTGTGAAAACACATAAAGTGAAATGGGAAAGTATGAGTCAGAAAAGGCAAGCTGTTCATATTACTGTACTTGTTCTCTCTGTGAAATGTATGCATTTGAATGGCAGGAAATGTAGTTACTACTGTAACTTGTGCCTCCTAGGCATATTTTGTCCTGTTATCATTAGAGATGTGCAATGTGACCTCGGCTCAAACCACATTCTTTGACCCTTACTTGCTTAAAACTTGGAACCTGAAGGTTCTGTCATTTGTGAGGTGGGTGGGTAAGTGCTTCCTTTTTTGGTAATCAGACTCTAGCATATGTCCTTTCTGGTATATGAATGTTCTATATTCCCTTCCATTATTAATATTATTATTATTAATAGTGTTTATATACTACTTTCATCCCCTTCTCCCGGGTAAGGGAAGCAGTCCTGCAATGGGGTTACTCACTTTACTGCTTACCAAAAGGTTGGCGGTAAAGTAAAGATGTTTGTCTAGGGTGCCAAACCCTACATGAATGTACAGGATCCGGTGGAGCTGAGCTCCACTGGACCCGCCTTCTACCTCCCCACTCCCTCTCCCCAGCATGCCTCCCGCCCGCCCTCTCTCCACCCCCGCCTCCCCATCATGCCTCCCATCTGCCCAATCTCTCCATGCCTCCCCCCTCCCTGCCTCTGTCCTCCCTGTAAGATTGTTTACAATCTTAAAAGATGCAGAGGAAACACCAGCAAGAGCACCAGTGGCATCACTGTACTGGGTGATACAAACCATAGTGACACCACTGAACAGCACTAGAAAAGACACTGCAATGGAGTGAAGAAGCAAAGTTATGTGGAGAGAGTTATATATACAAAGGGATATAATGCTGTTCCAGTTGGGTTATTTGTGTTTTAAATATTGTGGTATCATTCAGTTTTATCAGGAACAAATGACACACACATTGACCAGTTTGGCTGTCTGAAAAAATGAGTAGATAAGGAATGTCTCTCACACAAAGAAACACATCTCTAAATACTGACCAAAAAAACACAACCTGAGGAACACAGTCAAAAATCTGGTTGGGGTCCTTCTGCTGGCCATGCTTTCACCAGCATGTACACATTCCGTCAGACTCCCATAAATATCGGTAGACTGCCCAAGTCATTTTTGTGATCACCTGCGTCCTTGTATCATTCTTGGGTCTCCAAAACATTGCACGGAACCTACCATCAAGACTTGGCTGGTTGTCTCCAGGAATGGTAACTATCATTGTGCTTCTTGCTATCTCTTCAATCCCATCTTTAAATCCTTCCCATCTTTTAAGTTTAGGGACAGGAAGAAAAGGTTAGGATTTTTCCTGTTCAACATCTTTCCTTCAACCCATGTTTTTATTTCCTTTCTCCCCTTGAATGCTTCCTAAAATACACATTCATATTGAAACCATCCTAGGGCCCAATCCTAGCCAACTTTCCAGCACTGGTGCAGCCACAATGTAGCACCAAGGTAAGGGGACAAACTTTCCCTTACCTTGAGGATGCCTCTGTGACTGCCTCCCAACCACAGGATGCAGCACACGCCCCATTGGCACAGCAGCACCAGCACTGGAAAATTGGATAGGATTGGGCCCATAGTCAGGTACACAAGACTCATGTGTCACAAAGGGTATTATGAAATTGTTTTTTTTTTAATAAATTTGGATTCTTTGTAAGTTTTTTTTCTTAGTTTATTCTTAAAAGAAGGGGTGGTTTTTCCCCCCGCACAGTGCTAATCTTGCATCCAGTTTATATCCCTTATCAAGGAGCTGGTTTTCTTATTTCAATTGTGTTTTCTCAAGGTAAGGGCAGCAGTGTCCATTCTGTGTCCTCCTTGGAGTAACATTTATTAAGTCATTCCCCACACAGCTTCCTTGGTAACTATTAGGTCAGCCAGCTTCCATAGTTTCTGTAAATGTGATGCTGACATCCTCAAATGAACAGGAAACCAAAGGCTTGGCTTTGAGCCAGGTCATTGGGTTGTAAAGCTCAACTATTGTCCAAGAATTGGAAATTTGGAGACTACGGTGTTATCCCCCTACCACAGTACCCAGTCCAACAGGTGATATGGCTAGATATAACAGAGTTAGCACCCACTGGTTATAAAAAGTAAGGTCACACCTGCCCCCAGGTGCATTCGTCAAGTTCTGATATTGGAAGCTTTTGATGCTCCATGGGAACTCACCTGCCAATCCTGGAACAGAGAGAGTGTAAAACCAGGAAATTGAAATAGTGTAAGTAGGTTAGGGAAAGTACCTAGAGAAGTCAAGTTGGTTGTTTTTGTTTCTTGCTTTTAATATCCTTGCCAACATTTGCCACCCTCACTTTTCTCCTTTACTTAGTGTCTTGTTTTCTATCCTGCATTTCTCCTTCCATTGATATTTAAAGTTTTAATAAACTTTGGGCACAATTCTAACCCACTTTCCAGCACCGACATAAGGGTAATGCAACTTTGAGGTAAGGGAACAACATAAGAACATAAGAACATAAGAACAGCCCCACTGGATCAGGCCATAGGCCCATCTAGTTCAGCTTCCTGTATCTCACAGCGGCCCACCAAATGCCCCAGGGAGCACACCAGATAACAAGAGACCTCATCCTGGTGCTCTCCCCTACATCTGGCATTCTGACTTAACCCATTCCTAAAATCAGGAGGTTGCGCATACACATCATGGCTTGTACCCCATAATGGATTTTTCCTCCAGAAACTCGTCCAATCCCCTTTTAAAGGCGTCTAGGCTAGACGCCAGCACCACATCCTGTGGCAAGGAGTTCCACAGACCGACCACGCGCTGAGTAAAGAAATATTTTCTTTTGTCTGTCCTAACCCGCCCAACACTCAATTTTAGTGGATGTCCCCTGGTTCTGGTATTATGTGAGAGTGTAAAGAGCATCTCCCTATCCACTCTGTCCATCCCCTGCATAATTTTGTATGTCTCAATCATGTCCCCCCTCAAGCGTCTCTTTTCTAGGCTGAAGAGGCCCAAACGCCGTAGCCTTTCCTCATAAGGAAGGTGCCCCAGCCCCATAATCATCTTAGTTGCTCTCTTTTGCACCTTTTCCATTTCCACTATGTCTTTTTTGAGATGCGGCGACCAGAACTGGACACAATACTCCAGGTGTGGCCTTACCATCGATTTGTACAACGGCATTATAATACTAACCGTTTTGTTCTCAATACCCTTCCTAATGATCCCAAGCATAGAATTGGCCTTCTTCACTGCCGCCGCACATTGGGTCGACACTTTCATCGACCTGTCCACCACCACCCCAAGATCTCTCTCCTGATCTGTCACAGACAGCTCAGAACCCATCAGCCTATATCTAAAGTTTTGATTTTTTGCCCCAATGTGCATGACTTTACACTTACTGACATTGAAGCGCATCTGCCATTTTGCTGCCCATTCTGCCAGTCTGGAGAGATCCTTCTGGAGCTCCTCACAATCACTTCTGGTCTTTACCACTCGGAAAAGTTTGGTGTCGTCTGCAAACTTAGCCACTTCACTGCTCAACCCTGTCTCCAGGTCATTTATGAAGAGGTTGAAAAGCACCGGTCCCAGGACAGATCCTTGGGGCACACCGCTTTTCACCTCTCTCCATTGTGAAAATTGCCCATTGACACCCACTCTCTGCTTCCTGGCCTCCAACCAGTTCTCAATCCACGAGAGGACCTGTCCTCTAATTCCCTGACTGTGGAGTTTTTTCAGTAGCCTTTGGTGAGGGACCGTGTCAAACGCCTTCTGAAAGTCCAGATATATAATGTCCACGGGTTCTCCCGCATCCACATGCCTGTTGACCTTTTCAAAGAATTCTATAAGGTTTGTGAGGCAAGACTTACCCTTACAGAAGCCATGCTGACTCTCCCTCAGCAAGGCCTGTTCGTCTATGTGTTTTGAGATCCTATCTTTGATGAGGCATTCCACCATCTTACCCGGTATGGATGTTAGGCTGACCGGCCTATAGTTTCCCGGGTCCCCCCTCTTTCCCTTTTTAAAAATAGGCGTGACATTTGCTATCCTCCAATCTTCTGGCACTGTGGCCGTTTTGAGGGACAAGTTGCATACCTTAGTCAAGAGATCTGCAACTTCATTCTTCAATTCCTTAATAACCCTTGGGTGTATGCCATCAGGGCCCGGTGACTTATTGATCTTTAATTTATCAATGAGGTCTGAAACATCTTCTCTTTTAACCTCTATCTGACTTAACTCCTCGGCCAGGAGGGGCCGTTCGGGCAGCGGTATCTGCCCGAGGTCTTCTGCCGTGAAGACAGATGCAAAGAACTCATTTAATTTCTCTGCCATCTCTAAGTCTCCTTTTATCTCCCCTTTCCCTCCCTCACCATCCAGAGGGCCAACCGCTTCTCTGGCGGGTTTCCTGCTTCTAACATATTTGAAGAAGCTTTTATTATTCCCCTTAATGTTGCTGGCCATGCGTTCCTCATAGTCTCGCTTGGCCTCCCCTATCACCTTCTTACATTTCTTTTGCCACAGTTTATGTTCCTTTTTATTCTCTACATCAGGGCAAGACTTCCATTTACGGAAGGAAGCTTCCTTGCCCTTCACAGCCTCTCTAACTTGGCTGGTTAGCCATGCGGGCACTCTCCTGGATTTAGTGGAACCCTTCTTTCTTTGCGGTATACACCTCTGCTGGGCCTCTATTACTGTTGTTTTAAGCAGCCTCCATGCATTCTGGAGAGACTGGACTCTTTTTACCCTCCCTTTCAACCTCCTTCTAACCAGCCTCCTCATTTGAGGGAAGTCCGCCCGTCGGAAGTCAAGGGTTTTTGTTAGAGATTTGCCTGGTATTCTTCCCCCAACGTGCACGTCAAAACGGATCGCAGCATGATCACTGTTCCCCAATGGCTCAGTAACGTTTACATCTCTAACCAGGTCCTGCGTACCGCACAAAATTAAATCCAGAGTCACCTGTCCTCTGGTGGGCTCCGTGACTAGCTGATCTAAGCCACAGTCATTCAGCACGTCAAGAAATCCGGTTTCCTTATCGTGACCAGAACACAAATTGACCCAGTCAATATGAGGATAATTGAAGTCCCCCATGATTACAACCCTGTCCTTCCTTGTCACCTCCCTGATCTGTTTCCTCATTTCAAGGTCCCCATCAGATTTCTGGTCTGGAGGACGATAGCACGCCCCCAGTATTACATCGCTGCACAAGCCTGGTAATTTAACCCACAGAGATTCTACGGTGGAGTCGGACCCACCTTCAATCTCTACTTTGCTGGATTCTATCCCTTCCTTAACATAAAGGGCCACCCCACCTCCAACACGCCCCTGCCTGTCCCTCCTGTAGAGTTTATAGCCCGGGATTGCGGTATCCCACTGATTCTCCGCATTCCACCAGGTTTCCGTTATGCCCACTATGTCAATATTTTCCCTTGTCACCAGACATTCCAGTTCTCCCACCTTTGCTCGTAGACTTCGGGCATTCACATAAAAGCATTTATACACGGAATGCCCCAGGATGGGCTGCTTATTCACTCCTTTGTCCCCGCATCCTCTCATTGTGCCAAACCGTCTATCACATCCCATCTCCCTACCTTTCCCAATTTCTTCTCCTACCCTGCCTTTGTCTTGTTGTTCTCTAACCTCCCCATCCTCGTCCCATAGGGATGAGGAGTCCCGAACCGGATGCCCCTCGGCTCCTGTCGGCCTTCCCCCAGGGATCAGTTTAAAAGCTGCTCTGCCACCTTTTTAATGTTATGCGCCAGCAGTCTGGTTCCATTCTGGTTCAAATGGAGCCCGTCCCTCTTGTACAGGCCCCGCTTGTCCCAAAACGTTCCCCAGTGCCTAACGAATCTAAACCCCTCCTCCCTACACCACCGTCTCATCCACGCATTGAGACCCCTGATCTCCGCCTGCCTAGCTGGCCCTGCGCGTGGAACAGGTAGCACTTCAGAGAACGCTACCTTTGAGGTCCTGGCTTTCAGCTTCCTGCCTAAAAGCCTAAATTTGGCCTCCAGGACCTCCCAGCTACACTTGCCCACATCGTTGGTGCCGACATGCACCACAGCCGCTACCTCTCCCCCAGCACTGTCTACCAGCCTGTCTAGACGAGAAGTGATGTCCGCAACCTTCACACCAGGCAGGCAAGTCACCATGCGGTCCTCACATCCGTCGCAAACCCCCCTCTCTATGTTTCTGATAATTGAATCCCCCACTACAAGAAGCCCCCGACCCCCCTCCCGCCGAGGAGTATCCCGAGTGCGCTCGGATACGGGCCCATCCCCTGGAGAAGGGATCCCCCCTAGGGGATTGTTTCCCTCCTCTCCAGGATGACGTCCTCCAGTCCCGAGACTTCCCACCCGGGCAGCCGAGGAGCTGCACGCCTGAGGTTGGGACGAAGCCTGATCGTCCCCGGAAGTCTCCCCACGGTCCTCCTCTGGCTGCCTGCGCTTCTCCAGGTCGGCCACCAAGGCTTCAAGGGAGCGGACGCGTTCCCTGAGAGCCTGGAGCTCCTTGCAGCGAGGACACACCCATGACTTATGCCCCAGAGGCATATAATCATACATGTGGCACTCGATGCAGAACACTGGATAGCCCCCACCCTGCTGCTGGCTGTCTGACTGCATAGCTTTTTTGTTGTTGTTGTTGTTTTATTTAGGGGTCCTTTAAAAAACCGTACACTGGATAGCAGCCCTCTTCCCTAGGGAAGAGGAAGGGCAGTGTATGGGGCCCTGGCCTCCTCGCCCTGCTGCCGAACTCGCCCAGATGCTAAACTCTTGTGCCTTACCTGGCACTTAGTTCCCAGAGGCACTGGGTTCCCAGAGGCCACACGCGTCTGCAGAGAGCCTCACGCGATGGCCTGCCTAGCTTTATACTCCTGGCTGGCTCCTCCCCCCTCCTTCCTTCCTGATTGAAAGGGGGCTGGCCTTCCCAGGTGAGTTTACAAAAGCTCAGGAAGGCAAATGGCTGCTGATGGGCGTGACCTACTCTGCAGGCTCCTGAATGGACTGCTTGGATTAGCCTACTGGGGCTCTTAATGGGTTGGGAATTGGCCCTTCCTAGGTCCTTTCCCTCCTAGTTCTGTTCTCTTAGGCTGGACTGTTTTTGTAACCTCAAGCTAGTTTTTATTGGGGTTTGTTTAATTATTTATTGCTCTCTAGATCCTGTGTCCCAATTTACTGACCTGTTTAGGTTATGTTCTAACTTAGATTAAGTTTAACCTGGGTTAAGTATAGGTTTAATTTAAACAAGTAGAAAACCTGCTTTTCACTTTATCCTCCTCCCTTCCTTCGATTAAGTGCTACCTTAGGTGCAGCTAACTTTCAATTTTGATTTAAATGCCTGACCCTTGGGCACTTACTCACGAGTAGGACGCTGCTCTTACTCACGAGTAGGACTCTGCTCCTGCTCAGAGTAGCCCTATGTACCTCCCTTAGGTGCTAACTTTCAATTTTGATTTAAGGTTGCTTTAAAGGTAAGGTTAAGGTTAGAAGACAGGGAGTTAGAAAGACAAAGCGTTAGAATGAGTACACTTACCTCCTCCTCCTCCTGCTCCTCCTCCTCTCCTTCTCCAAAACTCAGAGATCTCCTTGCCTTCTCCTCGCCCAGATGCTAAACTCTTGTGCCTTACCTGGCACTTAGTTCCCAGAGGCACTTGGTTCCCAGAGGCCACACGCGTCTGCAGACAAACATTGCCATACCTTGAGGAGGTCTCTGTGCCTGTCCCCCAACTGCAGGAAGTAGCATGTGCCCCACTGGCACAGCTATGCCAGTGCTGGAAAGTGGGTTAGGATTGTGCCCTTCTTGTATTTTTACTGTATTACCTGCCAGGATGGAGCAGGATGCCAGGTCTCTCAGACTGTCCAGGTTCTGCTACTGTTTGGTCTTAAGGAGACTCCTCAGATTTGGAGCTTCTTGTTAACCTGGGAGGGAAAGTTTTCCAAGGCAGTCTCCTAGGCTTTCTAGCTTTGGTTAGTGCCAGCAAATTACCTTTTCCCAGTTTATTTCCCATAAAAAGGGGAAAGCAGGGAGTAGGGAGGTAGATGCCAGTTGCTAACTGCTAGGTGTAGCACTTATCTTGCCCTTTGTCTACCCTTGCAGTTAGTAATGAATTTAAATGATAATATTTGGTAAGAAGCTGGGTACAGTTAGTATATATTTGCAGGATTTTAATTTTACAATTTTAATTACGAGTGAGGTTGTTTTTAAAAGATGCTTTCAGTTGTACATTCCAAGAGACAATAAAATGATTCATGTACAGTACATTATGGATGACTAAGAGCCCAATCCTGAGTTTGGTGCTCTTGCTTTCTGCCAGAGCGCACTCTCGCAAACGTGCCATAAGGCACATCTGCGACGCTTACTGCCGGGCCAGCACCCATGCTAACCCAGCGCTGGCCTCCCTGTTTCCTGATGCCATTTCTCAGATCAAACTGTTCATCAATCTCAGAGAGATCATTGCATTCCTTCCTTTCTATGTCATGTTGACACAATCTTTTGTCCCAGGACACCAGAAGTTGCCTCACTTCCTCATAAGCATGTTACTGTGCTTTATGCTGGAGTCAAGTATTCACTTTGTCATAATATTCTTTCCCTTCTCTAAGAAAAAGCTAGCTGCTTGAAGTCATAAAGCTGCTTCTCCTTTGAGGTTTACATCACAAGAGCTACAAGAGGAACCTGGCTTATTTGTGAAAGAGAGAGTGTGTGTGTATCTTGTGATAGCAACTAAGAAGTACTAAAGGAGACTAATCAAGACTAGAAGACTAGAAGGGTGGGGAACTGGACACAGCCATTAAGGTGCTGATATGAAGAGGATGACCAGTTAGCTGAGAATAGCTAGGTAAGGGAGGTTCAGTGAAGAAGCTGCCCTGTAGGGAATAAAGTTGTGCTTCCTTGCCTCTGAGACATGTCAGTGAGTGAGGCCACAATCCTGTAAGCACTTACATGGGAGTAAGTCACATTGAATTCATTGAATTCTTTCTTCTGAGAAGTACATAGGATTGTGCTGTCAGTGACCTAGAATGCACATTAACTGAAGGAGTGTGAGAATTTTGACCTACTTCTTTGGTTGAAGGGGGCCCCTCTTGGCTGGGCAGAGGCTGAATAAGGCTGGTAAAGATCTGCCTTAGAGCTTAAGATGAAATGACAGCTGTTCTAAGTTGCACTGGAGGCCCAATCGGGGAAAGAAGACAGAGAGCCCAATCCTATGCATGTTTACTCAGAAGTAAGTCCCATTATAGTAAATGGATCTTACTCCTAGGTAAGAATGGGTATGATTGCAGCCTGAGAAACTTTTCTTAAATATTTCTTTTTGCTCACTATCTTTGCAAAGCTATCTGAAAGACTGCCTCCTTCCATACATTCTAGCTCACCCTCTTAGGTCATTTGAGGGAGCTCTTCTACAAGTGCCACCTCTGTCCTAAGAGGGGTGGCAGATTGGGGGCAAGACTTTTCTGTAGTGCCATAACTATCGAATTCGGGACTTGAGAACTAGTCCCTCCCTCATGGCTTTTCAGCAAGGGCTCAAAACATACCTGTTTTGTCTAGCACAGTTATTTTCAACCACTGTGCCGTGGGACACTGGTGTGCCGTGGATGGTTCGCAGGTGTGCTGCAGGCGTTTGGGGAGGATCATTTATTAGTAGGGCAGTTGGGGGATTTGAGCCCCCTACCAGCAGCATGGTGTGACTTGTCAATGGTAAAAAAACCGATGGTGTGCCTTGAAAATTTTAGCACCTTGTCAGTGTGCCATGAGATGAAAAAGGTTGAAATTTGCTGGTCCAGCATTAGATTGCTGAGTGGATATTTACCCTCTCTGCCTTACAGCTGTGACTTGTTTACTTCCCTGGACTTATTTGTTCCCCAGTGGCTCAACAATATGTGTTAGGTCTTGCTTTGGTTTTTTTGTTTTATGTTTTACTGTTTAATGTTATAAATAACGTTTTTAATGCTTTGTTTGATTTTTTTCTTCTTACGTGTTATGTTACTTTGTACTTTATTACGGAGCTTTATAAGCCACCTTGGACACCACTTTGGCATGGGAAAGGTGAGATATAAAGTTCTCAGATAAATGAATAATAAGATTACGACCCATTAGTCACTATGAAACTTTCTCTTCAGGCAATCATGCCATCTGTAACACTGGTACAAAGTCCATGTTTTTACTCCACTCACTTACCTTAACAATAATCAGGGTGCAGCAGCACCCAGGCAGATAACACGTTTTACCTTTTTTAAAACATGCACAGATATAGGCGCAAGGTTTGTCATGCACTTGGTGCATGGTTTTTTTTAACATGCACAGTACATGCACATGGGGGGACTTCTACTACTAAGCCAGGGGTGTCAGACAAAAGAGCCATGGGCCAAATGTAGCCCCTGGCAACAATTTATCCGTCCTTTGCTATAACTGCTTGATAACTGGACTCTCTCAACTCTTGAAAAATATGATCAAGATTTGCACATTTTCTTTTCTGTCATTGGCAGCTAATGAGTTTCTAGATGAGAACAAAAGTGCTTATTTCCGGGCATGAGCTGCTCAACCATGTCACATTCTTCTTAATGATGTCACTTCTGGGCCTCAGCAGCAGGCACGATGAATGACAACTTCGGCCCTCTGTATGAACCAAGTTTGATACCCCTGTACTAAAGAGTCAAGACGAGACTTCTGATACTAGAAAGGCCAGGGAAGAGCAGGAGGAGGCATATCATAACTCCATCCCTGCATGAGCAGAACATATCACAATGACACCACATAAGAACATAAGAAGAGCCCTGCCGCATCAGGCCAAAAGCCCAACTAGTCCAACGTCCTGTACCTCACAGTGGCCCACCAGATGCCTCAGGGAGCATACAAGACAACAAGAGACCTGCATCCTGGTGCCATCCCTTGCTTCTAGCATTCTGACATAGCCCATTTCTAAAATCAGAGGTTGCGCATACCCATCACGGCTTGTAACCTGTGATGGATTTTTCCTCAAGAAACTTGTCCAATCCCATTTTAAAGGCGTCCAGGCCAGATGCCGTCACCACATCCTGTGGCAAGGAGTTCCACAGACCAACCACACGCTGAGTAAAGAAATATTTTATTTTGTCTGTCCTAACTCTCCCAACACTCAATTTTAGTGGATGTCCCCTAGTTCTGGTGTTATGTGAGAGTGTAAAGAGCATCTCTCTATCCACTCTGTCCAACCCTGCATAATTTTTATGTCTCAATCATGTCCCCCCTCAGGCGTCTCTTTTCCAGGCTGAAGAGGCCCAAACACCATAGCCTTTCCTCATAAGGAAGGTGCCCCAGCCCAGTAATCATCTTAGTGGAAATGGAAAAGGTGGAAAAGAGAACGACTATGTCCTTTTTGAGATGTGGCGGCCAGATCTGGACACAATACTCCAGGTGTGGCCTTACCATCGATTTGTAAAACGGCATTATAATATTAGCTGTTTTGTTCTCAATACCTTTTCTAATGATCCCAAGCATAGAATTGGCCTTCTTTACTGCTGCCGCACATTGGGTAGACACTTTCATTGACCTGTCCACCACCACCCCAAGATCTCTCTCCTGATCTGTCACAGAATTAGCCTGTATGTGTTGATTTTTTGCCCCAATGTGCATGACTTTACACTGACACGCATCTGCCATTTTGCTGCCCATTCTGCCAGTTTGGAGAGATCCTTCTGGAGCTCCTCACAACCACTTCTGGTCTTCACCACCCGGAAAAGTTTGGTGTCATCTGCAAACTTTGCCACCTCACTGCTCACCCCTGTCTGCAGGTCACTGATGAAGAGGTTGAAGAGCACCTTAGAACACCAAGAGGGAGAGGGAAAAGAGCATCTCCCTATCCACTCTATCACCATATCCTGTGGCAAGGAGTAACACAGACACTCAACTTTAGCGGCTGCCCTCTGGTTCTGGTGTTGTGTGAGAGGGAAAAGAGCATCTCTCCATCCACTCTATCAATCACTATGTCCTGTGGCAAGGAGTTCCACAGACAACCTACATTAGTGGATGCCCCCAGGTTCTGGTGTCTGTGTGAGAGGGAAAAGAGCATCTCTCCAGCCACTCTGTCACCCTATCCTGCGGCAGGGAGTTCCACAGACCCCCAGTTTTAGTGGCTGCCCCCTGGTGTTGCGTGAGAGGGAAAAGAGCATCTCTGCCCCACTCCATCCATCTCACCCTTTCCTGAGGCTGAGAGCGGCAGGGAGGGAGAGGAGAGAGAAAGTGCTGAGTCACTGTGTGACGCGTTCACCCGCACTCCTCCCCCCTCCCGCATGAAAGGCGGGGGAACGCGCATGCGCGCGCTCCTGACTCTCCCTCCCTCCTCTGGTCACGTGCTCTGCTGCTGGTCCTACCGGGAGGCGGTCGTCGCCTCGCTCACTCACTCCCTCACACGCGCGCGCGAGAGAGAACGTTGCTGCAGACGACCTCCTTAGCGCTTGGAGGGGAGGGGGGCTGGTCCATCCGTCAGGCAGCCGGGGGCGTGTGAGTGAGAGGTGGCAAGAAGCGAGGACGCTCTTCCCGCCGCTCCGCAGAATCACGCACTGGTCCCCCCCACCCGGGCGGGTGGATGGTTCTGCCCTCCCGCCGCCTGAAGTGCTTCTCCCCCCTCTGCAGCTGAGACCGGCTTCCTCCTCATTCCTCACCGGTGCGGCGGCTGCTGCTGCTCCCCCCCCCTCCGGTCTCTCTTGGTCCCTTCTCTTCCCACCGCGGCCCCGGCCATGGGGCTCCTGTCGCAGGGCTCCCCGCTCAGCTGGGAGGAGACGCAGCGCCACGCGGACTACGTGCGCAAACACGGCATCCTCCAGTTCCTGCACATCTACCGGGCCGTCGAGGACAGGCACAAGGACGTCCTCAAGTGGGGGGACGAGGTGAGTCCTTGTGGGGGCAGAGTGAGTGGGGCGCAAGCCTCTGCGTGTCTACTCAGGAGTAAGCCCCACTAGAGCCGGTGAGGCTCACTCCCAGGTAAGTGTATGCAGTGCATTGTGTGTGGAGGGACTGTGCTCCTTCAGCCTCTTCAGAGGGTTTTTTGTGGTGGTGGTGGTGTTGTGCTTGTTTGAAGTTACAAATGCATGGTGGTGACCACACCACTGGTTGAGAAACACTGGAAGAGTGAAGTTTGCAAACTTCACTCTTCCAGTGTTTCTCAACCAGTGGTGTGGTCACCATCAGTGGTACAGGCACCACCAGTGGCACATGAGGTGGTGCCTGGTGGTGCTCCCTGGACTCCACCCACCTGGCAGCAAGACCAGGGGCATGGCACAACCAACAGCAATAGGAAACCTGGCTTGGTGGGCAGAGCTCCAAAGTATGATTTTTCTGCACCCGCAAAAGCCCTCCCGTCCACCCCAAACCTCTTAAAGGTGTGTGTTGTATTGCATCTGGCAACCCAACCCAGAAGTAACTGGCTATGATGTTATCCCCAGTCACTTCCAGTAGTACTGTGAATAGGTGGACATGTGAAGTGGTGGAGGACAAAAGTTGAGAAACGCTGCAATATTCAACACTCTTGGGTGGTAGGCCACTGGATGGGGCTGGGGGTAAGATTAGCAGTTACAAAGGGGGACAGAGTGCCTATACCTTTAACCAGTGGTTCTCAAACTCTTGACTGGTGGCTCCCTTGACCCACTGGGCCATTAACCACAGCTCCCCATTAGGGCTGTAAACATTGTATAGGGTGGTAGGTTTTTGCAAGGATTCCACAGCTCCCCTAGCTGGGTTCTGCACCTCCCTCCTCTCCTTCCCCCCCCCCCCCAGCCATGGCTCACAGTTTGGAAATCACTGCCTTTAATGATTGTATAGAGCAGTGTTCTTCAACCTTGGAGTTGGAACCACAGTGGGGTCTGGAAGCCTCAGCTTACGGGTTGCTGCAGCTTACAGGAATGAAAAAGGATGAAGACCAATGGACTAGATCACCACCATGTAAAAGGGAGGCATATTATGTGCCTCTTCAGGTGTTAAGAGATTGTGCTCCAGTCCTGCTCAGGTTGTTAGCAGTTGTGCTAAAAGGTTTTCACTAGTGCCAGGCTTCATGGTAACTTTTTCTGCTCTCTCTGATGAGAATATTTGGTAACAGTGAACTGTGTTAGGAGGGTATTATGGTGCAGGAGTGGGCTGATAGGGCCCTGGGAAGGGGGGTGGTTCAATAGTGGTGTCTCCAGTCTCATACTTTATGTGTTGGTTTATATGTTGAAGACCACTGGTATAGAAGAGGGGATTTTTGCTGGTGCGGCTTCTTAAACCTTCCATATTGAGCTGCACCTCCCAAAATTCCCTCTTCTATACAGTGGATACAGGCATGGGCACACTGTCCCCCTTTGTATATAACTTTAGCTAGGGTTACTGGAGCAAGAGTGGGGCAACATGTGTCTTGTATAAGGATGAGGTGGGATTCTGTGAATGATGTTGATTCTTGTTGAGCCCATGCAAGGACTTCAAAGACCTGGTAGTGAGTGTGCTGCTCATATGGGAAAACCAAATTTCCTCTAGAGACCCTTGTCTGTGGGACTGCATGCAGATAAGTGGCACATTGATGTTTGGGGCTTGTGTGTCTGAGAGAGACATTTGAGCATTGACTGGATGTTGCTTCTGATTTGAAGCTCTGCTTTGCACTTTTTTGTTTTTATGCAGAGAAGGCTTCCAGAGGGCTTGCCTTGTTAGTCTGTTGCAGGAAAACACAAAGAGTCTCTTGTGATATAAAGGCTTTGAAGCATAAGTATTTTTGAACTAGAGGCCATTTGTCAGATTTTAGTCAATGGACCTTATGCTTCAGTGCCTTTTAAGGTGCCCCAAGACTTTGTTTTTCCGTAAGCAGGATATCCCCATGATGGTGTCCTTGGCATTACTAATGAAGATGTTTCATTCTGTTACATGTTCAGATATATTTTATGCTTTTTTCTAAATTGCAACTGTTTAATTAGTACAGAGCTTATCTTTTTATCATGAATTTACGTACGATAATAGTATTCTAATGATTAGGGGTACTAGTTGTGCAGTCTCCCTAGATGTAGAGCATAATATCATAGCAAGTTGTGATTATGGATCTGTTTCTTAGCATCCAGTGCTCTCCAAGGCTCCATGATAGTTAATAATTACTAAGTTGTGTGTACGCTGAAATGCACTAATATCGCCAGTGATATTATTTGCTGTTTGAAAAAAACTTAGTCAGTTGTAGTCTGAGGCCTTTGTATGTCTCAGACTGGTACAAACTAGATTTATGCCTAATATGACTTATCCAGTACAATAGTAGCAATTGGGAGAAACCTGGCATTCTAACAACCCACTGTAGTTTCTCTTTCATTATCTGTGTAATTTTTAGAATAAAGTGCTTTTTGGGTTAGGAGGGGGAATCATTGTCATAATGATTTTTCAGAATTCTTAATGGTATGGCTAGAAATTGAAGTAAATACAAACATAGACTATTTACTGTTCTGTGTTGACATCATGCTCTTGGGAAGAGTTTTATGAGTTGGGCAGTTCTAGTGCAATACTAGTGCAGAAACTGAATAAGATTCTATGTTTGAAGTTTGAACTTTTTCTGTGTGGCTGGTGCCTTCTGCAATCTTGACGGCTTGCCCTTTGGATTATCATGGTATTAGTAGGGGCTATACACGACTGCCATGTGGCTTACAAGGATCATATGTACAAACTTAGCACAATCAAGCCCCCCCCCCCCATACATGCATTTGCACAAATCTCTTGTGTGGTAGAATGACTTAACTGCTGAGTAAATGGCAATCTTTGTAGAGCACCAACTTCTTAGTACTCCAACAGTTCAGCCTCCTTGTTCTTTGAAGCGGAGATCTTCGGAAAAGGAGCAGGTTTTACACTTGAAAAACATGAAAAATGCAAAAGTTGATCTAAGCATTACTTCAGAAAACTCTCTTTGGACCATTATGGTTCTGAAGACAGATTGGGGTTTGGACTTCCTGCTTGAAACAGTCTGCTTTACAGAATTTTCTTAGGGCACTTTTCATTCTTGAAAGTTCTCAAGTGTTTCCAGCAAGTATTTATTTGCAAGCACTGCAGAGTGTATCTGAAGAAGGCAGACTCATATGTGTGAGATACTGCCATTGGGCAACTTAAGTTTATAGCTTTGTATCCAAATACTGTATTTGTTGCATGTACCATAGTGAAGGTATGAGCTTCCTGGTCTTAGAAGTTGCTGAAGAACTTAATAAACATAGTAATGGCAATCTGAAAAGTTTGCCATATGACTTTATAATAGACATTTCTCTGATAATTACTCCACTCACTATAAAAGTTTCTTTCATATGGCATCTCTAGACTTGTGATGCCTGGGGCCATGGTACCTTTCAAAAATTGAAGATGATTGCCTATAAAAAGCATTTATATTGAATTGGATCCAAACCTCTCTGTGCTTTTAAAAAGAAAAAGCCCATGTAACAAAGGACCATATGTCAAGATGAATACTAGCAACAGCTTTTATTTGCAAGAAAAAAAAAATGGGTTAGAGGTTGCTGATTAAACAAGATTAGTGTATTTGGTCTTTTCTTATGTTACTTGCTGATATATGTAAGGTTTTGATGAGAATTTTTCAGGTTTGCCTCATTCTTGGAAGACTAACCTGGAAAAATATTGTTAATCAAATTATAGCATATAAAGCTTTCTGCAGGCTGTAGGTGTAGTATTATCTGGGTACTTGAGGTACATCTTGCATGCCAGTGAAGCAAGTTCCTAAAAAGGACTAAGTTTTGAAAAATTACAGGTAGTCCTAACTTGTCTCATCAGCGGAACGAGACCTGTTAGATACTGCCATAATCAAAGTTTATCCCTGCCCTGGGAAATGGCTTGAGGAAATCATAATTTCAGTAATAAAGAATAGCAAGAGCCAACAAGTCTTCATTTGATTAAAAATATGAATACTTGTGTAGCCAACACAAGTATTCATAGCTATATGAATGAATCTTCGTAGCTCCCATTTCCTCTCTTGAGTTTCCGCAAGGGACCAATAAAACAGCATTTTGTTAGACTACACTAAGAACGATAGCTCTAATTTAGCATAATTTGTTTAGTAGGCAACATGAGCCTGTTTGGCTTTGTTAAAAGCATTCAGTGATAAATTATAAGATGCTATAGACTTGTCACACACGTACAGCAGTGCTACTTACCCAGAGGTAAGACTTGTTGTTCAGTGAGACTTTCTCAAATGTAATTGGGTTTACAATTGCAGCCTTGATTCATTGTGGGAGACCAACTCTGCTTGTTTTCGGGCAACAGATTAAGTACTGTATGTACTATGTACCCAAAGGTGAGTGTGCTAGTGATTTCACGTGGGAGAGTTTTTGAGGCTGGTGTGTTACCTCAACCAATGAGTATAGATTTTGTTAAATTATAAATTCTTGCATCACTTTCTGTACCCCTAAAAGGTACAGGGCCCCTCCTGACCAAGGAATTAAGTCAGATAGAGGTTGAAAGAGAAGATGTTTCAGACCTCATTGATAAATTAAAGATCAATAAGTCACCGGGCCCTGGCGGCATCCACCCAAGAGTTATTAAGGAATTGAAGAATGAAGTTGCTGATCTCTTGACCAAAATATGCAACTTGTCCCTCAAAACGGCCACGGTGCCAGAGGATTGGAGGATAGCAAATGTCATACCAATCTTTAAAAAGGGAAAGAGGGGGGTGCCCAGGAAACTATAGGCTGGTCAGCCTAACACCTATACCGGGTAAGATGGTGGAATGCCTCATCAAAGATTGAATCTCAAAACACATAGACGAATAGGCCTTGCTGAGGGAGAATCAGCATGGCTTCTGTAAGGGTAAGTCTTGCCTCACAAACCTTTTAGAATTCTTTGAAAAGGTCAACAGGCATGTGGATGTGGGAGAACCCATGGACATTATATATCTGGACTTTCAGAAGGCATTCAACACAGTCCCTCACCAAAGGCTGTTGAGAAAACTCCACAGTCAGGGAATTAGAGGGCAGGTCCTCTCCTGGATTGAGACCTGGTTGAAGACCAGGAAACAGAGTGCGTGTCATTGGGCAATTTTCACAATGGAGAGAGGTGAAAAGTGGTGTGCCCCAAGGATCTGTCCTGGGAAAGTGCTCTTCAACCTCTTCATCAGTGACCTGAAGAGGTCTCACACAACACCAGAACCAGAGGGCAGCCACTAAAGTTGAGTGTCTGTGTAACTCCTTGCCACAGGATATGGTGATAGAGTGGATGGGGAGATGCTCTTTTCCTTCTCCCTCTTGGTGTTCTAAGGTGCTCTTCAACCTTTTCATCAGTGACCTGGAGACAGGGGTGAGCAGTGAGGTGGCAAAGTTTGCAGATGACACCAAACTTTTCCGGGTGGTGACCAGAAGTGGTTGTGAGGAGCTCCAGAAGGATCTCTCCAAACTGGCAGAATGGGCAGCAAAATGGCAGATGCGTTTCAGTGTAAGTCATTGTAAAGTCATGCACATTGGGGCAAAAAATCAACACATACAGGCTAATTCTGTGACAGATCAGGAGAGAGATCTTGGGGTGGTGGTGGACAGGTCAATGAAAGTGTCTACCCAATGTGCGGTGGCAGTAAAGAAGGCCAATTCTATGCTTGGGATCATTAGAAAAGGTATTGAGAACAAAGCAGCTAATATTATAATGCCGTTTTACAAATCGATGGTAAGGCCACACTTGGAGTATTGTGTCCAGATCTGGTTGCCACATCTCAAAAAGGACATAGTCGTTCTCTTTTGCACCTTTTCCATTTCCACCTTTTCCATTTCCACTAAGATGATTACTGGGCTGGGGCACCTTCCTTATGAGGAAAGGCTATGGTGTTTGGGCCTCTTCAGCCTGGAAAAGAGACGCCTGAGGGGGGACATGATTGAGACATACAAAATAATGCATGGGAAAGATAAAATGGATAGAGAGATGCTCTTTACACTCTCACATAACACCAGAACCAGGGGACATCCACTAAAATTGAGTGTTGGGAGGGTTAGGACAGACAAAATAAAATATTTCTTTACTCAGCGTGTGGTTGGTCTGTGGAACTCCTTGCCACAGGATGTGGTGACGGCATCTGGCCTGGATGCCTTTAAAAGGGAATTGGACAAGTTTCTGGAGGAAAAATCCATTATGGGTTACAAGCCATGATGTGTATGTGCAACCTCCTGTTTTTAGAAATGGGCTATGTCAGAATGCCAGATGCAAGGGAGGGCACCAGGATGCAGGTCTCTTGTTATCTGGTGTGTTCCCTGGGGCATTTGGTGGGCCGCTGTGAGATGCAGGAAGCTGGACTAGATGGGCCTATGGCCTGATCCAGTGGGGCTGTTCTTATGTTCTTAAGTCACCTATCCTGAGTTTTTGGTAATACAGTATGCAAGTGTTCCTCTTTCAAATTCTGAATACATACAATCAAGTGTGCTTTAAATTCCATTCTCTGTGTAGTGACTTAAGAAGTGAAAACAATTTTTAACTTGTTTTTAAAATGTTGATAGTTGTTTCACAGCATTTTCATGTAATTGTCATATATAAAATTAGATATTTAGTATGGTGACACTTTTGTATAATGCTACTTATTAGTGTTTTTTTTACTTTAAAAATCTTTTCTTAATTTAAAGAGGGGGGGAGAGAGTGAAAGAGCATGCTTAAGAGAACTGGTATGGTATAGTGGTTAAAAGTCTGAACTCCAAATTGAATTTCCCTGTTCATGTCTCACCTCTCCCTCACCTAAGGTTTGCCTTGAGCAAACCGTTTGCAGCTGCAATATGGGGGCAATGCTCAGCTTACAGGGTTGTTGTAAGGATTACATCAAGATAGGTAGTAGCTATTTAGCTTTGAAATGAACTTTTAATTTTACAACACCTTGCTCTTAGAAAGTGATCATATTTTTCATTGTGTTTAGTTCCTCTGGTTGCTTCAGTCTGAATTTGAAATGGTATCAAACCGAACAGTGGGTGTTTAGTTCTGTAGCATGAATTTCAAACTTGATTCTGTTTTTCTATAGTTTTTAAGAACTTTAAAATTCCTTCTTTCCCGGCGTTCAGCTGCATTTCACTGTGTGTGACAAACATACAGTTCATTTTTGCTTGAAATAAAGTTGTGGCACCCCAGGGTTTCTTGTGTGTATTGCCTGAAGGTTGTGGGAAAAATCTTGCTTAGGTGTGTGTGACTTCTCTTCGTTTCCTGTTCCTGGTTCCTCTTCTCTAAATCTTATCTGTGTTAGAGCTGTGTGTTATCCACATATCTTTCATTTCCATCTTCTGTTACCCAGAGGGAAAGTCATGATTTGGGTTAGTTCTAGGCTGAATAGGGATGAACAAACTGAAACTTAGACCAGATTAGATAGGGGTGTTGGTGGTTCTTTTGATGGTCCTGAAGTGGACGTTCAGTGTATTCTTGATTGGGTTGTATTTTCCCCAGAAGGAGCAGTTGACTCCTGTTTCTAGGTATGTTCTGAATGCCCATTAAAAGAATGATTTTTACCTTGCATGCCAAATGCACCTTTTTCCTGGACCAAACTTCTGTGGTCTCAGTCATTCATGCTTTTATCACCTCCAGGTTAGACTATTCTGGAAACTTAAGCTGAGGCAGAATGCATCTGCCAAATGGATGAAATCCACTTGGTTAAGGAATTTTACACCAATTCTTCGCTAGCTACATTAGTTATCCATTCGCATCCGTGTTGGATTTGAATAATCTTAGAGTAGAATTCTCTGTGAATTGCTTCTTTCACATGAACCTGCTGGAAGGCTCTGGTCATGTTAGACGTCTTTCCGCCAGGTTTCCTCCTATCGACAGAGCTGTGGATGTGCACAGAAGAGAATTTTCTCAATTGTTAGCATACAAAATGAGAGGGATATATCTGGCTTTAGACAGGCAATTAAGACAAATTTATTTCAATGAGCATTTTCAAATTGAGATTATTGTTGCAGCTCATTTTATTCTTTCTGCGTTTATATGCCATTTTAGTCTGGTGTTACTGTTGTGTAATTATTATTTTTATGAATTTGTAATAGAGTAGTCTTGTTCCCTTGGATGTATTATAAAAAGATGGGATACAAAATAAGATTTCATGCGTTCATTTTTCATACCTCTATAGAATAGCTTACTAACTAATGCTATAGAGTATATTTTTTTCTTGTATCTGTCTTTCTAGTCTTTTTCCATTCTTAGAGATTTTCCTGAAGCCTGCATTTTTTCTTCTTTATGGACAGTGAAGTGGTTTGGGAGTCAGACTCAGAAGAGTCAGGTTCAAATCCCCACATAGCTATGAAGTTTCCTGAGTGAAGCTTTCCTGGGTGAAGTTTCCTGAAGTTTCCTTGGGCCAGTCACTGCCTCTCAGCCTCACCTACCTCACAGCGTTGTTGTGAGGACAAAAGGAGGGAAGGAACTGTGAACATTGCCCTGAGCTCCTTGGCATAAGGGTTGTATAAAAATGTGAATAAAAAACTATCCTTAACTTCCGTTGTTTTGACCTGCGAATTTTGATTTTGCAGTCTTGTGGCAACTTTCTTGCCAGGATTTCTGTGCTCTTTTCTGCATCTTCTTGTTTTCTCTGCATGTGAAAAAGTAAAACTGCATGTGAACAGTGTATCTGCCTGCTACATATGTTCTTCCTAATAATCGTACTCTTAATTCCAATCTCTGCACAGTTTTGCTTGCTACTTAGGCTTCTCCCAGTCTTTGCACAGTTTTGCTTGCTACTTAGGCTTCTCCCAGTCTTTGCACAGTTTTGCATGCTACTTAGGCTTCTCCCAGTTAAAGCCTAACTAGATGTGCTGGTGGGAGAACTTCCCTGCATCAATTTGAAAGTGTTCTCTATTTCAGCCTTTCTAGCATCAAATTTTTAGATTTCCACCTCACTTGCTGATTGCAATTTTTCCAGTCTAGGGAGTACCTGTACCTATTGAAAATTCACCTTTATAATCAATATTGTTTGTTCAGAAATGAGTCTTATTGATTTCAGTGAGACTTTCTTCTAGGCTAGTATGATCATGTCAGAGTCTAGTCTGTTAAACCACATAATCAAAATATTTTTATGTTGACTCTTAATTTGTTTTGACATTGTTTAATTTTTCTTTAATGTGGATGTGTGTGTAACTTTAACACAGGGTTCTTTAAATCCTTAGGACCTTACTGTATTTTTTCATAAGTCAGACCGATTGCGTTCATTTTCCAAAACCAGAAGCTTTGGATTAAATCTTCTTTTAAGAAACCTGATAGATTTTAGTTGACTAGTGAAACAAGCATAATGAAAAATATCCATGAGAAAATAAGGCTGTTGTGGCAGTCCCTGGATCTGCTCCCTTCTTTATCCCAAACCTAGCCCCCTTTACTTGCAATAGCAGTGATCCTGAGATATTCAGCAGCTCAAGTTTCTTCATATCAGGAAGCATAAGCCGAACTCAACCCTCATACTGGATTGATTCAAAGGATGCTGTAGATTCTGACTGAACAAATCGACCAGTCAATTGTCTGGGCCCCCTTTTTCTTGGAAAGAGAGGTGCCATATTGCATGGGAATCACTGTCTGCAGAGATCAGGTGTTTTGCTTTTCTCCTTACTGTGAGGTCTGCCTCTTAACTAAAACCCAAAAAGTTTTTTAAGTTCAGCAATTAAAAGTATTTTTACTTTTTTTTATCACTACTCTTTTTGCTTTTAAACAAACTCTTCATTTTTAAACCAGTTACTACTCCAGTCTTTCTGCTGGGAGCTAAGAGGTATCTTCTTTGGTTCAACTGGATGGCGTTAGCCTGGACAGTTCCCAAACTTCTTCCTGCAGCATCTGGCTTCAGTGCTGAGGAAACTCTAGTTTTTTGCTTTGTCATATATGGAAGGTGAAGAAGGAAGCCACAGGTTCCCCTTGGTTTTGAGTTGCATATTTGCTTTCCTGGTGAGATTCAGTTTTGGTTTGTTTCAAAGTGGGCTGCACTGTGTCACCACAAAGGTGTTCTACCATTGTGTAGCGAAAGGGGGGGTCTGGGCTTTTTCATAGACATCACCCTTTTTGCCAGCATCTTACTAGTCTGCAACCTGGAGATGTGTAATAAAGTGTATCTCATCAAGCATTGGCTAATTGAAGGAAGTAACATAATTGTCTTTCTTAGCAGAAAAGCTATTCTGATTATGGTGATTTGGCAGCCTATTAAGTAGCAAGCATGATTCACAGGCTTTGATACTTGTGTATCTCTGTATTTAGAAACTTCTATATTCTCTTCTGTAAACAGGAGAACACTGTGTGTGCTGGGAGATTTATGGTACATTTCCCTTACAGAATAGAGCCGGAAGGTTCCTTCCCAGTGTTTTTTCTTTGAATCACAGCCATACTGTTGTATATGACCAGGTTTCCTAAACCATTTTGTTAACTCGCATGCTATAGGAGAAATCCCACTGTCAGATATTTTGTTTACAACTTTTACATAATTAAAAAAGGGAAAAAACTAGATATCGACAGAAACAGAACAAAAAAATTAAATGAACCTGAAAGTGATTTGGTGTACTATTTTTTTGGTGGTGTCTTCATTCCACATACTATGCTCAGCTGCTGAGTATCAAGCTTCTTGAAGGATTTATCTTAAATTCTTTGTATTGTTGCATTTTAAGTTCCTTCTGTAATAAAATTTCAGGATTAGGTAGCATGTCATCCTTGTCAGAAATTTTCTGAAGCCCATCAAACACAGCAGGATCAGCTGCATTTCATTAAGGTCTGTCTTCATCATGTTCTAACTACTTGCGTGAGAAACAGTGGTTGGTGAATGGCTTATTGGCCACATGATTTTTTGCACAGACTCTCTTCCACTTCTATCAGCTGAATACAAATAATGGCTTTGTTTGTTTTTGAATGTCAGAATAAGAACTTGGGGCAGTCCTTTGAACATTTGTTTATCTGCACCTGTTCAGTTGCTATGCACGCTGTGTAGTGACTCACTAGCTTGTAAGCTCCTATGTTCAACTTTGTACCTTCACATTTGTGTGAAACCTTCTCTGTTGCTATTCTCAATAATGAGTTTCATCCAAAAGAAAAATCTGGGGAAAAAATGCACTAGTGGTTTGACAAACCAATTTTCATGTGTGAAGTATGGTAGTGTTTAGAAAATTGGAGGCAACAGTGGCTTTCAGGGCAGTTTCCTGTTACAAAAATTGCTGTGGGTTGTATCTTGAAAGAGGGAGTTGAAGAGGTAGACATCTCAAAAAGTTAGTGTACCGGTACATTAGTTTTTAATAACATTGGTTTAGAAAGGTGTGGTGTCAGTTGGATTAGTCTAAGGTGGCAATCCTGTGCATGCTTTCCAGGAAGTAGGTTCTCTTGAACTTGGCAGAACTTTTTTCTGAGCAGACATGTAGAATTGGACTGTAAGAGCTGTGTTTCACTCAATGTGACATAGGGATGTTGGTGAAGACAGTTGTCCTGTGGCGAGTCTTTGCTATCTCTAGCATAAAATCTGGAAGGACTTTCCATATGGATCGGGGTGGTAATTTTTCCCTTGTTATATTGAAATTTACTTGCAGTTCTAAAAGTGTTTGTTAAAACTAATAAATGCTATAAATGAATACAATATCAGTCAAACTGGGCAGTTTCACATCACACGCAACTCTTTGGATGTGCCGAATTAACTATTGACTGTTCTGATTTCCTTAGTTTTTCCCCTTAAAATGTAAACTGTGTATGTAAACTGTCCATGCTAAGTAGTTGACATTCCTTAAATATTCACAAGTTTTGCAATAGAAATACACTTCCAAAGAAAGTTTTAAATTCATTTTAATTGTATTTGGTGCACATTGTTGTTCCCCCCAAAAGTTATTTCAGTTCAAATAGTTGAGCAACTGCAGAGGTTTATCCAGCACACGAAATATTATCATGACATGTGCTTTTAGTTTTGTCAAAAATGTGGAACAAGATCCAAAATAGTTTTAGGGCATCAGAAAACTTCACAATTCAAGATTTCCCAGAAGAACCTCCATTACTGACTCTGTCACGGATTAGTAGTAAAACTTAGCAATAATGTCTAGAAGCAATCATATTGCAAGAGGGGTCTAATACACTGTGCAGCTCTAAGTATCCCTCTTAGAGTATCCCTCTAAGTATGTGTAAGTATCCCTCTTACTCATTAGCAAGCTAGATCTTGCTAAAACACACTCTACTTGCTCTCACTTCTTAATGCGTGGATTGCCTTGCTGTTGGAATTTTTCTAAAATGTTTTTAATGCAAACTAAGCTTTCTAGGTGCCTTACTAGTATTCTTGCTGTGTTTTCACTTCTGGAGTGGATGAGTGTGTATGAAGGCAGTAATTTATAGTACATGCAAATTGAGTAGTGACTGTTCTACTCAGTGAAACTTCTAAAAAGTTTTGGGACTGCACTGTCAGTAAATTGCATAACCTAATTGAAAAATCAAGTAGGAAAACAAGTTCGCCTTTTTATGGTACTGTATCATATCTTAAACTGTAAAAACTGTGTGTGTATTAAACAGTACAGTTAATTGGTATTGTCCTTCTCGGTGCATGTGTATAGATTTAAACATAACAATACTTTTTGTACTGTGTTTTATAGTTTAGCCTTTCTCTCTGGTATACCATTCAAAGAAAAGCACTCTTTGTTTTCTAATCTGCCACATTTTTCCTTTTGCTGTGTACAAATGACTATAATCTCTGGGTTTATTCTTCATAATCAATCTAAACCCTACTTCTTACTTTGTGGTATGTATTGCACATCTTTTAGTTATGTCAGACCACATGATGCAGATTAAAATACTCTGTTCTGCTACAAATAGAGGCAGAAGGACCAATAGGTATCTATGGCTGGGCCTGCACGTATGGATCACATTATTATGTTAATAATAATAATAGAGCTCTAAACAACCAGGAATAATAGTCAAATGCTCTGTAAATTATATCAGTAGGGATTAGAACAGTGATAGTGACCTGTTAAACTTGTGTCAAAGGTGGTGCACCACAGTGTTTTGGTTGATAACACCAGCATTCACCAACACCTAACAACTGCGTTTTGTTTTACTCGTACTTCATTTTTGTAATTGTTTTGTGTTTCTTTATATGGCTTCATATCTGAATGGACTGTATTTTTAAAAATTAATATGTAAAGAATTTTTTCTCTTTTGTTCGGAAGGGGAGAGGGTGACACACCAGCCGAGGCATTTTTCATTTTTTGACACACTGAGCCCAAAATCTTCATTCAGTTGGCATGATCAGGATAGGTCAATAGGAATAACCCAATTCTAGTGGGTTTTTATCCTTTGATCAGAAATGCCCCAAGCATGCAAGAACAGAAACACTAAAGTCTGCTGAGTAATAGCGCTGGTGGCTGGTGTACTGAAGCTTCAAGAGATTGCAGGATTGTGATCTTTGTGAAAATCAAAAGTTTAGCAGTCATGATGCTCTTGCCTGTTGTTCTTTGGCATGAAACCTGCTGTATTCACAAATAGTTCAAAATTAGTGGTATTTTTGTTACTGTAAGATGTCTGGTTTGACAGTTATCAATCTGATGTACTAAATATTATGGGCTGTGTTTGTGCTTTGTGTTGTATGTTAGGTGGAATACATGTTGGTAGCTTTTGATCATGAAAATAAGAGAGCAAGACTGTCTTTAACTGGAGAAGAAGTTCTTCATACTTTGCAAGAAAAAGGTGAAAGAGTAAACCCCAAGTAAGTAGCACAGTTTTTAAAATTGCACACTGAAACTCAGTTGACTTGCCTTTACTTTAAGATAAGAAAATCGGGGCCTCTGAGGAATTTTTTCAGGGGCAGTACAATGTTTCTTTTGAGCCCCCATCCAAGGCAAGGGTAAGACAGAGTGGAGGGAGGGTAGTGATGGGATTTGGCACAATAGGGGCAGGGAGGGGACAGAACAGGGCAGGTGATGGTGGCAGCAGCCAGAAAAGTCTTTGGAGTCCATTGGGCTTCCTGATGCAGAGCCCAGGTCTAATGACCCTTGTGGCTCCAGTAGCTAGGTGACCCCTCCCTTCAACCAGAGCGAAACACTGGGAAAGAAAGCAAAGTGATTATCTTTCTTTCTCATGCTCAGGGGGAAGGGGAGGTTGCTTGCCTTGCAATGAAGCTGTTCTAAGTGCCTGAAGAGAAAATGATTGATTGGATTGTCAGTTGGCTATCCTCTCTTGCATTAATGAGGCTATTGTTAAACTATTTTTTCCTTTAAATGGCCCTTATTGTGTTGAGATAAAACTGCAGGTGAAAAACTCATGGAATAAGGTTATACCTGTAATCGTTTCTCTCATAGCCATCCTACTCTCTGGAGACCAGAATATGGAAGTTATATGATTGAAGGAACTCCTGGACAGCCATATGGTGGAACAATGTCTGAATTTAACACTGTACAAGACAACATGAGAAAACGACGTCTGGAAGCTGCTTCTGTACTGAAAGAAAATGAAGCGGTTTGCACTGTTACCTCATTTCCAAGGTTAGACTCCATGGGTTACGTCCAAGTAATGTTTCTGTGATCATGAACTCTCTCTGCGGATGGAAGGAGTGTTCTACTTGCTCCAAGGGTCCCTGTGAGCACAGAAGGGGTGCTTAGCATGAGAGGAATGCTCCTTCTGTTCATAGAAGTGATACTCTGGATATAGCCCTGTGTTTCTAATACGACTTCAAAGTATGCTTGTTTAAGTTCGTTATCAAATGAGAGCTTGTAACCGAAACTGTGGTAGCTTTTTTAAGTTTATGGTATTTCCCAAAATAGTACTTTTTCCCATGTTACTGTTTGATTACATCTCTATGTATGCATGTATTACAGCTGTTTGCCCCAATCTAGTTTGTTTGTTCAGGTGTGGGATCTCTGTGTCCACTTTAGCTTTTTGTACATGCTTCTTTTAAACTGAGTGGGAAAGTCCCAGACAACTGACAGTTGTCTCTTTTGGGTCACAGCTCAAGACCTGGTTACAGGTGAACCCAATACTCGTGGTCAGAACTTCATATTAAAGAACCTCAAAACATTTCTAGCTAATGTTGGCATGAAGTTGCTTCTCGTATCCCCCCTTCAGAGCTACTAATTAAATGTACTTAATTCTTCACTAGATCAGCACAAGTTCTCTTGTCCTTACTTGCAGGGCTTTCTGTGAGCTTGTCTGCCATTAGCTCTTTAGTCTTGTATCCCATTATACTCCTATCCAGGAACTGTGTTTCTCCTGTATCGCTACTGTCAGCTGTCAGAATTCTCTTGCTGCTCCTTATGTCCTCAACTCCCTTCAATCTTTTCCACACAATTATTTCTCCTTTCTTCAAACTCATCTTTGTTTTTGTTGGCACAACTCCCTAGTTGCTATATTTTACAGCATTGCTTCCCAAATTCCTACAAGGGAGTTGGAGCACTGTAAGTAGTTGTGGAAGAGGGAGGGAAGGCAGCAATGTGATCCCCAGAATCATGCAGCTACTTGGGAGGGACGTTTTCTACTTACCTGCAGCCAGCACTGCGGTCCTGTGGAGTCCAGGGGGAGGAGGGAGCCCTCTGTAGAGTCCTCAGCTGAGCTCCCCATGCCTGTGAAAGTATAAGAAAAGGGCACTTCTGGTTTCGTTGCGAAAACCGAAGTGCCTTTTTCCCTTCTTTTACACTTTTGCAGACATTGGAGCCCTGCAGAGGGTTCCCTGGACCCCAAGGACTGCAGCACTGGCAAGTAAGTAGAAACCCCCTGTACCCAGCAGCAGTGCAATCCTGGAGATTGTGTTACTGCCCTCCTCTTCTTCCCACCCCTTAAAGGGGCATTGACCAGTACTTCACAGGCTGATGACCCACCAGTTTGGGAACCACTGCTTTACTGCAACTAAGAGTAAGTAGTGAAATAATCGCATGCAGTATTCTTCCCATGTTTACCTTCCCTCCCCTTCTTCTGCTTTCTCCATAGTCTCTATTTCTAGATTGTGAGCCTCTTAAGGAAGAGACCTGCCGTTTTATTCTTTGTGAAGCACCATGTGTGTGTATATACAGTATACAGCATTATACTGATAAGTAAAGCACCAATTCAGGGAAAAAACATTTCTTGGTCCTGCATCTTTAATTTTGGCCATTCTTTATATAGTCATCTATATAACTTTACACTGTGGGAATGTCCTGATTTTAACTACACACCAAAAGTAGAAAGCTGAGCGAAAAGAGCACTGTTAAGGCTTTCCTCCTCAGAAGGAAGAAAGTGTCCTGTATTGAATGATTCCTTTAGTTCATCTCTGAGGCATGTCTGCTGAAGACTATGGTCTGCTAAAACTTGTGAACTCCTTCTCCTAAACTATATAGGTACATGAGTCTGTCGAACAAAGTGCCTGTACTCATTTCTTCTCTGAGGATTTGCACCAAATG
Source organism: Tiliqua scincoides (assembly GCF_035046505.1). Taxonomy (NCBI): domain Eukaryota; kingdom Metazoa; phylum Chordata; class Lepidosauria; order Squamata; family Scincidae; genus Tiliqua; species Tiliqua scincoides. The sequence goes on along the minus strand of NC_089821.1, from coordinate 170,405,308 downwards.
AGGCAGTTTTTTAGTCTACTTTGCTTCAGTTTTGTTTCTGTTTACTTCTAATAATTTTAAGTTTGCCTATGTTTTTGTTAGCTGTGATTTCTAACAGGAAAGCATGTAACAATAACTATAACTTCTTTAAAATATATAGACTAGGGTGTCCAGGATTTACGATACCAGCGTGTGACCCAACACCTGTTGAAATGGGAGCATCCAAATCTCTCTTTTTCCCAGATGCAGCCATCAACAAACATCCTAGATTTAGGTAAATATAGTTGGAGATGGGGGGGGGGCACTGTCTTTTTTGTGAACACATAATATAGTCATAGAATGTTTTCCTTTCTGGGGAATAAAAATTTCCATCAGAATGATTGATTCTTTTGAAGTGGTCAAAGGATGGTGTATATTTTTGTACTCAGTCATCAGTTCTAAATTTTGTGTTAACCTTCACTTTGCTTAGTAATACGTAGAACCCTAAAACTTGGACTGTTTTCTATGGACACTGCTACAGTTTTTTGTATCTGGTGAAGACTGATTACACTAGGAGCTGGTAGTTCTGACCATCACTCTGCACTTCCATGTCTCCGTGCTCAAATGGGAAGTGCAAGTGTAGAGGCAAGAGTATTCATGAGATTCTGTGTTTTTTTAATGCATAGTGGGGCTGAATTTTTTGTTGTAAAGAGCCTCTATTTCCAAACATTCCAACTGCATCTCTGCTCCCTCTTTCTATTTTCTTGCTGCCTCCTGCCCACTGTTGCAGCCTGTGAACACTGGGTTGTGATGTGCACACAATATTGAGCAAGAAAGTGCTATTGCCCTGTCTTTCTTGCTCTTAACAAATGATGTTGTTGGTGTTTCTTTGATGTGTCATAGAATTTTCTGAATGAAGAAACAATACAGATATTATAGTTTTGCAGCATAGATAAGTATCAAGAGAAATTTCTGAAAGAAACATCAATTTTAAATGCAAATCTTTAAAAATTAACTACTAATGACTGTGGGGATGCTTCTCCCCTGAGAAGGTATTTCAGAATAATTTTTTTTTTCATTTTAGTACTTTAACAAGAAACATTCGACACAGGAGAGGAGAAAAAGTAGTGATAAACGTACCAAGTGAGTGCATAAACAATTTACCTTTCTAAAAGCAGAAAGGGTTAGTAGCCATGACCTTAATGTCTTGTCAATTTATCTTGTGCAGTATTTAAGGACAAGAATACGCCATTGCCATTCATAGAAACATTCCCTACTGATGATGGTGAAGCAGCAAGAGCAGCCAAGCCTAACCATGTATATATGGATGCCATGGGGTTTGGGATGGGTAATTGCTGCCTACAGGTAAGTTCACTAGGAAAAAAACAATGGTGCCTTTAGTTCTGTCAACTGACAATAATGCTTGTGTGATTTCTTAATTCCAACCTCAGTGTAATGTTCTATGCTCATGTTTCAAGCTTCTTTCCTTCAAGGTTTGGATTGTTTCCTAGCCTACTTCTGTGGCTAGCTAGGCTTCGAGCCCTCCAAATAATTGGGAGCAATCCGACGCATGGGGCAGGTGGTGGTGAAGTGTTGATGCACGAGGGGGGAGGAGGATGGGTCCTGGGGGGGGCGTCCTTATGCTTCCCAGATTACTGGAAGATATAATTTTGTAACAGGAGGTGCTGCGTGGCACATAGTGGGTAAAGATATAAACAAAAAAGGTGTCTGTCTCTTTGGTCACTTGTGCATCCTGGTAGTTAGCGTAATTTGGGGAAGGGAGCGCTGACCAGAAGACAGGTTTGGGGCAAAAGTGAAGAATATAGATAGTTCCCATGTTTACCAGCTTGCTAAGCCCCTTTTTCCATTCTCTGTACCAGGGGTGCCCAAACCCCGGCCCTGGGGCCACATGCGGCCCTTGAGGCCTCTCAATGCGGCCCTCAGGGAGCCCCCAGTCTCCAATGAGCCTCTGGCCCTCTAGGGATTTGTTGGAGCCCGCATTGGCCCAATGCAACTGCTCTCAGTGTGAGGGCAACTGTTTGACCTCTCGCATGAGCTGTGGGATGCGGGCTTCCTCCACTGCTTGCTGGTTCACATCTGTGATGCAGTAGTGGCAGCAAAGGAAAGGCCAGCCTTGCTTTGTGCAAGGCCTTTTATAGGCCTTGAGTTATTGCAGGACCTTCATTCATTCATATGAGTACATCTTTAATATATTCACTTATGTAAACTTATGTAAATTTATTCAAATTTTAAATGTAAATTAATTCTTTTTTTCCCTGGCCCCCAACACAGTGTCAGAGAGATGATGTGGCCCTCCTGCCAGAAACTTTGGGCACCCCTGCTCTGTACCAAGCAAATGTATTGGAGAGAAATGTTTTGTGACAGGTTTGTGATTGGTTAAATCAGGGGTGTCAAACATAAGGTCCAGGGGCCAGATGCAGCCCTTGGAAGCTTTTTATCTGGCCCTCAGGCTCTCAGCTGCTGAGCCAAGCTGAGGTGTTACTGCTGAAAGGGCAGCCCCCTTGAAAATTGAGCTCTCCCATATCTTGAATATGATCAAGATATGTATATTTTCTCTTCTGTCATTTGCAGCTAATGAGTTCCCAATTGAGATAAAGTGCTTGTTTTTGGTCATTACCTGTTTAGTGACATCACTTCCTGCCTAATGACATCACTTTCGGCCCTCAGCAGGCATCATGAATGCTATTTGGCCCTCTGTATGAAATGAGTTTGACACCCCTGGGTTAAATTGTTCAAATGAGGTTGGCTTTTGTAGTTTTGGCATTTCAGAAAAGTTGGCTGTAGTGCTATAGGGACCATGTAATTCTTTGTTTAATTGTTGGTTGGTATTCTTCTGCAGGTAACATTCCAGGCTTGCAGCATTTCTGAAGCAAGATACCTTTATGATCAGCTAGCCACAATCTGTCCCATTGTGGTAAGTGGTAGACAACTGACTCCAAAAAGCACTGTGATAAAAGTAATATATTCTGCATGTGTGAATCCTCATCATAGCATAACTTGTTTGATCAGTTAATGCAACTTCTGAAGCCAGGATCTCATTTACATAGTCCTTAGAACAGTCAAATTTCTCAGTAAATGGTGACATGAAAAAGGATAACTTCCTTTTTTCAGACCACTTAAAGATATTTCGATAAATATAAAATTTAAACAAAGTTTGGAATTAGAACAGACAGAACTGACTTGCTTCTTGACTTGAAAAACACGATGCATGCAAGAGTCTGTTCAGATGACTTGTTGCCTTAAATAAAATAAAATGAGGCATGATTGCAAATATTTGTCATGAAGCTGCTTCTGCAGATATCGCTTCCTGAGGTTTTTATGTGCCCCAGAGTCACAGCTGATAAAAGCATCCATTCCAGATTAGGAAGAAATGGGTTAGAGAATGCTGGTTGGTGCAAAAAAATTATCAGCAAAAATGTGTTGCCACTGTAACAAGAAAGTGCTATAGTAAGTTTTACTGTTGAAGGAAAATGGAGCACTTTGCTATCTTCAGAACAAAAGCATCTTTCAATTTATATGGTAGTAACTTAGTGTGTTGAGTACTCTCAAATTCTTCTTTTAGATGGCATTAAGTGCTGCAGCTCCATTCTACAGAGGCTACGTGACAGATATTGATTGCCGTTGGGGAGTAATATCTGCATCAGTAGATGACAGAACAAGGGAGGAGAGGGGATTAGAGGTACGTATATGCAAACTCTTGGAGCAAACATATAATCTATATTGCATTTGCTTGTGGTTTATAATCCTAGTTCTAAAATTTTCACATGCTCTTTTGTAAATGTTGAGCATTCTCAACATATTTTACTGTAACTATGGAAAAATCAACCCATTGCTAAAATGTCTTTTTCAAGTCTAGTATATATTCTTCATCTGATCATTTTAGCACAGTCAGCCTGAGACTTGGGTGTCCTACAGTAAAAATAATTTTTTAATGCTTTATTGTTCTATGTTGATTTTAAAAACTAAAAGAAAAGAGCATTACATTGATGTGTTAAGTTACATATTAAGAAAATGAAAATGGGGGAAAAACAAACATATATGCGATCAAAACATTGATCTGTATATCAACACATATGGCTTGTGATATTATATCAAGGAGTGGGATCCAGATATTTTCAGATATGTCCATGCGCAACTGATGCTGATATGCCATTTGCTCAAATGCCAATAAATGCAAAATATTATCCATCCATTGGGCATATGTTGGTGGGCAGCTTTCTTTCCAGTTAAATAGTATAAGTCTTCTTACCATCGTGAGGGCAGAGTCCATTTGTGCTGTGATATTAATCTCCATATAACAGGTAAATAATTTAGGATTACATACATGTCAGTTAATATCTTCCCCTGGGGGCTGGGGATAAGAATAGGCCCTCAGTTTGACTGTACTTGTCATAAGAGGCGACTAAACAGCCACCGGGTAGATGGGACTCGTCAGCCTGGGAAGGCAGCTCATCTGAGAGAAGGAAAACTCTGATCCCAAAGCTGCACTGCCTTGTGGCTACATCCAGTTATGGAAAAGGCTTCAGGAGTCAACCTCAAGGCAAAATCTGGAGCCGGAGTCCCTGAGGCAGTTCATGGCTGAACATAGTCACGTTCTGGCAACTCCTGCAACGCCGCTGGAACCACCCGTATTGGCCTCTGCCTTTCCATTGGACCATTTCAGCAACGTGGAGAGGGGGGATTTGCTGCATGGGAAACAGTCTATCTTCCATATCTACTTTACCCAGGCTTCACGCACTGGAGAGGACACTCTGTTCCAGAACCACCATTCAGAGAGCGATACCATAGTCCTCCGAGACTGAAGGATGCCAGCATGTCAGTTAATATCAGAGGTTGCTGTAGCACAATCTTCATAATTCTCCCCCAAAGCTTACAGTAACAGGATATGACCACAACATATGTGTAAGCGATACATTCAGACTTGAATATCGCCAGCATCTAGATTCATTGCTAAGTTTTAAATTTAATCTCTTGGTGTCCAGTACACCCTGAAAAGTATTTTTTGTATTAATCCAACAAAAAATATTTTTCAGGGTATACTGGGCACCGAGAAATTAAATTTAAAACAGCAATGAATCTAGATGCTGGGGATGTTTCAGTGAGTGTCTGAACAATTTCCTGAATGTATGCTTAGTGTTACAAGCAACTACATAACAAAATACACACTTCTGTTAATCTGCAGCAAATTAATCTATACTCATTTAACTCCTCATACAACTTTAATGTAGTCCATGGCCTATGACTTCTGTCTTTGTACCCTTTTATATCACACCACCTTCCTTAGGCTTTAACTAACCGCAGGTTCCGAACCTATGGTAGAGACCTAAGCTCCAAGATACAATCGGAGACATTCTCCAGTCGCGTCTAGAGGCCTTTCTGAGACCTGCAGTGGCTACGCACGGCTTGTACAGGCCTCATAATGGCTTCAGTCTCATCAAGAGCCCTTATTGCACAGCAACCCACGAATTTTATTATCCATGGGTTTCAATATCCTCGGGGTGGATGGGTCTGGGAGCAGATTCCCCCATGGATACCGAGGTCTGTATTACTAAATAGCATGTTTCCAACTTCAACGCAAATGGCATGGTTTAAATTGTGTACTATTTGTTGTTTAATATTTATAAGCCCATGACACTTTTTTCTTAAATTACATAGCCTTTGAAGAACAATCGCTACAGAATCAATAAATCCAGATATGATTCCATAGACAGTTACCTCTCTGAATGCGGTGAAAAGTACAATGATATTGATTTGACAGTAGATAAAGAAATCTACGAGCGCCTAATAAACGAAGGTAAGTATTCAATGTGACAGGGAGATTAGTGTGATTGAGTTGGTTTCTGCACATGTAGAAGACACAATAAGACACATGTAAGTAGGCTTCTTGTAATTAGCCCTACAATAGCTGTTCTATATGTATGCATGAAATATTCAGTACTATATATACTAATTTTAAACTTTCTGAAGGGCTTGCCTCATCTAGAAAGCAAATCTTTGTCATAAGCCATATTATACTCAGAGGGCAAATAGTAGCATTACCCACCAGGAAGGATGTTTCCCTTTCTACTCCAGAAGTTTCCTTATATATGCCAATGATGAATGTTCTACTTTCTTCTCAGATTATGCTTGGTGAGGTAACTACAGGCAAATTGGTGTTCACTTCCTCTTGTTGTTTGGCTATAGGTTTCTTTAAAAAAATCTGCTAATGTTCCATCTTTTTGGGTCCCTAGGCATTGACCATCTCTTGGCACAACACATTGCTCACTTGTTTATTCGAGATCCATTGACTCTGTTTGAAGAGAAAATTCATCTGGATGATGCAAATGAATCTGACCATTTTGAGGTTGTGTCTTACGCTAGCTTCCTTATTCTAAAAAAAGTCTGTTCCTTATTTGTGTTCAGAATATGCAGGGCATATATTAAAAAGTCCCCAAATAATTATGTGTAGGAACCTTTGATTAATCAGTGGTGCTTAACTTACAGTTTTCTGTTTTTGCAGTGTGTCTGATGCTTTTCTATCTGTGTTGAGGCAAAAACGAATGTGCTGGGTTTAAACAGTTGCAGAACTGCGAAGTGTACAAAATTCTAAACTTATGAATGATTCTTCAAAGTACAAGGCAGAGTCAGCTAGAAGGACTTCAGTAGAACTGCTCTGGGTTAGTGTGATAAGGAGGTAGGGAGGCAAGGACAGTTTGTACTCTCACTGTCACAAACAGGCTGCCAAAACGGAATGACTCGGAATGCACTCAGAAACTGAATGCACTCAGAAACAACAATGGAAAGGCACAAGTAGGTGCACACAACATTATTGGCATTTTAATAAAGTAAAAAACGGCACTTTAATAAACTGCTGTTACTGAAGGTAAACTCAAATTATAATTAGCTAAGCTTGTTTCTGAAATGGACGTTTGATCAAAGGATGATGATGGTGATCCACTTCTGTACTGTCTAAATTTGATCACTAGGCACAGTACAGGTCCAGCCTATTTATACACGGGTTTGACTCTAATGGCCCCTGCAAATGAGAAGGAATGTGCTGATCCCTGGAGAAGGGGAAAAAGCATCCCTTTAAAATCAGTTTAAAAAACTGAACAATAACAATAGCCTCCATAATAAGAGAGAGAGAGAGGGCAGCTGGCTGACAATCCATCAATCCTTCTCCCCAGGGGACCCCTCCCTTCCCACTGAGCTTGTGAAAGAAAGGTGATAACTTTGCATTGGTGAAGGGAGGGGCTGAGTGAAGTGCTGATGGATTGTCGTCTTAATGACTCCTAACTTACATCACAAAGATCTGCAAGGCTGTTTTTAAAGCACCAAAGCAAAGAAACTTTGTTGTTTAAATTGATTTGCTATAGTTGTTTTTTGCCATCCACTTGAGTGCTTGGAATGGAACCACCTGAATAATTTGGGTATGGTTTAAGCAAATATTGAGAGGTTACTATTCTCACACACTATTAGTAGTATTAAAATTAGGATATTTACATTGAGCACATTGATAGTATTGCCTTGTGCCTTGTGCAATACTATCTTGCTTTGAGGAAAGAATGGGAGAGGGTACCAGAGCAAAGAAACAATTCATACATAATACCAGGGCAGTGTCGTTGTTAAAACTTTAATCTACAGGGCATCTGTAGCACTTGTTTGTTCTTGGTTTCATTTTTCATGTGATTTTCTAAAGCTCTTTCTATACATGGACTCTTCTCTGCCTTGATGCATGGCTAGCACTACACTAGGATTTTGTAGCTTCTTACAGTTTTATCTTCAATGTTTAAAGGCCTGATCATTTAATTCATTTGGGAACAGGAAGGCAATAATTGTTCTGAAGATCATACAGAAACTGTAGACTAAGTGTAGATTTTTGTCTCTTATAGAATATTCAGTCAACCAACTGGCAGACAATGAGATTTAAACCCCCTCCTCCAAATTCAGATATCGGATGGAGAGTTGAATTCAGACCGATGGAGGTAAGGAAGTAAGCCTGTTCAGTGGAATATATGCAGTGAATGAAAACTTCATAATCCTAAAATCTAGTTCAAATATTTTTGACTTTCTATTTGTGCATAACTGGTTTTTTCTCTTTAAATTGAAAGTGAAAATGTTTGTCATTAAAAGTCAAGTTATAATGCTTGCACTTTGGATTCATTCAAATTTGTAATAGATATGCACCAAATTCAGTTCTTTACATTATGGCTTTTAACTGGGTCTTCACTATGTAATCATGCATGAGTTTTTACCTTCTAAACATGCAAAAACATTACGTTCTGTAAGTATCACTTTTTCATCCATTCTTGAATCTATAATGAGATTACAGATCCCAAAGTGATTGTGGAGAAGGAAATGTGCAGCTACACAAGTCTTTTTGAGAAGAAGCCTAGCCTAGTCCAATTTCCAACTTCTAGGAGTCGAGTAGTTTGGGGTGACCTTCAGTATAACGGTAGAAGCCCACATTCTATATTAGACAGACTTTGTTATCAGTAGCATCTATGAAATGTAACTTTTCTATTGCACTCATAATATTGGTGACTGTCCCTACACTTTGAGCCTATACAGATGCTATTTCTCTAAGACTGTATATTGGTCAGCCTAGAAAAGAGGCACCTGAGGGGGGACATGTTTGAGACATACAAAATTATGCAGGGGATGGACAGAGTGGATAGAGAGATGTTCTTTACACTCTCACATAACACCAGAACCAGGGGACATCCACTAAAATTGAGTGTTGGGAGAGTTAGGACAGACAAAAGAAAATATTTCTTTACTCAGCGTGTGGTTGGTCTGTGGAACTCCTTGCCACAGGATGTGGTGATGGCGTCTGGCCTGGACACCTTTAAAAGGGGATTGGACAAGTTTCTGGAGGAAAAATCCATTACGGGTTACAAGCCATGATGTGCATATGCAACCTTCTGTTTTTAGAAATGGGCTATGTCAGAATGCCAGATGCAAGGGAGGGCACCAGGATGAGGTCTCTTGTTATCTGGTGTGCTCCCTGAGGCATTTGGTGGGCTGCTGTGAGATACAGGAAGCTGGACTAGATGGGCCTATGGCCTGATCGAGTGGGGCTGTTCTTAAGTTCTTATGAGCAGATCTCCAGCAGTTCACTCTATCATTTTGCATTGGCTGTGGGGAGAAGATACGAGTTAGCCATTGAAATCCCATGTTTATTTGAATGCTCTGTTTGTTTGAATGCTTGGCTCTGCAAGGTGGAAGCCATTCTTTCTGTTCTACTAGGCATTTCCAGATCCGGAAATTCTGTGCCCAATTGAACAGGGAGTGTGTTCAGTTAACTCTGAACCTCTTCCTTACAGTGAGGGAGAGCATGAGACCAAGGCCTACTTCTAATCTCTCTCTCTTTCTGCCCTTTGTCACCCCCTAAAATTCTAGAGTAGACTTTTGTTGAATAGACTGTCTTGCATCTGAAAGATTTCAGATTGTGAATTAGCTACAATTACTGTATGGGTTTTCAGCCTGCTTATCAAAATCAATTTATATTTTATTATTCTCAATATCTAGGTTCAATTAACAGACTTTGAAAATTCTGCATATGTTGTATTTGTTGTGCTGCTGACCCGAGTCATTCTCTCATACAAGCTGGATTTTCTCATTCCATTATCCAAGGTAAGAGTGGCATTCTCTTCCCCTCTGTTTAGTGAGTTAAATGAGTATGTTCAGAAGAAACAATCTATTCATTAGTCTGTGAAACTGAGAATTGTGTGTAGTCTCTTGGCCATGGAATGCAAGGCTATGAGGCACTTACGGGCTTCTTTTCCAGTCATCTTGAGATTTAAATTATATATACTATAATTTTAAATTTTAGTATGTTAGTCTTTAAAAACAAAACTCCATTCCCTGTATTTGGAGATCTGCTTTGTATTTGCCTGTAACTTTCTGTAACACCTCATGATCTTCTAATATGTCAGTTTGGTCATGGTTTGAATATGGTAGCTAGGATGTTCTTACTAACCCAGTTCCCAGTTATACCCAGTAAGTTAACTGAAGTTCACAGGGGTTGTATCCTTACCTTCTTTGTACAAGAGTTTCATGATCACAGGCTCCTTTGGTGAATAGAGTTTATGGCAACAACATTGGCAAAAGGAAGGTTAGGATACAACCCATGCCTTTGGTCTGCATTTGCCCCTACTGTCTTGTCACCTCTGAAAGGATAAGCTGCAGTGGAAACTTAAGTACAAGTATGCACCTCTTAACAACCATTCCCTTAAGGACAGATCCATATACCACAGTAGTCAAAGCACAACAAAGGCTCTTAATGAGGCAGTCAGGTCTCCCATGGCTTGCAGTAAAGTATCTGTTTACACAACAAAGAGGGTCAATGCAAAGAAGAGACAATCTTCAATAGCATGTGCAGCCAGCTAGTGTCTTTCAGGGAGTGTCTGTTTACACAACAAAAGCAATAGGTTGGGCTGAATATTTGCTTACTGATCTAATTGCATAACAAGGGGGATCCCTGTTAAGTGGCACACACCTGTAGTAGGAAAGCAGAGGAACCTGCATAGGGTATTCTTAAATCTGAACAACATATTGTGCTCAAAGTGGGCCTGATGCCTACAGGAATCCCATGTCAAGTTCTCCACCCACTCCATTCCAGTCACTGTGGTTTAGACATCTTCATCAATCTCATGATGTAATTTGTGTTTAACATTGTCATTCCCCTCTCAGAAGCAGCTGGAGATATGGGAAGTGAGAATTGCATCAGGTGGTAATGTCTTGTATGGCGGAGATCATTGTGCCTTAACTTTATGGGGAGAATAGGGCAGAGGGAAAGAAGTTGACACAAGGCTGCCCTTTGTGAGAGTGGCAAAGTACCCCTTTAGAAGAGATTCTGCTGTGCTTATTGCATGCTGTACACTAAATGCATCCTTGCCAAAGCTGCCAGATGGTGGAACCCTGTTTTGCCAAATCCCAATCCACTGGGCCTTGTAAACCAGTCCAATCAATCAGAGTTGCCAATAAGCCAAGTTACAGTCCAAAGTCAGGTTCCAGGTAGGTCAGTCCAATCCGTCAGGATATCCAAATCAAAGTCCAAAGCCAAAGTCCAGTCACAATCCAGTCTGATTCCCAATTCCATAAACCAAGTCAGTCTCCTCTCCTACCTCCAACCTGCACTCCTTCAAAACCCACCAAAAACCTTTCTGCCTCAGGTGCTCCCTATATACCTGAGGGATCTCCTTATGCTCTAGTGGCTGCAGCTGTGCAGCACACCTCCAGCAACTACCTGGGCTTTAATTCTGCATTTACTCAGAGCAAGGGGCACTGTGGACACCACACCCTATCTCCTCTGTAATATCTTCCGCAATTCCAATACAAACCCTTGATTTTAATTGAAGTGTATCTACTGCCTTGCTCCTAAACATGTGAGATTGAAATAAGCTATACATGAAATCAGTCTTACTAACTTGCTAGTAATTTGTATTTGGGATGTGCAAGTTAGTGTTTGAAGATGTGTTCTTGCGTTGAAGCATTTGTGTTTCATATGAGGGAAAGCTGTATAGCTTTTTAAAATTTTGAAGGAAATATAAAGTAACAGATTATGAAACATGTTCTTTGCTCATTAGCTTTGTTGCCAGTTCATTATCCAGGGCTCTTGTGATATTTTTTCTTAAAGCTCCATCTCCTGGGGATCTTTCATAGGTGAGCATCTGAGTTTCCTATTTAATAAAAATATATATATACACAACTGTTTTGCCCAGATAGTTAAGAAATCCTGAGAATATTTTGCAGATATACCTGAAGGAATTGAACATCAACTCTATATTGTATTGCACTATTGACAGTGAAGCCTTTGAAATTTTACTGAGCTAGCATAGTGACATGAACAACTGAACGTTTTTCAGTAAATGATCTTCAAGCCAACTTTTGTGACAGACAGGAAAATTGTGAATTTAACTAGGAAGGCTGAGGGGGATACAATAATGTTCTTCAAATATCTTCAGTGTCACATGGAAGAGGGAAAAGATTTATTTTCTGCTGCCCCAGAGGAATGGACTGTTTTTAAAAGGCTTAAGCTGCAGGAGGAAATATTTTGTTCAAATATCAGAAAATTCTTAATGGTAAAGTGATTTGATAATGGAACTGATTCCCAAGGGAAGTGGTGGGTTCTCCCTTGGACGGATATGGAGATACTTTAGAGAGGATTTTCCTGCTTCTTGCACAGGGGTGGACATAGCATCTAAGAACTAGATGGCTTTGAAGGCCCTTCTTAGGATTAAGACTTGACCAAGGAGCAAGCTGAGAACTGAGGCAAGGTCCTAGTACATAGGGCAGCCAATGAATTAGTAACCCAAAGGAAAGGTGGCTGAAAGCAAGCGTTGAACATAAGCAAGTGACTAAAAAAGAAAAACCTGAACTAAGGGTAGATGTAATGAAGCTTCAGGAAAAGGGCAGAACAGACATGGACTCAAGGCAAGAAGAAGCTGACTGGAGAAGGGATTCTCCAAAAATTTACTGTACTTAAGATGAAGAGCAGTTGATTACTGTGGTTGAGAAGAGCACTTGGAAAGCCAGTCAAATGTTAGGTTGCTAAAGAAAAAGGGACTGTAGGGTGTGGCCTGAAAAATAGGGGAGGAGGGTAGAGGATGAAACATGGAGTTTGAAGCAAGGGGGGCTAAGACAAAGTAGAACTGGGGCTAAATCACATAGCATCTAAAGAATTGAATCTGTACGCTGCAGGGAGAGGGGAAATGGACATGCAGAGGATTTTGGAAGTTGGAAATTGTCCGTTCAGGAGATAAATAAGTTTGTTGTGACTTAACAATCTTGGTTAAGGCCCAAAAGCAGAGCAGAGTCAGAGCGTCACATTCATCTGAACAAGTTGGCTAGTTCTCTGGAAACAGGCTTCTAGCAGAGTTGGACTAAATGGGTTTTGCTTTTCTTTCTGTAAGTGCAGATTTTATTTAAATATGGCATAGACATGCTATTAAACTTTGCTAAAAAATATTTTGTTCTCACCTGTCGCTATGGAATATCCTTGGGGAGACCCATGTGACTAGCTTGGGTGCTGGTAAACATTTTTGTTCAAGAAGGCTGCTGCTGTGATTTATATTTTTCTGCTGATGAATGATTTGCTGTGTTTCGCTCTGATTTTTAATGTGTTTAATAACCACCATGACAGCCTCCTAGTGGGCTGGTTGATGGAATTCTACATTTTACAAAGAATTGCGTGTATTTTTCGTGCACTGTCGTAAAGCCTGACCTGGGTCACTTCCATTTTTCTGGCCGTCAACGTGCTGAGCATCTCAACGCATTGTAGCCAAGGAACTGCACTAACATCCCTTTGTGTTTGAACATCTGTGAATGTGTCTCTCTGAAGAGCACTTAAGTTTAGTCTTTTAAAAACAAGTCTTATGAGGCAGCCGTAATGGCATGGTACACCCTGATTGCTTAAATAGAGATCATGGACTAAACAGGAGGGTGGTTAGCTATCTTTTTGGCACAAAATGGTCTCATTGCAAACTCGCATTCCACAAAGACCATGATGATGCTATTTACTTAATGCCAAATATCTTTAATCTTCAAAAGCATGTACTCGGTGTTATACAGTCACTTAACACTTTCACCTGCAGTTCCAGTTGAATTACAGCTAGCATAGTTGTGTGTAGCTTCTCAGGTTTTTCTTTCTCTGCTTTGTGAGTGCTGCCCTATTTGTGTGTTGCCTTTCCCCTACCATCAAATAGAGGCATATGTTCTTCCTTTGTAGATTTGTGGTGTTTGTGTCCTCCACCTTTCTACTGCATAACATTCACACAATTTACTCGGTTTTGATGGCTCATCACTTGTTGCAAAAAAATTCAACATGGATTTCCATTACCTAGTGTGCACCTAGCAATCTCAGGCCTCTTTACAGTGAGCATTTGTAGAATATGTGTTTTTGCAGGGATGCAGGGGTGAGGGATGTCTATTTGCAATCCTCAGAATAAAACTTGGTGAATTTGGCTCTACAAAGTTGCAGCCAAATGGTGTTTAATTTTTTTGTTCTGCTAGCATGGTGACTGCAGTCATTCGTAAATGGACTCTCATTGTATCCATTATTGAACTAAAGTTTCTCTTTAGTCTGATATTTTAATATGTTTGGACTTGGGGCACAGTGCTACCCAGCTGTAGCACTGGCGTAGCAACTGCTGCACCAGCCTAGGCTGTCACAAACATGGCATAAAACACATTGTGATAGCCTGGCAGTTAGGAGCGCCAGCAGAAAGGCCTACGCTGTCCTGCTAGCGCTGGAGCAAGAAGGAACACACACCAGAGCAGGTAAGAACTATTCCAAGCAGCATACAGATGGGGAGGGATGTAATTGGATGCGGGATGGGTAGACAGGCCTGGGAAGAAAGCTGGCAGTGGCTGTGCATGCCAAATCCAGTTCCCCATCCCAGCCTTGAAAACCTGGCATGAGGCAACTCAGACTTACGGTTGGCCATTTACAGGTGCAGATCCAAGTTGTCCCATTGAGCAGGCTGTTGCTTGTCCTGTGTTAAGGGGACAAATGTCCTCTTATCTCAAGGAAACCCCCAGCCTGCTCAACTCATGCTAGGATTTGGCTGCTGGCCAAAGAGTGCATTTCATAAATGTATTTTGCATTTATGGAGGTGGCTTCACATCAAGAGGATGCAAAGTGTTTGTCGTCAGTGTAAGTTGTTGCTTAGGTAACTGGTTATTTGAGTGGTTGGCAGTGTGACTAGTCAAGCTACTGTTGACAGGGATAGAGACTTGGCACCATGGTGAGACTCGAGTCCTAGTTCTGCTACCCCCCACAGTTTGACTCATGCACAAGACTTATTGAGTACTCTTTGCTGACTTGCCTCCCCAAAAATTCCTGAGTCATTTTGACTCAAGTTGGTGTCTTTTGGGTCAGGCCAACGGACCAAAAGGGACTGGGAGGCGTCTGAGCTTAGCAAGGCAGGACGGGACAGAAGCGGCAAGAGGGAGAAGGGTTTTACGGCAGCAGCCGAAAGGCTTAAATTAAAATTATGATCGAATCCTTTGCAGCTCTACACAGAAGTGGTCCCATTGCCTGTCATTCAAAGAGACAGCTTCTTACTACCAGGTAACAGTGGTTGGCCCATGAAGAACCGCTTCCTGGCTTCCTTGTCTCCTTTTTCCCCCTCCAGCTGCTCCTAAAACAAGAACCCCTTTGGGCCCCTTCTGCCCTCCCTCATCCAGAGAAAAAAAGACCACCCATCCTTTGTCCAATGAAAATCAGTTCCTTCAGAGATCGATGAGAGCCCACTCCCGCCTCCCTTTTCCTGTATCCTGGCTGGACATTTCCTGCTGCTTGCCTGTTTTACATGCCAGAAAAAAAGCAGCTGTCCCCAGGGTGTGCTTGCTATCAGTAGTCATGAAAAAAGACAGACACTTGCAATTTGGGTTATCAAGGGGTAGGGATTTTCCCTATCTCTCTTCTTCCCACCACCTTTTGGTGCTGAAAATAAAAACAGGCAAATATTTTGGTGTATGCATAACAGGTGAACTTACAGTTTCTTAAAAAACTATTGAAATCCTCTTCAGTCTGTCCAATGCAACAACTTCTTTGTCTCAGATACCATGCATCTTTTAAAAAATCCACCTTTAAAAAAAGGATGCCACTTTGAAAATAGGTTTTGTTTTGACAACTGTGTGCTATGTATGTGGTATTCAGACCTTCAGGGAGCCCTTTCAAAATCTGCCATGAAAACTCTGTGTCAGGAGTGTTGTGCAGTGTGGGCTTGACTCAAGTAGGATGTTGACTAGGCTATTGATCTTCACTTCCAAGCCTGAGCTGACAGTATACCCAGAATTGCTTTGCAACTATGTGGTTTGGTAGGCAATCTGCTTTTCAGGGAATCCCGTCTGTCATTACCAACAGTCATGTTGAAAAACTGCTCTGGGTCCCTTCCAGGAGAAGGTGGTATAAAACTACTGTAAATAAATAAACCCTTGAATTCCCTGAAAGAGTTTTGACAGTCGGTGCGCTTAACAGATGGGGAGAAGCATTGCCAGTGCCTCTTTTTAAACCTTTCTTATTGGAAACCATGTTTGCAAGAGAAATGTTTTGTTTCTATGGTGAATGTTGACCTTTGGACAAATAGCCCCTAACTATTTCCAAGTTGCAGGGCAAGGGGGAGTAGTTAAATTAGTAAATGGATACCTTAAAGCTGACTTGTTCTAGATTATCTCACATGATCATGTTCATGGATACACAGCTGAGTAGGAAAGCATGAGTGGGCACCATCCATGATAGTAGCTGCTGGTAGAAGTGCATCTACAATCTTGAAGATTGCATATACCCAGTTCACCTATTGTTTTTCCAAGTGGCTGTGTCCCTCTATGTATAATTATGTATTAGAAATTCAGTAGTGTAAACTAGTCCTATGAGATGGTTTCCAAGACTCGCAGACCTAGACTGCTAACTTCCTCTTCCCCAAGTTCTCCCTGGAATCCAGTATAACCTTTTCCACTTTCTCTTTACTAGGTGGATGAGAACATGAAAGTAGCTCAGAAACGGGATGCTGTCCGGCAGGGCATGTTTTATTTCAGGAAAGACATTTGTAAAGGTATGCTGCTGCTTGTTTACAGTCTGATTTTGCTAGACAACAAATGTAAAATGAACACAATGAACTACCTTTTATTTCTTTCCCTCCCACCTGCCTTTTCTTGAATAGGTGGAAATGCCGTGGTGGATGGATGTGGCCCAGCTCAAAATGGTACAGAAACAGATACAGAGGAATATACCTTGATGAGTATAGATACAATAATCAATGGAAAGGTGAGGATAGCTTCTGATTGTGGACTAAGTAGGGATTTCTTTAAGCCAAGAATGTAGATGACTAATATAACGCAGCACGGTGTTTCTCAAGCTGTGGGTCATGACTTCATTGGTGGGTCATGAAACTCCACTATCGGCTTGTCAAGGAAAATGTATTGAGCCCTATGAAAAGTGAAACCGAGCTGCACATGCAAGTTTACTTATGAGTAGGCAAACATGCCTTGGCTCTTATTGGAAGGCCAGACAAAGAAGAATGCAAAGCCACTTGAATGGTCCCAATCTGATGAAAGTGGAGCTCAGCAAATGCTCCAGAAGGCAGTTCTCCCCCATCCAACCCCCCCCCCCAGTAAAAAGGATAAAAGCAGAGGCTTGAGTGGCTGGCAGAGTTAAAGATAGGTGGGTTCTGATGGAGCAGCGATTGCACACTGACAAGGCACTAAAATTGTCGAGCCACACCATCAATTTTTTGACAAAGCACACCTTGAAAAAGTGTGGGTTTCACATCCTTCAATGACCCTACTAATAAATAACCTCCCTCAAACTTCCATGGCACACCTGAGGATCATTCACAGTGTGCTGGTTGAAAATTGTTGCAGTTGAGGGCTGTTTTAAAAAGTAGGCCATGTTTCTAAAAGATTTAAGAACCACTGACTTAGCAGTTCATCTGAATCAGTTGATATCATCAATACCGGTACTTCTTGTATTACAATATCTAACATTTTCCCTATCCAGAGTTCTAGAAATAGCATCTGGCTAGAGATGTAAAATTTCTGGAAATTGTGAAGGTTTTTTCTGTAAAAACGGTATTTTTCAGAAAAATTGAAAAAATGCCACGTTAGCACTTTTTTCTTTTCCAGATTGAAAGTCATTCTGTTACTTTAGGAACATAAAATATGACGATGGACAATTTAACTTGGCATAAAATTATCACAACTAGCATATTAAAAATATAGTGTATCCAAACAATTATTACAAACAGAATTTACTTGTTAATAATTTTTATTTGTAATTGTTACAAATGGAACAACAATCTCCAGAACTGTTTACTAGTTTGTGGAACAGACAAAAAACCTCCACAAAACAATTTTTAAAAATCCAGAAGTAACAATTATTCTTATTTCCTCTCCACATTATTAAATAAAAATTAAAAAACCCATTCTCATAAACAGAATTGAAGAGCAGGGAAGTGTATAGAAGGGAGCGGGACTAAGTTTCAATGAATGGGCATGAAATTTAATCAGAATCATTTTCTGAGCTGTAATTATCAGTGTTAGTTTCAGTCTCTGCTTCTGCAGCTACTTTGTTGTGTCTGTCATTATCACAGTTATTATGAACTTCTAAAAACTGATGGTTTGCCCAGATTGAAACAAACTTCTCTACCCTTTCACATGTCAGTTTATTTCTTGATTTAGTGTGAGTGTTTGCAAACATAGACCAGATTCTCTCACATGCTGCAGAAGATGGAGGAATCTGAAGAAGGCGAGAAGCAAGAGGAGTCAGAGGCTGTGTTGTGCAAAGACCCTGCCACCATGTTACAGGAGGAATATGTTTGGCAGAATCCCAGACTGCATTCCTGGACCAAATCCCTGAAGATGTTCTATATTTGCAACATTTGAAAGTACCTTCCCAACATCAAGTCCTAAATGTGATGCTTGTTTTGTAATCCAGTCACATGCAGTAACAGTGCTATCATCACTTATACTTCCACCTTTGAATCTTGGATCCAGCAGCTTTGCAGCAGCATGAATTGGATGGCAACAAAATTCTTCCCTTTTTTAAATAAAATCTTTCACTTTACTTTCTTCTGTAGTTGTAAGTGGAGATTTACTGAGGTTTTCAAAAACAGTTGTTTTTATCTTGGTCATTAAATAAGGAATTTCTGAGAGAAGTGCACTGTCTGATTCAGATGCAGTGATTGCTGTAGCAATTGGCTTTAGAATCTTCAGGGAATTTTGCAACTGAACCCAGAAGACATCCTGATCAAGAACAGTATTTCTTACACTCCTGGGTACTTTAAGATCTTCAGCTATTACTGTTTCTTGAAGAGCTTCTTTGTTTTTTAGTAAACTTTCAAAGGAGATCACCACTCCAGCCCACTGAATTTTACTACAGAGCTTCAGTGTCACTATTTTATTTGCATTTTTTCCTACTTGCTTCTTGAAAACTGCATCTACAAGTACCTTTTACATGTTTTATAACGTCTTTTGCTCGTCTTTAGATCATTTGAAGTTTGTCCAGTTTCATAATATCATTAAGAAGCAAGTTTAACCCATGAAATGCACATCCTATTGTAGTAGTATGTGGACAATTATCCATTATGATCTCCCATGCTGCTTTCATATTGCTGGCATTGTCAGTCAGCAAAGCAAATACTTTACCACTCCCAATTTTCTGTAGGGCTTCACCTATTTTACAGCTGATATACTCTGCAGTATGTCTGTTCTCTCCTGTTTCAATGCTTTTGTAAAAAACTGGTTGAGGTGTTATAACAAAATTTATAATTCCTTCTCCTCTCACATTTGTCCATCCATCTGTAAGTAGTGCAAGATGCAGTGCTTCATTAATTTTTCCTTGCATTCCATTACACGTTCATATTCCGACTCCAAAAGAAGCTTGCTCAAAGAATGCCTGCTGGGCAAATGGTATGATGGTCTTAGTAATTTCAAAGCTTCCTGCCAGTATGTATTTTCAGTTATTGAAAATGGTGTTCCAGAAGAATATATTGCTCTTGCAAGAGCTTGATCAGTTTTTTCCTTATCTTCAGGTGTCATCTTGTCAACATATGAAGTTATTGAATAATTTTTGGATGCAGCTGTCTTCAGTATCTGTTTACTTGAAGATGCTGCTGATGGGACAACACTTTATGTTGCTGTTGATGTTACAGATGGAGTAGAAAGAGGACTTCTTGAACGAGAACGTTGAGAAAGACTGCATTTTCATCACTGTGGTCCTCTTCACTTAGATCCATGAAGGTTTTTTAAATATCTACAGGACACTTGTATTGTACAAAACAAGAATGTGTTTTGTCATCCTAGTAGCATTTGGAAATGCATATTTCATCTGACAATATTTGCAAATCACATGTTTCTTCTCAGAAGAACATTTCCACAAATGCCTCCATAAGCTAGATGTTGGTCTCATCATTTTCCTGAGAGGAGTAGGAAAGAAAAATAATTTAATGGCTATTTTGCAAGAAGACACTAATTTATGGTTGTGGGTGGGGAAAGTAAAAAACCAGATTAGTAGTAATTGAATTATTATTTACACAAAGGTTATAAAGATAAACTAATGTAGCTAAATGATTCTGTTTTCTGGAATCAGATAAATGTAAACTCTTACCTTTTTTAAATTAAGTATATACTTTCAGGTCCTTTTTGTTGCTCTGTATTTTCTTCCAATGCTTTGAGACCTAGTGAAGAGGACAGAACAGAACCAAACATACCTACCCACATGCAAAAACAAAACTGAAACCTTTTTCTTTTCTTGTGACAGTAGCAGTACCTCCTAAAGGAAAAAATGCATCTTGTTCTTGCATTGGAGAGTTCAATTTGTAACCTAGGACTTGTTTGCCCTTGATGCACAGTAATTAGAATAATCTGATATGATACATATTTTTTAGAAATGATTTGGAAAATATTTGAATACCTTGTCTTAAAATATTTATGTTAAAATAAAATTTCATAATCAATTTTTTCTTTTTTCAATTTTTTCCAATTTTTTGGAAAATAGAAAAGGCTTCAGGAAAAAAATTTTCTGAATTTTTCCAGTTTTTTTGGGTCTTCACATCTCTAGGCTTGCCCCCAAAGCAGTAACTTTTAGAACAGCACGTTTATAGAGGAGAGTGCATATCACTCCCCTCTCCTAGTATTTGTCTTTGCATTCTATGTCTTGCCCTAGCTATATCCAGTCATGTAGTATCTGGTGCCCCATGGGAACTTGGGAACCCAATCCTGTGCATGTGTACAAAGAAGTCTCATTATGGTCAGTGGGGCTTACTCCTGGGTACGTTTGGATAGAAATGCAGCCTCAGGCTTGATCAATCAATAGAGTTGGTGTTTTAGCCTGCGGCTTATTCCCTCTTAGGCTCTTGGATTTGATTGGTAGGGAAGTGGGGACAGCACAGGTAAAGCAGGCAGGAGTTTCTGATTTTGGTTTCCTTTAGCTAAGTGTAGGAGGATTCTGCCACAAACCACTTCTTGCTTAATTCCAGCTCTGTCTTTGGCAAGCATGTGGGTTTTGACCCAGCCAGCATTTTAAGATGCTCATGCTCTCTCTCACACTCACATAAATTCCTTGTAAAAGGAGAAAACAGTTTTTGAAGTGTTTATTACCTTGTAGTATTGTTATGGTCTTCCTCTTTCAGGAGGGTGCATTTCCTGGCTTAATTCCAATTTTGAACTCCTACCTTGAAAACATGGAAGTGGATGTGGATACAAGATGCAGTATTCTAAACTACCTGAAGCTGATAAAGAAAAGAGCATCAGGTATGTAAACACCTAAGCATTGTTAGGTGCTCAGGTAAAGTTGCAAATGTCCCCAAGAGACTAGGATCTCATGCTTGTTTTGTACTTCTAGTGCAACTTATCCCACCTCTGTTCACAACACTTAAATAAAGTGACATAACTATTTATTCTTCCTAGAGATTATCACCTGAAATTTGGCAGTTTTGCTTGTTTTGACTAGTACATTATCCATCATGTTACTAATTTTATGACGCAATGCATTACTTTTAGAAATTTTCCCCAGAAAAGTATAAAACCAGGTATTGCAACCTGGTGGCAAACTGCAGCACATTGGAAGCACCTTCTGTTTCTAGAAGGAATTGTCTGCTTGCACAAGAATCCCCTTGTGAAAGGGATGTTGTGAATAGAAAGTTCTGAAATCTCTTCTGTTGCCAGAAGGATGGCAGTCCACAAACTGGTTGGGATGCAATGCCAAATAATGTTAATTTGCTAAGAATAGTGAAATGTGGTATTATGATAGGGTGTGTGAGGAAGATATTTGGTGCTTTGGATCCAGTCAGAGCTTTTTGCATGCTTTACATCAAGTACAGTGGCTGGCTCCACAAGATCCATGGCATATATTTCATTTGGTATTGAGTTGTGAGAGGACTTGTAAAGTACGCTTAATGCCTTAATACAAAGCAGATGGAATCATCGTACAAATATAAGGAAAGACAAATATGTACAATGTGACTTCTTTTTTTTCCCCACCAGGAGAATTAATGACAGCTGCTCGATGGATGCGTGAGTTCATTGCAAACCATCCGGAGTACAAACAAGATAGTGTGATCACTGAAGAGATGAATTACAGTCTGCTCTGGAAATGCAATCAAATTGCACAAGAGCAAGTGGAGTGCCCTGAGCTACTTGGAGTAGGCTTTAATAAAGTAAAATACAGTGGAACTAAAACTGGCACTTTTTGATGAAACACTTTAATACATTTTTACTGAAGCACTTGCTACAGTACTGTGAATATCTGCAGTTTCATAGTGTGAAGACCAAAAACTGGTTCTACTGCACTATAAGATGGGCCAATCTGCCTAAATATTCTCTTAAAGCTTCCTACAATAGGCATATTCTTATATTTAAGGTTTATACTGTGTACATGTAAATAGTAAAATATTTTTGATTTAACTTCAGTGTATTTTAATAACATTATACTGAGTCATTGTGAATCAGCCTGTAACCTTTTATATACTTATGGAGAAACATGTTGTTTTCAGACAGCTTTGTAAGGATACTGTAATGGTACTTGTATATGAGCATTCCAGATGTTGAATGTTTAGTCTGACTTTTCTTACCTGGAATGCACAGAATAATCTACTGTATTTTAAAGAAAATTTCAGAATCTGATTAACAGATTTCTTTTCTCCCCATTCTGCTATGAGAGGATAGTATTGATCCTATTGAATATGTGGCAGAAGTCACTTGATGGCATTGGAATCAAATTTGCTGTTATGCAGCCTCTTCCACAAACTGGATTTAGCCTTTAGTCCTGCTGCTGTCAATGGACTAGAATGAACTTAAAATCCAAAATACTTCTGCTTAAAGCTAAGTTGTAGTATAAATCAGCATGTTTCTATACTACTGTTTTTGCCCTTGTTAATCTGCTTAGTGTTACCATACCTTTTCTGTGGTGTTAAGCAGTATGTGTGCTATAGGATTCCTGATAGCTAAAGCTTCTGAAACAAACTTCATCTCAAGCATAACCAAATATGTTGACATTTCAGGAGCAAATTAATTCTTAATTGACACCAGCATTTGCTTTTTGTGGGTATTCATATTTTGTTTTGCTATCCTGTCTTCAAAATATTCTTTTTAAGTATTTGTTCTCTTTATTTCCAAGTTCAAATACTTACCTGACCAGAAGATCATGTTCCCATGGGAGAGAAGTAGGCAAGCCCCTCTTCTTCCTCTCCCTCCTCATAATGTAATGAATTATGGGCATTTCACTCAGATGCTAAAACCCAAATCTCACATTTCCCCCTCTGAAAAGAAATTAGGAGCTTTGATTTGGCTAAAAGTCTGACCAGGAAAAGCTTGCTTGAGTGTAGCACAATGAGACCAATGAAAACTATGAGAGAACAAGCAATGTACAACTAGCAGAAAATGGTTTAGAGTCCAGTAATGTTTCAAGCTTTCTTTAAATGAAATTTCTTTATGAACATACCTAAATATTCTTTATTTTCTGGTTAGCTGTATCCTCTTTAGTATAAAAGTTTATTCAAGAGAAATCATGGATTGCACTAAGACTTCAGCAAATTAGGAACTGAAGCTTAAAGGAATTGTAAAAAATTTAAAACTAAAGAAGGTTGCTGCAATTCTATAGCTAACGAAGTTTAGAACTAAGAGGAGGCTCTTAACATTGCTGCCTAAGTATGGTAAAAGTAACTGAGTTTATGGCAGATTATGAAATACTTAACTCACATATGTAATCTGAGGTATAATGACTTTTCAAAGGAACCAATGGAAAAATGGCAGTGAAACTGCATCAGTAACAATGTGTCTGTAGAGAGAGATGTGTGCAGTGTTCATAGGTGTGCTTTAGGGAATGCTTGTTTCAGGTTGTACACAGGGTGGCACAGGCTTGCTAATCTGTGGGATGAACAAATAAAATTTGCAGTATATTGTGGCTCTGAGTGTAAAATTAATTCATTCACATGTTCTACAGAAGCTGAAAACAAAATAAAAAGGCACAAATGTCACAGCAGCAGCCTGAACACTTGATACTTTCATTGTCCACCTACCTTGTTGACCATTGGCTAGACTGCTGTGATATCACTGTTGAGGGTGATGGATTGTCATAGAAAGCAAACAGCTCATCTTGTTTGAGGAAAGTAAAGAGTTGGCTTGCAATGGAAACCCCAGCAATCCTTGCCAATGAGGCTGGTTGCTGTAGGCAGAAATAAAGAAATATTGCCAGAAATGTGGAAAGCTGTGATCCTGAGATAGAAAAGCATGCAAGGAACAGGAGATGGCTTGTGGAGATGCCTGTTAGAAGAGGTAATGCAAAGTGGGAGGGAAGGACAAAAATTCACATGGAGCTAGAAACAACAATTTCATCAGCTATAGTTGTTTTGAGGTGTATGAAGTACAGAGAGATTTTAAGGTGCTGAGGCTCTCTGAGAGGAGCAGTTCCCCAGGTAAAGCTTCAAGCCATGCCTATATAGTTCTCTCACAGTGGAGAAAAGCATATTCATTTCTTCTGCCTACTTTAGATAGACAGGTCTGCACTTAAGAGCTGTTGGAGGAGCAATCCTCTCCAGTTTACTTCCTGTTTCACTTTAGAGCTACTGGGCTGTGATGGTCTGTCTCCTACTGCAAGTAAGATCTTAAGCAACTGAATTGCTTTTATAAGGAAGAGGAAACTCGGAATGGAGTTGCTGTAGATGACAAGGCTCCACTGGGAGGCTTCCTCACCTTCCTAGATCTGAGGCCTACCTTCATATCCCTCTTCACCCATGTGACTGCCACTTCCTATGTTTAACATATAGCAGCAAGCACTGCTAGTACAGACCAATGCTATTTGGACTCTCATCTGCCTGTGATTATTCATCTTGGAAATGATCCCAGAAGATCATTGCTTCCTAGTCAAACATAATGTCAAACACAATGCACCCTCTTACAGTGCGTAGGGGTGTGTGCAGACACAAACAGGGCCCTTCTAGCACTTCCAAAAGATAGCATCTCTGGTGCATCCAGCTCTTGAGGCATCCACAACAGATCTAATGAAGCTATCAATATTGTTTGAACTCATGATATACATTTGCCGTGTCCTCTGGGTATGCTCCCGGTCAAGATTCCTTGTGCGGGGAGGGGGTGGGGTCTATTTCTGTCCTGGCAACAGGAAATCCTCCTGCAGAAGCCCATTCCAATATGTCTGCCTTCCACAGTTGAGCACTCAATACATTGGTGAATTTTGCCATCCCTCTTCAAAGATGTATTGCTCAGAACTGTGGAGAATATAACTTGTCATAGATGCCAATCTTATTGGTTAATTATTGCCAAGCAGAACTTTGGGCAAGTGACAGAATGCAACACCAACTGGAGTTCCAACCTCTTTATCTCCATCAACATGTACTAGACTGCATGGACAATACATATAAGAGCGAAGGCCCAAAAGTAGGAGCCTATCCTATGCCTCCAGTTTTCGGGAAGGATAACCTAATAACTCATCAGACCCTACAGCAGCTCAAATTATAATCTGGAAAACCAAAACCCATACTGTATTTCCATTTCTCCAGCCCCCTCTTTCTCTGAAGCACCTCTTACAGCCTCTACCACTATGTAACCCTTAGTAAGCTGTCCTATTTCACAAATTCAATTGATCCATGTACGTAATACATCTAGTGGTTGCCTAAAACATTGCCACAACTAGTTTGCTGTGTAAAAATATACAGAGCAGGACCATACTTCCAGCTTGCTGGATTCCAACAATGTTAACATAAAATCACACTCATAGCTGATATTTGGGAAGCTCCATTAAAAATGTGATTTTCTTATACTACAGGGACTTGTAGTCTTTTATGTTGTACTTCATAGCCCACTTAGGGGCCAATCCAATGCAATTTTCCAGCACTGGTGCAGCTGCAATGCAGCCTCAAGGTAAGGGAACAAATGTTCCCATACCTTAAGGAGGCCTCTGACTGCTGCCTCACCACAAGATGCAGTGCATGCCCCATTGGCATGGCTGCACAGGCACTGGAAAATTGGTTAGGATTGGGCCCTTAATCCACAAATCTAAGGATTTTTTTCACATGTAAGACTTGTACTACATTTTGTGTATGTAGGCCTGAAAGGCAAATGCAAACTCTCCATTGCCTAGATTAGAATATACATTTGCTATTAGAAAATTAGATCCTCTTCTACATCATATCATACGTTGCAGACATTCACGCATTTAGGTCACGTTCCTGTGCATGCTTACCTGGGAAGAAGCTTCTGACTAAACTTCCATAGGGTTATGCTGTTAATGATAGACTTCACTCCACACATTTTGACATGAACACTTTCAAAGTGGCTTCCCATCAGTTGCTATGAATCACAAAAATTCCATATCAAAAAAAATAAAAACTGTGAGGATAAAGGCAGCAGCACAAACAGATTAGGGTAACAGCTCAAAAGCTATATAAGAATCTGAAAATGCTCTTAAATAGGTGTCACATGAAATGAACAGCATGAGAGTGATTCAAAGGGGCCTTTGTGCAGAGGTTGAGCCAGGATAGTCAGGATCACTTTGCTGCCTTCCAGTTTTTCTTGGATTTTTAGCGAGCTACATCCCTTCCTGCCTTCGCCTCAACTTGTGGGCAGGTGCAGATGTTCACATCCTGTTGTGTGTTATGTCATGAGGAGTTTGCATTAGACATGATAAGGAAAATAGAAGCAAGAGAATTGACCAGGCATCTTTTATCATGTCAATTCAGTATTTTTGATCATGTCTCCTCAATACCACCTTGTCCTGCTGTAACAGATTTGTTTCATTCTTTCAATTCGTGTCACCGTGAATTGTTTGGATATGTTTCCAATTGGGTTTTCAGTGTTTTAAATGCCTGCTCTGGAGAGAGGGGTCCTAACAGATCAGCTTAGAGACCTATGCCCTGAACCTTTTTCAGAAACAATGACAGGCCCGTGGAGAATGTTGGGTCAGTTAATAAGCCTCTAAGCAGAATATCCTGCTCAGATGCGTAGCAAACCGTTAGCCAGAATTTGCAGAAACTAACCCAGGCCATGGTTTCTAATTTGTGCTGGCCTGCTTTCTAACATAATACTGCGTATGGAACACAGCGTGGTAGGGCAAATATTTTATATAATAACCATGACTGGATCCTCTCAACGCTGGCACCAAATGCAGACATCCAGATAGGTATAAAATTTAGGCCTTAACCTTAGCGTTAAAAATTTGCACGGCAGAAGGGATGTAAGAATTGCCCCATGCATAGAAAAAGCGTGCAATGGCCTGTGCAGACAATTTTGCAGCCTGAATCCTCGCCTGCCGGTGCGGACTCCAAGAGAGACTGTAATGAAACAGAATACCCAAATACCTGAATTCCTTTACTTGCTTGATCACTTTGCCATTAAAAGTTCAGAGTTGGGGTTTCCATGATTTACCAAATACCATGATTTTCAACTTTTTGAAGTTGTTCTGTTCAAAATAGGTAAAACTAGATTGAACCAGGTGCCATAAACCATTTCTGGTTCGGGAGAGCAGAACCATATCATCTGCGTAGAGCAGTACAGGGACTTTTATGGAGTCAAGTTTAGGGCAGTGAGCCTCAACTTCGTGCAAGTGGGTGGCAAAATCATTAACATATAAATTAAACAGGGTGGGGGCAAGCAAGCAACCCTGCTTATTCAGGAGAACCTCCCCAGACAAATCGCCACGCGAGGACAACTTGATACGACCAGAGGTGCCAGAGTTAAGTCTTCCAGAGTCAGTCATTTCTGGAGTGTTCAGTTAATGTAGTTGACACCATTGTGGCAAAAAGCCTCCTTGCATTAGCATGATCTGTCAACTCTGAAGAGTGATCCCTTGCCCCCTCTGCAACACTCTCTTTCCTGAAGATTTTTGGACGACAGTTTGTTGCAATAAACAATAAACACCCCTCTGTACCGGTACAATGTCCTGATTTGGCTGATAGTGGCCCAAATCCTAACCAACTTTCCAGCACTGGCATAGCTGTGCCAGTGGGGCATGTGCTGCATCTTGCAATTGGGTGGCAGTCACAGAGGCCTCCTCAAAGTAAGGGAAAGTTTGTTTCCTTACCTCAGAGATGCATTGCCCTTACCTGGGTGCTGGAAAGTTGGTTCGGATTGCACCCAGTGTCACCACAGTGATGTGTGGCCCTGCAATCCAATGTATTTCTTTGCCAGTGCAATGGGGCATAATGCCCAGCTTTAAAAGTGGAATGTGAAGCTCCTTTGTTTACTTAGTATCAAACTCTTTTCATTACTTTACGGATGGCATACTGAAGTTAGACTGAAAGTCCATGTGTTTCATTTCTTGTACTGTATATTACACTTGGCAAGGCCTTGTGATACCAGAAATATCCAGATGGTGGCAGCACTGCCTTTCCTAACATCATAATGCAGTTGGACAGTTGGCATCCTTCAGTCTCGGAAGACTATGGTATTGCGCTCTGATTAGTGGTTCCGGAACAGTGTCCTCTCCAGTGCGCGAAGCCTGGGTAACGTAGATATGGAGGATAGACTGTTACCCATGCAGCAAATCCCCCCCTCCATGTCGCTGAAATGGTCCAATGGAAAGGCAGAAGCCAATACGGTTGGTTCCAGCGGCGTCACAGGAGTTGCCAGAACGTGACTGTGTTCAGCCATGAACTGCCTCAGGGACTCCGGCTCCGGATTTTGCCTCAAGGTTGACTCCTGAAGCCTTTTCCATAACTGGATGTAGCCACAAGGCAGTGGAGGTTTGGGATCAGAGTTTTCCTTCTCTCAGATGAGCTGCCTTCCCAGGCTAATGAGTCCCTTCTACCCTAAAGCTCAGTTTAGCAAAGTACCACACTGCACGTTACATTAAATGTGTCATTGACCTTGGTGTGCTTTACTAACAATTAGCCACATGTGGACTGATCTGGTTTGGAATGATAACACGAGGAGAGGAATTATGCATTTTGTCCCACTGTAACCGTGAGCCAGATCACCCTACAGATGATATTTGCCAAGGTAGAGAAGCAGTGAAGATGCTTTAAAAATACATATTAAATTATTTCTGTTTGTTATTCTGTGCTTAACTTCCATGTTTTTAGCCATTCACCATGATGAGGATGAGAAATCGTTAAGATGAATGGCCAACATTGTATTAAAACCCCTGCTCTAAAAGTGTAAGATTTTGTTATCCTAGAACAGTGATGACAAACCTATGACACGTATATCAAAGGTAACATGCCAAGACGTTTTTGGTGACATACCAATGTTCACCAACACCCAAAAACAACTGATTTGTTTTACAATTCATTTTACAATTTGTTTGTTTACTATTTGTTTTACAACAACTATTTGTTTTACTCATATTTCATGTTTGTAAATATTTGACGTTTCTATATATAATACGTATCGCCACACATGATTGGACTGTATTTGTTAAAATAAATGAACGTGAAAGAATTGTTTCTCTTTTGCTCCATGGGGATGGGAGGGGACACACACACCAGAAGAGTCAAGTTAGGCATTTTCCAGATTTTTGATACCAGACCCAAAAGGTTCACCATCACTGTTGTAGCAGGAATTAAGCCCAAATTCCAAACATTCAATACCAGAAACTAGAGTTCTAAAAAGTGTTTCTTTGTGAAGGAAAATGACGATCTGCTGTAGGCAGTTTTGCTCCCTGAAATTCCTGCCTCCGGAGCCTTAATTGATCCTGCAGGGTCAGACTTCCCCTCTTTTTTGGATCCAGAGACAAGACATCGAATGCTGAAAAACCTATCCGCCTTGTTTTTGGACAGTTACAATTGTGAGAACGCAAAGAGTTACCACTGATCTAAAATATGTTTCATTATATCTCTAGCATATTATGCGAGAGAGACTAGGGACATATTTCTGTGCACAGATTAAACATCTTCCAGGTCAGCTTCCAGTCTTTAGAACTGTCGAATCAAATGAAAACAGTGAATTGGCCCTGTGTAAAAGGAGCTTTTAGCGAGAGGCTCTGCCTTTTGTGACACTACCTCCATCTTGCAGGCCATTATAATACACTATTGCTAGCAAGATAGAGCTGGGCCAGCAGGACATGCTCCATTATACCCCATGCTCCACTAATGGAGGAAGCCTATGTCCATTAAAATTAACTCTCTGGATTTGACTGTGCCTTGGAAGTTGTAATGTGTCATACATTAAGGCATGCATTTCTCAGGGCATGCATTTCTCAGCCCCTGGCAACAACTCCTGCTGAACATGTGAATGAACAGTCTCCATTAAAGGTCATCATGTCTGAGACACTGTTACCTGAACCTAAACTTGGTTGTGTGGTGTTAGATACAATGGCCATTTTGCACACAGAAGCCATCACCTGGTGGTGCTATCAAAAAGTAATACCTCCAATAAAGCAGGAGATCTGTTCCTTGAAAGCCAAGCACTGCCTGAAACAGTGCGATAGGACAGGGGTGCCCAAACCCTGGCCCTGGGGCCACTTGCAGCCTTCAAGGACTCCCAATGCGGCCCTCAGGGAGCCACCAGTCTCCAATGAGCCTCTGGCTCTCTGGAGACTTGCTGGAGCCCACACTGGCCTGATGCAACTGCTCTCAGCTCTCAGCCAACTGTTCAACCTCTCACGTGAGCTGTGGGATGAAGGCTTCCTCCATTGCTTGCTCTTTCACGTCTGTGATGTTGCAGCAGTGAAGAAAAGGCCGGCCTTGCTTTGTGCAAGGCCTTTTATAGGCCTTGAACTACTGCAAGGCCTTCATTCATTCATAAAAGTTCCACCTCTGATATATTCATTTATGTAAATTTATTCAAATTTAAAATGTAAATTAATTCTTTCCCCCCCAGCCCCCAACACAGTGTCAGAGAGATGATGTGGCCCTCCTACCAAATAGTTTGGCCACCCCTGCGATAGGAGATTGATTGAGATGAGACAGGAAAGTGATGTTGCTTGGTCAGAAGCAGTAATTGGCTGTAGTAGCTGTCAATCAATCCACAGCAACAGCACTAAAGGAAACAGTGTCATCAGAGGTACCTTACATGCTCTTGAGAACTGGCCCTATGAAAATAGAGACTTGTTTAAAACACAGGTTGATATCAGAGCTCTGTTTCAATCAGGGCTTAGGCCAAGAACTCATTTTCAGTAAAGAGTTTCATCTACAGGTTCCCAGTAGGTTTGAGCCTCTTGTGTCAGACAGCCAGCATTTGCTAAAGTGCATGTTAAGATAATTGCCATGCACAGTCTGATCACATCAAATTGCTTTTGAGGTAAGAAAATGCTGAGCATGTGTATCTTCTTTCTTGATTACTGAATCCATTAAGGAACTGTGAATGCTCAGAAATAACTGTACATCCATTGAATGAAAAACAGACCAATCGAGAGTCCTTGGTGAAAACAGGGGCATCCCTACATGGCAGGTAGGCACTGAAGAACATTATCCCACTCTTCAGAGTCCTTCATCCCCACATTGTCTGTCTAAAACTACTTGCTGTTCCTTATTTCCATGCAGCTTTGAAAGTATCTGTTTTTAACAGTGTAAAACTTAAGCTATAAATAGAAAAAGATTGATGAGCCCCTTGATGTGATTTTGGGCATGTTTTAGAGTAACATTGCACATCTGATTTTAGCCCCGCCCCAATTAACATCTGTGTGTGTGTGCATGTGTACACACTCATTTAGGTATGTGGGTATGTGTACTAGAGGTGAGCCAAAAGTTATTTTGCAAACTTATAAAGCTCCAGACAGAGCACTGGAGGTGTGTGTGGGTGTGTTTGCATGTTTTCACACAATGACTTTTATTTGTAGTTGTCATCACCTGTGATCTTGGTGACCAGTACTGGCACCAGGTCGCTAGACCCTCCAGGGTGCCCCCTCCCTCCGCCCTCGTGGTGCATCGGGCACTGCTGCCTTCGGTACCCAGAATTCAGTGATCAGCCTAGCCAGGTGGGTCCTCTGCGCCTTCCCCTATTTGCAGAAGTCTGTTGCTTTTTGGAAATACGGCGGAAGTTTCCTGAATGATCACTCCTTCTGCCTTTTCTCTGACAAAATGTTACTTTGCCCCCAGGCATGTAGCTCTCCATGTCACAATTTGTTCCTTTTTGCTTCAGCTCCATGGCACGTTTGTCAAACTGAGTCTCTGTTAAATGAAGTTGAAATGAGCTCTGATGTCTCTGTCTGACTGCCAATTTTTCTTTTTGTCCTTAGTAATCGAGTTGTTCCTGTACACTGTTCAAACATCTTCTCATCCAGGATTACCTGTGGTGCTGGAGCATTGCAGATTTCTCAGCCACTTTCCCTCCCAGTGCACCACAAATTGGCCACTGCTGTTTCTTAAGCCCTTTTTTGTCTGCCTCTTTCTCAACCATTTCCCAGAAGTGGAAATACTGTGAGACGACCAGTTATAGGGAGGTGCTCTCCACCCTTCTGTAGAATTGGCCTGGGCATGTATGTGTTCAGATTTTCAATTGAGCCTTTAAACAACATCAAGAGAGTTTGCTTCATCATTGTAGCTATGCCCTGCATTGTGAATCTATTCTAGGATTGCAATTGGCCCCAGCTCTTTCTTGCATGTTTCAAATATGTCCAGCAAAAGAGACACATATTTATATTACATGTTATGGGGGAGAGACATTAACATTGTAATACAGATATGTGCTAATCTCTAATATAAAATGGGAAGCAATCTTTACGCAGATTTGAGTCATTTTTAGGGAACTTACCAATAATGTTGTTCTTCTATACCCAGTGGCGTCACTAGGATTCACGTCACCCAGTGCGGGAGGCCTGCGTATTGCCCCAAGCAGTGGGCGGGGCAACACCCCAAGTGGTGGGCGTGGTGATGTGCCATCACGCCTCCCCCACTGGTTTTTTTGACCGTGCCTTTTGTTAGAACACAGATATTTCAATGTGGTTTGTTTCATTGCATTCTGCATGAAACTGCACATTGACTGATATATAACATGATGGTATTATTCTGCCAAATTCTGATTATAGTGATTTTGAAAACTTGTAGAGTCACACACACACACACACACACACACACACACACCCCTGTGTCAACTTACTAACAACTTATTGCAGCAGTTCTAAAACTTTTAGCACTGGGACCCACTTTTTAGAATGACAATCTGTCCAGGACCCATTGGAAGTGATGTCATGGCCAGAAGTGACAACATCAAGCAAATTAAAATAAATAATGATAAATAATTAAATTAAAATAAAAGAAATAATTAAATAATGGGGAGTCAGTCCTGTTCCACCAAGTGAATCTACTCTGAAGTAAGTCCTATTGTGGTCAATGGGGCTTACTCTCAGGAAAATGTGGGTAGGATTGCAGCCTGTGAGCCCAATCTTATGCATATCTACTCTGAAGTAAGTCCCATAGTGGTCAATGGGGCTTCCTCTGTAGTCTGCCTGCAATAACAACCCCCCAAAAAGAATCAGTGAGATTTCCAGCCCTCCCAGTGCTCAGTTAAAGTTCTTCTATTTCAGGCATATCAAGATAAAGACCCTCCTGGCTTTGCAAGTGCAAAATAGAAAACTTTCCCTTTACCAGTTCAAGTCACTATTTTGTCCTTTTTAGTTGGGGGGGGGGGCTGCCTTCTGGAACATATGTTGAGCTTCAGTTCCATTGAATCAGGACCATTCTGGTGTCCTCACATTCCCCTTTGCCTGGCCTGACCACCAGCCAAGGCTCGTCTGCCTACTCATAAGTAAACACAACCCTGAAGCTGCTTCACTTTCCATAGGGCTAGAAGGGAGGGACCTCCTGCTCCCTTTTGTGTTTTGGGAGGGCTACATTCATTGGATCAGAACCATTCTGATGTCCTTGGAGTCCTCTCAGACTGCCCTGAGTCCTTGCAGTCCTTGCCTGGACAAAGGCAAGTTTGCCTATTTGGGAGTAAACGTGGCTTCGTTTTGGGCTCAATAGATGCAGCTGGGAGGGAGGCAGGGAACTCCTTCTCGTGTTTTTGGGGGCTACATTCATTGGATCAGGACCATTCTGGTGTCGTTGGATTCGTCTCAGCCTGCCCTTTCCGACGGACTATGGCAAGTAAGCCTACTCACGAGTAAACACACGATATGGCACGACACGGCTCATTTTCACTAACCATAGAGCTCCATGCATTTTTTTCTTCCCAGTTTTTTGGCCATAACTTTTGAACGGAAGGAACTATTTCAATTCTGTTTTGTGCATTTCACTCTGCTGGACATTCCGCATCCAATGGTATATGGCATGATGGCTCTGAAAGCCCCAAAGTTAGCACATCCTCCCCCAGGGCGCGTCACACACCCCCGGCGCATCACCCGGTGTGGCCTGCACCCCCTAGTGTCTGTACCCTGCCTTTCCGTCACTGAATGATATCCAAGATGGCTTGCAATGGAAACATAACAAGGATAAATTCATATAAAAACAGCTGCAAAATGCCAATAAGAGTGCAACAAATATGGAGCACAAGCAAAACAGAGCACAGTATTATAGCAGGTAAAAGCACAGCATCTCTAGGTTGCAACTGAAATGACAATGTTTTCACCAACCCGCAGAAAATCTGCAAGGATGAGGCCCATTGTGCCTCTCTAGGGAGGGAGTGCCACAGTTTCAGTGTCACAGCAGAAGATAATTGGTGTTGCTATACAATGGAAAATGCAATAAACTACTAAGAGTTTGGAAATGAATAAAAGTCACATCTGAAGTGCAAAGACTCATAAGTTAATGTTGTGCAGGATCCTTGCCGGTAAACATATGAAGCTGCCATTGGTCCCATTAGCCTCATTACAGTATTGTATACTCTGATTGGAAACAGCTCATCAGAGCCTCAGGCAGAAGCCTTTTCCATGACCTCCTCTCTGATTTGTTTAACTGGAGATACCACAGATTGACCTGAGATTGCACCTGCAGGTAAAGCAAGTGGTCTACCACTGAGCAAAGTCAAGCAACACTCTTTATTCAGACAATACTACAAAGGCCGAAATCCTCACCAACTTTCCAGCTCTGACAGAGCTCTGCCAATGGGGCACGTGCTGCATCCTGCAGTTGAGGGGCAATCATTGGAGGCCTCCTCAAGGTAAGGGATTGTTTACTCCCTTACCTCAGAGTTGCATTGCCCTTTGGTCAGTGCTGGAAAGTTGGTTAGGATTGCACCCACTGCCTGTGGGTTGTTTTGTAGAGCACGGATCACCTGTTGGAGAATGGGAGGTATACTGAATTCAGCCCTCTTCTCCTGCTCTCTGTACCTAAGGAAATTGCTGGCAGTGTTCAAAATGAAAATCTCAGGTATAAGCCCGGCTCTTGGCTTGGACTTTATGCCCTCAGGAAACACATATGCATTACCTATTGCATCAGGCCCTTTTTTGCTTTAGCATGTAAGCTGCAATTTGGGAGCTTAGTGTTCATCATTCTACTAACAACATATTGTTAGAAAACAATATCAGCAAGATGGATGTGTTGCAAGTAGTTTCATTTATGTAATTGAGCATATTTGCTGCTGGATACATGTGATGATTGCATGTATTGGATATTCATATGAAAAACTGGTACATCCCTCATGACAATGTTTTTTACTACAAAATGCAAAGGCCAGTTGATCTAAAACCTGAGAACTTATGCAGATCCCTTACATTTGACTAACATTTACTCTAGGTCAGTGGTTCTCACACATCTAGCACCAGGACCCACTTTTTAGAATGAGAATCTGTCTTTATGCGGTGACGATTTATATGGATATGTTCATATTTAGTTTTATTTTGATGCTTAAACTTTGTTTTAAAATGCATTTTGTAACCCATTGGCCAAATATCCTGTTGTGTTGTCTAACCTGTGTAACCCCATACCTCAGTTTATTCCATATCCTTGTCCTGTATCTGTAATAAATAAATAAAATTATATTAAAAAAAAGAATGAGAATTTGTCAGGACCCACTGGAGGTGATGTCATGACTGGAAGGGACATCATCTAGTAGGAAAATTTTTAACAATTCTAGGCTGCAATCCTACCCACACTTACCCAGGAGTAAGTCCCATTTACTATCATTGTTAAAATAAAATATGGAAATGAATGGGGACCCACCTGAAATTGATTCACGACCCACAGTTTGAGAAACCCTGCTCTAGGTGACTCATATGTCTCTCCATATGATTCTAGAGATAGACTCCACTTTACATCTGTGAGAGTCTTTCTTCAATCTCATCAGGTCTCTCTATTTACCGTTCAGAGGAACCCTAGAAGTAAATACAAATGGGTATCAAGTTAAATGTAACCTTGCAAAAGTCAGGACACCCTTCAGTGTAACCCACAGTCCATCCTTGTAAATATTTGCTCAGAAGTCCCACTCTGCTCAATGGGGCTTACTCCCAAGTAAGTACGTATGGATTACAGCCATAGTCATGACTTGTTTTTACTGGATTGTTACTGATAAATACAATGAGCCTTATTAGTAAATGCTGAAGATCATGTTTCTTCTCCTCTGCCTCTCTCCTGGCCCTGCCTACAGTAGGAAATAATTTTAGTCAGTGCATGAGAAAGTTTTGACAATGTAGCCCTTAGTTTTCTGAAGGGTTGCATCTTGGCCAAGGTCAGAGTGTAAACAATGGACAAGGCGTTTGGAATTACTTGTCCCTGTCCTAGGTGTGAGACAATGCTGCTTTTTTTCCCATGGCTGACCCAGAAGGGAGAAAAAAAAATACAAAGTTGTTTAAAAGCAACAAAGTGCTTCAACTGCAATAAGAAAAGAATTCAAAAAATTTACTTGGCAGGTTATCTTGTTTTTCCTTTTTTTTTTAAAATTTGTATTGTTGGATCCTTTATGTTTCTAAGGACATTGTTGCATTCCTCTGTTTTTCATAGTTGTTTTTTTTTCAAGGCAGCCACTGTACTTGGGAACAAGAGCATCAACTGTGTTTTTAAGTAGAGAAAGAAACAAACATCCTTCAGGTCAATGTGGCAGAGCTCATCGGTCTTATCTTAATTTCTCCTGACCAGGCCTGAATAGAAAACTGAAGAATTTGTGTGATTCAGATGCTGGAGTTCCAAGTACTGACAAAGATTTTGGCCGGGAACCAAAGAACTGCTTAGATGCACATGAAGGACTTGCTCAGTGGATTTTTAACTTAGTTTCATCTTGTTTGTACTTTAGGGGTTAAATAGACAACTGCCTGAAAACAGATGTACAGTATATTTCCCTGCTTTTCATACTGTCATCATTTCAGTGATGGTTCATACTCATTGCTTATCTTTCAGATTTGCCTAGGATTGTCAGCTTTCACATGAATGATGTCATGCTGCAAATTCCAGAATAGTTAGTTGTCTTTTAGATACAAGGTTTTTGATTTCCATGGGCCTGTCTTTGAGCAGATACACAAATGCATATTTTTTGTCTGTTGTCCATCCTTTCCTGGATATATGGGAATCCCAAACATTTTTCTGATATGTTTTTGGTAACTGGATTGCCTTTTCAGAAACTTCAGTTAATTTGAAGGCTATAAACAGTGGATTAGGGAACGTGTCTCACTTCACTGTTCATTGGCTGCCCATTTGTTTCTGGACACAATTCAAAGAGCAGGCTTTAATCTATGAAGTCCTAAACACTGACTCCTTACTCATTACCATAGGCCAGAGAAGGGGCAGCTAGAGGGAGCTAATTTTCCTCTTTCCTCAATTTCTTTAACCCATTTCTGCCCAGCCCACAGGTGTACACATTTGATCCCTGTTGTGTATATGCAACATTGGGCAGAAATGGCCTAACCAACATGCAATTCATCTGTGGAACACTTTGCCACAGGATATTGTGATGACACCTGGCCTAGATATCTTTAAAAGAGGATTGGACAGATTTGTGGAGGAAAAGTCCATCAGATATTAGTAGTAGTTGTCAACCTTCAGTCTCGAAAGACTATGGTATCGCGCTCTGAATGGTAGTTCTGAAACAGCGTCTAGTGTGGCTGAAAAGGCCGATTCGGGAGTGACAATCCTTTCCACACTGGGAGCAAGTGCAGTCTGTCCCTGGTCTGTTTCCCTGGCTATGGGCCTTCCTTCTTTGCCTCTCTGCCTCAGTCTGTTGGCCAAGTGTCTCTTCAAAATGGAAGAGGCCATGCTGCACAGCCTGCCTCCAAGCGGGCCGCTCAGAGGCCAGGGTTTC
This sequence comes from Tiliqua scincoides, assembly GCF_035046505.1. Taxonomy (NCBI): domain Eukaryota; kingdom Metazoa; phylum Chordata; class Lepidosauria; order Squamata; family Scincidae; genus Tiliqua; species Tiliqua scincoides. Next base: position 170,367,286 of record NC_089821.1, on the reverse strand, counting down.
CCACCTGTTGAGGTCCATTCCTAAGGCCTTCAGATCCCTCTTGCAGATGTCCTTGTATCACAGCTGTGGTCTACCTGTAGGGCGTTTTCCCTGCACGAGTTCTCCATAGAGGAGATCCTTTGGGATCCAGCCATCATCCATTCTCACGACATGACCGAGCCAATGCAGGCGTCTCTGTTTCAGCAGTGCATACATGCTAGGGATTCCAGCTCGTTCCAGGACTTGTTGTTTGGAACTTTGTCCTGCCAGGTGATGCCGAGAATGCATCGGAGGCAGCGTATGTGGGAAGCGTTCAGTTTCCTCTCCTGTTGTGAGCGAAGAGTCCATGACTCGCTGCAGTACAGAAGTGTACTCAGGACGCAAGCTCTGTAGACCTGGATCTTGGTATGTTCCATCAGCTTCTTGTTGGACCAGACTCTCTTTGTGAGTCTGGAAAATGTGGTAGCTGCTTTACCGATGCGCTTGTTTAGCTCGGTATCGAGAGAAAGAGTGTTGGAGATCGTTGAGCCAAGGTACAAGCCATGATTACTATAGGCAACCTCTCAGAGATAAGCTGTCTCTGAATGTCAGGTGCAAGGGAGTATCAACAGAATATGGGCACCTTGTCTTAAGTGTTCCCTCAGGCATCTGGTGGGTCACAGTGAGATCCAGGATGCTGGACTAGATGGATCTTTGGCCTGATTCAGCAGGGCTCTTCTTTTACTATGTTCTTATGTTCCCTATGGGAAAGAATGCTGCTCTGCTGTTCCAGGTGGGATTACAGAGAAATCTGTAGGCTGTAGTGGCAGGTGAGGCACGAACTCCTACACCACGCATCTTCAGAATGTAAAAATGAAATCAGACCAGGGCTGGGAAGGGCATCGGTTCATTGTCGGCAATGTCTACCAAATCCTAACCCCCTTCCCAACCTCAGTCCCCCTGCTAACTTGTGCCAGGGGCCTAGCACAGGCTTATGTCTGGAACAAACGTTCCTTTACCCTGAGGAGGCCTCCCGAGGCCAAAGCTCCCTGCGGGGTACAGCAAGTACCACACTGGCTTTGCTACATCACCTTACGGGGAGTTAGTTAGGATTGGGCTGTATGTTACCTGCACATACAGCCAGTGTATAGTCTTAACAGGTCGGTGATCTGTATGCACATACGGTCGGTCACACACATTATGCTCAATGCATATACAACAGTATGCACAATCTACATATTTAAGGGATACAGCCACAAGGCTCACTTTAAAACTTCTTATATGTACAGTCGTTCCTACAAACACAGGTACATGTATACATGTATGTGCATCGTGCCATGTGAATTGTCCCACAGAACTGTTCAGGGATCCTATGCATAGATATTTCAAAACAGGATATTTCAGCAAAGCAGGATATTTCAGCAGATGCGACTGTTATGATATCTACTTGCCTAATCATTTCTCTTCCACAATAACAGCCAAAGTACAGGACCACTTTCCCCCTTAGTGTCTAATAATTGTTGCTCCAATTGTTGGTACTTTCCAAGAAGGTGAGTGAGTGAGTGAGTGAGTGAGTGAGTGAGTGAGATGCCTGCAGTTGCACCTGTGGCTGGAAGTAACAAAACACTGAGGTTCTAGAGCACCAATTTTCAATCAGTGTGTCACAGCACATTGGCGTGCCACGAATGGTTCGTAGGTGCACCCTGGGAGTTTGGAGAGGGTAATTTATAAGTAGGGACATTGGAGTATGTGAGCCAGCAGTGCGGTGTGCCTTGTCAATTGTCCAAAAACAATTGTGCCTTGTGTAAGGCAGTGCAGTGTGCCTTGACAATTTTAGTACAGTGTGCCATGAGATAAAAAGGGTTGAAAATCATTTTCAATCTAGAAAATGGAGGAGCAGAGGTGGTCCTTGCAGCAGCTATCATTTGATTCTAGAAAATCGTTCTAGAACCTTGGAGCATTTCTTCCTGCAATGGGAGGGAAATGCGGAAGAGATCTAATGTCATCCCCCACACCCTCTTCCAAGATGCTTCTAAACTTTTTAGTGATGGTCCTAAAAGGATCCAGGATATTATCTCTTGCATGCTGGATCAGTTTCCTCCATTAATTGTTTTCAGTCTCACAGGAACGGGCCTTTTACACTTAAAAGAATGGATGCATTCCAAGGAGTTGGGACACGTCTTCTGTATGAGCTTCTTTTGTTTCAGATGAATTTGCATGCAGTCAATAACTGGCCTGTTCAACTGGAGTTGCAAAACAGCCTTCGCATGCCATGCTCTGAATGGATCCTCTGTTAGGAGCATCCAGCAATGAATCTACAGAGCTCACAGTAACTCTGATTGGTTGCTTGCAGTACTGAACCTTATCTGTTGCATTTTCTCATTGGCTTTGTCTGCTGTGGCTCCACTCTGGAGTTCTGATGAATGTTTTCCAATTGTGCTAGACTGGGGGATGGTGTCTAATCTATTGGCTGTAAGCTGAAGCAACAGTAACTAAAAATGTGGAACTTTGAAATTTCAGCATACTCGGTGTGCTTTTCTAACTAGGAAAGGGCAAAAAGCTCTGTTGTGAGTTCAATATTGGGGAAAAAAATCTGATTTATCTTACAAATAAATGTCATACAGGTTGTTATCTTTAACGCTTACTATAGATTGGTTCAGACATATTATACAGGTTTTTTCTCCATTCTCTTCTTCTCCTTCTCTTGGTTGTCCCACTCCTGACACCTGCCTCTAGCTAGAGCCACCATTGTTCTGCACCTCCCATTTCTTTGTTTCTGGTCCCCATTCCATCTCTCTGCCTTTAGAAAGTACCACCAGGAGGAGAAGAGGAGCAGAGGTGGTCCTTGCAGCAGCTATCACTGGGAAGCAGCAGGGAGCCATGGGAGGGCAGTGCAAACGTGAAAATGGTGGGTGGAGGCAGGCTACCATCTCTCCCAATACACCACTTGAGGGTGCTACTTTATTGGTGGTCCAGCCCTGATCAGCAGCTTTGTGTGACATTTCAATTAGATGTGTATATTTGGAGGTACCAAGTAAGTCAATTAGATAGCAAACCCAAAGTGTACTTAGAAGACAAGCCACCCAAATTCATAATAATGGAAACATTTCTTTACCGTCACTCGCTTTCTGAGCTGTCAGTGACCAGTTGATGAAAGAACAAATAACAGCCCAATTGTATAGCTTTCCCCGCCATAGCAGGCAACCACGCCAACATGGGCTGCACTACATGCTGCGGTGGTGGTAGGGAGGGGCGTCAATCAAGAGGCTTGGGATGCAAAAGAGAAAATAACTTCCCTTACATTTTGGTAAACTCCTTGACCTCGACCACCAATGGGTCTCCTTGGATATACGCCAGCTCCTTAGCTGGTACAAGTCCAATGAGACCAAGGGGTGTGTGTGAGAGCTGCCACCAAAAGGGATAGCATCTGGCACAAGTCACATGCACTGGGTGCTAACCACTCCTGCCTCTGACACACCTCCTGCCCTCCCTCTCTTCTGCCCCATCCCACCCACCCAACCAAATCCAAGTCATTGGCAGGCCTTCTTTCCGTCCCCCACTGCTCATGGGGCCTCCCATCTCTAGGAGCAGTCTGAAGTACATAGCTACAAGTGCTTCCAGACTGCCATTAGCAACTGTCCAAATAGTGGGATAGGATTGGGCTGTACATTTTCTACCAGTTCCTTAACTGGACGGTAACTGGCAGTCAGTAGAAAAGCGCAATATGTTTTAGTTTATTGAGTACTGTAACAGTACGATGTTTAACATTAAAGCATACAGTTTTATGTGGGAGACAAAGATTGGTGACAGGCGGCAAATGGAAAATGTAGCTTAATTAATGGCTTTTTAAAAACGGCATATAGCACCACAACATAAATTGTAACATTTGTGTGGTTACATGCATTTTGTTTTTCATTCTGAATATATGTGGCAGCTTCCCTCTCATCAGTGCCCTGAAGCAAAACTGCCAATGATTCATAGGCAGTTTAAAAACACTACATGGTACATACTTTTCCATATGAACATTAATATCCATACCAGATTAGGGGATTGTCCTGATCCAGCGGCTTCTCTGTGGACCCTGAGTGGTCACTTGCATATAGGAAATAGCATCTCTGTGCATGCATCCCTTCCACACACAGTGTTATTCCTGCCATTGAAGCCCACCAGAACAGAAGTTCTATGTGTACATCAAAAGTCAACCACAGAATTTGGGGCTGAGGCCTTATGGCACAATGTTATGGCTACAGTGCTTGCAAACCAGGAGGCTTGCGTTGTATCCAGCGCAAGATAGGGCTCCAAAGTGGTTCAGTTGAAGGTAAGGGGAAACTTTTCCATGACCCCTGGGTAAGCCATTGTAGCCCCTATGGGTCTCCTTGGACTGCACCACCTGAGGAGGTGGTGTAAGTCCGAGGAGAGCAGAGTGCTTGAAGCTGCTCCATGCTGCTCAAGTATGGGGGCAAGGATTCAGCATAACAGCCAGATACCATTCCTGCCTCCTGCTCCCCAGCCCCTGGAATTGCCCTTTGCCCACCTTTCCCCTACCCCAGAACACCTCCCTCCCACCTTCTCCCTACCTGCCCCAGAGTCTTGTGTCGGCTGAGCTTGGCCGATGAAAAGCTAGCTCCCTATGTTGGCACAGAGGTTGGATTCAGCCTCTGCAGGCCGGTGCGCCTTCACACGCTGACCCAGCCAACTCTCGAGGAGATGCAAATGAGCCTTATGGCTTGTGACCCTCCTGGGCTGGTGCAAGGGTCTTGTGCCAGCCCAAGGGCAGTCTGGATTGTGCCCTTATATGTATAAACAAGGCTATTCCTTCCTTCCCTCCCTCCCAAGCTTCCAACTACTGCACTGGCAACAATTCTTTCTTAAGACAATGGGCTCTCTCTCTCTCTCTCTCTCTCTCTCTCTCTCTCATGGTACCCAATGAATTTTCAGCTCCCTCCTATGCCCTTGTAAAGCTGCCCCATCTAAGTCAGGAGGCCCTCTGAAGTTGCACCCCGTGAGATGCAAGAGACTGTCACCAGAAGGAAATATGACCTGCTACCCTACATGGAAGTACTTTCAGGTCCCAGTGCATACGGGGTGGGAGGGGAGATTGGATCGCAGCCACAGGAATTTGGACATCCCATTCAAGTGCAGTAAATATCTGCACTAGCTTCAACAGGATTTCTGAATAAGTGTCTGGCATTCTTCTTTTTCTGAAGTGTCTCTGAAGTACATGATTAAGACAGAAGTCCCGCTGGAGCAGACCAAAGCTTCACCTAGTCCATCACTCAGCTCCAGCAGTGGTTAGCCAGATACATCCAGCATTTTATAAGCAAGGTGTTGGTCAATGGCTCTTACCCACTGTTACTCCCCAATAACTAGTACAAAGTGGGGTTGTGCATTCATTTTTGGAACAAATGGAAACTGAGCTCAATGGGGGTTATCCAACTTAATTTCCATGTGCTCCAAAATGCTTAGCAATAAATGGGGTTCATTTTCATTTTCATTTTGATTCACTTACATTTAACCCCTGTTCATGGGGATTAAGGACTGGCCAGGGATGGAAAAACGAGTCTTAGCAGGTGGACATTCTGAGTAGCCCAGAGCGATTTCATGACTCAAAAAGACTGGAGTCACAGGTCTTTTTGATACACATGTCAGGTGTCATGTCAGGCTACATGTCAGGCTCCATGGAAGAAAACTGAGTTGCTACCTGCACATGTGTGTATGTTGGAGTTCTCTTTAAACACTCCCCTGATGTCCCCACCCATCTGTAAACAAGGTGGGAGGGGGTGGAAGCATTTGCATGAGAGCAGGGACTAAAACAGCAAGAGGGCAGAGAGTCACTTGCAGCAGATGGGAGGCTTACCAGTATGAAGCAATCCTTTGCAGTTCTATTCAGAGGTAATCCCATTTGTGCCAGTTGTTCAATGAGACTTCCTCCTCCCAAGTAACAATGGAGCCCAAAGGAGCCACATGTTTGGAAAGTGTGATCGCTACAAACTGCCTCCCCTGGCTTCCCCACCCCCTTTCTCCCTCTTCCTTGTTCTCCAACCAATTCTAAGGCAAGATCCCCCTTGGGCTCCTTCTCCTGCCCTACCTCATCCTAAGAAAAAAGTCAGACCACCCATCCTTCATCCAATGATCGTAGGTTCCTTCAGAGATGGACAAGAGAGCCAGCTCCCATCTCTCCCCCTCTTACTCAATGCAAAAGCAAACCATAAACCCTTTCCTGCTTCCTGGCTGGAACTTCCCTGCTGCTTGTCTGGCCTTAAGGATGCCCCCGTGAGGTCTTGTATGCTGCGAAAGAAGTAAGCAAGTGGGCTCGAGACAGACTCAAGTCTGCATGTGTGTGACTGAATGCCAAGTCAGATTCAAGTCAATGCCCAAGTCATCGACTCAGATGACTCGAGTCTGCACATGTGTTTTTGCAACTCAGACTTGAGTCACCTGACTTGTTCCCATCCCTGGAACTGGTTGATGCCAAATTAAATTGCAAGGAGAGCCCAGTGAGTGAAACATTGCCCCTGTACTACCCTCCCCACCCACCCTGCCCCTGGGTCCAATTGGTTTGAAATCACCCCACCCAAAGCAGTTGGCAGTGATGCCGCTGCTGGATTCCATGCCACTGGTCGATTCTTTTTATCTGCGAATTTTTATTCATAGATTTAGTGCCTGCAGTTTTTACCATCCATGGATTCCAAACCCTTAGGGTAGCAGGCTCTGGACTAAAGCTGTGTCCAGAGGAAATTCTGAGGGCCAGAGGATGTTCTGAGGGCCAGGGGGGCTGCATGCAGCTTTCCGAACCCTCAGAATGCCTGGTTTTAGACCAAAAAAAAAGTTTTTACATATAGCATTTCTCAATCTGTGGGTTGGGACCCACCAGTTGGGTCGCAAGCCAATTTCAGTTGGATTCATTTCAATGTGTATTTTATTTTTAATATATTAGACTGGATACTACCATGGTATGTGACTGCATTTGGGGAAATGTTACAGATCTGTACTTTTAACAGGCTACTATGTATATGCTTTTAACAATGATAGTCAATGGGACATTCCCTGGTAAGTGTGGGTAGGATTGCAGCATTTGGGATGTTTGGGAAATTTTTAAAAATAGATCAGCAACTGCTTGGAAGGGTGCAGAGTGTTCTTCTTCATTTTAAATCAATTTTTAAACTTATTGTAAACTTTTAATTTAATTTAGTTCATTAATTTGATTTTGTTGTATGGAGGTGTTAAAAATTTTCCTACTTGATGATGTCTCTTCTGGCCATGACTCACTTCCAGGTTAATGATGTCACTTTTGGTGGGTCCTGACAGATTGTCATTCTAAAACATGTTGTGTGTGTATATTGTGTGTTGTGTGTGTATTGTGTGTGTGTGTGTGTGTGTGTGTGTGTGTGTGTGTGTGTGTGTGTGTGTGTGTGTGTACTGTATATATTCCCACTATTTGGTGAGGATTTGACCAGTTTATATTTTATACATACACGTGCACACACAAAAACTATTAGCTCTGAAAAAGCTGGATTCCATTAAATAGTGCACTCCGTACAATCTGTATTGTATTTTTGACTCTACAATAAATCATAAAAGCAATAATCTATTTCTGAGAGCACCCTCATATGTTATAGGTACAGAAAGTCCTGTATGCAAGAGAGCAGTGGACTCTGCAATACTGCCAAGCATAAACTGGAACAAAGACTTTCAAGTTTTTGTGGCGTCAGCAGTGATGGGCAATAAAAAGGAGCCCATGCAACTCTCAGCTTGCTTAATTATAGCATCAAGGTACTGCTGGGCCTTGATGTTATTAATTAATTAAATCAAAATTATAATTACCCACTGGTTTTCATTGGTTCTTTAACAGAACTGAATGCCTTTTGGCAAATATGATTGCTAGCTCTTGTTGTTAACTATGTTTTGAATGTGTAAGAACATGCACACACACCCCACAGTACTGCTTCCACTTTGCCCAGGATGTCCTTTGTCAACCTGCACCATGTCATATGCTCTGCATTCCCTGACAACTAATGCCCATCATGTCGTCCCATCCTGTCCCTCTCCCCCCCCCCCCCGTACTGGCCCATGACAAACTTGTGGATTATCCTGCAGTTGATGGAAGATAGGGGAGACATGTTCATGCTAGTTGCAGGAAGTAGAGAGACTTTGCAACATCTGCTCCTGGACACCGAGGGGCTGTGTCGGTACTAAAGTGTTGTTTGTTTTCTTTAAAACGGTTTCACTTCATGTTGATCACATAATAACCAGCATGTCCCAATCAGTTATGAAATTCAAACATCAGAGAGCTTTCAGTTTAAAATGACATTTATTTAAGTTCTTTCAGTTTTGGTTTGTCCTCCAAAACGTGTGGAAAACAGAATTTAAATTGCATGCTATGTAAGCTGTAAAAACTGTGCATACAATGCTGGTTTTACAAATTGGGCTCCATGCACCCACACTTTGCCTTGACCTTTCAGCACTGGGTGGGGAACAATGCACCCAGGCTGAAATTCAACAGATGAAAATTCCCCATCACTTGCTAGAGATGCACCTGGTGAATGACTGCCTGATGCACCTCTGCGAGGCATAGTGCTTCTCCGAAATGCCACCCAGGACTATAATAAATATCAGGCATGTTCTCCACAAATGTACAGATAAATCTATGATATGATTATCCACAATCAGAAATAGAGCTACTGCAGTCCTATCAGTTACTCTTTGTTGTGTTGGACAGAGCAGGTATACAACTGCTGTTGATCCCCTTTTGTCTGTGATTTCTCCCGGCCTCCGTGGTTCTGAACACAGGGCAGAAATTGCTTCACCACTTGATTATATTGCATGTGCCCTGCACTAAGAATGAAAGCAGCCAACCTAAGATAAATGCTATTATTTAGCCACCCTGTGTTGGAGCAGTCAAAAGACTGCCTCATATGAGGCTCAGATTATACAACTGCTGGGGTGTTTTCTACATGACAAATGCTTGTGTGAAACCAACAAAATACATGCAAGAAAACTGAGCCACTCTTTCATTTTAATGCTGGAGAAGGGAATAAATGTCCTTTGAAAACTCTGAGATGCATCATATATGGAGGGGAAAGCATTCTTCATTACTCATGAATGGCACTAGGAATTTAAAAACAAAACATGACTGTTTGCAGTTAGCATCTGTTTTTTATCTGTGTGGTTACCACTCCCCACTGAAATTATGAGCTGGCTATGTTTGCTTTTTAAATAAACAAAACCCTGTCACCACTTACAAAAATACTTTCCTTCTGACTTATCCAGATTTTGCTGGCACAAATGTGTTCCTTGCAATAGGATTACACTCAACAGTGTTTTTGGTTGCAGATACAAAGAAGCAAAATGTCTCTGGCCGTGATTTTCACCAGAGATGTAGTTGCAGCAGGAGTTGTGCAACAGAGTTCAGCTGTCCCAAAATGGCTGCCGACAACACGCGGATCACTCTTTTGGGGGCCATTTTGGCAGGACTGCTGCAAAAGGTGGGCGGATCAGACCTGGGAAGGGGGAATCTAACAAAAGCAGTGACAGATCTCTGCCTCAATGGGCTCACAATCTAGAAACAGATATGAGGGAGGTGACTGAGGAAGAGAAAAGAGGAAGGGGAAAGGAGTGTTGGCAGGGCAAGTGGGAGAATATGTGGTTATTTCATGTACAGGAGACTAAAGGGTCTAGGAGTTGTGCCAAGGTCCCACCAATCTGCACTGTTCCAGTTGCCTGATCCCCATTTGGAGAATTCTGCACGGGCTTGGCTCTCAGAGAAACAGGCTGTCAGTTAACACCTTCGTTAGTGCTGGGGCTTGTTTACCCCCACGCTTGGCACAGTTCAGACTTGCCTGGTGGTTCACGGAATGTGCTCCACCTTTGTATGCTTTCAAAAACTATTGCTGACTCATAAAAAAAAATTATCCAGCTTAGTTTATAAAGCGACACATAAAAATTGGAGTTATCACACGCAGAACAAAGCTTGTCATGTTTGTTGGCATTATTTTCTTCCACCATCCTTTCTGGAGATACATTACTTGGCAACTTCCTTGAGGCAGACCTAAATCATACATACACACACACGCACAAACACATGTAATGTTTGCCATAACAAACTATGATGACAGCTTTTGTTACAGAAAAACCACTTTAGGAGGGCAAGATTTCCAGCTGAGATGCAGCAGGGGGAGTGTTTAACCATTTCACCATCAACACTTTCCTTTTTATTATTACTAACCATGTTATTTGTTTTCACCAATAAACAAAATAGCAATTATAACAATGACAAGAGAGGAAGGTATGGGGAGGAGACAAGCTAAACTTCCAGGTCAGACAGAACCCACCAGCTCCCCTGTCAGTTATCATAATTGGTACAGAAGAACCAAATACAGTATAGCCTATAGTACTGATGAGCCCTTTGCAAGTTCAAAATATGCTATCTTGCTTTTTTGGTAGTGCCTTCAACTAGGGCATCAGTACAGAGAAAGTAATGGTTTTTGCCTTTAATAGTCCATGTACAGTACTTTCTTTCAAAATGCAGTCTCAGCCTTTTAAAAAATGTGTTACTCTTTTACAAGGTGAAGGAAACCCATCACACTTGTGCAACGGTCCATTTTAACAGATGTGTGAGGGCTCAAAAATAGATTCAGAAATATTAAATATTAAATTGTCACTCATCAAAAGAAGACATTCAGACTAAACCTGAGGCCAAGATGTGAACTTACATTTTAATTCAAGTAGAGGGGACATTGCCAGTTAGTTGCATGCATTGTCATCCGCCTGATGAACCAGAACGTTTGAGCACCAATGTCTTCTCTTCTATGTTTCCTTCCTTCCATTGTTATATTTCCAGGACCTGGGATGGTGGTGGAGCTTTTTGGTCAGGAAAGGACACACAGCCTTATGGTAACTGGAAGGAAGAACCACTGAACAAGATGAGACTTACCTCTGAGTAAACGTGTATAGGATTGCACTGTAACAGTCTGAATCCTGATTGTATTCAACAACCATTGGTGAAATTTTCATTAGTAAATCAGCATGTGAAAGATGGACAGGATGTGGTGATGGCACCTGGCCTAAATGCCTTTAAAAGGGGATTGGACAGATTTAGGGAGGAAAATTCCATCACTGGTCACAAACCATGATGACTGTATGTAATCTGTGTTTCAGAGGTAGTGAGTCTGTGAACGGCAGGTGCAAGGGAGTGGCTACAGAATATGGGTATCTTGTTGTCTTGAATGCTCTCTGAGTCATCTGATGGGTCACTGTGGGATACAGGAAGCTGTACTAGATGAGCCTTTGGCCTGATCCAGCAGGGCTCTTCTTGTGTTCCCCCAGGTCTGCTTCACAGTGACTTGAGCTGCCCCCTAAGAATCCTGTTTTACCCAAGCAGAAATGCCATCATTCTGGTTCCACTAACTGAAACAGTTGCAAAATGGCACTGAGGCCATTGTTTTAAGTTGCGTATCCTTTCTGATGTAATAAAACAGCATACACTAGAGAGGGGAGAGAGATTGGGAAAATATTCCAATAATTAGATCTGCATGAGCTAGTTAAATCAATGGAAAAGATTCTGTGGCCGTCACATGGCACTACCTACTGGTTCTTCACCTGCCATCTCAGTTGCTCAGGTGCCAACTGTCTATAGCAGGTCTGCCCTGGAAACTTGGAATCAGTGACCTGGAAGAAATGTACCTCAACATAGGGACAAGAAAGTTGTTTCTCAAAAAGCTATAAGCAAATAGCAGCTTAGATTACCAGTTTCAAGATGGCTGTGCTTCCTATTTTTCTGTCCATATTGTAGCTCTAAAATGAAGGCTACTTTTCAGTTAGAAATGTGGTGAAGGAAGATTTGAGGTGAAAGAAATCTATGAACACTGCCTGGAACAGAGGCACTTTAGCAGACCCAATGCGATAGTAGCGGAATCCACGGACACCCCCTCCCAATATGACATGGAAAGCATCCTTCCTTTACGGCAATGACTCTCAGACTTTTAGCACCGGGACCTGCTTTTTAGAATGAGAATCTGTCAGGACCCGTTGGAAGTGATGTCATGACCAGAAGTGATGTCATCAAGCAGGAAGAGTTTTATCCTAGGCTGCAATCCTGCTCATACTTAACAAGGAGTAAGTCCCATTGACTATCATTGTTAAAAGCATATGCACAGTAGCCTGTTAAAAGTACAGATCTGTAACATTTCCCCAATGCAGTCACATGCCATGGTAATATCAAGCCTAATATATTAAAAATGCAATATTGAAATGAATGGGGATCCATCTGAAATCGGCTTGTGACCCACCTAGTGGGTCCTGACCCACAGTTTGAGAAACACTGCTTTACAGGGTCCCAGATTGTGAGGCTTCTTAATGGTTGCCTGGTACTGCTGAAATCTGGAGAGGGGATGGAGGTTTTGAAACAACATCTGCTCCTCACTGGGAAGCAAAGGCCATACAAAGTATACACCCCTTTCTTCAGAAGTCTGACCTCTTTCTAGCCTCGTTTACTTCTCTTGGGAAGGAGAGGAAATTAGGGAGGGGATGCAAACTCAGCTTTTTGTACTCCACTTTGTTAAGAAGCAAAAGAGCGTTTGGGCAATACAGCAATAGCAATCGAATTAAACAGTCATGAGATTGTTTCTGGAAACCAAGGGGACAGTTTGTTCTCTGCTGGTCTTATTCTATGCTCTTATAATAGAAGCCGAGGCTTCAGCAGTCTCCTTAGCGGTATAATAACTGCCAAGTCAGGAACACAGAATCAAGAAAAATCTTGCTCAGAATCACTTTTCCACACAAGGGGTAAAATAATTACATTGCTAGATATCACTGAGGGGGGGGAGGGAAAGCATGAAGAGAATTTTTTTTAATGCTTGCTATTAAAAGAGAGAGTTTAGTATTGAAGGGGAGTACAGCAAGTTGGGCCTGCATTAGTTTTCCCTCAGATATTTGTGCTAGGGAACTTGGTTATTGTATTTGCAGTACGTGGCTGTCAGAGAAAACTTAGCCCACCACAGTAAAGTCCAAATTTAAAAAAAAAAATCTGAAAAGCATTGCAAGCAGCAAACTAACAAGGAGCATGGCCAAACCAATGAAGCCCACATTTTATTTATTTGTTTGTTTGTTTGTTTGTTTAATTTTTACCCCACTTTCTCCCTGAAGGACACTCCCATTTTGAAAAGGATCCTGAAGTTAATCCCGCCTATTGATAACAAAGGCCAAGTTGTCTATGGAAAGTGCCTTCTCTTGCTTAAATACAGTATGGGGGAAGGGGGAATTATGGGCAGAACAGAAACATTTGGGATGGGGAAGTTTATTCTTTCCCTTCCCACTGTTTTTATTCTGAAAATTATCCTGCTAGAGTGAGGACTTGCCCATGAAGAGGCAATTTGGCATTGCCAGCAAATTGCGGCTTCAAAGGAGTGATTTTCTTAATAAAAATAGCATGCAGAGAAATATGACCTTCCCCCTCTCTGTGCATCCTGCTTCTGATTGAATTTCGCCCTCCTCTCAGCTGTACTTAGGAAAAAGCACCGTGCTTCCGACAGGAAGTATGCCTCCATGACATTTGTTTGTGTGCTTGTGTAGCTTGGCCCTCAGCTTGACTTGGCATTGCAGAAAATGGAAAAGAGTGACATAATATTTAGTCGTATCTAGCCAGTGGTTTCCCATGTTCCTAATTTGGCGGTGAAGGTTGCATAACTGGAGACCAGGAAGCTAAACCATTAAAAGTTGAGTTCAGTTCTGGTTTTGACTCATCAGTATTTTTAAACTCTCCGGTTCAGACATGACTTAAGAATGTGTTCCGCAACTTGTTCAGACACTTTGTGTCAGTTTAGGTGCATTTCAAGACATCAAACCTACCTCTGGCTTAAATCTGTACGAAAACAATTGAAATTAATATTGCGGTTTTTATGCTCCGGTTTCCTGACACTTAGGGTCAGTTTCAGCACATAGCACCCTCAGGCAAATGCTAGACCCATGTTCTCATGACTTTTCTTGTGTAAACTGTTTTGTGAGTTTTTTTGTTTAAAAGTGTTATATTGATAATAACAATAACGATGATGATAAATATGCAAGGATTCTATTCTGGGAAGAAGAGACTCCTCAGTTAGTGACTAGAGGGGGAATGCTTAGGCCTAGTTATCCAGGAATGCCTGAGGAAAAATTTATTATTTATTCTTTATTTAAGGGATTTTTATAACCCCTTTCTCAAGATTTCTCAAGACACAAAGCGGTTTACATTGGGCAGACTGCTTATAAACCCAATTTTTTTTAAATGGGTTTTTTACAAAGTGACAAAAGGATAATGATAAAAATGACCAAGTGATAATTTTACTCGTATTAATGTTAAAAATAGTAAACACTCCTTATACACTGAAACACTTCCTCACTGAGTTTTGTCTCCTTTTCTACTCAGTCCTGCCTTTAGAAATCATTTCTCCTGCTCCCAACACCTCAGGTTTTTCTTTCAAAAAGCTCCAAAGCAAAACAAAAAAACCTTACAGTGCAATACTCTCAGACAGGTTTACTCAGAAGTAAGTCCCACTATGCTCAATGGGATTTATTCCCATGTAAGAGTGCATAGAACTGCAGTCTTATCCTGTCTAGAATGACGGGGAAAATGGCAGGAAGGAGGAACTGAAGAGCCAAGGAAATACAAGAAGCTCTAGTAGCCTCAGGCCTCCACAAAGAAGCCATGTTGCTGAAAATCAGGCTGTGGGTGGCAGGTGCCTACTTGAGCACCAGGAGAACTACCGAGTAGGCCTAGGTTGTGCCTATCAATTTCTGTCAGTAGTGTAACTAGAGGGTATGCGAACACTACATTTTGCATGGTGCTTCACTGCGGTGTACAAGGGGCCCCCCTCCTCCCCTTTGGAGCCATTCCGGGCTGCAAGAGTAACACAGAGGAGATCTCTGTTTTGCTCTAGTGGCCCAAAATGGTTCCAAGGGGAAGGGGCCACTGGTGAGTCTTGGACACACAGTTTGAGACCAGCTGCTCCAGGCTTTCAGAAGGATCTTTCTCAGGCCTATCTAGAGACACCAGGGATTAAACTAGGCATCTTCTGCTTGCCAAGCAGGTGCTCTACCATTGAGCAATAGCTGAAATAACACATGTGTATGTTGATATGGAGGGATAAAGCTGTTTAGATGAACAACTTTCACTTCAGGCCCTTTTCTGCTATCAATCAGTTTGTAACCTCTCATCCCATTCCAGTGATCTCTTGTGCTCCTTCTGCACTCATGCACCCAGAAAGTCCTCTGCCCACAAGAACTGCCTCCTTCATTTCCATGGAGGTGAAATTCTGTATGTATATTATCTCACACACACAGTACAACCCAGCCCATTGAAACCAATAGGGAAGAGAGATACTGATTTTCATACAGAACAATGAATCAGGAATACAAATCTAAATTGTGACTCCAATCATAAATATTTCCTTACAAAAACATGTCAAATTCAACAGTATTTATTTTCAAGTGTCATGCGATCACAGATTGCACAGGAAATCCTCTTTAATGAATGCCAAGTTATTTAATGAAGAGCTCTATAATGATCATTCCAATCCAATATAGAATCTGGCAGATAAAACCTGGACTCCCACCAACCTGCAATTTAACATCATCACGCTGGGAGACATGATTGAGAGAGTCTGGCTAAAAACTGACTCTGAAGGGCACTTCATAATTGCAGTGCTAATGGAAATACTCCATCAGTAGTAATTTATTTCATATTGCTAAAGAGTCCCCAAAAATAAGTGAAATGACTTCACTACAAATACTGGTTCTGAAGGTCACACGGTTTTAAAATCCTCTTAACTCTCACATCAAGGGAAAAACAGGCAGCTGCCATCAAAGCACCCATAAATCCCGTGCTGTAATAATCTGTCGATGGCCAATTTGCAGACATAATATACGGCAGTCACTATTGTTTGAGTGATCATTTCTTCAGTGGCAAGATGAAACCACATTCTGCAACCTTTAAAATTGAAATCTGGCCATTACCGGTCACCAGCAAGCCCCACCCTCCGCTTGTTCTCCAACTCCAGTGTGGGTTCTGCTCAGAGGCTGCAGCTGACATATTCTGCCTGTTCATGGGAAGACAATCTACATTCAGGCTGGAGCATCTGCACTAGTTCCTAATATCTTCCGACGACAATTCTAGGGTGCTGGTTTTGACCTCTACAGTACTGAACGGTTTTGACCACAAATATGGTTTTGACCACCTATCATCTCCCCTCCATGCCATCATGAGTTTTAAGATCAGCTGAGCTCAGGTGCCTAAGAGCACCACCTAGGGACACTGTCTATGGATAGCAAGGGCATCTTAAGTGGTGTTTTTGATAGTGGCTCCACTGTTAGGGAACTGTCTCATCTCTGTGTGTGTGTATGTGTGTGTGTGTGTCCTGGCAGGACCTTTTATGCTTGTGATAAGCAGAAATGTATCAGGTTATGTGAGTTTTACAAGTCTGCTCTTGTGTAAGTTCTCTATGTCCCATTGGATCTCCCTCCTTTCCTTTCCACAGTGTCCTTCAGGAGACTGTGGTGCTGGTGGGGGACTTTGTCCCTTTGATTTCATATTACTCAATGAGCTTTCACCCAGACTGGTACAGGAGCCAGAGGCATAGTGTTTGCACATTAGAGTCTCTTGTCCAAATCGCCACTATCAGGCTTTCTGGCTGGCCTTGACCTTTGAGCTGGTCATATACATATGTGCCGTAAAAGTAATGAGGGATATATGTATATGAAACCATTCCCCTGAGTCCATGATGGATGGGGAAGAAATCCCCATTCTGCATGTTGGACACTGAGAAGTAAGTCAGATGGTTTAACCCTTGGACTTCAAAAGACACTTACCTGATCTTATATTAGAAAGAAAGTTCCATCATTCCTCTGTTGCTTTTTTCCTTTTCCTTTAAATATGTATTTACTTGTGCAGCACAGTCCTACTTACTTTGAGGCCTTTTTTAACCAATTTTTCTTTTCTTTTTTTCAATCGGGCTGAGTTGTTGTAAGAGCAGGCAAGCCTTTTCAGTACACAGAATGTTCCCTTAATTCTGCCTGGAAAGCTCTGTGCAACTCAGAGCGCAATCCTACCTCTCCACATGCTGAAGGTGTAGCATAGTGTTCTTCAACCTTGGGGTCTGGACCCCAATGGGGTTGCAAAGCCTCAGTTGTGCGGCCGCAACTCATTGGAATGAAAAGGATGGGAGACCACTGGATTAGAGCATCACCAGTTAAAGGGGAGGGCATCTGGTATACCCCTTCAAGTCCCAGGAGATTGTGTCCCAGTCCTGCTCAGGTTCATAGCAACTGTGATACAATAGCTTTCACTAGTGCCAGGCTTCATGGTAACTTTCTGCTGTATCTAATGAGAATATTATAGTGGACCATGCTGGGATGGCGTAACAGGGGCAGGGAGTGGGCAGATAAGGTCCTAGGAGGAGGATGAAATTGGTGGTGGGTCCCCTGTTTCATACTTTTTAATTTCTTTATTTATTAGTGTCATGGCACAGAAAAGGTTGAAGACCACTGGTGTAGCAAGGTTTGTGCAATCCAGAGAGCAAGCAGCATCAGCAGAGAGGCCTGTGCTGCTCCACTGATGCTGCAACCACAATGACTGCCACCAGTGAAGGTAAGGAATGTACTGGGTGGTGGCAGGGCAGGGGAAGGGCGGTTTGGAGGTGGGGAAGGGGCTTTTCTGGGCAGGGGAGGGTGGAATAGGAGTGAATCAGGTTTGGAAGGGGGCAGGACTGGCATAGCAGACCTCTGCCACATCCTAACCCCCATTCCAGACCTGCTGGCTTTGCACAGGGCTGCTCAGACTTGTGCCTTCTATTTAGCAGCTGCAGATCTGAGTAGTCCCATATAGGGCAGGCTGGGGTGAAATAATGGGGAAAATATCCCCTTTACCCAGAGGAGATCTCCAGTCTGCTCCAAAGCTGTGCTGAATATAGTGGAGGCTGTGTGGCCTGGCTGTCCCAGCACAGTTTAGAACTGGACTGTCAAAGGTCAGCATTATTTATTTATTTATTTATTTATAAAAAATTATATCCTGCCACAGTGAAGCAAATGCCCAAGGCAGCTTACAAAGTTCCACACGAAAATATGTAAAAACAATAGATAAAATAATTAATAAAAATGACAAAACTATGGGGGCAGCAACTACTTGGACCTAAACACTATTACACAGACCCAGAGGGCAGACCCATCACCCAAATGCCTGAATAATTGGAAATATTTTGAGTCCCTGCTGAAAAGCTATGAGGGAGGGGGTACCATAGTTCTTAATTCTCCTGGCAGGTAATTCCATAGTTGTGGTGCCACAGAGAAGGCTCACCCTTGCGCTGTCGTCCCTCCAATTTGGGATGAAGGCAGCACTTGTAGGAGAGCCCCTCAGAAGACCTAAGAGGGCAGGACAAAATGTATGGGATTTTATTATGATTTTGTATTTATATGGTGTTTTAACTGCAATTGATGTGTTTTAGTATGAACTTGTCAGTCACCTTGAGCTTTGGAAAAGTGGGTTATAAATCTTTTAGATAATAAATAAAATACCTGAAATAAAAAATTTTTTTCTCTTTTGCCTGCAAGTGTGAAAAGGTCTGTCAAAGGCACAGGGCATTTACGTTCCTATAGATGACATTTTAAGAGAGTGTTGGGGGTCTCTCCCCAGCTATCTGTGGGCCCAGTCCTATCTAACTTTCTAGCACTGCTGCAGCCTCAATGCAACCTGGAGGTAAGGGAATAAATGTTCCCATACCTTGAGGAGGCCTCTGTGACTGCCTCCCCACCACAGGATGCAGTGCATGCACCATTGGAACATCTGCACTGGCACTGGAAAATCAGATCAGATTTGGCCCTGTGCCATTCGTGAATGTTGGACAGAACACAGAAGAGATTTTAGTAAAACTCTGATTAGATGAACTAGGTCACAGTGGTTCCCAAACTGTGGGTCATGACCTGATTTTTGATGAGTTGCATAAGGGTGATGGAAAGACCAGAAAACTAATTGCCTTAAGACCTGAAGCAATGCAAAAATCAAATAGCCCTGCTAACTACCCTGCAAAGAGCTCAGCTCCTGTAGTTTGCAAGCATGTGTAAGTATTGGAAGATAAATGTTTGAGGGTTTTTACCCCTGGTTACTATTACATGTAAATCAATCAATCAATAAAATATTATTTCTTTCCAGATCTCCTTTTATTTAAAGTCTGTTACACCTAGGTGGGTCCCAACAGATTGTCATTTTAAAAAGTGGGTCTTGGTGCTAAAAAGTTTGGGAATCCCTGATCTAAGTTTTCTTTGGAGTTTACAGAAAATGAAAAAAATAAAAGCATAGGGGGGGGAAGAGAAGAAATTGCTGGTCTTCAGCCCAGTCCTATGCATGCCTACTCGGAAGCAAGTCCCATTATAGTCAATGGAGCTTACTCCCAGGAAAGTGTGGCTAGGATTGTAGCCTGAATCACCCAATGTGAATGGCGGCTCCTCCTTGCCAGGATGCTCCAGGCAAGCCAAGCAGTTGCCCTACCAGCGACGGAGTGCGCTGACCCGGGTTGGGAGTCGCCGGGTCGCTGAACTTGAATAACCCACCAGAAGGCTGGAGGCACCGCCTCTTCGCCACTGCGATTGGCCGCCGCCGCCGCCGGTTCAATGGGGTGAGCCGCAGGCTGGGGTTTCTTTCCAGCAGGGAAAGGGAACAAGTGAGCTTACCTAACAGATCGCTTGCAACTCCGCGGGTGGAGGAGCAAGAGGGCAGCCAGCGTGGAGCTCGTGCTGCAAAGTACAAGGTTGCAGGAGGGTCAGATTCCCCATTGCAATCTACACGTGCAGGCTCCCCCCCCCCCAAAAGACCCTGCATGGCTGTATTTCCAGATGTCCCCTGCTGACGCTGCTCTTTCTCTACTCTTTGTCCTTTCTTCCCTTGAGAAGCGGCGCTGGTATCTGTGGGGCGGGCTTGTTACCAAGTCACTTGTTCAGGGTGAGTTGGGTAGTGTAGCAACTTCATCGGAGCCACTTTGTTTGCTCTCCTTCCCTGATCTGCTTATCCAGCCCAATAAGCTCTTCTCACTGAAGCCACAAACTTGAAGTTGGGATCCCTGGAGCACTTCATCTCCAGGGCACCGCTTGCTGAACTGAGTCCTCGCTGCCGTCCTATGCATGGTTTCCTGGGAGTTAGCTCCACTGAACTCAATGGGACTTACTTCTGAGTAGACACACATAGGCTTGGGCTGCATGTCTGCTCCAGAAATAACCACAGAAGATTTAAGCTGTAGTCCTATACACACTTTCCTGGGAGTAAGCCCCATTTAACACAATGAGATTTACTTCTGAGTAGACATGCCTAGGATTGCACTGTTACAGCTTAACCATCGGTGCGGCGCGATCCTACCCACACATACTAGAAGAAATCCCAGTGATAAGGAGCCCGATCCTATACTTGTCTTCTCAGAAGTAAGTCCTATTATAGTCAATGGGGCTTATTTTCTGGAAAGTGTGGATAGGATTGGACTCAGTAGAGTTTACTTTTAGGTTAAGTGCGCATGGGATGGCAGCCTTATTATAGAGCAACCCTAGGCTTGATAACTCAAAAGTACTTCTCATAAATTGAATTATCGGATTAGTCAAAAAGAGTTTAGGATTGCAGGGTTTAGGCTTTATTGGGGGGGGGAAACTTATTGTGGTCGATTAGATGCATGTTTTGTTCGGAAGCAAAATCCAGTAGAATGCACTCCTGTAATCCCATTCGCGCGTGCATTGTGATCCTGTGCACAGCTAGGCATGCCTAAGAGCACGATCCAAAACTTGTCCACTCAGAAGTAAGTCCCACTGTTTTCAGTGCAGCTTACTCTCAGGAAAGTGTGGCTAGGATTTCAGCCCCAATTCCCTGAAAGCCATCATTTTAGAGAGGGCCTAAGAGCCCAATCCTATGCGTGTCTACTCAGAAGCAAGTCCCATTAGAGTCAAGGAATCTTACTCCCAGGTAAGTGTGGATAGGATTGCAGCCTGAGAGCCCAATCCTATGCATGCCTACTCAGAAGTAAGTCCCATTAGAGTCAAGGGAGCTTACTCTACACTTACTCTACAAGGTAAGTGTGGATAGGATTGCAGCCTAACGTCTCTCCAGACAGCAGCCTGACTTGGGCGTGAGGCTCTTCTCAGCTCAGGGAACCTCCTCCTTCCCAAATGTACATGCATGCAAAGGACTGGAGGCTTAAGGGCAATCATTCCTGCTGGTTCTTCTCAGTCCCTGCAAGTGTAGGTTTTGAGTTTTCGTGTTTGCCTGGAAAGATCTATTGTCCCTCACTTGCAACCCCCCCCCCCGCGACCACGGTGACGTCAGGAGCCCCCTGTTG
This sequence comes from Tiliqua scincoides, assembly GCF_035046505.1. Taxonomy (NCBI): domain Eukaryota; kingdom Metazoa; phylum Chordata; class Lepidosauria; order Squamata; family Scincidae; genus Tiliqua; species Tiliqua scincoides. The sequence continues at coordinate 170,345,993 of NC_089821.1, read as the reverse complement.
GAGACCTCTTCTTATTCGTCTCCAGCGACCATTGTTACGTCACAGTCAGCCCACAATTTAGCCGGGGGATCGCGCTCCTCTTCCCTTCCATTCTCCTTCCTTCCTAGTGGTGTCTGAGCCTGGGGGCCCCGCCTCTTCTTCCCTTCCCCGCCTTTGCAGCGTGACTTGAGCCGGCTGGCTGCTGCTGCTGCAACCGCTACCTCTCCTCCCTCCCTTTCTCCTTCTCCCTCTGCTGCTGGGATCCATCACCACTTTAACGCTGCCCACTGCTCAGCACGAGTGGAAGGTAAGACACCCTCTTGGCAACTCCTCTGGGTTGGTGGGTGGGCTCCGGATGGGGGGAACTCCCAGCTGTTGCTCTGCAGGGCGGATGCTGCTCCCCAGACTCCGCTTGCCCTTGTAGGGAGAGAGAAGGGGAGTCAGAGGGTACTCTTCCCTTCCTTGCCTCCCCTCCCCTCCCAGCGTGTCCGGCCACTGTCTGGGGCGAGGAGGGCAGCTGGACCCGGTGCCTAAGGAGCCTGAGCGGGTGGGAACGCGTGGGGGACTCTGGAGCGGCCGGATCTCCCCACCCCACCCTCGCATCAGCCCATGCGAGCAGCGCCCGGTGGTTGGCTGGGACCCGCTGACAGACACCGGTGGCGGTGGACGGGGCTGCTCGGAAGCAGCAGCGGCCGCCGGGAGGGTGGAGAGAGCCGGCTGTTGTTTCCAGGCAGCGTTCATGCAAATGCCAGGGTCTGTGTGCGGGGGAAACGGAGGCACACCGTGGAGGGCGAGCATCGGGGCGCGCCTACACGTGCATCCGCCCTGCTCTCGTTGCCCCGTTATTGCTCCCCGCCGAGGAACTGAAAAGGAGAAGAGGAAGAGTGACTGAGGAGGAGGAGGAGGAGGAGGAGGAGGCCTGCCTCGAGTAAGTTTAAGGTGGCAGAGCAACTGCTGTTCATGTCTCCCCAGCAGGGGCTGAGAGCCCTGCAACAAGTGCTGCTGCAGGCTGCTTGTTCATCAGGCATCAGCTGCTCTGGTTTGCTGCCTGCAGGGCACCCAAGCCTGCTGTCACTCTTCAGAGCAAACGGGTGACAGCACCCTTGAGTCGCCTTGTGGTCTTAGAAAGGCCTGGGGCACCCGTCTCTGGTTGGAGAAAGGTGTGGATTATCATGCCTGGACGTGGCCTTCTTATGAGGAAGTCCCACAGCTTTCAAAGGGACTTGTGGCTTAAGAGTCCTAGGCTAAAATGTGGTGAACACATGCATCTCTTTGATGGTTCTAGGAGGCTATAGCTACTGGTTGCATGCCACCCATGCATGTCTATGCTGAAATCAGCACATGTACTTCGTGATGCCATACTGTTCTTTTTTTGCACAGAAGTGATGTTTTTGTACAGACTTTAGGAAAGAGACAGACATCCCAAGTAAAGCCACTTTGGATCAGGATGTGGAACTTGATCTGTAAGCAAAAAGATTGCCACCATGCTCTGGTGCCCATGCTCTGCGAATGCCCATAAATTGGTGCCTTGAGAGAGAAGAAGGTTCTGCTGACAGTATAATAAACCTCCACTTTCAACGAATGAGAATCTCTGAACTGTGTGGGATGGTCAAGAAAAGGTGACCTAGTCTGGATTCTGATCCAGAATGCATTAAGCTTCTATAAGAATACAGTCTATGATTAACTAACCTAGAGGGGGCCCAGCAGTGGTAGAATCTGGTCAGCCTAAAACTACGTTCCAGTTCCTGATGGGAAAATTGTGTGCCTCATCTAGCTTGCCTCTTCCAGAGGAAGGAAGGATCAGCCCCGCAACAACCAGAGAGAAACTGCTTCCTCCCATCACGCTGGAAGGAGCTTGCTTAATGCTTCTATAATGGTCCCTCCATCCTAAAAGCAAAACCTTTTATTTGGATGGTCCTAGATGGTATGTTTAGTCAGGGATTGTCACACTTTGTTCATTCACTCTTTTGAGGGGGGGATTGCATAATGTCATAATCCACCCACAAATGACCTGTATTTTCCTTGTTCTTAAATTGTCATGTTTAACTTTGAAAATCCAACTTTAGCTATCATTTGTACAGCATTGCAATGACTACACGTATGTGGACTGTTGATAGCACTACTGTTGTTGTTTTTTGGTTTTTTTAACAACTAATAGTTGGTGCAGACCCAGATACAACCCAGGAAGGGTAAAGATGGGAGGGTTGGTGTGCAGTGTTCCTTACCCAAAATTCTGCATCCACTGTGGTTTGTAAGGAACACTGCAGTTTCACATGCTGCTTTTCCATTAGCAGTCACAACCGAGGTAGCAGCAAAGTGTGTTGCACAAGAGGTGCCAGTTAAAAAGATAAATGCATGTGACAGAAAAAGGCAAACTAACCTTCCTGTATTACCCAGTGGTTTTAGCCAAAGCAAATTCCTTTGTATCTCTGAAGATGATTTGATGAGACCCAGGCTCTGTAACGAAAGCTTGTGTGTTCTGAGAGATAACATTTGTGTTATAAAACTGTTGAAACCACATGAGCGTATCATCTATGTTCCTCATTGGAAGCAGGACAAATGCCAGGGTAACTAACTCTTGTGGTATCTTAAGGACTAATGCATTGATGGTGCAATCCTATGCAGGCCTATTCAAAGGGAAGTCCCACTACATGTAACGGAACTTGCTCCTGGGTAACGGTGTATATGATTGCAGTCGCTGTGTGGCATACATTTTTGTGGACTACAGCCTACTTCATCAGATGCACGAACTGTTACCCTCTCGTGTGTGTGCAAGGGTGTTCTTTGTAAAGTTTAAATGCATACATAATGAAGATGACTTTTCACAACAGTGCTAATTGGTAATAGGGAGACTTTGTTATTGCCAATTACTGCTACTGAGAGTTACCACTTCTATATCCTTTAAGCTTTACATAAGCATTTGACTGTACTGCTTACACTTTTCATCCTCTCCTTACGCCTGTGTGTATGTATCCCTGCCAACAGAGGCTAACACTTCATGTACCTAATGAAGTGGACTGTAGTCCGGGAAAGCATTTGCTACAATAGATTCTTAGTTTTCTTAGTGCTACAAGACTCTCCTAGAGTCAGCAAAACAGCATATACCTACCACTCTGGAAGTTGTTTTACTTTCTCCTATGCAAAGCAGGTAGTGTTTTGAATGTAGACAGAAGCAAGTAACCGCTAAATTTCTTTGTTCTCTTTTCTAAAATGATTTCTTTGTGCCAGTGTAAATGGGGTACATCCTGAAATTAGAGTCTTGAAGATAGTGAGTCTAATATAATGAAGTCTATATAATTTCTCCCGCAATTCATTTTAAGGCTGTTATAAACATCAGACTTCTTTGACCATGTTCCCACTTTGCCTTTTGCTTGTCTTGCTTAGCATCCAGCCTGATGACAAGTTCTGAAGAACTTGAAAGCTCCCAAGCTGTTGCTTTGTTGGTACTAATAAAGGTATTGCCAAACTGTGCCTTTCTGAGTGGGTAGATAATGTGTTACTGCAGAAGTGTCACCAAGATTCACTTTATAGTTTCAGTTATGAGAGATTTCATAATTCTTTTTCTCACCCTAATAAGTACTCTAACCAGGCACATTGAAAACCAAAGCCAGGTATGTTGCCATGTCAGATCAAAAAGTGAAACCCTCTGCCCCAGGAGCCCACTGACATTAAACTCTTGAGTATGATTGATCCTGTATTGCAGGAATCACCTTTTTTTGTTTAGGAAATGTAATGCTGTTGCTTGGTCAGCAGCGGAGGCTTGCTCTCAAGACACAAGATCCTTCCTCCCCAAGGGAAAACAGGCTGATTACACAGCATTTGTAGCAAGGCCTTGCATTAAGAGCCTGGCAGGCTGATCTGTGGTCCCACTGCACCAGAGCACCAGGGTGACACATACTTGCAATCCTGTGTGCTCCCAGCAACAAAGTAGAATAGCTATAGGAGTGAAAGGCAAGACAGTAACAAACACTTGTACAATGCCGGTGGCAACTTGAAGCCATCCACCAGTCATCACCATTTCACAGTGATTGGCTGGCTTTCATTGCCAATCCATGAAGCAGCCCCCACACCCATGGAGCAAGAGAGGAAAGCATGGGGCTTGGTTTGACCAAGGCACTTGGGATGCCTATGCTAAGCATGGCTCAGAACAACTATCTTTCCCATGTTTTTTTTCTGCGCTAGAACAGGAAAGAACAGTGTAGGGTTGGTTGTGCTTCACACATGTCCAGGGTGTTGCTGTTGAGGATGGACAGAGTTTTCTCACCAGCTCACTTGCCATGGTGAGGGTGGCAACCAATATTATGGAAGCCTGTCAATCATGACATTGCACACTAACTATACTCCAGGTTAGCTATGCTTGTAAGGGTCCCATTAACACATAGCCATGACATGAACCATGTTTTGGACTATGTTATCCTTCCAATTCTTTGGACAACTTAAGTGCCCACAGCAGTGGCGTAGCTAGGTCATTTGACACCCAGGGCCCATAAATTTTTGTCACCCCATATGATTTTATCAATTATTACTTCACATTTTTATATCACCCTTCTTCTAAGCAGCTGAGGATTTGAAATGAATAATAATAATGGCCAGAAAATAAATGCAGTGAATATTTCCCCACAAGCAATGGATGAAATTCTGCATCATATGGTATACAACAAATGATTGTATTATTCTTAAAAACCACGATTTCCAGAATTTTGGTCACTAGGGGGTCACCCCTCCCCCCAAGAATGTCTAATTGAACTGTTTTAAGTTAAGACAGTGGTTCTCAAACTTTTAACACTGGGACCCACTTTTTAGAATGACAATCTGTCCAGGACCCACTGGAAGTGATGTCATGGCTGGAAGTGACATCATCAAGCACAATAAAATAAAGAATTATAAATAATTAAATTAAAGAAAAACAAATAATTAAATAAGGGGGAGTCAACCCTGTTCCACCAAGTGAATTTTCTCTCTGTAGCCTACCTGCAAGAACACCCCCCCCCCCCATAAAAATATCAGTGAGATTTTCAGCCTTTCCCAGTGCCCAGTTCAGTGTAAGTTCTTATATTTCAAGCATAGCACTATCAGGACCCACGTGGCTTTACGAGCCTAAAAACAAATAAAATGGACCTTACTAGCTGAAGCCTGTTTTATTCTTTGGGCGGTGCTGCCTTCTAGAGCATTTGTTGAGCTCCACTTTCATCAGATTGGGACCTTGCAGCTAGCCTTGCATTCCCCTTTGCCTGACTTGACCAGGAGCCAAGGCATGATTGCTTACTTGTGAATAAACGCTTACTTTCGCTTTCCATAGGGTTCAATACATTCATCTGCTAGGAAGTAGGGACTTCCTCCTTGGGTGTTTTTGGAGAGCTGCTTTCATTGGATAGGAACCATTCTGATGTCCTTGGATTCCTCTCAGCCTGCCCTTTCCAACGAACTATGGCAAGTTTGCCTACTTGCGAGTAAATGCACGATATGGCTCGGTTTCATTTTCCATAGGGTTCCATGCATTTTATGTTTCTGTTTTTTTTGCCATAACATTTGATGGAAAGGAGATATTTCAATCTGGTTTTTGCATTGTATTCCACTGGAAATTCCACATCCAACGGTATATAACATGATGGAGTTACTCTGAACCTCTGCGATGTTGGGGCATTTGTGTTGTCACCTCCCCAAGGGTGGTACCCGGGTTGACCACCCCCACTAGCTACGCCACTGGCCCTCAGTGCCTCTGCCATTGGAGGGTTTTCTTGACCAGCAGATGACACCTATAGCCAGTTATGCAGTCAGTCTCTAGGCTTCTTCCTGAAACAGGAATTCATATCCCTTGGCAGTCTTAAACAGAACAACAGGAAGGGGTGGCAGCAACCTGCAGCCTTCTTGCCAGGAAAACTGTCAGGGCCAGGCAAGGAAGAAAGGACTGCTAGTCTAGTCATAGCAGCCAGCCAGCTCCATGGCTTAGTTGGTCAGAGCCTGTATGTTGAACCTGCAGCAATCAGGACCCCAGGAAAGGGCTTGAGTTCTGCTGTGGTACACAGACTATGTTCATACCATTGCACCTAATAGATACACTTTGAAATCATGAAAAATAAGTAAAGCTAAGATTAAAAATTAGCTTCCAAAGTAGGCTAATGTTCTTTCACTGGTCCAAATAAAGGCAACAAAGTGTCAAAACATGAAGTGTTTGAATCTGGTTGGATTCTTCATCTGGGTAGATAAAAAAAAAAAAAGTAGAGAAGAAGGGGAATAGTGGAAATGAGCCAGATGTTCATCAACAGTCTCCAGATCAAAAGGTGAAATTCAGGCGGTTTTCATACAGACTTTGAAGCTGTCTCTAAAGGTTGTGAGATGATGCTATCCCTTTCCTGTGCTTGGACAGAGGAAAAAAACAAAAAGTGGTTGACATGCCCCCCCCTCCATTCTGGAAATAGCAAATAGGGCCTGATCCTGGCCCTGTGTGCCAACTTACCACTGGGGCGCACTATTGCAAAATGTGCCATAAGGCATGTTTGTGAGCCCTTACCGCGAGCCCAGCACTGAGTTAGCCAAGTGCAAGCCTGCACTGGGCCAGTGCTGGGCCCATGTTCCATCACCTGGCAGTTGCCCGGACTGCTGGGAGATTACGGGGCTGGGGCACCTTCCTTATGAGGAAAGGCTACGGCGTTTGGGCCTCTTCAGCCTAGAAAAGAGACGCCTGAGGGGGGACATGATTGAGACATACAAAATTATGCAGGGGATGGACAGAGTGGATAGGGAGATGCTCTTTACACTCTCACATAATACCAGAACCAGGGGACATCCACTAAAATTGAGTGTTGGGCGGGTTAGGACAGACAAAAGAAAATATTTCTTTACTCAGCGTGTGGTCGGTCTGTGTAACTCCTTGCTGCAGGATGTGGTGACGGCATCTGGCCTGGATGCCTTTAAAAGGGGATTGGACAAGTTTCTGGAGGAAAAATCCATTATGGGGTACAAGCCATGATGTGTATGCACAACCTCCTGATTTTAGAAATGGGTTGTGCCAGATGCAGGGGAGGGCACCAGGATGAGGTCTCTTGTTATCTGGTGTGCTCCCTGGGGCATTTGGTGGGCCGCTGTGAGATACAGGAAGCTGGACTAGATGGGCCTATGGCCTGATCCAGTGGGGCTGTTCTTATGAGAGTGAGTGGGGGCAGGGGGAGTGTCATGAATAAGTAAGTACATGTTCAGCCTAGGTTGGCATGTGAAGCCTGAACCAAACTAAGACAGTGTAACTGAGAAGTTGCTAGCAGTTCCCAGCTGCAGGAATGGGAGTAAATAAACAAGAGAATTTGTTGTCTCTCCTTTGCTGGCCGGGAAGGACAGATAACAAGAATTACAACCAATTGGAATGTGTAGCAGACAGAGAGGTGCCTTATCAAGGTTGATTGAGTGCAGCTGTGGATCTCCAGTTGGGAGCGGTAAGCACTATGAGGGGTTAGCAACCAGGCCAACTTCCAGAAAGTTCTGTTCCTCAAGGGTTGGACAGTCTGATAAGTATGAAGTCACCTCAGTACTATTAGCATAAGAAGTATAATAATGAGTGCCCAGGGGGTGTGGGGGTTCCTTCTGGAACAGAGTTTTGGGTGCAACATCCTGCACGTGTGTGAGCTCCATTGTCCGTCATGGGCACCTGGCCCCATAGGTAGCCCTGGAGCTAAGAGATCTACAAGAGTAACTGACCCAGGTGAGAGATAGGGATTAACAGAGATAGCCAGCTAGCTTTATTATTTTATTGCTGATATGTTTCCTAGATGTTTATACCTCTAGCATTTGCTGCCTTATTGTAGAGTGTGTAACCTTATGTACTTAATAAACTAAATTATCTTTTACTAAGTTGTTTCACTGTCTGTTGGGGACAAAGGTTCAGAATCCTGCCTAGCCATTCAGCAAGCTACCAAGTGCCTCATTGAGGTCTAGTAACTTGAGGACTGAAGCTTTAATTGGAGAAAGCACTCAGTGCCTGCAAGGGATAGAATTAAGCCTAGAGGGTCTCAGTGTCCCTGGACTAAGGCACTGGCATGTACAGGGTGGTGGCAGTACTACTGGGCAAGGGGCCTTAAGGGCTTTAGGGTTTGAAAACCAAGAACCCTGAGCACCCAAACACCCCTTTGTTTATGACAGGGAGTCATGGAGGAGGTGTTCTGAGGTGGGCAGAGGGTGGGTGAAAGGTGGGAAGGAGGCGTGGGGGGCGTTGGGACGGGACTGGTGGAGCTCAGCTCCACCGGATCCTGAGCCACATGTCGGGCTGCAGGGTCTGACATGGGATTCTTCAATTTTGCACTGACTGTAGAGCCGCTGCAGAATCGAGTACCAGTTTTGGAGGAAGGAGACAAAAGTCTCCTTCTCCCAAGGAGGTGGTGGCAGCGGCAGCGGCAGCAGCTCAGGGCACACAGGATACCATGGCAGTCCAGTGCTCCATGCAGCTCAGGATTGAGCTGTAAGTCAGTCCAGCCTCCAGCGCTATTTTGTGAGATTGTGGATTTTTCTCTTAATGGGCCAACATGGTCTCCTATCATTAGAGGTGTTTTGTTTTTTTTCCAATGATTAAGATAGAATTACAGCCTAACTCTTACTTAATACAATGGGCTTCCTTCTGAGTAAAATATATAAGCCTGTCTTAAACACCTCTACCTATGATTTGATAATTCCCCCTGAAGTGACCTGTTGGTGATTCACTTGTTGATGGGAGTGATGTAATGTTTAAGACGATACTTGCCTGCGTATGGGTTGGGTTACCTTGGAACTCTATCTCCAGGTACTGTGTGTTCAGCACCATGTCTCCTAGTTCTGATCTTATGAGAGAGAATACATCACAAGTGCTTGGTGAGAAGCACCAGGAGTGAAGTGTTGCTGAGTGGTCCATGTTTGCTAATGATGATGACTGTACTTCTTGTGTCCTGTTAAAAATGGGAGGGCTGTTAAAGTTGGTACTGATGGATTCTGGAAAAAGTGCAAATTATTGCTAGCTAAAGAAAAATATTACTTGTACGAAAGTGCTTGGCTAAAGGTTTCCCCACCACCATCCTGAGGCTGCAAAGTGTCTCAGGAGGAAACTGCTGTTGTTACAAGGGAGAGCTTCCCCAGGCTTCAGGAGGCATTATTGTTGGGAGTGCAATGAAGTTACTTACTCCCTCTCCATTCACTATGGTCCTGATTCTGATCATGCCCCCCCACTGTTGCTGTCTAAGTATTTTTTCTTTAAAAAGGAGAGCCAGATTACATGTTTTAGTGTCATGTAATGTGTGCTGTGACTCTGAAGTTGGTGTGTATAATTATTGATCGCAGATTGCAAAGAATTTTGCTGCTCTTATCACAGCAACTTTGTGAGAGTACCTTGGGAGACTGCTGTGAACTGCATAACAGGGAGTGTGTGGAAAGGCATGTCACTGTCAAATGCATGGTCCTGTATATGCATTTTGCCAAGAGATTGTGCAAACGGGAGGATTTGCAGATGAAGGGTGCTTAATCCCTCGCATGCTTGCAGGGCTTTTCTGCAAATGGTCCCCTGAGCTGTTTTTCTTTCCCAACTGGGCTACAGAATTAGAAGAAAGTTTGCTAGGAAAAAAAGTGAAGAATCATTGACCACCCTCTTCTGTCTGCTGATTAAGTGTCCCCACTCCTGCATTTGCCTTACAACTGAAACAGTGTAGACCGGAGAGCTCTGAGTCCCCCTTCCAACATGCAGCTCAGTTCCAGGTAGGGATTTGAACCTGTTTAGGCTGAAAAGAGACTTGTCTGCCTGCCTGGTAGTTGTGTGCAGTATTGCATTTCTCTCTGTCTCCCACTCACCTCCATGTTTTGTTCTGCAGTCCTGTGTTTAAAGGGAACATCTTTTTAACTTCTTCTGTGATGTGTTTTTCCATTTCAGTCTATTGCGTGGAAGGTTGTCAGGTTGGAATTGCAAGGACATTTCAGACCTGTGTCTGGATTGAAGGGCACCTGTGGTTTAGGTGTGGAAATTGGAGGTATCCATTGCATTTTGTGGCACTGTGATTCTCTGAAATGAGATGACCTTTTTAATACTGAATTTTTGGCAACTCCCCACAATAATCAGTCCAAGTGATCTATTTTGGTTTTTTTGCCTGTGAAGGACTTTTCATTCTGTTGTCCTCAAGAAGAGTAGCCACGTGAATTGGTGTAAAGCTCATCTTTGGCGATAAATTTGTACTTTTCTATTGATGCACCCTCAAAGGCATTGAGAAGGAAGCACGTGTGATACAATCAGGCACATTACTCATTCAAAAAGAAGTATTTTCTTCAGATATATTTTTTTATACAGACCACTAGTCACTGGAGTTTCCAAGAGCACCAGTTACTGGAGTTTCCAAGCCAAAACGGGATTTTCTTCCACTGTAACACTTGTTACTGTTGTTGTCCATTCTAGTTGCAATGATGAAGTAGTAACCCATATGTAATGATACCTACTGGAGTGATGTGACAAGTTTTTCAGGTGGGCCTCCTTTGGGAGGCTTAGTATGTTGCTCTATCCCCAATCTTGCCCTAAATTCAGTTTGTACAGGCACAGATTAGATAGATGACTCTGAATATACCTGTGAAGCTTCTGCTTAATGATGTTGACAGATGAGGCTCAGGCCAAGTTAAGTTCTCCTGTGCATCTGATGGCCTTTTATAATAATGCTGAAGAAGAAACTTCAGTTGAACAAATTATTGTGCCAGGTCTCTCTCTCTCTGTGGGTGGGTGGTCTTCAGGAGTTGATAACCCAGTTACTCAGTAGCTGCATGGAGAGCGGAATGTGATTACTCTGACTGAGGTCAATGGGCTTGTTAGCCACACTCTCTGCTGGCCAGTGGTTAAGTGCTACCCTACTCAGACAAATACGGAACAAGGGAGAGCAGGCGGCATGGCTGATACGTGCAGGGCTAACTGGCTGGTTCCTGTTCCCCCTCTGCTTAGACATAGATACCTGGATTAATAATGACTGAAGAGGGAGTTTCAATGGGAGAGAATAAGAGAATTTTTGTCCTTGGAGGAAAAACTGTGTTCCTCCTTAAGCTTAAATTCAGAGGATAGTAGTGCCTTTAAATTTGTTAATTATCAACTCAGCATGCTTCTCAGGTGCACACTAATCCTGTTAAAATTAGATCTGGCTACTTTTCCAGATGCCTGGTTTGAAAATGGTAATGTAGTGCTTACTGTTTAAGCCAGGGGCATCAAACTCAATTCATACAGTGGGCAAAATAGCATTCACAGTGCCTGCTGAGGGCCAGAAGTGCATCATTAAGCAGGAAGTAATGTCATTAAGGAGATGATGGCCAGAAATAACCACTTTATTGTATTGTAGGAGCTCATTAGTTACTAATGATAGAAAATATGCAAATCCTGATTGTATTTTCATGAAAGGAGAGAGCCCAGTTATCATCTGAGTTGCCCTTTCAGCAGCACCACTTCTGCTGAGGTTTCAGTTGCAGCTCAGCAGCTGGGAGGTGTTCTCTGAAGTGACATCTTGGCAGAAGCAGTGCTGCTGAAAGGGTGACCTGCATGATAAAGGGGCTGTCTCAGGGCCTCAGCAGCATCTTTCTCTCTCATTCCTCTTGGTGTGCCACTTCCCTTTTAGTATGCCTCCTTCTGTGTCTCCCTCCCAGAGCCTCGGCAGAAGCAGTGATGCTGAAAGGGTGGCCCACATAATAACTGGGTTCTCCCAGTACCTTGGCAGTGTCTACCTCGCTCATCCTCTTTGTTTTCCCCTTTCCCCATAGTGCTCCTTGTCTTCTGAGGCCTCCTTCTGTCTCTCCATTTCAGAGAGACTGCAGAAGCAGGACTCTGGAAGGGCAATGCTGGAAGAGCCCAGTTATCACATGGGCCAGTAAATAGCTTTTGGGGGCTTTATCTGGCCATGGGCCTTATGTTTGACACACCTGGTTAAAGCCATCACATTTTCGAAAAGCAGCAAACCTTCCAAACTGTAAACGTTGAGATTGTCGAAATGGATGTGTTGACGGAAAGATTGAGGGATGGCGAGATGGAGAGAATACAGAAATTGTGGAATCCATTATATGAATGGTTGGATGAACGATTACGAACTATTGAAGTGATGATAATGATAGAAACAAAATAGTATTAGCTGCAGTTCTGCTATTCCCTAGTGTTGTTCCCTTTGTATTACCCTGAATATACGTATTTGTGATTTTCCCTGTACCCATGCCTTAAATTAAATTTAAAAAAGAAAACTATAAACGTTGATATCTTAATCGAGTACATTCTAATAGAAGTGGTAGATTTAATTTCCATAATTGTGAGATGTGACCTTTGTGTCCCTAACATCTTATGGATGCCTACCAGGGACATTTGCTTCATCAGCACATGAACTAGTGCCAGCAAATTGGCATGCTGGTTTCTATTTTGAGCTATGGACATTGGCTTAGTTGTATGCCGAGCTGAAAAACATTCTTTTTGTTCTCTGTAGTGCATTGTGCAAGAGGAATCTCTTGGTCCTGTTGTCATAGGTAGGATTGTATTTCAGGCCAGCTTGTGTATTTATAATTGGGACATCCCAGACTCAAGATGTGGTAACAGATACATATGGCTTCTTCCCACCATATGTGGGTTTACGCACAGCTCTTTGCATTGCTTTTTCATGGTGGATGTATAGAATATTAGGTGTACATGTACAGCTTTTCTCTTGTACATTATGCAATGGATGTGGTGGGGAGTATCTCATTTTTGCATCATAAATAGGAGATTATCAGATATGGACTGGATGAGCTGGCTCCTGGCAGTACTGTGCTTACACAGTCCCTCCCCCCACCCCCTCTCCGACTTCCCCTATTGCGTCTGATTTTCGTGGGTGCATGCAACATGTTTAGCTTCTGGCACTTCCTGCAAGGCACTCTTGTGTCTTAAAGAAAAAAGTAAGGCAAATTTGTATATGTCTAATCTGATAGCTTTGTATGATAACAGTGCTCAAGGAACACATTTGGCACACCTGAAATGTTCAGAAAACTAGACTTGTGTGTAAATTCCTCTCTTGCCGCTTTTAAGTGTAGACAGAAGTGTTTTCATAAGTGAGACCTGAATCTAATTGAACTTCCTATTGCTGCTGTTCGTTAGTATTGGGGGAGGGCATTTTTACATATGAGGCATAAAGCAGCTCTTGCTTCAACTGGGGTTTTAGTACACACACACACACACACACACACACACAATGTGTGTAAAAACCTACTATGGCCGAAAAGCTCACTTATATTACAGATGTTTGCAAATGCCAATAGAACTTTAACAGACATTGCACGTGAGAGAAGCTCAAAGGCACTTCAGTTCTTGCATATTGCAAATGCCCTTCATGTGGAAGAGAAAGCAAAGGAGCATATGAATGATCATTCTTGGGGTGGCAGCAGATGTCAGGCACTGGCTCAGGGCCCATTCTTATTGGAGAACCTGCTTAGCTGACCACCCCCTGAACCCTTTGCCCCGGAGCCCCATGGAACTTGGTCAGTGTAGGTTTTACATTCACATTACAACCCCACAGCCACTTTGAGCTTTAGGTATAAAAGCACATATACTGTAATATAGGAAGTGGCCTTTAGAACTGCTGTGAGAGGACTGAGTGTAAGAACATGCTCCTTTCTGCCTCTTAGGTTTGAGTAGAACTGACAGCCTCTGTGCAATAAAGAATGCCCCAGATGTTTTGCTTTTGGTTAAAGAAACAAAATTAGTGGAGGGCAGTGAAAATATATTTTTGGTTTTAAAAAAATCAACATTATGAGCAGAACTGTACTTCATGGTTTTGAAAGAGTTGATAGGTAAGTGCAGGCAGAGAGAGTAAAGGCAGGAAATGGTGCAGCAAGAGTGAGAGGAGGAAAAGGAATGGAAAATGCAACTGATATTAAAGACTCTGAGGTCTATAAAACATCACATTAGATGATTTTCCAAAAGTAGGCTTGCATCTGCTTCTTTTTCATGTAGAGACCTCTCTGATGTGTTGAAACCGAAGGCAGAAAATCCCTATGGTAAAAACTGTAATTGACACTTTGGCGCAGGTGGTCATCATTAAGAAGCAACAAATTGCCTTGCCTTACCTAATTGTAGTGCAGGTCCAGGGGCTTCTGTTTAAGAAAGGAATTCTGTTTTTTAGTTGAAAAGCGATGAATTAGCTCATTTTTTTTGAACCTCTCAGGGATCTTGTGGCAGATGAAGAAGAGTTTGCCACTTCTTCCGCCCCCAAAGAGTTCTCTTCTGCTTGTAATGCTAGTGAATAGGTAATTATCATAACACACGTATATACCTTTTCATATTGCTCTCTGGAAATTGTCTTATGTACTCCTCGCCCTCCCTCTGCGTCCCCCACCTCGGATCAGGAGGGAGTTTTAAAATTGGGAATAGGGTAATGGGGAAGGAGGACACAGCAAGGAACTGTTGTGAACATTGACCCAGATATTCTCTACACCAACTTTGCCTAGACAGAATAGCTGGTCTCATAAGCTCAAAGAATGTTAACAAGTAAGGGGTTATTTAAACAAAAGATAGAACTTTGATGTGCATGCACAGAATTCTGTTTTACATTCTGAGTCAAGAGGACGGTTTCTGGGGAAACAATCCTGAGCAAGGGTTTCTTGCTCAGTTCATAAAGCATCTGAAAAACATGTTTTGTACTTTTTAGTAGGTTAATTGTGAGTCCTGTTATGACATCACTAGTTGTAGAAGAGAATGATTCTCTGTTTCTTTTATTTGTGATTAGGGAGATGCAAGGCTCTTTCCTAAAACCCTTGAGATTGTATTCCTTGTATTTATGCTGTTTGTATTGCTCAGCTTTACTTCTAATTTTGAAAGCAGGATTACACTCTTTTGCCCTGCTGTACCAGCAAGTATTCAGATGGTTTGCCTTTCCTGATCTCCTGCCTTTTAGCTAGCATTTACATCTTTGTGCCAGGCTCCGCTACTGGTGGGAGTTAGCTCCTAGCTTTGAAGGGGGCAGGTACAACAGCTTTCAGTTTCTACTAAGTTTGTAAGTATGATTACCAGAAAGGCTAGAGGCATGCTGATCAGGCACAAAAATCCCAGTGACATCATAGAAGGTTGTCCTTTTTGCACAGAAATCCACCATTTAAGCCCTCAAAGCTGCCTTGCATGATTTTCTTGTCTCCCTTGTTTTCTCTTTCATCTGCTTTTAAAAATAAATCAGATGCTTCCCTCTTAATTGTGCATTTGTAGTAGGAGCTTTGAATGTGTTTTACATTGATTTTTCATATATAATTATCTGAAAAAAATCCTGGTAAGTTGAATACCTAATCTAAACCAGAATGATCACTATATACAAAAGCTCTCTGAGGAGTCATACTGCAACAGACACCTTAAATTTATGGTAATACTCAACTAAGATTATCTCAGGCCCCCCCCCCTCTAGAATTCAAGACTGTGTGGCTCACCTAGAATAAACTAGTTGTTACAACTTGAGTGACTTTTGTACCTATCTGCTCTCCCATCTATCTCCTCATAAGACTTTTTTGGAGAATTGAGTATATTGTCCTAAATCTTAAGCACCCAACTACTTAATTGCTGAAATGAGACCAGAGGGTCCAAATGTTGGCATACACCTTTATGCAAAGACAAGTTGATTAATCAAAGTTAAAACATGATGGGTGGAAGATTCTAGCCTACCCATCTCTTTGATGTGCTATTCTTGAATAGTAAGGGTGTGTGTGCGACATATATATATTGTAACAGTCACAGTTTCTCACCTGCAGTCTGAAGATTCTAGCCTACCCATCTCTTTGATGTGCTATTCTTGAATAGTAAGGGTGTGCATTCGACATATATATAAGTATTGTAACAGTCACAGTTTCTCACCTGCAGTCTGAAGTAGTGCAGTCCAGCAGCAGAGACATTAAATTAGGCTGCTGATCTTATGTTTTGTAGACTGTACAAGGTCTGTACATAGACTGTACAAGGTCTGGCCTTGCCCAGAGACCCATTGCTTTACTTTGGATCAAAGGCTCCACTTCTGGTTCTGTTAAACATACCATTTTCTCTTCTAGAATTCTCAGCATTAATGTACTTGACTGCTGTTTTGTTAATACAGGTTGAGACTCATTATTCACACTCAGCATGGCAAAAAAATGCACTAAAGCAAATCAATTTAAAAAAAAAAGTTTCTTTTGCTTTGCAGAGTTTCTTTGTGATTTAAAAACAGCCTTGCTGACCTTTTGACTCTAAGATAAGAGTCATTAAGAAGACAATCCATCAGTCAGTCCTTCTCCAAGGGCTTCACTCAGTCCCTTTCTTCACCAATGTAAAGTGATCACCTTTCTTTCAGTGCTCAGGGGGAAGGGAGGGGTCACCTGGAGAGAGAAAGATTGATGGATTGTCAGCCTGCTGCCCCCCCCTCTCATATTAAGGAGGGTATTAAAGGACTGTTCAGTTTTTTAAACTGATTTTAAAGGGATGCATTTTTCCCCTTCTCCAGGGATCAGCGCATTCCTTCTCATTTGCAGTGGCCATTCATGTATGAAAAATCCATGTATAACAAGGCTGGACCTGTATATGTAAACTTGGATAAGCAGTGGAACCTCTCATATTGATTTTGATTTGCTGTGAACTAAATTTGCATCTTATGCTAATGTAGAAAACCAAATGCCAACACCCCCTGTTGCTAGTTCCATCTGTGGCTTATGACCATATTGAGTGCAACCCACCATGGAAAGCTGTCTTTTCAGAATATCAGTAAAACTGAGCCAGTATTGTTTGTATTGATCAGCAGTTTTCCAAGGTTTTAAATAAAATCTTTTCTAGTCTCACCTGGAGATTGAACCAAGAACCTTCTGCTTGCAAGGCAGGTGCTCTGCCACCTATCCATGGCTCTATCCACTGCATACCACTGGTGTTAGTTTGTGTCAACAAGGCTGGTTTGGGAACCTTCAACATTTTATCTTGCTTTGATGTCCTTTTTCACGAGACCTTGCATCACCTTTCCCCTCTCTTACCTTTTTGTAAGGACAAAAACAATGATTTGAAACCTAATCCAATGTGTATAGACAAAAAGTCCTAGCTATGCAATGTAATAATGAAGATCAAATCTTTGTCTTTTAATCTCATGGGTGTTGGTTTCTCAACTTTCCATTTACTAGCTTACTGCAGTAAGTACAAAGTAGAGGGGGATGGCTACTGACACAATTTTAATGGGCTCTTGTGTAATTGCCTTCAGAATCTATGCTTCTGTCCTGAGTGTTAGTCTTTGAAGCATAGTTGAGTAGGTGTAAAAGAGCTGAAAATATGCAGGTGGTAGTAGCTGGCAAGCAGATTGGGGAAGTATAATATTTGTATATATCTTTTAAAAAATGGTTCTTGCTGTGCCTGTAGGTTGATTCAAGAGGAGGTGAGTTGCTGAAGTTTGTGGATTTATTCTTTCTCCTCTGTCCTTTCCTGGGTTTGAAGTGGCATCTTGCTTCCTTCCTATGTCTTTACTGCTCCTTTGGCTTTCATATATTGTTGTCCCAGATGTTCTCTCACAAGGGTGTGTCATTTCTAAGGACTGTTTCTGTGATTTGTGACCATACCTAGTCTAAAACTACAATCCTATGCCCACTTTCCTGGGAGTAAGTACCACTGAATATAGTGGGACATACTTCTGAGTAGACATGCCTAGAATTGTGCTGTAAGTAACATAAGAGTGTTTGGCACAGAGCGGAAAAGTGACTTGGTGTTCTGATTGTGGTGCATGTGTGAGAGAGAGCTGTGACCCCCCCTGTATGAGACTTGTTGCAGTCCATGGGTTGAAGAACATTGAACCTGAGCAGTTGCTCTTGTGAGTGGCCTGTTTGTGTGAGCAGGGCTGCTGCAAACCAATGGAAGATTAATAATAATAATAATAATAATAATAATAATAATAATAATAATAATAATAAAACTTTATTTTTATCCCGCTCTTCTCCCTAACGGGACCCAGGGCGGCTAACAACATATTAAAAAAAACAAATTTTAAAAACATTAATACAAGCAGATAAAAACATTTAAAAACATTTTTAAAAAATGTGATACTCCTCCATGGAGAACAAAACCGAAGCTGCTTTTGTGCAGAAGGATGAGCAGCAAGTCTGCCCCAGCTTATTATCAGAACAATTCTTGGACCACCTTCTCGAGCCGCATAGGAACATGAAATAGCATGATTGCACCCTTCCCAGTGGCCATAAAAACACCACTGGGAGGAGGAGGAGGAGAAATATTTTATGATTCATGTTTTTGATCATTGCATCATTAACATACATGTTAATTAATGTAAGTCACCTTGGGGAGCAGGGGCTCTTCAAAGACTGAAAGGCAGGATAAAAATCTCCAGAATACGTAAGTGGAGCTGTTCTTTTTTTAAACTGGCAGAACAAGGCTCCTTCCTGCTTGTTCCTTGCAGTTTCACTGTGTAAGACTTACTGCTTAACAATTACATGGAGGGAAATTTTCCTTCTGTCTACAAACACCACCCATTAGCATCCTGATAGTAGCTTTACCCATGCTTTTAAATTTTGTTGGTTGCCAGTTGTGGAAGGTTAAATTTGTATTTTTTTCCACGTGTGAGGGATTAACCTCTCCTCCGAGCCACCACCTCAACCATTCTGCACATCACATTAAATGCTTTGTGATCATAGGGCTACAGGAATGTTGCCCTGAAACCAACGCTGTATGGTTTATTTTTGGTTATTGAAAATGTTTGATCTCTAATGACATACTTTTCCTTACCCTGCTAGCCATGCCAACTGGTTCTCCTTCATATTTAACTTACCTGTTCTTTAAATAGTGAAATCACGCTATTTCCTTAGAGGCTAGTGCTTCGCTTCTCAAACTCTCAGGGAGTTTGAAGACTGCAGTAAGTCCTTGCATGGGAGCGGGGAAGGCAGTGGGGGTGGGGGGGAAGGCAGCGACGCAATCCCCAGGATCGCATTGCTAAAGGGGCTGCAAGGACTGGCATTTACTTACCAGTCCCTGCAGCAGCCTCCTGGGGTTGTGGGGGGCCCTGCATGACCGTCTGCAGGGCCCCCTGAAGCTTAGAAAGTGAAAGCGGAGAAATCGCATCCTGCCTCTGCAAAACCAGAAGTGGAGCGTGATTGCACTGTTTTAACATTTGGAAGGCTGGGGAGCCCTGCGGAAGGTCGCACAGGGCTCCCCACACTGCCGGGGGACTGCAGCAGGGACTGCAACCCCCTTAGCGATGTGATCCTTGGTATTCTGTCGCTGCCTCCTCCCACCCCTTAAGGGGGCAGAGGCCAGGGCGCTCTGGTTGGGGCATCATGATGCCCTAGTTTGAGAAACCCTGGGCTAGTGTGTGATCTTGTGCTGTTGGGACTCAATGTCTTGGGTATTTTTCTTCTGCTTGTCTCTTGCAGTGCAGGAGTCCTTCAGAATTCAGCATGGCTAGAACTTCAAACATGCCTCCTCTGTCCCTTCCTAAGCAAAATTGCTTGCATGCATTTTCAGGCACCAATATCTGTTTAAAGGCTATTGGAAAAGACCTTTTTGTAAACTTGAGCCTGTAAACTTGAACTAGACTCAGCCAAAGGCTGCTATTGATTCTAAAATTGTCATGCTGGTCAAAAGATCCATCAGATACCATTTACTGGCCACCAGTGTGTCTGTGGTTGAATATTCCATGATGCTTGAAGAATTGGCTTGTTGCACTGCTGTCTTTAAAACTACTGTTTTGTTTTTTAATAGTTGTTACTTTGTTTTGTTCGTTGTTTTTAAATAGCAACTGTGGGCTTGCTATGGTGTTCCAGGATAAATGCAAAAAAAGAATTGTTTAGCGAATTGGGCACCTCTATGGAAACCAAACATTGTTAAAGTGTGTATTACTTTTAAAGATAATTTGACTGTTTTAAAGAACAGTTCACTTGCTAATTCTAATTAGCAAAATCGTCAGAAATAAATATATATTTGCCCATTACTGACCAGTAAAACAGCCAGTCCTAGCTGATTCCGCATGGAAAATTATGTATCTTAATGTTGTCTTGGTCTCTTACTACTCCTTATGTCCCTCTTGTTACTGTTATAAAATTTATGTTGGAGTAGAAGAGAATGTTGAAGCAAATGAACAAATATGCTGAAATGGATAAAATGTTTGTGGCTTATAGATGTGAAAGGTCTAGATCAGTGGTTCCCAAACCCAGGGTGACGACCCAAACAAGGGTCATGGAGATGTTCCTGAGGGTCGCAGGAAGGGCTGAGTCTGTCAGTTTTCCAGCTGGCCAAATACGAATGGGGGGGCACACAGCCTTCCACCTGGCACATCCAAGCAGGCAAGAAGTTTGCAAGAGTTGAGCCCCTCTTTTGCCATCTCAGTATGCACTCCATGCTCTCCTGGTTTCCAGGAACTCATGGCAAGGAATCGCACGGGTGTCAGCACACCTGTCTGGAACAAAGTTGCAAGCTTGCAATCGGAGCCTCCCTCCACTTGTGAGATTACAACACAGCAGCAGCAGCAGGTATTTATATACCGCTTTTCAACAAAAAGTTCACAAAGTGGTTTACAAAGAAAATCAAATATCTAATGGCTCCCTGTCCCAAAAGGGCTCACAATCTTAAAAGATGCAACACCAGCAGACAGCCACTAGAAAAGACACTGCTGGGGTGAGGTGGGCCAGTTACTCTCCCCCTGCTAAATTACAACTTTGCTCCAGATGTTCATAGCTATGGCCTTGGGGTGCTTTGCACAGATTCCTGGGTGCTAGGAGCACTGCGGGTGAGTGTGTGCTGAGATTGCAGGATGGAGGCTGGTCTAGACAGAAGAAGCATCCCAGGAAATGCCTAAAGCATGTACTTGACGGTTCTGCTGCACATTTGTACTTGAAGGCCCCTTGGCTATTAAGGTCAGTCAATACCTGGGCACATGTTGTTTCCAGGGAAGTTTGAAAAGTTGTATTTGTGTTATTTGTGACTTCTCACAGCTGTTAAATACAGGGTGTCTAAAAATATATACACACCCATTTTGAGGAGCTCTAATTCATACATAGTTCATTGTAGAAAACCTGTTAACACTAAAGCCATTGATGTGTGGAACCATCCCAGCACACCTGTTGGTGGATGGCTGCAGATCCCTTAATCAACAGTGTCTGCCAATGATAGGCATCAATAGGGAACATTTGGAGCACTTGGTCTAATTCAGTGTTTGTCCCCTGCTGTACTACTTTGCATGGTTCACCTACTGAAAGTACCACCAGAAGTAACTGATAATGTCATTACCAGTTACTTCCAGATTGGTAAACCAGACGGAACTTAACAAATACCAGTAAGAGGTTCAGGGCAGATGGGAGGGCTTTTTCAAGCATATAAGAAGTGCACACTGGAGCTCTACCTGCCAAGCTGAGCCTCCTACTACTGCTTGCCATGGTGCATTACTGCTCTCGCTGCCAGTTGGTGGGGGTCCCACAAGTAACACCAGACATCACTTTGAGTACCACTGGTTGAGAAACCCAGGTCAAATTCATTTACTACCTAACTGGGTCAAGCAATGGCTTCCGTGTATGCAGTATATGTGCGAATCATAGTACAGGTAAATTACTCCTTATCCGGACTATTCCAAAATCAGGATATTTTTGTCCAAGAGTTTAAAAAAAACAAAAACTTTCTGTAGAGTGAAAACTAGAAAGTCTTAGACTCATTCCCAAATACAGTGCAGGTACAGGCTATAAGTTCTATTCCCTGCTGTGGAGTATGTACCTGTATAGACATGGTTGAAAAACATTGGAGGCCAGGAGACACCCATATGGGTAACACTGAAAGAGCATTTTCTCATTATATTTAATGCAATTATTCCACAATCCAGATATCTTCCCATCCTAAGCAGTTCGGATAAGGGATTTTCAACCAGCATATGTATGACTTATAGCATAATAAATTTGTCTCTATAAAGTGTGTGTATATTTTCTTGAGATGTCATGTATATGGTGACTTTGTGAGGAATTAAATGTTTGGTTGCTTTCTTAACAGCAGCCTTTGAGGCTGCAAGCCTGTGCATGCTTACCGAAAAGTAGGTCTAGATTCAGTGGAACTTGCCTCAAAGTAAAAATACTTAGAATTGGATTGCTGAAAATCTAAGATTTTCTACAAAGTATAGAACTGTGATGAGAACCACCTTGCATGCTTGGAAAACGATATACAGCAGGAATTGTGTTCCTTTTCCTTGAATAATTATGGCTGAGTCATAAGACCAAATGCAATCCTCAACGCACTGTGATGACGCAGTTGTGATCATCTACTACAGTGACAAGCACTTTGAGGGTATTGTGACACAGGATGGGCCAATCAACTTGGCTACTTCACCTCACTGATCTGCTGGAAATCACATTCTCTTTCCCCTGAGAAGCACCCATGAACTCCTGCATATCGCCAGTTAAAGTTCAAGCATCCTGATTCAAGCATCTTCAAAACAATGCTTTTCTTGTCCATTGCTGTGAATTACTTACCCATGGATATGCACCACTAAATTATTGGTATTCTCTCTCCTTGATGGCTGCTTTCAATACAACATCAAGGTGAATAAATCCAAAGGCCTTTCTTTCACTTATTGCAAGTTCAAGCTGGAGTTTGGGTATTGCCTGCTTATGTTCAACACCCCCAGCTTCTGTTAATGGTAAGCAGAGAGTGATAGTCGTGTATGATTGCATCTCATGCTTCTTTAAAAGGCCTCATAATGTTAGAGGTGGGTTTTTCACCTGGACTGTCAAACCAGGAACTGAGAGTGGAGCACAAATCAAGCTAAATCAAGTCTGGCTTATTTCAGCTTGAATATTCAAGAACGGTGAAGTTGAATGTTAACATTTCTACTAAAAAAACAATGCATTACTTTTATTCCTCAGCTGCCTCTTTTTGAGGTGCTGCAAGTTCCACCAACCAGTTCTCGTTTTCATAGCCATATTGAAGTGAGCATCTATGTGATAGGATTTACCTGAGTGTCTTCTCATGTTCTTCTATTAAAATGCAGCTTAGAGTTGGAAATTTTGAGAAATTATGTCTCTCAGCTGACAGTTTCCTTTCTCAAGTGTTGATCCCCAGAAATGTGGATTGCAGCATGGCATGGCAGTATGTTTGTCTGGCAGTATGTATGCTTCAAAGAAGTGTTTTTGGAATCGTAACACACCCCCAGTCTTGTTTGTTGATCTTGAGCAAAGGTATAATTGAAGAGACCCCTTTGGCTTTGTTCTTTCAGATACAAAGTCTTGACAAATGGGGAGTGAAAAGGTCTGTCATTGGCAAAATAGCACAATAGTCTTTATCCTAACTATTCCAAGGTCAAATTGTAATAAAATGTCAACCCCAGACGTTTGAAAGCTGTTGCGCTACTTGTACAGAACTGACCTTCAGATTTCTTTTGCCACTTGTGTCCCAAATTCTTTCAGACTGTTGGTTGGCTACAACAATAACAACAGTATTTACCGTATATACCGCTTTTCAACAAAAAGTTCACAAAGCGGTTTACAGAGAAAATCAAATATCTAATGACTCCCTGTCCCAAAAGGGCTCACAATCTAAAAAGATGTCACACCAGCAGGCAGCCACTAGAAAAGATACTGCTGGGGTGAGGAGGGCCAGTTACTCTCTCCCTGCTAAATAAAAGAGGAGCACCCACTTGAAAAAGTGCCTCTTAACCAGTTAGCAGGGGTTCCAATGCTTGGAAGTGTTCTCTTGCAGCAAGGAGATAAGGCATTCCTCGTGCATGAGTAGGAATGGAAAGTGGCCAAGCAGCTGGACTGGAAGGATGCACAGTTCGTACATGACCACAGCAATTTGGGGGCTGCTTTGCCATCTTTGATCATGTTCCAGACCTGAAAATGTCAGAACCACATGTGCAAGGTCAACAACAAGTAGGAGGTGATAACCTGATTGAGAAGGAGCCATGTAGTTAGCCTACGTGGCTGATTAATTTGTACATTTCTCTCTCTCTCTCTTTCTCTCTCTCTCTCTCTCTCTCTCTCTCTCTCTCTCTGCTAGAGTGGCAGTGAACTTTGGGGCCACTGCTCCAGTGCCACTGAATTAGTGATATTGGACCACAGTGTCTCGTGGTGAATGAAATATTATATGGGTTCACAGAATTGCAGCACCTATCATTTCTTAAAAGTTTCTCTTTAAATTCTCTTCAGTCTGTCTCCTATTCTATAATGCAGGGGACTCGGGAGGGGGGGAGACCTTCTGACATTCTCACACAGTGTGTTTCTTTGCCCTTTTCCACATCATTGTCCAGTGCTGAGAAGGGCAAAGGAACATGCAACCACACAGATAACTGACCATATTTTACCATATGGAATACTTTCACAAGACTGCTTTTATTTTTATGATGCTTTGATGTGGACTAGACTCTGGAGCAACATTGGCATAGGCAGATCTCTTGTGCTACCATGGGTAAATAATTTCTGAGGTGGTAATTTTACGGGCAGATGAGATGGGTGGTTAGAAGTGTAACAGTTCCATGTCTTTTCTTCTTGACTCCATTGCCTGTTTACAATATTCATTTCACTTAAGTCTTTCCCTCTTGCTTTGTCATCTTGTGTTTCTGCATTATCTTTTTCTTCTTTTATTTTACTTCGAGCTCCAGATTCTAGTCCACGTTAAAGCATCATAAAAATAAAAGCAGTCTTGTGAAAGTATTCCATGTGGTAAAATATGGTCAGTTATTTCATCCTGAAAGCTGTGTTCAGAATGTGTTAAGTGACCATGTTGTACCAAAAATTGAGTCTCTGCAAGAACATTTTATCATGTGAAAATGAAGGCAGTCTCCATGTGACCTCCCATTGCTATCTGAAATTGTGTCTTTGTCACTTCCCCCCCCTTGCCCCAGCCATACATTTATAATGCATTATTAGGAAGAATATACAGATTTGGGGAGGTGTACATCTGAAAGAGAAGAGGCGATGCACAGATCAAATGCCTTGGATTTTTTGTTTTTTAAATATATACAATTTACTTGGCCTGTTATGTTTCCTAGGGCACCCTGTTCTCTCTCATCTAACTTGTTAGTGCTGGAAAAGTGGCATAGAAGGTCAGAAACGATCTCTCTGGAATCCTTAAACTAGATGTCCTCCCCTCTCCCCTTCATGTTAGAAAAGCAATAAAATAAATTCGGGTTTGAAATGACCTTTACTTTGTTACAAACGAGAACAGTGTTCTTGAAACTGGACTTTGACGTATCTCTGTGAAAGGCAAGCACATTTTTCTACTTCGCCACCTTGTTTCAATGTTCTGGCTGATGAATTTCTGTTAATGTTTTTTATACGAAGCTTTCTTTGTACTTGGCAACTCCCCTTAGTCTCTCCTTCAGGCCCCAGATAGCTATCGGATAGAAAGCTTTGTACAACCAGGAGACTGAAATGGAAGGTAATGCCTGGAGCTGAATGACTAATGATAGGTGTGTATGTTATGGGGGGTGGGTTGTCAAGGAAAAAGGAGGAGCGTGTTTCCTAAAATACTGTACATTTATCTACCCAGTGTCTGAAGAGGCTAATTGGAAGGAAGCCAGCCCAAGGAGCAAATAGATGGGCCACCCAGGAATGAATGTTGTTGTGGGCAAGGGCAAGCTCATATTTGTAACCCTGTGAGGTGAAGAGCAGTTTTGGAGTAGTTTGAAGCAGATTAGAAGTGGGCTAAGAAACAACTAAAGTGGTTCTCATTATCCCTTCCAGAATGGCTTTTTGTGTGTGAATATAGAGGGCTTTGGTGGGTGATGTCATCTCTAGTTGTGTGCTCATTCAAGCCTGTGGTATGTAGTGATGGAGAAAGTGGAAACATGCAAGAAAATATACAGAATGGTATACGTGTGCAGAGAATCTGTTTATTTCCCGTAAATGCTGTTCTGCAGTGCATCTAAGCTTTGGTCATTCTCTGGCCACCAGGGGACTGAACTAGATGATCCCTGCTCTTAGCTCTGCTGCTATGTGATGAGCCTTGGTGGAGCCATCTAGTGGAGAAAAGCAAATTGTTTGGATTTATACAGGTTGAGTCTGCTTATCTGTGGATTTTCCATCCACGGATCTGTCTCAACCGGAACCCTCCAAAGGTGACTGGAGCTCTGCTCTGGTCACCTCCGGAGGGCTTTTTGAAGCCCTCAGAGGCTGCGCAGATCCGCCCGTGACCTTTGCAGGCTTCAGAATGCCTCCTAGAAGCAAAAAAAGTGACTTCTGGTTTTCATCCGGAAACTAGAAGTCATTTTTTGCCTCTAGGAGGCATTCTGAAGCCCACCGAGGTTCTAAGGGCTTCAGAAAGCCCTCTGGAGGTGGCCGGGGCAGAGCTCTGGTCACCTTTGGAGGGTTTAAAGGGGTGAAACTGCAGATTTCATTATCATGATTTTCTGTATCCAAGGGGGGTCCAAGAATGGACCCCTCATGGATACAGAGGCCCCACCTGTATGCTGTTTTTAAACAAACAGTTGTGCTCAAAGCAGATCAAAACCTTGAATCCTCTCTGAAAGTTTAAGAAGTCTGAAGACAACTGAAAGTATAAGTTGCTTGCTTAATGGATGCTTGTATTACTCAGCTGTGTTTGGAGTCTCTTGATAGTGGTCTTCTGCTTGTATTTTTGAACAAGGCTAAGCTTTTAAAAAAATATTCAAAATTGCACAATAATACTTTTGGGCACTCCTTTAGGTAGGTTTTCAAAGGGTATCTTAAACAGAGAAAAGCAAAACTCCACATCTGACTGTGCTGGAAAGTACCACGCTGTGCTTTATGAACAGAAGCAGAAGTCTAGCAGAAGCAGCTAATGGTAGTTATTGACACTTTTGGCCATAATATGTGTTTGCACCAGATCTGTACAACAGTTATTGGTGTAACAGCAGCTCCTCCCCTAAGTATTTAGGATCCCAAGAGAGATTTTAATTATCCACTGTCTTGCAATTGTATGTTGCTTAGCTCTCTTGAACGTAATCTCTTAAAAATTTCAAACTCCTCAATCTGCTTGCACTTATCAGTATTTTATAAATAAATGCAGGAAGAGTATGGGTGCAGCAGGAGAGGAAACATGCACTCTATGCAGTGGAACATTTGTGGGTTCATTTACCTGCTCCTTGCCAGATGTACTGGTAGCAAAACTGACAGCAGAGAAGCAGCAGACTTGTGGGTTTGGTATCTTGAGTGTCAAGATGATGATGAGCTTGGATTCTCATTTGATTTAGTCATTTTCTGGTTGGGAACAAGGTATAAACTTAACTTTTCCCTCCCCTACTTGTCTGTCGCTAACATCATAGAAGACTTCCCAGTTTGTTACCGTTTGCAGTGATATCACTAGGGTTCTCATCAGCTGGTGCAGGAGGCCAGTGTATCAACCCCATAATGAACCCCCTCCCGTGCAGTGGGAGAAGCAATACCCCAGGTGGTGGGCATGGCGATATACCATTGCCCCACCCCCGCTGGTTTTTTTTTGCTTTACTTGATAGAACACAGATATTTCAACACGGTTTGTTTCATTGCATTCTGCATGAAATTGCACATCGACCAATATATAACATGATAGTATTATTCCTACAAACTGTGATTTTGGTCACTAGTGGTGTCACCACCACCACCACCACCCCCCCGTGGGTGTCAACTTACTAACATCTTATTGCAGCAGTTCTCAAACTTTTTACATCAGGATCCTTCTTAGAATGACCAAGATCTGTCCAAGATCCACTAGAAGTGACAACATGGCCAGAAGTGATATTAACAAGCAAATTAAAATAAATAATTATAAATAATTAAATTAAAGTAAAACAAATAATTAAATAAGGGGAAGCCAGCCCTGTTTCATCAATTTAATTTTCTCTGTAGCCTGCCTGCAATACCTGCCCTTCAAAATCAGTAAGATTAAAAGCCCTGCTAGTGTCCAGTTCAATTTAAGTTCTTATGTTTAAACCAGATCACTATCAGGATCCACCAGGCTTTGTAGGTCTAAAACAGAAAAAAAAATTCACCGTACCAACTGAAACCTCTGTTTTTATCCTTTTTAGTGGATATCCTTCTGGAGCATTCGATGAGCAAACCGTTTGTTTACAAACCATTACTGCAAACCACAGTTTGATCCTTGTACATAAGGAGCACTCATAAAACATTGTTTGATTATTTAGGTATTATGGCAAACAAGAGCATCATAAGGGGGGGGGTGCTTTGAGCTTATTGTTGTTGATGGCTTGTTTGGATTGGGAATATTATCTCTGAACCAGACCCTAGTATGTTTCCTCTAGGGAGGACTTGAGTGTTCCGGTTTCTACAGAGATATCCGATTCAGACATCACACTTAACCAGTGATTCCCAAATTGTGAGCCATGGCTCCCTGGAGAACCACAGTCACCAGCCAGGGGAGCCACAGAGTCCTCACGTAAAACCTGCCACCCTATACAATGTATAGGATTGTAGGTCTAATGGGGAGCTGCGGACAATGGCCCAGTAGATCAAGGGAGCCACCAGTTGAAAACGTTTGGGAACCACTGCCCTAAATCATAGTTTAATCATGGTTCAGTGTGACAATTGTGATCATAGGCTCTGCATAAGTAAGAGACAGTGTGAGAAGATTCATGATCAAGAGCAGGGGTCTCCAAACCCCTCTTGGGGGCCAGATGCAGTCCACAGCAAGCCTCTTTCTGGCCCATGGCCAACCTCTTGTCCCCTGAAAGCCTCTGGCCCACTCAACTGTACATGACCAGAACTGTGCTCTGATTGTGTCTGGAGGGTCTTCTGAGGGCCAGAGAGGTTAAATGAACGAGCCCATTCATTCATTTATTCACTCATCTAAGTTCCATCTCTAATTTATTTATTTAAATTTTATATTTAAATGTTTTTTCCAGCCCTCCACACCATGCCAGATATTTGATGTATCCCTCTGGCCAAAAAGTTTGGAGACCCCTGATCTAGAGCAAACAGGATTTGCTGTTGCAAACAAGGATCTGAAACTGGGATCCCATTCTTGTATCCTGGCATGCTTGTAAGCAAATCCAAACTTGTTCTAATTGTAGCTTAGCTCATAAGCAATCAACAAATAAGCATTTAATGTGTGCTTAGTTAGGAGCACCGCCTTTTTCTGTGACAGCACCATTGTCGTGGAACTATCTCCTGGGAGAATGACAAATGATGCCCTCCCTCCCTACTAGCCAAGCCTCAAAACTTTTTTTTAATTTCATTGTTTCCTTTTGCATATGCTTTGTTGGTTTTGTATTTTATATTCCTTGTGTCTGATAACTTTAGATATACTGCATATTATTGGCATCATGCTGCTGCTGTTTTTATTTTGTACTGATGTTTTACTGTGTTGGGATGTTTTCTGTTTTTATTACTTTTTATAGCAAATCATCTTGAGTGCCTTATATTTTAGGAGGAAAGGCAGGATATAAATCTTTTAAAATAGATAATTAGGTCACCAGTTTTGATTGATGAAGTGGAACTTTTTTCATTCTATTTTTCTAATCCAAAGTGCCTCTCCAAAGCAGAAATCTGCTCCACTGGAGAAAATATACAAATATTGGAAGTCCACTATGGAATTTACTGCTACAGAATGTGGTGACCACTAGCCTGTATGACTTTAAAAGGAGATTAGATGGGTTCATGAGATCAAGTCTATTAGTGAGTACTAGTCACAGTGGCTGTATGCTAACTTCAGGTTCAGTATGCCCTGAATACCTGTTGCGGGGAGGGGGAGATGGGAGGCTGGCTATTTGTGTACCTGGCCTGCTTGTGGGCTTCCCTGAGACATCTGCTTGACCATTGTGGAAAACAGGTTACTGGGCTACATGGGCCTCCTTGTGTTCCCCAGGGTACAAATCGCTTTGGGGGGATTTAAATTGAAGAAAACCACGCTAAAGAGAGGTTGAATACCCTACCCTGTAGCACCCTTGCTAAAACTAAAACAGATCTCCTGTGTCTTCTCTGTTTTGACCATGACTGGAATAAAATAAGGTATAATTGCAGTTCATCTACCAAGTCCCAAGCATAGACATTGAGCATCTGGGAAACATGAACTAAGACATGTCAATCTGCAAGGAAACACATTTAATCATGTTTACTTCCTTGTGAGATTCAGGTTTTCCCCGTTCTTGCTTCAGTATTTTCTTTCCTCCTGCACTGGCTGTTCCAACTCTTTCACACAGCCTCTCCATTCTAGCTGCCAGACTGCCTGGCTGGCTTTTGCGGGAAGAGCTCTGTGAAGCCCAAAGGTTTCTTGAACTTTTCCTGAATCCTTTGCATGTCTACTCAGCAGAGAGCCCCATAGAGTTCAGTAGAACTTAGGTAAGCATATATTGATTGCAGCCCAAAGAACTTGAATTGCAGTAGCAGAACTGGGGTGGTGAGTATGCAAATAGCTGTACTTCTTGTAAGTCAAGCAGAGAACTGGCCATTATGTTCAAATTTCTCAAAAGAGTTCATGCTGAGGAGATTAGGGTAAGAGCTATATACCACAACCTACTGAGAAGCAAACATCAAATTTACAACATAAACCTATGAAAGTATACTCTGAAGTAAGTCCTGTTGAACTGAGTGAGACTTACTCCCATGTAAGTGTGCATAGGATTGTAGCCTTACAATGCTTTCCAAATAATTAAAATGGAAACAAATCATCTTGTATTTTTCCAGCTTCTGAATTTGATTAATACAGAGTGCAACCATATACATGTTTATGCAGAAGCAAGTCCAATTTAGTTAAATGGAGCTTACTCCAGGTGAGTATGCTTAGGATTGCAGCCACAGTTTGTATAGTTTAAGAATAGGTGTTTGTGGGTTTTTGTTTATTTGTTTTTTAATGCAGGTTGCTCACAATGTGTCTAGGGATTTTATTCCTTTGAATACATATAAATTAGAAAGAGCATTTCTTAACAATCAATTACTTTAGGGTTAAAAAGGGCTGCTTGCTGCAATTTCAGGGTGCTGTGCAGTAAAATGCAGAAGGACACTCAGACCTCCTTTCTAACTTCACACTGCTTTTCTCCTCCTTGATTTAGCTTACTGTTTGCTCAGAGGTAAGCCCCATTGTGTTCAGAGAGGTTTACTCTGGGTAATGATGTGTGGGATTGCAGCCTTTCCCTTAGATTTGAGAGGGAAAAGGGATGATACCTAGTTTTATTTATTTAGCGTATGGCATATAATACATGGACATATATCAGTTAGACTAGATCCAATGTCAGGGTCCAGTTCATGCAGCCATTCAAGGACAGAGTTACCTTCATAGAAAAAGTCAGACCATGGGCCAGTAGACGCCCTCAGTTTGCAGCCAGACACAATGTGGTACATGGCTTGGTGGGAGAACCCGCAATCACACTGAGGGGTAGATACTAGCCCTCATTTCTGACAAACACCATGTAGGGTACGGATCCTATTCAAAGTTTTCCAGTGCTGATGAGGTAATGATACCTGGTACTGACACGTCACCTACTACTTTAGAAGAAGCGACGGGTTCCACATGACGGGTATGGCACCTCCTTGTGTGGGGCTGGGAGCTCTGCCACCACTCCTTGTAAAGTGGCTGACAGAGCATGCCAGAGGCCCATCCTGGCGTTCTCTTTCTGAGCCGCTTTACAAGAAGCTGCTGTGGAGCTGCAGTTTCTGCATGAGAAGGAGGAACGTGAAGACAAAATGAGGGGGCAAGTGTGGAATTGGGGAAATGTGTGCTGACAGCAGAATTTGGGAGTGGGGTTAGAACTGCCTGGCTGTATGCTGGTGTGTTCAGCAAAGTTTTCTCCTGAAAAGTCTTCAGATCTGTAGTGTATTCTATAAAGGAAATACTGTATGACCACCTCTTTTCTCCAACGATGTGATTAGGCCTTGAACTTTTTAAGTATTCATGGTGAGGGCTATTGACTTTTGAGTTGCGAAGCTGCTTTAGCAGTTTGGTTTTGTACATGTATATTTTTTATACACTGCGTTCTGTACATTGTCTATGGCAGCTTGGAAGCTGAACTCAGATTGCTGCTCCACTGGCTGCCTGTTTGATTCCAAGTGCAATTCAAGGTGCTGGTGTTGACCTTTATAGCGTGGGATCTGAGGAACTGCCTTCTCCTGTATGGATGGGATGGCCCACCCCCTATGTTCAATTGGGGGGGGCTCCTACATGTGCCATAAGTAAACTAGATTGGTGTGACATGGGATAGGGCTGTGTTGGCACCATAGTTTTGTTACTCCCTTAAGAGCTGAGAATGTTACCCCCCCTGTTGGCCTTACCCTGGGGGGTTAAAAACTGTTTTGTTTCATCTTGCCTCTTCAATTTATTTGCCTCAATTTAAATTTATTATGAGGTGCTCTCCTACTGTTGTGGTGTTTGCTGTGTTTTTATTGCTTTAGGTATTTTTGTTGTGTATTGGGTTTGTAAAATAAGTGTTAATGTTATAACCTATCTTGGACACATTGGTTGCAAGGGGAAAGGTAGGGTAGAAATATTTAAATACTTTGTATGGCGAGGGGGTGCCATACCAAGCTTTGCCTCAAGCAGCAAAATGTCTTGTATGATCCCTGGAGCAGAGCAGATTTTAGATTCTGACCTGCTTAAGCTACAGAATTTTTATTCAGGAAACCTTCCCTCATGCTGAAGGCTGAGATTGGCTTAAAAAAGGCATCTAAGTAAAATATTTCACACACATGGTTTTTCTGTGGACCTCTTGAGTTAATGATAGTGTAAAATTTAGTTATTTGGGTTGTGAACTCCTGGGTTACATAAACCAAAGTACAAGACCAATTTGGAATGACAATGTAACCTTTTCAGCTTGTTTTATAATTTGGCATGACTCATGCAAGATGAAGTGAGGATGAAACAAAACATGGTGACCTTGCAGTGTAATGCGAGCCTCTTCAGTGAAAGCATTATACTTCACACAAAGACTGGATACACAACCCACACAGAGAGAGCTCCTTACAGAATATTGTTTACATTTTTAAAAGCTGGCAAAGGGCCTTTGCAAAGAGTACACTCTAATGTCTGTGAATGAAGTGCCTCCATCCATTTTGCATCCCAGGTACAAAAGGACATGAGTCCTTCTTTTTTCTATTGAATTGTCTACAGTTTACCCCTAAAAGCAGAAGCCAGACTTATAGAGAGCCACAGAAAACACTGCTTAAATAGAAAATCATGCAGCTGTTTCCTTATTAACACTACTGTTTTTGAATACTCTTCCATGACATAAAAGGACACAAACTTTTTTGGAAAATGCAGTTGTATGCAAGTTTAACTTCAGCCAGCATTTGGCACCCTAACCTACTTTCAACAGTAGGACTTGTATCTCCCATAGCATTGTGGATTTGTGAAGGGCTCTTTCTTCAGCCATTGGTTTACTGGAATGGAGCGCTTCTGGATTTCACTTACTGCCACTGAGTAACCAAAGCCTTTCCCAGTGCATTGAAGAGCAGAAACAGGTGAAAAGAGGAGTTGCTATGCATTCAGTTTAACCCAAATGCTGTTTGTGAATAGGCAATAATCTCATTTTATGTGATGAGCCAGGGACGTTTGGGGAAAATGGCACCCAATTCAAAATACAGCCAATCTTACAGGCTGGACAAATTAATATTCTGAACCATATAATTATGATGCCAGCACCTTCTCTAGCAGTTAACCCTATTTTTATACAGAGACACTTTTTTTAAAATTTGAGATTGGAGCTGAGCTTCCAAGTCAGTGGGAAGAGACCCAGTGCACCTCACTTTACAAATAAGAGTTCCTTTGTGTTCTATAAAAGCAGGTGTATTTTTAATAGCTCCAGAGGTAAAGGAAATTACCTGGTTGATCAGTTTTGTCTTCTTAATTGGGAAAAATATACCTTTCTAGTAGTTAAGAAAACAATCACACTGGTTGATTTTTAGATACAATCGTGTACAGCCTGAAAGAGCCTAGAACAAATACCTTGTATTAGAAGAAATAATGAAATAGTGGAGGACAATTAACAAATGGAATGTAGGGCAGTGTGATCATTGCTAGGTAGGCTGAAATTACTCTGATAAAGATGCTTTGATACTCCTAAATTTCTAGCATGCTTCGCTTCCTCAAATATCAGAGGACATTTCCTAACAAGGCAGCAAAGGCAGGTGAAAGCTGCTCTTTTGTGGCTGCCAGGACTGGCTCTCAGCTTGAAAGCAACGACTGAGCTAGCAGCAAGTGGGAAGCTTTGCTCCACTTGTGATTTTGACATCTTTTAAAAGAGCACCTTCTGCAAGAGCATCAAGAGTATTTCTTGAGGTAAAGTTAGTGTGACTAAGTTCTCAAGTCTTTCTATCCCAATGTAAGAGTTTACCCTTTAAACATTGATGTGAGATGTTCCTTGTCTAAAAACTGTGTGAGGTTTTTGGTTGGACTCCTCCAACCTCTGACTTCTGGAGACCTTTCTAGAGTGCACCTCTAATTGTCACTGAAGTGGTTTGGCCAATATGCACTAACTATGCTGACTTAGAGCCGAATCCTATCCAACTTTCCAGCACCGGTGCAGCTGCAATGGGACTCCAAGGTAGTTGGCAACCTTCAGTCTCGAGAGACTATGGTATCGCGCTCTGAAAGGTGGTTTTGGAACATCGTCTAGTGTGGCTGAAAAGGCCAATCCGGGAGTGACAATCCCTTCCACAGCGGGAGCAAGTTTAGTCTGTCCCTGGTCTGTCTCCCTGGCTATGGGCCTTCCTTCTTTGCCTCTTAGCTTCAGACTGTTGGCCAAGTGTCTCTTCAAACTGGGAAAGGCCATGCTGCACATGCTGTAATCCAAGCGGGCCGCTCAGAGGCCAGGGTTTCCCACTTGTTGAGGTCCACTCCTAAGGCCTTCAGATCCCTCTTGCAGATGTGACTTGCAAAATCCCTCTTGCAAAATGCGACTAAGGCCCAACTATCTGATCTGCATCTTTAAAGCATGGGTCTGCCCAGCCATTCCAATGTACAATGGCAGTGAAATTTGAAGAGAACCAAAAGATTTGAAGAGGGGGAGATAGCTCAGATTCTGCCACTCTCCTCTCCCTTACCCTGCTCAGCAGTTCATGCTTCCAGGCTCTTGTCTCACAGCCAGGTTCCATTACAGAAAGCAAGCCCAGCTGGGAGAAGGGTTCATTGTCCCTGCCCACACTTGCCTTTGGTCATTTAAATGGTGTCTCTTACATGAGAAAGGCAGAACTATGATTCAAGACATCAGTGTCATTATCTAGTTGTGTATCCTTTGTGCCTAAGATATGACAAGAGTTCTTGTGGCAGATGTTATTCACTGCTTGCTTTGGCTCTGAATGACAAGTTATCAGGGGGTGGAAAATAGAATGTATCCAGTATATAAGGCCATCTTTTTTGCCAACAATGAACAAGAGAAGTGAGGTATGCAACCTCTTGCATTACATTGTTCAGTAGATATCACAAAGGAACTCGTAACCCCCTGGAAACTGTGCATGCCTTCACAGGAGGTCTGCCTCACTTGAAGAATCATTGTTGAAGGCCAAGGGTCCAATCCTGTCCAGTTTTCCAGTGCTGGTGTACCTGTGCCAATGGGGCATGCACTGCATCCTGTGTTGGGGGTGGGGGAAGCAGTCACAGAGGCCTCCTCAAGATAAGAGAATGATGTTCCCCTACCTTGGAGTCATGCAGGGATCTGAAGGCCTTAGGAGTGGACCTCAACAGGTGGGAAACCCTGGCCTCTGAGCGGCCCGCTTGGAGGCAGGCTGTGCAGCATGGCCTTTCTTTCCCAGTTTGAAGAGACACTTGGCCAACAGTCTGAGGCTAAGAGGCAAAGAAGGAAGGCCCACAGCCAGGGAGACAGACCAGGGACAGACTGCACTTGCTCCCAGTGTGGAAGGGATTGTCACTCCCGAATCAGCCTTTTCAGCCACACTAGAAGATGTTCCAGAACCACCTTTCAGAGTGCGATACCATAGTCTCTCGAGACTGAAGGTTGCCAACATAAAGTCGCATTTTATGGGGAGGTCAAAGAAGTACAGGTACTCTGCATGAACTCCCCCTCCCCTTGCTTTTTTTACAAGACATTGATTTAACTGCAACATTTTTGGAAACTTAATTGTATAAATGCAATGGAGAGTTCATTCCTTTTCTCAATAAATGTTAGGTAACAACCTAATTGTCATGATAGGAATGAAGATGTGTTGCTGGAAAATGGGAGCTCTTTTTCTTGTGTTGGTAGATTCTTCAGACTGTTTTCTTCTGTAACTCTTTCAGCCATACTACCATATTTTTTGCTACATAAGACGCACCTGACCATAAGACACACCTAGTTTTTAGAGGAGGAAAACAGGGAAAAAAATATTCTGAACCAAGTAGTGTAATAAAATATTAAACTATAACAGAACAACATTTGAACCATGTAAAGTGAACAGCAGTCAACAGTGGCATTAAGAACCATTATCACTGTCATTAACAAATGGAGAGACTTAAAGGTTTGAGTACTCTAGTTTTCTGGAAACCCCAAGAACTCATCATCGCTAGAGTCAGAATTTATGAAGCTCACAAAAGCAGGTGCACACAAATAGGGGATCACATTATCTTTCTGCTACAATGATGTTCTGCCAAATCCCAATCCACTGGGCCTCGTGCCCGCTTAAGGCTGATCAGTCCCCCTTGTGCAACTCACCAGTGCAGCAAGCAAAAGTGAGTCCAGTTCCAGTCCACAGATGCCAAGTAAATCAGTCCCATCAATCAGAGTTTGATAAGCCAAATTACAGTCCAAGGTCAGGTTCCAGGTAGGTCAGTCAAATCCATCAGGGTATCCAAGTCCAGTCACAATCCACAGTCAGATTCCAAATTCAATAAACCCAGTCAGTCTCCTCTCCTACCTCCAACCTGCACTCCTTCAAAACCCACAAACCCTTTCTGCCTCTGGTACTCCTTATATCCCCGAGGGCCCTATTGCCTTCCAGTGGCTGCAGCTGTGCAGCACACTCTGCTGGATGCCCAGGCCTTACCCTTAAAGGGGCCACTGCTGACACCACATCTACCTCCTTGCCAGTTCTTCCGTGATTCCAATACAAATGAACAAGTGGAAAGTCCAACCATAACTTGAATTCTCAAGACACAACAAACCTCTGGATTTATGGTGAGAACCGAGCCTTACCTGGGGCTTGTGCAATAAGCAAACACTGGCATTCTGACCAAGGAGACAGTTTTTTCTTTGTGATGGAGGGGGGCTTACATTCAGATGCTGGATGAGGTGAGTGAAAGCGCCCCTCCCCTGCTGTGTGAGTGGGGGGGGCAGAGCATCTGTGTGTGTAAGAGAAGGGGGCAGCCTGTGTGTGTGAGAGAGGGGGGGGAAGTGTTTGTGTTGCAGAGAACTTGTGATGCTCCAGGCTTGGGGGGGGGGGCGCGGGAAGAGAGAAGCTGTGATGCTCCAGGCTTGGGGGGGGGGAAGAGAGAAGCTGTGATGCTCCAGGCTTGGGGGGGGGAAGAGAGAAGCTGTGATGCTCCAGACTTTGGGGGGGGGGAGAGGCTGTGATGCTCCAGGTTTGGGGGGTGGAAGAGAGAAGCTGTGATGCTCCAGGCTTAGGGGAGAGAGGATGTGATGCTCCAGGCTTGGGATGGGGGGAGAGAGAGGCTTTCCTGGGAGTAAGCCCCCCTGACTCTAATGGGACTTACTTCAGAGTAGGCATGCACAGGATTGGGCAGCGAGACTGCCACCCCACCCACGCTTTCCTGGGAGTGAGCCCCAGTGACTCTGAGACTTACTTCTGAGTGGACACACGGGCTTGCGAGGCTCAGGCTCTGGCGGGCTGCAGTGCCTTGGAGCTGCTGCTCATTGCCCTCATGCTCTGTCCGGCGCTGCCACAGTCTGTGCGGGCGCTGAGGGAAGGCAGGAGCCCCCCCCCGCCAGCTCAGCCTCTGACTGCCCCCGGAGCAGAGCGAGCGGGCGGGGCTGGGGCCGGGGCGGAGTTTTTTTTTGCAGTATTTGCTCAATAATAATAATAATAATAATAATAATAATAATAACAATAATAATAACTTTATTTTTACCCCGCCTTTCTCCCTGAAGGGACTCCCCCCTTTTTTGGGGGGAAAAAGTGCGTCTTATGGAGCGAAAACTACAGTATATATCGCTGCAGTCAAGTTAGGGTGTGAAAGAAATGCCTTTCTTTGTCAGGGAGGCTTCAACAGGAAGCTTGTGGAATTTGACTTCCAACTTGTGACAGAGATGGAGCACTAACTTCCTTTCATAGCATTCTTTCCTCTACTACAGGGGTGCCCCAACCCCGGCCCTGGGGCCACTTGCAGCCCTCGAGGCCTCTTAATGCGGTCCTCAGGGAGCCTCCAGTCTCCGATGAGCCTCTGGAGATTTGTTGGAGCCCACACTGGCCTGACGCAACTGCTCTCAGCGTGAGCACAACTGTTTGACGTCTCACGTGAGCTGTGGGATGAGGGCTCCCTCCACTGCTTATTGTTTCACATCTGTGATGCAGTAGTGGCAGCAAAGGAAAGGCCAGCCTGGCTTTGTGCAAGGCCTTTTATAGGCCTTGAGCTATTGCAAGACCTTCATTCATTCATATAAGTTCATCTTTAATATATTCATTTATGTAACCTTATGTAAATTTATTTACATTTT
This sequence comes from Tiliqua scincoides, assembly GCF_035046505.1. Lineage (NCBI taxonomy): Eukaryota > Metazoa > Chordata > Lepidosauria > Squamata > Scincidae > Tiliqua > Tiliqua scincoides. The sequence goes on along the minus strand of NC_089821.1, from coordinate 170,307,567 downwards.
AAATGTAAATTCTTTTTTTTGTCCTGGCCCCTGACACAGTGTCAGAGAGATGATGTGGCCCTCCTGCCAAAAACTTTGAACACCCCTGCTCTACTGTCTGCACTGCCTGCTTGCTTTGCTGTTTTGCTCAAGTATTTTCATTGCTACAGGCAGTGCAACAAACCAGTTTTGTGGGCAAATTGGACATTAGCAAGTAGTGCAGTGGATGAAAAAGGTACAGACTCCCACCTCTCCTGTGGCTTATTGTATGTAACCATATCAGTTGTTAGTGGGTGAACTAACAGGAGGATCATGTGGAGTGACCCACATGGCAAGATGCTTGGGAATATGCTGCTCCCTTAGATAATTACAAGAGAAGATGGAAACCTTTCTACCTTGACTAGATAGGAGAGCAATCCTTGGTAGTTTGCATTCAAAAAAGAAAGAAGATTTTATTATATGTCAACACCTTTGTTTAAGCTGGTAAATTCAGCTTGCATTTGGCAAGTATGGCCATGCATTCCTGGCTGGTGTTGGAAGTCCTCTTTTTCTCATTGTCCTCCTTCCTGCCTATTTTTCACTGAGTCAAGCATTTGAGGGGGCAGTGGACATTCCACAGCCCAACAGTCTTCCCTATGTGCAGTTTGACTTGTGTGCGTTGGAATGCGGGACTTGGTTACTAAGTAAATGTCATGTCCCGTGGTTGTCACTGTTTGGTTGTATAAGTGCCCCTTCTCCCCCCCCCCCCAATCTTTGGTATAGACACATACCAAATGAAAGCTGGTTGATTGGTTGGGCTTTGGTGGAAGTATAGTAACCGTTTTGGGAGACACAAAGAGATGTGCAAATATCTCATTTTCCGACTTTTAATATTCAGGGTGCCTTGGATATATGGGTATTGGATTCCAGGTTTTTTTTCTAATTAGTATATTTGGGCTTACTTACAGTCACTTATTCTGAGCAAAAACCAGAGTCCCATTTCAGGTGTGTATGTAGTAGTCCTTGAGTTTTCTGTCTTACGTGTATAAATTTAAACTAATATTGAAACACGTTACCATTTTTGGGGTATGCTTCATATAAAACCGATAAAATTGATTCAAGTTAATGAATGCTTATGCAAAATAAATGTGCGTAGAGCCTTGTTTGGGATGCCAGAGACCAATACGTCTACCCTCTAGGAATTACACATATACTTTGTGTATGTTGTGTGGTGTGTTATTAGAGAAAATGTCCGTTTTTATTTTTAGTACTTTTTGCTGTATGTGTACCAGAGTTAAACATTTTAACTGGTAGTGGAGATATCTTTAAGAATATGTAGACCTTCCTCTGAGTTTGGTACCCCCTGTGTGTCAGTTCCACGTGCTTGAAAATTATTGATTACATTTTGACTGAATTGAGAATAAAGTTCATTCTCTTTCCAGTTCTCCTATCTTCTCCACTTACATTTGTGGTATAGTTTGTATCTGCTGTAACCTTTGTATCCCCTTGTCAATACATGTACAGTGGGCCCGCTGTATCCGTGGATTCAAGACCTGCAGATTTCAGTATCCACAGGTCCCCAAACCCCAGATTGGACTCACGTGGACCTTCTGGAGGTGGATTGGACCCACAGATTTAATTATCCTCAGGGGTTCCTGGAATAGAACCCCTGCAGATATTGCAGGAGGCCTTGTATATCAAAGATCACTTTATTATTAGCTAGCCTTTCGTATTCTTGCTACACTCACAATCAAGGTTATTAAAGAACAAATACTGAACAAACAGGGCCAATGGTTGGTAATGTTCTGAGAAAGATGCCAGAAAAAGGAGCAAGCCACTTATTGCCGCCTTGTGGACTTTCCCTGCATAAGAACTCCAGATGTCTTGTGCAGATACTCTACCACTGAGCTGTACTTCTCTCTGGTAAGAAACTGCCATTGCAATGCCTTAAGTCAGAGGATCCCAAACTGGGGTGTCATGATGCCCAGCCAGCAAAGCTCTGTCATGGCCCCCTTAAGGAGCAGGGCAATGGTGATAGCAGCAGCATGATCACCACGATTGTGACACTATTATATCAAAAAGAATGTTCCTTCACTTTGTTGTGTACAAAATATGTCAAGAACTCAAAGCAATACTGTAATCTTGTATTATAAATTTTATCATGATGGAAGCACTTTTATGGAAGAGGAAAATAACTTAATCTTTTCCCACCACCTAGGTTACAAAATGGAATCCTTGGATAACACAATCAATAGCTATCTGGATGTTTGGCTTGGACCAAGAGGTATGTCAGTTGCATGGGGGAGATTGAACCATCTAGGCCCTGATAGCGGTCAAGTGTTTTCATGTCCCTGTATGGACTAAACTTTGCAAAACTGTTAACCCAGGTATTATTTTTATGTCCGAGAAGCCCTAGGTGCCTTCTAAATTCCGTGTCTAGTGCCTGGTGAGGCTATTCTAATCAAGTCTTCATAGTTTCTTCTGCGCTCCGTATTGACTTTGTTCTAGACTACAGACTCTGGGTCTCTTACTGCATGCCATGTTTCTTTTCTCCCTGCCCTTTATTTCTCCTCCATTCTGGTAATAATTTTGCTCAGTGCAAAGGCGTGTTGATCACAATACCCAATAAAGGTATTTTCCAGGCTGTGGTTTTTGAATGAAGGTAGCTTTTTCTAGACACTGATGACGCAAGTGCTTGAATTTGTGACTTTAAAAAAAAATTGACTTCAGTGAAAGCAGTGTTCTAATTTATGGCATCATTGTCTTGGCCAGCTTAATTTTTTGGAGAAGTGGCATGTTCAGGTACTTACCAGGACAAAACTGGGAGAGGAGGTATTCCCTGGGAGAATGGAAGTGGCATGTTCAGGTACTCACCAGGACAAAACTGGGAGAGGAGGTATTCCCTGGGAGAAAAACCAGCTGCATTAATGGGTGACTGGTATGTTGCTGAACCAAGTCTTTTCCTGTTCCCAAACTCATGAAACAGCCTCTCAAGACTTCATCTGCTCTAACTTTTTGTGGTTTTATCCCCTGAATAGTACAGGCATGAGTGTAGCGTAGAAGCCACCTTTTCATGTTTAGACATACTTCATCGGAATTTCTTGGGATTGCATTGGTTTCATTCTGTGTCCATAGCCAGCTCAACAGGGTTACTCAAGCAGAGCTGATACAAAATCTGAGTCACTGAGTACCTTATAGAGCTGAAATCCTATAGCAGCTTCAGTGTTTACTTTGGCACCTAAAGTGCCTGAATGTGAAAGACCATTCATGAACAAACGCCTCCTGAACAAAGTGTGACAGCTTCACAACATCAGGATGAATAAAAAAAGAATTAATGTTCTTTCCTGTGTAGATGTTTAGTAATTAAGGACACAGTCCAGTCAAAGCTAAGCATTTTAGTAGGAAAAAAAAATTTAAGCATATGTTAAGCATAAGAAGTTAATCCAAATGAGAGAATGAAAAGTGACTCGAAATGAATGTACTTGAAGTCGAGATTTGAGAGATAAGCATGAAGATTAGTATCAAATGCTACTATGGGAGGTCCCATTTTGTAAAGAGAGTGTAATTCTCTTAGCATCGAAACAATTAAATAAAATTGTAATATGGGGGGTATTACGTAGTTCAGAAAATTGGCCTTTCTAATTGTATTTACCTGCCATTTTATCCAGCTTTTGCTATAAAAACCTTGCTAAAGGGTAAAAATAACCCAGCACAGGCTGTAGTCCTCAGCTCCCTTTGCTCTGGAGTATAGGCTCTGGATGCTGTTCTGGAGCAAGTGTTTCCGCATACTTATCATTATGAAAGGCAGAGTGTATTTTTCACTAGCCTGAAATATTTGCAGGTATTAAGTCTTGATAGTAACGTTTGTATTTTTGTTCTTTCTTTCCAGATCCCAGAGTAAAAGGATGGTTTCTTCTACAGAATTACACACCTACCTTTATCTTCTCTGTCTTATACTTGTTAATCGTATGGTTAGGACCAAAGTACATGCAGACCAAACAGCCATTCTCATGCAGGGGTATACTAGTGATCTATAACCTTGGACTTACGCTGCTATCTCTTTATATGTTCTATGAGGTAAGAAAAAAGGAGGTGCATATTTGAGAGTTTTGTAATTTCTGCTTTGACCTTTGCAATAGGCTCTGATTTTTCTGTCTTTGAATGCAGAATGCCACAGTTCTTGTGGTCATGCTCACATAATATGTGTTCTAATCACCTGGGTTCTGTTGCATCTGTGGGTTATCCAGGGGAGCTGGTACTTGTCCAAATAGTAGGGCACCAATTCCCATTTTTGCTTGATTATGTAGCAACAGGGATGAAATGTTGCAGAACTGAGGCTGAATCAATGAAACAGCTAGAATGAAGCTGTATAGGCATATTTATGCCTTGTTTATATGTGCATGTTGATGCATATTTTTGTGTACGCATGTTGGTGACTACAATATCTAGTAATAATTTGAATGTGTAAAATAGCCTTTGTATAAATATAGGAGTCCTACTGGATCTAGCCAAAGGCTTGTATCCTGTTTGCTGCAGTGGCCAAGGAGGTGCTTCTGCAAGAACAAAAATAAGGGATGTAGAGGAATTGTTGTTTCCCTAGAGCTGGCATATTGCATCTGAACCTGGAGGGAGCATAATGCCATCATGACTCAAACTTGTCCTCCATTAATCCCCTTTTAAAGTCACCTAAGCTAGTGACCATTAACACATCATAGGTCAAAGACCACAGGGAGCTTTCATGTTGCCTGAAATGAGATGCTTTTGGAGGTGATGTCCAAGTTATTGGGTAATCGGAAATCAAATCACATACATGTATGTGCGAACCAGTCTCTGGTACAACTTTAATTTTCTACCCTGGTTGAAAATGGATAGACCAACCTTTGTTTGTTAATATTTCAAGCAGTGCTCACATTCTGTAAAGTAACCTGGAGCGTTAATTTAAAATAGCAGTACCACTCAAACAGCATATATAGAATCCGGGCAATATTAATGAGCTGTTCATTCTGTCACATGTCATTTTCAGGCCAACTTGAATCCAGAATATGTATTTGCCCCTTCCTCAATTGTTGGTTTGCTTAGAGTATATAATCTAATATTTAAGCTCTGTTGCTTGTCTAAATGAGGTATGGGGGGAAAGTCCATATGAAAGTGCCAGTCTTCACATTGCCACAAAGTGGGGTTAGTAGTAAAGCACTGCTGCAAATGGAGTAAGTGACTATGGCTTTTAAGCAGGGGAGATGACTTCTGCTCGGCTCAGTTGATCATGAATGTCACTTAGGCAAGTGGTCTTCAACCTTTTTCATGCCATGACCCCTATAAATTAAGTATGAGACTAGGGACCCATCATTGGTCACACCCCAATGGGACCTGAGCCACCCACTTCCTGCCCCTGTTTTGCCCCTGTTCTCCCAGCATTGTTCACTGTAATAAAATATTCTCATTACAGAAAGCAGAAATTGTTATCACAAAACCCGGCATTAGTGAAAACTATTTTAGCACAGTTGCTAAGATCCTGAGCAGGACTGGGACAGAATCTCCTGGGACCTGAAGGAGTGCATCAGATGACTCCCCCTTTACCTGGTGGTGCTCTAGTCCAGTGGTCTTCAACCTTTTTCATTTCTGTAAGTTGCCACCACTGCACAACTGAGGCTTCGCTACTCCATTGGGGTTCCGACCCCCAGGTTGAAGAACACTGACCTAGGCCAACCCAGGCACCTGCCCAGTTCACAGGTATCCCCCTCCCCAGTATTAAAAAGCCTGCAAATCCAGAGTGTCAGGGTGCATGGCTGGCATATCCAAAGTCCATTTATCCCAGTTGTCAAAGAGTATTGGATATACTCTGCCTAGAATACCACTGCCCAACTGGAGGTAACAGAACCAGGTGTTTCGAAAGAATGCTGTTATGGCACCAGGTATAATCCCTTCTTGGCAGCTAAGCCACTCTGACCTTGACCAGTACAGAATGAGTTAGAGCTTCATTCAAGATGCTTTGAACTACTCTGAAGGAGAACAGGGTAGAACTGTAGTGTGAATAAATGCCTTGAGTGAAAGTTGAGATATCTTCCCCCCCTCAAAAAAAATTCTAAATGGTCTCTCCCCAAAATTTGTACACCAAAATAAGACTACTTTCATTCTGTTTGGCAGACTTAACATTTCATATCACTTGAAATTTTTTCTTAATTGTGTACAAATGATAGCAGCTATTTATTTGTTTAGATACGGTTAGCCTGTATTTGCTTTTCCACTGGAAAACCTACTTTGACATGACAAATATGCCCAAGTGAGATAACACACTTGTGGTAGGCATTTCAGGTTAAATATTTTGATGCTATATAATTGCATAGATGTGCTTATTGTAACTCATTTTATCACATTATTTTTACTGAATGCCAGGAACATAGTTGTGACCAATCAACTCTTTCAGTCTGATCCTATATCTTGCCACGGATCTCTGAAATGGAAGCCCATGTGACATATTTAAATCATACATTTTAAATCAGTCAAGTATATACAGGATGAGACTAATTATTCAAGTGGATTAAAAAAAAAAAGCACTATAGCAAATCAATTTAAAAAACAAAGTTTCTTTGCTCCAGTGATTGAAAGATAGCCTTGCTGACCTTTTGACTCTAAGATAAATCATTAAGAAGACAATCCATCAGCACTTCACTCAGCCCCTCCCTTCACCAATGCAAAATGATCACCTTTCTTTCACCTGCTGGAGGAAGGGAGGGGTCTGCAGGAGAGAGAAAGATTGATGGCTTGTTAGCCTGCTGCCCTCTCTCTCTCTCTCATTATGGAGGCTGTTGTTAAAGGACTGTTCAGTTTTTTAAACTGATTTTAAAGGGATGCATTTTTTCCCTTCTCCAGGGATCAGCACATTCTTTCTCATTTGCAGGGGCCATTCACGTTGAGTCAAATCCATGTATAAAAAATCTGTGTATAAATAGGCTGGACCTGTACTGTGAAAACCTGGTGTGCCCTCCTTCCCCAGTGTTCCTTTTTCACTAGTGGCATTCTAGCCCACCAGGCAGTCTAGGTCTAGTCTGGCAGTACCTCGTTTGAATCCCTCAATAGTAATGGAGATGAGTTTTAGGGTTAAACTCTAGTTGTGCTGGAGTTTCATTTTAAGAATTAGGAGTTGACGGCCCAAGGCACCAACCTTGAACTCTGAAATAGTAGTCTGAGAAATCCTGTTGTTATAGCCACCATTCTTTAGGCCTACCCCAGGTGGGCAACAGTAGCACTAACTGTGAAAGAGAGGTTTTCCCAGGTCCACCCAGACTATCCATTCTGTCTGCTTGCCTGGGAAGGCCCTAATAAGAGGGCTGGTTCCTTTTGCTGTTGGTGGAAGTAAAGAGTAGATTTGCCTATTCAGCTGCAGCAAGCTTACCTGAGTTTGTTTTTCCAAAGACAGAGGATGCGGTCTGTTCTGGTTGTTTTGTGGTGACTTGATAGGAATGGTCAATAAGGTCAGTTATGGGTGAACCTCCACCTTCTAGAAAAGGTTAAGAAATTCTAGCTTCTTTAAACAGACTAAGTTGACATTTAGTAAGCTACTGCCTAAATGACTTGCATTAAGTTTCTTTATTACAAGTAGAAAAGAAAGCCCAAAGCCTACTGTTGCCACAGGGCTTATGGCTAATTCTTTGGGGAACAATTAATGGTCAAGTTCTCATTTCCCTGTGTGCTTAAGTCTGTCATCTGTCATAAAAGTGTGGACCTGAATGCAGCAATGTAAATTGTGTTGCTAGGAGGAAGAAGCAAACTATAAACAAAGAAAAGTTAGTATTCTCAAGGTAAAATAAAGTATCATAGTTTAATGCTAGATTACTTTTAGGTAGCATGGCAAAAACCAGAGTATTGCTTGCCTTGGTTACCAAAAGCATGACCTTATTTGTTACTGGAAACAAGAATACAGATCTGGAATGCAGAGTTGTGTCAGAAGACAGCTCTCTATAACTGAGATTGCAAAGGATTTGCATCTGTCTTCATTCAGGTATAGCAAGTCCAGTTGCTGGTGCGTTCTGCATCCAAACCCCCTTCCTGGACCTAAGCCACTTGTCTGGATCAACACAGAGTTGTGCCAGCAATATTGCTGGCACAGGTCTGAGTTGACCTGTTGTGGCTGCTGGGGAACAAATGTTCCTTACCCCAAGGAGACCTCTTGCAGCCAAAATTCCCTGTCTGGGTACAGCAGAAGCGATGCCAATGCCGCTGCATTGCCACTCAGGGCATTTAGGTAGGATTGGGCTGCTAGGTTGCCATTCTAAATGTATTTACTAGGGAGTACATCCCATCAAAGACAGTGGAGGGTTGTCCTTTTAAGAACCTACATTTGCTCTCTCCTTGAATTGTATTTTACTTGCAAATATCCACTTGGCTGGGATTATGTACAATCAATGTAAAATTATACTGCTAATGTTTTCTGTAAGAGAGCTTCTTGAGGTACAATTCAGGAAGGAGGCTTAAAATAGAAGGTTGATGGGAAGTGTAAAATTAGGCTGTTTTTGCAATAGAAACTTTGCTCTTGCTTTCTCTATAAATGCCCAAGTAAAGTAGGGTCAGGAGAGACTATACAGCTCCAACTTGTTTGAGCAACTGTGACTATTTGTCACTATGAAAACTACAGTCAGAAAATCACTGTGGAACATAAATGTGTGCCCATCAGGAGAAGGGATCTTCCTCTCAAGATCTTCCTCCTTTCATTCTTAAAACACACCAAATCTCCAGGCTGTGATAACATTGCTGTGGGAGGCTACAGACATTTGTAAGATAGCACAGATGTTTGTTTGTTAATAGAAACCTTAACACTTTAAGGTTACTGGTAAACCTGAAATATAAAAGTGCAACGTTGTCAACAGCTTTTTTCATTTTTGTTACTAGCTGGTGACAGGAGTATGGGAAGGAGGATACAATTTCTTCTGTCAGGATACGCACAGTGGAGGTGAAGCTGATATGAAGGTAACGCTATAAGCTGACTCTGCTACTTTGCTTCTTGCATTGAGACTGAAGGTCAGTACAGTTCGTGCATGTGTGTGCCGTGCATGCATATTTTGGAAGGACGTGCACGCTTCTGTGTTGGTATAGCTGAAGAAAAACCTTGCTTTTAACATGAATAACCTGATAGTGCTCTAAAGGTAAAAGAAGCAATTGGATTAGTTTGAAGTTGTACAACAAAATTCTCTCTAAATTCAACAATATGTGTCTGTATAAAATAGAAAACTTGCATTTTATTTATACAGCTCCTGGTGTAGCAACATATGCAGTTTCAGTTGATACTCCTGGTTTTAAACTCTAGGCTTGTAGAAAACAATGTTTCCATTTCAAGATCTGTGTATGGTTCATGTTCCAGGAGAAGACCTTGTGTGTATAATCTGGTATACTGAGGCTGGAGAAATATACTTGTCTAGAATAAAATTGCACTTCAGGAGTAGAATTCAGCACCTACTAATGCAAAGGGGGACTCGGCTATCTGAAAACTTTAAGGGCAAGGCTGATGCGCACGCATTCCTTCAAAGGACTGCCACTACAAAGAGAAGACTATGTAGAAACAATGCCAAGTAATACCTCCTCTGAAGGTACAGCTGTACCCGTGTTTGTTCTTCCTCCAGCTCTTTCTCTTCTAGCATTAAAAGCTTCTCAGTGATAAAGGGGGAGAGGGGAGCAGACACACATCCCTATCTCACATCCCTATCTACTATCTACACATATCCTATTCTACTAATGTTTAAGAAGCCAGTGACTTGTTATTGCTTTAAGGAAAAGGTGAGAATGTGCTAGAGTCAGCCACCCTGTGGCTCAAATCTGCCAGTTAAGATAGTTTGGGTTAATTCAGTAAAAATTGGGATATCCAGCACTTGATAATCCAGAAAGCTTTATTAGCTAGGTCATCCCAATCCTGAGCTGCCTGTTCCACCGAGACTGCTGTGGCACTGAAACAGCTGCCACAGCATCCTTTGTGAAACAGGACAGCTGCTGGCAGCTCCTTGGGAAAAGGGGAGTAGCCCTGCAATGAGATTGCTCAATTCTGTGGCAGCCTTTGGGTTGCTGTAGAATCAAGAGCCTCCATGTTGGGCAGCACAACCTGACATGGAGCTCAGGATTGGGTGGAGCTGAGCTCCACCAGTCCCACCTCCCTCCTGCCCCACTCCCTACCCCAGCATGCCTCCTCCCCGCCTCCTCCCATGTCCCTATCTACCTCTCTGCCACCCAGCGGTTCAGGTGACCACAGAGTTCTACCGGCGCCAAGGGCTCACAAATGTGCTTTACCACACTGGTTAGCAGTGGGCCCTTAGTGAACTCAACAGCCCTGATTTCTGGTTTGCAGCCTGCTGGTGCCTGTGGAAGCTGCTCAGAAGCATTCTGAGTGGCTCCACAGTGAAACTGATCACTGCAGCAAGACAGACATTCTGATCCTGTATCTGGAAAATTACGCAGCCCATCTCCCTGTACTGGAGATGCTGGATATCATATCTCTTACTGTATTCTGTAAGGGTAAGTCTTGCCTCACGAACCTTATAGAATTCTTTGAAAAGGTCAACAGGCATGTGGATGCGGGAGAACCCGTGGACATTATATATCTGGACTTTCAGAAGGCGTTTGACACGGTCCCTCACCAAAGACTACTGAAAAAAACTCCACAGTCAGGGAATTAGAGGACAGGTCCTCTCGTGGATTGAGAACTGGTTGGAGGCCAGGAAGCAGAGAGTGGGTGTCAATGGGCAATTTTCACAATGGAGAGAGGTGAAAAGCGGTGTGCCCCAAGGATCTGTCCTGGGACCGGTGCTTTTCAACCTCTTCATAAATGACCTGGAGACAGGGTTGAGCAGTGAAGTGGCTAAGTTTGCAGACGACACCAAACCTTTCCGAGTGGTAAAGACCAGAAGTGGTTGTGAGGAGCTCCAGAAGGATCTCTCCAGACTGGCAGAATGGGCAGCAAAGTGGCAGATGCGCTTCAATGTCAGTAAGTGTAAAGTCATGCACATTGGGGCAAAAAATCAAAACTTTAGATATAGGCTGATGGGTTCTGAGCTATCTGTGACAGATCAGGAGAGAGATCGTGGGGTTGTGGTGGACAGGTCAATGAAAGTGTCGACCCAATGTGCGGCGGCAGTGAAGAAGGCCAATTATATGCTTGGGATCATTAGGAAGGGTATTGAGAACAAAACTAGTTTTATAATGCCGTTGTACAAATCTATGGTAAGGCCACACCTGGAGTATTGTGTCCAGTTCTGGTCGCCACATCTCAAAAAAGACATAGTGGAAATGGAAAAGGTGCAAAAGAGAGCGACTAAGATGATTACTGGGCTGGGGCACCTTCCTTATGAGGAAAGGCTGCGGTGTTTGGGCCTCTTCAGCCTAGAAAAGAGACGCCTAGAAAAGAGGGGGGACATGATTGAGACATACAAAATTATGCAGGGGATGGACAGAGTGGATAGGGAGATGCTCTTTACACTCTCACATAATACCAGAACCAGGGGACATCCACTAAAATTGAGTGTTGGGCAGGTTAGGACAGACAAAAGAAAATATTTCTTTATTCAGCGTGTGGTCGGTCTGTGGAACTCCTTGCCACAGGATGTGGTGATGACGTCTAGCCTAGACGCCTTTAAAAGGGGATTGGACAAGTTTCTGGAGGAAAAATCCATTATGGGGTACAAGCCATGATGTGTATGCGCAACCTCCTGATTTTAGAAATGGGTTATGTCAGAAGGCCAGATGCAAGGGAGGGCACCAGGATGAGGTCTCTTGTTATCTGGTGTGCTCCCTGAGGCATTTGGTGGGCCGCTGTGAGATACAGGAAGCTGGACTAGATAGGCCTATGGCCTGATCCAGTGGGGCTGTTCTTATGTTCTTATGTTCTTATTGCTTGTGGAACAAAAGACAAATTTTGACTCACACCTCCTACACCTCACATTGCCATGTGTCATTGCTGCTGGGAGAAGGCAACCTTAACACACGTGCCTTGAGCAAGAGCACCACAGGACATCTGTACTATCTAAGTCAACAGTAAAAAACTTAACTAGATTTCAGCCAGAAGTTTCGCTTCCCATTATGTACCCATAACATTTCCTTTGGTCTACCGCTGGCCTTTATCAAATAGGTTTGCAGGGTTTTTTCTGATTCAAAACTCATTCACCAAAAACCAAAACTGCACCAATCCTTTCAGACCATCTCTAGCTTTCTGAAATACACTATAAGTGTCCTCTGTCCAACTCAAGATCAGCAGTGGATCCTTCTGAAAGCCAAACTAGATGTGAAGTAGTGGTATTTTTTGGCCCTGTGTGTGCGTGTTTAATATAATTAGCTGGCACAACTCTGATTGGATCAGGACCATAATCTAGGAGGGAGGGAATCCCAGCTTTTTTTGGTGGGGAGAGGGAACCTTTGCTGCTCCTCCAGGCATTGGGTGGAAAGTTGCAACTTATGGATTCGTGGACTTGAAACTTAAGAGTTGCAATCTTGTGTGGTGCAGCATAGCCTTGATGCCTTCCCACCATAAACTCCAGTCCTATCTGCCTGTAGATCTACTCATGATTTGCATGGGTGATTTGTATATGAACATAACTTGGCACAGGAATTGCTCATTTTTCTACTTGTCATAGCTTATGATTCGCTTCTCCCCTGTTTTAGCTTTGCATTGACACTGTGTGATATAGGTTAGGCTGAGAGAGAGACTGTGTGTGTGACTGGGAGCATAACCCTAGCCAACTTCCTAGTGCTGATGCAGCTGTGCTTACTGCACTGTTCCTGCAGCGGGTGGGCAGTCATGAAGGCCTCCTCAAGGTAAGAGAATACTTCTTCCCTTACTTATGGGCTGCATTGCAGCTGCATCAGTGCTGGAAAGTTGGATAGGATTGTGCCCTGAGTTACCTTGATCTAGTGAGCTTGATGGCTGAATGAGGATTTGAACCTTGGTCTCACTTGTCCTACTTTCCATACTAACCATGTTACCATATTGTCCTTATTCAAGGACAAATGAACAAACTGGAAAACTTCTTTTCCCTGAATGGGAAAAAGGGAATTCCTGGTGCCAGCTTATAGGAACATTACAATAGCTTGCCTAGTTATCCTATACAGGTTCTTTCACCCTACAAGCAAATCACTCTTATAAAAGCTGTACTGAAGTCAGCCTGCAGTCAAGAACTTTCAGATGTGAAACTATTTTTTTTTATCATATCATTGTCTCTAATCGGAGATAATGCCTCTAAATTACCCCACTGATTACAACCAAGGAAGGAATAAGGATCATAATCACTTAATCCCCCCCATTTTCAATTCTTTTGTTTCCTAGCACTAAATACTCCTTTTAATGGAACTCTTACTGACATTTGTCTGTGACAGTTTTAAGTGGAAGTTAATAACTTGTGACAAAGAATCAAATATATGATATCCCTGTAGAGGATATTGTGAGATAGACGCAAAATGTGTAGCTCGTTATATAACATGATAAAATTGGATCACAGACAGGAGCAGCTTTCACGTTTTTTAAATCTGAATTTTAAAAAAATGAACATTATCATAACCAGCAGCACTGCAGTTACAGTGGCCTAGTTTGGATGTTGTACAAAATCATGGCTTTGTGTGGTATGCATGAGCTTGTCTCATGTGCTTTCTCCCTCCACCACCACCTCACATGTGTCAGGGGAGGAAATTTTGCATTTCTGGTCCCAAGTTAACAGTACAGCAAAAATTTGCTGTGATGTCCAAACTGAGAAAAATCCAGACTGTTCTGATCAGAGATAATAAACAAGGCAGGATATAAAGTAGGATACTGGTTTGTTCATGGCTAGTGCCATAGTTTGTGTGATTTTTAAAGACTGTTGTGGTGGTGTCATTTTTGACCCCACAAACATGACTGTCATGTTTATCCACACATCTTTTGGTAAAGTCTGATGGTACTGCCATAGCTGATGGCACATGAGGGTTGACTTCAAACCAACCTCTTTGCATGTATAAATATGATAAATCAGGAAGGCAATGTGTGGGGGGGGGGGGGGATCTAGGTTAGAATTGCAATGCAGGAAGGCTTGAAGCCTTCCTCCTCTGTTCGCTCCATTACCTAGATCAGGATTCACCAAATCTGCATGTGTTTCATGGAAAGCAAGCACATCAAGGCCAATGATGTTGAAATCCTTTTCTTTTTATAGTGCAATCAACATTTGTGGTGCTTTACACAAATTGAAAAAAGATTCTTACTCCATAAGAACATAAGAACAGCCCCACTGGATCAGGCCATAGGCCTATCTAGTCCAGCTTCCTGTATCTCACAGCGGCCCACCAAATGCCCCAGGGAGCACACCAGATAACAAGAGACCTCATCCTGGTGCCCTCCCTTGCATCTGGCCTTCTGACTTAACCCATTTCTAAAATCAGGAGGTTGCGCATACACATCATGGCTTGTACCCCATAATGGATTTTTCCTCCAGAAACTCGTCCAATCCCCTTTTAAAGGCGTCTAGGCTAGACGCCAGCACCACATCCTGTGGCAAGGAGTTCCACAGACCGACCACACGCTGAGTAAAGAAATATTTTCTTTTGTCTGTCCTAACCCGCCCAGCACTCAATTTTAGTGGATGTCCCCTGGTTCTGGTATTATGTGAGAGTATAAAGAACGTCTCCCTATCCACTCTGTCCATCCCCTGCATAATTTTGTATGTCTCAATCATGTCCCCCCTCAAGCGTCTCTTTTCTAGGCTGAAGAGGCCCAAACGCTGTAGCCTTTCCTCATAAGGAAGGTGCCCCAGCCCAGTAATCATCTTAGTCGCTCTCTTTTGCACCTTTTCCATTATGTCTTTTTTGAGATGCGGCAACCAGAACTGGACACAATACTCCAGGTGTGGCCTTACCATAGATTTGTACAACGGCATTATAATACTAGCCGTTTTGTTCTCAATACCCTTCCTAATGATCCCAAGCATAGAATTGGCCTTCTTCACTGCCGCCGCACATTGGGTCGACACTTTCATCAACCTGTCCACCACCACCCCAAGATCTCTCTCCTGATCTGTCACAGACAGCTCAGAACCCATCAGCCTATATCTAAAGTTTTGATTTTTTGCCCCAATGTGCATGACTTTACACTTACTGACATTGAAGCACATCTGCCATTTTGCTGCCCATTCTGCCAGTCTGGAGAGGTCCTTCTGGAGCTCCTCACAATCACTTCTGGTCTTTACCACTCGGAAAAGTTTGGTGTCGTCTGCAAACTTAGCCACTTCACTGCTCAACCCTGTCTCCAGGTCATTTATGAAGAAGTTGAAAAGCACCGGTCCCAGGACAGATCCTTGGGGCACACCGCTTTTCACCTCTCTCCATTGTGAAAATTGCCCATTGACACCCACTCTCTGCTTCCTGGCCTCCAACCAGTTCTCAATCCACGAGAGGACCTGTCCTCTAATTCCCTGATTGTGGAGTTTTTTCAGTAGCCTTTGGTGAGGGACCGTGTCAAACGCCTTCTGAAAGTCCAGATATATAATGTCCACGGGTTCTCCTGCATCCACATGCCTGTTGACCTTTTCAAAGAATTCTATAAGGTTCGTGAGGCAAGACTTACCCTTACAAAAGCCATGCTGACTCTCCCTCAGCAAGGCCTGTTTGTCTATGTGTTTTGAGATCCTATCTTTGATGAGGCATTCCACCATCTTACCCGGTATGGATGTTAGGCTGACCGGCCTATAGTTTCCCGGGTCCCCCCTCTTTCCCTTTTTAAAAATAGGCGTGACATTTGCTATCCTCCAATCTTTGGGCACCGTGGCCGTTTTGAGGGACATGTTGCATACCTTAGTCAAGAGATCTGCAACTTCATTCTTCAATTCCTTAATAACCCTTGGGTGGATGCCATCAGGGCCCGGTGACTTATTGATCTTTAATTTATCAATGAGGTCTGAAACATCTTCTCTTTTAACCTCTATCTGACTTAACTCCTCGGTTAGGAGGGGCCGTTCGGGCAGCGGTATCTGCCTGAGGTCTTCTGCCGTGAAGACAGATGCAAAGAACTCATTTAATTTCTCTACCATCTCTAAGTCTCCTTTTATCTCCCCTTTCCCTCCCTCACCATCCAGAGGGCCAACCGCTTCTCTGGCGGGTTTCCTGCTTCTAACATATTTGAAGAAGCTTTTATTATTCCCCTTAATGTTGCTGGCCATTTAGATATTGGTTTAGATATTGACGTATCCAGTGGTTTAGATATTGACGTATCCAGTGGTTTAGATATTGACGTAAAGACAGCAATAGTGGGGGGGGGTGAGGCAGGGGCAAATAGGGGAAGTATATATGTGATTGTTTTAGGGCGCAACCCTAACCAACTTTCCAGCACTGGCATAGCTGTGCCAGTGGGGCTTATGCTGCATCCTGCAGTTGGAGTGCAGTCACAGAGGTTTCCTTAAGGTAAGACAATGTTTGTTCCCTTACCTCGGAGTTGCATTGCCCCTGTATCAGTGCTAGAAAGTTGGTTAGGATTGCGGCCTTACTTGCACATACTTCATCCAGATTATAGTTGAGCAAGGAGACAAGGGCATAATGCCAAGGGTTTCAAGGAAATGGTTGGTTTCAAGTAAGTGAGTGAAACGTTACCAGAAATTCTAGACTTACAAACACCTACAAGTAAGAATGATAGCTACACCAAGGGTGTTATCAGTTTGACTGCACATGAGAGAAATAAGGAAAAATATAAGCAAGTTTGTGTGTCGATGATGATACATGATGTCGGCACCAAGCACCTTGGAGATAGAATCGCAACACGGCAATAATGCTGCATAGGAAAAGGGGTCTGTACGCTGGTGCAGGCACCTTACAGGGAATATGGTTTGAGGAAGGGAAGTAGGGCAAGAGAGCCAGAACTGCTTTCTTGGGAGAAAGGGGTGTGTTTTTTCGTCACATAGAATTCTGTGGGTTTTTGTGGAGTGTGCTCATCAAATAATTGTTTTCTATGGCTTCATGGCTTATCCCTGGTCCAAAATGGGCCCTTCTGTTGCATTTGCTCCCTGTTAAGGGTGCAGTAGCTAGCTTAGGAGGCCAGTAACTTCATTACCATGGCTCCTCAACTGTATTTGACCATGGCGTTGGTGAGGACAGCTTGGGGACCCTTCTTGTGTGTTAAATTGTTTGCTCCAAGTCAAGAAACTCCTGGGAGGTGGCTTTGTTCATCTAGGCAAGATGCCATCACTACTTCCTGTGGCAAGGAGTTCCACAGACTAATTACACACTGGGTAAAGAAATATTTCTTTAGTCTGTCCTAACTTTCCCAACACTCAACTTTTGTGTCTGCATTTTCTGTATGTTCAGTGTGCCTCATGTATCACCTTGATGGAATCCATACAAACCCCTTGTAAAAGAAGCATTGTCCCCATGTTGAATGTGAGAATCTTGAGCTGAGAGGGAGGGGTCTGCTGAGTTCATAGGAGAGGTGGGATTCAGACCAGAAAGTTCTTGATTCACAGCCCCATGTTGTAATTCTTAGCTGCCATGCTTCACCAGCCCGCATGTAGTTTGGTTCTCAAAATGTGCTGTTTTTACAGTTCTGTGTCCTGTAACATTGCAGGTTTGGGCCTGTTTGTAGAACCAGAATAGTTGCTCATTTTGTGTCATGGTTGGAAGAGTTAGCATCTACATCTTGCCAAGGGTCCTGGCTCTCTTCCACATCATCAGTCCTCTGTGCCTCATTCTCTCCATCCTGGAGTAAAGCAGCCTCCCTTGGGGAACATGCAAGCATTCTCCGCTGTTGCCCAGATTGTTCTTCAGAGATCATCATAGTGATGAGATTTAACATCTCCCTTGTGTCTCTCAGTGCACCTGAGGTGCGCTTTAATAGGTTTATGATTTATGGCATCTTTTGTTTTAGTTACAGTTTCAGCTTTGTGGCTGCAATCCAAACAGCTACTTCAGGTATACCAAAGGCCTCTCCTGGCTCTTCTTTGAATACTATATGGATGCCCATGGCAATATCACAAGCTGGTTTTGAAACTCCTTGGAGTGTTGTGCAGTGTGTGTACTGGGTCAAGAGTCTGTTCTTGGAGGAAAAACTCACGACAAAGGCCCAGTTGTCTTTGTGGAGTTGGTTGCAACTTTCTGAATTGCAACCAAAATATGCTTTGGCCACATTAGGAGTGCTAGTCTTGTTCAATGGATGTTGGAATAAGGTCGTGGTTCCCAAACTGTGAGCTGTGGCTCCTTGGGAAGCAGCAGATTCCTTGCAAAAAAAACAGTTATAGGATTGTAACCCTAATGGGGATCCACGGCCATTGCCCCAGTTGGTCAAGGGAGACAACAATTGAAAAAGTTTGGGAACCACTGGAGTCTTAGCCACAGATCTTCATTGGGGCAGGTTGTTGACTGTTGGCCTGGGTATATCTGTAAAATGGGAATTGCAGCAATCTTTAGCCCATAAGGAAATTGTGAGGGAGGACCCACTGAACCTTTGAAAGTGCTTTGCATGCTAAAAGTAGTATATAAACAGAAGGACAACATTGTGGTCAGAGGCAACAAGAAAATATTCTCTAGTATCTTTCACTTCTCCAACACCCAAACTCGCTCTCTTCCCTCCAAGCAACCAACATGACCTGCTTGCTACAGCTGGGAGGAGAGAATGGTGGGCAAATGGATTCCTCAAACACTGGACTGGGGCTGCTACTGCTGCATCCTCTTTCACTGGCCTAATCTCTTATAATTGGTATGTCTAAGTGCATGGCAATCCTGTCTCAATTGCCAATGATGTGTAGCAATTGTCAGCAACCACAGACAGTTATGCCTTTCTGCTGGCTGGGATTGGACATGTTCAGTTAAACACACTTCCAAAGGTCACCCAATCTGAATGCTGCTGGTAAGGAAGTGTGAAGGCACCAGACTCCAGCAGATGTTGTGGAACAAAGACTATTCATCACTGGAACCTTGGGGTGGTTACCGTTCTTTAAGTCAATGAAAATGCCCTGAACTCATATTCGTGCAGATATGTATATTGATCTATGATGACATAAAATGGTGGTGGTTGGCTGTGTTCTTGTTTCTTAAATTGGTTGTGATGATAAAATGGAATAAATGTCTGAACTTTTTCCATTTTTATTAGATCGTACGAGTCCTCTGGTGGTACTACTTCTCAAAGCTCATTGAATTCATGGATACATTCTTCTTTATTTTACGAAAAAACAACCACCAAATCACTGTTCTTCACGTCTATCACCATGCAACTATGTTGAACATCTGGTGGTTTGTTATGAACTGGGTGCCTTGTGGCCACTGTAAGTAATCCTACAACTCATGGCGGGGATCTCTCTCCCCCTCTGTGTGTGTGTGTGTGTGTGTGTGTGTGTGTGTGTGTGTGAGAGAGAGAGAGAGAGAGAGAGAGAGAGAGAGAGAGGGAGAAATACTAAAAGGAAAGGTTGAGTGCTTGTTGGTTATTGGACCCTTTGAACTTATTAGCCAGAACACAGGAAAGTGGATCTTTTGAGGAGTAAATTTTGGCGAGCAATTGGGTACAATACAGCTTCTCTGTATTTTTCCTTTCCTTTACTTCCAGTAAAAGTTCCAGTAAAAGTTCTGGGGGGCTTTTATATAAAGCTAATTATAAAGCTAATTATTCAAGGGGAGGCCCTAAAATATCACTTAGTGGTGAGCCACTTAGTGGTGAGCCACTCCCAAGATGGAGGCTTGTTGTGTGCAAAATGTCCAATCGCTTGAAGTCAAAATACTGTCCTTGGGTCCATCAAATTTCTAATTGCTGAAGATGTCTATCCTTCAGTTTGCTTTATTACATATATGGCAATAGCAATTAGCTTAGCTTAAAATGTTTTGTCCGTGATGGATGCCTCTGGCTCATTGTTGGAGCATTTGCATTTTACTAATTACTTGTTTTCTGCAACCCTGTGGGGTGGGTAGATGGGTGTGTATGTAAGATTACAACTGGAGATAGCCATTAAATTCTGCCCAGAGTGCCTGCTTAGACCACACCCACCCACAGAAGCTGTCAAAAAATCTGCCATGTGGCAATGGCTCCACAAGGAAACCAGAACATTTGCAGACCTCTTTGCATATAGACTGTGGAGACCTTAACATCCCTGGTGTCTACAATATGCAGGAAACAATTGTAGCTGTCCAGCAAAAGAGAGATTTGAGAAAAAAGTCACCCTTGCAGGCATACAGGCTGCATACATATGCATCTAGATGAGAATCTGCATTGTGATATGGGGGGGGGTCCTCACATCAGAGTCTGGGACCAGATAGTTTGGCCATATAATGAAACTATTTATAAAGTTTCATTATTTCCCTCATATGAAATAATGCAAATAGAGGTTAATGAAGACCCTATGTACATCCATGTCCTATATTAGAGTTAGAGGTGAATTCATTTCCATAAGAAACAATGGGATATGGAGTGCAGAGAGTGAAGTGAAGTCCTAAATGCACACAAGCTAGTAGGCATGACCCATCCATTGGAAAGTGGTGAAATTGGAGAGGCGGCAAGTTGGCATACCTGTCTGCTGCCTCCATAGTGTTAGGATGGACTCCATCCTCGTCTTGTGGAGAATGAGTGAGAAGAGAGAAGAAAGGACTGTGAAAGAGAACGGAAAGGGCTTACCTCTGCCCTTGGTGTTCAGGGCTTACCTCTGCCATTAGGCTATTCCTGCCACCACAACCTCCTTTTCCTCCTCTAATGGCCAGTGGAGGAAATGCTGGGAGGTCCACTGCAACCATTACAGGAAGCAGCAATGGTGATGAAGACTTTGAGGGAGAAAGGTAAGTGAAGCAGGCAGGGTTGTGGGCTTACCTCTCACCCTCAGCACCATTGCCACCTCTCCCTCTAGTGGCCAGTGAATGCCAGTCACCCAGAATTCCCTCTGCGGCCATTAGAGGAGGTAGCAGTGGGTGTGGTGCTGTACAACAAGGAGAGACATAAGCTCTTCACATAGGTGGGCAAGTGGACTCCACCTACATGCACCATTGTAGTTTAGCAGATCCTCTTGTATGTATTTTTTTTTAATTGTATCCTGCCACTGTCTTGTTAGCTATGTTGGGTCTTTGCAAAAATCATAATTCAAAAACAATAAAAAATCACCCATATTCATTCATAACAGTCCATAAAACAGCACCCACACCCATTTTGAACCAGTAATTATTTTAATTACACTCACATAAATAATAAAGTACCTTTATGAGCTTGAAGGGTGGAGTGGAGAAGGAAGGGGTGGAGAAGGAAGGGCATATAGGCTCAGTGAAGGCAACATTATAACTATCCCAGGATGCCTCTTTTAAGAGCAGGGAAGAGAAAGAAGGGCAAGCAGGGTGACAACAGTTTGGCAGAGTTAAAGGACAAAAGTGCTGGGAATTCTTATGTCTGGTTCCTCAAAAGTTGAGGATTTAAATGTGGGGAAATGCATAAAGGGGATATCTGCTTCTTCTGATACAGGCCCTGTTCGTACTGTACTAAACAGCAAGCGTGAGGGAGTACTCTCTTCCACCTGCAGTGCTATGTGCATGGGAGTGAATGTTCGTCTCAGATGAATGCATGTTATATCGGTTGCAGCTGTACCTGAATTGGGGCCTGTGAGGGAGCTGGGGATCTGCTGCTGTTTGGTGCACCTCTCAAAAACACGATCTGAGCCAGCCTTGGGGAGAGAAATACAGTGCAATTAAAGCAGTTAAAACCAATTTTACTTGACAGATGTGACTTGGCTGTTTTGTAGTGTTTCTAGCTCTTTTATATTGTGTGTATGGGATTATGTTCTTTCTGGTTCTGAAAGTTCATCTGGAGCAATTTTGCAATTGAAGGTGGTTGTTGGTGAAGTGCATGCAGTTGCAAAGAATATTAAAACAATTTCTCTTCTTGTCACTTATAGCCTATTTTGGTGCCACCCTTAACAGTTTTATTCATGTCCTCATGTACTCCTACTATGGATTATCTGCTATTCCATCCATGCGTCCGTACCTCTGGTGGAAGAAGTACATCACTCAGGGGCAGCTGGTGAGTGGTTTACACTTTTGTTCTTTCCTTTCTCTTGTGCAAACTAGTACATGCAGGAGCTTAATTGACATATCGCCACATAATGAGGGTCATGGTTTTTGTGCTTTCCTTCAGCCCATTTATTGATCACCCCAGTCCAAATCTGTAAAGCTGGAGTTTACCTTTCCTTGTTAATTGCTATGTTGATGATGGGTTGTGGGGAACTTGTCACATGCATCTTGCTCTGTATATGACAGTGGCCAACCTGTTTTAATGCAAGGGAACTATATTCAAAAAGGGAGGAAAGGCCTTAGAAGTGTTCTGATGTTTTAGAACAGATGTCCATTTTGAATCCCAGATTCGAAAGGAATTGAACTTGTACCTTTTTCAGAGTCTTGGAAGAGACCACTGTTGACGTTTGCATTATTGCTGTATGAAG
This sequence comes from Tiliqua scincoides, assembly GCF_035046505.1. Classification (NCBI taxonomy): domain Eukaryota; kingdom Metazoa; phylum Chordata; class Lepidosauria; order Squamata; family Scincidae; genus Tiliqua; species Tiliqua scincoides. The sequence goes on along the minus strand of NC_089821.1, from coordinate 170,285,233 downwards.
GTTTTACATTTAGGCCAGTGGTAATCAAACTGGGGTGTCGCTATGCCCCAGCCTGAGGGCCCTGGTCCCTTTCCCCTTAAGGGGTGGGAGCAGCCAGGAGGCAGGAAGGAGCCAGCGGCGCGATCCCCAGGATTGCACCACTCAGGAGGGCTGCAGGGGCTTGGGTACACTTGCCCAAGCCTCCTGCAGCCTCCTGGGGGTGCGGGGAGCCCTGCGCGACCTTCAGCAGGGCTCCCCAGGTCAGGGAAAGTGAGAGTGGAGAGATTGCGCTCTTCTTCTGGTTTTACGGAGGCAGAGCACGATCTCTCCACTCTCAGTTTCCCTGACCCAGGGAGCCCTGGAGGGTGCACCCCAGTTCCTGCAGCCCCATCAGAAGGTAAAGTGGAGTGATCGCGCTCAGCTTCCAGTTTAGCAGAGCAGGCTGCGATCGCCCCACTCTCACTTTCCCTGACCTGGGGAGCTCTGCTGAAGGTCGAGAAGGTTATTTAAAGTAAATAATAGTTTTCAAACACCTCTAGTAATGACAGCTCCAAATGGAAGACCAGAGCATATAAGGGGGCTGCATATAGTGGAAATGGAGTACCTCACTGCTGAAAACTCTCGTGCGTTGGAGCATGAGGAGTTGGTCATCTGGAGGTCGAGCATCGCCATGCATCCCATACTAACTGGATCTTGCCTAGAACCTTAAAAAAAATGGCTCTCTATGCACTTAGAGCTGCTGCATGGGATGCTTGTAAGTGGCAATTGTGGAGTAAATGTCAGGCTTATTGCATAGTTTTTCAAAGTGGTTTTTTTTCCTTTTCTGTAATCATAATTTTTCTATGCTAATTATGAATACTTGAGTTTATTCAGAGGGCACAAGTTTCTGTATTTTTAATAGGCTGAATAACTTCTATTCAAAGCAGTCAATAAATCACTCTTCCCACTTTGGGGGGGGGGAGAGGGAACCTTGGTCTTAAAGGGACATCACCAGCATATCCCTATGACACATGCAAAAAGCAATTAAAAATCATTGCATTTGTGCCCATAGATACTGTTTAAGAAATGGCTTGAATGTGGTGGTGTTGGTGTTTCTACTTCCCCACCTACCTGTTTGTTTTCCCCTTTGCCTTACAGATTCAATTTGTCCTGACAATCTTCCAGACAAGCTGCGGGGTCGTTTGGCCTTGTCCATTCCCTCTGGGATGGCTGTACTTCCAGATAGGCTATATGATCTCCTTAATTATCCTCTTCACAAATTTCTATATTCAGGTAAATTAAGTTTGCTGCTCACTCTTTGTAATTGCAGAAAAATTTGCAAAAAACTTCTTAATTGCAAAAAAAAAATGCATTTTAAAAAAATGTGATGAAGTTCATAGATTGGAATACTCTTTTGAAATGTGTGAGTTGTTTGATCCCAGTACAGGTTACTTTTTCTAATTATCTGTGTTAAAAGCATTTTGAAATTTTTTCCTCCATATCATGTAATTCAGCGAGGTAAGTTGTCTGAATTAGCTGATGTGAATGTGCAACAGTGATGTCTGAAAGAGAGCAATATTGATGTGCTTAGAAAAGCCCTGTAGTAAACTCTGGAGCCCAGGTTGGCTTTGCCACTAGGTAGGGTGAAGCCATCCATTGCCTGCTATGTGTAACAGGTTGAGAAGGGAACTTACACTACTTTTCAAACCCCTGCTGACCAAAAAAGAGGGAATCAGCTGGCCCAGCCTATATGTCCAGCTACGGGATTGGGCTTTAGAATCTTGTGTGACATTAGAAACTTTTGTGACATGTCAAGGAGGAACTTCCTTTATAGTGAGTGAGTGGGTGAGAGAGAGAGAGAGAGAGAGATTCAAAAGTTGTTTAGTTTTGAATAAAAAATGGAAATGTCCTACCAGTCGCAACTTCATTGCAATCTTGCACAATGCACCAAGTCCAAAGAAATCTATTTGCACTTAAGTGCTATTAATTTTGGTCCCTTGGACCTGACTTGTTCCATTGGAATTAAGGGAACATATGCAGAACTGATTTTCTCTGGATTGTCACCAGTTGTTAACAGTGTGGAGTTTTTTACTAAATCACACTCTTTATGTAATTGGTATGAAATATTTTTTCCTGACTTGTGTTAGACCAGTTGCGTATTCATGCTCAATATAGCCTTTACTAACAGAGGAAGAGCAGCTATTGCATAATGGCTGTTGCTGCTATATATTGTAAGCACCTGGGTTATATTTTAAACTGTGGGGAAGTTTCTTATATGTTTGCTTGCCAGCAGCAGAGAGCACTTTGTAAGTGGAACAGCTGCTACTGGCTCACACATTGGGTACTGTTCTGCCCCAGCTGCCAGGGTTCATTTAGTTAGCTGTATGAATATGATATTTTCAATAGCACTGGGAGCATCATCCAGAGTAACTAGGTACTGGTTTCAGGCCAGTAATACTAGCTTGATAACTCTGTACACATACTGATAACTGTATACTGGGGAGGGCAAGGAGGAATCCCTCTGATGGACCGGGGGGGGGGGGAGAAGAAAAGCTTCTTTTGTACTGTTAATTGTGGCCATTCTTACTAGTCTGATACACATTAATAGAATCGGGATGTACCCCTGCTAATTGGGTAAGAGGCACTTTTTCAAGTGGGTGCTCCTTTTTTTAGCAGGGGGAGAGTAACTCGCCCACCTCACCCCAGCAGTGTCTGTTCTAGTGGCTGTCTGCTGGTATTCTTTTGCATCTTTTTAGATTGTGAGCCCTTTTGGGACAGGGAGCCATTTAGTTATTTGATTTTTCTCTGTAAACTGCTTTGTGAACTTTTAGTTGAAAAGCGGTATATAAATACTGTTATTAATAATAATAATAATAATAATAATAATATAAACTAAAAATACAAGCAGCAATTCTCTTTTTTAAACATCATTTATAGAAAAATTTCTGAAGCATTGCACTGATAGAGCATTGCTGAAAGCAGAGTGTGTGTGTCTTTCTTTTCTTAAAGGACTAAAGATGCTGATTTTATGTACTGTATATGCTTTAACAAATTAAAATTCTAAAATGGCCCAAAACAGCTCCTGGAATCTGGGGAGAGTTTGTGTTGTCTTGTCATGGGCACTCTTGAATAGAGGTGTATTGGATATATACCTTTGTGCCTGTCGCTTAAGTGCTGGCCACACTGCTAGGAGCTAGTATCTGCTTTCCTAGGTACTGCTAGAAGTGCTCTAACAGCCCAATCTGAGCTGCTAGGCATTTGGGGCTGCTGTGGCACCGAAATAGCAGCTGCGGCATCCAACACGCCCTGGGCAGCCACCACCACCTCGAAGTAAGGGGACTTTTGTCTCTTTCCCCCCAAGTAAGAGAAGTAGCCTTGCAATGAGGCTACTTGATTCTGTAGCAGCTCTCAAGCCGGTGCAGAATCGAAGAGTCCCATGTCAGACCACACAGTCCAAAACGGGGCTCTGGAACCATTGGAGCCAAGCTCCACTGCCAAGGTCTTGCCACGCCTCCTCTCCACTCCCCCCACATCCCCACTAATCTTTCTGTTGCCAGGCAGTCTGGGCTACTGCCAAGCAGCAGAACACAGGCCCAGTGCCGGAGCTGGCCCAGTATGGACTTGTGCTGGGCTAACTTTGATGCTCAGCCGGCAGAATGGTGCATGAACAGAACATAAGAACAGCCCCACTGGATCAGGCCATAGGCCCATCTAGCCCAGCTTCCTGTATCTCACAGTGGCCCACCAAATGCCCCAGGGAGCATACCAGATAACAAGAGACCTCATCCTGGTGCCTTCCCTTGCATCTGGCATTCTGATATAACCCATTTCTAAAATCAGTAGAATGCTAGCAGTAAGCTGGTGCTTAGGAACAAGCTTAGGATTGGGTTCTAAGAAGGCTGCAAAATCTATTTGTCCAGAGATCACATTGGAAGAGGGAATGAATGTGTTTCCCATCGGCAGTGACTGTCAACAAAGCTGTTCCTTGTTCTCTCTGATAAACTGTTGGCCATACATAGCCATAGACTGGAGGTAGATTATAGCAGTTGGGGCAGTTTGAAAAAGATTACTGCTTATTGTGCATATGCTCCTCCTACTTCTACATTATGTAAATAGGTTTTACATATTTTTTTCAACTTCCTCTGATTCTTCTAGCAGGGTTTTTTCCAAATTGCTATAAGCATGCAAGCTTTTAGGAAGACAAGCATGTGGACAGTCTGAATGCTAGAGAAGACTAAGCAAATGTTATCAGGAAGCAGGAGATTAAGGGGGCACTCTGAAGGTTCTGGTATCTGCAGGGGGGGATCTTTCCCCTGCGGATATTGGGGGATGCATCTATTCCAGTGGTTCTCAAATGTTTTAGCACCATGACCCACTTTTTAGAATGACAATCTGTCAGGACCCACCAGAAGTGATGTCATGGCCAGAAGTGACATCAATTTAAGCTTCAAACCTAGGCCATGATCAGCCAAAGCTCCCATTACACAGTGCACTCATGCTCTTATTTTGCTTTCAGAATTTAAACATTCTGGCTTAGAAGTCAAAGTAGAACACAGATTTGGATCCTTCTCCAACCACACAACCCTCCCCCCCCCCTTTCCAGCATCTCATTTTCCCACCTATTCAGGGCAAAACCCTGTATTTTCAGCTCTGTGTTTTTAGTGGTAGCTGAGCTAGGTGCTATGCTCGGTACCCACCTGAAATAGGTTTGTGACCCATCTAGTGGGTCCTGACCCACAGTTTGAAAAATGCTTCTCTATTCTATTCTGGCCTTCCAACAACATGAAGGTATGTGACCTGTTTGACCACAGTTGACAGTAGAACAAAAGAAGTATCCTTGGTGTACATACCCACCATCAGAAATGAAAGCCCTCTGAAGTCACTTTGAAATCTAAAGACTGCATTCTTTTTACTACTGTTTGTCTCCAGCCTCAGGCTGATGTTTTTACTAATTCCTATAACTGCCTCTGGTTCTCCTGGCAGGACATCTCAAGCTTGATTGATTGCTAAACTTTTATTTAGGTGATGCAGCACTTCCCCCCCTCCTCCAACACACACCCCTCCCAGCACCCTGTGATTGTTGCTTCTGTCCTTTCTACCCTCTCACCACCAACTGGAATGCACATTTCTCCACTCCATTTGGTAGCTTTCTGATAGAGTTGAGAATGGTGTGATAGAGCTGTCATGGTCTGCTGTGTACAGGCTCACTTTCTTTCCTCAGTCCACTGTCCTTTCTGATCTTTGTCCTTCAAAAACCTATCAAGGGACTGTATGTGTGTGCCTGTGTGTCCGTTCATCCCATGAGAAACTATGCCTCTCATACCACCTTCAGCGTTCTCAAAAACAACTGTTTGTCTCTGAGCCTTAAATCCACCTGAAGGGATGGGCATATGTCAGATGAAATTAAGTGCAACAGCAAATTTGTCCCTTTATTTGTGGCTCTGGCAAAAGGCTATTACTGACTGATGTGTGGTGTTTTTTTAGACTTACAACAAGAAAGCAGCCTCCAGAAGGAAAGAATACCAGAATGGCTCCACGGCTTCTGTGAACGGGTACACAAATAGCTTTTCTTCTCTCGAGAACAATGTGAAGCAAAGAAAACAAAGGAAGGATTGAAGACCAAACTGAGAAACCATTTTGATATTCCGGGCAACAAAAAAAAAATCATCTGATTGTAAGCACAATACGTGTTGTGCACTGATAACTCTTGACAGCTACTGTAACTATTCCTGCCTAGAATAGTGATGATTTATGTAGGACTTAACCAGTGCAAAACATCCTAGAAACTATTGAGCTAAAAGTTGATGAGGAGGAGAATACTGGGTGGTCACAGACCCGAGTCTAAACTGTGGAAGAGAGTATTATTGTAGTATGTGTGTATGCGTGTGTGTGGGTGTATATATATGTATATTTGTATCTGTACATATATAGACACTACTGTTGCCTTACTAGTCAATATGATAGGTGCTGAATTATGATTCACAATTTCAAAACTAATCCAAACTCATATTTTTTAACTGTAGATAATGCATGCAATTGTAATTTGTATAATGAAGTTGTTTTGTTTTTTTTCAGTAGTTTAATACACACATGCCTTAAATTTAAAATAAAAACAGGGCCCAAAACTGAATACTGATATGAAAATTCATGGAGACGTTTCACTCTAGGGGCATTTTGGCACAAGACAGCTTTTACTTGGTACTAGGGTAGTTGTACCCAAACAAACGTGTGTTACATGAGTTCTAAAGGGCATGCGTATGTATAAATGGCATTTTCCTTTCAAAATACCTGTTGAAGGCAACTTGGATAAGACCGGGCAAGTGCTCACTTGCAAGCATGTCATGTGTCCGCATTGTAATCAATGTGGTATTCATGTTGCTGACATCTGAAGTTCACCAGTACAAAGTAAAGTGTACAATAGTCAGCCTCAGTTGCTTGACTCCTTTCAGTGACTAAAAGCCATTGTTCTTTTGTCCTGGGTAGAATGCGATATTAGGAGCCTGCAACAACTTGCAGTGAAATTGGAAATGGTAGGTACACTGAGGAAGTAACTCTCATACACATACCTTATCTTTGAAAGGACAGATGCTGCAAGAACACCATCATTTATTTTGGTCAGGAGATCTTGTTGTGTCATACTTAGCACCTTTTAGTTTCTGAACTTATGGCTTTCATAAATTATCACATGCCTGCAACAGGTTTTTCCCCTTCAATGTTTCTGCACAATACTTATTTTTCTAAATAATACTTCATTAACACTGAATTTGATGTCAACTCTTTCTAAGCATTAGAGGATGTATGAGGTCTTGTATTAGAGGATCTGAGGAATTGCCAGGCTTCAAATCTGCAAATTTAGGCTTGTGCCTTTTTAAAACTGCTGTAAAAGTAGGAGGTGAATGAGCTTTCACTTCTCCTGCCTGTTTCTTCCTGGGTGTCCTCTTGCCCATAGTGTTTTCTAAGGAAGGAACTGGGCAGAAGCCACAGCACCCATATCTTCACCTTCATTGATGGTTTTGAAGGATGCAACTGGCCACCTTATTCCTTGTGTCTTTTTAAACTGCAAGAGTGGCTTTCTGGAAATTGCAGCAATTGTGATGCCTCAGCAGTCTTAAAGCATACAAATTGTTTAACCAAAACATAAACTTAAGAACTTACCTTGAAGTAACTTTTTGGGATTTAACTTTTAGCAAACATTGGGTTGGAGTCTAAGTGGCAGTTTGCATGTGTAACAGGGCTTCACACTTTCCTCCTGCAGCTCCCAGCGGGCCCCTGTTCTAGGCTTCCGAACCCTTGAACAGTGTGGGATGTGTAGAGGGCTACAGCTGGAAGGGGGGCAGGCATACATTGGGTTCCTCTTGTATGAATGGAAATGCCTTCCACTCATGCAGTAGTGTTTTTGATCCAGCCCATTGACTTTATAAAATGTGCCTATAGCAAAGGTAGCTTGGGGGACGGGATTATGGGTTTTAGTGTGTTTGTGTCTGTGTTTGTTTTGCTAAATTACAAATCGCACCATGCCATATTTTTATTTTTGTCCTGTGAAAAACCCTTGGAAACATGCTGGTGATATGTGTCTGTTTTCTTAAGTATTTTTCATGTATCTCACCTGTACTTCCTTGGCTTGTTAAAGGTTTGTTTAGAGAAGCTTCTTGCTATTACTGTTTACTGTAAAGTTCTCCCTGCACTTGCAGTGTCAGTTGTAAAACAGACATCTGTAATGGTTATGCTGTGTGATTGGTGTTCTAGCCTCTTTAACATGTTTGTTCATTGAACTCTGTCTAGCCATCCTGTTGCTTATACCCAAGTTTATATATTTTGATTTGATATTTATATGTAATATCAGTTTTACCAATGTTTTGCACAGCTGATGTTAGGGACCTAATGAATTCTCCTATTAAGCCTTGTGGATTTCCTTTCCTTGCTTTTGAAAAGAGACGGCACTCTTTTACTTTGTCTTTTTGTTTTGTCCTTTTTAAAATAATGCTCTCAAAGCTTTGTGTGTACTTGTCTTGGTTTCTAGGTACTGATTTGCAAAAAGTCTTTACATATTTCATACAGCAGCTTCACCATTCCAGATATGCTGTCTAAAAATGTGTGCTAAAAATAAAGAAGAACCCTAGCTTGTCTGAAATATCTGCATTGTTAATGTTTTGTTTTTAATCATTAAATCATTCTTGATCACCTGTGCCTGCATTTCAATATTGTGGCATCTCTGTGGATTTGATACAGCTTTACATCCGAGGCTAACTTCTCATTGTTGACAACCTCAGTCTTCACTTATTTCTGTGAAGTGTACAAACTAACACTGAGGCTGCAAATCTGTGTATACTTTCTAGGGCAACGATTTTTCAACCTGTATGCCATGGCACAGTGGTGTGCTGCAAATGGTCTGCAGGTGTGCCATGGGAATTTGAGGGAGGGTCACATTATTAGGGCCATAGGGGGATGTTAGACCCTCAGCAGCAGCATGGTGTTAATTATTTAAAAAAACTGAGGTTTTTTTAACAATGGTTTGTTAATGGTGTGCCTTGACAATTTTAGCACACTGTCAGTGTGCCCAGCGATGAAAAAGGTTGAAAATCACTGCTCTAGGGTGTAAGTCTTGCTTGACTTTTTGGGACTTGCTTCTGAGTAAATCTGCATAGAACAATGTTGCAAGTAGCAAGTTGCTACTAAGTGGTGTTCCCTGTTGCACGTAATTCTAGGGCAGTGTTTCTCAACTTGTGGTACTCATATTACTGGTGATACTTGAGGTGCTGTCAGGTGGTGAGCATGGCACCTCCACCACCTGCCAGTGAGACCAGCAACTTAATATGATAAGCAGTGGTTGGAGGCTTGGCAGGCAGAGCTCCAGCATGTACTTTTTATGCACTTGAAAAAGACTTTCCCTCCACCCTGAGCTTCTTACCAGTGTTTGTCACATTACATCTGACCTCCCAGTCCAGAAGCAATTGGCAATGACATCATTGCCAGTTAACTTCCGGTGGTACTTCTAATTGGTGGACCATGTGAAGTGTTATGGCAGGGGACAAACACTGAGAAATTCTGTCCAAGGGGCAACTTTTAAAATGGCTCTCTGCAACTTTGATAGGCTGTTAAACTGAAGTGACGTGATTCTTCTCTCTTACATCATCTCTTTCGCAGTTTGGCTGTTCAGAACTTTCATGTTCTGAAGAAGTATATCTCTGAAAACCATTGGCTGGCTGGAGGGAGCGACAGGAGGGAAGGGCTGTTGTTAGCATGCTCTTTTGGGGCATTCTCATTGGCCACCATTGGCAGAACTGGCCCATCTATAAGGCTGACTGAGGTGGTTGCCTCAGGGAGCACCTACTTCTATCTGTCCATTCCCTTCAATACATGGCAAAAGTGCACGAGAAAGCTGCTGGAGTGAATTTGGAATGGAGAAATGGGTATGGAAGGATTAAGTAGAGTTCCGCACAAAATTTCCTAAACTCTCCAAAAGTGACTTGGCAAAAGTGGGTGGCAACAGCATGGAACTTGTACTTAACCCCATAACTTCCTAAGAACTTTGGAAAAATGTGCTGAGGGAAAAGGTTAAGGATCCCAAATGGAAGAATATTGCCCAAAATTCTTTGAAAAAGAGTTTCTTATGCCAGTTTATGCAGTTGTTTTTTTAAAGTGCTATATGCTACATGTCCTTCATTTCCTGTTTTATTTTAAATGACTGCTCTAAAGCAAAGTGAGGTGAGGAGGTGGGGGCTGAATTGCCTCCTTACATATGCTTTTTTAAACAGTGGCAGCAGCTGTTACCCTGTTTGGAGGGAAGGGTGAGCGATGGCAAGAGCATCATGTGATGCGAGTCAGGTGGGTGGTGGTGGGTGAAGAGAAGAAGGCTGTTGTCATGGCAGCAACACCCGCAGGGGCAGAAAATTTTCTGCAGCACAGGCACAACCTGACCTCAATTCAAGCTGGTTTCCAGTCAAGAGAGTTGGCAACCTTCAGTCTCGAAAGATTGGTATCTTTCTCAATCTTCTTGAGAACCGCATATTTACTGGTCAATTAGGTAAAACGTCACTGTTTCTGTTAGCTTCATTACCAGCTTGCAACATCAGCACCTTCCAGTATCTTTTGATGTATTCAGCAGTAACAAGCTCTGCAATGTGAAGAACTATTTATCATCTAACAGTCCTCTCCTAAAACCCGCTGTGCCATCAATAATGCTCAAAGAAAAGGTGCATATAAATTGCTGGGCCTACACCCCAGTAGATTGAGACATTGGCTGTTGATGCAAATATTTATAATTAGGCAGAAGTACATGACAAAACACATGCTCTGTGTTCCTTCTCGTGGTCTTATCTACCTAATAATTCATGGATGAATATGCTGCAAAGTCTTGTACAAGTGAATTCTTCACCCACTACAGTATACAGAGTCTTTCATGGTGTTAGAAAGATACTGCCTCAGTTTCTAATCTGGCAGTTTGAGCAGCAGCAAGGGAGCTATTGCTAACAGGGATGAGTCTGTAGTACTAACCTCACCCATATTGACACATTTTCTTGGATTCTTTTCCAGATAAAGGAGAAAGCTGCAAACATCTGTTGAGTATGAGTATGAACTTTTTCAAAAGGCACTTAGGGAACTGTTAAGCTTCCTTTTTGGAATAGTTCATAATTGCTGTGATGGGTTTTCCACTGTCTAGCCGATAAAGATGTTTTGAGGGTCCAGGGCTGTGATTTATTCCACACAAACATTAAAAGACTATGGAGTTCAAATTGGGTTTCTATCCCTTATGGCAGTAAAAGTAGGCTTGGTTTTTTGTGCATGTGTTTGTGTGTCTGTGCATTTTCAGAACAATTTCCAATGGCTGGAGTAGGATTACAGATTTTTTTCCCTAGTCAAATTCCCATGGTTTTAGCAGCATTTGCTGGTACAGAAGTTCAACAACCGGGCAAGCTTCACATGCTTCTGTGAAACAGGTGTTGGAAGTGCAGGAACCTTGCCAGGAGAAAGTTCCCTCCTAGTCCAAAGGAAGAGCTTCTGTGCTTGTTGTACAACAGTATTTGCACTTCACAGTTGTGTGTGTGTGTGTAGTCCATTGCACAGCACCTAATGATTTTAGGGGCTTTGATCAATAATGACTGTACAGTATATCTTTATAAAATAGATACAGAATACTAGACTTAGCTCATTTTTATTTTTTTCAGATACCAGTAGTTAGTTGTTTGGTAAATCCCTTCAAACAGGGTAAATTCCTACCAAACAGGGTTTGGTAAATTCCTTCAAAGAGGGTAAATTCTGTCTTAAGTTGGAGGGCCAACTTTGGAGGGCCACCAAAGGAGTGGGTTTGCCTTGGTTTTGCATACCAGAAGTGGGGCAGTTGCTTTTCTATTAACCTGTGTTCACCAAAGCTGGCTTGGTTGTCTGTTCCCTCACATATATTTGACAGCAGTGATCAGGGCTGGCCTTTCAATGAGACAACCTGAGGCAGTCACCTCAGGCAGCATATTATCAAAGAGCAGGGAGAGAGTCAGCCCATTTTGCATCACCTGCATTGCAAACAGCTGTACCATTTCCTCATCAACAAGCAAGTTGAAAAGAGCTGGAGCAGAAAAGCAAGTGCGGAAAAGTTGGCTACAGCATCTCCAGTTCACCACCATTCTTGTGCTTCCACTCTGGTCCCTTCCAAGTTTTCAAATGTAACAGGACAGACTGGGGAGAAAGAGTAGTTCTTCATGCTACTTAGTTATCTTCTAATTTGGCACCCAGGCTCAGATACCTGAAAGTCTTAGGTCAGCCCTGGTAGTGTTCAAATTAGAAGACAATCAGAGAGGTCCCCATCCCCTTAACTTTTGAGTTATCTCTCTTAGCTACTATTTTTTTAAGGTTACAGGCAGATTATAATCTGACTAAAAGGGGGGGAGCCAGGTCAGGAAGTTGGGTTTCCTGATTCAATGCCCCCACTAAAATTTGAGCATCATTTAACAATGCAAAGGGCAATGCCCTGGGTTCTCTGCACTTGTTTTGCTTCATTGAATTACCTTTTTCATTCCCTTTGCCTGCCGTCTTCTGCCCTTGGGAGCCCCAGCAGGCAAGATGTATTTGGCTTTGACATTTTTAATCATTTGCGCCAGGAGTTAGTGATGCTTTCAATACCACTGTAGATTTACATGGGTATGGTGTTTCTCCCTGTGGTTCTTATGAGGCTCTTGTCAGAGTCTGTTAAAAACCTTCCACAGAGAGAGAATGAAAGTTGCTGTAAATAGAGCTGTCATCCATTATTTGCAAGGTAACAATTTTGATATGCCTTGTAAGAGTTCTCTGCAGTTTTGACAATCAGAATATAATGTCCCCTGACAAGGCAAAGAGGAAAACATTTCTTTTGTCTCTCATCAGACTATTTGCATGCCATAGGCATGCAGAGGAGAAAAACTGAGAACTGAGGAGAGGGGATAATTACATTTCCCTTCAGACTCCCATTTTAAAAGGGTAAAATGTGCTTTCACTTCCTTTGTCAGTGTTTTTCCTGCAACAAATTGATCAGGGGATGGGGTGAACTGAGGCAAAATTTCAGCCTCCATATCCTGAACAGCTGTGGAGGGCAAAATCAGAGACAGAAACTGGCGGGTGGGAGGATCATGGAGATGCCAAGATCTCTGAAAAACGCAGTGCTGTTGCCACTTCCTGGTTTTTTGGAGTTGCCATATAGGATGGTTCACAGGAAGTGATAAATGGAGAGTTGTCCAGCTCTTGCATTGTGTCTTGCACTCAGTTGTGCTCTGTTTCCCTCAGCGAGCACATCCCCCCACCTCCACAGGACATATTCTTCAGAAGTATAAGGGAACTAAGATGATTTGGTGGGGAGGACAGGGTGGAGAATAAGAGAAAGTGTTTCCAATCCCATAATTTTTCTACAGTTTTCTCCTATGTCTGCCCCATAGAAGTATCTATCCTGCCTGCACATGGACATCCATTTTATAAATTGATAGTCGTTACACTTTTAACTTGCCCTTCCTCTAAGAAACTTAGGGCAGTGTATATGGGATTGGTACTTGTTCAGTTATTCTTGCAACAAGTCGGTGAGGTATGTTAGAGATATGACTATGGTTGCCAAGTAAGCTTTATGGCTCAACAGATTAGAGCCCAGGCCTCCCTAGCTACTTCTAGCCACTGTCTACTACACTACACCTTTCTGATGTATGTAACAGCTGAATTCTAATACACATATGCTGAGTGGTGGAACTAAGTTCCATATAGAGATTTGAATCTTGTTTCAAATTAATAGGCAAGTGCATGGTGTGTAATGGATTATGATTTGTTTAACATTGGTGCTAATTATCTTGGAAGATGTAAATAAAGCTTTGGTGCAACTATCTGATGGAATAACCTTGAAGGACAGTTTCTTAGCCTTCTAGTTACCAACTTAGGATACAATCCTTACCAACTTTTCAGCGCTGGCATAGCTGTGCCAGTGGGGCATGTGCTGCATGTTGCAGTTGGCGGGCAGTCATGGAGGCCTCCTCAAGGTAAGGCAATGTTTGTTCCCTTCCCTCAGAGTTGCATTGCCCTTATGTCAGGGCTGGAAAGTTGGTTAGGATTGCAGCCTTAGATGCAAAAGGTGTATAAAACTGAGTCTATAACAACTGTATTTGCTGTTAAGTTGCTTGAAGTGCGGGCTAACTGCTCTTTCCTCATAGTGGCCTGCCAGGAGAAGTAGTTACTGACCATGGATGTAAATTTATTTTATGAACATCCTATAACTTTTACTAGCTTGAATGGTATGGTGTTTGCTATCCAGGACCAAGTACAGTTTTTCCCACTGTTCAGTACTAGTGTTGTGGTAAAAAGTATAAATTTCTTAAAGAAATAGGTAGGGTTTGCCTTAGATGAGTATTGATGTTCTGGCAATGGGCTGTACTGTGTGCTGATTAAAAGACCAATATCAGCATCCCAAAATGGGCATAAACGAGGGGAAAATATAGTCATGATGGAGGGCGCTAAGCTGGAAAACCATAATGGATAGCTTTAATGTGAGCATATATTTAGACCTGCTGTACTCATTCCATGTATGTTGTTGATCTACGTAAACTCTTAGAACACAGCTATTACCAACAACAATAGCTTCGGTGGGGCAAGAGGAATTTGTTACAGCTATAGTAGATGGACAGAACCTTTATTGGCATATTACAGCTATAGTATTCCATCTCTGTGACTAATTCATGAAGATGGCTCCTCAAAAACTGATAAGGAAGTCAATCTGGTTGAAAGTCAAAAAACCTTGCATCCTAAACAGTGTTTCTGAGGAGAAGACAAAGTAGCTGACGTTTTTAAAAGTGTGTTTGAGATCATTCTGTGTCACTAGCAAAGCTGAACAAAAAGATGCCACACTTGGATTATATCATACTGAAAACCCCAACTAAACCAGGATCCAGTTCCAAAATGGCTGCTTTAATATAGCTCCTGAGGATGCCTGCTTTCAGTTATCTTGGTAATGTGAACGGGAAGCAGTCTTTTATGTCCTTCAGCCCTATGGCAATGTTAATGTGTTTTTATTTCAAACTGCCATATATTTCCCAGTGTGATTTTTCTTCACAGCTGACTGAGTTCTAAATCTAATTGAGTACCCACCACAGCTGTGTGGGGACAGGTTTCCAGCTTTCGTGCTAAGAAACTTGATGCATCCCATGGAGCATATAAACATGGATGTTCTTCCAGTAGGATTCGGATTGTCTGAGCTGTTCATAAAATGGCTATTAGGCTGGCTGCAACAATCTTTTTTTACATTCGCAACTGCTGCTGCTCCTTCGTGTCTTCGACAAAATGAAGTTTGTTCTTGCAGAAGGACGCATCCTTTAAATTCGTATTCTGACTTTTGCCAGGTTTCATTCATTCCCTGAAAATAGCTGTGACTGATTAAATGAATCACTCAAAACGTTGCACCAGGAAAAACTGAATTATGTAACCTGTATAAAAAATGCAAACAGAACAAAATGTGCATGTATTTATTTTGTACAACTCTGCCACTACAAGGCACAAAGCACTGAAGCCCATTTTCCCTACTACCAACTGTGCAAAAGGCTAAAAACTGGAAAAGGCACATAAAAGGACCACCAAAATGAACAGAGGCCTGGAACATCTCCTTTTTGAAATTGGACTACAATGTTTGGGGAGCTTTACATCTTGGAAAAAAGCTGGTTACAGGGGATGTGTTTGAGACCCATAAAATTATGCATGGTGTTGAGAGAGTGAGTTCAATATAGAACCAGGCAGGGCCAGCCCAAGCCTTCCTGGCATCTGAGGTGGCATGACAAATGCTGCCTCCTGACCTCCACTGGCAACTGAGGTCACATGCCAGTCTTAGCTCCTCCAGGGGTGGAGCTCTAGTCCAAGGGTGTCCAAAAATTTTGGCACTCTAGTCCAGGGGTGTCCAAACATTTTGGCAGGAGAGCCACATCATCTTTCTGACACTGTGTTGGGGACTGGGAAAAAAGTGACTTCACATTTAAAATTTGAATAAATTTACATATATGAATTTATTAGAGATGGAATTTATATGAATGAATGAAGGTCTTGCAGTAGCTCAAGGTCTATAAAAGGCCTTGCACAAAGCAAGGCCAGCCTTTCCTTTGCTTACCACTGCTGCATCACAGATGTGAAACTGCAAGCAGTGGAGGGAGCCCTGGTCCCACAGCTCAGGTGAGAGGTTGAACTGTTGTCCTCATACTGAGAGCAGTTGCATCAGGCTAGCACAGGCTCCAGCAAATCTCCAGAGGCTCATTGGAGACTGGGAGCTCGCCAGGGGCCAGATTAGGAGTCCCCAAGGGCCACAAGTGGCCCCCGGCAGTGGCGTCGCTAGGGGGGTGCGGGGGTGCAGACCACACTGGGTGACACACACTGGGGGGTGACATGCTAAAATCACGGTTTTAGGGGCAACCCTGTCATGCCATATACCGTTGGATGCAGAATTTCTAGCGGAATGCAATACAGAAAATCATGATGAAATAACTCCTTTCCTTCAAAAGTTATGGCCAAAAAACAAAAAATGCATGGAGCCCTATGGAAAGTAAAACTGAGCCATATCGCATGTTTACTCATGAGTAGGTGAACTTGCCTTTGTGCGTCAGAAAGGGCAGGCTGAGAGGAATCCTATAAGGTCAGAATGGTCCTGATCCAATGAATGCAGCCACCCCAAAACACTCAAGAAGGAGGTCCCTCCCTCCTAGTGTATTGAGCACTATGGAAAGCAAAGCTAAGCCACACGGTCACGTCTACTTGCGAGTAGGCAGATGTGCCTTGGCTTGTGATCAGGCCAGGCAAAGGGGAATATGAGGACACCAGAATGGTCCTGATCCAATGGAACTGGAGCGCAATAAATGCTCCAGGAGGCAGCCTCCCCCCTCCCACTAAAAAGGACAAAAAAAAAAAAAAAGGCTTGAACTGGTAAGGGAAATGTTTTCTATTTTGCACTTGCAAAGCCAGGTGGGTCTTTATCTTGATATGCTTGAAATAGAAGTACTTGAAGCTGGGCAATGGGGCGGGCTGAATATCTCACCGATTCTTTTGAGGGGGTGTTATTGCAGGCAGACTACAGAGAAAATTCACTTGGTGGAACAGGACTGGCTCCCCCTTATTTAATTATTTCTTTTATTTTAATGTAATTATAATTATTTATTTTAATTTGCTTGATGATGTCACTTCTGGCCATGACATAACTTCCAATGGGTCCTGGACAGATTGTCATTTTAAAAAGTGGGTCCCGGTGCTATAAGTTTGAGATCTGCTGCAATGGTGTTAGTAAGTTGGAGTGAGTGAGTGAGTGAGAGAGAGAGAGAGAGAGAGAGAGAGAGAGAGACTACAAGTTTTCAAAATAACTAAAATCAGAGTTTGGAGAAATAAGACCATCATGTTATATATTGAAATATCTGTGTTCTATCAAAAGGTACAGCCAAAATATGAGTGGGGGCGGGGTGATGGTACATCACCACGCCCACTACATGGGGTGATGCGAAGGCCTCCCGCACTGGGTGATGTGAATCCTAGTCCCCCAGGCCGGGGTTTGGGTACCCCTGCTCTAGTCCAGTGCTCCGCTATCCTGCAACATCTGTCTGATTCCCTCCCCCCCCCCACATCTGTCTGATCTTTTCCAATCTAAGGCATGGTAGGAGAAGGATCAGTGGAGGTGTGCAGGTGGACAGAATTGAGTGCTTCCTGCCAGTCTGCTGGCTGTGGCTCTCTAAAGGCTGGTTCCAACATCCCAGCCTCATTTAATGCTGGCCATCAATCAGCTGAGCTGTCCCTATGGCAAGGGCCAGAAGCCTTCGCTGAGTCTTGGCTGACTGGGTAGGCTCCCAGAGGCAGCTGGTAGACCATTGTGGAAAACAGAAAGCTGGATTAGATGGGTCTTTGGCCTGATCCAGCAGGGCTTTTCTATATTCTATGAAGAAGAAAAAAACTTTTTACAATATGCACAGCACTTTTCCTGTTGAAAATGCTTTACATATTGCCTTAGTAATTCTGAGAACACTATAATTTAGGTTAGTACTGTACTGTCACCCCATGTCACAGCTACTATGCTACATTCTTAAAGAACAGGATTTTCAAATTTCCAAGTTCTGTGCACCATCCTATACTCTACGATATCCTGAGTAGAATCATTGGCACTGAAATTCAGTGTTCCTCTAGACTGGAGCTTTGAAGTCCGGACAATAATTAGTTGCTGATCCCTTGCATTCTTCCATATTCTCCTATGATGAGTTAGCTCACTGCGAGGAGTAGTTCCTATTTTTTTCCCCCCAAAATGGAATCATTTTTTCTATTTATAGCATATGGATAGTTCAAGACTGGAAGAGATAGGGCTGGCCCACCGATGAGGCCAGCTGAAGGGGTAATCTCAGGCAGTGGTTTTGTATGTGTATGTGGTGGTGGGGGGTGTTGCTCATCTCTGCCTGCCTACTTGCCTCCACTGCTCCTTCCACTCCCTGAATTGGAAGAGGAGGACAGAGAGAGAATGTGGAGAGGAGGGGAGTTGATGAGTAGAACATTGGAGAGTGGGAGCAGCAGGGGGTAAAGGGGCAGCATTTGGCATGCCTCCTCAAGCATCAGGAAGTATTGGGCCAGCTCTTGGGAGAGATAAAGGGGAAAGACATGTACACACCAAAATTACTAAACAAGTACATTTGTGCACATGAACTGAGAAAAATTTGTTAAAGAGGCAACAGTATCAAAAATCTAACATTCTTACGCACAGTGGCATCGCTAGCGGGGTATGGGGGTGCGGACCGCACTGGGTGACGCACACGGGGGGTGACGCACACAGGGAGGGTGAAATGCTAAAATCGCAGTGTATAGGAGTAATACCATCATGTTATATACCGTTGGATGCAGAATTTCGAGAGCAATGCAATGCAAAAAACCAGCGTGAAATATCTCCTTTCTATCAGAAGTTATGGCCAAAAAAACGGAGAACAAAAATGCATGGATCCCTATGAAAAGTGAAAGTGAGCCGTATTGCATGTTTACTCATGAGTAGGCAAACGTGCCTTAGACCATTGGAAAGGGCAGGCTGAAAGGAATCCAACGACACCAGAATGGTCCTGATCCAAAGAATGCAGCCCCCAAAAACACCTGAGAAGGAAGTCCCTCCCTCCAAGCAGATGAACTTATTGAGCCCTATGGAAAGCCTCACGGTTGAGTTTACTCGTGAGTAAGCAATTGTGCCTCGGCTGGTGTGGAAGATCAGGTGAAGGAGAATGCAAGACTACCAGAATGGTCCTGATCCTATGCACCTGGAGTTAAACAAGTGCTCCAGAAGGCAGCTTTCCCCCTCCCCCACTAAAAAGGGTCAAAACAGAGGCTTCAGCTGATAAGGTGAACTTTTTTGAGATTTGCAAAGCCAGGTGGATCCTGACAGTGGTCTGGTTTAAACAGAAGTTCTTAAATTGAACTGGGCACTGGGTAGGGCTGAAAACCTTACTGGTTTTGGAGGGGGGTGTTATTGCAGGCAGGCTGCAGAGGAAATTCACTTGATGGCCCAGGGCTGGCTTCTGCTTATTTAATTATTTGTTTTACTTTAATTATTTATACTTACTTATTTTAATTTGCCTGATGATGTCACTTCCACCATGACATCACTTCTGATGGGTTTTGGACAGACTGTCATTCTAAAAAGTGGGTCCCAGTGCTAAAAGTTTGGGAACTGCTGCAATAAGGTGTTAGTAAGTTGACACCCTTGGGGGGGTGTGTGACACCACTAGTGACCAAAATCACTAAAATCATAATTTGGAAGAATAATACCATCATGTTATATATCAGTCAATGCGTAATTTCATGCAGATTGTGTTCTATCTTTGTTCTATCAAAAGGTACAGCCAAAGAACCAGTGGGGATGGAGCGATGGTACATCACCAAGCCCACCACCTGGGGTATTGCCCCACCCACTGCATGGGGGGTGATGCGCTGGCATCCTGCACGGGGTGACACTAAACCTAGTGACGCCACTGCTTATGCACACAAGTTTTGGGAAAACTCCTACATCATTCAGTTTCAAAGGCTACATTTGTATTGGTTTTTCAGGAAGCAAGCTGATGAAATTTATGCTTGGAATCCACAAACATTAGAAGAAAATAACTAAAACATTATCTTTTGACCTTGTTTGAATGCTTTCTTCCAGATAGAATGTTTTTTAAAGAGAGTGTTTGAAATTCTAATTTGTGGAATTTCAGGAACATTAAAACTTTGGAAACAGTATCTATTGGTGTCTGAGTAAATTTCTTGAAACTTTCATAGAGCAGTAACCTTAACAGAGTTTGTCATGAAGATTAATTAACTGCATCGTTTCAATGCCCCAGTGTCCTGTTCTGATAATATTGACAGACGTATGGTACTTGACAATTGTCTAAGAGTGTGTTCAGGTCATGAGCTGTGAAAATGGAGGTGAACCACAAGAGCGGGACTGGACACATCCCTA
The DNA here is from genome assembly GCF_035046505.1 of Tiliqua scincoides. Classification (NCBI taxonomy): domain Eukaryota; kingdom Metazoa; phylum Chordata; class Lepidosauria; order Squamata; family Scincidae; genus Tiliqua; species Tiliqua scincoides. Next base: position 170,265,351 of record NC_089821.1, on the reverse strand, counting down.
AACATCAGGTGAGATGGACTGACCATATTTCTAAAAATAATGCAGTAATCCTCCAGGAACATGAAGAGGTCTGCGCAATGTAAACTTAGAGGACAATTCTCTGCCTTGACTCTCTTGTCCTTTGAATCGGAAACTTTTCCAATAAGATCCTGCCTGCTGAGGTTTTCACTTCATTTGTTTGATATAGTGGACTGTAGTCCACAAAAAGCTTATGCTGAAATAAATGTTAATTTTGAAGGTGCTACAAGACCCCTACTTGTTTTTGCTGTGACTAACTCTCATGACTACTATCCTTCTGACATTGTTCCCAATAAGATATTATCTTAGGCCTAAATGGAAGGGTGTATATGGCTAATAGGTATTAAGGTAAGGCCAGAGCCATCCCTTGGGTACAGCCAGTGGCAAGGAAGTTGGAGGGTGCCATGCAAGGCCTATCCAAGATGGCGGCACTCCAATGTTCTTGCAAGCAGCATGCATGTGCTGCTTCCTGGTTGACTTTGAGCTTCTGCTAAGCTGCTGCAGTCTGCAGATCTCTGAACAGAGCGACTCACCTGCCTGACTTGACCAGTTATTTTGAGCTTGCTAGCTTGGAGCTCAGAGGTAGTTGGTGCCTCAGGTCCAGTCAGGCAGGCTCGTTCTCAGACCTTCTGAGCTCACCTGACTTGACCCAAGGCACCAGCTGCTTCTTGCTTCTGAGCTCGGAGGCCAGAGGTGGTTGGCGTCTTGGACCAAGTTGGGTAGGCTTGGCCTCGGCCATCCTTGTGTCTTCAAAGCCCACCCAACTCAGTCTGGGTGCCAGTTGTTTCTGGCTTTTGAGCTAGGAGTTTGAAGGCTGGCACCTTGGGCTGAGTTGGGTGGGCTCAGGACGAGTTTGCCTGACTGGGCCTGAGACGCCAATCATCTCTGGCCTGAGCTCCAAGCTAGCAAGCTGGAAGCGACTGGTGCTCTGGGCCAAATTGGGTAGGCTTGGAAGGGCAGGTGCCTCTGATCAGGTTGAGTCTGGTGGGTTCAAAAAGGCCAAAGACATGTTCTGCAGTGGCCAGCCCACTCCCAGCTGCTGTTCGCAATCTGGAAGTTGTTGGGAGTGCTATGATTATAATATTTTACCTAATGATAACATTATCCACTGCTATTAGTTTCATTTGTATTATTAACTATATTGTAAACTCTTATAAAAGCTAGGGGAGAGAGAGGAAAAATTAATATGTCTAAAATTCTGGAAACTGGGATTATTATTACTACTACCACCACCACCATTGCCATCCAAAATGACATTTGAATAGAGGTAATATTCTTAAATTATTGTGAGTCAAGGACATCTTGAAAACTCAACTATCCCATGTAAAAAATGGCCACCTGAAACCAAGTGATTAGTGAGGCTTCTTAAACTTCTAACAGCATCACAATAATTGCTGAAAGTATTATGGCTAGGATAGCTAGTGATGAAGAGTGAGAGTCTGGGTATACGAGTAGCTCCTGTGTTCCAGTAGGTCATGTTTTCATGGGGATAGCCATGATACTACTTACCTACTTAAAAGAGCTGATCTAAAGATTAGTGAAATAATGTATGTGAAACTCATTGAACACTTGTAATGTGAATGTGGTATATTTTTATTGGTTGTGATCATGATCACTACATTCTCTCTTTGAATCACACAGTGACCGAGACTTACCCCTGCCAGTCTGATTTGAGAACGCAATAACATGCATGGAGAGATGCAACACTTGACACTGAGAAGGATGTGGATGAGCTCATACTGGAGTATCTTCAACTGAAAGACTCTCTACAGAATGCATTCCAAATATTGAGTTTTTTAGAGTAGTGGTTCTCACACTTTTAGCACCGGGATCCACTTTTTAGAATGAGAATCTGTCAGGATTCACCGGAAGTGATGTCATGACCGGAAGTGACATCACCAAGGGGGGAAAAATTTTATAATCCTAGGCTGCAATCCTACCCACACTTACCCAGGAGTAAGTTCCATTTACTATCACTGTTGAAAGCATATACAGAGTAGCCTGTTCAATGTACAGGTCTGTAGCAGTTCCCCAAATACAGTCACATACCATGGTAGCATCAAGTCTAATATATTAAAAATAAAATATTGAAATGAATGGGTCCACCCACAGTCTGAGAAACTGCTTTAGAGGATTTGCATGACACCTAATGATGACACAGCCGCTTGACAGAACTCTGAAGGAAAAGGATGTCTCTGGTGCCATCTACTGTGCCATAGGTGTATGAACACAATACACAGTCAAAGCAATCAAAAGCTTCTATCCACAAGTCATAGCTGATCTGTATAACTTACAGTTATGGTTCATCGTGGTGGGAACTGGGAGTGGGGAGGGGAATTAAGGGGAAATAAGGCGGACTTGGGGCTGCAGGCGTGTAACTAGAATCAGAGCTCTTATTTGGCAGCTTATGAAACATACAGACTTCAGAAGGACTGAAATAAGACACACAACCTTGGACAGAGTGTTGGGTTTGATGAAAGAGGAACTGATGAAAATCCCACCCCACAAAAAATCAGTCTTGAAGTTCACAGAGTGAAATTCAGGAGATCACTGTCTCAGCCTAATCAAAGTCACAGATGTGTTGTCAAGGGAAATGAGATAAGATCTGTAAAGAATTTGGGATGCTGGAAAAAATTGAAAGAGAAATGACTGGTAATGGAAAAAATCAAATTGCTGTAACCCAGTGGTAGAGCTGATACTTTGCATGCAAAAGGACCTATTCAACCCTTGGTATCTCCAGGTAGGGCAGAGCAAAAGTTCTGCCTGAAAGCCTGGAGAGCAAATGGAGGGCCATTGACTGTGTCAGCAGTACTGAGCATGATGGTCTGACTCATTGTAAAGCAGCTTCCAATGTCACCTTTGTAAGATTCTGGACTCACTACCATGTGACTAGAGCACCAGGGGCTCAGTGCTAGCGCCAGGTTGCTGGAGGCCCTGTAGCAAAGCTCAGCACTGGGCTCTCCATGGTGCTCTCTGCCGTGAGAGTGAACTGGGTGCTACCACAGCCACCAGGACTGAGGTTGAAGGACTCAGGGCCAAATCCTATCCAAATTTCAAGCCCTGGTATACCCATGCTAATAGGGTTGGTTGGCAACCTTCAGTCTCGGAAGACTATGGTATAAGCCTACAGCACCCGGTATTCCCAAGTGGTCTCCCATCCAAGTACTAACCAGGCCTGACCCTGCTTAGCTTCCGAGATCAGACAAGATCAAGCATGTGCAGGGTGCACTGCATTTTGTGGTAGGATGGTAGTTACGGAGGCCTCCACAAGTTAAGGGAACATTTGCTCCCTTACCTTGGGGTTGCACGGCACGGTGCTGGAAAGTTGGATAGGATTAGGCTCTCAGTTCAGTCGAGTGCACTTTTTGAATGCTGTGGGCCTTTGGCCAGTGTCCACCCTGGTTGATCCAGCTGAGGGGCCACAGGAGAAGTGGTTTATGGGAATATACTAAATGCGAAGAAATCGTACAACAAGCGCACTTGCTTGTAATGCCATTGGAGAACTGCTCTTGGGGAAAAAAGAAAATGGAATTTGAAATCCTCTGCCTGAAAATGTAGCAGAATGACATCCTCTGATCAAGTCCAGAGCATGATGGAAGATCTAGATCCCTTTCTCTTAACCTTGTAAATAGTTTGTTCAATAAAATAGTGCTTTCCTGTCTTTGAAAGGGTATTGTTTTGACTAGATGGCAGACTTAGCTCATTAGCAAAAGGACTCTTGTCACAGCAGAGATTATATGACAAAAATTTCAGTGAATGATGGCAAATTGAGGAAGACTGAAATCAATACGTTTCTCATTTCAGGTGACCCTAATTGGTTGCGCTCACCCAAGACACCACAGTGGTAGCCATACAGCATTTCGTGTAACGGATCATCTATGACCTAGTGAATCAATAATGCTTAATATTTTTTCAGAAAGCTTTTCAGACCCAGTGCCTTTGCTTAACTATTCACTGTGACACTCTTTTTCATTCTGCATTATTCAGATACTATCTCATTCCGGTGCAATCAGATGCTGCATTATGCTTTTCTCCCTGGCCAGCCTGGGATACAGAAAAATAATCTGTTCTAAATCATGAAGGAGTTTTTCTAATGTGGAAGAAAATTAAAAATCAATCATGAAACAGTATCATCACAGAAAGCAATTTTAAAAACAACAGGGACCTTCCTGCATTATAAAATGCATCATCAAATCTTCTAAGGTAGTACTCATTACCTAATAGGACTCTAATTTTTGGATATAACTTAAATGGAATTTTTGCTACTGCAAAATGGAATATACGGGCTCTTACATAGTAGGCCACATGCAGAGGGTAGATCTGGTGTAGTGGTAAATGTTGCTGCAAGAGCCTATCATGACCATGATCCACTAAGACTATATTAACCCCTCCCCCCCACTAAAAAAAGCATTAAATTGCTACATCAGTGTGTTTTCTTCTCCTCACCTGTAGTCCAACTTGGAAACTTATTATTCTTCATTTAAAAGTCCCACTCATTTCATCTGAGACCCTTAGAGTGGGTTGTGGTAGTCGAAAACAAACGTTTTAAAACTGAAACATGGAATACCCCATTCCCATGCATGTGTTCTGACTGTGCAGTGTGCTTTATAACGGCTGCACAAGGCAACATGCCATTCAGTGCGGCCAAGCCACCACCACAAGCAGCAGGATGCCATGGCCACACACCAGCAGTCCACCGAGGAGCCCCAGTAAGTCAGTGTGGGGAGAGATTGGGAGGCGGGGATAGGTGGAATGAGGTGAGGAGGGGATGGAGCAGAGACCACAATGGGGAGGGGGCTGATCAAGCTCAGTAAGGGGGTGGTATTGCAGGCAGTGGTGCAACCAATATCCCATTCCTTTTCCTGGTCCACTTAAAGTCACATCAAAATGGTTGGCACAGGCCATTTGGGCTGTGGAGGCTTACCCCTGGACAAGGGAACAAATGTTTCCTTAACCAGAGGAGACCTCTGGGACTGCCCCCCTCGGCAGGATGCTGCGTACACTCTGGTGGCACAGCTACATTGGTGGGTGGGAATTGGGCAGAAATACTATCCCAGGTAAAAAAATTTAACAAGAGTGCTGGTGTTCAGGAAGACTTCCTGGGAGGTCAATTTGCTTAGGTTTTTAATCTTAACATAACAAGAGCTACAGGCAGTCTTTCAGGCAGCTGTTACAAAAGACAATGGCCTGTGGATATAATAATACAGGTATTTATATACCGCCTTTCTTGGTCTTTATTCAAGACTTTATTCAAGGCGGTTTACATAGGTAGGCTTTTTAAATCCCCGTAGGGATTTTTACAGTTGAAAGAAGGTTCTATCTTACAAGAACCACAACATTCAGATGTTTCTTTCTGATCGGGCTTCACATTCTGGCCTCCATCCTCCCACGCTCAGAGCAGATGGAATAGCTCGGCTTCAGCTTGTCAGCTGCTTCAAGGTCGCACGGTGCCAGTTGCCACAAACTGGCGACCTTGTGGATGTTATCTTCAGGCAAATGGAGGCTCTACCCTCTAGACCAGACCTCCTATGTCTCTTGGCAAAGGTCTCAGTATGTTGCCTGCTGAGCCTGATGTTTCTTCTGAGCTAAATTCCTTTGAAAAATATTTCAGAGGCAGTATGCAAGTGCTCCGGCTGATGACATCATCTCTCCTGCTATAAGAGAAATCCCAGAGATCTGCTTCCCCCCCCCCGCCCCATTACATTCCTGGATCAGTGAGTATTCCAAACAGGCAATCCATCTGAACATTTGCATTGGAATACCTGCTGTGTGACCTGTGCTCTGGATTTTGTCATTTGATTTGTGGGGCACTGATATGGGAATAGTCTTCTCTCACAGCAGGCATTAGGCTACATAACCCTTTAGCATTTTCCAATTCTGTACCATTATGATGGGCATAGCATTCCTTTCATGAGTATTCTCCAGTTCTCTTTTCACACAAAATGAACGAATGGTAATGTATAAGGAGGTCATCAGAAAAATAAACCAATCCTACCTATCGAACACCCACTCTAATTTGAACTGGAATGCCCCTTACTTTGGGGGGGGGGAGGGCCCAGGTTTCAGCTTCTCTAGTAAATGTCTTAACCCACCCGATTTATGAGGCCAAGTTTTGATCATTTTGACTGCTGAGACATTGGAAGTGTTGAGTGTTCTGAAGCAACACAAACATATATATATATATTACACCTTATTTTTATTACATACAGAGGCCTTGCAGCATAGTTAGGACTATGTTCTGCTGAAAGCAATAAGACTTCAGGGGCAGAAATGGTTTAGGGCCCAATCCTATCCAACTTTCCAGCTATGGTGTAGCCATAATGCAACCCCGTGGTAAGGGAACACATATTCCCATACCTTGAGAATGCCCCAGTGATTGCCCCTCCATGACAAGAGGCAGCACACACTCCACTGGCACACCTGCACCAGCACTGGAAAATTGGATAGGATTGGGCCCTGAGAGATTTATGATCAGATCTCTCAGTTGTTCTATTTTTAGTGTTAAAAGCAGTGCTGTGGACTCCTGCATTTATGAATTTTCAGCACTTCATATTTTCCCTGGTGGGCCAGATAACAGCTTAGGAGAAGGAAATTTAGAGTGGGGAAATGGCATGGGGGGAAATGATGGACCCCCTTTCCATCCTGATCCACAGTGGCACCACCCTGATACAGACTAGAGCTTGTTTTTAAGCAAAAATGAAAATCTCCCATGTCTTGTCCATTTTGGCCCTAAGCTAGTCATGATCAGCTTGTTTTATTGATACGAATGGGACTTCATCTTAGTTATCTTTAGCTGTATTTGGGGCCAAAATGTAAAACATTCCATGTATGGGCACTCAAGGAAAAAAAAAAAGGAACTAGTAATAGCAGTTGTTTCTATTAACTCTTACAACACAATTCTAACTTAGCAAAGCAACATGTCAGCTTGACTAACATACTTGCTTTTTATGACAATGTGTGGGTTTAACTAGTATAAAAGTATTAAAACAAGGTATGCTTTGGTTCCTTAAATACCAGAATAAGGGAAATAACATATTTGGAGCTTTTCCTCTCTGTAAACATTGGCTCCCTAAGACCACACTCTTGTCTCAAAGCACAACTTTCCATGATCTTGGCTGCTTGCAAAACTTTTAATGGAACAAGTTTTTCTAGCAAAAGGATACTGATTTTTATCTTTAATGAGCAACCTATCATTTCACTGCAGGAGAAAGCTTCCTGGTTCTAACTGCTCATGAGCAAAGGTTGCAAGACAACATCGAAAGCGGACAGTAGAGACTCAGTACATCCAGGGGAAGGATTCTGAAATGCTGAGAGTTCCTGAGGATGTCACCATGGACCAAGGAAGCTTGGCTTCTCAAAATAGGGAACTGGTTAGCTGGGACATCAATGACATCAAGCTGCCCAAGGTATGTATATACCATTCCAGACTTAATTTAGAAATGGCAACTATTCTAAATGACCTTTTAAAGCAACCATATTTTGGCCTGTCCCCTTCATTTGTATAACACAACTTACATAAGTGCTAGCATACATGGCAGGCACTTCATAGAATCATGTAAACCAAAAGAGATTTTTGCCCCAAGGAACTATTGCATTGTTCGCATTTAGAACATCATCAGACTGATACATGATGCCAACTTGTCACTGAAAACTGTTGACATTTAACAAGGGGCTTGAAGCTGATTTCATGGATGGAGTGCACTGTATTTGCAGAGCATTTGTACCACATTGACTGTGGTGGTGTTAACAGTTGGCCAAGTCACCTAACTGGACCACCCCTGAACCCAGTACCAGTGGCACTGATAGTGCCTAATGTGCCATCAGAGGCAAGTGGGGGGGGGGGCTGGAAGCCTCAGCTCAGGACAACCTGGTGCTGACACTGATCTCATAGAACAAGGTTCACAAACTAGACAAGGCAATACCCTTCATCAGAGTGATTTTAGTTGATCAAAATGGGCTTGGTAGTTGGTGTACTCAATCCACCAAACACTTGTCTATTAATACAGTATATGACATCTTACCTTCTTTGACCACATTTCACCAAGAACATCTCTTGCACACACTCCACTGAAATGAATAAGTGCTATGCAAGATTGTGTCCATTAACTCTCAAAACTGAATTGTTTTTAAATATACAGTAATCATTGTTCCATTAGACATTTGAACCCTCTAAATTAAAATATACTATAGGTACTATTAAGTCTTACCATGAAGCTAAATGATAAGAAGATCATTTAAGATGTGGGCATCATCTTAAATTAATAGGAATATGTATCTTGTAGAGGCAAAATACTACTGTACAAAGAAGTCGTGAAGGCCTCTTAGTTCTGAGGTCTATGTATAAGTCTTAATATAATTCAGGCAAAGTTAAATGCTTTTTAAATCCCATTGATTTCGCGTGTAGGGTAGATCCTGATAACTGTGGTAATTTGTAAAAACCACTTTTAAGTGGATTTTTTTGTTCAAAATTATAACTGTTCAGCTCGCAGAAACCACAAAATTTCACAGTGTAAGCTTGTGGTTAAACAAGATGGCATTATCCTGAAATATAACTAGGATCGAATGGATTGGTGATTCCCAAAGATTTAGCATTGGGACCCACTTTTTAAAAAGACACTCTGTTGAAACCCACCTAGCTTTATGAAACAAAAAAAATTTCAGATTTATCAGCCGCTCAAGCCTCTGTTTTTATCCTTTTTACTACGGTGGGGGACCACCTTCTGAAGCGTTTATTTTGCTCCACACTCATTGGATCAGGACACCCTGGTGGTGTAGCATTTCCCTTGGCCTTCCCTTCAAAATGGACCAATGCGCGGTTGCCTACTCATGAGTAAATGTGTATGTGCTTCTTTGTTTCAGTTTATATCCTGCTCAATATAATATTCCTGTAAACTATCAGCTTGTCAGTTTTGCGGCCCACCAAAAATTGGGTCACAACCCGCTGGTGGGTTGTGACCCATAGTTCGAGAACCACTGAGTAGACACATGCACACTCGGTTTTTTTTTCCTCCTGAGAATTTCTTTCTTAGAATCTGTACCAATAGAATGCTAGCATACTCATCTCTAATCTCTAATCGCCACTTATGTCTAATCTCCACTAAGTTCAAAGAGCAGTTTGTAATTTCTAGGCAAAAGAAATGTCTAAAGGAAAATACCACCCAAGTTTCCATGCTAAGTAGTTCCGCTTTTTTTAAAAAAAGTTTCTGAAAACAATCAAAATAATTTGAGTAAAAATGAAGGCAGTACACCTTTCCCTTGTTATACATACCTAATTCATTCCTGAAAGCAGCCTTTATAGTGAAAATCAGGATGGAGTACAGTTATTACATTAATTTCAATGTGAAAAATTCTTACTAGTTCCAAAGCCAAGTTACTTAGTGCATCACTGTAGAAAGAAAAAAAGAGAGACAATCAGAATCTTGTCTTGAAATTAAACACTGTATTGGGTTTGAAATGTTAAATTTTTGGGTTTTCAACAGAACCTGAAACAAACAGATTGCTTCCAGGAATGGCCAGATTCCTACATAAAATATATCTATAGTGCGGATGATAAAAATGCTCAGAGGCACCTGAGTAGCTGGGCAATGCGGAACACCAACAATCACAACTCGCGTATCTTAAAGAAATCCTGCCTTGGTGTAGTGGTCTGCAGCAATGATTGTTCAGCTCTTGATGGGAGGAAGATCTATCTGAGACCAGCAATATGTGATAAAGCCCGGCAGAAACAGCAAAGTAAGTGTGTGTGTGTTTGAAGCTAATCATGCTGCATACCTGAGACCACCTGCTGATCACTTTGGGTTTTCATTTGATATTGTGGTCCCACAGATATTAGGCCTCAAAAGCATTTACAGAGTGATCTACTATCACCTATAGCTTCACAGTTTTGTCCCTTATTGCACTGTAGTACAGGTTAGGATTGCGCTCTGAAACTTATTAAATCAAAATATTTCTGTTTAAAATTGACTGGGTTCTTAAAAATGTTCATCTATAGTGTATCAAATGTTCTATCTAGAGGTCAGGACTAAAGTAATAGCATCAGAAAACAAAACGAAATAAATACAGAATAACAAATACACAACGCAAACACAAAATTTTACTACAATATACTATGATTTAGCCAGGAGGGAGGGAGGTTCTATTAGCACCAATAGAACATTGCAATAAATTTTACATTTGCATGGAATTACGGTAAACACACAGTCTTGGTTATAATTTTAATTGTGGGTTCCTCCTAAATTCTTCCAGGTCCTGAAAATCTGATGAACAGAAGATATGATTAGAACCAATAAAACAGAGTTTAAGTTTTACAACAACAGAGATGTCATAAATGGGGAATTTGTATTAAAAGGCATTCATAATACTAAATAAAAGTTGGAAACTGACTGTTTTAATTTGGAAAAAAAAATATTGTAAAAATTCAATGGTGGTACTAGAAAGAGTAATTTCCAAAATGTATAATTGCTTCATGAAATGCTAAAAAGAAGCAATAGTAATTTGAGACAGCTTTGTAATTCTCTCAACAGAAGCTTTTCCAGTGAAATTCCATTAATTGCAAAATATTCAAATCAATTGTACTCAAAATAAGTCATTTTGATCACACATTTGAGACTACCAAAAGATGACAAAGCTAGGTGACTGTGTATATATTTTGAATTGTAAAGTAACCAAAACAAGAGTTAGTGGGTGACACACACTTTGCAAACAAATTGCAACACAAATTAATTTCAGGTAGAAGTGTACTGAACTGATATCTTGCTTGTCAATATGAAACTTTTAGCTGAGTTTGAGCTTTGTGTGTGCTCTTTCATTCTTGCTGCAGTCAAATCCATTTTCTACGAAAACTTCTTTACGCTTGTCTAATATGCTAGTCCTGAAGACTTTCTTTAGAAGTAAGTCCTGTTGATTTCATGGGCCTTACTGCAATGTAATGGATGGGATCCAAAAGCCATGCATGACCTTCTACACATGCCCTGATGCTTCCCCAATCCCACCATCCACTTTCCACCACAGGCCCTTGCAGCCCTGAAAAGATGCTTCATGCAAGATGGTTGGGAGGTATTCTGGAGGGCATCCCATCAGACATGAAAACTAGGAAAGCCTTTTTGCATACCTAAAAATGCTCTAGGTACACTCATGGATCGTAGTGCCAGCTTAAATTCAAGGCATACTTACTTAGACATTAATGGGAGCTTTACTTGTAAGTAAATGTGTTTAGGGAATGAAAATAAGAGTGCAGGCCTAGGTACGTCTACTCAAAAGTCCTATTCAGATGAATGGGACTTGCTCCCATGTAAGTTTATATAAGATTGCAGCATCAGACATCTATTGCCATGGTCATTGGACACATTTTCTGCTCATACACAATCTACTTCTTATGCTGGTCAAAATGGTTTTGCCCTAAATCCAGAATAAAGAATTATACTGTACAGTTACATTTTGCAATACATGGAGACAGCAAGGATTCTTCTTAAAACAAAGTTCACTTGAGGGAAAACATTTACTTACAGGAAAATCTTGCCCGAACTGCAGTGGGCCTTTGAAGCTCATTCCTTGTCGAGGTCACGGTGGATATCCTGTAACCAACTTCTGGAGACACGAAGGATCATTCATATTTTTTCAGGTTGGTAAAATGAGAACTGTCAGACTGATTCAAGGCAAATCTGCTGTCCTGGTTGAGCTGTATTTTGATGGTGAACAAAACTGAGTCTTTTTCACACCAACTGCATGAAATTAATGGGCTGGGACACCTGCCTTATGAGGAAAGGCTACAGTGTTTTGGCCTCTTCAGTCTAGAAAGAAGGAGGCCGACTGAGGCTCATTGAGACTTACAAAATTGTGCATGGGATGGATAGAGTAGACAGAAGGAAGTTCTCTTCCATCTCACAAAACACCAGAATAAGGGGACATCCATTGAAATTGACTAGTGGGAGAATTAGAACAGACAAAAGGAAATATTTCTTTACCCAGCATGTAATTAACCTGTGGAACTCCTTACCACAGAATGTGATGGTAGCCTGGCCTAGAAATCTTTAAAAGGGGGTTGGACAAATTTATGAAGGAAAAGTTCACAGGTTACAAGCCACAATGATCATAGGCCACCTCCAAGTTTTAGAGGTAGTCTATCTCTGAATGCCAGATGCAAGGGAGAAGCAAGAAGATACAGATGTCTTGTTGTCCTGAGTGTATTCTGAGGTGTCTGGTGGCCATTGTGAGATAAAGGAAGTTCGACTGGATGGGCCCTGATCTTATGTTATTATGTTCTTATGTTCACAGAAATTACAAAATTGGATATTTATTCACATATTTATACTGCCCTTCCTCCAAGGACCCTTTCCCCCCACCCCTTTGATGTCACAACAACTTTGTGAGATAGGTGAGGCTGAAATATAGTGTGACTGGCCCACAGTCACCCAGTTACCTTCATGACTGAGTGAAATTTTGAACCCAGATCTTCCTTGCCCAAGTCTGACTCTCTAATCACTATACCACACTGGCTCATACCACAATACCTGGACAGGTTTCATGGATTTCCTACGCAAGATGACTGCTTCAGGTTCCCTTGGGAAAATATATATTATATATTTTTACCAAATTTCTATCCCATCTTTCTCCCCCAAGGGAACCTGAAGCAGTCATCTTCAGTAGGAAATCCATGAAACCTGTCCAGGTAGCCCAATCTTTTCTGACATATAAGAATAACCATTTGGGGTCATTGTAAAGTTATCTCTATAATCTGAGATCCTATTTCTAAGAAAGTGGTCACCAGGTCTCAGAAAGTTCTGATCATACATAAAGAAAGTTTATTTCACAAATCTGTTTCAATTTTTTTTATCAGAGATGTCCTTTTAGCTTCTGTTTTTAATATATAGTATGTTAATTTCATTGTTTTGTATAGTATACTATAGTATACTAGTATATAGTTGTTTCATTGTTTTGCATTTTTATTGTACTTAGCTGCCTTGTGTTAGCTGCCTTGTGCCAATTTTGTACCTTGAAAAGGCAGGATGGAGATTGCTTCAGTTAATGTGACTGCCACTACTGCTAAGTACACAGAGGTGCAGGAAACATTAAATATGTATGACAAAAAAAGAGGGGACAATTGTGAGTTTTGACTCAGAGAAGAGTTCTACTACTACTACTACTAATAATAATAATAACTCCTCGGTATTTATATACCGCCTTTCTGGTCATCAGATTACTCCTCTGACTTTATTCAAGGCGGTTTACATAGGCAGGCATTTCTAAATCCCTCAAGGGGATTTTTACAATCATAAACGGTTCTCTCTTTCAAGAACCACACAACATTTCAGAAGGATCTTCCGGGTCTGATCTCTCTTCTGGCCTCCAGTGCCTCCCACATGGAGGGCAGCCAAGACGCTTCTTCGCTCAGAGCAGATGGAATAACTTGGCTCAGCTTGTCAGCTGCTTCAAGGTCTTGCCGCTCAGGGAGCTACCGGTGTTCTCGAACTGGCGACCTTCTGATGTTATCTTCGGGCTAACGGAGGCTCTACCCTCTAGAACCAGTGGCAGCTACATCTTGCTTTGTCTTTAGTTACAACAATGCAGTTCAGACATATCTGGAAACAAGTCACATTTAACTAAAGGAGCCTTATTCCTGAGTAACTATGTACAAGATCACACATGTTCATAAAAACTAATGTTTCTGTTTTGATGTAAAACTATATGAATTACTTCCTTTTTAAAAAAATTGTCAGTTATATAACCCAATATATATCTACTTAATGTTACTAGTACCACAGCCCAATCCTAACTTTGGATTGGCCTGTGCTGACTGACCTGAACTGCATGATGCTGGCTGGAGCATAATTCAGGCTAATGGGATATTTTTCCCCTTAACCTGTGCCCTAGCCACCCCTATGGAGCTACTTGAATCTGCACCAATGAATTTGCTGATGCAAATCCGAGTGGTCTGTGTAAAGCCGATCATGCTGGGAGTGGGGGTTAGAATTCAGCCTGTACTACCACGGCTGATTCTATCCCTCTCCCAGGCCCAATCCACCCCCTGGTCCAACAAGCTCCCTCCCCATCCCTGGAATGCCCTCTCAACCCCTCTCCCACCCCCTGCACCAGCCTGCCCGGCACAAACTTACCCCCTCCAGGTCCGGATCTGGTGCCAGCAGGCCAGCGCACATCTTTGCACCAGCCTAGCCAGCTGGATAGTAATTGTGAATATGTTTTGACACTCATAGGCCAGCACAGGGGGCCTGTGCCAGCTGAAATCAGAGTCAGGATTGTGCACCCACTTAAGTAAATGCTTTCTCCTTTGAAAAATTAAATGAAAACACTTTAAATCATCTTTCCGTAATAGATATTCAGAACCCTAGGGCCACATCAGTGTCACAATGCTATGTGTACTATCCACCCAGCCTGGCCATTCTCATTTGGGAAGGGCTACAAAGCAGGCAGACCAGTAGGCCTGCGCTGCATCCAGTGCAAGTTTAGGGCCAAAAGCAGTGCAGCCCGAGGCAAGAGGAAATGTTTCCCTTCACCCCATGTCACAGCGGCCCCAATGGGTCTACTCGGATCTGCACCACCTGATGAGGTGGAGCCGCGCCATGCTGCCTGGGAACGGGGTCAGGATCCGGTATAACTGTATACTCCCCACCCCCCACCTGTCCCTGGGAATGCCTGCCACCCGCCCACTACCACCCCGTAACGCCTCCCTCCCACCTCCTCCCTGCCCTCCCTGTGCTCCCCCAACCCCTGCGCCAGCTGAGCTTGGCCAACAGAACTCACCTGTCCTCCGGGGCCCGCATCAGCATGGGGAGCCCGGCACATGCCTGTGCACTGGCCTGTCTCCTCCCAGGCTGGCTCAAGGGACTTGTGTCAGCCCAAGTATCCCTTCTGGATTGGGCCCTTTGTTATTTATATCAGAAAGTAGGATATGAAATAATGGCGGTGTTCTCAGAAGTGTGATTCACTGAATTGAATGGAGCTTACCCCCGCTCCCTGTACATAGGACTGCAACCAAAAATGGGCTGTTGTCATAATCCTTGGGTTACTGATGTGGAAGGGATCAAAATCACATGTGAATCATCATGGAAATCAGTGATATGCTCATTTGTGCATTTTCTCCTAGCTACAACTGCAAAAAGCTACATCACAATTCAATAACCTTGCAAAGAACATGGATTAAGAAAAGATAATCTTGCATTTCTTATATGTGAACGCTCTTTTCATTTTGAATTTTTAACCCAGACTCTGTTTGCAAAATAGCCTATTCCTAGTGGGTTGGGACCCACTAGGTGGGTCGTGAGCCAATTTCAGGTGGGTCCCCATTCATTTCAATATTTATTATTATTATTATTATTATTAACAGTATTTATATACCGCTTTTCAATAGAAAGTTCACAAAGCGGTTTACAGAGAAAAATCAAATAACGAATGGCTCCCTGTCCCAAAAGGACTCACAATCTAAAAGATGCAAAACACAGGCAAACAGCCACTAGAAAAGACACTGCTGGGGTGAGGTGGGCCAGTTACTCTCCCCCTGCTAAATAAAAGAGGACACACATAACACACATAACAACACGTTATGCTGGCAGGGGAAGGAGATAGAATTGGGCCATAAGAAACTAATTTTAATTGTTGTTAATACTGTTATGCCAGTGTTTCTCAAACTGTGGGTCTGGACCCACCAGGTGGGTCATGAGCCAGTTTCAGGTGGGTCCCCTTCCATTTCACTATTTTATTTTTAATATATTAGACTTGATGCTACCATGGGATGTGACTGCATTTGGGGAAATGTTACACATCTATACTTTTAACAAGCTACTATGTATATTCTTTTAGCAAGGATAGTAAATGGGACTTACTCCTGGGTAAGTGTGGGTAGGATTGCAACCTAAAATTGTTAAAATTTTTCCTGCTTAATGATGTCACTTCTGGTCATGTTATCACTTCAGGCGGTCCTGACAGATTCTCATTCTAAAAAGTGGGTCCCGATGCTAAATGTGTGAGAACCTCTGGACTATTCTATGTGCATATATTTTGGAATGATTTTGTTGTTGAGGCAAATGGGACATGAGACTTCCTTTTTAACCTATAGCTTTAATCCAAAATGAAATGTGCCTCTGGAAGAAACATAAGCTACATGAAATGAGGCACCTGAGACACTAATACCCAGTGAAAACTGCACTGTAAATATTCCATGGTTTTATGTTTTTTTCCTCTGTTCATTTGTGTTTCAAGTCAAAGGGGGCTCATGATCACCCAAGACCAGAAACAAAATCAGAAGCAGAAACAAGAAGATCAATACAAAAGGCACATAAAATGGTTGTTCCACCCATTTCCACAAGACTTAAATGGACTAAAGATACTGAGGTAACATTCACTTTATTAACTAGCAAGATGCCCTTCACTATGACAGATGGAGTGTGTGTAGAGAAGCAAATTGATAAATTAGAGCAGGAGTTTGGGGGAGGTCAGTTATTATTATTGGGAATGTGAGCCCCCCTCCCCACCAACACCATGCAGTGCCTTGTCAATTGTCAAAAAACTGATGGTGTGCCTTCAAAATTTTAGCACCTTGTCAGTGTGCTGTGAGTTGAAAAAGGTTGAAAGTCACTGAGAGTCTTGGAGGTGCATTGTGTCAGTTGTGGCATGTCCGTCAATGAGGGTCTTCCATGTCCCTTCAAGTGCAACTGTTACTTGTCCCTAAAGAAGTGGATGGTAAGAGAAAGTAAAATGAGAATACTGGTACTTTGACACAGGGATAGAGGATTACCTGCTCACAGGCTGTGGTGTCTCAGGCATTAAGAATCAATGTGCATAATCACTTTCTGGATTCTTTTTCTTGATCACACCTGAGTGCTACTGAAGATTGGGAGCAATCCAGAATTTGCTGACTTCTGTGATTTCGTTATCATTCCACTTCTTTTGTTGTTGGTGGATTGGCAAAGCAGGAATTGTGAGCCAAGGTGGTTCCCTTTATTTCAGCAGTCCCATACTTTCCCCAAGTTGGAACTGGAATGACTAAAAAATAAAAGCTTTAGCAGGCAGTATACAGCCTACAGATGTTACACTGTCTATCTCTGCTTGAGCTCATCCAGCCTAACTTTAGTCCCATTGGCTTCAGTGAAACGTAATGCAACTAGTTTTCTCTGGATCAAGGTCCATGATCATTCTGACATCATTTTTGTTGTCACTGAGTGTGTACACTGACCTCAGGGGATGTAACTTCTTAAAAGAAAGAAAAATGCCTCAACATCTGGAAAGACACACCTAGAATGCAATGTGAGCACAATCCTAACTTGTGCTGGAAGCAGGCAGGACAGCGGGCCTGCGCTGCATCCAGCACAAGTTTGGGGCCAAAAGTTGTGCAGCCCGAAGCAAGGGGAAATGTTTCCCCTTATCCTGTGTCACACTAAAGAGGTGACACAAATTTAAGCAGCTCGGGACTGCCCTGGGCTGCCCAGGAATTGGGTCAGGACCCAGCATAACTGCTGGGTCCTGGCCCTGCCACCTGCTTACCTGCCCACTCCCAGGAACTGCCTGCCCTGTCCTCCCCTTGCCCCAAAACACTCCCTCCTCACACACCCCCGACCCCTGCATGAGCCAAGCTCGGCTGACTCAACTCACCTTCTCCCTAGGGCCCACAGCAGTGTGGGAAGGCACACATCTGTGCACCGGCCTATCTCCTCTTTGAGTGGTGCAAAAGTGCTTTACGGCTCTTTTGCAACACTCTCAGGCTGGCGCAAGGGACTTGCTTCAGCCCAAGTGACCCTTTGGATTGGGCCCTGAATAACCTAAAAATAGAACTGGATTTAACTAGATGGTTTTTCAACATTTTTCTGGGAGCATCACTTTGCTCTTGGACAAAGGAAGGGATGGATTCTCCAGAACGCAACTGTCCCTGTATACAAGGGGGTTGTTTTACTGTGCTTGGTTTCTACAAATACTAATTTACCACCATTATAAAAAGTACACCAGTAAGACTGAAAAATACAATTAGCTATAACACTGACATAATGGTGTGTTTTGTGAGTAGTATGCCATTACAAATCCAGTAACTCAAGTGTTTCAGTCAAATGCATTTTACCATGTCAAAGAGAGGTGTTGAGCAAATCGTATGTGTTTATCACTGGCCCTATCCCC
Source organism: Tiliqua scincoides (assembly GCF_035046505.1). Lineage (NCBI taxonomy): Eukaryota > Metazoa > Chordata > Lepidosauria > Squamata > Scincidae > Tiliqua > Tiliqua scincoides. The sequence goes on along the minus strand of NC_089821.1, from coordinate 170,247,216 downwards.
ACAACAGGAGGGATGGGCTGACTTTCACTACTGATCTGAACTAACCAACCAATTTTTTGGGTGGGCTTCTAGTTCTAAAGAACTCATCTAGAACTCTAGTCACAGAGTTTTAATTTAGCTGCATAATGTGATGATACATTTTTCTTTCTTTAGTCCCTGACCGATGAGATACAAAGCCAAGACACGTTGCCATTAATTATTTCCAGGCAGGAAGACTTTGAGTCACACAGTTGCTTCACTGAACATTTCAGAGACAAAATTCCTCAAGAGCAGATGCTGAATAATTGTTTGTCTCTTGCCAAAGGCTGCAGTTTTGGGAAATCATCCTATGTAATTGAGCATGCCCAGGACATGGGCTGCACTACATACTTGGACAAGTGCAAACAGATGGGGAGCATGGAATATGACAGCAGAGACCTGGAACCTCCAGCCTTTGCATATTCTGAAGACAGAGAGCAAACCTGGAATAAGAACATGGACCTAGGAAGAAATTCCCCTGCAGACAAATATTGCAATGGTTCTACTACATTTCTTGCAGGTCTACACTGCGAAACTCTAGCCTCCATAAATACTATTGATTTTGGCATCCAACATGCTCTTAATATTCCACCTACAGTAAGGGTTGGCTACCATCCACTAAGGTCTAATGTAGATATGTTTGGAGAAGAGACATGTGAAGGAAAAGCACACCTGAATTATGGCAACAATGGTTCTTCTACCTTCTGCCCGCTCAGTCCTGAAGAGCCCTGCCTCATTGAAGACACTACTCATCACTATTACCAAACTTCCTTGCCTGTGAAAGGAAATGAATCGTACATTGAAGATGAAAGAAAATACCTGAATCTAGATCACTGCCACAATGAGATGTTTTTTAACCTTTTTCCTTTACGATGACATGATTTCGTGATCCCCCACGCTGCCCCTTCCAGCAGTAAGGAAGATTCCCTGCTAGCCTCCACCTTGTATAATCAATATACATTCTTGAGCAGTGTAAGCAAGTCACAGACTTTGTACTGTTCTCTTCCCAGTGTGCACTCCGGTTACAGAGCATGAGACATGCTCAGAATTAAACATGAGAGTTACAGGCCATGAAACATGAGGTTAACACAGCTCAAAACGTGTTATAGTGGGAACACACACTCATAGCTGCTCTACATAAGTTGGCAGGTGTGTTTCCAAGCTTTCTTTGTTGTCATATTTTTGTGTATTGCAGGAAGGTAGTACCAATGAAATTCCCTGGCTTAAATATTCTCCTTTCAGGTGTTATGGTTTGCTCTTTTCAACCAAAGGGAGAGGGGGTCAATTACTGAAAATGCAGGCTGCAATTCATCAACAAAACAAATAAATCCCAAACAGTTACACTCGTACTGACTTGAGTATTGTATTGTATTGGCAACCTTCAGTCTCGAAAGACTATGGTATCGCGCTCTGAAAGGTGGTTCTGGCACAGCGTCTAGTGTGGCTGAAAAGGCCAATCCGGGAGTGACAATCCCTTCCACACCGGGAGCAAGTGCAGTCTGTCCCTGCTCTGTCTCCCTGGCTATGGGCCTTCCTTCTTTGCCTCTTAGCCTCAGACTGTTGGCAAAGTGTCTCTTCAAACTGGGAAAGGCCATGCTGCACAGCCTGCCTCCAAGCGGGCCGCTCAGAGGCCAGGGTTTCCCACTTGTTGAGGTCCATCCCTAAGGCCTTCAGATCCCTCTTGCAGATGTCCTTGTATCGCAGCTGTGGTCTACCTGTAGGGCGATTTCCTTGCACGAGTTCTCCATAGAGGAGATCCTTTGGGATCCGGCCATCATCCATTCTCACGACATGACCAAGCCAACGCAGGCGTCTCTGTTTCAGCAGTGAATACATGCTAGGGATTCCAGCACGTTCCAGGACTGTGTTGTTTGGAACTTTGTCCTGCCAGGTGATGCCGAGGATGCGTCGGAGGCAGCGCATGTGGAAAGCGCTCAGTTTCCTCTCCTGTTGTGAGCGAAGAGTCCATGACTCGCTGCAGTACAGAAGTGTACTCAGGACGCAAGCTCTGTAGACCTGGATCTTGGTATGTTCCGTCAGCTTCTTGTTGGACCAGACTCTCTTTGTGAGTCTGGAAAACGTGGTAGCTGCTTTACCGATGCGCTTGTTTAGCTCGGTATCGAGAGAATGTGTGTCGGAGATCGTTGAGCCAAGGTACACAAAGTCATGGACAACCTCCAGTTCATGCTCAGAGATTGTAATGCAGGGAGGTGAGTCCACATCCTGAACCATGACCTGTGTTTTCTTCAGGCTGATTGTCAGACCAAAATCTTGGCAGGCCTTGCTAAAACGATCCATGAGCTGCTGGAGATCTTTGGCAGAGTGGGTAGTGACAGCTGCATCGTCGGCAAAGAGGAAGTCACGCAGACATTTCAGCTGGACTTTGGATTTTGCTCTCAGTCTGGAGAGGTTGAAGAGCTTTCCGTCTGATCTGGTCCGGAGATAGATGCCTTCTGTTGCAGTTCCAAAGGCCTGCTTCAGCAGGACAGCGAAGAAAATCCCAAACAAGGTTGGTGCAAGAACACAGCCCTGCTTCACTCCGCTTCGGATGTCAAAAGGGTCTGATGTGGAGCCATCGAAGACAACAGTGCCTTTCATGTCCTTGTGGAAAGATCTGATGATGCTGAGGAGCCTGGGTGGACATCCAATCTTGGGGAGAATCTTGAAGAGGCCGTCTCTGCTGACCAGGTCGAAAGCCTTTGTGAGATCTATGAAGGCTATAAAGAGTGGCTGTCGTTGTTCCCTGCATTTCTCCTGCAGTTGTCTAAGGGAGAATACCATATCAGTGGTGGACCTGTTGGCTCGGAATCCACACTGCGATTCTGGATAGACGCTCTCTGCAAGTACCTGGAGCCTCTTTAGTACAACTCGGGCAAACAGCTTTCCTACAACGCTAAGGAGAGAGATGCCGCGGTAGTTGTTGCAGTCACCCCTGTCACCTTTGTTCTTGTACAGCGTGATGATGTTTGCATCCCTCATGTCTTGAGGTACTCCACCTTCTCTCCAGCAGAGACAGAGGATTTCATGCAGCTCAGTGACGATGATCTCTTTGCAGCATTTTAGGACTTCAGCAGGGATGCTGTCTTTTCCAGGTGCCTTGCCAAAGGCAAGGGAGTCCAGGGCCACGTGAAGTTCTTCTAGGGTTGGTTCACTGTCAAGCTCTTCCAGCACAGGCAGGCACTCAATGTTGTTCAGTGCTTCTTCGGTGACTACATTTTCTCTGGAATATAGCTCAGAGTAGTGCTGCACCCAGCGTTCCATCTGCTGCGCCCGATCCTGGATGACCTCGCCTGTGGCAGACTTCAGAGGGGCAATTTTCTTCTGTGTTGGACCTAGGGCCTGCTTGATACCATCATACATCCCCTTGATGTTGCCCGTGTCAGCTGCTATCTGTATCTCGGAACAGATACAGTATCTCGGAACAGAGGGGCAATTTTCTTCTGTGTTGGACCTAGGGCCTGCTTGATACCATCATACATCCCCTTGATGTTGCCCGTGTCAGCTGCTATCTGTATCTCGGAACAGAGCTGGAGCCAGTAGTCGTTAGCACATCTCCTGGCAGTCTGTTGGACTTTGCTGCGAGCAGTTCGGAGGACCTGCAGGTTGCGCTCACTGGGACAGGCCTTGTATGCTGCTTGAGCTCTCCTCTTTTCCTCAATGACTGGTGTCAACTCCTCAGAGTGGGCTTCAAACCAGTCTGCCGCCTTGTTGGTCTTCTTGCCGAATATGGACAAGGCGGTGTTGTAAACGGTATTCTTGAAATGTTCCCATCTGTTGGATGCGTTTGCGTCGGCCGGGCCTGGAAGAGATTCCTCAAGCGCTTGTGCAAATTCCTCCACTTTTCTCTGATCCCGGGTCTTGCTGGTATCAATGCGAGGTCTTCCTTCCTTTTTCGTGTGATACAGTCGCTTTGTTTGCAGTTTCACTCTGCTGCACACCAGGGAGTGGTCAGTGTCGCAGGCAGCACCATGATAACTGCGTGTGATCTTGATGCTGGGAAGGCTGGAGCGTCTGGTGAGGATCAGGTCGAGCTGGTGCCAGTGCTTTGATCTTGGATGTCTCCAAGAGACTCTATGTTGGGGCTTTGTGTTGAAGAATGTGTTGCTGACACAGAGACCGTGATGACAGCAAAACTCTAGCAGGCGTTGGCCATTTTCGTTCATCCTCCCAGTGCCAAACTGACCTAAGCAAGTGGGCCATGAACTGTTATCAGCACCAACTCTAGCATTGAAATCGCCGAGGATGAACAATGGCTCTTTTACAGGGATTTTCTTGACAGTGGTGGCCAGGTCATCATAGAATTTGTCTTTGGCTTCTGCTGGAGACGACAGAGTCGGTGCATAAGCACTGATGAGAGTGATAGGTCCTGCTGATGACTGGAGCTGCAGGGACAAAATTCTTTCACTTCCCACAGTAGGTGGGATGATGGATTTCAGCAGGGTATTTCTGACCGCAAAGCCAACGCCATGTTCCCTGGTTTCGTTTGGTGGTTTTCCTTGCCAGAAAAATGAGAAATTTCTCTCCTTGACAGATCCGGAATCTGGCAGCCTAGTCTCTTGAAGGGCGACGATGTCCATCTGCAGTCTGCTCAGCTCCATGTCGATGACAGCTGTTTTGCGTGCGTCGTCTATTTCTTGCAGGTCATCAGAGAAGCCAGGTGTCATTGTCCTAACGTTCCAGGTGCCCAGCTTTAGGGCAGTAGTTTTCTGTTTTCTGTTGCATGGTGCAGAGTTGTCGATCCGCTTGTCGGTTTTCACCCTAAACCCCACGCACCCCATGAGGTTAACGGACCGTGGCGAGGCAACACCTTACTGGCTGGGGACTGCCCAGCTTAAGGCGGGCGGTAGCTGCCCAATGAGATGCAATGATCTCTCCCACCGTCGGAAGCAGCCCCTGGCGTCATGCTCTACGCCAATCGAGCAAAGACTTATAACCGGTAAACTGCTGCTTCCCGTGTTGTGCCGACGCCGTATGGCGAAGTTGGAGTGTCCTCTCCAGTGCGCGAAGCCTGGGTAAAGAAGGTATGGAGGATAGGCTGTTACCCATGCAGCAAATCCCCCCTCTCCACGTCGCTGGAATGGTCCAATGGAAAGGCAGAAGCCAATACGGTTGGTTCCAGCGGCGTCGCAGGAGTTGCCAGAACGTGACTGTGTTCAGCCATGAACTGCCTAAGGGACTCCGGCTCCTGATTTTGCCTCGAGGTTGACTCCTGAAGCCTTTTCCAGAACTGGATGTAGCCACAAGGCAGTGGAGGTTTGAGGTCAGAGTTTCCTTCTCTTAGATGAGCTGCCTTCCTAGGCTGACTTGAGTGATGGTCTTAAAAGTGCATAAATGGCAACATTTTTATGGAAATCAGCAGTCTTGGTTCTACAGAGTATGCATAGAAATGATGACACTGCATCAGTATTCATGATGTGACTTTAAACCAGTTTAAGTGCAGGTATGCTGGTTTTATTTTAGTGTCTTTCCTTAGATAATTTTTTTTTCTCAGATCCCTGACTTCAACACCACATCCTGCCTTCTATGTCAAAACAAGGTATTCAGAATCTGAGTTGTCCACACCACTTAAACTGATTTGGGATGCAATCCTAATCAACTTTCCAGCACTGACATAAAGGCAATGCAACTCCGAGGTAAGGGAACAAACACTACCTTATCTTAAGGAGACCTCCGTGACTGCCCCCCAATGGCAGGATGCAGCACACACCACACTGGCACAGCTATGCCAGTGCTGAAAAGTTGGTTAGGATTGCACTCTTGTTTGCATTGCCTCTGAAATCTTCACATTGACTGCAAAGATATTGGACTTTTCAGATAGATTACTTGGGAATAGACATACAGTAGTGACGGCCAGGACCCATGAGAGAGGAGTAAAGGAAGCAATTTGTACCTGGGCCCAGGGTCGAAAAGGAGGCCCAGAAATTTCCTGGGATCTTCTATTTTCTGATCTCACCCAAACTTGCTAACTGTGTGGAATGCTGGGTGTGCAGTGGCAGCTGCTGCTGCAAGCCATATCTGCTGGGCTGAGGAACACATACGTGACACTCTTTAATACAGTGTCAAATCTGGGAGGAAACCGGCCTGCTACAGTAGCTCTTTGGCTTGTGGATCTGCTCGCCATGAAGGAGGGTACAGGAACTCGGGGACACAGCTGCAGACTACAGCTGCTGCAGAGTAAGCTTTGGTACACACAGGACACTTTCCATTCTAGTGTGAGCCTAAATACTAGGATGCTAATTTTCTGCAATGATTTTCTAAATTTAAAAGTTTTTAGAGAGTGCCTTTGGTTTTCAATATTACTATATGTAGCTGCCAACATTGTGCAGGTGGGTAGACCTGGCCCCTGCATTGGGAAGCCTAGAAGACTCCAAAGACTTTTCTGGGTGTTGCTACTCTCCCCTTGCCTTTTGTTTCTTCCCCACCCCTGTTTTACCCACCCTCTCATCACCCTCCTCTGCTCTGTTTTAATCTCCCCACTCCTTTGGGAAGGGGCTCAAAAGAAAATTTGGACCCCCTGATAAAATTCCTCTTGGAGGCTCTGCCTCCCATCTCAGCAAAGATAGCATAGAACCCATAAAATGGCTGCTGAAGAGGATCTTAACACCTAGGCAGTTTGGAGCATAACATGGCAGCTGGTCCCAAACTGGTTAGGGTCCCTCCTCTTCTTTCTCCACTTTTATCAAGATGTTTAAAATCTTCTAAGCTGCTCTCAAAGTGGTAACAATTGAAAAGCCTGGGCCATTCTTTTCATGTGAAAGAGAAGTTTCGAGTTTTCCTCTTAAGAAGACTCAAATATGCAGGCCCACATACACCTGCCTCCCCCACCTCCATTCTTATTGATTCGCGTGACTGTTGTTACAGTAGGAGCACAATTCTTCTCAAATGAACCCCTGCTGAGCCCGATATGCTTGCTGACAGAACATCATTCAGCTGAAAAAAGAGAGTGTTTAATATCGTTTCAGGGAAGGTTTTAACACTAGAGTTGTTAAACTTTTAAGGTTTTAACACTGGAGGTGACTGATAAGGAAGTGAAGGAAGCACTATTAGGACACAAATGAATCAGGAGGTTGACAGTGGGGGGTGCGAAATTGATGAAGTCTTTTTGTAGGGTTCCACACCTGCAGATTTGATCTTGCCTGAGTTATAAGAGAATTATTTGCCTCTGAGCTGTGAGTTATCAAACCTAGATTTCTTTCAACATTTTTAAAGAACCCTGCAGAATTAGACCCCAAGTTCATCTACTCTAGCATTCTGGTTCCAACAGTCTCTAATGCTGGGGGAGGGGGAGTCCAGTCCAGTCCAGGACTCCTGGTGCCATGAGGCCAGGTGCCGCTCCCCCTGTGGCACTCAGTTTCCTCCTACCCTTGTTAAATAATGCCCCTGATGCAGAATGAGCCAATCTCCTCTTACTAACACCATCTTGCAGCCTTGATGATTTTTCCCACCCCAGCAGCCCCCAACCCATTAATCTTCCCACCTGCCCCCAAGCCCTGTTGATCTCCCTGTACAACTCTCCTCTGACCCACCATCTCTACTGATCAGGTCTCCTGGCTGTTGAAATGGCAGGAGCCAGGAGGAGCGTGGTGAAATGAGGTAAGGTGGCCAGCAGTGATGGTGGGCTGCTTCAGGTGGCAGCTTGTGCCAATCCACCAGTCCCAGATTTAAGCAACTCCAGTGAAGAGGTGGAAGAGTGGCTGTTAGGGCGAAGCCTTTCAAGGCTCACCAGACATGCCTGCTTCACACCTTTGGGAGTACTACACAAAGGCTGATGGATAGATGACATAGAGTTTCAAAACTACTACTTTATTTTAATAATACTGAATACTTACACAATGTGCCCGGGGCGGGGCGGGGTGGTGGTGGTGGTTTGCAGTACTTGTCTTTCCTGTGTGCAAAAACAGACACGTGAAATTTTAGCAAGTGGAATGTCTGCTTTTTTGCATCATTTTCCCCCTAGTTCTTGTTTCCCCTGGAAAAGTCACACACACGCCTTGTGTTCCTCTTGCTGCTGGCTGATATTGTACACTTTGATTGATTTGGTCAGTGGGTTGCAGCAGGGAGAACCCCCAAAGGCTGCAATCCTATCCACACTTTTCTGGGAGTAAGCTCCGTTGAACACAATAGGACTTACTTCTGAGTAAACATGCATAGGATTGGGCCCAAAGTCACTTAATTCTTGGAAAACATCCTTGCAAGAAACCAGGGTTGGGAAATACCACCTATCAAAAAGTGTTTACTGTTAGGGAAACCCCACTTCCTTGGTTGAAAACCAGAGATGCAGAACATGGGGAAGAACGCTGTAGTGGGGAACCATCTGAAACAGGCACATCAGTAAGTTTCCTGCCCTCAGAGGGAATCCCGATCGCCCAATTACAGCAGGGAGATCATAGTTTGTATGGCCTGGTCGGAACACATGAGCCCCTTCCCCTGAAGGGATTGGCGGAGGGCTGTGGCTGGGGGGGAGCAGAGGTAATTTAAGGACACAGCAACAGCCCCCCTTCCTTTTTTGCTCGTGGGCACCAGGCAGACCTGACCCCATCCAGCCACCTTGGACTCAGGACCAGTGCAACTTCCGAGGAGGCCTCCTGCACTGGATCCCATGTGCAGCTGTTTGATATGTAAGGTAGGGATGGGGTTTGGACCCTGTGGAGCGCAGGGGGACTTGCTTTTGAGCAGACAGGGGGCAGGCTGCCGCCTTCTAACTCTGTGGGCTGCCGTTGCCCACAGGGGTTGCTGGAGAGGGGCGCTGCCTCCTCTGGATCCCTGTGGCATCATGCCTCCGCCATCACTCACTTTCATGGGAGTAAGCCCCAGGGACTGTAATGGGGCTTACAGCTGAGGAACCAGGCAGAGGCTTAAGCGCTGGGGCTGCAATCCCAACCAAGCTTTCCAGGGAGGAAGCCTCTTGGACCTTAAGGGGGCTTGCTTATGAGTAGGCATGCAGAGACTTGGACCATAGGGCTGCAGTCCTCACCCCACTTTCCAGGGAGTAAGCCCTTTGCACTATAAGGGGCCTTGCTTCTGAGAAGGTAGGCAGAGCCTTGGACTCTGGCCACAATCCTAGACACACTTTCCTGGGAGTAATCCCCATGGACTATAAGGGGCCTTGCTTCAGAATGGGCATGCAGAGGCTTGGAACATAGGGCTGCAGTTCTCGCCCCACTTTCCAAGGAGCAAGCCCCATGGGGGCTATAATGGAGCTTGCTTCTGAGTCCGCATGCTGAGGCTTGGAACATAGGGCTCAGATCCTTGCTCCAACTTCCAAGGAATAAGTCCCACCAAGTATAAGGGGTCTTTTTTCTGGGTAGACATAGCTGGACTTAAGGCTACAATCCTGTCCACACTTGCCTGTAGGAGGGCACTACCCCCAGCCCAATTCAGCCCCCCCCCCGGCCTAAAAGAGAGCACCTTACTGGCTTGCGCAGGTGGCTGTGGCTGCTGCCTCCCCCCCCCCCCCAAATACCCAGGCAACTTAGACTATGTGCCTGACAAGGAGCAGCCTGGGGTCTGGTGGTCAAGATAGTAGAGAAACTCAAAATATCTTACAGGGATATTGCCCCCCCCCCCGGCTGGGGAGGGGAGGGAGTTGCAAGAATCGGGCTATTTGACTAAAGGGATTTTGATTTACGCCTCAGCCGTAATTTGGATGTGCCCTCTGGGACCAGCCAGTTTAGAATATGGGGACATAAGACACCATGCCTGTCAGGGCTACAACTGCAGATCCAGCTGCCAGACATGCAGGTTCAGCACATTTGGCAGGTCAGCTCCCTTTCCCCTTCCCACAGGAAGGTTCCCCTCCCTTTTTTTTTTTTTTTTGTCTTGCATGCCTTCACTACTAGTGCTAGATAACGAGGCCTTTCAGTTAGGCCCAGGAGCGGATGGCGGGATTACGCTAGAGTCTTGCAAAATATGGAAGATACTGGTGGGTTTTAGTAGAGCCGCCTTTATAGTTGCTGAGAGGCACAAGCCAGCTACCCCCAGCATCAGGTGCCAGGATTAACATGGAATTTGCTTACGTTGCCCTTTGGCTCGTGAGGCTTCACTGGGCAGACTAGTATCTGGATATCTTTAAGGGGGCGCATTCCCCCCCCCCCCACGAGCTGCTTGCTGAATCCAGGTTTGCTTCCTCCTTACCAAGCATTGTGGCATGAGGGTTGCAGGATGAGTCTTAACCCAACATACTGGCACCTGCAAATGGATGAGACTGACCAGAAGGGGCATGGACGATAGTGCAGTGGTGGCTTCCCTAACTGTCGCATCTGCCCAGCTTACACCAGTCCAACCACCCACAACGATCTCCTCCCAGGCACCTGACCTCCTCCTTGTTAATACCTCATCAGTTTCAGAGGATATTTAGAGGCACATGGGGAGCCCCTGGCCATCTCATCTGTAAGAATGTCTATTTCTTACATTCAGAAGAGAACACTAGTGAACAGGTTCAGTTCCTCCTCCTTGGTGAGGTATTGACAGACTGTGCAGGGAGACTCCCTAAGTGAGACCAGGACTCATCTTTCTTCCCACATTGAGGTTTTTCCCTTACCCTAGAGTGGTAAACCAACCTGAAACTCCAGATGGTGAAGAGAAACAGAAACAAGAGCTACTCCAGGCCAGCAGCAAAGTCACAGCAGGGCATGTCCATCACAAACACAAACATGATACTGCCTTGCAACCAAGAGCTGCTCTGGCAGGTTCTGGATCAAACCTAGACTCTCTTTGGAAAAAAAAACATCTGATCTAAAGACCTAACCCTGATTGGCTCACCTTTGTGATGAAAACATAGCAGGCTTCACAAATTAGGCAGGAACATCATATCATAGCTATCACCTTCATCATCTTCAGGAGGTTGTGTCATTCCACCTCATGAACAGACTGGCTGAACTGAGGAAATCCCTCTGGGAATCTTACAAGCAGGGCATTGGGTAGAGACCAAATACCCCTTGCCTAGCAGTTTGTCTGCGCAGTGTTCCTGCTGGTATAAGAACCAGATGGCTGAGCACACTCCTAAAGCACACTTCCCCTAGACTTTACTCACCTGTCAATAGGTGGGAGCAGTAGAGGAGGCAAGAAGGGGTTTTTCTCCCCTCCTCATCTTCCCAGTGCATCAAAAACGCAGGGCTGATGGTGGTTCAGGATTTTACACTCTTCGTAGCCATAACACATTAATGACCCAGTCCTGTCCTTGGCTGGCCTGAGGGTGTAGTGGTGCTGACCAGGGCCTCTGAGAGGAATTTTATCAGGGGGTACAAAGTTTCTTTTGAGCCCCTTTGCAAAGGGAGAGGGGTGAAACAGAGCGGGAGAGGGTACTGATGAGTGAGCAGAATAGGGACAGGGAGGAGCGAAGCAGGGTGAGGGGAGGGTTGAGACAGCTGGAAAAGTCTTTGGAGCCCAAGTCCACCCACCCATGTGGCATCAGTAGTGCCCCCAGCATCCCCAGTCATGGTAGTGTCCTCAGCATCCCGTACGGGCAACAAGTCTAAATAGACAGGAAAATGTCAGATCCCAGGAAATTTCTGGGCTCCCTCCTTTGGCTCCTGGGCCCCCCTTTTGACCCAAATTACCCCCTTTACCCCCCTCTCCTAGGCCCTGGTGCTGACACAGCCTCTGCTGTATTCCACAGGCTGGCTGGGGCTTGGGCAGCAGCAGAGAAGTAAAGACATTTTTGACTTATTTTCTCCAACACTCCCTGGTCCCTGATGGGCCTACCTGGATCTATGCCAGATCTTTTGTTGGTATAAATCTGGAAGGTCCAAGACTTGGTTGTTGGAAGAAAAAAAAGTATAGAAATAAATATTTCTATAACTAAATGATTGTTTATTGCAGTGGTTCCCAAGCTGGTGGGTCGTGACCCGCCAGCCAGAGAAGTACTTGTCTGTGCTCCTTTAAGGGGCAGGCTGGGGGGAAGGCAGCCATGCAATCAGCAGGACTGCGCTGCTGCTGGGAATGGGGTTTTGTTTGTTTGTTTTTTACTTTCCTGCAGTCAGAAAAAACATGCATTTCCAGTTTTCACAACAAAACCAGAAGCGGTCAGGTTTTTTTGTTTAACTTTTGCAAGCATGGGAAGCCCTGCGGAGGGCTCCCCAGACTCCCTGGACCTCCCAGGACTGCAGCACTGGCTGCAGGTAAGTAAAAAAATAAACCTTTCCATCCCCGGCAGCAGCACAATCCTGGGTATCAGGTTGTTGCCTTCCCCACTCCCTCTCTCACATTTACAGTGCTTCCAACTCCCTTGTAGGAGTTTGGAAAGCTCTGGTCCATAGAACCAATAATAATTCTCTCCCTAGTACACTCTGTGGTAACCCTGCTTTTGTTGATGTGCAATGTAAAAAATGGGCCTTAGAACAGCTTAGATGGGGGGGGGAGGGCTGCACTTGTATTAGTTGGACAGCAGGACCCATGAGAAGGGGGCAGGTGCAGGGGTTCATTTGTAGCCGGGCCCAGGGTCAAAAGGGGGGAACCAAAAGTACAGGAACCAGAGGAAAGGGCCAAAAATTTCCTGAGACATTTTCCAATCCCACCAGGCCCATGAGAGGGGTGTGCAGGGAGTAAACCGTACTTAGGTCCTGGATCAAAAAGAGGCCTGGAAGCCAATGGAGGGGAGCTGGAAATTTCCTGGGATGTCAGAAAACATTCGCATTTATTGTGTGAAGGCTAGCATTCACATTTTGGGTAAGCCCGCATAGTTGGAAGAAAAAAAATAGATTGTGATTCATAGAAATTATAATCCAATGATCATATGATATTATGATCCAATGGAGAAGGGAAACCCCAAAAGAATCTCTGTACTCCCAAAAGGAGCCGCAAAAACCTTTATATCCCTGATAAATTTCCTCTCAGACACCCCAGTGAGGGTGGCTTCAGAGAACTGGTGCTCAGCTTCATATACGGCACCTATAACCACCTGGGGGAGACCATCATTCCGTGTCTCCTTCTACTTCCACTATGCAGTTTTTTTTTAAAAGCTCATTTACCCCCACCTTACAACTTCACTGCATATCTGAACAGGTTTTGAGAGCTGGTCAACACTTGGCTGAATTTGTATGGTCAGAGGCTGGGTCCAGGTGCATTACATGGTAAGCTTTAAAATGGTACCCTATACCATAATCTTTGGCCATCTCACTCTATTACAAGAGTGAAACAAGGAAACAATTAAATCCCAATGCTGATTCTGAATCAGAAAATAGACCCTTGGAAGCTTTGGAACCGCTGTTTTCAGATTGCATATGTGCAGGCTGAAGCCATCCAGCCTGCCCAACCAAACCACCTCCAGATAAACTGAGGTGTGTGAGCGCTAACGACTTTTATGGTTATGAGCCTGTGATTAGAATGTTTCCAACTGAGTAGCAATAAAATATTTTATAGCACCTCTCAAAGTGCTTTTGTCAATGGGGCTTGGGCAAACATAATTTGTCTTTTGTTTGCTTCACCTCTTTAGAATCCCTCTGGTTTCACCCTTTTCTTAAAGTACTTTGTTACTTAGGAGATAATGCTGTCAGCAAGGCGGGTGGCATTGGCAAGAGCTGTGATAAGTCAGATTTATGAGCTGTTTCAAAATTTCTTTTGCAATTTGTGAATTGCATGAGCCTGTCCTGGTTTTTACTACTGCACATCTAGCTACAAGCTAGAAGAGAAAGATGTGGCTCATCTTGCAACCAGATAACAACACATTTTGTGACTTTTACTATGCTTTGTGTTACAATGTTTTGTGAAGCCTATAACTATGAATCTCCAACTACCACCGCCACCCCAGATAACAATGACAAGATGCGCAGCGGTATAAGACTGGATTTGAAAGCATGTGGCTAATGCTTCACTCTGCCACTGTGAAGTCTCTTCCCTAAAAGTAGCCTTTTCAAAGAATTACACCAGTGGTTCCCTAACTCATCTTCAGGATGAGGGAACCACATCTTTGCTGGGGCAGGAGGGAAGCCAGCAATGCAATCCCCAGAATCGTGCTGTTGCCAGGGATAGGAGAGGGTTTTTTTTAATGGACCTGCAGCCAGTGCTAGAGTCCTGGGAGGTCCAGGGCGGGGGTCTCCCCAAGCCTCTATAATTGTGGAAAAAAAGAGAGGAAAAAGGGCACCTTTGGTTTTTGTTGCAAAACCAGAAGTGCTTTTTTTCTCTTTTTTTCACAGTGACAGAGGCTTAGGGAGGCCTGCGCTCCCCAGACCTCACAGGACTCCAGCACTGCCTAGCGTGAGTAGAAAACCCCCCTCCCATCCTGGGAATCATGTTGCTGCCTTCCCTTAAAGGGGCAGGGATGTGCTTCCCTGGCTGGTGGATCATGACTTACCAGTTTGGGAACCACTGGATTAGACCAGGGATGGCCAGCCTTTCAACCTGAGAGCTCCTGGACCTTTAACAATTGTTTAGAGGAGGGAATGCCAGCAGGTGCAGCTTGTCATCTGTGAGAAGACAAGCTGCACCTGCTGGAATTTCCTCTGTTGATCACACCTGGATTAGACCGATTAGCCTAGTAGTCAATGGCTACAATGGTACCGGTGTTCTCAGGGTCTCTGATTACTAGACCCTGGGCACAAACAGCAGGCTGGGGGCCATTGACTTCTGGCCTTCTTTGTAAGCTTCCCAGATGTTGGCCATGATAGGCGACAGAATGTTCCTTTCCTTTTATGTTTGATTCAGAACCTCCAGATTCTGTTGGCTTCTTGATTACTTATTGTCACTCATATATAAAATATAATATTTGCTGCTTTTGGCAAAGGAAGCCAACCATTTATTTATATGTATAGCTAAGAACTTTGTGAATTGCTTTTGTTGAAAAGTGGTATATAAATATATGAACATGGATTAATCTGTTGAAATGAATTACTATATATGTTGAAAAGTGGTATATAAACAACAACATGGATTAATCTGAAAAAGGATAGGAAAATTAATGAATAAATAAATAAATATATTAAATATTGAATATTAAAAACAGTTTGACATCTATAGAGGACACATCTTTTATTTATTTACTGAAATATTTATACCCTGCCTTTTCCTCCTCATAAGGAATCACCTAAGGTAGCTAACAAATAACATTAAAAAATAGTAATACTAAAAAAAATCCTCCTGAAATAATAAAATAATGAACAATAAAACCTCAGACACCACCACAATCACAGGGTAGCAAAGAGACACAATAGTCAAACTCATAGACAGTAACTGGACTAAGTCCCAAAGGCAAAACAAAATCAATATGACTTTTTCAAATTATAGGTAGAGAGGGAACCAATCTGCTCTCCACTGGCAGTGAGCTCCACAGACAGGGTGCCATGATGGATAAGGCCATCTTTCATGTCACTGCCAGTCAAACCTGTACTGTGACCTTCACTGTGGTATTAATTTGCAAAAGCACACAACAGAAGTGGAATAGAAGAAAATACCACCGAATGATTGGAGGGGAGAAACAAATAAAGACTTGACAGATGGGTTAGAAAAAATGATGATACTGTTAAAGTTATTCACAGTTTCTAACATAAATTAGGCTGCAATCCTATACACACTTTCCTGGATGTAAGCTAAACTTACTCTGCTCCCAATAGAACATACTTCTGACTAAGAACATAAGAACAGCCCCACTGGATCAGGCCATAGGCCCATCTAATCCAGCTTCCTGTATCTCACAGCGGCCCACCAAATGCCCCAGGGAGCACACCAGATAACAAGAGACCTCATCCTGGTGCCTTCCCTTGTATCTGGCATTATGACATAGCCCATTTCTAAAATCAGGAGGTTGCACATACACATCATGGCTTGTAACCCGTAATGGATTTTTCCTCCAGAAACTTGTCCAATCCCCTTTTAAAGGCGTTCAGGCCAGATGCCATCACTACATCCTGTGGCAAGGAGTTCCACAGACCAACCACATGCTGAGTAAAGAAATATTTTCTTTTGCCTGTTATAACTCTCCCAACACTCAATTTTAGTGGATGTCCCCTGGTTCTGGTGTTATGTGAGAGTGTAAAGAGCACCTCTCTATCCACTTTATCCTTCCCATGCATAATTTTGTATGTCTCAGTTATGTCCCCCCTCAGGCGCCTCTTTTCTAGGCTGAAGAGGCCCAAACGCCATAGCCTTTCCTCATGAGGAAGGTGGCCTAGCCCAGTAATCATCTTAGTCGCTCTCTTTTGCACCTTTTCCATTTCCACTATGTCTTTTTTGAGATGTGGCGACCAGAACTGGACACAATACTCCAGGTGTGGCCTTACCATTGATTTGTACAACGGCATTATAATATTAGCCATTTTGTTCTCAATACCTTTCCTAATGATCCCAAGCATAGAATTGGCCTTCTTCACTGCCGCCGCACATTGGGTCGACACTTTCATCGACCTGTCCACCCCCCCCCCAAGATCTATCTCCTGATCTGTCACAGACAGCTCAGAACCCATCAGCCTATATGTGAAGTTTTGATTTTTTGCCCCAATGTGCATGACTTTACACTTACTGACATTGAAGCGCATCTGCCATTTTGCTGCCCATTCTGCCAGTCTGGAGAGATCCTCCTGGAGCTCCTCACAATCACTTCTGGTCGTCACCACTCGGAAAAGTTTGGTGTCGTCTGCAAACTTAGCCACCTCACTGCTCAACCCTGTCTCCAGGTCATTTATGAAGAGGTTCAAAAGCACCGGTCCTAGGATAGATCCTTGGGGCACACTGCTTTTCACCTCTCTCCATTGTGAAAATTGCCCATTGACACCCACTCTCTGTTTCTTGGTCTAGTCAGCTCAAGGTTTCAGTGAATTCAGTCAGCCGGAAGACATACATTGAACAAACATGCAACAGGATTAATATAGACCAAAGTATTCATTTTGACAGAGAACACCTGATGTTGGTTGTCCTCGGAGAAGAGAGACAAGCATTGAGAAGACTCCTCTATTGCTGGGATCAGATTAATAAAATATAGGGATCTCAATCAATACTAACAAAACTGATCAGAGTGTGAAACCCTGCAGAAAGTTGGAAAAGACTGATAGGATGTGACATCGAAAAGAGAAGCTGTACAAAAAGGAATAATGCAATGGAACTGGTCAAACAAGGTGTTAGAGCTCCTGGTCCATCATGCAAGCGGACCCAGAGAGGAGTGACCTGTTTTACAGAAAGCAGGGCTCCCCTCCCATAAGAAAGGACAAGTACTGTTTGTCATGTGAGAGAGTGGCAGGAGCAAGAAAAGGCACACCTACTGATACATCCTCTTCTTTAGGCCCTGGGCGTAATCCTATCCAATTTTCCAGTGTTGGTGCAGCTGTACCAATGGGGCGTGCACAGCATCCTGTGGTGGGGAGGCAGTCACAGAGGCCTCCTAAGGTATGGGAACATTTGTTCCCTTACTTTGGGGCTGCACTGCAGCTGCACTGGTGCTGGAAAGTTGGATAGAACTGGGCCCCCAGTAGCTCTGACTCATGTCAGATCTCCTCAAAGGAGAAAGAAGGAAAGAGACAGAATCATATTTCGATGGTGTTATGGCAGTTTATATACTTATGCCCTTTTGGGAAAATGTGGAGTACATACAGACTTATCTGTGAGAGTCACCTAACTGCTCTGAGAACACTCACAAAGGTGCCTGCTATCTGGGATAGCCCTATCTTCAAACACAAGCTTAGCCACACAGTGTGAATACTAGGGTGGCACACCCACATAGGAGGCCCCCCACAACCCTCAAACTGGCCATGATCCCCACCCCCCAATTTGCCAACTCAAAAGTGTGTGCAATCTCCAAAGCAATCTCCTTTGGACATGTGATGAGACCTGATCAACTATCATATCCTTCTCAATGTAGTCCTCCACTAAAACTAGATTTCTGACCAATGGCCTACCTCTTGATGTGACAGGGTGGGAATGTTTTTAAGGTGAACTGCTGGCTTCATCATACGTGACAGTTGTCACATTCCCTCAAGCAACCCTTCAGCTGCCCCTCAGGAGTACTATTTTACATTCTCAAAGTGGTTTACATTTTTAAAAAAAAGTTATAGCAGCATAAAAAATAAAAGCTAAAAACAAATAAAAAGCCACAGAGGTCAGCAATTAAAAAAGTCTAGCTCTCAGCCAAATAAAAAAGTATTTGCCTGTTTCCAAGTGAGGTTGACAGATCTATCTAAGGGGAGAATGTTCCACAATCTTGAGGCTACCACAGTCCTGCTCCTAACTGATGGCAGTTTGGCATCCTGAGCGGCAAGGCTTCACTGATTGAGTTTGGATGGGAGATCATAATAAAGATGATAACACTCTCTGAGTAGGCTTAACAACTCTGACAAAAACTATTCCTAGATATATATATTTTTTTCCCCACTGTGATATCCAGTAATGCATTTAAAACAAGAAGTTCCTGCAAACATCTCCAGGATTGTTTTCAGTAGTCAGATTGATGCTGATCCTTGCAGACTCCAGGTCAGTCCTGAAGAGCAAGGCCGGGGGGGGGGGGGCAGTGGGACAGGCAGAGAAGACCATGAATGGGGCTGCCCATCTCTTCTTGCCTCAAGAACTCCCTCAGAACAGATGGGGGCGGAAGACTGGGTTCCCACAGATGTGCTGTCATTGTGGTCACTTAACTCCCAGGAAAGCCATAGGGAGAGGTAAAGGTTGCTCCCACCCCTTGCCTTCCCTTCCACACTGTCTCCTTGTTGACCTTGCAGGGGGCTTTTAAAAAATAAAGTGGTTGAGTGGAGCTTGCTGGCTCTTTCTGTTCATATATAAAGAAAATATTACAAAGACACCATAAGCCTTCAGTGGCTTCTCATCTAAAGGCCATCAGAACCTGGGCTCTTGGAACTTCTCACTGCTCTGAGATGTGGGCTACAAGAATGCATTAAATTTCAGCCATGCATCATTTACCTGCAATTTGTGTGCATCTCCTTTCTACAACGAGCTTGCCAAGGTGTCTTTCATAAAACCTTAAAGGCATAATTTGATATGCTTAGATTGGCTTTTCATAACCAGTTGCCCCAACAAGCACACTACTTGCATTGGTTAGTACTTATGTGGAAAGTGTTCTTCACTGTGTAATCCAGCCTTTCACAATGTACTCTTTCCCTGAGGATAGCCAGTCATACACTTAAATCAGTGACAGCATTAAAACCATTTGTATTCATAGTCTGACCTTCTGTACTTTACAGGACTATCACAGACCAAAGCAAGATTATGGATTAATTAAAGGTACCATGTTCATTACTTGGCCAAGGGGGCAGATATCATTTCCTTCACTCCTAAGAAGCAGCAGCGCCTGACTCTTAATCCTACAAATGGCTGATGGGGAGTAGAGAAAGGAATTGCTGGATGTTCCAGCCCCCCCAACTGCAAATTCTGCTTGTGCAATTCAGAAAAACACTGTTAAAATGATGTCAGCAAGTCCTTGTCCGACCAGCTCTTGATCTAAGTGAGTACAGTGGATGTTGTCTTCCCATGCCTCTGCAGAGAATATCAGATCCATGAAAATCAAGGCAGCAGGTAGGATAGCCCAACGTATCAGGATTGGCCTGGAATCTCCAGAAATCAGGATCAATTTCCAGGAGACTACTGAAAGCAATCCAGGAGGTCCTCACAGGGCCTCCTTGGCTAAATGCATTACATCGTACTGGGGGAAAAAAAATTCCAGAAAAATCATCAACCAAAGTTGGCAGCCCTAAAAGTAGGTCCTGGCTCTGGCAAACTGGATTTGCCATGTGCCCACGGTAATGCCCCCAACATTCTGCGTGGGCAGTGGGTCTGGGTGAGATTGGAAAATGTAAGATCCCAGGAATTTTCTGGGCCCCCTTCTTTGGCTCCTGGGCCCCCTTTCTGACCCTGGGCCCGGGTACAAATTACCCCCTTCACCCCCCTCTCTTAGGCCTTGAAATACAGTACCCTTTCTTGAGTGACAGCTCCAATTAGATACACATTTTTCAACCACAGTTGAAGAAGTTGTCACTGGTGTTCATGAATAACTGGAATTCAGGTCAGAATCCTCTTCTAGCACTCTGGCTACTACATCACACTGGCTCTCTTCCCACCACTGAATGTTTGCAATTGAGTACTCCTATAAGTCTCACTCATCCTCAACCCAGCTGGTGGACTAGTAATGATTGGTGGATCCCAATGCCAGGGCAACTGACAGCATCACATCTTAACTTGAAGTAAGTCTTAAAAAGTAGCTTTTCACAATTTAGAGATGCCAATGTAACTAGCTTAAACAATGTCCGCAGGACAAATCATTATGCTCCAGAAGCATGATAATCATATACATTTACTAGCCAGTATATGATCTTGTGCTCATAAAAGGCCTTTTAATTAGAGCAAAACAAAGAGGAAAAACAAGATTGAGATCATCCCTGTTTTGTCACATACCCAGACAACATTCATCTCTTGTCTTCATATTTTCTTCAGCTTTTCAGGTTCAACTAGATTTTTTCAAAAATTGTCTTTCGAGGGTCAGCCTACACTGAGGAAGAAAGGAGTTTAAGTTACAACAAAATAAATTAAGAATTTTTGGTGGCAATTTTCATTCAGACTGAATAGCTATGGATATAGTAACTATGCAAATTTAATTACCACTGTTTGCCATGCTGATGAAATCAAAGAAGGATGGAGTAGGGTATTTATTCAATGCCCTTCAAGGGTCTGTGGGCATCACACCCCCCTCCCCTTCATACCTGAGGAGAAGGTTCACATTAAAGGATGCTAGATAGGACACTGAAGAGGGGTTGGTGAGTGCTTGAGTAGTAGGTAGAGACCCATATAGTGCTGCTAAAGAGTTTGTTGTTTTAAAAAAAAAGGCATAAAAAACAAGAGGGAAAGGGTCACAAGCGTGTTTCCGGGTCGTTTCGCTATTGTCTCTTAGTTTCCTTACTCCAGCCAACTTCTTGTCAGACTGACAGGCCCAGAACAAATGAGGCTATTGCCAGCCCAGGTTAATTGGATAAGATCTTATCCTGCCCCCCCCCCCCCCGCTGGTGCAGCAGTGCCAAAAAGTGCACTGTATCCAGTGGGGGGGGGGGGTTTCCGAAGGCTTTGGAGGGGAATTGAGATTTAAATCCCCTTACCCCTCTATAAGCCTCGCGCTCTGCAATGGGTCTCCTTGGACCTGTGCCAGCTCTGTAGCTGACACACATTTCGAGAAGAGAACAGGGGTGGGAAGGCTGCTGATTGTCAGGATAGGATTTGGCATGCACATGCCACCAGATCCACCCTTCCTGCAGCCTTTCCACCCACCTTCCTCCCCACTCCTGCTGCTGCCGCCTTACCAGCTTCAACAGCCATGGTGGGGTCCAGCAATGAATGGGGAGCACTTCTGCCTCTTGCAGCAGTGCTCCCAAATGGCTGCTAACATTGTGCATTGTTGGTGGCCATTTTGTGATAGTTCCGCTGTTGCAAAGTGTTCTGGCCTGAAGCCCAATCCTGCATAGGATTGTGCTTTTGTTCTCTATGACCAGATGTCCAGTCCTTTGACCAAGCTCTTGCTTGCTCCAGGGCAGCTTTCAGAGAAAGGGTAGCCCTTAGTTCCTTCAGACTCGTCTACCCCACACAGGCCAGTCTTTCTCATTCAGGAAGTTCCCTTCATTGTAGCTGAGGCTGGACTCTTCCCCTCTCCGCCACAAAATTGTCAGGGAAAGCCGTTTCAATGATGAAGCGCCACCACTGGGAAGGCCCAGCTGCTGCCTACAACTGTGGAAGCACCAAAAGAAGGTCCAGTGAAGCGAGGATTAGGTAGGTTCTTGTGGGAGAAAATGACTGCTTAAGGCTGTGAAGGAAAAAAAGGTATCAAAATCCATCTTATCTATATAGATCACAGAAGCCATTCTAGCTGGCTACCTTTAATGTCAGGTGGCTGGAAGTGCTAAAGGTGCAATACTATTGTCCACTGAGGAAAAAAAAAAGCTTCATAGATAGATTTGCTGTGGACAATATCTGCAAGGCCTCTGCACTGGCCATACCTTTACCACAAATTATAAAGTGAATGACATCACCATTGGAAACTGCTTTGGGGAGACAGGTTCTTCAGGGAGGAAAACCAAATCTGGATGAACAGAGGTGTCCTTTAAAGACTCTTCTGGGGGTTACCAATTTTGTGTGAGCCATGTATCTAGGCCAGCCATTTTCAACCACTATGCCGTGGCACACTAGTGTGCTGCGAGTGGTCCACAGGTGTGCCATAGGAATTTGGGGGAAGATCATTTATTAGTTGGCCAATGGGGATGTGAGCTCCTCATTGGCAGCATGGTGTGCCTTGCCAATTGTCAAAAACCTGATGGTGTACCTTGACCATTTTAGTGCATTGTCAGTGTGCCAGATGAAAAAGGTTGAAAATTGCTGATCTAGACTGTCATCCTGCTTCAGGGAGAGACATGGAGCATTTGTTCTTTAACAACCTGTAAATCTCCATTCTTCCTCAGCAGCAGTAGGATAACAGTTTGTTCTTTCTTGAGCCTCCAGGTCACAACAGCAGGTTTTAGTCTTTTCTTGGCTTAGATGAACTCTTGAAGAACGTCCCCAAGGTCAGTTTCTTTCTTTTTTCTTTCCTTTTGATCTTTTGGAAAGCTGTCTTGTCTTAATTGTTCTCTATGTTAAGAAAGTTTAATGGTTTCTTCAGGTTTTTTCCCATCAAGAAGGGATGTGCCCCACTGGCCTTGAAGGAAGACCCTTGTTTGAGAGGAAGTTATCAGCATACATCCTGTGTCCTTTTGTCCGAGGGGAATAATTTCTCATGCATCCTTGCTGTTGTCTTACTCCTAGAGGAGAATAGAGATTTACAGGTGAGCAAAGAGTGAAATATCTGAATCTCCGCCACGGTAGCTTTAAAACAGAAACAATTTTAGTTTTGTCGACTCTTGTGGTCATTCATAATGTGTAGGGGAACTTCACACAGAAAGGTTTTGCAATGAGGCACTTCTCTGTTTAAAGGAGAAAAGGTAAATTATCTGGAAAAAGCCATTGTTTAAGCCCAGCTGAAAAAAGGCTTGCTGAATTCACAATCACATTTTGTGCCGATGGAGAAAAAGTGGTTGAAAGAAAAAGGAAATCAGTGGGGACAAGTACAGCCCACATCAACCAGCACAAAGCCATTGTGAACATCAGATGTAGAGTATCCCTGGATATTCATCTACGCATCTATACTGATACGTTGCAAAATTATCCTGGAAATGTCTTCCCTTGTTCAGTGTGGCGCAATATGAGCCACATAAACACACGGTTGCAGTGTCTCTTACACCATTCAGTCTTCCAGGGTTACTTTCAGTGTTACTTGATACACGTTTTCAGACATAGCAATATGTCAGCTTTGCATGTAGAAGGCCTCAAGATCAATCTCTGGCAGGTTGGGGTTGCCTGAAACCCTGGAGAACAATATTGGACTAAATGGAGCAGGAGCATGATACAAGATTAGGCACCTTCTTATGTTCTGTTCCTATTTGGGCTTTACTTCCACATTTTATTTTCCTAGTTAACTGTCACATTGTAAACCAATGGTTCCCAACCTTTAGGAGCCTGCAGACCACTGAGGCAAACATTGGAATTGTTGTGGGTCACATGCAACCCCCTCCATCCCCACCACACAAAAAAATACAATTCAATTTGGTAGCCCATGGGAGAGCACTTGGAGGGACAATGGAAATGCCAGCTGCGGGGGGTGGGGGGTCCATTCTCCACCCTTTCTGGTGGTTAGTGGAGAAGCATCTCACATCTCACTGAGTGAATGCTCTTCCACAGACTACCAGAAAGGGTGGGGAAAGGACCCTCCTACGGCTGGCATTTCAGCAAGCACTGGACAACCAGAGCAGGCCTACCTACAGCCACAGCTGACACGTCAGTGGTCCATGGGGGAGCGCTCACTTGAAAAGAGACACTGGAAGTGATCAAAGATGATCATCTTTTTTCCCCCTGAGACCTCACAGACCATTTCTCAGGGTCTCACGGACCACCTGTGGTCTCTGGACTACAGCTTGGGAACCACTATTTTAAACAATACAGACTTTCCCTGCATTGTGCTGTTGTGTGATACAAGTTGAGATAGTCTCTGAATTTATTTCCTTTTTTTTTTAATAGGTGAAGCTTAGTTGATCAAATGCTTCCAGCAATTTTCTCTTGCCTTGCCCAATCTCTTTATCATTCTGCTTCCTCTTTCACCTGTCCCTTCCTCTATGTTAAAGTACATGTTACTTTTAGGGCCAAACTGTTTGCCAATGAATGTGTGTGTTGGGCTCATTTTTTCTCTTTTAACAAATACCATGGGGTGTAGGGTTGTCCTTTGAAATGGTCTGAAACCATGATGGTGTAGGTGACTTGAACATTTAGCTCCTGCCATGATTATAATCACAATTATGCCCCTGCTCCCCACAAGCTATTGATATTAAAGGAAAAGCTTCTTTTAAAAGACAATAAAAACACTATACCAGTGGTTCCCAAACTGTGAACTGAAGTTCCCCAGGGAGCCGCAGAAGCCTTGTAAAAAACCTGCTGCCCTATACAATGTATAGGATTATAGCCCTAATGGGAAAGCATGGCTAACGGCTCAGTAGGTCAAAAAGGTTTGGGAACCACTGCACTATATTATAGGGCAGCCTGGCATCTCAAGGCCAGTAGTGTCTATTAAATTGTCACCTCTCTGAGGCAGCTCTGCCATAAAAAAAAGAGAGAGATGGAAACCTTAGTCTTTTTTTCAGGCTTTATTTTTCACAACAGTGCTAGATATTGCCCTGAGCCTATTTCACACACACACACCCCTCCCCGTGATACTGCTTTAGATTAGAGAAGAAACCAGTGCTGTGCGTTAGTCAGAATCTGTCCCAAAATCTCACCAATAGCAGTTTAATCATTTTCATTAAGTTATACATGGACCATGACAAAGGACAAATTTGTCCTTTTACTTTTTCCCGAACTACTCATAAGTGCATGTGCATGCATGAACTGCATGTTCATGTCTCTCCTCTGGTAAAATGGTTTTAAACTGCTTTGTCACAATGTTACCAGCAGTTGTTTCTACCCATTCAGTACTGTATTGAATTGTGAACATTTTTTTCAGTGGTGCCAGATTATCAGACTAGAATATAAATGTATGCTCTTCTTTTTCAATCCAGATTGTAGAAGGAGCAAATATTGGCACATTACCAAGTAAGGGGGGCAGCTGCCTCAAGCACCAGCAAGTCTTAAGCCGGAATCATGTCTATGACCCCAGCTGTAAATTTGACCTAAACAGATGGGACTGCTAGTTAGCCTGTTTTCTACACTTTAAATGGATATCAAAATATCAAAAGCCTAGAGTGTCCTCTAGTGGCAAGAGACCAGTGTTTTAATTTGCAACTCATAGTAAATCAGTCTTTCACCAAGTATGAAAAATAACAGCTGTGAAGTCTGAGACAACACTCCCCTCCACACACCAGTTTCTGTCATAGTCAGTACCAATATTTTGCTTACCAGTCTTCCCATCTCTCAAGAAATTCAGAACTTTCTATGTTGCATACCAGTAATTTTTTATTAAATCAATGATCTCTATTATTGATTTATACCAAGTTCCTTTCATTTTTATTTTTATTTTTTGTCAACTTGCAGGTAGAGTTGCATTTTTACTTATGTGCCTTTGCCCAAATCTTATTCTGGGCCTACGACACGGGATCTCGCAATCCACTGCTGTGGTAGCACAAATGGTGTGCTGCTGTTGTGCACTCCAGAGCTGCTGGTGCAAATAGCTGGAGGCTCCATGCACCTGCCAATGGCCCACCCAGGCTGCACCAGAACAGATAAGGTGGTGATCTGTGATCAACAGGAAAAACTAGAGAGTGAGAAGTGAGCCAATGCTCCTGGAGTCCAAACCATGGGTCACAACTATCCTATGAGATATTAGTGCTAAAAACTGATTTCTGCAGATATTGCTAACAAGATTTTAACCTTCTAAAGCTGCAGGGGAAATGTGAAAGCTTGCAGAATTTACTGTCCACATAATCTAGCTATGTAGATTAATCTCATCACCATGGCTTGAACATCTGATACTTTGTGATCTCATTACAGTCCTCAAGTGCTGCTTATGCATTTTTGTGAAGGTTCTGCCACCCTTTGGTCATGAGAGTCATTTAGGGCTTTACCTGGAGGGATCTCCTACCCACTCACAGAACTGAAACCCAGAACCACTGATGGCTGACCATTGTTTATTCATCAGCAGTCTGAAATCTTCACAACAACCAATGCTTTGGGGAGAAGCAGTAAGAAAAACAATCAACATGGTTACCACAGTGAGGAATGAGCACAGTTACCTCAGTGAAGAATACATTCTGATAATTTGCAACATACATTCATGCTTCGGCACAAAATGACAATCAACTTGTTCACCCAATAGCACCTCATCAGAGGACTCGGAGTGCAGTCATGCTGACTCAGTCAAAGACAACATGAAGTGTTGTTGGCTCCATCATTTCAGTACCTCAGCAATCCCATCCTGGTATTCAGGTAACCATAAATAGCTAGCCACCACCAATTTCACAATTTTTTTGACGAATTCTTACAGCATAGTAGTGAATGAAACATCTTGTTTTCTCCACATATCTGCCCTTCATTTTCTTGAAATGTAGCCGATCACCTTGCAATAATGTTTGGAACTGACTCTACCAAAGACATAATAGTTGTTCATCTGGGATTCATTATGAGATGTCTGCTTGCTCCGCCCTCCAAGTCTTTGCAATCCCCAAGGGATGCATGTTCTATAACAAAATATTTATAAAATACATGCCATGGATCCAGAATGAGAATTGGTAATTCTCTGCCAAAAATTGGCAGTAGGGGCCAGAGGGATAAGGCCTGGGGCTGCCAATGGTAATTAGTAAATGGTAATTGGCAGCCCCAGGCCATATCCCTCTGGCCCTACTGCCAAGCTGCGAAGCAAGAGGGGCATGAATGAGCAATGGGATTTGCCCCATTTGAAGGATGGGGACATGGGTCCTGAGTTTGCTATCAGTTACTCCCTGTTCCCAGTGGCCCCTTCCTTAGAATTAATGGCCGAGCAGCAACAAATAATTCTTTTAGCAAGCCGAAGAATGCATTCCATTCCATGTAGCTGACAAGGCCTCATTTTAGTTAAAGCTTAAAGCTTTTCTTACCTAACCACACAGGACTGAAAATAGAATTGTAATTTTCCAGGACAAGTAATTTCACTTGATAAGAGTGTAATGAAGGTGTAGTTAACAGCCCTCTGGCCACATTCTCTAGATGTCAATAAATTATACAGTACAGCACCAACTGGTTTCTTTCCATTAGATAAACTATTGCACTAAGTGCTATTTTATCATCAAAGCCAACAAGACTTATCCTGAGGGCACGGTGCTCAAATTCAGTATTAAATGATAATAGGTTGCTTATATTTCATCCAATTACAATATAGGCATTTTCCAAGCTTAGCCAACGTGTTTACTTTTTTCAAAGCCTTCTCTGTTTTAAGCAATGACTGGATTACTATTGCTAGTACTATTAAATGATAATAAAAATTAATTTAAAATGCAATTTAAAATGGTTAATGAAATGCAATGGATGATACTTGCTGTATATTTAAGCAGGATGTAAATACGTTTTGATCAGTCAAGTGCTCCTCTGTCAAAATGTATTAAAAGTTTTCCTTTAAAATTACATTTCTTAGTAATGTAATGCAGTCTTTCTTGACTCCAAGGAATATTTGACCTTAGCAGTTCAATCGCAGGAAGCTAATTGACCATCTCCCAATTCTAACCTTGTGGCTCAAAACTATACAGGGTGCAATTGAAAAATGGTATTTTACAGTGACATTTTACATCAACAGAGAAATAGATTTCTTGCAATGTGTAACTTACCTTTTTATTGCATTGTGGGGTCATCTGATAGCAACCACAGGACTGAGAGCTCCCCTGCTCCCCAGCCCTGAAGGTGTCAGGGTCACACACACCTCATTCAAGAGCAGGCTCGTCCAGCCCTGCTACAACTCTCACCAGAGGGCTTCTCAATCTCTCCCCTCCCAATGAAACTACATGACCTCAGTTTCTCTTAACTCTTAATCTCTGGACAGAGTTCAGAGGGAAGCTCAGATGGCACATACCTGGACACAAACTCAGCACCTTAGCACTGGACTGGGGCTGCTAGTCAGTCAGAATGTTGAGCAGGTGTGGCATTTCTAGCATAGTAGTCTTGCATGTGCGTGAAGACTTCTGCTATGCATGAAACCTGTGCATGCTGTGCTGCTCCATAAAGAGGGCCAGAACGGTGTTTGGTGCCATTTTGCAGAGTTCATTCAGAACAATTGTTTGTGTGCCAGACTCCCAGATGCCAGCCAGCTCATCCACAACATAAGCTAGGTTTCTCTTCCTAAATCAATTGGATGCTTACCATCTTACCCTTGACCACTTCTCAGGCCCACACCAGACAATTGCATCCGTGAATCACATCCGTGACTGTCAACCCAAGTGGGATTTGCAACCACACTTTCACTGCAATCTGGGGGTTTCTTCATGGCAAAAGGCATACTGGTCCCTCCTCCGGTCCTGCCAGTCATCCTTTGGCAGATTTCCTGTGTCTACATGTACCCCAGTAGCACTTGCCCACTGAAAGGGCAGGAGTTTTCCCTTGAGGGCTGGCCTTTATGAGGGCAGAAAATATCCTGGTTCTGACATATCATGTGATTTGCTGCTCCAGTTTTCACAAGGAAGTGTTTCCCCATGGTTGTTCAGTTCTGTGTTTAACCAAGAAAGCGGGGTTCCCCCAAGGAGGAACCACTTTCCAAAACTCCAGTCATCCCCACTGCTCCCAAGCAAGGACATTCCCAGTACATCGATTAGCAGTGCCAACTGATTTGATTGCTCATTACAAGGACAACCTACTCCGCTTGGAACCAGGGAAGGAAGCCTATTGGGAACATGGCCGTGCAATTGTGTGGCAACTGCACAGTTCATTTCAGTAGCATGATGGCTGACCAAGCACACCCCTATGTCTTCCCCTAGACTTCAGGTTCTGGGGACTGCAACAAACCTGACACCATTTTCAAAGGAGAAGAGGGAAGAACATGGGCAAAGGGAAGAAAGTGAGGGGGGAAATCTCAGATTTCACATGATTGAATTTTTTAAAAATTACTATTATGGAAGAAAAACTTTGCCTAAAGATGCTCTGGTCCAAACATTTACATAACTTAAAATATATCTTTGGATGACTGACTAAGGCCCAGATTCTAACCAACTTTCCAGCACTGGCATAGCTGTTTCAATGGGATGTGTGCTGCATCCTGCAGTTGTGTGGCACTCATGGAGGCCTCCTCAAAGTAAGGTAATGCTAGTTCCCTTACCTTGGAGCTGCATTGCCCTTATGTCGATGCTGCAAAGTGGGTTAGGATTGCACCCTAACACGCGGATGTGTTATGTTCGCCCCAGTAACTGGTGTGTTAGCGGTTAGAAAATTACTACTAGTGTCTGGCTTCAGCATAGTGAATGTCACTACCCACAGACATGCCAACCACATGCAGAGCACTTTACTGGCCAGTCAACTTTAATAGGGAAATTCTTTCTGCTCTTTAGCCAAGATGAGGTTTTCCCCAACCCAACAAAACCTACTCCAGGCTGGAACAAGGAGAGTTGGGGAAGGCTGAGTTCTTATCTGCTATAGCTCTAGTCTTTCCCTATATAGAGGCTCAGCCTCCCCTCAGAAAGTGGGTGGAGCACACACACAATCACAGGGGAGGCTTGGAGTATTTTCCTTGGAGTATGATGGGGAGGCTACGTCCCCTGCCCACACATCCCTGCTGTGGACCACACCAAAGGCAGGAAAGATATCACCCTGCTCCACCCCCAGTTTTCCAAAGTACAGGGGAGAGGGAGTAATTACTTATCTATGGACACCTTTAGACATTTCAGACAAGAGTGGGCTGTCTGCATCACCCACAACTTGAGACAGCTCATCCAATACGGAAGATCATGGGTGAAAGGAGGCTCTTCTGGGCCAACAGGAATCAGGAGCAAGACCACTTCTTTCCCACCATTTGCTTCTCCTCTGCATCCCACTGCTGCACCACCCTGAGCCACTCATGCATGGTACAACAAACCCACAGAGGATGTCAAAGGACAGCATACTTGTCCTGTAGCTTCCACAGCAGCTACTTGGCAAGAAAACATCCCCATCACAAATTACAGACACTCAGGGGAACTTGCCCTGGTGACTGATATTGTAACTACAGTAGAACCTCCAAAGTTGACTACCTCTTCATATTGACCACCACCTTAAGTTGACCTGATTTTCACAGACACCTGGTATAATGAATACAAAAGTTGGAACAGACCAGAGCAACCTGGGTTCACATCTCCACTTAGTAATGAAGCTCACTAGGTGGTCTCGGGAAAAACACTTAGCCTGATTTACCTCGCCAGATTCCCACACAGATGGTATCGCATTTCATCTATAACATGCTGAATGTTTAGAAGTATGTGATAAATCAGGGGTGTCCAAAGTTTTAGGCAGGAGGACCACATCAGCTCTCTGACACTGTGTCGGGGGCCGGGGGAAAAAAAGAATTAATTTACATTGAAAATTTGAATAAATTTACATAAGTTTTCATGAATGAATGAAGGTCTTGCAATAGCTCAAGGCCAGCCTTTCCTTTGCTGCCGCTGCTGCATCACAGACGCGGAACAGCAAGCAGTGGAGGAAGCTCTCATCCCACAACTCACACGAGAGGTCAAACAGTCGCCCTCACGCTGACAGAAGTTGCATTGGGCCAGTCCGGGCTTCAACAAATCTCCGGAGGGCCAGAGGCTCATTGGAGACTGGGGGCTCCCTGAGGGCCGCACTGAGAGGCTGCGAGGGGTGCAAGTGGCCCCTGGGCCGGGGTTTGGGCACACCTGTGATAAATCATCTAATTCAGTATTTCAAAGGGTTGAGCCCAATTATAAAAGAAATGTTACACAAAATGACAGAAGAAAAACATTTAGAAATTTTAGTTTTATATTTGAAAGTACATATTTATGAGAAGCATCATACAGCACTTGCATCCAACTCCCAAAGTACATACGCAGGAGAAGCAGCACACAGTACCTGAACATCTGTAGGAGTCCCAGAAAGCAAAAATTTGTTTCGTGTGACAAAAGACACCCAAAGGGGTTCGCAAGATTTTTAGCAGTCAGGTGAAGAGTGAAATCAACAGAAGACAAACTTGAGTACAGCCCTATTCTCATTTGCATAACAGAATTCAAACAAAGCACAAACAAGTTCAGCACTCTGTAGTGTTGCAGAAGGACGGCTTTGCTATGACACCCAGAAGAGATGCTGGAAGAGAAAAAAGCCACTTCCCCAATGTGGCTGGCTTGTTCTTGGTACTTTCTTCTTCCATCCCTTCCAATGCAAAGGCCATGAGTCTGGGAACCGGGGCTGTATGAAACAATGTCACCATGAAACGTGGCAGCAGTTGAAGATTCCAACTTTGCCTACTTTTGCTTCATTTTTCAATAAGGCTGCAGTTTACAGTGAAGTCAATGTCACTTCTTGAAAGGCAACCCAAATACATATACAGTATTTCAAAGTGTATATTGATTTTATGTTCCTGTTGGCTACACACAGATGTAGGACAAATTATTCACATTTTGAGCCTTCCCGCAAAGCACACACATCATATCTTATGTACAGCAGTAGGTTTATAACGCTTCCTGAACTTAAGGTGCATAGGCAGATGAAGCCTGACGCTGGAGAAAGAGAACAGCTTGTAAATCTGCTCATAAAATGACAAGGTAAAAATGTCTTTTTATGTGTTATCAAAGTCTTTTCACAACATAAACAAGTTTAAAATAACATGTAAACTTGACTTCAGACCAATAGAATAACCCTGCCACCCTAAATCAATTGTATTTCCAGTATATATTCTTCCAAAAAAGATCCCTTAATCTTAAAATAAAATTCAAATATATACACACATTTATAACTTAAGTGTTGTTTGCTGTAATTTCTTCATGCAAGAATAAGAGAAGAGATGTGAACTTCTCAGAGAGGCCTTTCTGAAAAAGCAGTAAAGCTCTTCACTCGTGCAAAGAACAATGGGGTATACATCTTGTCAATGTCAAAAGAAGAGACTGCTGTCTCACCAGTAGACCTATGAAAAACAATACAGAAATGCATCAGACCTGACCGATATTTTGCCTTAATGCAGAAGACTGAACTAAATGATCTTCAGGAATCTTCTCATCCTCTTAATATGGGCTTATGGTAAAAAATAACAATTGTCTATGGCTCTGTGACTTTGTACATGCTGCAATAATGATTGTAAACACAGTGGAAAATGTAGTTTGGGATGCAAAATTCAACTTCTTGAAAACTAAAGTTAATTCTTTTTAAACAAAATTAAGAATATAAACTTAACAGGGTAAGGGCCACTGCCTGTTAGTTTCAGAAACCAGAAAAGTTACAGAATTAAGAATTCTAAGGGTCTGGAGGAGAGTAGTGGCCAACCTGCTGCTGTGATCCTGGGTGGGCTCAGTCTGTGCAACGCTTTTGCCCCACTCCCGAATCCCAATCCCTTCAGGGTCTCCACCTGAGTTAATGAACCAAGGGCCTCAGCCAAGGATGGAGAAGGGTGATATAACCCATTGTCTGTGTTTCAGCTTTCTCTGGCCTGGTGTATTTATGTTATCATTAAAGACAGATTACTCAGAAGACCGCTGACTGCGCCACTGATTTGACAAACCATGTCTTTCCCTGATCCAGAATTTCTCCCTTGGGAAGAGGGTGGGCAGGACACACATGACAGCCCTGTTTAGTACTTGGCTCATCTAAACAGTACTTGGAGGAGAAGCAGAATAAATTATGCAAAAGAATGAAAGCTGCAGAACTATGCATTATAAGAAAAAGCATGACCGTGTACTGAAAATTCAGTTTTCAAAAAAATTATATTCCAATCATATGGATCATACAAATATCTGCATTCTTGCTAAATGCACATGCATTATTCTTTGACAAATTTACTTTTTGGTAAAATGAGAGTTCTTGCTCCAAATTTTAAAGAAGAAATTTGTGGAAATAGCAAGATAGTTATGAATATGTGCATGAAACTACAAGGATAAGTCAAGTGCAGACATCTTAACCCTTGAATGCACTTCACAAAATGTATATTGTAGAACTAAAAAAGGTTAAGAAAAGTTAAATTAAAACAGCTAGCACTACTTAACCCAGCACTTCCCCAATGTCTTTCATCCAGAACCCCAGGGCAGTTCAGAATTAGAAGCATGTGAGGTCACCTAAAGTAGTCTGTCGAATGTGATAGATACCATCACTGAGGTCAATAAACAAAAGCTATATTCAAAGCTGGCTAGACTTCTTCTTTGCCGCAACCAAGTACTATTCTTTACTTTCCCAGTTTTTAAACATACTTGTAAGTAATGTGACAAGAATGATGAATCCAAACAAGTTTGTTGAACCTCTGGCGGCCATTGGAACACAGCTGTAGCCCTACATGAAAGCTGTGATCAGTTTCTTGAACAGGGACACGACAGAAATATCTATATTTGTGGTAATCAATTGGTTTCTACAGAAAGAATAAAGAAAAAAGAGCTGTCAAGAATCAGCAGTAGCTGAGATCATCACCAAATCTGTAAACCAGGGTCAGAACATGAAGAGAATTACGAGAGATTTGCTGGATCAGGCCAGGGACCCTCCTAGTCCAAGGTCTTTTATCTCACAATGGCCCACCAGATGCATCTGGAAGCACACAAGACAAGATGCCTGCCAACAAGATGATCTTGTTGCCACTCTTTTGCATATGGCATCCAAGGATAGACTATATTAATTGTGTATTTTCACATGCAAAATGCTACATGTTCTAAACCAGTCACAATATGAAAGTTCATACTGTACCTTTTTAAATTCTATCCACCACGTGTCACAGCCCTGAAAAATTTATCTTCCCTTCCAAGCTGCTATTTGCCATTAGCAGTTGTCTTCCTGGAGCAAATAGCAATTAGTGGGGAGGGTGGAATTTTCATTGGGATTACAGTGAAGGGAAGAAGGGTACATCCTCCCCCCCCCCAACTAATTTGTACAAAAGCAGAAGGGCAAACCATATGATTGATATTACTTGTAACTTAGCTCTTAGATCAGGGTTCCCTCTTTCATACAATTGTTAAAAGTTCAGGATCCCTAAAGTTGGAAGCTTGCCCATCCCTGTCTTAGACAAAAGTAAATAAAGCATTTACTGCTTCCTTGCTGTATTAATGAATATAGCTAGAGTTTTTCACATGTACCTCTTCCTTCTTCTTTGTCATTACAGCAAATACTTTGGTTTGATTGTCTGTATCCTGGGAAAGGCGATAATGGCCAAGCAGGATTGCTTCAGTTCTAAGGTTTAGAAGGAAAAGACTTGAGTTAAAATGTGCTTCTCCCCCAGCTAAAGGTACTTGAAATATATTGGTTTCCTTTCATGAATGACTACTTATGTTTGCACCCCTCAAGCCGCTTAAGTTGTGTTTTAGCTTATCCCTAGAATCTTTGAATAATAATGGTACAATAGTTTACTGAACAATTTTAACACAGCTCAACTCCAAAACATTGCAGCTCCTTAATTAAAGGTTCTAGGTACTCCCTCTCAACATGAAAAGTCACATGATGCCAAAATTTTAACACACCTTGCACTTTTAGTTCGTAAACGTGGAACAATAGTTTGAGGTTCTTCTGGAGTTGTTAGCATCATTACTTGGCCATCTGGAAAGAATCTCAGATACCTACAAATGTAAATAAGATTAACTTGGGAACAGAAAAGTTGCTTTTTAGTTTTTAGTTATGGGATTGTTCACAGAAACGTGCAAAACAAAACCTAGGTGTATTTATTACACTTGTTCCTACTTGAAACTGAGGAAGGGATCTAAATAGCTTTGTGCTTGCATCCAAATGCTTCTGTGTGACCCCTAGAGTTTGGCTCCGAAATAGCTTTCTACTGCACATGAAGAAGTGTTCATGGATAGTGTTCATGGATAGTCACCCTATAGTGTTTTGGACCTTAGTCATGGAAGGAGCAAAACGGATAGCTTTTGAAATTTTACCGAATGATGAGGATTCACTGGTGCTGCTAGAATTATTTAGTAATGCAAGCAGATATACCACATGAAGACTGGGGCATCAGACTGTTAATCCAACAGTAATTAATCTCATGCTCCATATTCTGGAGCTGCCCATAATTAGAGAATCACTGGAGCCGTTTCATTCACAGTGCAGGATAATATCTCTGATTGATTTGCAATGATTTCCAAATACTTGGAGCACTTCTGAAAACAAAACTATAGCTGAGAAACTAAGAGCCCAATCCTATTAAACTTTCCAGAGCCAATGCAACCGCAATACAGTTGATTAGGGCAATACACCTGGATTACAATACAGGTAATGTTCCCTTACCTTGAGGAGGTAAGGAGTCTTGCCTTGAGGAGTCTCTATGACTGTCTCCCCACAGCAGGTTGCATCAGTGTTGAAAAGTTGGATAGGATTAGGCCCTAAGACTCCAGTCCTGAAGCAATTTAGTATATGTAGACTGACAGCACACTCATAGGCATGTTTACTCAGTAGTAAGCCCCAAGGAGTTTCTATTTGCTCAAGTTATCATCATGTTGGCAACCTTCAGTCTCAAAAGACTATGGTATCGCGCTCTGAAAGGTGGTTCTGGAACAGCATCTAGTGTGGCTGAAAAGGCCGATTCGGGAGTGACAGTCCCTTCCACACCAGGAGCAAGTGCAGTCTGTCCCTGGTCTGTCTCCCTGGCTATGGGCCTTCCTTCTTTGCCTCTTTGCCTCAGCCTGTTGGCCAAGTGTCTCTTCAAACTGGGAAAGGCCATGCTGCACAGCCTGCCTCCAAGCGGGCCGCTCTGAGGCCAGGGTTTCCCACCTGTTGAGGTCCACTCCTAAGGCCTTCAGATCCCTCTTGCAGATGCAGATCTTGCTCAAGTTAGCAGTATCAATATGTTCCCATTCTTGCAAACAATTACATTTAAACTTTCTCACAAAAATAATCCTGTTATTCTTACAGTCATTTATACGAGTCATGCTGTGATTGTAGCGTGAGGGATTATGTGGGAACTGCACTTGGAAGAAAGAGATAATCAACTCTCTGATTTTACAACAGTTGTACCTGTAATATTCAACTTGATGCCATGCCCTATAGAAGCCATCAAGAGACTGTTCTCCTTGACGTATGTATGTTGTCTTGCTGATATACACACCTACAAAAATGTAGCGAAGAAGCTGTGAGTTCCGAGTTCTAGTCTACAGACTATTTTTTAAAGAAATATTCCATGATGTACAGTAAGTTCATCTAAAAAAACCTTACAAACTAATATAATTTCTAATACAGACATCATGCAACTATAATTTACAACTGCACACTAGCTAATGTAATGAAATTGTAGTTATTCTAGTGGCATAATAACAAAAGGTCAGATATGAAACAGTCTGATCCATTTCAATTTTTGAATTCTGCTAGGATAATTTCATACCCTAAGGATACTAATTAACAAAACATTCTTGATATTTTGTCATTGCTTAGTTATCGTAATACAGAGAGATTTAAAATCAGACAAGTGTGGCAAAGACAAAAGCCCAACTTTTCTTATCTAACTGGAACATTTCAAACACCTCTTAGGCTTACCATCAAATCGAACTCTGGGTCTTTCCAAAAACATTTCCCTCCATGAGGTATAAGGAACAACTTTGCTACAGGTCCTGCCCCAAACCTTCAAACAAGCTTGACGCCAGATTTCAGGGTCTCTGATAAGAGAATAGAATCATTTCAATACACAAGCTTCAACTTGAACGTCAAGAATACTGAAAGTACAGGGAAGAGCACAACTACAGTGTGGCCAGAAGAGGTTATTCATGAATAGTACGTATAATGATGCTGCATGTAAAATTCATAGTAGGAGCAGCATTTTTTTCTTCCGTAACAAGTATCATACATCCCCTTGAGTAAGAGTATCATCACACGCAAGGCCTCTACTTCTCAGAGTCTATCAAACGTATATGTTCACTAGATGCAAGATCACACACATTTTGTGATGCCTTAGGCTAGCCTAGTGAACACCAGAAACTATATCCATTGCCAGAACAACACTGTTAAACGCTGCCTTCAATGTAGCACTTACAACATTTATTGTTAGAATAACATTTGGAAAAATGGCCATTTTAAGTTGTGGGGATTCATTCTCACCTAAATTCTGCTGAACGTGTAGATCCAATCTCAGGATCTAAAATGTAATGTGATTCAGTTAACTCTGAAGCAAATCTCTTTGTTCAGTGGGATTTACTCAGGTCTCAGGTCAGCTTGCGCAGGATTGTAGCCTTAGAATTACATCACTGGAAGGGACTTTAAGGCTATCCAATCCAGTGTTACTAAGCAAGACCATATAGATACACACAAATACACATGAAAAGACCACAAATCTACAGGCCCTGTACTTATCAATCTATTTAATCCAAACCAGCACATACATCACAAAGTTTCATGCATGACAGTTTCATTTGTACCTGGCACAAATGTAAAAACCTCTACAGACCAACGATAACTGTTCTAAAGATCGCAGGTCCAGATCACTGGAAACCACCCATCGAAAAATATACATCAACAGCTCCATAGGCAATGCTAAGGGAAATATAAATAAGTAGAAAATTATAATTAAGTTACTCATCTAAATCTACTGTACTTTATACAGTACATTATAATAAAATTAATCATCCAAGCCTACTGTACATAGCTGTTTCCAAAACAAATTCTTTGGGACTTGGATAAGAATAATTCAACTTACTAAGAGTTGCATTATATTTTAATTAAAAAAATATTTTGACTCTTACAGCGCAATTCTATATTGCACTGGAACAGGCAGGCCAGGAGGCTTGTGCTGTATCCAGTACGAGATAGGCCACCAAAGTGGCTCAGCCAGTGGTAAGGGGAAACTCTTCCTCGTGCCCCCAGCTAAGCCACAGCAGCCCCTCTAGGTCTCCTCAGACAAGCGCCACGTCAGGGGATGGCGTAAGTCCAAGGACAGTAAAGCAGCTTGCAGCCACTCCGTGCTGCTCGGGAACAGGCATTGGGATCTAGCATAACAGCCAGATCCCAGTCCCATCTCCTGCTCCCTGCCCGCTCGCCCCCCCTGGCTGCCCATCGCCCACCCTCCCTCACCCCAGGAATGCCTCCCGCCTCCTCCCCACCCTCCTGCGTTAGCCAAGCTCAGCCAATGCAACTTATCTGGGGGAAGCTGCCACGGAGGCTGGATGCAGCCTCCACGCACTGACGCAGCTTTCTCCTGAGGAGGTGCAAATGTGCTTATGGCACGTTTGTGACCCTCCTAGGCTGGCGCAAGAGACTTGTGCCTAACGGGAAGTTAGGATTGTGCCCTTAAATGCAGTTCTTTCATGATGTCACACAATGTGTTGGTTCCAAACAGCTGTTACTCCATAAAGTAATGAATCTCTCTTACATCATAAGTGTTAATCACACCACAATTGTTGTTAAATTAATGCTCAGCAACAGAATGCTTACATGAGACATGCAGCTTTGATCTATTTAGCACAAAAAATGGATGTCAGAATGTAGAAAGTAAACTTCTGCTGCTGTTAGCATGTACATCTACAGTACATGCTATCAAGGAACAAGGGGGGAAGAATAATTATCAGGAATATAACCAAGCACCAGCAACAGTTTTAAAAGGTCTACCACTGAAGACCAGCAGGACAAAACAGATGACAGTATAAATTCTTAAAGCAGTTAACTGATCATCTCCTTACAATGGGGTTCCAATTATTTAAAACAGGAAGTTTCAAATTCAAAGGCACAAGTAAAAGGTTTTATTATATGCAATATTCTGTTAAGCAATATTCCCTTACCTGAAATATGAGTTTGATTCACATCAAGCTCAGGCTGACAAAGTTTGATGGATGATTCCTGAAGAGTAAATTGCTGCTGAAAGTAGGACAGAAGGTCAGCCATCTTGCTATCATCCTCATTATTCTCAATGCTAGAGAAGAAAACGGTTTGAGACTGAAATAAAACAAATGCTCAACTTGCAACCCTATTACAATATAGTTTAGGCTGAAGTCTGTTAATTTCATTGAAATTTACTTCCAAGTATAGGTGTGCCTAGAACTTGCTGCTAAAAGCACAGGAGCAGAAATAGTTCAAAATCAAACCAACCCTGATCAGACACTGGGTTTTGAAACACAGATACAGCTCAATCCAAAATATGTTTGTTTACTCA
Source organism: Tiliqua scincoides (assembly GCF_035046505.1). NCBI lineage: Eukaryota > Metazoa > Chordata > Lepidosauria > Squamata > Scincidae > Tiliqua > Tiliqua scincoides. The sequence continues at coordinate 170,208,023 of NC_089821.1, read as the reverse complement.
GAGATGACTCACAGAGCTCAATGGGTTCTATCTCCTAGGATGAGCACCTTCAGCTGAAGTCCTCACAAAATTGTTTGGAAATAAGTACCATACAATTCAATAGCACCTATTTCTGCATAAACAACATAGGACTGCACAAATCCTGATAGCATTGTCCACATTGAGGTTTCAAAGTCAAGGCCAAAATCTGCTTATATGGTGGTCAACTTTTCAATTCTAGGGCTCCTGGACCTTTAACAATTGTGGGGAGGGGGATTCCACAGGTACAGCTTATCATCTCATAGATGACAAGCTGTACCTGCTGAAATTCTTTCTTCTACACAATTGTTAAAGGTCCAGGAACCCCTAAGTTGAAAGGTTGGCCACCCCTGTTTTATACAATATGCCTGACAAGAAATTGACTACTGAAACATACCTGTACCTGCTGAGACAGGATTGTAGTACAGGATTATTACATTTAGATGTACAACATCTCAGCAGTACTGAAAAAAATTAATCCAGTTGGAAAATGAGATCAAAAAACCAGTGGGGTGTGCAAGTCCTTAACCCTTTCCATGCCTATCTTTTTACAGTCTAAATTGCCTCTCTCCAAACAGTTTTACTTCCTATGGATTGACAAATACACAATTGGAATGGGTGGATGGGGAGAACAGCTAATTGGGGTGTGTCATTTGCAGTAGGTGAATGGCTGAGAGAAACACAACTATACACTACGTTAATAATGCGACTGGCCCTGACATACCTGAGTTTTCTACCCTATATAGTAGTCAGATAGGTAATCCAGACTGAGACCACAGCATGCAGTGGGGTGGGTTCTAACCTTCTGTCCCACCATGCTTCCAATCTGAACCCCCCCCCCCTTGCTTTGCTATTTGCTCTGGGAGAGAAGGACTTACTGGCACCAATGCAAGCTTCCATCCTGGGGAAAATGGCAGTCAAATGAAAACTTGATATACTGTAGATCAGGATGGGGAAGAAGGGTTAAAACCCCCTTTTCACACAACAGTCCTGATCCATATTCCTTCCCTCAAAGCAACTACTGTTTAAGAGAGAAAAATCAAGCACACCAGGATCAATCATTCTGACTGATACAGTTATACTACACCCTGGAAGATGTTCTGCACAATTATTTTAGAAGCTGCATGTTTACAGAGTTCAGTCTGCTGTAGTGAAATGAATGGAAAAAACTGAGGATAGTATTTACAGAATACTCCTAAGAGTGTTTACTTGGAAGCAATGTCCACTAAGTTCAATAGGTCTTACTTCCTAATAAGTAGACTTAAGATTGTAACACGTTATATTAATAGATATTATCTTTGCTGTGGGAAAGTAATATTTTATGCTACTTGATAACGCCACTGTTATGGTTATTTTATAAAATAAATCTGAATGCACACTTAATTTACAATTGAATGCAATCTTACTTCCAGGTGAATATGCAATCAATGCTTCAACTGAATACATACTCACGTGGAAGTAAGCCCCAATAAATAATGGAACTTACTTCAGAATAAAAATGTGCAGGACTGCTTTGCAAGTTTTTTAAAGCAATTAGGTTATAAAAAACATTACAAACATTATTGTTTAGACTAATTTTTAATTAAAACTAAATTTTTAATTAGTTTTAATTAAAACTTTAATTTTAATTTTTTAAATTAGTTTTTAATAGTTTTTAATTAAAACTTATTTAGTTTTGCCTTGTATCTCCTGGTAACTTTGTGTTCAGTTGTGGTTTATAGATATTTATTTTATTATTCCACTGTTTTTAACATGTCCACTGTAAGGATTTATTGCTAAACCATATAATTTACAGTATTTGAATTAAGGTGACCGAACTTGCAGAAAACAGAACACAAAGTAAGCAAATAGGAATGTGAATGCCTGTCAGATTTTATTTTCATATTTCTGCTTTTGTAACAGGAAACCACCTGAGAGGAAAACACTTAATAAGAATTATACAGTCAGCTGTACAATGCTACCTGTTTATAAAACACATTTTGAGTTAATGAAACTGCTCATGGTTTTTGTCTAGTAATTCCTTTTGGTATGTGCCCCACCACACAGATTGATACTACCTTCTGTTTAATTGCAACTTTGCTATTAAATATGGTATAGAAATCTATAATGCTGGAGTTCAATTCCCCAACTTTCTCAAGCTTCCAGCATGACCCTGCACAATTAACTTCTAGCTCATAATTACCAGATCTCCTCTGGGAGATTTTAATGTAAAACCCCAGAATAAAATTTAAGAACATCTTCTTTATAAATTGAGGTTCTGATCCTTTGAATACTTGCACTAATCACTTGCATGTCTAGACATAATTTGGTCACCCTGAAGACTAACAGCCCAATCTGTGTGTCCTGGGAGTAAGCCCCATTGAATCTAATGGGACTTACTTCTGAGTAGACATGCATAGGATTGGGCTGTAAATTAGAGGCAATAGCCTTTAAACTCTGAAACCAAAATCTAGCTTGTATAATAATTAAGGTACTAAAATAATTTATATATTGGCATCTTAAAATAAAAAAGAGATTGATAATATGATGATTCTACTTGTATGGAAAATATCAATTAGGAAAGCTTGTAGCCATATTGAAATCAGGGAGATTTACAAGTAAACATGCAGAATTGGGTTGATGGCCTCATTTATTTGGGAGTAAGGTCTATAGTTTCACTGAGTTCAGCAGAACTTACTTCCAAGTAAATGAGGTAAATCCTATGTAAGGTTACTCATAAGTCCCACTTTGTTCAATCTGGTTTACTACCAGGTAAGTGTGCCTAGGACTGTACCTAAAGCTGAACAGTGAAAACAATCAGACTTACTTCTGAGTAAATGCAAATTTGTTTCAGTGTCTGATCATTATTATAGCATTCAATATATTTGCATTCAGCCTGAGTTTAATTAGACTTGGATCCAGAAACTACTCAAGCACCTCTAAGAACTTGGGTCTAATAAAATCTTTTAACTTCTGCCTTTCAAGTGGTAAATCTTCATACCATATCACAAAGTACTTTTCAAACTTTCCTTTCCTTTAAAACTTTTCTTTAAGTCTGAAAGGCATTTTGTGAAACACCATGAATATCTGCCAATCAAACAGAAGAAGCTAGACTCTGCTGGGCATATGCATATCTATGTAGTTCTTTGGATCCAAGTCTTAAGCTGCAATCCTACACACGCTTACCTGGAAGTAAGCCCCACTGATTATAACAGGACTTACTCCTGAGTAGACATGCACAAGACTGTGCTGTTAGTATAAGTTTGGATATGAATAATTGTCCATTATCTTTTGCGGTGGTTCAATAAGAAATGAAATAAGAAGTGCCTGGAGGGATGTTAAGGTGAAGGATTAAAGTGGTACATAGCCTTGTCCAAAACATACAGTTGGACCCTAAGGTTCCTTTACTTGACAGATAGACGCTTTCTTCAGAAGAGTAATTCTGTCAGAAAAGGGAACCTTTGGATCAAATCAATAGTAGTGTGAAGGCACAGAACTCAATAGCATTTACTTGCAGTGACTGCATTGGACTGCTAGCCATACAGGATTTTAATTCTTTCCTCAGAAGTAAATCCTACTGTGTTCAGTGATATCTGCTCCTTAATAAACAAACTGATACTATGCAGTCAGGTGCACCTCAGCCTACTTAATTCAGAGGACTTATGCATGTCCAATGGAATAGCATTGAGTTTTAAGTGTGTTTAGGATTGCAGCTCAGCACCCCACTTTCACTTCAGCATCTCAGTCCTCAAAACAATAAATTAACATACTGTACTTACTAGCTTTTCCCCATACCATCACTATCTGGAGATCGGGTGTAGGTGATCTTAAACTCAATATCTGGGACCAGTTGCATGGCCAGCCGGTAGAACTTAATAGCTAAAAACAAAGGTAATGTCTATATAAATGGATTATATTTACATTACTGAATAATTATAACACTGTGCTCCTAAGATCAGCATAGTTTGAAAAGCTCATATGTAGTTATTGTACTATATCAAAAAGCAAACTATGTACTTCATTCAAACTATATACTTCAAAAGCGTGATGACGTATGCACATCATATTTACTAAGCCATTCTAAAGACCAGTTTTAAACACAACAAAACCTTTCATAATTTGCATACTGCTTACTGGCAATTATAAACTAACATGGAAGTTTAAGCAGTGCACTGTTTGCTTCCATAATGTAAATTTATCAGTTAAAAATCAAACTGGTACCCTACAGGAAGGAGGAGCAGGTGTGTGAGTGTGTCTCAAAAAATCTCAGGAGCTGCTTGTACAAATGTTAAATAAGGCTATTAACCTTTTTTATACAAAGGTAATCCTAAATAATCAGAACTGTTCAAATATCCTTAAAAATATAGTGAACCAAATATTACTTTCTCAGTACCTATTCAACCTCTCAGATAGTGAAGGGGGCTACTGTAGACCTTGCACTACACAATGATATTGGAAGTTGAAGGCAAAAAAGGGATCCTTCAATAATCTCCCCCCCCTCCAAAAAAAAAAAAGATACAGCCCACTCCCTTGCATTAGTGATGAATGGGCTCTCTTTTCTGGTCCAATCAAGGCAGGGAAGCAAAGAGATGGAAAGCCAGAGAAGAGTTCACAACTCCTCAAAAAATTGTCTGCCGTTTCCAAAAGTTGGACATGATTGGTATCAGTTTTAATAAGCAAAAAGGACCAAAATACCATACAACTAATTTAGATCTTTAGACTTCCCAATCTAGAATGGCATCCCCAAATGTTGCATGGAGTATTTTCGAAAGTTACAAGCTTTTTTCAAAACACTGTGATATGGCACATGAGGTCTACTGTTCACAATGAATAGCAGTAGGCACTAAGGCCTTTAAAACCACCTCTTTGTGAGAAAAATGAGGGTGAAAGAAAAATAGCTTACAATATGGGAAGTTTGTCTCCCCTTTTTCTAATCATTAGTGTGGACTATGCTCATGGCCAGTGTGATGCAACTCGACTATCATTCTGTACATCCAAACCATAATAAAGCACTGAATAGCACTGAATGCTTTCTATTTATAAAACATGTTTTATGGAAAACTCAAATTCTGAGAGACTGATTCTCTCACAGGCCAATCCTAAAAGTGTATTCTGAAATAATTACTACTCTGTCAAATAAAATGTGCTTACTCACAAATGTTCTTAAGGTTGCAGGCTTAGTGGATAGCAAATGTACAACACTTATTTTCTGAATATCTCAACCAGTTTAGCATACATCCTTTACATAAAACTGTCAAGATATTGAATAGTGCAATCCTATGCATGTCTACTCAGAAGTAAGTCTCACTGAATTTAATGGAACATACTCCCAGGTGAATGTATGGGATTGCAGTCTAAGGGCCAAGGTAAGGAGAAAAAAGTAAGAGATAGCCCAAGGTAACCAATGTTTCCTTATCTCGAGGTCTCTGACAGCTATAACACACCAGGGTAAAGCGCACACCCCATTGCTTGGCTGCTTCAGTGTTGGAAAGTTGGATAGGACTGGGCCCTAACATCTGAAGAGCTAAAGAGTGGATAAAACAGAACATTTCTGGTATTGTGCTACCATTTGGATTTACTTCACTTCATGTCAATGGGAATACACAGGAAAGTATTAAAATGTTTGACTCAAATAATGGAACAGTGGAAATGGTGTGTGAAATGCATTGTCCAAATATTGTTGTGAAGGGAATTTAATCTGGAAGCAGACTTTGATATGAGGAAGTGATCCCTCCTGAGAAATTGATTACTCATTTCAATTATTGTCTTTATGAGGTCTATTCTTCTTCTTATCAAGTGATGAAAATCCCATTGTAATCTATGGAACTTCTGCAAGCCCAAGATATAAACTGGCCATTATCCTTCTACTATTATTCCCAAGAAAGCAATTAGAATCTGTCTGCTAGATGTTTAATCTGGAGAGTCCTATTCACACACAAGTCTATGCCTGTCTACTCATAAGTAAATCCCATTATAGTCAATGGGGCTCACTCCTAGGTCTATGTGGACAGGACTGCAGCTTAAGGGCCCAATCTGATCCTACTTTCCAGCACCAATGTATCTGTGCCAATGGGAGATGGGGCATGTGCTACATCCTGCAGTGGAGGGACATTCACTGAGGCCTCCTCAAAATAAGAGATTCTTTTTCCCCTTACCTTGGGGCAGTATTGGCACTAGAAAGTGGGACAGAATTGGGTCCTAAGTGTGACAAGAAGGTAAACCAAACTAAACACTTCAGCAACAAGGAAAACCCAGACAGCCTTATCACTAGGGGTGTTTAAAAATGGTTTTATTTCCCCCCCCCCAATATATTTCATTATTGGAAAGGCAGAAAAGTTTTTTCCCAAGTTCTCCTTTTTATTAATTTTAAACACTTTAAAAGTGTACTACGTAAGTGGAACAGTGTCAGCAGATGTAGCCACAGTATTATTTCTAACTAGAAAAGTAATCTATTTTAATTTCTGGACAATATCTTAAACACCAAAAGGCAGTGTTTTGTGTTTTTATTCATATATTTTAAACACAAAATGCTGTGTTTGCATTTTTATGTGTTTTTAACAATAAAACCTCTAATCACATATGTTCTTATTTTCATATGATTAAAATGAATGATTCTATAATTAAAATACAGTTTCTAAAGGCACATATAGCAAACTACTTAAGTCCTACTGATTTCAATATAATTTCTTAAATCAATGTGATATCGCTGTTACTGCTGGACTACACTCAGGGAAAGGTGAGCTAAATGCCCCTCAGTCATGAAACTTTTGGGGTATCCGTGGGCCAGATGCGGTCTCTCAGTCTGACCAACTTCTTGGGGTTACTGTTAAGGATTTAAAAGGGGGATGAAAGAACCATGCATTTCATCATGAGCACCTTTGAAAAGGGCACAATAAACTTATAATAAATAAAATATTGATAAGTATGATAAGAAGGGTAGTTGCAGCCCATAATGCTATTCTTGCAGAATAATACAAGGACTTAAGGTCTACCTCTGATGTTCATCAGTAGCACTTAAAAGACTAGTTATACAGAAAATACTATAAACATTACTGTATTTTATTATTGTACACAAAAGGCAATTGGTGTGTAGTTCAGGTAGCCCAAGCCCCTTCCATACCTGGCTTAAGTTCCACTCCCAAAGCTCAGGAAGTTTAGAAGGACCTTGATGATAATGGTGTCACTACCACCACCTCCCCCTTGCTTTTTCAAACTTCTGGGATGGGAAAGAAGAGAACTAATAATCTTTAAGGCTAGATACTTCACTGCTGTAGAGCTGTTTGTTTCCAGTGAGTAAGACAGGATTACAGCCTAGAACAGAGCTATTCAGACTGGGCTGTCAGGCCTAGGACCTATGTCTTACTGAACACAAGAGGCTTACTTCTAAGTAAAATAAACACAATTTTCAAACACCACTAGCTATAGGTTAGCTGTATTTCCCAGGTATCCAATACTAAATTCTTGATTTGTAAAACATGAGAGTGTGGTTTGAAAAGCCTCCCAGATTCTCAAGTTCACACAGGCATCACCAGGAAGTAAAGTTTTAAAGAAGTCATTTTGCACTCAGTATGGATAGAACTCAAAATCCACTCATGTGAGGTAGGCTCATAATAAACTGAGCTAGGTGCAGGGGAGGGAGGCTTACCTGTGACCTCTAAAGGCCAACAGTCCTCCCATGGAAACTGATAAAATCCTTTAAATGACAGAATTCCATATACAGACTATTACATGAGATGGCACATGGTCCAAATTGCACAGTGCCTCACAAAAGGTTGGTGTAGTGATCTTTATAAACAAGTGGGCTGGTTCATGCAATGCAGGGTTGAGGGATTGTGGTTCCCCCATGACACTATCACCACATAAATGAATCCAGCAACCTTCCATATAGGGGTCTTAATGTAAGTACTGGTGCTCTGAAAGATATATCAGCTTCAATGAACTAGTACTATCCAGCAATGACCTAGAGTCTCATTACAGAGGCTCCACTGATTCAAAGTAGCTTCCACACATACAGTCTGTCACATTTGTAAAAATACCAAAGTTATTTATACACAAGAATGTTGTGAAGTTTCTTTATTTACAGACAAGTAGTATCAACATTACAGAACTATAAGCCTTCAGTGGACTAACCCACCAGCCATAAATACAGAACTAGATGGCAGGTGTGGTTCCAACGTCTTTCATGTTACGTACAATACAGCCTTTCTAACACAGACCTAGTGTGTGACCAGAATTAGAAACAAATTTTGTTTGGGGGGCAAAGCTAGCAGATATTTAAAAATATCAAAAATTTGTTTTAAAATGTTGAATATGGCTAAAATGCTATTGGACTAGAAAAGCATACTAGCACAGAGGTCTTAATGGCATGCTTGTGTGCCAAGCCAAGAGGGTTCTATTATTATCATCACAGGACATTACTAAAGAGAAATATTTTCTTAACAGACATGAACACAGATGTAATGCACTTTTGTGTTTCACTGCCTCAGCACAAAATGAAACTGTCATTGACTGCAGCAGCATTTTAATGAATTGATTAAAAAGAAAAGATGAAATGTGCTGAGTAACACTGACACTGGGATAAGGGCTAGCTTTGATGCAACAAGCCTCCTTATTTGGCAACACAGTAGCCTTAGAAAGAAAAGCACAAAGGTTAATGGCAGGCATTAAGGGCCCAATCCTAAACTCACCCAGCGCTGATGCTGAGCTCTAACATCAGTGCTGGGTACTGTATATGTGCCTCAAAGCATGTTTATGGCACCCAGAGAGTAGGGAGCACTGGCACAGGGTCCGTGCCAGTCAGGATCCTGCTCTGCCAGATCCTGAACTCCATGACAGGCCAGAAGGCCTGACCAGAATCTCTCAAGTCTGTGTTGTCAAACTAGCCAGTGTAGACTTGAGAAGCCCCATACCAGGCTTTCCCCAGGGGGGAAGGGGACGAAAGGCCCCTTCCTCCAAGGAGACTCCCAGCACCTTCCTGGTACCTGTTGGATACACAAGTAGCTGATATGGTGCCACTGCTCCAGCTGGTGCCGGGAAGCTCAGGATTGGACTGTAATAAGACAGTCTAGCAACATACCTTATGTAAGTTTGCAAGATCGTATAGTTTCTTAAAATTGCCTATTCTACAACACTGATACTGCTGCTTGAATTCTGAGGTTGGTAAATATTTGTTGGACCACCAAATTATAGAAGTGAAAAAGAGGAGTGCTTGCAGAAGTCCAATTCATATCAAGTTAGATTTTACTTGAGTTTTTCCTTAGATAAGTGAGGAGTATCTGGACCAAAACCTCCCAACATTTAATATGCATTCCACTTGTATAATCTTATTTAAGCTCACTATTTCCACGTTATTGGACCACCCATCAGGAGCGGTTTTCAGGTATAGTCAGCAGACTGCATTCCTAAAACTATAGGATTTTCTTGGTGTTTCCTGAATGTTTTCTTTACCAAAACATCTTCCCAAAAGCATTCCAAAGCTGAGAAAAAAGTTGTGTATGTTTAAGTGAGTATGCTTAAAGAAAGAATTACCTAGTCATATTTTCTAAACCTGTTTTCAAAGAGACAGGCCATATTACTAGTAACTTATGGCCCACAAAACTTTAAAGCCTAGTAGCCTTTGCACATGATGCAGCTTGCTGAGAATACGTTTTACAATAGTGAATGTACTCAGTTGTGCCAGCTAAATATCAAATAGCATGACTGCACAAAAGAAAGACTGCTTAGCTATGAAAGTTAACAACTTTACCAGTGTCAACAAAACTGATCTGACACCAAGAGATACTAGGTTTCTAAATATATAATCAAAAGCTTCAATACTTTGTTACCATACTGTTACCCTGCACATCCCTGATCTTGTCTGATCTTGGAAGCTAAGCAGGGTCAGGCCTGGTTAGTACTTGGATGGGAGACTGCCTGGGAATACCGGGTGCTGTAGGTTTATACCATAGTCTTTCGAGACTGAAGGTTGCCAACCAGTGGTGCATATTTATAAAATTATTCTGTTTGAAATCCTTTCCATGTACACTACAGGAGCTCCTTTCTACAAAGGGCAAGAACTCCAGTGGCAAGAGATTCTCACCAATTCACACTGATAAAAATTTATATTAGTTTTGTAAAGTTTCAAATTCAATATATTCCAGAATTTTCTTCAAAGTCAAGGTACCAATAAGTTCCATCATCATTCCTTTCTACTGTACCTCTCAGTATGCAAAGTGCTTACAGTGAATTTATTCATCCTCACAACATCCCTGTGAGGTAGGTTATTCAGAAAAAATACTTTTTCCACAGCCCTTAAACAGACTCAAGGTTCAGCAACACTTCCAAAATGATTTCCGCATGTCAACAGCTCTACTCTAGCCATGGCACAGGGAAGCACCATGTCATCTGAATCATATTTAACGGTCTTCATCTCATTTCTGCATCACAGTTGCTGAGAGCTGCAGAGAACAATATTGCTTACCTCTCAACCATGTTGACAGTTGCCTTGGTCTCAGCAATTAAGATATAATTTTAGTCTTTCACCACAGTAGCCAATGTTTTATTAAAATGCAAATGCTAGATTACCTTCATAAAGAGCCCCATTTTGTTCTTGTTCCACTGCCTTCAGGAACAGTTCTCTTGCCTGCACGAAAATTAGTCAACTGTTTAAGAGTCCCTTACAAGCAAGCAAGCAAAAAAAAAAATTACTCAATTATCATATACATAGCAAAACTGACAGTATTAATGGTATGCTTTGTGTGTGTGTGTGTCACTCATCTATACCTTTCCATTCACCTTTTCTTCAAATAAAAGTTTTCAACCTTACTTGACAAGTGACTGAGATGAATCAAGTTCTTCAGTGTTTTTAGACTACTGAACATGCTATTTATTTTCTTTGACTGCATTCTAGCCATACATGTAAGCAATAAGACTAGTATTCTCGATGTTTCTACTTTAGTTCGGTGGTTCTCAAACTTTTAGCACCGGGACCCACTTTTTAGAATGAGAATCTGTCAGAACTCATGGGAATGGATATCATGACCAGAGGTGACATCATCAAGCAGGAAAAATTTTAACAATCCTAGGCTGCAAACCTACCCACACTGGGAGTAAGCCCCATTGACAATCATTGTTAAAAGAATATACATAGTAGCTTGTTAAAAGTACAGATCTGTAACATTTCTCCAAATGCAGTCACATTCCCGGGTAGCGTTAAGTCTAATATATTAAAATACTGAAATGAATGGAGACCCAACGAAATTGGCTCACGGCCCACCTGGTGGGTCCCGACCCACAGTTTGAGAAACACTAGTCTAGTTCTCTAGTGAGAAGATCAATATTCTGCCCTAAATCTTCTGTTTTCTACCTTTTCTTCAATGAACTTAGGTTTAAAGAAATCTTAGATGTTTTATTAATTCAACATGTTCCAAATATCTATTTTTCATTTCTTTCTAGACATGTTAGTGTTAAGAGAAACCTACAGGTGTATTTATTAGTTCAAGAAACAAAATGGCGTGAAAAGGTCAAGGATGGCAAAGTGATAAGGACAGAAGCAGAAAAACAGCCTGTGCCCTCACGTAGCCTATGAACGGAGCACTCCATTAGCTCGCCAAAGAGGAACGTCGTAGTTTAAGAAGATCCAATTCGTTACCTTTTCCTCTTTTGCTAGTTCCAGCTTTCCTTTGGTATCTACAGCCTTTATTGAAGGCCCTCTTGCAGATGCTCTGTAGGATCGAGCTTCCAAAGCAGTAGAGCTCACCCCTGGGGTAAGTTCAAACATCCATTGTGCTCTGAACATCTGGAGCTCTGCCTAGAAATCCAGAAATGAAGTCCAATATTTGGGTAGAAATGTTTACATACGTGAGACTGAAGTGACAAGTGTCGCTTGTCACAAGTGACAAGTACCTAAAATAATTTCTTCTTGATTACATGAAACAAATGAATTCTTGTATTCTATTCTTACCGAAAGACTTATTTATCTCAACAAGAGCTGGCATGCAGCTGTTGAATTTTAGTAATTTTGTATCTGTGTATTCAGTCTCTGTGCAACTGAAATATCACAAAAAGTATTTGGTTCCAACAATTCACTATCTCCCATATGAACTGTTCAACACACACAGACAAGCATAAGATGTTGCATATGCTTTCTGGGCAGAACTGAAAAATTGAAGGCACTTAGGAATAGCAACTACTGTATTTTCCAAGTCTTGCTTATGGGTACATTCTGTAAAGAACTGTTGGGGAGGACCCTAATCAGTGCTTTGCGAGCACTACTCTAATCCAGTAAAAGTAGTTCTGTGGATTCACGTAGCATGCTAGAAAACAAAGGCAAATTTTCTTAAGTAACTGTTGTCTTTGCTAAATTGCTGTCCACTGCAAGAAAACAGGAATGGTTAGAATGAGCTCCAAATTCTGCAAATATTTATTTTGGCAGGCGTTGTGTTAAGATGCTAAGATGCCATGTTCAATGGGATTTATTCCCAGGAAAAAGTGTACAAGATTGCAGACTAAAGGTCCCAAACCTATCCAACTTTCCAATGCTAATGCAGCTGCAATGCAGTCCTGAAGTGAGGGAACAAACATTCCCTTACCTTGAGGAGACCTCTGTAACTGCACCCTCACTACAGGAGGCAGCACATGTCCTGTTGGCACAGTTGCATTGGCACTGGAAAGTTAGATAGGAATGAGCCCTAAGTCAAATAAAACTATTGCAGGAAGTAAAAATGCCATTAATGTCTGTCCAGGCTAGAGGTTCCAAAACTCCTCCAAGGGAGTTGGGAACCTCATAAGTAGTGGCGGAGGAGAGGGGGATGGCCACAATGGCGCCACAGCGATCACAGTGCTGCGGACACCCAGGGATATATTAACATATCTGGGTGGCTGCTGAAGTCTCCATGAAGGTCCTGGAGGCTCACAGCTCCCCTGTGAGCCTCAGTGTGGTTGCCCTGAGCTCCGATCGGCAACCGAATGGAGGCGTCTCCAGGTCCCTCATGGAGGCTTCAGCAGCCCCCCAGGCACGTTAAAATGACCCTGGATGCCCCCGGCACCACAATCGCTGCTGCACTATCAGGGCATCAATACCTGGGCCACCCCCTGATTTCTGGCCGATTTCTGGTTCACCTTGTGGGTCACAATCCACTAGTTTAGGAACCGCTGACCTAGGCTAATCTGTCAGATAAAGGATACATTTCCAAGCATGAAGAAGTGCTATGTTTCACAGCTGGCAGAATAAGATCTCATTATCGTTTTGCAGGAATGAGATGTGCTTCCTTAGGTTCACTGAAGTATTTCCTTCCTTCTGACACATGCACCTACATTACTACCTCGATGAATTTCCAAAACTTCCCTATGAATGAATGAATGGATGAATATTTGTGATACTGAAAATCCTTAAGTAAGGGCCCAATCCTATACAATTTTCCACTATCAGTGCAGCTGCAATGCAGTCCTGAGGTAAGGAAACAAATGTTCCCATACCTTGAGGAAGCCTCTGTGACTGCCTCCTCACCATAGGATGCAGCGCATGCCCCACTGGCACAGCTGCACCAGTACTGGAAAATTGGATAGGATTGGACCCTCAGTCACAAGAAATAAGTGAGGCATGCTATCAGACAGTTTAACTATTAAAAACGTATCTTGACCCTGAACTACTAACTGGGTCAACATGTGCAAACACTGGAAGAAATGCAAGGACCACATAATAAAATTGGATGTCTAACCTCATGCCACAAAAATAGGATACACACATACCTGAAGATTAGCTTCACCAGACCTTTCATTGTCATCTGTGCTTACCATGTCAGAGTGACAATCTTCTTCACCTTCTGCCTGATAGAGAGAAAATAAGTCACATAAATTAGTAGACACACAGCTGCACACGTATCTCAAAATCATATAGATAGTCTAAGATGAATCACTCTAATCCACACGCAGATGTTAAACATAACACTCTTTATCCAGCCCCCATGATAACTGGGTTCTCCCAGCACTACCATCAGCTGCTCTCAACTGGAAAGTGACCCATTAGCAGAAGTGGCACTGCTAGAAGGACAATGGTGGGAGAGCCCAATTATTATGAAGGCCTTCTTTTCAGCAGCGCCACTTCCAACAAGGCATCACTTTGCAGAGCACCTCTCAGCTGATAACTGTGAAGCGAGACCTCGGCAGAAGTGGCGCTGCTAAAAGAGTGGCCTGCGTGATAATTGGGCTCTCCCATATCTTGAAACTATGATCAAGATTTGCATATTTTCTCCTCTGTCATTTGCTGCTTATGAATTCCTAAGTGAGAAAAAAAGTGTTAATTTCTGGTTAAGGACAACAGTTCCTGCTTAATGACCCAACTCTCAACAGGTGCCATGAATGCTATTCAGCCTGCTGTAGGAAATGAGTTTGACACCCCTGCTCCAATCTGTTAACTAATGCAGCAGGAAGGACTATGGGTTAGAGCCAAACCATTTTCTAGATCCAACCTGATGCCTATGCCATTACAAGTCTTCAGTTTTACACTGTGGTGGATTCAAGGGAAGGTTCTCAATAACCCACCTAATGATTCAAACTGACCTTTACTCAAAGTTGGGAATTCATTCGTACATTATTTTTTCTGCATTATCTCAGCATGAAATAAGAATGTATGGTAATTTCTAGGTTGGTTATTTCTATGTATTTATTTTCTGCTGCAAATACATAGCTCAGGCAACTAATGCCATTATGCTGATGTGAGGAAAATGTGATATATGAAAACTCCATATTTGCTGGCTGACCTTTCCACTGAAAGATAACCAGATTTAGCACCAATGTACCATTTTAAAAATGAAATTTATTCACACAATATTTCTATGAAACAGAAGAAAAAGATTGAACAAGAAAGAGAAGAAACAGTCCTGATTGCATTTTACTATTACAAAAAGCTAGTTAATAGACTCGCAGAAGTTTGCCAGGCACCCAAGGATGAGTTTACTTGCTGAGTTGTGCTCTTTTGTAAAAGCAACAAGTATGCTACTATTTACCATTAGAACACATGGGGATAGTCAAGCATTGAACTAGGAATCTTCTTACTGTGAGCTTCCACATGTCCTCTGAGATCCTCATCAGAGGCCTGTCTCCAAGATAGAGGCCGCCAACTACTAGCACTTTGTCAGATATACAGAAGTTCACAAAATTTGTCTTTGGTAACCAGCCCAAACACATGACTTGTACCGAGTCCTGTAGCATGTACAGAGTGCAGGAGATGAAGGGGTGTTTGCTCTTGGGCTCGGTTTTTATTTATCACATTTTTATACCGCCCTTCCTCCAAATTGCTCAGGGCAGTGTACGCGGCTGCTCTCCTCTTTTCCTCACAACAACCCTGTGAGGTACAAGCAGCATTTCACTATTGTGGTTGCTTCTCACAACATCCCAAAAGAGAAACTACTTCTCATTTTTTCTACGTAAAGGGTAGGGGGAACAAACAGAAAGGAAACATGGTTTCTGTTCTGCGGTATGGTAAATTCTTTCCTTTCCCAATCTCTCCTTTTTTTGTTTTCATTTTTTCCTAGAAGAAAAGAATTATTTCTTTCCATGAGGCACCAGCAAAGTGATGTTTACTGCTACCTTCTCAAAAACCTAATGAGAAGAAAAATGATTTCACCTCTCCCTTTACTTTACCTTGTTTTTTCCGGGGGGAAAAGGAGTCCATGTCTCTCTCCCCCTCACTATACCCAAGGCATGTTATACCCAAGTTATACCTTGTTATGCCTTTCATAAACCTTTCATATATAACATGTTATATGCATGTTATACCTTGTTATACCCAAGGCATAACAGCACAGTCCTTTTCTCTTCACTCTTGGAAGAGAAAAGCAGATGTACTATAGTTTGTCTTCTTTAATTTTAGACTTGTATGTATTAAGTGCCCCTCTTCAGCCCTAAACACTACACCACACCAGCTTTCAAGTGTTTGAGACGTATGTTTAAAATCAGTCACATGACTGACAATCCTTGCACAAACAGAGAGTAAATCACCTCCAAATGTTTAACTGTACACACATAATCCACACCAATAACAAGCAAAGCAAGCCCAGTACAAGGACGAGAAAAAGAGCGTGTGGGTTGGGGGTGCCTGGGTGCTTTCCGAAGGACTCCTGTAGGGTGGCTCTGCCTCCCCTGCCTCCCCACCCAGCACACGTCCCTAGTGTAAGAAGGCTGCCAACATGTGGGGCTGCACCCCACTTTGCCCTTCCACGCACACAAGAGGCCAGGAGTGACATTCATGCAGCTTTCTTCTTCCTGTTGCAGTTCTATGGCTCTGCCTCTACCTGGCAGTGGGAGGAGCTACCAGAACACCTTCCAGCACAGGGCTCGCGACCCGCCCTTCTGCGCCTGCGCGAGGAAGGGACACAGCCTGCCTAACTTCCCTCCCTCCGCGCGCGCGCCCCTCCCCCGTCAGGCGCCATCCCTCACCATGCTCAGGCCGAAGCCGCCCCCAGCCCAACCGTCAAGCCCAACGGTCGCTCTCGTCAGGCGGCGGCGCTGTCGCCGTCTCTGGGCCGGCCCCCCCAGGCAGGCTCACGCCTCGCGCTCCCCTGCGGGCGACCGACAACGGCGGGTCGCGTCTCGCGTCCTATTTCCCCTCCTCTCGGGCGCTAGCAGTCAGGGCAGGGGCTCTAGCAGAGTTCTCGGTCGGAGAAGCGGACCACGCAGCGGGAGTCACTGCGAGCGCGGCGTACGGCAGCCATTTTCTCGAAGCGCGAGAGGGGAAGAGTAGCGCGCGCCAGCAGCAGTCAGCCTCGCACACGCCAACCAAACGGCCAGGCGGAGCATACGAGACGTGGTGCTAGACAGGACTCCGCGCACGCGTGCGGGCGTCCAAACCGGAAGGAACGGCCAGGAAGACGACTCGCTGGTTGCCTTGGTAGGGACGTGTCGCTCTAGTCTCCTCTCTATGGTTGTAGAACGCAGCAATTCCCCATAAGCAGCCGGCTTCTACTATACTCCTCCCCAAGCTGTTTCCTGGGGAATGCGGGTGCCGTCAGGATGCATCCCAAGGGCAGGAAGTGATGTCATTGAGCAGGAAGAGATGTCATTAGGCAGGTGATAGCCAGAAATGAGCACTTTTTTCTCACTTAGGAACTCATGAGCTGTAAATGGCGGAAGAGAAAACATGAAGATCTTGAGCATATTTATGGGAATTTGTTTTACTCCTATTTCATTTTGGTAGTTATTTGCCATTTCTGTATATAATATACAGCACCACACATGGCTGGATTATATATATATATATATTTTTAAATAAATTAGTATGTAAATATTGTATTTGTTTCTCTTTTATTGTGGGGGGAGACAACAGCACACCAGATAAGAACATAAGACCAACTCTTCTGAATCAGGCCATAGGCCCATCTAGTCCAGCTTCCTGTATCTCACAGTGGCCCACCAATGCCCCAGGGAGCACACAAGACAACCACAGACCTACATGCTGGTGCAGTCCCTCACATCTGGCATGCAGAGGTGGCCCACTTCTAAAATCAGAAGGCTGCACATACACATTATGGCTTGTAACTCTCACTCCCACTCTGCTCTCTCCCCCGGCACGCCTCCTCCCACCGCCCCCACCTACCTGTCTGCTACCTGGCAGTCCGTGTGAACACCGAGCAGCAGAGCCCTGGTGCTCCGCTGGTGCTAGCACAGCAGTGGCCAGCGCTGGGCTAGCACTGGCACTCCACCAGTGCTAGGGCCTGCAAACGTCCCGTGTGGCACATTTGTAACAGTGTATGCTGGTGGTAAGCCAGCATGCACTTGTTAGGATTGGCCCCTTCATGTTTACTATCTACTGAAAGCAAATCTCATACAACAAAACTGAAACTGTTTATCCCCTGCTTACACCTATCATCATCTTCCTTCCCTCACTATATTGTGTTGGATTTTTTTTAAAAAAAATAAGCTCATTGAATAGTGGTTCTTAACTTTTTTGGGGTCACAGACCCTTTTGAGAATCTTATGAAATTTATGGATCAGAAAATGGCATATAAACACATAAGCACAAAATTGCTTGTGCTCCTGATTCATGGACCCCATGGTGCCCATGTACAGACCCGAGGTTAAGTATCCCTATCCTAGAATTGGGCACCTATTAACACCATCAGTGTTCATAGCTCTTTGTAAATAAACAAATACTTTCTGGTTCGGTGCTGAATTTCTATAATGAATTGTGGTGCAACTCAAGCCTCTCTAAACATACTGCATGTTCAGGCAGTCTGTCAAGTTCTCTGTACTAATGCTGTGGTTACAGAGGAGTGAGGGAAAGGCACTTGAGACATGTATCTCTTATCGCTTTTATGAAGTTAAGGTTAGGCACTGCGCTGAAAACAAGTACAGGAGCTCAACGTTGAAACGTTGGCTCAAATGAAGCCTGCTTGTGTTCAACCCTCAAAAAAATTAAAAAGGGGGATGAAATTTATTCATATTACTGACTTTCCTTACCAAAAGCCAGATGGGGGAGCTGATGAGTTGTTTTCACCAGGGAAAGCTCCTGGTTGTCCTGCTAAGTGCCTCTATTTTCCTTTGTGTGTGTGTGTGTGTGTTTCTGTTGTGGATGGAAAGCTCCTTCCTGTCCATGATGATTCTGTCACAGCTTTGGCTTCCTTCTGATGGAAGAATCTACGGCTTCTAGTTGCAGGGTTCATACAGCCTTTCTACAACTAGTTTATGAAGCATTTTTCTTTGACTCTTCTGACAGAAATCTTGATTTCTCCAGATGCAGATCCTTCAGTAGCCTGGAAGGCTACATGTGGAACTAAAAGGCTTCGCTTGGAGCATTGCTGTAAGTTGACATGACAGATTCAGAGGCTTCAGAGAATCACAATAATCCCTAGTGAATGGGTGCTTTTCTTTTTCCATTCAAAATTCTCTGGGTTTTTGTTATGTTTCAGTGGCTGTATGTAATGGGAGAACGGAAACGTTCCTTGTGGTTTACGTCTTGAATCTTTAAAACTGGTTTTTTTGTATCTGTGTGTTCTCAGTCTTAGCTGATGCTGTTGCAAGAAAGGCCTAAAACTTCACGACCTGTGAGAGGGTTTTTAATTTGGCCTCCATCTTCTGTGAGAAGAGTTTTAAGCCACAGAGTTATGTCATAGCTGTAACTTTTAAATGCAGTTCAGCTCTGCTGTCTTGATAGGATGCCTATTCTGTGAACATTTTCTGCTGAAAGCTGTGCATAGTATAGTGCATAGTACAGAGCATAGTATAGAGAGGATTGACTGGAGATGGTAGCTCTGAATATTTGTCTTGCAGAGATACATCAGTGAGCTGTGGAAAGTTCTGTTGATTTCAGTTATTGTACTGCAGGCTTGATAACTAAATTCAGCTCCTCTTTTTTTTTTTTTTAGAGCAGCACGTTTCTGACTGTTGGTCTTATGCCAGCCTGGATTTCTCAAAAGTAAGCATGATTCAGATTGCTGAATAAATATGGCCAGGAGGCAGATCTTTAGCTAACAACTGCAAGAGCCTGTTCGTCTCCAGCTTTGCTGCAAGTTTGGGCTGAGGTGGGGGGGACGGGACACACTTGTTTAAAACAGGCTTGCATAATTTTGTGTTGACATCTGGGGGTTGTGGTGTGTTGTGTGTTTTAAATTTTATTGTAATTTAATTTTTAAAAAATGTGCATTGCTTTGAGAACTTGTATTGTGGAAAAGCAGCCTATAAAAATTTGTAGTGAATACTGTGACCCACAAAGCTCAGCAGCTGTATAGGTGGAGAATGAGCAGGGTCTCAATAGGCTTCCTGTTTTGCTGCCTTTGTTGGGCTACAAACACAAATGCCTTGTCAGGTGCTTAGCAGGCCACATAGGTTATGGGTTGTGTTCAGCTTGGAGACTCACAAATTGCGCCACTCAGATTTCAAGAACAGCCACAGGTGGATGCTTTGCTATTTCAACTTGCCTAGAATAAGTAATTTTAAAAAATTGAGTTCTTGGGGAATAGTTACCAGTAACTGCCACCTAGTACTAGCCATCTGCTAAACCATGTTTGCAAAGATTCAGCTTGCTTTATGTCTTCCAGGTATAGTACATAAGGGAATCCATTTTCCTCCCATTCTTTTCTTTAAAAGAAAAATTTTTTGCAGGCTTATATGCTATAGAGCCCTTTTATTGTTAGGATGTGCATATTCAGAATGTGGTCGAATCTCCACTATAAAAGCCTTATTGTTCTCATTATGTGGAAAACTTCCTGAAAGAACGTTCTTTCTTCTTCCTTTCTTAATATGTCTGGAATGTCATTGTACAAAGTATTGTTTGTTGTGATGATGATGATTGTGTTCCATGCTGAGGTAACCCATTTGTGGCCTAGGTTTTGGGGCCAAATTGTTTTAAAAGCAGCAGGTGTTGTCCTCTTTCATCCATGGAGGCAGCAAAAACGGGAAGCTTATTGACACCTTTTTCATTCTTCACATGTATGGCTGCAGGGCTCTGTGGCTCATAGATGTATTTATTACACTATATTTATGGGACACTTTTCCATAATAAAAGTGCTTAAAGCAGTGTACAGTTTTAAATTAAAATACAATACAATTAATACTGTATTCCTGTTGAATTTCCCACAGTGCTAATTGGCCATCTTTTTTGCTAGATGGGTTTTGTTCCCCTTCTAATTCACCTCTCTTTTGGCCAAGACAATTGCCATTGTAAAGAGGCATGTATATCAACCAATTTCTCTTAGCTATACAGTACAGTATAACCAAGTTCACTTTCTGCTTCTTGGGGTTCACAGACCAGTTGCTTCTCAGTCATTTGACTGAGATACCACTGAAGACCACACAAGCATGTTTGTGGATGTGGTTTACATCTTCTACACCTTTTTTTAAGCACAGTGATTTGAAAGTCTCATTGAAATCAGTGCGATTTACTTACAAATAAATATGCTTAGGATGAGAGGAATAGAGTGCTGCATCTTTTAATTTCATACACTGAAGAGGAATCTTTATTTTTTCGCCCCATATTTATTGATTTTGAAATTTACACATTTGCTTCAATTGTGTTAAAATCTGGGGCCCAGTTCAGACAATGAGGCGTGCCATGGACTGTTGGATCATAAATATGAGCCTAAGAACGAACAAGTCCATGCAGTTTTCCTTGTATGCCTGGCTGCTAGGGGAGGGGTAGTCCTAGTTAGTTTAATCACAGCTCAGCTTGTTATCCAAATTCAGGAGGAATGATTTAACAGTGGTTTATAAACCAAGATATGAAGTCAGGATGCTGAATCTGATACTAGCTTCAAATTCTGGTTCTTAAACTGCTGTTAAACTGGAACTCCCCGTTTTTGACAACATGTGTTGCTGTGACTAAATTTAGCAAGATGATGTCCCAGCTCCACATGAAGTTGAAGAAGAAAGGGAAGGAGCAGAGGTTGCAAGTGGACTCAGGACCTCATAGGTTCACAGTCACAATCTAGCAACCTATGGTTTTTTGGTCTGAACCATGCAAAACAATATTTCCACATTCTGAAATATCTCCATACAGCTTTCAAAATGTTTTTACACACACACACACACACACACACACACATGATTAGCTTTTATTTCCCAAGATTCCAGTTTGAATTTCAGATGCACATTCATTTAAATGAAATGGTGCTCTCTGGGATACATAGGAAAACAAATTAACGTTCATAGCATAAATGTCTTTTACCTAGATCTAGAGCACAATTCTATGCATGTCTACTCAGAAGTAAGTTCTATTATGTTCAGTGGGGCTTAGACCCAGAAGGTGTGTATAGGAACTTACAGCCCTGGAGTCCCAAGTGTGCCCAAAAGACCTGGTCCTCCATTGAAGCAGCTGGATAGTCCTTGTGAGTGGTGGGTGTTAGGGGGTGCATCGTTGGACCTAGCCAACAACACAATATCAAATCAATAAAGTTTATTATATATACTATCATATGAGGATCATTGTCTTAGACCTAACCAGGTCTACTCAGAAGTAAGTTCTATTTTGTTCAATGAGGCTTACTCTCAGGAAAGTGTGGTTAGGATTGCAGCCTACGTTAAATATGGGGAACTCATCTCTGCAGGTAGAATCAGACAAGCTCTTGCCATGTAGTAGCCACTTTAAACACATACACAGACTCCCTGTGACTCTAACCCTGTGTAGAGCCAGTCCATGGATTCTGGCTATATGCACACACACATACATGCGCATGTGCACACACCAATATTGTAAACAATTAGCATAAGAAAATAAATGCATGAAAGATCAACACAATTTTGCAGCATAAGCATCCTTGAAAAGCAATATGACAATGTGTTTTATTTTAAACTTCTCCTTGAAGGTGGGGAGTAAAAACACTAATTTGAAGTGTGTTATGTGTTTGGTACCCATTGTACCCTGCACATGCCTGATCTTGTCTGATCTAAGCAGAGTCAGGCCTGGTTAGTACTTGGATGGGAGACTGCCTGGGAATACTGGGTGCTGTAGGCTTATACCATAGTCTTTTGAGACTGAAGGTTGCCAACCGAGCTACCCATTGTGGCAACTGATTTGAAATGTTAGTAATAAATAAATTTGCAGCTTGCATAGCGTTTGAAAAGCAAATCCGTTGTGCTCTTCAGGTCAGGGATCTATTGCTAATCTTGTAATAATGAAGGTTGAGATAGTTCCTTGTGACTATAGGAAAATGACAGTAGTGGTGTGAGAATTTTGCATGTGTGTGGTTTTACCCACGTGTTCTTGTGCAGTACCCCAGGGTCTGTATAATTTGAACATAAGGTCCTATTCAGACTTCCTGAAAGTGAGCTGACCTAATCTTGGAGAATATGATTGACAGATGGCAGATTAGAGACAAAGTAACAAGACTGTTTTTCATGTCTCAACAGAGAGACAGGCAGCTGGTCCTGTTGATAATCCTGGTATATTAAGTCTCTCTGAACAGATTAAGCATTGGTCTATGTTACACCAGGATAGATTTGCCTCTGTAAGTCTGGATTGTTTCTGGTCTGCCTTTCTAGAAGGGCATTTGATTGTTTTCTATTACAGTAAGTAACTGAAACTATCATCAATTAAAGCAAGTGGTCCTATCAGGGTTCTGAACTGACAATGCTAAAGTCTGGTGATTAATCAACTTCTTAAAAAATCTTTCACATTAATATGTTTTTGTGGCAAGTATGCATATTTATCAGTGTCTAGTAAGAATATAAACTGCAAGCAAGCAGTTTGTGCTATCTACCGGTAGCATACATGCACCCTTGTATTAGGGTCAGTTATAATTTGATCCTCTGTCTTCAGGCAGCTTAGAGAGAATGTAGATGATGGTCGTGAGCAACACTGCAGGGAAATAAGAATCTTCAGACATCGGGCTTGGAAAATGGCTAGCATTTCTCTGTGCTCTGAATTTTTACAGACCAAAAGCCAATCCTGGAAAATATGAGCACTGATAACATTTGCACAGTCCTGGATACCTGGTGTTTGTGCTGCCATCGAAAAAACTGGCTTCACTCCAAGGGCAAATGCTTTAGCTGCAGCAAGGCACACACTAAGGACTGAAATGAGTTTGCATCCCAGAAGATCCCCATTATGAACAGATATACAACTATCAAACAGCTGGGAGATGGGACATATGGTTCTGTCCTCCTGGGAAGGAGCGTTGAATCAGGAGAGCTGATTGCCATTAAGAGGTAAGTGGCCTCGAGGGGGAGCAAGTGGGATGGTTTGGTGATTGTGCACGTGTTAAAAACAGTTCTGAAGATGATGAGCTCAAAGTTTGCTTGTGGTGACTGACTGCTGGCTAACTGCTTCCAGGTTCAGTATCTAGCTGACCGTGTGGCTCGGCCCTCGTTGGAAAAGTAAAAAACAGTTTGTTGTAGTACAAGTTTCCTTGTGTTTGATAGGCACAGCTGGAGCCACGTGAATGCTTTAGTTCTACTGAAACATACTGTGTGATTTTTGAGTGCAGAATTTCAACTTTCTAGGAATTTTGGCTTTCTTTCTTTTTTAAAGAGCAGTTTCTATTCCTTATGGCTGGGAAGATATGATTCATCCAGTACAGCCTGAAGTTGGATTACCACTGCCCTCTCAACCACTTTGCCCAATAACAATAAGTTTGATGCTGGCCAGTAATAATAAAGTGCAGCAAATGTCAGAGAAGTTCTGTTCAGCAAAGATCATACCATTGTGTCTTTTAGTAGAGATGGTACAGTGCCCTATTTCAGTGAGGTATTCACAGTCTCTGGCACACAAGTGCTAGACCAGCCCAAATGCTTTAGAGTGCAATCCTAACCCTTTAAGTCAGTGCTTTCCAGCACTGACATAATGGCAATGCAGCTCTGAGGTAAGGGAACAAACATTCCCTTACTTTGAGGGGGGCTCTGTGAGTGACACCCAACTGCAGGATGCAGCATATGTCCCATTGGCACTGCTATGCCAGTGCTGAAAAGCACTGACATAAGAGGTTAGGATTGTGCCCTTAAACAGTCAAGAGGTGCAAGGATCCAACAGGGATGTGTTTGCAGCAAACGTCCCAGCAACCTGTTCTCATCAGCAGGCTGAATAACTTGGAATGTATCAAAAATGTGACCCAGTTTGAAAGGAGAACATGAGAATGCTGTCTTAGGACCCACTCCTATCCAATTTTCCAGAGCTGGCACAACTGTACCAATGGGGCGTATGCTGCATCCTGTGGTGAGGATGGAGTCATGGAGGCCTCCTCAAGGCAAGGAAACATTTGTTCCCTTACCTCAGGGCTGCATTGTGGCTGCACAGGTGCTGGAAAGTTGGATAGGACTGGACTCTTAGTGACATCTCTGCTTTTTATATGTCTTCAGGATGAAGAGTGCAAGGATCAGTTTACAAGCAGGAAATGTTTCTCATGAAATATGTTCAGCTATAATGGTATCACTGGTCTGTTGAGATGAGGCGCTGTTCTTTCAAAGTCCAAATGTGATAGTGCATCTTTGGCTAAATTCCCAGCTGAAGTTTAGCAACAGAACTTTATAGAAATAAAGTTGTTCGTGTATGAGACGACACTTGCTGACACGTTGCATTGGGTGGGGGAACCTGTTGAGGCAACAGTATGTTTATGCATACAGTACTGTGACACACTATTTAATGAGCTACAAATGCTAGATAAATTGATGTTTGACTGTCTCTGCATGTCCAGGAATGAACAAGCTCATCAGAGCATACCCTTTGCACAACCCAGAGCTCAAGATATTCTTTTTTGCTTAAACCCCCAAAATAAATAATAATGCAAACCAATGCTTTTTAACAGAGTGCTTTTGAAAATCCCTTTACTGTTAAAAGTCATTTTACATTTTAAAAGGCATTGAAAGCGGCTTCTTGAGAATTACAAGCCCAAAGACCTCCATGGGGCATCAGGAAATAGTTGTGCTGTTTGTTGTATCCCAGCCATGGAATAAGCACAGCCTTAATTGCTATAAACATCTGTTTACTCCTTCTGTTTTTCTTTCATGATCATCCTGAAATACAAATGTGAAATGGCCTACTGTATCAGGTTATAAGAGATATTAAGTTCCTTGTTCTGTGCTCCACAGGATGAAGAGGAAATTTTACTCCTGGGAGGAATGCATGAACCTTCGAGAGGTTAAGGTACTTGCCAGTTCTCTGTTCTGGGCTGCAAAGAGATGGAATTGACATTTTAAGTCAAGACATTCTTGGAAGTCTAGTGTTTCAACTAGCATGCTTTTTAAGTAGCTGCCTTATAATGAGACCTGTGCTGTGCATGCTTTCAAGTGATACTTAAAAATTGTTCATGGTTAATTTGAAATGTATAACCTTGCTGCTGCATTTGAGCCACTGATGACCAGTCAAAGGGCAGCCAGTTAGTTCTCAGTTGATGGTTGCAGTTTGCACCAGCCAAATGACCTGAGCCCTCAAAACTGTAGAAGGAAAGGCAGAAGAAAGGAAGAGCCTAGAAAAGTCAGGAAGATATACACACCTATGCCACTTAACTTTTCCTTTCATGATTGGAACTAATCTGGACTACAATTCATACGAACATCAAGTTCTCCCTCAAAATTTTATCCTCACAATAACCTTGTTATTTAGATTAGGCTGATTAAGAGTGACTGGATCAAAATCACCCAATAAGCTACATACTTAAGTATGTACCTAAGGTTTTGGACCTGGGTCTTCGTGATCCTACTCTGATCTTCTAACTACTGCACCAAACTGGCTGTCTATTCCCTAGCTGTAATATTATTTACAGCTGTAAAGCTGAAGTAGTATTGGTTTCCTTCACCTAAATTACAAAGCTGTTTTGAGGCTACTATCACTGTTTATCAAGGACAGCTGACTTATTGGGAACAATTGGGGTACCTGTCATGGGTATAACTGGCAGGTGCAAAGTGAAGAATCTGAAGGAACATGCTCAGTTCAAAAATTGTACTGGATTTTATCAAGATAGTACAGAACTATAGTCAAAAGTCCATTGCGGAATCCTATATTGGGCTAAACCACAAATTCTGTCAGGGAACTGGAGTGCCTCACTGCTAAAGAACCATTTGGGCAAACATATCCATCACTGGTGTGCATCTTACAAGGCTGAAGGAACATTGTGCATGTCTAATGCAAGTTCTGAGCTTTTTTTTTTTTTAACAGCCAGTACTTAAATTTCGCAGTATCCCATGGTTTAGGGACAAAGATTCATTGTTGCTTATCTTGAAACCCTCAATCCAAAATTGCCTTATTTAAATGACTTATCTTGTGTTTTAGTCCTTGAAGAAACTCAGCCATGCCAATGTGGTGAAACTGAAAGAAGTTATCAGAGAAAATGATAATCTGTACTTTGTGTTCGAGTACATGAAGGAGAACCTTTATCAGTTAATGAAAGAAAGGTGTGTCAGTTTTCTAACAAACACATAGTATAGATGCCTTAAATTTAAAAAAACAACTAATCAATATTTTAGGAATACAGTTTAGTATCCCTTTTCCAAAATGCTTGGAACCAGAAGTGTTTTGGATCTCCAATCTCAGATTTGGAATATTTGCATGTACTTAATGAGATATTTTGGGAATGGGAAAAAAATATATCACAGCTGAAGGGAGGTGGGAGGGTTTTGTTTTTTCCCCCCTTGGGGATACTGAATAAGCTGTCGTGTGCCTGCGTTTTGTCTGCAACCTGTCACATGAGGTCAGTGTGGAATTTTCCACTTGTGGCATCATGTTGACACTCAAAAAATTTTTGGATTTTGGAGCATTTTGGATTTTCGGATTAGGGAGGCTCAGCTTTTAGTATCAAGTACTATTGCTGTTCAGCTTTCATTCATTTCTGCAAATCACAAAACGCATATGGTGAGCACGATATTTTGGATGTTAACAAAATGTGCAAAATGAGGATTTTCCACAACCCCTGAAGATTATTTTGACTCCTTTTAACTGAATGAAAGAATAAACAGGTGTATAAGACATTGTTGTTATTATTATATGCATGGCTGTTTCCATTCATATTATCCTTCAGATACCCCTGCAATAGATAAATCAGCACATATAAGAAACCCATGAATGAATATAAACTCAACTCATCCACTCTACCTTACAGGAACAAATTGTTTCCAGAATCCACCGTCAGAAATATTATGTATCAGATTCTACAAGGGCTTGCATTTATACATAAACATGGTAAGATATGAATGGCAACCTGGATGAGATTTTGGGACTATGCTTTGGACATCAGGACTGTGCCTGGTGTTCTGGGGCTCATGAGTTTCCCTTTCCCTCCCCTTTCATGCTCCAATATGCCCTCCCCCCCTCCCGTTTGTGGCAAATCATAGTTTACCATTGCATCCAAATGCAAATTAAAATTGAAAATGATGGTTTCAAGTGGGTTTTCATTTCAACTTTGTAGGCAGTTTATGGTTTGGATAAACCATTGTTTGCCTGGTTTGGAGGTAACAGCGAATTATATCTTTCTGCAAACCAGGAAGTTAGGGAAGAAATATAAGGTTCAGGGAGGAAGCCAAATGGCCTGAGAACAGCCAAACCACACTGTGAATAGACCCTAAGGAGATGGGATAGTAGGAAGCAAAGTTTAAAATGTTTGGGTGGTAATAAGGATTGAAGGATTCTTGTTTGGGTTTGGACAAGTAAAAATTACTTGGCAAAAATGTTGTTTATGGTGTATAAAGGACACTCCTCTCCTTTATATCAAAAGACTAGCATTTATTGCGAACTGTAGTAACATTTATGATAGAGGTATAAAACTTAACTCAATTCCAAACTACATTTTCTAGGTTGTAAGCCCAGTTAAACATAGTGAAAGTTACTTTTGAGTAAACATGCATAGGAGTTGTCTTTGTTAAATGTATCTGTAAAATCAGATTATTTGAAAAAAGCATTTTATTGCTACTCTGACCCCCTACCCTAAGATTTCTGTCAGAGGGCTAGGATGAGTTGCCATCCCAGGTAAAAGCTGCTGCTGGCAAGATAGGCTTGCTCTAAAAGAATATAGTAAGTTGTGCTGCTGAAAGTTTATGAAGAAAATATAAATATGTGTGTGGGGAGGTTCATACATAATGTTAACCAGGCATAATTCTTGGCTGTGTGTGTGCACATTTTCTCCTCTCTCACATTCTAATCACTTAACTCCATGTCTAGGTTCCCAAACCCATCATGCTCACAAACTAGGATTGTAGACCATATGTACCCTGGGATTGGGGAAACAGCTCTTAGGCTAGAGAGTGTAGCTTTCAGGCATACCTAAATCCCAGCAAAACCTCTCTAAATTTAACTACTGAAGATTAGTATTGCCATCTTTTTTTATAGGTTCCTTCTTCTGAACATTAAAACAGCAGTTTGATATGCTAACATATTATACATAACTTCATTTGCTGATTTCTGCAGATCAGGCAGTTGCTTAAAGACACTGGAGTATGTCAGGCTGTTTTTTGTTTGGGAGTTGGCAGGGTTGTTGATAACTAAAGACACACAATGAAGACAGAGAAGTTATGGTGAAAGGAAAGACTGAGATGTGATTGTTTTGAATTACAGGGTTCTTCCACAGAGACTTGAAACCCGAAAACCTACTCTGTATGGGACCAGAGCTTGTGAAAATAGCAGATTTCGGCCTTGCACGGGAAATTAGGTCCAGACCTCCCTACACAGACTATGTATCCACAAGATGGTAAATACCTGAGCTAGATTGTGCTGCGTAGGGAGTTGAAGACTACTTTTATTCCCATCATGCTTGTAAATGTGAAGCCAAATCAGTATAGGTATTCAACTTCCTTGGTCTTTATGGCTGATTTAGCTTTGTGGGTGACCTTGGGCCAGTCATGCTTAGCCTCACCTAACTAACAGGTTGTTGTGAGGGCAAAAAGAGGGGAAGAACTTTATACAGTGCTCTGAGGTCCTTGGAAGAAGGGCAGTATAAAAATGTGGAAAATCAATCCATTTAAGTTGGGTAAGTTAGGAATGTATATTATGGGTTTAGCTAGTCAACCCAATAATGCCCAAAGGAGAGAAGCATACAGAAAACATTACTGACTAGCATACGGGTAGTTGAAGCTGTAGGTACTGGATGGTTTGTTGTCCAAGAAGGCATGTGTCTTACATATTTTGAGAAAGCACTGTGGGGAGGATCTACATTATTTTAATATGATGACCAGTTAAATTATCCATAATAGAACTTGGCAATGAACTATAACAGTGTTTCTCAAACTGTGAGTTGCGAGCCAGTTTCAGGTGGGTCCCCATTCATTTCAATATTTTATTTTTAATATATTAGACTTGATGCTACCATGGGATGTGATCGCATTTGAGGAAATGTTATAGACCTGTACTTTTAACAAGCTACTATGAATATTCTTTTAACAATGATAGTAAATGGACTTACTACTGGGTAAGTGTGGGTAGGATTGCAGCCTAGGATTGTTAAAAAATTTCCTGCTTGATGATGATGATGTCACTTCCAGTCATGACATCACTTCCAGTGGCTCCTGACAGGTTCTCATTCTAAAAAGTGGGTCCCGGAGCTAAATGAGTTCGAACCACTGAACTATTTTATTTATTTATTTATTTTTATTATTTTATTAATTTATACCCCGCCTTTTTGCCCAACGGGCACACAAGGCAGCTCACAACACTTTAAAAATACAACATTAAAAACAATTATTAAAAACAATTTACAATAATTAAAAAATCTAAAAACAAATAGACAAACAAACCCCGTGGATTTTCATATAAAAAGCAAGAACGCCAGCCAGCCTATCAACAATTAAAAGCTTTTTGAAATAAAAAGGTCTTCAGTCCACGCCGAAACGTTAGCAACGAGGGAGCAGTTCTCAGTTCTAAGGGGAGGTTATTCCACAGTTCGGGGGCCACCACCGAGAAGGCCCTCTTCCTGGCCGCCGCCCCTCTCACATCTCTTAGTGGCGGCACAGTCAAAAGGGCCCCCCCAGATGATCTAAGAGCATGGGCAGGATTGTAGGGAAGGAGGCGGTCCCTCAAATACCCCGGCCCCGAGCCATAAAGGGCTTATAAGTCAAAACTAGCACTTTGAATTGGGCCAGGAACAGAACCGGCAGCCAGTGTAGCCGCCGGAGCAACGGCTCGACAGAGTCAAACCGACGTGCCCCAGCAACCACACGAGCAGCCGCGTTCTGTACTAGTTGTAATTTCCGGACCGTCTTCAAAGGCAGCCCCACGTAGAGCGCATTGCAATAATCTAATCTAGATGTCACTAGGGCATGGGTTACTGTGGCCAGGTCCGCGCAGCTCAGGTACGATCGCAGCTGGCGAATCAGCCGAAGCTGAGCAAACTATAACAGAAACATAGTTATAACTATAACATAAAATCAGGCAATAAACTCCATGCATAATGACAGATGAAACTACTCTTAAGCATCAGTGAAAATGGGTTCCTTGTTTTGCCAAAGCTCCTGAAATCATGTATTAATTCTTTTAGAGCCTGATCACCATTATACTAGTCACAGAGGAGCAATCCCATTCCAAGAGAGCTCTGTTTGTTGAGAAATCTTGTGGGTAGAGAGAAGGGGCCCTCATGCAGTAATTATCCAGTGCAAATGTAATAAGCTGGTGCTGTGTCTTAACTGGTACATCTTATAAATGAACACTGCTGTTATTGTTTGCTTGCTTTTTGTTTATAGGTACAGGGCTCCTGAAGTGCTCCTAAGATCCACTAATTACAGTTCTCCCATTGATATCTGGGCTGTTGGCTGCATAATGGCAGAGGTTTACACGCTCAGACCACTCTTCCCAGGTGCCAGTGAAATTGATACTATTTTCAAGATTTGCCAAGTACTGGGGACACCAAAAAAGGTAGCTCTGAGAACTGGGTGTTTGATGTACGTGAAGGGATGCAACTATGAATATGTTATGTACTTGTCTTGTTTTCTTTTTTCTTCTTTGTATTTTAATGGTGCTGCTGTTATACTACTGATAAAAGATAGCCAATGGTTAAATGTCAAGACAGAGAGGACAACACAAAATATGCTAAAATTTGGTGGAAAAGCAAATAAAAGAATGTGCAGTCAGTTTTGTCTATATTTACTTGAAACAGAAGTAGTCCCACTGTGAGGTGCGTTCCCAACTCAGTTTTAATTGGCTTGCAGCCTTAAGATTTTTTTTCTCTCTTCCTGGCATCTGTCTTTAAAGATAAATCCTATGAAATCTCTTTAGCAGGAGCAGATTTCATGTATTCCCTCATTTCTCTAATTCTTTTTGGGTTTATACTCCTTACCTCCAAGCAGAATTTTAGCTTTTCTATGATTGGAAACCTATTTAAACTGCAATTTTAGATCCTGTCTATATATGAATCCTAGTTAGCAAGGTAAGAAAGAGACTGCACATGATGTTCACAAAGCTGGCTGTTATAGACTGAGGCCTAGTTCTCAGTGAGATACTGAACCATCAAGGTCTGCCACTTCAGAATTTTTATGTATGTCCGAACACAGATTTACCAGCTCAGTGAGAACCTAAAATAATTTCCCCCAAAATGGTGAAATCCACCCCAGCCAACACTGTGCCAATTTCTCTGGAATTTAGGGCCAAATCTGCTCCAGCTTTTGAACACTTATGCAACCATGCCACTGCGGTACATGCTGCATCCTGTGGTGGGGGGAGCAGTTATGGAGGCCTCTTCAAGGTCAGGGAACATTGGTTCCCTTATCTTGGGGCTGCATTGTGGCTACATCCACGCTGGAAAGTTGGATAGGGCCCATAGTTCTCTCACTGATGATGTGCTGCTTTTTGTATTATCACTTGTTTTCAGATTGAAAAGAACTTTAAGAATCCCTGAGTGACTAATTTTCTTGGTTGAATTCAAGAAATTTTCTAATTTCTGAGTGACTAATTTTCTTGGTTAAATTGCTTCCTGATAGTGGAAATAAAAGTTAATCTGCTTGTTCTAAGGGCCAGTTCTAAAGCATCTAGTGCCACCAGAATGAATGTTCCAGCGGTGCTAGGCACTTTCTGGCAACTGCAAAACATGACATGCCAGTGTGTGCAGGCTGGCTACCATGGTGAGCAGACAATACTATGAGCTAGCAGCCTCTGGACTCCCACTGGCCTGGGTTACTAAGGCTAGGAGATGGGAGGGAGGCAGGGGTGGGGGAGGTTGGGATGGGGTGGTAACAGGAGGGGAGGAGGATGGATTGGAACTGAGAAGGGGTTGGGTTCGGTGTCAGTGGTGTCTGCTGAATCCGAACTCCTGGAGGGGGGGTGTCATGGGCTTATCCTGGGGCAAAGGAACAAATGTTCTCTTGCCCCAAGGAGGCATCTGGAGACCATAACTCCCCAGCAGGATACAGAGGATGTACTGTTGGCACTGCTATATCACCTTGTGGGGAATTACATTGGATTGGGCTGCCTGTTACCCCAGGCTAATTGATTATGCTCTTTTGGAAATGTTGTGCAGGGGTTACATCTTGTGGGGTTTGCAGTACTACAAGTATTCTTTTAATGATGGTCATACTTCAATTTCTTTCAGAATGACTGGCCTGAAGGCTACCAGCTTGCAAGTGCCATGAATTTCCGCTGGCCTCAGTGTGTACCAAATAACCTCAAAACCCTCATTCCTAATGCAAGCAGTGAGGCCATACAGCTCATGAGAGACATGCTGCACTGGGACCCCAAAAAGCGGCCAACAGCCAGTCAGGTTTGCTCTTACGTCTTTAGACTTGTCTTTACAGCTCACTGCCTTGCTGGGTAGCACACTGTCTTGCTGAGGACTCCAAGCCATGAAGGAAGAAAAGAAGTTGCAAAATGTTTTTTTTCCTTTGTTCATGGTTTTGGCTACTGTTCATTTATCACTAGTCTCTGCTCAGTAGAATATTTATCTGATTGGGTGGGTTCACACATCTCTTAACTTGCTGCTGCCAAAATTCTTTTCTTCAACAGTTCTCTCCCATAATTTCCATCTCTGTATGTCTTCTTTTCCTTCCTTCTCTCTGCGCACCCATCTCTACTTTTCAGAAAAGGAATACATAAAGTTATGTTTTGTAAAAGAGGTGAGGGCCAGAGGCATAGCTAGTTCATTTGACACCCGGGGCCCATAAATTTTTGTCACCCCATATGACTTAATTAATTAATTGATAATTAATTGATAATTAATTATATTGTTTAATTAATTAATTCACTTTTGATACCATCCTTCCTCTAAGCAGCTCAGGGTGGTGTACATGGTTAATCCCCTTATTTTGTCCTCACAACAACCCTGTGAGGTAGGTGAGACAGAGTTAGTAATAGTCATGACATGGAATGAATAATAATAATGGCCAGAAAAATAAATGCAGTGAATATTTCCCCACAAGCAATGGATGAAATTCTGCATCAAATGGTATATAACATGATGGTATTATTCCCAAAAGCCACAATTTCCAGAATTTTGGTCACAAGGATGTCACCCCCCCCCCCCGGATGTCTCATTGGCCTGTTTTGAGTTTAGGCAGTGGTTCTCAAACTTTTAACAGTGGGACCCACTTTTTAGAATGACAATCTGTCCAGGACCCACCGGAAGTGATGTCATGGCTGGAAGTGAAATCATCAAGCAAAATAAAATAATTATAAATTAAAGAAATACAGATAATTAAGGGGAAGCCAGTGAATTCACCAAGTGAATTTTCTCTGTAGCCTGCCGACAATAACACCCCCCCCACACACACACACAGATAAATCAGTGAGATTTTCAGCCCTCCCCAGTGCCCACCTTACCAACTCAAGCCTCTGTTTTATTCTTTTAGGGGGGTTGCTGCCTGCAATAACCCCCACCCCCACAAATAAAGCATTGAGATTTTTAGCCCTCCCCAGTGCCCACCTTACTAGCTCAAGCCTCTGGTTTATTCTTGGGGGAGGGGTTGCTGCCTGCAATAACACTCCCCACAAATAAATCAATGAGATTTTTAGCCCTCCCCAGTGCCCACCTTACCAGCTCACGCCTCTGGTTTATTCTTTGGGGGGGGGGCTCCCTTCTGGAGCATTTGTTGAGCTCCACTTTCATGAGATGGGGACCATGCAACTAGCCTTGAATTCCTCTTTGCCTGACTTGACCAGGAGCCAAGGCACATTTGCTTACTCGTGAGTAAACGCAACCCTGTGGCTTACTTTCGCTTTCCATAGGGCTCAATACTTTCGTCTGCTTGGAGGGAGGGACTTCCTTCTTGGCTGTTTTTTGGGGGCTGCTTTCATTGGATAGGAACCATTCTGGTGTCACTGGATTCCTCTCAGCCTGTCCTTTCCGACGAACTGTGGCAAGTTCGCCTACTCACGAGTAATCACATGACATGGCTCATGGCTTCATTTTCCATAGGGTTCAATGCATTTTTGTTTCCGGTTTTTTGGCAATAACTTTGATGGAAAGGAGATATTTCAATTCAGTTTTTTGCATTGCATTCCACTGGAAATTCCACATCCAACGGTATATGGTATGATGGGGTTACGCATAACCTTCGCAATGTTAGCGATGTTTGGGCATTTGTGGTGTTACACCCCCCCCCAGGGTGGTACCCGGGGTAGACCACCCCCTGCTAGCTATGCCACTGGTGAGGGCTTTGGACAGCCTTGTCTGATCTAATATTGGTAGGCAGTGAAAAGACAAAAGAAATACAAATCAATAACAATTTAATCTCCATTGGAGGTCTTTATGCCCTAGTTAAAACTGAAGAAACAGCTGTGCCAGGATTAAGTTGTCTATACAGCTAGACAACGGATGAGCAGAGAGGAGTCTTTGGAGTAGCATTCAGTTCATATAATGAGAGCTTTGAGGAATGGGACAATACAAATGTTTTGTCCTGTATAAATTATGCAAATTGAACAAATAGTCATGATTGTTCTTCTTTTGCATAATTGGTTCCACTACTTCCTACATTTCCCATAATTCTAGTTTTACCAGTCATGGGGAATGGTGGGAATTATGCAGATCATGACAGCATTAACCCTTTGGCTTCTGAGATTTCAGCAATTTCTGAGATTGTCCCACATTTTCAAGCTATCTTTGCAGCTGCAAGGGCTAGAAACTTGCTCTTTTAAAAATTAAAGTGGAGATTCTCAGGAAGCTGAATGTTGTCTCTTATTATCATCTTACGCTTACATCCCACTCTTCACCATATGATCAAAGGGCAACTCACAACATAAGAACAATAAGATAATAAAAATAATTAATGAATAAATTATCAGAATTACATAGCATAGCAAGCTCAGGTCATATAGCAACAAAGAGCAGCTGTCATCTGTAGTAATCGCGGTCCAAAAACCTGGCAAAGCAAGTAGGCTTTTAACAGTCTGCTAAAAATGGAGGGAGTAGAAGCTTCCCAAATCTCTCATGGTACCACATTCCACATCCCGGGAGGGAGGCATTTATTTATTTGAAAAGGCCTCTAAGTTAATCACAAAACCATATTCAGATCTTTTTTTCTTATTTTCATTTTGTCCTTTTGTAGAACTGTGGCATTATTAGCATTAAGACTTGCAATACAAACTTCTAGGTTGGTTTTGCTTAATTTTTCCAGATTAAATATGGACATCTTTGTTGTGTTTTAGGCACTTCGATATCCTTACTTCCAGGTTGGGCAGGCACTGGGCACCTCTCGCTGCATTCAGGAGCTGGGAAAACAACAGAGAGACCTTCCTGATCGAGCACAAGTTCACATGAAACCCATCCCGCCTGCACAGCCTCCACCTAAGCCACAAGTTCGCCTTTCATCGAGACCATTCCAGCCAAATCAACTTTCCCATCCCCTGATATTTCCATACAAAACAGTCTCCTCTGTTAATGACCACTTAAGAGAGGACAAGCCTAGTCAGGTGGTTTTGCCAGACATTCATACCAAGATGCCTCAGCAGGTAAGACATGTTGATAAGATCTGTGCCTTTAAAAAATAAGATATTTCTTATTCTCTTGCTTGGGTTTTTCCACTTGCTTTGGTTTTTCCATCTGATCACCAATGAGTCTTGTTGGACCCACACCACCTCTTTTGCTGGCATAAGTCTAAGGAGAGGAAGGGGGTGGGTCAGGCTGGAAAAGTGGAGGTAGGATCCTAGTGCATGCTGTTGCTGCTGAGATCCATCCCCTGAACAGCCCCCAGCCTTCCCTCTTACTTCCTCGAACTGCCCTTGACTCACCCCCACCACTACCTACCTGCTCCGGTGTGGATCAGATCTGTTAGTGGCATGTTCATGGAGCTGCTGGCTGTTAGCACCACTCCAGCACACTCAGCAGTAGTGCACCATTTATGGCACCACTGCAGCCTTTACAATAGCAGAATGTACCATCCACTGTGGTAAAAGCCCCATAGGATTGAGCTATGAGAGAAGCAGATGTAATTTTGCCATCATGTATTTTTGTGGCTACTAAGAAACATCTCTTAGGAAATGTAAAACTACTCCTAAGTTTGTCAGTGGTTTGAAGAAATGTCCTCTCTAGCACTTAGGAAGAGAGTCATGTATAATGAAGTCAGATGCCTCTCCATTTGGAAAAACGCAAAAATGGAGGCCAACATTTTGACATACTTCAGATGGTGCAGTTAACCAGACAATAGTCTGATCAAGCTGTACCCCCTTCAGTCTCTCTCCTACATGTGTCAGAGGAGTGCATGTCTGCCTTTACTCCCTGTTCACCCAGTTTGCCCGTCGTGCTTCTGAGGCCATTGGGCATCTATGCATGGATATAACATTTTGAAAGGGATACACATGCATAAATTCCAATGCACGTAGGCCCAGATTGTATGCTCAATTTCTGCTTTGTATCTGGGATATTGATCAGACTGTTCAGGCCTACCCATATTGGAATTTAAATGCCTGGACTTGCTAAAACATTTTTACCCAGGGATGTCTAGTGGGGCAGATGCTTCAGGAGGAAAAGTGTGCTATCACTTCCTCACCACACTTTGGAAAGGGTATCCATCAAACAGGGCTATTAATGTAATGAGACTATACTTTCTTGGGCCGAGCATGAATTGTTCCTGGCCTCTATCCCCTTCTTCCTTTCCTGTCTTCTACTTTTACAAACATTTCTCCTCTAAATTCAGCTCCATGTATTTTTTTCTCACAATGTTGTTCACAATTTTACTTGTATGGCTGTTTTGCTGTATGTATCAGGGATGTGCTTGAGTCACTGAGCCCAAATTGCAAGTTGAGAGCCTGATCCTGAGGTCTGTGGTGTGGCTGCGCGCCACGGACCTCAGTTGCAAATGTACTGTAAGGCACATTTGCGGGGCTTACCGCCGGGCTCCCGCCGGAGCTAACCCAGCTCCAGCCAGCTGAGCCAGCGCATGGTGGGCGCCCAGGTTCTGTGGCTTGGCGGTCTCCCAGACCGCCGGGCTGCAGAATGGGAGATGGGGTTGTGGTCGGGGTCATAGGGGAGGGGGGAGATGAGGCCGGGGGCGTGGGGGAGGCGTGTCAGGGGGAGGGGGAGAGGCAGGTCCCAAGAGCCTTGTTTCTGTCCAGGCACCTTGCCAGAGCACCTTTACTTTAGCGGTGACCAAACGGTCACCGCTAAAGTGAGTAGCCCCATTGCGGGGCTGCTTCCCTTACTCGGGGGAAGGGGACAAACATAGCGCGGGAGGCGCAGGATCCGGTGGGAGCCCTCCGTGGAGCTGCCGGGTCCTGGAGCTCCAGGCAGCTCAGGATTGGGCTGCCCGTTCCTCGACTCAACTTGCAAGTCATAACACATGGCCGTCATGACTCTACTTGTGAAAATTTTGAGTGTTTCATGTTGATTTCAAGAAACAAGTCTCGTGCAGCCCCTCAAAAAACTCATTTTCTGTTGGTTTTGATATGGCTTACTTTAATATTTATTTCAATTTTAATAAACACTTATATTTTCATTATGAATGAAAAACCATTACTTATGGATGGTATTTCCGGTTACTTGAATCTTGTATCCCATTGCAAAAATAAATGAAAATGTTTTGCTGCAGAAAAAATAACATGGTCAGAATACAGTATATATATTTATTTCATGTGCATAATTTATTTATCCTACATTCAAGATTTCCATATAATTTGGACTTCTTTGACAGGAATTGGGGTAGAAGAGTAGGAGAGGTATGAGGATGTCCAATGGGGTCAGATTACTGCAGCTATAGCTTGTGACACCCAAAGGCCAAACTACATGTGATCAGGGCTCCTCTGTGGATCAGAACCATTGTGAGGTTTTGAGGGCTTTAGCACTACCCCCAGTCATATTTTCAGACTGCTGGGTCTGGCTGCTACTGATTCAGGAACAATGGAGCCCATTGGCGCTACTAAGGCATTAAATGTCACATATTGGTTGGCTCCGGTATTGACACCCCATTCCATTCTCACTAGAAACACTTCCAATCCTTGTTGTTTGCCCTTCTCTTGCTACACCACCATCTTGGCCCAGTAAGTTCACACCTCAGAGCTTCACTCACTTATGTTGTGTCATTTCGTTTCCCCTTGCAATGACAGAAAACAGCCATTGGGACAGAAAAAGCAAATGGTGAACTTAAACCAAAGAACCGTCGTCGATGGGGCCATATTAGTGGAACATTGAAAGGTTCAGAAGATTGGGAGGACTTAGAAGTTGGTGATGTTAACCCTTCCCCTACCAGAACTGATTTTAAAAACAAAAGACAGGATGATGAAGCTCTCTGTAGGCAAGTTTGTTTGTGTTTGTATATGTGTATTTAATTGTTCTTATCTCAGCACTTTCATAATTTGTGCACCCCGACATCTGCACCCCTGTCGTAATAATATTTACTTGGGAATAAAGTTGTACTCCTGTGCAGGCTTACTAGGGAGTAACACAGTTGTGTTGAACTAAATGAGATTTGCTTCTAAATAAGCATTCTTAGAATTGCACTGTGCACATCTTACTAATTTTAATAGAACTTTGTTTCCAATTTTAATTCTTGGTGTTTTCACACACAAGGCTTAAATCAGCTTTCACATAAACTTTACAGTCATTGATTGGTATACATTGGCTACAGTGTAGATTATGTTTAAACCACCCCCCTCTCTGCTTACATGTGGAGTGAATGGCACAAAACACCCACAAATACATCCTGTGTGAAAATGCATTTAGTGCTTGACCTGCAATCCAGCACAGTTAAGCTACATAGATCCCATTAAGGTCATGAATTAAAGTAGCTTAAGCATGCAGGATTGTAGGCAGTAGTCAAATCCCATGTATATTTATTGAAAATAAATCCCACTGACTCCCAGGTAATGGTGTATGGGGTTGTAGTTTGATAACCCAATCCTATAGTGTTTGCTTAGACATAAGTACCACTTTGTTCAGTGATTTTAATGGTCTCCTCCACCCAAGTAAGTGTGCTTTGGATTGCAGCCTTGGTCAATAATGCTCCCCTTCCTCTCCCAGAACAAGAATTCACAGGTAAGAATTCCATTTTTTCTCTTCCCATCTTCTTGGCTCTGTGTATTGTGTATCTTCCTCTGTCAAACTCAGATGACTAAAAAGTTTAGTGGATAATGTCTTTCCATATTTGACTATTGAAGCACACCACGCATGTCTACATTTGCACTGAGCTTGTCTGAATTTGACTGCTGCTTCCTGGGAAAGACACGAAACTTTTTTTGTTCCTTACTTCTCAAGCAAACAAGCAAGCGTGCTAGTGTTTATGGCAGTGAGCATGAGGGAGGAATGTGTCATGAAATATATATATGACTAGTTTGTGAATCTCTGTTGCAGATTTGAGAGTATCTTGGATCTGAAACCTTCAGCCTGCATAGGGACTGGCAATAGTGCACCCTCCTACCTTCGTCAGGACACACCAACATTACAGATATCTGCAGCCAAACAGCATTACTTGAAACATTCTAGGTATTTACCTGGTTAGTAAAAAAATTTTTTACTAAATTTTTCTATACTTCTGCAAACTGATATTTAAAAACAGAACATATTGGAGGCTAATATTTATTACTAAATTGGGTTAGAACAACTAACAAGCTATCTTGTTAAGCTAGATAGCAGGGCTTAAGCTAGATAGCAGGGCAGGAGGTCTGGTCTAGAGGGTAGAGGCTTCTTTAGCCCGAAGATAACATCTGAAGGTTGCCAGTTTGAGAAAACCGGCAGCTCTGTGAATGGCGAGTCCTTGAAGCAGCTGACAAACTGAGCTGAGTTATTCCACCTGCTCTTTTGGTGTGAGCGAAGAAGCGTCTTGGCTGCCCTTCAAGTGAGAGATGAAGGACCTACTTGTCAGCCAGCGTGGGAGGCAACTGGGGGCCAGAAGTGAGACCAGACCATGAAAGATCCATCTGAAATGTTGTGCGGTTCTTGCAAGATAGAACCTTTCTGTTGTTGTAAAAATTCCCTCAGAGTTATAGAGATAGCCTGCCTATGTGAACCATCTTGAATAAAGTCAGAGGAGTAATCCCATGACCAGAAAGGCGGTATATACGTAACTACCATTATTATTATCATCATCATCATCATCATCATCTGCAGTTGGTTCTAATGTCTAGAACTGCACCTGTCTTGTTACATTTGTATCCAGTCTTTCCTGGAAGGACTTCTGAGAAGCTTTTTTGCCTCACAACTAGCCTTTGAAGGTTAGATGAGGAAACAGTGAATTACTCAGGACTACTCTGTTAGTTTCATCCATTCATTAGGAGTTTGACCCTGGATTTCCTATCTCTACCTGAGGGCAAGTGAGAGGAAGGCCTTTTACATTTGTTGGAGGCTGCAGATAAGTCAGGCTGCAGAGTTCAGGACATTTAGCACAGCCTGACCTTTGTGGCGCACAGATTTTGCCAGCAGTTTACCAGAGCATTAAAATGGTGGGTAGAAGCCATGCAAATTATTACTAAGTAGCAGTACAAGTCTATTAAATATTGTACGTATTCTATATATTAGTAAAGCTAAAGTGTTCTTGCAGCATATTAATGGCAACCCTTATTTCTTATCCTAGGATTAAGCACAAGGAATAATTCAGTCTCCAGTTCAAGCAAAGATACCCCATCTAATCCATGGCCCAATTCTGGTTTGCCTGGAAAGACACCAGCAGTAACAGGAGGGATCACCAGGCTGAACTCCAGTAAGAAACAGTATTGAAACATTTTGAACACTGCTTCCACTTACTAAATTAAAATGGAATAATTGGAGAAATCTTTGATGCTGCAATCCTAACCACACTTTCCTGAGAGTAAGCCCCATTGAACAAAATAGGACTTACTTCTGAGTAGACCTGGTTAGGATTGTGTCCTAAAACTTTCAGTTTGCACTGGCTTCATTTCAAACATCTCTGAATGTTTGATCTCCCAGTCATTGGGGGAAATAAAGTCCAAAAAAGAATAGAGATGGCTGGTATCTTCAGGCCATTGGTCTGCTTTTTCAGTGTCATTTATATTTCTGGGCCTAACAGTCCAGGATGTATCCTAACGACAAGAACTGTAAAATACCTTGTTGATTTCCAAGAAACAGTACAATTCTAACAGCCCAATCCTAAGCTGCTCCGGAGCCACAAGATACAGAGGCGCTGAAATGGCTACTGCTGTATCCTACAGGGCCAGAACAGCCACCGGAGTCTCCTCAAAAGAAACATTGGTTCTTTTACACTGTGTTGAACTTCACTAGCCACAAAGGGTCTCCTTGGAGCTGCACTCACTATTTAGCAGGTGCAAAACCAAGGAGGCCAATGTCGGGTGGCTCAGCTCAGGAGGGGGCATAGGATTCAGCAGCACTGTCCCTGCCTTCCCATGTCCTCCCAACACCCCAAAAAGCCCCCCGCTACCTGGCAAGGATACCCACCACCCAGTGCTCCTCCTGGGTGTCTTTCTAGTGCAGAGGCTCAGCGCCGGCTGGTACTGTGTCTCTTCTGGCGCTGGGTGTTTCCCACTGGCAGTATAGTGCCTTAAGGCATTTCTACAACACCCAGTGCCGACAATGCAGCTGGAGCAACAGCCCATTAGGATTGGACTCTAATTTATGTTTATGATATGTTTGCCATAGATTTTTGAGTTCTACCCACTCAGGATGTTACCATGATACTAAATCTTTTCTTATTTCATAGTCAACGAACAGGAATACATGATTGGTTTATATGTCAAAAGTGAGATTGGGGAGTTGGTTAACAATTTAATTTAACTGACAGAAGGAAGTACTGTCTTTGAAGCTTTATAATTTAGAGTGCCCAATTCATATACAATAGCTGGATTAAGAATTAATGGGTGTTTACTTTAACCTAGTCACTGCAGAGGAAATGCAGAGTGCCTGGTAAGCATTTGTGCTGACCCACTACATCAGTCTCATTGTTTTTCTTTTCAGGTCACACAGGATCAAGTGGGCTGACAGGTGCTTATATTCCTTCATTTCTGAAAAAAGAGGTTGGCTCTGCTGGCCAGAGAGCTCAGTTAGCATCAATTATTGATCCATCTCCTACAGACCTATCTTCTCGTAAGCTCCGTTTTGTTTTGAAAATGTTACAGTAATGTGTTGTACAACTGCCGCTGCACTAGAATTTAAGATAGTTCTAGATAGTTCTTTGTTTTGGGACTTCCTGTAATGCACAGATGTTAGGCTTCAGCTTGTGCTCATCTGCATCCTGTTTTTTTGACAAAAAAGAAACTAGCTTGAGCAAT
Source organism: Tiliqua scincoides (assembly GCF_035046505.1). Lineage (NCBI taxonomy): Eukaryota > Metazoa > Chordata > Lepidosauria > Squamata > Scincidae > Tiliqua > Tiliqua scincoides. The sequence continues at coordinate 170,165,053 of NC_089821.1, read as the reverse complement.
TGACTTCTGACTCTTGATGGTCAGAAGTCCTAGGTCTTGTCTACAGTGCCCAATCAAAAGCACAAACAGAAGAGCCTTTAGCCGCTCATATTTCAAAGTAGATTCACTTCAAAGTGTTTGGCTGATACCAAAACATGAACCAATATTTTCTTTAACAGAATGCTGCAATGAAGAATTGTTCTCTAATTTCATATTTGTGACCTAGGCCCAGAATTCATTATCCATTTTAGAAATATGCATATCATATTTCTAGTCCTTCAGACTGCGTTTGTGGGAAATTTTTTTTAAAAATGCATATTTTATACAGGTTCCAAAATGAAGGTTGCTTTGAAATATGATTTTGAATTTTTAAAAATATTGACCTTTTGCTCAATACAGACTTTTTCGTAGCCCTTTGCAAAGCCCAAACCAATGACTCATTCCTGGTCATCCCAGTGAAACAATTTCCCTGTCCTATTTTCTTCCATTGTGGAGGTAGAGGGAAAGCCTTACAATCATATGACAGATTGAAGACACCTCAATCATTTCTACCCTCAAACAGTGTCTTCATACATTTTAGCTTAGTACATTGCCTGTTTTTTCAGACTTCTCATAAGCATTAAACTCTTCAAATTATAGTCACATGGATCTGTACAGAAAACAGTGAATTGGATAAATTTGTGAGTTAATGGAATTTGATTGAATGAACTTAAGAGTACTATACTGCATGTAAGGAACCAGTGTGTGTGAATATGTGTTAATTCAAAAGTGGGAAATTTGATTCTAAACCCTTTTTGGATCCATTGGCGAAGCCACCAATTGAATACAGCCATCTGAATATAACCTCTGCTCCTTTCTCTTCTCCTTGCACTTTTATCTTATTCATTTGCAGAACACACTTCTCTAAAGGCTGTCAGACCTCATATTGGGAGACCGTCATTTCATATACCTATGAAAAGCACACCTGGGCTGGTGCCACGCCCACCTCCTGTTCAACCAGTCCATGGACGAATTGACTGGTCTTCAAAATATGGCGCTCACCGGTGAAGTCTTGCACATGTTTCATGAACAATGACCAGCAATCAGACCATCTCTGATAACATCTTTTAAGCTTGCAGCCTATCAATCCTTCTCTTCTATGACCAAGACTGTTTAAGGAGTTTATTTTTAGGTTGTATGTATTTGAATGCAATCTTGTACCATTTTGGTATTGTTTTTATTATGATGGGAGCAATTATTTTCATAGGACCAGTAACACATTTGTATATCAGGTTGGGGGGGGGGCATTTTTATATGATGAACTTCAAAATTAACATTTTTAAAGAAAACTATTTTTCCTTTTGGGGGGATCACCTTTTATACAAGTGAATAAATGTAGCAAATTGATGCATTATTTAATGTAATTAAGGTACATTTAGAAGGAAGAAAATTACATTTCCCAAATATGCTTTGATGTTAAGTTCTGAGCATAGCATGTTGGGCATATAAGCAATGAGCTTTGTATCCAGAACTGACTTATTATGTTGGCATCCTTCAGTCTCAGAAGACTATGGTATCGCGCTCTGAATGGTGATTCAGGAACAGAGTGTCCTCTCCAGTGCGCGAAGCCTGGGTAAAGTAGGTATGGAGGATAGGCTGTAAATGCAGCAAATCCCCCCTCTCCACATCGCTGAAATGGTCCAATGGAAAGGCAGAAGCCAATACGGTTGGTTCCAGCAGCATCACAGGAGTTGCCAGAACATGACTGTGTTCAGCCATGAACTGGCTCAGGGACTCCAGCTCCGGATTTTGACTCCTGAAGCCTTTTCCATAACTGGGTGGAGCCACAAGGCAGTGGAGGTTTGGGATCAGAGTTTTCCTTCTCTCAGATGAGCTGCCTTCCCAGGCTGACGAGTCCCATCTACCCGGTGGTTGTTTAGTCACCTCTTACGACAAGTACAGCCAAACTGAGGGCCTATTCTTATCCCCCAGCCCCCAGGGGTTTGACTTCATGATTTAATGGCCATGTACTGGTGATTTTTTTGTTGCAGCAAATCATAAAAATAAGTTGGGCATGAACTTCATGCCCTTCACATGGTCAAAAAATAAGGCCAGTTCATCAGCAGAGTCAAGTGGTAAAGCTTTTTTCTCAATTGCAGCACTGTAGGCTACAAGTGTATGACCAGGGCCATCCCTAGAAGGGTGTGGTGCCTAGGGTATTGCTGTGTATGTGTGTGAAATAAGGCATAAGAAATAAGTTCTTAAGGGCCCAATCATATCCAGTTTTCCAGAGCTGGTGCAGCTGTGCCAGTGGGGCGTGCACTGCATCCTATGGTGGAGAGGCATTTACAGAAGTCTCCTCAAGGTATGGGAACATTTGTTCCCTTACCTTGGGGATGCATTGTGGTTGCATTGGTGCTGGAAAGTTGGATAGGATTGGGTCCTAAATTAATTAAGATTTATTATTTACCCCAAAATTCAAATTAACAATAAACTTGAGCTCATTAAGTCCCCAATAAAAACACTCGCTCCTTTACTTACATTTAAATATATTCAAATAACTGGGTAATATAAAGGCCAATAAATGGACAAAAAAACTACCAAAAATTGAAATATAAAATACCAATTAGAGCACTCTAAATTAAATTAAATGTGCTTCCAAAAAAGTGAGGATTCCCCCTCCTCTCTCTCTATTTAAATATATGTTAAATATGTATTGCCTTTATGAAGTGGCAGATAGCAAGCACCTGAAGGAGAGAAAGAAGGAAGGAGGGAAAAAAACAAAACATCAGTGAGGAAGCAAAGCAGAAAAAAACGGGGAAGAGTGTAATATGACAGGTTTCCTGAAGCACTCATATGATGTATGCAACATAGTATTTTAAAAGCAGCAATTTCCATAAATCTCTACAATAGCCAGGAAATTGCAATACCCTGCATCCTCCCCAAGCATGCAGAATTTTGTGTGTAACCTCTTAGGAGAGATTTCTCTCTCATTTGGTAAATATAAGATCAGAGGAGACTGCATGCAACAGGTCTTCAGTCTGTGGCAGTCCTTGATGCATACTGACATGTAAAGGGCATAAGAAGTGGCAGATTATGAGATCATTGTTTTTAACAGAGGGCAAAACTCTGCTGCTTTCCTTGTCTAAAGGCTCAATCCTAAACCCACTTACCTGGGAGTAAGTCCCATTGGAAAAAATGGGACTTACTTCTGAGTAGACATGTGTAGGATTGTCCCTTCTCTCTGCCTCTGCCCAGCCTTCAGCACTTGCTACAGAAGCATGTGCAGACCAGCTCCAGCCTTTCCCTTCGCTTCAAACTACTGCCTCTTGTTCTGAAGTGGTTTCTCACCACAGTACTTACTTGTAGCAGTGGCATATGGAGACAAGAAGTGAGGTGCAGCACTCCATGCCCCCCCCAAGTGCAAGGCCCATGGCAGCCATCAGTTGCCCTACCCAAGCAATGGGCCTAGGTATAACAATATGTTGGAGCACTTTCCCATGGCTGGAACAAAACAAAACCCATCACTCTCCTTGCATGCAGAAAATAAATTTGGAGGGCAAAGGGTTCAGCTAACCCTTGTCTCTGCTATGCTGTGTGCAGTCATTTCCCCCTCATCACAGAGAAACATTAAAACTCTTCCTCTTGAGTCTGAGTTGATACTGTCCCAGACAGGTGTTACCATTTGACTCTGCAGTTTCTAACAACTGGTAAAGATGATGATGTGCAGCAGCTGTAGTGTGTAAGCAGGCCCTTGTCCTCGCCATGTGCCACTTCATACTTGTGGCTTCTTTTCAAGATGAAAACAAAACTAGCTGCAAATGAAGGGATCCTGGTTGGGTTGTGGGGCATTTTGTAGAGAAGCAAGGTCCTCGGAGGATATTTAAAGCAATATTAAGTGTGACAAAGCTGGTAGGCACAGATGAATACCAGCAGCAAAGCGAAAGAGTTGTTGTATTCTGCCTGGCTGTTCCCTTCTCCAGTGCAATGTAGCAGCTTCTGCATGTTGGCATAAAATCATACCCTTCACAAAACACTAAGTTTATCTTCAAGAATGAGTTAACATGAGATTATTTTTACAGTGTAAGTTTAGAATTGAATTCCGGAGCTTCTAGAACACTGGGCCAAACCTTAGTAGAAGTCAGTAAGACTGACATTTAAAGATGGAAGCTCTAAAATGGAATGGAAACTGTCCAATTCTGTTTTTAAAGGAAAACAGCCAGGTTTGGCATTTGTGAAATTGTGTGCAAACTGCCATTTCCGATCAACAGTTAGAAAATTCCACCTCATTTATTTCATAAAGGGGGGTGTAATGTATTTCACTGGCAGAGAAGTCTCAAAATGTTCTCTTCTCAGGGAGAATCAGTGACCACCACCACCCACCCACCCCACCCCACCCCACCCCCACACTGGCAGAGGCTTTTCAGTCTGCAAAGCTCAATAGGCTTCAGGGTAGAATTTTCTCCCTTTTTCTTGTTTCCAAGACATTTCTCTTATAGTAGGAATAATTCTATGACTTGAACCATGTGCTACCATTGTTTCCTCTTCTCTATAAGACAGAAGACATTAGCTGGAAACAAAAAATAGAAGTTCACTTTTTTAGCAGGGATTCAGATGAATAGCAGATAACTTTGGTGCCACTTCCTCCAGACATTGCTCTTTAAATTTCCAGTTAAAGCAGAAGAAAAGGCTGCACATTCCATATGAGGTCTTGCAGTTCATCCTTTCCTTATGGCCTCCGTGGCACATTTAGATGTCTGTTTGCCGCAATTGTTGAAAGGAGGGACAACACAACCACAGCACAGTCATTGGGCTGGCAGGCCTGCATCCCTGCAACACAGTCCAGGGTAAGAAGTGGCAACTATGGTGACTAAGCCTTTTTGTTTTTAAGCATGGCAATCATGTACAAGCTCACCAGCTTCTGGCAAAATTTAGGAAGTGAGATTTTTTTTTTGAAAGGTGATGACTTGTCTTCAAGATGTTACAGTATTACAGTTGGTAAATGAATAGTAACAAACTCTCACCTGACCGTGCTCTCAGAAGAATGCCATTTGTTGTCCAGTTAGACCCACTTAATGGATTATTGTGGAAAGCATGTGGTCTAAAGCAATTTCTCAGTCTCTAGCTATAGAAATGTGATCAACAGCAACAACTGCACTATCTCTATCCTATGCTTGGCCAATATTTGGGGGGGGGGGCATTGAAGCACAGACTATGACATGACAACCTCCAGTGGAGCCTGGGCAGAGCATTACTGTCAGTTCTACTGCAGTCCTCCCTAGCTCTTAATGTATAATAAGACTGATGAAGTAGTAACAAGATAAATTTGAGGTATTTTAAATTCTGCAGTGACAATACAATTTTCAGAAAGTATTTGTCAGTTAGATAAAATAATTTTGTGTGTGAATGACAGCGATGGGGCGCCAACCCACCAATCTGATGCTTGAAGTGACTGTATCAGTTTTACTCATGAATGGCTGGCTCTGTGATCGAGGGGCTCGCTCTCAGAGAAGTATGCCTAGGATTGCACTGCACGCATCTTTTGAACTCAGCCAACCTGATTTCTGATGAGATATGCTTAGGATCATAACGTACAGAAGAATTCACTGTTGTTGGGGGAAATTAACTTAGTTCATTGATTAAATTTAAGAGAAGTGTCTCAATTAATTTACAGTGTCACAAAATGTTGCCATGATTTTTCACCTGGAACACCTCAAACTGAAGTCCATCCTAATGCTTTCAATTCTTCTTTTATTGTTCTGTGTATTTCAAGTAGACAAAATATTCCGAATTCCCTAAATGGCCAGTACCATAAAAAGAGTCTTACTTCTACTTGGTAACTTCTGCCAAAACCATTTATAAAACAGCGCATAAATTGTCTTGATTCGTGCCATTTATACAAATCACAAGCAGTATCGTACACAAGCAGTATTTTATAAAAATCCACATCTCTGCAAAGCTTGCCATGACCTAAGTATTCTTCTTAGCAATTTCTGTTATATCTTTTTTTTTTGGGGGGGGGGGGGGACTGCTTGTTTATTTTCAGTGCTGCAAAGTAGCAAGCTTGGAGCTGAAAAGCATGAAAGTCAGATATTCTTATCTATTTTAGGTGAGATACATCATTTCTGTATTAAAAATTTAATTTTTTAAAAAAACAATCCTCTGCATTGACAGAACTGACAGAAATGTCTTCATTCCACTTCTAAATTTGGTTTTCCTAAATCTATAAAGAAGCTGCAGTCCTTTTAGTAAGGAGTAAGTTCCATTGAACATTCTCTGAGTGAATATACTTAGGGTCAAGTTGTTGCTCTGGAGCAGCTTCCTACATTGAGTAGTACACCAGACTACCCAGCTGTACACAGGTGAGGTTTTGTGGGTTTTTATTGGTCTATCATTTCAGATAACAAATGTCAATCGCCACATTATGCAAATACCACAAATCTGCAACAGTTTTAGATTATTGTAGCCAAAGAAGGCTTCAACGTTGTTGTTGGGTTTTTTTTTTTAAAGTATGTCCTGTAACTGACAAAAGTTTGTATAAAAAATGTGTTCAAAGTTAAATGTAAGGCAACAGGTATCACTGGGGATTGAAAACCCAGCATGTTTTCTACTTTGGTTTTATTGTGGATTTTAAAGCAAAAAATCCTTTTATGTCATAAGAGGCTCCTTCCTACATTAATAAAGTGGTTTGAAAAGTACTAATTACTTCTGATTTCACTTGTCTGATTACACGGCACAGTGTTCTTCCTCTTGCTCTATACCAGGGGTGCCCAAACCCCAGCCCTGGGGCCTCATGCGGCCCTTGAGGCCTTTCAATGCGGCCCTCAGGAAGCCCCCAGTCTCCAATGAGCCTCTGGCCCTCCGGAGATTTGTTGAAGCCCGCCCTGGCCCAACGCAACTGCTTGCAGCGTGAGGGCGACTGTTTGACCTCTCACATGAGCTGTGGGATGTCGGCTTCCTCCACTTCTTGCTATTTCATGTCTGTGATGCAATAGCAGCAGCAAAGGAAAGGCCAGCCTTGCTTTGTGCAAGGCCTTTTATAGGCCTTGAGCTATTGCAAGACCTTCATTCATTCATATAAGTTTGTCTTTAATATATTCATTTATGTAAACTTATGTAAATTTATTCAAATTTTAAATGTAAATTAATTCTTTTTTTCCCCAGGCCCCCCCCCCCGACACAGTGTCAGAGAACTGATGTGGCCCTCCAGCCAAAAACTTTGGACACCACTGCTCTATACCATTGACTTCATATTTCACACTTTGAAATGGATCTTTTAGCTCTTAACTAATAAAAAGATGATTTAATCAGCACTTTTAATTATGCCATTGAAGTGCAAGGGACTTTTGAACTGGAAGGCATTTAGGAATGAGTTCCAAGGAAGGTCCAATTTACACTACCAGTTGATTTACTGTAGCTAGTAATGCAGCCAAGTTGTTGGAAAAAAATTTAGCTTCATACTTTCAAGCAAGGGTGACATTGGAGGACAGACAGGTTGGGCAGCAGCCAGGTGTTCACAGGCATCAGAGAGTCTTCCTAGGCAGGCTGATTACAGGCTGATTCTTCCAGTAACAGGGGCACTAGTGGCATGAATCAGGAAATAGACTTTTGTCACTTCTGCACTGCCCAGCACTGCACCCCAATTATCAACAGGAGCATCCCTGTAGTAGGAGGCCCCTGTAGTAAGAGGCCCCTGTAGTAAAGGGGGGACATCCAGTTTCTCTTACACACTGAGAGTGGGAGGGGGAGGACCTGCTGCCGCCGCCACAACTACTGCCATGGATCATAATATGTGTATACATACTAGTAAACAAAGAGTGAAGTTGGTCTGATAAACGTGGGCTAATTTTTTTTTCCTTTTACACCAGTACAAATAAAAGACTCAAAAGACACTGAAACACATGCTTACTAGGTGATAAATCCCAGTGAGCTTACATACAAGTAAATCTTGCATCAAGTATGCAATCTTTTGCATTATTAGTGTCCTGTATGTGTGCTCCTTTTTCTTACACCTAATATGTCAGATGCTGTACGCATTTGAAGAAGTTCCTGCCAAGCCTTTTATAATAAAGCACAAAAGGGATAATTGTCATCCCTTTTTAAAAGTACCATCAAGTGGCATTAATAATAGTATTTTCCCTATCTTGCACATATTCCCTATCTTGCATTCAGGGTAAATACAAACTTGGTTAATCTGAAACACTTTTTCTTCTTTAAAAGCCCATTGTTATAGCTATGTGATCTTTCACACACACTTTTAAATGTATTTTTACAAGGAGCTAGGCATCTAGAAATCTGCATGATCTTGACAGCAAACATACTTTGTAATAAATAATACTGACTGATAATTTGATAAGTCTTGTCCAGTTCCTTTTTCAATAGTCACATTTTTAACAGTGGGCTATGGATGGCATTTATGAGTATTTAAAGCATGCAAATGCAGAATGTGCTACTAGGCAGAAGAATCGAGCTCTGTTTAGGCAGCTTTGTTATGTGTTGGTGTCTCCTGGGTGACCAAACGTTCTCTTTTTCCAGGACATGTCCTCTTTTTAGCCTTATTCCCTGGAAAAGCACTTAAATGTCCTCCCTGCCAGCAGCGCATAGAGCTTCTTGTAATTAATAAATTATATGTAATAAATTATATGCAATAAAGTTTTAAATTTAATAATAAGTAATATAGTGTTTCAGTTAACCCCATGAACACAATATATGAGTGTGTTTAGCTTTCATTTTGTCCTGTCCTGTCCTGTCCTACATTTTTCTTGCATGTCCTACATTTTGCCATGTCGTCTTTTGCGGTTATGACATCTGATCACCCTGAGCGGTTTGACCATAAAATCTTGGCTTGCCAACTCTTTTCACAGAGGAAAAATGAAAAAAGAAAAAACAAGATCACAATCCCAGAAGGTGATGTAAATAAGCTCCTGAAGTTACAGAAAAGCATGCTCCTACTTCTATTTGCAAGCACCACCAGACAGCACCTCTGATGAGTGTGGTAGTACTGGTTGAGAAACATACTAACAAGGTTTGATGCAAAAAGAATGGCAAACTGCCACATGCAGCGCCTCACTTGGATGTGTCTGGAGTCTTGGAAGCTTGACTACCCTACGTTCTCCTACAAATGGACCTTGAGCTTGTTTGGAGGTTCTAGCAGGGGAGCGCAGCTATCGTATACCCTTGACCGAAGAACGGTACACTCCTTCTATCTGGGAGGCCATCCTCTTCCACCGAGCGCGCAGCTTCGGGAGGGACGCACATGGAGCGGTGAGGGAGGAAGGGGACACCCGCCTAGCCAGCCAGATCAGCCGAATCAACCCTGGCGATCAATGGGGTGACAGATGTCGCAGCCAGATCGCCCTCACATCCAAGGAAACAGTGGGGCTCATAACTATATAAAGCACTCTGAAAGCGATTGCATGCAAGGTAGGGTGAGACCCCAAGTGCTCTGCCTAAATGGCCTCGATTTCTTACTAAGAGAAAACCATATCATTCACAGCAAAAAAAGTGATTCTTTGCAATAGAAACACCATTTCACCCCCCTCAGATTGTGCTCCCAAAAGGCTTTGGGCTAAATGCAAATTAGGCGCTCTCCTACTGGCCGGTTGGCTCTGCTCCTCCACGCCCTCTTCAGCTGTTCCAAATAAGAGAGGAGGAGTTGCCTCTTCAAAGTTAGCCGGGCGCAGAGCGGGTTGCACGCGTGCGCAGATGTCTCGAGCAGTCGTGCGTTCGGCTTGTGAGTCTCGGCAGCGTTCGGAGCCTAGAACGGAGCGGGCGGGGCTGTTTGTTCTCTCTTAGAGCGAGCGAGTCAGTGGTTGTGAGTGAGTGAGTGAGTGAGTGAGTGAGTGAGTGTTAAATGGCCATACGTTCTGCTCTCATCAGCTGCCTGCCCATTCCTGACTTTCAGACAATGCAAGGCCAAACTGTACTGTTTTTTTTTCTGTTGCTTTCAGTGCACATCTACTTGTGAAAAGGCTGTATATGACAAAGGCTTATATGTGCATGTGGATGAGTCTGTATAGCACAAAGGTATTGGAGGAGGAGCGAAAAGAAGGGTATTCGCAAGAGGAGCGAAGGGCATTGGGCAACCTTGGATTGAGCCACCACTGCCTTCAACAATCCCTTCTGAATTTTTCTGTCGGGATAAGTTCTCCAGAAAAATTATGGTGAAAGGCACTTTTTGCAAAAGTGGGGCTTTGAGCATGCATAAGAGTATTTATGCTCTTATATATTAAGAACTTGTTAGTGCACTGAATGAAAAGAGACCTTCCTTGCTATAGTAAGCAATTTAGGGCCCAATCCTATCTGATTTTCCAGTGCTGGTGCAACTGTGCCAATGGGGTGTGCACTGTCTTTCCTACAGTGTCTTTCCTACTGGTTCTTGCTGGTGCTCTGTAATTTTTATTTTATTTTTTAGATTGTGAGCCCTTTTGTGACAGGGCGCCATTGAGCTATTTGATTTTCTTTGTGAATTTGTTGAGAAGTGGTACATAACAGTGAATACATGCTAGGGATTCCAGCACGTTCCAGGACTGTGTTGTTTGGAACTTTGTCCTGCCAGGTGATGCCGAGGATGCGTTGGAGGCAGCGCATGTGGAAAGCGCTCAGTTTCCTCTCCTGTTGTGAGCGAAGAGTCCATGACTCGCTGCAGTACAGAAGTGTACTCAGGACGCAAGCTCTGTAGACCTGGATCTTGGTATGTTCCGTCAGCTTCTTGTTGGACCAGACTCTCTTTGTAAGTCTGGAAAACGTGGTAGCTGCTTTACCGATGCGCTTGTTTAGCTCGGTATCGAGAGAAAGAGTGTCGGAGATCGTTGAGCCAAGGTACACAAAGTCATGGACAACCTCCAGTTCATGCTCAGAGATTGTAATGCCATGAGGTGAGTCCACATCCTGAACCATGACCTGAACCATGACCTGACATCCCTAGCATGTATTCACTGCTGAAACAGAGACGCCTGCGTTGGCTTGGTCATGTCGTGAGAATGGATGATGGCCGGATCCCAAAGGATCTCCTCTATGGAGAACTCGTGCAAGGAAAGCGCCCTACAGGTAGACCACAGCTGCGATACAAGGACATCTGCAAGAGGGATCTGAAGGCCTTAGGGATGGACCTCAACAAGTGGGAAACCCTGGCCTCTGAGCGGCCCGCTTGGAGGCAGGCTGTGCAGCATGGCCTTTCCCAGTTTGAAGAGACACTTGGCCAACAGTCTGAGGCTAAGAGGCAAAGAAGGAAGGCCCATAGCCAGGGAGACAGACCAGGGACAGACTGCACTTGCTCCCGGTGTGGAAGGGATTGTCACTCCCGGATTGGCCTTTTCAGCCACACTAGACGCTGCTTTCGAGACTGAAGGTTGCCAATACAAAGGTACATAACATTAATAAATATTTCTGTGTCTACCAAATTTGGTCCAATGAAAAATACTGTTTTACTTTGTTTCCCTTATTGCTTTGGGAAAGTGTGATGGCAAAAACTCAGAGAAAGCAACTATTAGAAAGCAACTAACATAGACTCAGAGAAAGCAAATATTGCTGACTACAGTGATCTGGTCAAGCCTTCAGGCTCTTCCTTGCTTCTACAGCTGGATTAACAAACTAGGCTCCTGATTTGCCTTTGATTAAAAATAACCCTAAACACTAATAACCTAATAACACTAAATCCAGGAGGGTTCCCACATGGCTAATGAGCCAAGTTAGAGAGGCTGTAAAGGGCAAGGAAGCTTCCTTCCATAAATGGAAGTCTGGCCCTAATGAGAATAAAAAGGACCATAAACTGTGGCAAAAGAAATGTAAGAAGGTGATACAGGAGGCCAAGTGAGACTATGAGGCACTCATGGCCAGCAACATTAAGGGGAATAATAAAAGCTTCTACAAATATATTAGAAGCAGGAAACCCGCCAGAGAAGTGCTTGGCCCTCTGCATGGTGAGGGAGGGAAAGGGGAGATAAAAGGAGACTTGGAGATGGCAGAGAAATGAGTTCTTTGCATCTGTCTTCACGGCAGAAGACCTTGGGCAGATACCGCTGCCCGAATGGCCCCTGCTGACCAAGGAATTAAGTCAGATAGAGGTTAAAAGATGCTTCAGACCTCATTGATAGATTAAAGATCAATAAGTCACCAGGCCCTGATGGCACCCACCCAAGAGTTATTAAGAATTGAAGAATGAAGTTGCTGATCTCTTGACTAAAATATGCAACTTGTCCCTCAAAACAGCCATGGTGCCAGAGGATTGGAGGATAGCAAATGTCACACCGATCTTTAACAAGGGAAAGGGGGGGGGGGACCCGGGAAACTATAGGCTGGTCAGCCTAACATCTATACCAGGTAAGATGGTGGAATGCCTCATCAAAAATAGGATCTCAAAACACATAGACGAACAGGCCTTGCTGACGGAAGAATCAGCATGGCTTCTGTGAGGGTAACCTTTTAGAATTCTTTGAAAAGGTCAACAGGCATGTGGATGTGGGAGAACCCATGGACATTATATATCTGGACTTTCAGAAGGCGTTTGACACGGTCCCTCACCAAAGGCTACTGAAAAAACTCCACAGTCAGGGAATTAGAGGACAGGTCCTCTCCTGGATTGAAACCTGGTTGAAGACCAGGAAACAGAGAGTGGGTGTCAATGGGCAATTTTCACAATGGAGAGAAGTGAAAAGCGGTGTGCCCCAAGGATCTGTCCTGGGACCGGTGCTTTTCAACCTCTTCATAAATGACCTGGAGACAGGGTTGAGCAGTGAGGTGGCTAAGTTTGCAGACGACACCAAACTTTTCCGAGTGGTGAAGACCAGAAGTGATTGTGAGGAGCTCCAGAAGAATCTCTCCAGACTGGCAGAATGGGCAGCAAAATGGCAGATGTGTTTCAATGTCAGTAAGTGTAAAGTCATGCACATTGGGGCAAAAAAAAATCAAAACTTTAGATATAGGCTGATGGGTTCTGAGCTGTCTGTGACAGATCAGGAGAGAGATCTTGGGGGGGGGGTGGACAGGTCGATGAAAGTGTCCACCCAATGTGAGGCGGCAGTGAAGAAGGCCAATTCTATGCTTGGGATCATTAGAAGAAGTATTGAGAACAACACTAAAATTGAATGTTGGGAGAGAATGAGCTGTTAGTTTGCCATATCTGTTGGCTTCATGATACCTTAGCTTTCAAAAGTGTGACATTTTTACATCCGTACACTAGTGGTGAGCTTTAAAGTGCATTTTTGCCACCCCTGACTTAATTCAACGCTCTCCATGTGCAGGTTTCCTTCAGTTACTGCTGAGATGCTTAAGTGTGTTCCTGAATCTCAGCCAGCATCACAAGTGTCCTGCTGTTTTGGGAAACCCCGAAAGAACATAGAGTCCTCCTGGAGAAGCCCACACCCCATCTAGTCCAGCATCCTCTTTCTCAGTGGCCAGTTTAACAGCTCTAGCATGCTGATGAGTTTGTGTTTCTCAAACTGTGCGTTGGGACCCACTAGGTGGGTCCAAAAAGTGGGTCCCAACGCTAAAAGTTTGAGTCTATGCAGTCAGTGCCTGCTTCTGCAAACCTCATGAGCCAGCTGCGCATAGACTGGCTGGCTGTGTGCAAGCCCAGGCCGCTGTTGGGCGGCCTGCAGAACTGCTCCGCGACGCTGGCGCCCTCGCTGGGCTGCGGGACGAGCAGGGTGAGGGGAAGCCCCGCACCGGGTATCGCCCCCAGGAAGGGTGACCCCCGAGCCTGAGGGCCCCCAGGGCACCCGCACCAGCGGCAGCCTTGATCTCCGCAGCGCGTGGACCAGCGCCGCCACCTGGCTGGACTTCAAGGGGACTCAGCGAAGTCCGGCGCTGGGTCGCTTGTGGGGCTCCACTGGGGGTGCCCCACAGAGTCGTCATGGTGACCAGCGCTGGAGGCGGGGCCTGTGGAGCGCCCGAACTCGCCCGCTAAGCGGAAGCGGACCGAGGAAGCCGGAAGGGGCGGGGCTAACCCCTGCGATTCCAAGCGTGGCATGCCCGTAGAGTCGTCATGGTGACCAGTGCTGTGGGCGGGGCCCGAACGCGTCCGCGGAGGTGGGCGGAACCAGAACCTCCCCAGGAGGCCGGAAGGGGCGGGATTAGTCGCCTCAGCGCGCTGATGTCTTGACGCCTCAGGGCTCAGTCCCTGAGTTGGCCCTGGCTTATTCAGGCGGCCGGGGGGGGGGGTGGATCTCTCCGCACCGCCACCCTGGGAGCGCCCGCGGGGCTGCTTGGCCCCTCAGCTGGCTCGCAGGGGCCGGTCCGGGGACAGGGCAGCCGCCTGCTCTCTCCCGCCCTCTCGGGGTAAGAGCCCAATGCCGTGCACGTCTACTCGGAAGCAAGGCCCTTTAGACAGTGGAGCTTGCTCCCAGGTAGCCATGGATAGGCCTGCAGCCCGAGCCATGCATGTCTACTCAGGAGCAAGCCAGGCTGGTCAACGGAGCTTACTCCTAGGTCAGCGTGGATTGGACTGGCCTTTCCCCAGGGCAGAGCACTCGAGGCGGGGTGGAGGAAGCCGCCTCTCCCTCCCTGGGCCGGACTTGGCTTCGTCCGCTCCGGAGTAGCCATTTCCAACCTCATCTGTCTCACAGCGTGCTGACAGGGCGCTGAAGTGGCCGAGGCACACCATTGACCAGGCACTCGGTGTGGCTGAAGGGGGCTCCTGTCTCCTGATGGCCTGACCGATAAAGGCATTATGTCAGCATGGCAGATGCAAGGGAGGGCACCAGGATGAGGTCTCTTGTTATCTGGTGTGCTCCCTGGGGCATTTGGTGGGCCGCTGTGAGATACAGGAAGCTGGACTAGATGGGCCTATGGCCTGATCCAGTGGGGCTGTTCTTATGTTCTTATGACCCTCCCTCAAACTCCTGTGGCCTGCCTGTGGATCTTTGGCGGCACACCCGTGTGCCACAGCGCAGCAGTTGGAAATGACTACCCTGGAAACCTGAGAAGGGGAGACCTTGGAAATCGGCCTGTGCGAGAAGCCAGTAGTGCCACTGCCACTTTGGCCTCATAGAAAAGAGCCGGCCATCTTTTCACACAGCTTGAAAAGGAAAAGATTATTACACACACAGACACACACACTTTTCCACAGTCCCCTGTGCTTGCCTGCTTTGGGGCACGAGGAGAACTGGAAGTCTCTTATCCCACAGCAAACTATGCCATCTTGGCTTTGTTTGGATGCAATCCTAACCCCTTACGTCAGTGCTTTTCAACACTGCCATAAGGGCAGTGCAGCTCTGAGGTAAGGGAACAAACATTCCCTTACTTTGAAGAGGCCTCTGTGAGTGACACCCAACTGTAGGATGAAGCACATGTCCCATTGGCACCGCTATGCCAATGCTGGAAAGTGGGTTAGGATTGCGCCCTTTGTAACATACAGTTTGATTTATGCTGGCCCAATCAGATCTTACAAAGGAAGCATGCGGAAGACGTAGTTCTTCCATTCCTTCCCTTTCCCCTCCATTGTTTTAATGGGGTAGGAGAACTGCAAGATGGGGAGTGATACAAACACCACAGAGGGGCTACTTAAGCCTTTCTCCTGCTGCCATTTGCACCCTAGAAATTTACAAGGCCTTTTGACTGTCAGGGAGGCAGCACACTGCTTCCCCGGCCCCAGAATGCCTTTGGTGGGTGAAAGGCCCTCAAGGGGTGGTCCTCAGATCAGCATGCCAGGTGACTAGTGCCCCGGAGCGTGAATTGCCGTGTAGCACTGCTCCCCCCTAAAAGCTTAGGGCATTTCTCCTCCTTGTTCCCCCTTCAGGCTCAGTGTTAGAAAATTATTAAAACCATGGTGTATAAAGGAGGAATCTTCCTGGGTCCTTGCATTTTCCATTACAGCTGCAACAGTCAAGAATGCTATACAGAGGTATCCCTTGCTAAGCCACCAAGAAAGACTTTTGGACCCACGTGATACAAATGCCATGCCAGAGTTTCCCTTTGTTGAAGTCATGCTGATTCTTTCTTGGCAGGGCTTGTTCTGAGTGTTTAATACTTCTGTCTTTAATTTTGCTCTCCATTAATTTAGCCAGAACAGAGGATAATGGGCCTGTAATTTTGTACCTCGCCATGCTTTTTTTAATGGTGCAGTGTTGGCTACTCTAATAGTGTTCTGATTAGGAGACCAATTTTAATGACATTGTATGTGTTAGATCTGCAAGCTAGCATTTGAATTCTTGAGTACTGCTGCCTTCCAAAATGTTTAGAAGTTACTTTTTTTCCCTCCTACTAACTTAGGGACACTGGGCTCCTGTTCAAGCGCCAACACACAATTTTCCCAGGATTCCTTAATCCAAAGACCTGAGACACTAAGATAGATGCTGATTGGTTTTTTTTTTTTTTTACTTTCAAGAGAATTTTTTTCAACCTGAATGAATAGCAAATGGTTCCCAAATTCTTCTTGACCCTTATCTTGGGCTTCTAGAATAGAATGTCTTTCAGTTTGTAGAATAGCTTGTTCAGAAAGGGGAAGACTGGCTTTTATTTTTGGTACTTGAAATACAACACTGATAACACTGTTTAGGGTTGCAGTACAAAAGGACCTAGTAAAAACCAAAGCAGATCTGGCAGACCTGAAATCTGCTCACTTATATGTTCCATCACTGACAAAATGCTGTTTTCATGCAGTCTGTTCTCTGTATGTGCTGTTGTGTATGTGCTCTTTCCTAAGTATTTGTGGCTGATGAAGTGAGCTTTCTGTAATGCACTCATTGAGTGCCTGTGTTTCTTTTGGTACACCTTCTCTCACTGTCCCAGCCTGTCGGTGTGAATCCCATCCTCCCAATTACTTGGTTTGCTCTCCTTTTCACACTTTACATATCTGATGTAGGTGTTGCAAACATGTTGCCAAGTAAAGTTGAGTAGATAGGTCTGTTACTTTGACTTTGATAATATCAAAAACTAGAATGGTCTACTAGAATAGTGCACTAACATATCTGCATGGAGGCAAGCAAAGAAGCTATTCCTCTAAATGCATTTTGTTTATGTCCCTCTCCTCCAACCCCTCTCCTAAAAGATAGTAAAAGTAAAAGATGCTTTCAAAATCAGCTAGCTCAGGGGTGTCAAACTTATTTCATATAGCAGGCCAGACAGTATTCATGGCACTTGCTGAGGGCCGGAACTGGTGTCATTAAGTAGGTGATCACCTGAAATAAGCAATTTTCTCACTTAGAAACTCATTAGCTGCAAACAGAAGGGAAAATGTGCACATCTAGATGATATTTTCAAGTTATGGACAAACCAAACTAACACACAGGCTGCCTTTTTAGCAGCACCACTTTTGCCGAGGCATTGCTTTGTTAGCCAATTTCTCCAGTTGCCCCTAGTAAACTGGTTCTTGCCTAGCATGAATACCAAAACACAATAGGTTTGCAAATTTGGACACCTTTTACTGTATTCAGATTTCAGCTGAAAAATTAGACAGGCACAGCATAAGCATAGCCAAAAACATGGACTCTGCCTGACACAGATAGTGTATGCAACTTTATACAGTCTTTTGGCCTATGCAATCTTTATTTAGCCACTTCTGTAATACCAACAAAATGCAAGCACTACCAGAAAAACCTGTTGCAACCAGTTTCCAGATGTTTCCCTTCAGTGGTTATTCACCCTTCCCCTGATGACAGTTTCGATAATATGGTTGAAAAAGATCATGATTGCTTTTCATGCCAAGTAGCTTTATTGCATTGTAAGCACTTGGAACTACTTTCCCCTTTGCAAGGCTAGTATTGGCATTTAGCATCAACAGAAAAGGGGAAAAGAAGCTCTGTTCCAGTGAGTAGCCCTTCTATTTACAGTGAGTAGCACCACTATTTGCATGCTGTTCACAGAGGTAATAATGACTAGCTTTTCCCTGGTAGCTGGAGCTATCAGCTTCACAGCTCAGCAGCAGCAAGGTGCTCTGCAAAGTAATGCTTTAGCAGAAGCAGCATTGCTAAAAGGGTGGCCCGTATGATAATTGGGCTCTACCAGTGCAAATGCAGTTTCTCCCTTTCTCACCCCGTTTGGTTTACCTTTCCCTCTTTTTCCCCACCTTCTGAGGCCTTTCATATGTGATATCTTAGACTGCTGAAAAGATGACCCCCATGATAACTGGACTCTCCCAGCACTACCCTTTCAGCAGTGCTGCTTCTACTAATGCATTGTTTCACAGCTCAGCAAATGATGGTGGTGCTGAGAGAGCCCAACTATCATGTAGACAGGATAAAGAGCTTCTTCAGGCTACATCTGGCTTCTTCTGCTTCTCTCAGCATACTATAAAGGAAGTTTGTGGGGGGGGAGGGGAACTGAGAACATAAGAAGAACCCTGCTAGAACAGGCCAAAGGCCCATCTAGTCCAGCTTCCTGTATCTCATAGTGACCCACCAAATGCCTCAGGGAGCACACAAGACAAGAGACCTGCATCTTGGCGTCCTCCCTTGCACCTGGCATTCTGAGGTAGCTTATTTCTAAAATCAGCAATTTGCACATACCCATCATGGCCTGTAATCTGTAATGGACTTTACCTCCAGAAATTTGTCCAAACTCCCTTTAAAGGCATCTAGACCAGATGCCATCGCCACATCCTGTGGAAGGGAGTTCCACATACTCTCTTCATACTGGGTAAAGAAATATTTTCTTTTGTCTGTTCTAACTTTCCCAATACTCAATTTTAGTGGGTGAAAACTATAAGCAAAATAAGTGGTTCTTGAGTCTTTATTTGTGTAACATAAAAAAGGAAAAATGACTTTTTCATGTTGCTGGCACTTTTTAAAAGTGGTGGTTTTTTTAAAGATAAGGTATAGATTTTAAAATACTTCACAAGCTGGTAGTGTGTTGAATTAGAAGACAGTTGACTTTGCGTTAAGACAAACAGCTGTAAAGTTTATCATTTGATCTATTTTATTTATAGAGCATCATCAGTGTAAGTGTACATGGTGCTTTGCATGAAGTAGAAAAACAGGTCCCTGCCCTGAGGGGCTTACAATCTACATTTATATATATTGTCACAAAGGAAAGGGGGGCTAGTAAAGGGAGACCAGGTAAATGGCAGAAGTATATATGATTCTGTTTATGGAAAAGTAGGCTTGGGGCAGGAATTTTAAGGATGTGAGCCTTAGAGCTTCCTGCAGGTGTATTATGGAAGCAGTTCATGCATAAGGGGCAGCATGGTGATGTGATAAGTGATGGCTTTTTCTGGGAGAATTACATTGAACGTTTGCACGGTTGAGTTTAAAACAAATATTGATAGTTGATAGTTCTGTAAAATGACTGGCTTTTATTGTGCTCTGTATTACTCTTTTGTAGCAAGACATCATCATAACTCTTAAATATGTGTCTGATTGTTTTTTTCTTTCAGGGTATCTAACCAAGGACCTGAAATCATGGCTGAAAAACCCAAGCTGTATTACTTTGATGGAAGAGGAAGGATGGAGTCAATACGCTGGTTGTTAGGAGCAGCTGGTGTGGAGGTGTGCGTATTTCTGCGAGAAAAGACTGTTTTCATGAAAGCACTTTGGATCCCCTCAAAAAATAAGTTAATAGTTAAACAATAGTAGGAAGAGGCTTATATTGGTGCAACAAAAAATTGGGGAAAAGGGAAATTGTTCATGAATTCTGAGGACTTTGCAGCCAAACATCTTTCTACCTTGAGTCTCTTGGGATTGCTTTATCAAGGCTTGTTTTTCCTGCTGGATGTACACTGTTTACATGTAGCAGAATAAGTACCTGTATGTTTGTTGAGGTCCTTCTGGCAGTCATGGTTCCCTAAAATTGGTACCTGTTCCATCTTAGCTATATAGTTTTTTTTTTTTTTCCTGTTAACACTTATGTATGTCCACATAGGAAAGATACCATGTGTAAACTTGAAGTGGTGTTGTTCTAACTAAAGAGAAATGAATAAACTTGTATCTCTTGGGCTCGATTTCTGAGATTTGACCACTTGCATTGTTGGAAGCAGAGAAAAATGCAACAGTACTGCATGTGCATCCTGCACCTAAAGGAGGCAATACAATTAGTAAATGAGTTGGTATGCAGATTTCTAATCACAGGCTTTTCTTCTATGCTGAATTGTTCTTTCAGCTAGATGGGCGCTACAGGGTTGATAATATTTCCCTCCTCCCCCCCCCCACTCTATTTACAGGATTACTTTCTTTGACTACATGCCCTGAATTGATTTTAACAGAAGGCTTCTAAACCCTACTGCGTAAATCAGCTATACTACGTAACATTCATAACATAGTGAACCTCTATCTTGCTCCTCCTTTATCTGACTGGAACTTTCAGCATGCTGCACTCATTTGAAAGAGGTGGCAGACCATGAGTGGAAGGGAGGAGGGTGCCTTGTCTTGTCTCGTTCATCTGTGGGACAAGGGCATGTGCAAGTTAGGCCATATCTGCCCAATGTTGCATATACGCAACAGGGATCAAATGTATACACATGTGGGCTGGGCAGAAATGGGTTTTAAAAAAAAAGAGGGCAAAGCAGCACTCCTAGGCCGCCTAGGTTTGCCTGAGCTCCTGGTGAATTGCTGCCAGCCGGTATAGACAATGCTGGGGTAGATAGTCTAACTTGATTTTATACAAGGCAGTTTCATATATGGGAACTGTAGTATAAAGTACTTCTCTTTCTGCAGGCAAGTATCATGCCATGGTAAAAATATTGCTGCCAGAAGCCAGATAATGTCCCATAGGGTAGACCCGGCCTATAGGTCACTGTTTGGGTCTCGGCAGGCCTCTCCCATTCATGCAGTTGGAGTATTGTAGTACCCTTTTTTTTTTTTTTAAACCAACAAACCATATACAATTGGTGTGCTGACAGGTGAACTAAACCCTATGTAATACTTATTTGCAAGGCACTTGAGCTACCAGGCATGTGATGGTTTGGTTTGGTTCTAACCTTTTGTGCAGTTTGTTTTTAGTTGACCAAGAAATTTCATATCAACATGGGACAAGGGAGGAAAGAAACTCTCCTCAGAAGTGACGAGCACAGTCAATTTCTTTTTGCATTTCACTTTCTGTAGGAATTTGACTCTGTACTAAATAAGAAATGGTTCTGTAACATTTGAAAAATGGTTGTTGTTGAAAAAGGAAAACTTCTGCAACGATCTCAAGCATACGTCTTTGGATCACACTCAGTTATGATTTGGATTCCATACCTCTGAAATGTGTGTATTTTTTTAATTTTGTAGTTTGAAGAGGAAATAGTGGAGACAAGAGAGCAATTTGATAACCTTCTGCAAGGTATGTGTGGTTAAGCTACACTATATGGCTGGACTTAAGCAGTATTTCTAGGTAAGAGAAATCGGGACTACTTGACTGAGGAAACTGAGACTGTATCTGCTTCACCCATTTTTGCCCAGCCCACGGGTGTACACATTTGGTCCCTGCTGCATATATGCAGTGTTGGGCAGAAATGTATTAAGGACATATATAAACAGCTGACTTTGTATTGCTGGTTGGTGTATCCCCACAAACACCACCAAGGTGTAGTAAGTAAATGGTAGTTTTCTAATATAGCAACAAGTAAATGGCAGTACATTGGGAGTGTGGAACAGTCTGACAGTGTATATATGGAGACAGTTAGTGGTATTTTGTATTGGCAACCTTCAGTCTCGAAAGACTATGGTATCGCGCTCTGAAAGGTGGTTCTGGCACAGCGTCTAGTGTGGCTGAAAAGGCCAATCCGGGAGTGACAATCCCTTCCACACCAGGAGCAAGTGCAGTCTGTCCCTGGTCTGTCTCCCTGGCTATGGGCCTTCCTTAAGGCCGGCGGTAGCTGCCCAATGAGATGCAATGATCTCTCCCACCGTCGGAAGCAGCCCCTGGCGTCATGCTCTACGCCAATCGAGCAAAGACTTATAACCGGTAAACTGCTGCTTCCCGTGTTGTGCCGATGCCGTATGGCGAAGTTGGAGTGTCCTCTCCAGTGCGCGAAGCCTGGGTAAAGAAGGTATGGAGGATAGGCTGTTACCCATGCAGCAAATCCCCCCTCTCCACGTCGCTGGAATGGTCCAATGGAAAGGCAGAAGCCAATACGGTTGGTTCCAGCGGCGTTGCAGGAGTTAGTGGTATTGCTGCGTTTTTCCACATATGGTTTGGCCTAGGTTTAGAATTCTACCACAGAGCTGCTGAAAAAGTGTGTATGCGGAATTCCGAACTATAATTGGTTGACTGTTGAGCTGGTCATGTGCTGTGTGGACCAGACTTTGCAATATTTGTGTCTGAACTGGCCCTTTAATCCCTCCTGTTAGCATTAGATCTGGTTTGCACCACTGTAAGGTCCTTAGCTGCATCTGAAACAGTTGCATATTTTGGTTCCCAGCCTGCTTTCGGCCACCAACATTTGTGTCCCTCAGGGTTCACCTTTTAGCACATAATCACAAATGTACATCTTAGGTGATTTGCAGTGCCATACCTAAAGCTTAATTTTGTGGAGGACTGCACATGGAGATAGTTCAGACAGTAACTTCAAAAGATGGCTTGCAGTTCTGGTTTGCCATGTAAGTACAAACCAGTTTGCCAATTCAAGTCTGATGGCAAACTATATTCTGTATTGCAGAAAAGATTTTTACTTTGAGGAGAAAACGTTTTCCACACATTTGGATAAATGTATATGCCTCGTAGCTGAAATTCAGGAACGTATCTCTTCTCTAGCTTATGAAATGGCTGCCGTAAACTATAGTCTCAAATTCTGCTGTGTTAAGGTCATTCCGGGTCCTCTCAGTGGTCCTCTGCTGTAATCTGGTGTCTGGGCGAGTCGGCTATCCCCAGCTACGATCCACAGGCTAAGAGCCACAGGCAAAGAGCCCTTTGGCTCATGCTAAGGGCCTGCGCCTCTGGGTAAGCCCAGTATTTAAGTACCTGCAGGCCAAACAGATGGGCAGGATCAGTAGCAGGCCCCTCCTCCAGTTGGTCAGCTGGTTCCCCTTAGGTTCCCGGGCAACACAGCTCCCTCTGCCTCTCGGCAGGCCCAGTATATTTGGAATTCCAGTTTGGTTATCAGCCCTTGATTGCACAATCAAGAGAGTGCAGGCGTAAGAAAACATTAGCCCTGGGGCTAAAGGATCTACAAGAGTAATTGACCCAGGTGAGAGATAGGGATTAATAGAGCTAGCCAGCTAGCTTTATTATTTTATTGCTGATATGTTTCCTAGATGTTTATGCCTCTAGCATTTGCTGCCTTACTGTAACTTTATATAACCTTATGTACTTAATAAACTAAAATACCTTTTACTAAGCTGTTTCATGTCTGTTGGAGACAAAGCTTCAGAATCCTGCCTAGCCATTCAGCAAGCTACCAAGTGCTCATTGAGGTCTAGTAACTTGAGGAGTGAAGCTTTAATTGGAGAAAGCACTCAGTGCCTGCAAGGGATAGAATTAAGCCTAGAGGGTCTCAGTGTCCCTGGACTGAGGCACTGGCACGTACAATGTTTATTTGGTAACAATAAATGAACAATAAAAAGAAACAATTGCATGAACAAAAATGTCAAAGATGTCCCTTAAGTCCAAACATCCCCATTTCTCTCCCATCGTCGGAAGGCTCCAAGGCAAGTTGATCTTCTTTTGGGTCCTCCTCACAGGCCCAAGTGTTTCACAAGTGCAGACTGTTACTCTGCATTCCCATGCATGCTCAGCCTGGTTGGTTGGCAACCTTCAGTCTCGAAAGACTATGGTATAAGCCTATAGCACCTGGTATTCCTTGGCGGTCTCCCATCCAAGTACTAACCAGGCCTAACCCTGCTTAGCTTCCAAGATCAGACAAGATCAGGCACATGCAGGGTCAATTTGCTATACAGCCACAACATAGAAATTGAGAGCAGTGTGATAGACACCCAGCCCAGTAGGAGGGACAAATAGTGGCTTGTAACTCTTTGGACAAAATTTAGACTGTTACTACACAAGATGATCCAATAGATGGCAGTAGCAAGCCCAGGTGACTCTTCTAGTCTTTGTAGCCTTTGCTTTGTAGCCTTTGCAAAGGGGTGTGTGACAGGCTTATCTTACTGAAGGAGTAAGGTGAGTGATGGCAAAAAAATGTCCCTTGTAGTAGCATGTACTATAAAAATATTGGCTGTAGTCTTGATGGCTTTGTGAGTTTGCAGAGTGGTGCAGAACTGACAGGGAACTTTTCTTCAACAGCATGCAGGAGTCCTGCTTTAGGCAGAATAAACACAGAGCTTATTATCTTCCTAAGGGGAGGGTGCAGCAGAGGTACTGTCTTGTTTATACATTACTGTATCAAGGCTTCACCCAGGGCGCAGAAAACTTAAGTGGAAATTCTTACTCTTTGACTACAGAAGAGAGATAGCGATTAAGAGGATGTTTTTCAGTGTTTGCTTGTTCTGCAGGACAATCTGTTTCACCAAAGCTAGTGGTTATGGTGAGACTTTATGGTCACCCTTAGAGCATAGATTTGGCAGGGCCTGTGTTTGCTCCCTCAAACGAGGGTGGCCCATCCAGTAGGTGAGGTGATGAGGGTTGCATAAGCAGCAGATTGCAAGGGGTTCAGAGGGTGACAGATTCAAGGGGCCCTTCACCCTAATGCCACCACTACTACACTCTAGCCTGCTACAGATATGCAACTTACACTAATCCACTTTCTGCCTTCTCAAAGCAAGCAGAAATTGGATCATCCACCTCTTTACCATGCTCCTAGCACTTAATGAAGCCAAATGGCATGTGCAACTCCTTTTCCAAAATTACACACAATGAAAAGAGCGCAACAAAAGCAGTTCTTAGTTCACACTGTTATCCAAGACCTTAATAGGAATGGTCCTCTCGGGGCATGGTAGCCCAAACCCAGAAACTGAACAAGATGCCTGAAGAAATATCTCCAAATAACCCAAGCACCACTTTGTGGTTTAACATATGGTAGCTTTGCAATTTTAGATGTGTAATGAAACTCTAGTCCACATGCAAGTATCTCTTTAAAACAAGGCATCAGAGCATTGGGGATTCCTCCATGCTGTTGCAGTACCAGTTTCCACTTTAGATGACTGCATTTTTTGAAAGCAGCTACAGAGTGACTGGGATAGAAGCTCTTGAAAGGTAGAACAGCTAGAAGTTGAAGCTCCCCTCCAGCCAAGCCGGTCCCACTGTGAAGCCAGATGGAGCAATTGGTTTAAGCCACAGGAAGAGACCTACATCAGACTGATGGGGGGGGGTGCCCCATGCTCATCACTTGACCAACTATGTCTTCTTCTTATTTTGGTCAAGAAGAGCAAGCTCAACGAGGAAGGGACAGCGTACCCTCCTCCTCCTCCAGCACTGCTGTTAAAGATTGTGGCAGCAGCACTGGAGCAGATCTCATAGGTCTGCACTCTTTTTTCAGATAATTCTGCTCCCTGCCTGGCCAATGTAGAAGTGGTGAGTCAGTGAGTTTGGGAGGAGGATAAGGAAGTGCTCGGGGGAGAGGAGAGAGATATGGTGTGCATGCTGATGCACATCCAAGAGAAGGTGGGCACCACTTGCAGTGCTCATGCAGCTTGGGCCAGGCCTGCCTCCAGTTCTCATGATAAAGGGGAAGGGCCACAAAAGCATTCAATCAAGCCCCCAATTAGCATCTGGTTTATCTTCTCATCCTATCACTAATACATAGTTCACACGTACCTTTTTTTTTTTTTTGGCTAACCAAAATGGCACTTCTGAGTACTGAGTTAAAAACAAAGTGTTCAGGGTGATGGATCTACTGGAGAATGAGACTATTATCACCAATAATCATATAACATTGTACACAGAAGACTTGTAATCCCCTTTTAAAAACTGAAAAGCATGCTAGCCATTGCAGGTTTTACAGACACCTCTAGGAACTGTAAAACTTGTGCAAATTGCATTTGGTTGCAGCGGGGAGAGAAATTAATGTACGTTGCATAACTGGAAAGCACACTATGGGTGGAGTTTCTGAAACACTTGAAACACTTTTGGCAGTTTCTAATGCAGTCACAAGAAGGACAGCCTGCCTGGTGCTTGCTTGAACTTGGAGAAAATTTGTAACTGAAGTCCTGAAGAATTAAGTAACTGAAGGTCTTGAGTTTAATGAGTTGAAGCCTACATGGGGTGGTGGTATGGGGAGTGAAATAATAAATATGTTGGCATTAGCTAAATAGATCTCGTATTACTATGCAGAATGTTGAATCTGTAAAAGTGCCACTCTATGTATGTATATGTTTGTATGTGATTGTGAGAGATCGAGAGGAGGCTAGTTGCTATTGCCACTCCCTCCCCATTCCTTTGCAGCAATTGGGCAGATGAAATTGTGCAGGTGATGCTTTCTCCATGCTTGGGAACACTTTCCTTTTTGCTTGGAGAATTGTTGCTTGTCAAGCGGCTATAAAAGGCACAAGACAAAAAAGTGGCAAGCCATACAGCCATTACTTTCCACTTTCCCATAAATGCTGAAATGTCTGTGTTCTTTTTCAGAGTACCCAACACTTGGAACACCATGGCTGGGAAACCAAAACTTTACTATTTCAATATGAGAGGGAGAATGGAATCTGTCCGCTGGCTCTTAGCAGCAGCCGGTATTGAGGTCTGTGTTCTTGGTTTTCATTAGGAAGTCCAGTCACTTCAAAAGGTTGAGGTTCAGTAACTGTGTGCCTCTGTATACCAGTTGCAGGGGAATTATGGTGGGAGAAAAGTATGCCTTCTCTTGTGGCCTTCTCTTCCCTTGAGTTGGCTACTCTGGGAAACTGGATGCTGGATTAGAAGGGTCTTTGGCCTGATCCAGCAGGGCTTTTCTTACGTTTCACTTAATTGTATTTATGCCTAGATTGTCATGTGTTATATGTGCTTATTACAAATAATAATAGTTACTTATTATTTATTTATTTATTTATTTATTATTTATTTATAATTATTATTATTTGTAATAATAGTTACAAATGCTTATAGTTACAAATAGATAGGGAGAAAGCCCGGCTTTTAGACTTCTAGAGCTCATCACGATCATATGTGCTTCTCCTTTCAGTATTATATTATTTTAAAACCAAGGAGAAGGTGACAAAGAGAACAAAAAAACGTTCTCAAACTGTAGTGAGAAAAGCACACTACACGAACCACAGTTCGGGTTTAATGTTTAACTTCTAAAGAAAGGTGCCAGGCCTTAGGCCCACATGGAAATTGCCCAAGTTGTGATAACTGATTAGGAGTGTTAAAGGAAAATTTTATGCACTCCTGAACCACCTTTAACTTTTCACTATCTGAGGCAAAAAGACTAAGCAAGTGCTTGTTTAGCAAGTGCTCTTTCTTCTTTTTTTCTGACCACATTAGCTGACCTTTTAGAGCAGTGGTTGTACGGTGACATCATCTTGGCTATGATGGTAAAGAAACAAACTGCTCTAGGAATTTGCAAATAATGTTCATATTCAGCATTTTCCTCCTGAGGGTGCAGTCCTATCTTGCGCTGGAACTTGGCTGATGCAAGACTTGGTCCCTTTGTCAGCGCAGAGGCTGAATTCAGCCTCTGCATGCCAGCCGAACCAACTCACAAGGAGGTGCAAATATGCCTTACAGCACGTTTGCGACCCTCTTTGGCTGGTGCAAGGGACTTGTGCTGGCCCAAGTGTGCCTCAGGATTGCGCCCTGAGTCAACTTTGCTTAAGTGGTTGTGATATTCTCTCTCACACCCACACACCCTGGAGTCCACCTAGAATTACCCCCAAAGAGAAGTCACTCCCACATGGCTTGAGGTGTTTGTGTGTGTGTGAAGGAGAACCGTCTGTCTAAGCCTGAGGTATAGATTGTACCAAACACTACCACACAAACTAGAAACACTGAATGGAAAACATGAACCAAAGACGTTCTCAGTCTGTTGAAATGTTGCATACAGACAGTCTCATGGATTTCTGCACTCTTCATACTGAAAATTGGCTCCAACTGTTGAAAAGCGATGACATGTGAGCTGGGCTTCTACAGCAAGAGTGGGCATGGGTGTGTGTTCATCCCTCCAGTACAGGGAGCAGTTACCTATTCAGTGTCTAGTTTAAAGGCTTGTGGAATGCTCTTTCCTGCTTTGAATAGACTTCTCACAAGTTTCTTTTCCTGTGTGGTGGTTGTTTTATGTATCCTGTCCAAGTGGCCATGACCAGTCTCTTGCTCTTATTTTGCAGTATGTAAATAAGCTCCATTGTGAATGAGTTGTTTCCACAGCTCTGCCAACAGCAATCCTATGTCATTGTCCTAGGAAATGGAAAGCATGCTTAGGATTGGGCTGTAAATTAGGTTTTCACACATGTGTAGGAATAAAGTAGAAATTATCATTTGTTTTGTTTGATTGCTTTATTTTCTATTTCAGTGGTTCCCAAACTGTAAGTCCGTGGCCTACCAGTGGGTCACAATCCAGTTTTGGGTGGGTCAATTAGACTAGACTATGACTAGACTAGACAATTAGATTAGACTGTGTGCATCAAGGGTTAAACAATCTGCTACTTACAGCTCAATCCTATCTGGTCCTTGCATTGCTGGAACTCTCGCACTCTGGCAGCACGGGCTGGAACATCATCACATGCTTCTATGCCGCTGGCACAAATTGCCAGAAGTATAGCATGTGGGCCAGCATTTTCTGGACATAGCCATCATGTCAGTTAGTTGGCATCTGGAACAGGGAGGGGAGGTTTGAGGTTCTGGCACAGGGAGGGGACAGGTTGGGGACTGAGCTGGAGGGGATGAATCTTGGCAGCAGACATGCACACTAGATCATATCTCTGATTTTCCCACCAGCTCCTCTTCTTCTCCTCAGAGTTATGCCAGCAAAATAGTTGGTGTGGGTCCAAGGAGACCTACAGGTGCCCTACCCAGAGTTAAGTAAAGTTTTTTACTTACCTTTGATTGGCTATTTGATCCCCTTATCACCATAGCATGAAGCGCATGCTCCATTGGTACTGCTGAATGCTATAGCATGACCAGCGTTAGGATGATTCACTCTTCAGATTAATTAAAAGCTTTATATCAAGCAAATATGTTTACCTAGTCAACATATAGAACAGTCCATTTGTGTTCTATGTAGTACTGTGACACACCCACTGTTAGCTCTTAGATTGGTTGACCTTTGGGCCTCAATCCCTTGCTCCCAGCGTGGAAGGGATTGTCACTCCCAAATCGGCCTTTTCAGCCACACTAGACGCTGTTCCAGAACCAGCATTCAGAGTACAATACCATAGTCTTTCGAGACTGAAGGTTGCCAACTAACTGTGACACACCCACTGTTAGCTCTTAGATTGGTTGACCTTTGGGCCTCATTTTGATTTTGAAAAAAGATCTTCTCTCACTACCCAGTGTACATAAACCCACCCACATAGGCAATCCCAAATATTTATGCTATAATAAATGTTTGCAATTCCTTAAGGTATTACAGGACCTTCTGTTACTATTTTTGTAACAACCCAAGCTATGTCTTTCCATTTTCAGTTTGAAGAAGAATTTTTGGAAACAAGACAGCAATATGAAAACTTATTAAAAGGTAAGGCTACAGAGTAAGACCTTCCTCTCTAGACCCAAAGCCCTATGTATTGTCCAATGAGCACACCAAGTTCTGGTGCAAAAGTGGGTTCCTCCATTTGTTTCCTGGTTAAGACACTGTGTGTGCATACATGCATGCATGTGACCACATAGAAAGCTGTTTCTTTAGTTGACTGAGGGAAGTCTTTGAATGTGTACTAAGGAAGCTTTAGGGTCACAGTGGAGTTTTGCCTTAGAGTGACACTGGTGCACTTCAGAAAAGCCTCTTTCTATTCCTTTTTGTTTTGCAAAAAAGCACTATGCAGTGGGTGGGTGACTGAGGCATGTGGGGAGATCCATTATTTTTTAGTCACATTGTTTTCCACCAAAAACCTGCCCCCGAGCATCAGTTTGCTGCTTTGGGAACAAATAGCCATTTCAGAGGGGCAAATTTTGATGGAAAAACAACCTGAGAAAAAAAGCTCCTTCTCCCCATATGTCCTGGTCCTAATCAGAATAGTGTTAATAGTGTTTTTTTTTGGGGGGGGGGAAGATAGAGGCATTTCTGATTTGAAGCATGCAGTGGTGACCCTGGGTGATGCCATGACCACAGAGTGCGCCCCCCAGCTGGTGCCCCACTTGCTAACTTGGGCACTCCAGAGCCTTGCGCAGTGTCCCCAAGTTCTTGGAAAGCCTTCTGAGACTCCTAAGGGCCTTTAAACAGTTCTTCCGGAAGATCAGAAGTATTGTTTAAAAGGCTGTCTGGAGGCTTTCCAAGCACTCTGGGATGCCATGCGATGCCTCACTGCCCAATACCATATGGCCCCTTGGCTCTAACACCAGGGATGCCACTGGAAGCATGCATCTATAGCACACATTTGTGTGCACATCTAAGTTTAAGGTGCACTACTGATCTAGCCATTTTCTCCAGTAATGTCCAGCTGTCAAATACTTTGGCGGCAGTCCTGCACATCAAATTGTGTCGGAATAGATAAAGTCCATGAAGCTCTTGAAAAGTGCTCTCTTGTCCAGTGTAGGGAAGAGCAGTATCGGAACTTAAGAAGTTAGACATGATGTTTCTTTGTTCACAGATGGATTCCTGCTCTTTCAAGAAGTCCCTATGGTTGAAATTGATGGAATGAAGCTAGTGCAAACCCGAGCCATCCTAAGCTATATAGCTGCAAAGCACAATCTCTATGGAAAGAACCTGAAAGAGAGAGCACTGTATTGTATTCATAGCTATTTTCTATTGATAACTATTTTAATGCAGAAAAATTTTGTCCAAATGTACTCTTTAGTGAACCAAAGTAATATTAAGAACAAAGTGTCAGGTAGTCATTAACACATTTCAGCATATGCTTTTGTCAGTGGCATCACTAGGATTCGAGTCACCCGGTGCGGAAGGCCTGCGCGTCACCCCATGTAGTGGGTGGGGCAGTGCCCCAGGTGGGCGTGGTGATGTACCATTGCCCCGCCCCCACTGGGTTTTTGGCTGTACCTTTTGTTATAACACAGATATTTCAATGTGGTTTGTTTCATTGCATTCTGCATGAAATTACGCATTGATTGATATATAACATGATGGTCTTATTCTTCCAAACTCTGATTTTAGTGATTTTGAAAACTTGTAGAGTCTCACACACACACACACCCCCCATGTCAACTTACTAACACATTATTGCAGCAATTCTCAAACTTTTAGCACTGGGACCCACTTTTTAGAATGTCAATCTGTCTAGGACCCATTGGAGGTGATGTCGTGGCCAGAAATGACATCATGAAGCAAATTAAAATAAATAATTATAAATAATTAAATTAAAAGAAAAGAAATAAATAAGGGGGAGCCAGTCCTGTTCCACCAAGTGAATCTACTCTGAAGTAAGTCCTATTGTGGTCAGTGGGGCTTACTCTCAGGAAAGTGTGGGTAGGATTGCAGCCTGTGGGCCCAATCCTATGCATGTCTACTCTGAAGTAAGTCCAATAGTGGTCAATGGGACTTACTCTCAGGAAAGTGTGGGTAGAATTGCAGCCTGTGAGCCCAATCAATGGAGCTTACTCTGTAGCCTGCCAGCAATAACCCCCCTCAAAAAGAATCAGTGAGATTTCCAGCCCTCCCCAGTGCCCAGTTTAAAGTTCTTCTATTTCAGGCACATCAAGATAAAGACCCTCCTGGCTTTGCAAGTGCAAAATAGAAAACTTTCCCCTTACCAGTTCAAGTCACTATTTTGTCCTTTTTAGTTGGGGGGGGGGGGAGAGGCTGCCTCTGGACATTTGTTCCACTCCAGCTCCATTGGATCGGGACCATTCTGGTGTCCTCACGTTCCCCTTTGCCTGGCCTGACCACCAGCCAAGGCTCGTCTGCCTACTTGTGAGTAAATGCAAAATGAGGCTGCTTCACTTTCCATAGGGCTCCATAGACTCGCAGCTGGGAGGGGGGACCTCCTTTTCCATGTCTTTGGGGGCTGCATTCATTGGATCAGGACCATTCTGACTTCTTTGGAGTCCTCTCAGACTGCCTCTCAGCCTGCCTTGATTAAGGCAAGTCCACAAACTTGCAAGTAAACTTTGTTTCGGGCTCAGACTCACAACTGAGAGGGGGGAGCTTCTTGGGTGTTTTTTGGGGGCTGCATTCATTGAATCGGGACCATTGTGGTGTCATTGGATTCCTCTCAGCTGCCCTTTCCGATGGACTATGGCAAGTACGCCATAGTCCATAAACGCGCGATATGGCTCACTTTCACTTTCCATAGGGCTCCATGCATTTTTTCCTTCCGGTGTTTTGGCCATAACTTTTGAACAAAAGGAGCTATTTCAATTCTGTTTTTTGCATTGCATTCCACTGGACATTCCGCATCCAACAGAGTATGGCATGTCATGGTAGCTCCTAAAGCCGCAATGTTAGCGTATCCTCCCCCAGGGAGGATCCTCACCCGTATCCTCACGTAGCATATCCTCACGTAGCGTATCCTCACCTGGTGTGGCGCGCACCCCCCAGCAATGCCAGTGGCTTTTGTGGACTAGAGTACAATAGATGCCTGAACATTTATACTTGAAAGAGATATAGGCCTTTAGTGCTACAAGACTGTTATTTTTGCCCTACCTTCACTATCCCTCTAGAGCAGTGTTTCTCAAACTATGGGTTGGGACCCACTAGGTGGGTCCCCATTCTTTTCAATATTTTATTTTTAACATGTTAGACTTGATGCTACCATGGTATGTGACTGCATTTGGGTAAATGTTACAGACTTGTACTTTTAACAAGCTACTATATATATTTTAACAATGATAGTCAATGGGACTTACTCTTGGGTAAGTGTGAGAAGGATTGCAGCCTAGGATTGTTAAAAATTTTCCTGCTTGATGATGT
Organism: Tiliqua scincoides; assembly: GCF_035046505.1. Taxonomy (NCBI): domain Eukaryota; kingdom Metazoa; phylum Chordata; class Lepidosauria; order Squamata; family Scincidae; genus Tiliqua; species Tiliqua scincoides. Next base: position 170,132,343 of record NC_089821.1, on the reverse strand, counting down.
CACTTCCGGTCATGACATCACTTCTGGTGGGTTCTAACAGATAAAAAGTGGGTCCCGGTGCTAAATGTGTGAGAACCACTGCTCTAGAGGTTGTTACAAAGCAATATAACCACTTTGGGACTTTGGAATGGTGTAGTGAGCCCTGCACCCTTGCCCTCATCCAAAAGGGGGAGGTCAAAATCATACAGGTTGTGGAAGGACATGGTAGGTGTAGTTTCTGAAGAAAAGAGGGTGGACAGATGAGCAGGACATGCTAATGTTGCTCTCAAGTCTTTATTTGAAGTTGCCTTGAGATATGCCAGTCAGGTCCTGAATACCTCTTCAGTCCCTCTCATTCCCTTGAGCTCCCAGGAGCCTCTCTGGTTTATTCATCAAGAGTTTCTATAGGGAGTTCCTTCGCAAGCAGGATTGAACATGGGACCTTTTGCATGTAAAACATATATTCTTACATGGAGCTATAGCCCCATCCTGAGTCAGCAGTGACCGGAATACCAGAGTAAATGTTCATATAATTTTGAAAACTGTAATGTTGCTACAAGATGTAGCACTAGTTTGGATGGCTTTAAAGGGGAATTGAGCAAATCTATGGATGACAGGTATAGTAATGGCTACTAGTTATGATGGCTATGTACTACCTCCAGTTTCAGCAGCAGCATGCCTCTGAATTACAAGCTGCAGGGAAGCCATAGTGGGAGAGAAGTTTTTCTTATGTTCTAATGTTCTAATGCAGAAGTTTTTCTTTTTCTTATGTTCTAATGCAGAGGTCTCCAAACGTTTTGGCCAGAGGGCTGAATCAAATATCTGGTGTGATGTGGAGGGCTGGAAAAAAAATTTAAATATAAAATTTAAATAAATAAATTAGAGATGGAACTTAGATGAATGAATAAATGAATGAATGGGCCCTCTGGCCCTCAGAACACCCTCCAGTCACAATCAGAGCACAGTTCTGGTCATGTTCAGCTGAGTGGGCCAGAGGCTTTCAGGGGACAAGAGGTTGGCCGTGGGCCGAAAAGAGGCTTGCTGAGGACCGCATCTGGCCCCTGGGCCAGGGTTTGGAGTCCCCTGTTCTAATGAAAGACAATCCCAACACCAGACTTAAAGGGGGATTATGTTCAGCTTTGTATACCATGGCTACAATTCACTCCTAATCTCTGGGTACAAGATGTGCATATGTAGGCTTATCCATACTAGGATTGGTAACAGATAGCTGTATCTAAAGGGTGACTACAAAGAGGTGGTAAAAAAAATCCTTCCCATTGTTTGCCATCAAGAAACACTAACATTCGTGGATGAATATTTATCCTCAGTGATCATCCGTAATGCAGAAGTTATTTCAACTAACTTTTTTTTCCAGAATTGATATGTATGTGGAAGGAACAACAGATCTGATGGGGATAATCAGGGCTCACTTCAAATTATCTCCTGAAGAAAAGGAAAGGAATCTTAGGTTAATCAGTGAACGAGCCACGAAGCGATACTTCCCAGTTTATGAAAAGGTATGCAACAGGCTAGCACACTACACAGTGGGTCGGAAAGAGAATGCCACACACCTGTGTCATTTCTGGCATTGGACAGTAGTATTTCAGCTTGCAATGGTGATGACCAAACTGTTAATAATAATAAGGAACTGAGAGGCAAATAGTTTCTCTTGAAGTGAAGCAAGATGGATGAACCTGACTTTGTTGTGAGCCAAGAATGTGTCTTGTATTGAAATACATAGCATATGATTGTGTGCCCATAATCATGCTTGAGAGAAACTCTTAAAAGCATATGTGAACCATTTTCATGCAATACACCTCTTATTTTATTGTAGGTTTTAAAAGACAATGGGCAACATTTCCTTCTTGGCAACCAGCTGACCTGGGCTGATGTCCAATTGCTTGAGGCCATATTAATGACAGAAGAGAAGGGGTCTACAATTCTCTCACAGTTCCCTTTACTGCAGGTAAAAGAACTGGGGAAAACCACAAAGTATGGGGTGTAGTCAATAATACAAACGTTCATTGGAGGTGAATAAAAGGTTGACAGGTATTGTCTCCAGAACTTCCAATAGACAGGTGCCTTCAACTGGAAGCTGATACTTCTGAGAACCAGGAAGTATGGTAAGCAAATATGAAAACATAATGAAAGCAAGAGTTTCTGTCTTAGGTTACATAGAAAGCCAGAGTTTGGGCAGCACATTGTCTCAAGTCTGTAGCTCTATCATAGGAGAGAATGAATGTTAAACTAAATATTAAATTGCAGATATGTATTGACAGTCCAAGTTATTACAGTATTTCTTTAAGTGAAAAACACCCATAGGTCTTCCATTTAACATCTAGTTTGGCCCTCAGGTGCAAGAAATGAACCACAATTAACTCCACAATGAGCAGAAGAAAAAAGTTCCTATATAATATGTGTTCGACTTTCAGTTCCCCCCACCCCATTCTCATTGAGACAAATCTGCAGATAAAAACTCGGTGGATAAATAGGTTGCAAATAGCTGTGTTTGGACCAGTGGCGTAGCTAGGTCATTTGACACCCGCAGCCCATAAATTTTTGTCACCCCATACGACATTCATATTTTTATACCACCCTTCCTCTAAGCAGGGGTATACATGGTTTCTCCCCTTATTTTGTCCTCACAGCAACCCTGTGAGGTAGGTGAGACTGAGAGATAGTAATAGTCATGACATGAAATGAAATGAATAATGTAATAGCCAGAAAATATATGCAGTGAAGTGACATCATCAAGCAAAATAAAATAAATAATTAAAGAAAAACAATTAAATAAGGGGAAGCCAGCCCTGTTCCACCAAGTGAATTTTCTTCACCAAGTGAACCCCCCCCCTCTAAAAATATCAGTGAGATTTTCAGCCCTCCCCAGTGCCCAGTTCAGTGTAAATTCTTATATTTCAAGCATAGTACTATCAGGACCCACCTGACTTTACAAGCCTAAAAACAAATAGAATGGACCTGACCAGTTCAAGCCTCTGTTCTGACTCTGAAACCAAGATGGAGTCAGTTTAAACTGCATACATGTTTAGGAAAGAGGGTGTCTGCAACATGGGAGAAGCACTTCCAACCCAATCTGGGATCAAGGAGTCCAGGAGGGCCAGTTAGAGGGCTGCCTGCTTATCTTGTAGATCAGTTGTCAAACTTTTTAGCATCGGGGCACTTTTAGCACTTTTTACAATGACAATCTGGGACCCACCAGAAGTGATGTCATTAACCTAGAAGTGATGTCATGGCTGGAAGTGACATCATCAAGCAGGAAAATGTTTAATACCCCCATACACCAAAGTCAAATAAATTAAGTAAATTAAAAGTTTACAATAAGTATACATTTAAAAATTTATTTGAAATAAAGAACCCTCATAGCCCTCCCATCCCAAACAGTTGCTCATCTATTTAAAAAAATAATTCCCCAAACATTCCAAAGGCTGCAGTCCTATCCAGACTTACCCCATTGAATAAGCCCCATTGACTAACATTGTTAAAAGCATATACATAGTAGCCTGTTAAAAGTACAGATCTGTAACCTTTCCCCAAATACAGTCACATCCCATGGTAGCATCAAGTCTAATATATTAAAAATACACACTGAATACACATTGAAATGAATGGGGACCCGCCTGAAATTGGCTCGCGACCCACCGAATAGGTTCTGACCCACAGTTTGAGAAATACTGTCAGATTGTCCATCTTAGGGTTGAATGCTTCCCAAAGCCTGAAACCTCCGTTCTGGGGCCTGGTAATGTCACACAATTGGTAACTCGTGTCCTTGGAAAATGAAGTGGGAATCTGCTGTGAATGCTTTGCTTTTTTTCAATTTTAGGCTTTTAAAACAAGAATGAGTGACATTCCTACAATTAAGAAATTCCTGCAGCCTGGCAGCCAACGGAAGCCTCCATCCGATAAAAAGGATATTGCAGTAGCAAATAGAGTTTTCAACAGAAAATAAGAACTGGGAACATGTGGGATCATCTGGTTACTTAAGAACATAAGAACAGCCCCACTGGATCAGGCCATAGGCCCATCTAGTCCAGCTTCCTGCATCACACAGCGGCCCACCAAACGCCCCAAGGAGCACTCCAGAAAACAAGAGACCTCATCCTGGTGCCCTCCCCTGCATCTGGCATTCTGACATAGCCCATTTCTAAAATCAGGAGGTTGCACATACACATCATGGCTTGTAACCCATAATGGATTTTTCCTCCAGAAACTTGTCCAATCCCCTTCTAAAGGCATTCAGGCCAGATGCCGTCACCACATCCTGCGGCAAGGAGTTCCACAGACTGACCACATCAACTGTTAAATCCTGTCTGAGGAGGGACTGTTATTATTTTATTTGTATACATGATCCTGAGCTTTTATGGGCTACAATCAACGTCAGGATAACTAATAAAATGTTAATAACCTGGATTTTTCCCGCATGCGAAAACAAAAACTCAATCTTTCATTGCATTAAGATGTCAAGAAATTTAGAATCTCACATCATCCTAGTAATAATAAATAAATAGTAAATAATTGTGGTTTTTGACCGTTTGAATGTGAAACCATTTAAGTCATACAATTCCAGGGTCCAAAAGCATGCATGGAGAACAATTTGTGTAGGGATGTTGTCATCAACTCTTTTGAGAAGGCAAAAATACACAGGTTGTGTGTTGTGGGAGATACTTACGGACATGACACAGTTTTGATTTTAGATTATAATTGGAAGTGCCTGCACTCCTGCACCTATAGGTAATTTGGATCACAATCCTTCACACACCCAAAAATGTTAGCCTGCAGGTCACATGACAGGTGATGCTAGCCATAGCCTGACTCTTTCTAGTTGTTTCTAGAAGCCAGTTCCCCCCCCCCCCCCCATCTTTGGTGATATATGTAAGGGTGGGGGGAGAGGTTATACATTTGTACTTGCTTGAGGATAGGACTGATTCACACAACCAGTTGCAGTCCAATTTCAACTTGGCTGTAGCGAACAAATGGACCCAGGTTTGGGGTGGCCATGCAACCACAAGCCTTCCTAAAGTGCTGAGGTAAGCATTAAAAACAAATTTTGAAGAGGAGACCTGAGAACAAACTGGAAGAGGATTGGGCCAGCAGCTGGCCACTTCTTCCTCCAGTGCTGTTGGAGGAGGAAGAGGAACCTTTGCAGCTGTCACTACCACCTGCTCTTTGATCTTCCAACTGCAAGAAAAAGCAGCCATGTGGGCAAGGAGAGCAGGGTGAGGCAGCAGTGTGGTGAGCTGCAGTGATAGGATCATTACATCCTGGACAACTGTATCCAGGTCAAATTCACTGCACTATTGGACATTTGCATCTGTTCTCTTTGCGCCTGAAACATTTGTGTCCCAATATACGTATATATTAGATGTACTTTTTATTTTTAAAATGCAAAGGTAGGGTTAGGGCCTGGATAAGAGGCTTAGGATATTTAGCATGGGGTTTGTTGCCCAATTTTAGTAGAATGACCAGGATGCAAAACAAACAGAAATAGACACAAATGTCCAGGAATACCAATGACGGACGCATTTGACCAGGACACAATTGTCAAGGATGCAAATATCCTTGTACCATTTCCAATCTATGCCACTGTGTTTTGCACATACTGAGTTAGAACATGCTTCTTCTGGCTTGTTCCACTCTTTTCCGAATTAACTTTGGCTCTAACATATTCTGCTGTTTTTTTGCATCCATTTCATTTATTAACGGTCTGCTCCATTCCAGCTTTAACACAGTTCCCTTTAGTGGTGGAATTAGGAAGATTTTTCTTAAGGGACATACATAGAGAGTAGGAGGGGAATATGCCAAAGGAGGTGGAGCTTCCAGCTTTACAAAACTGAAGTCTAAAAAGTTATCTCTGCTGGATGGGGACAGCACCTCAGTCTGTTACAAAGGTTAGTACAATTATAGCAATCCATAATTGTTACTAGGGTCATACATAATAAGCTGATATGGGGAAGCCATATCACCATTAGTTGTTAGTTAGTTGTTAATTGTTAGTAGCTGTTAGTTGTTAATGGGATCATAGCTTAAATATTACCTGAATTGTTGCAGATTTTTTCTTCTGCAAGTGTATAATCTTTGCAATTTGCAGACATTTGATAAGCATGGGTTGAGAAAGCAGGAGATAATCACCTTTTCAGATATGCAAGGAGGTTGTAAGGCAATTTGTAGATTAGGACAAGCAAAGAGTGAAAACAAAGGTGGGGGGGAATGATGAAGGAAAATAAACTGAAATTCAGTCAGATGAAACAGGTTTGCAGACAAGCTGTGGAGCAGGACATGCTCAGTTATGAATTCCAGTGCCAGATCAAAGGCATTTCTCTTCTTGAATTTAATGCAGTTTCCTTGCACATGATATTGCCGGGGTTGGGAGGAAATCACCTGCTTTAATAGAAGAAAGTCATTTCTGGGGTGGGGGTGGGGGTCAGTGGCAATGCACTAAATGCATTTCAGACGTGGATGGAGGGCTAAAAGTTCAAAATAATTTGTTCCCCCCTACAGTTTCACTTACTATGTATGAATTGCATTTTGTTTAAGATATTTGGACGTTTATTTGTCATCCGTTTTCTTAGTAAGAATATTTCGATCATATTTTTAAAGAAGTCTTCAAAGGCGTTTACATAGCAAAAGGGATGAAAAAATGATTCCTTGTCCCAAAAGGACTCGTGACCTAAAACAAAATGCTAGGGAGACCCTACTAAACAGCCAGCTTGTGCTGGGATCACTAAGGATAGATTCAATACTGGGACAACTAATTAAAAGTCTGAAAGACAAACATCCACCCCCCCTGCATTTTTTGTTTAAAAACACAGTGGTGAATGTCTTGTACTGTGAAAAAACACACAGTTATTTATCTCACTCTAAGCAGTGTCATGTGTGTTCTGATGATACAAGAATGGAGCCTATGCTGTTGAGGTGATAGCACCTTATTGGGTGATATGCCCCTTGTGCAGTGCCATTTCGGATGGGAAGAGTGAACATTTGCAAGGATCGTGCTGCTGTCATCTGCTCTTCTGGATGCAGGTGGTCAATTGCACAATGTCACTTTGTGGTCTTGGCCACAGTACTTCTTTCTTTAGAAATGAAGCACTGGAGGCTCCTGTTTCCTGTTCGGTTATTCACAGGCCACCACCATTTAACTCCACAAAAGGTGCCTGGCAATCCAATGCATGTTAAGGCCGACTTTTGCTTCTAATTAAACATGAAAAGCTTTAAAGAAGCTATTCATTTCCATGGGAGCCATTATGAGATGTTCAAAGGAGATGTTTAGGGTTGATCTCCTGCTTGCAGGAGGTGGGGATGAGCTGTTGGGGGGTAGGGGGGTTGCTCAAGGCAGTGAGGAGCACTTAACAATATATAGTATCACATCTTGTGAAAATCAATACACACTGCAATATTGTCAGAATGGCGTGAAACTTGGGCTAAATATGTAGAGTGGTAAGCAATCCGTTTTTAGTCTTTTTAGCATGAACTGTTTAACATAGGGTGATGATTCTAATTTGTATGCTTAAAGGCGCAATCCTAAGCCCTTATGTCAGTGCTTTCCAGCACTGGCATAGCGGTGCCAGTGGGACATGTGCTGCATCCTGCAGTTGGGTGTCACTCACGGAGGCCTCCTGAAAGTCAGGGAATGTTTGTTTCTTTACCTCAGAGCTGCACTGCCCTTATGTCAGTGCTGGAAAGCACTGACATAAGGGCTTAGGATTGTGCCCTAACTGTAAGAGCAGAACTGAAGAGTAGTAGATTGAATCAACCTTATAAGTGACTGATTTTGTTAACTAAAATGCAAAATGTATTTACTTTCCCAAAGACCTGTACTGAATACTTTACAGCAGTGTTTCTCAAACTGTGGGTCGGGACCCACTAGGTGGGTCACGAGCCAATTTCAGGTGGGTCCCCATTCATTTCAATATCTTAATACATATTAGATAGTATATTGTATATTAGACATTGTATATTAGACTTGATGCTACTATTGTATGTATGCATTTGGAAAGTGTTACACATCTGTACTTTTAACAGGCTACTATGTATATGCTTTTAACAAAGATAGTAAATGGGACTTACTCCTGGGTAAGTGTGGCAGAATTGCAGCCTAGGATTGTTAAAAATTTTCCTGCTTGATTATGTCACTTCTGGCAGATTCTCATTCTAAAAGTGGGTCCTGGTGCTACAAGTCTGAGAACCACTCTTTTACAGAATTGCAAGATGTGAGTTTAAATTCACAAATTCTGCAGCCACCACCATGCCACATTTGAACCCTTAATCAACCCTAAATTGCAGCAGATCTCTTCATTTAGGGCTCGGTTCATCACTGAAAAGATCTCTTGTTTCATCTAAACTGCAGCTAGTCTCCCACAGTTACCTTTCAGTATTTCTGAATGCTTGTGGATCTTGAACTCTCTTGACAAGCAGTGCTGCACAAACATGTAGAATTGGAAATGTTCTTTTGAACTGTGATGTGTTTATTGAATGATGATCTCATAGCAACGTTTAATCCTTCCATTTTTGTGAACAATGGGGCAAATTGGCGTGGCCTCAGCAAAGCTTAGATCAAGTTTTCACCAAGCTTTCAAACATTAATACTTGTAGAATTTGTTCCCTAGTTCATTGTAACTCTTAAGCTGTTGCTCTTTTTCTCAAGGAACCACTTTTATAACAGGTATTGCCATGAAAAGCAGGATATATGAGAAGGTTCCACATAGTTCCTGACTTGTTTGTTTAAGGTAGTTATTGTCGCCTAAACAATAACATTTCAGTAGCTTTTGGTTGGCAACCTTCAGTCTCGAAAGACTATGGTATATAAGCCTACAGCACCCAGTATTCCCAGGCGGTCTCCCATCCAAGTGCTAACCAGGCCTAACCCTGCTTAGCTTCAAAGGACCCAGGAGAAGAACTCACTGGACTCTGTCCATATACTGGTTAACATGCTTAATGTAAAGAAATATATATGAGGGCTTGTTTCATCATGTAATTATAATTGTGTGACAACATTTAAAAAGCCCTGCTGAATCAGATCTAAGGCCCTACTCCAGCATCCTGCTTCCTACAGTGGCCCACCAACTGTCACTGGGAAGCTCATAAGCAGGAAGGAAAAGCATATTTGTCTCCCGCCATTGCTCCCCTGCAACTGAGCCTGAAGATAATAATAATAACTAGGTATTTATATACCGCCTTTCTGGTCATCGGATTACTCCTCTGACTTTATTCAAGGCGGTTTACATAGACAGGCGTTTCTAAATCCCTCAAGGGGATTTTTAGAATCACAGGGGTTCTCTCTTTCAAGAACCAACAACATTTCAGAATGGATCTTCCTGGTTTGGTCTCACTTTCTGACCTCCAGTTCTCCCACACAAGCTGATAAGCAGCTCCATCTCTCACATGGAGGGCAGCCAAGGCGCTTCTTGCTCACACCAAGAGCAGGTGGAATCACTCAGCTTAGCTTGTCAGCTGCTTCAAGGTCTTGCCATTCTCAGCCGTTCAGGGAGCTGCCAGTCTCCTCAAACTGGCGACCTTCTGATGTTATCTTCAGGCTAACGGAGGCTCTACCCTCTAGACTAGACCTCCTGCCATGGTGCATAGCCATCATGACTAGGAGCCATTGAAAGACTTGCCCTCCATGAATTTATCAAATCTCCTTTTAAAGCCATCCAAGCTAGTGGCCATCATCCCATCTTGGGCAACAAACTGTACAAACTTATTATGGGCTGTGTGAGGAAGCGCCTTTTTTTTGTCCATTCTCAGTCTCTCACTAGTCAAATTTCTTGGAGGACTTCTGGTTTCTATTATTGTGTGAGAGGGAAAAACTTCTCTCTATCCACTGTCTCCATACTATACCTAATTTTGTAAATGTTATAAATTTTTATAATTTATTATTTTATATACATTAGAATTAGGGGGGAAAATAAATCATTTCCCCCAATTTTTTCCACCAAGTTAAAAAGCCTCAGATGTTGTAGCCTTTTTCATATTTTTTAAAAATGTGGTTTATTTAAAATTTTCTGAGGTTTTTTTAACTGCATTTTTTAAATCAGGAGACCATCTACTTGGAAGCATGTCTGGGCAACCCAAACTCACCTACTTTAATGGCAGAGGGCGAATGGAATCCATCCGATGGCTCTTTGCAGCAGCTGGACAGGACGTGAGTTGCTTCTCTTAAGAAAAGGCATCAGATTGATTAAGAAAGAAGTTTTCTTCTTTGCTCTCAGCTTTGCAGCCCAGATTCTCCAACTCGCATGCTTAACTGTGCAACTGCATTAGCTCCATGCAATAAGCATTTGTAATAAAAAGGAACTTGCATTAAATATAAGAAAAAATATAACCCCCATCTTTTTCTTTTTATTCATCCAGTTTGAAGAAACGTATTTGGAAACGAGAGCACAGTATCTGAAATTAATTGAAGGTAAATCCAGTGTTTATTGACACTGTCTTGTACACCTAAGATCAATTTTTAAATCAGAGTAGTTCAACTCCTGTGGGAATGAACATAAATCTGGTTTTTAGGCCAGATTTATAAGGGCTGTTGTTTACTCAGTTTTGTCAATTATCTCTGAGGTTGCACTTGATCAGAATAGTGGAGCTGGAGTATTTTTCCACGTGACAAAAAAGCTGCACTTTCTCAGGGCGATGTCTTCATGTAACACAGATTCGGTGAATGATAACCTATCACAGTGGAACTGCAGAGTGGCTGGAGTGGGGGTGATGGCAGGAATAACTTTGCTAGTTGCTTTGCCATTTTATTGTTTGCTAAAAGCCCAGCAGAACTGTGCCATGCTGGAAAGAGTGTGCTACTATGGAAATATGTAATTACCTGGAAGATTGCATCCTGTGGGTATATATTTCCAAAATATGTGCAGGTACATGGAAAACTGTGGGCAGCATCAAACCTGAACTGCAGGTTCAACACAGGTTGCATTGCAGTGTTGGCATCCTTCAGTCTCGGAAGACTATGGTATTGCGCTCTGAATGGTGGTTCTGGAACAGAGTGTCCTCTCCAGTGCACGAAGCCTGGGTAAAGTAGATATGGAGGATAGACTGTTTCCCATGCAGCAAATCCCCCCTCTCCATGTTGCGGAAAGGCAGAAGCTAATACGGTTGGTTCCAGCAGCGTCGCAGAAGTTGCCAGAACGTGACTGTGTTCAGCCATGAACTGCCTCAGGGACTCCAGCTCTGGATTTTGCCTCGAGGTTGACTCCTGAAGCCTTTTCCATAACTGGATTTAGCCACAAGGCAGTGGAGGTTTGGGATCAGAGTTTTCCTTCTCTCAGATGAGCTGCCTTCCCAGGCTAACAAGTCCCATTGACCCGGTGGCTGTTTAGTCGCCTTTTATGACAAGTACAGCCAAACTGAGGGCCTATTCTTATCCCCAGTCCCCAGGAGAATAGGTTGCATTAAGACTGCAGTGATTCGTCCCACTGCTCACATGTTTCCTCAAATGCTTCGGTTCTTGACTCATCTCCTGATAGCATCATAAATCCTTATAAACCATTGCTCTGATCCAGCAAGGGTTAACCCTGCAAAGATCCTAATCCACCCTTCTAGCTGGTGACACTCCAGCCTCTGCTCCTTCCACTCCCTGGATTGGAGAGAAGTGGAGGTGGAGCAAGAGAGGAAATGTGGACAAGGGCAAGAAGGAGGATGGTGCAGCTGGAAAGAGGGTGCAGAGGAGGTCCCTCATAGTGACAGGGCAAATGCTCTCACTAGGTTTTGGGGCAGGCATGCCCAGATCAGCACCATCAGTGCCCCAGATACAAGCCAGGGAGGTCACACCGAAGCTGACTAGTCTATCCAGGGTTCCGCCCTAGGTTTGGCCTTCCCCCCTGGCAACCCAGCTGTCCTGATTTGCTGAAGCTTGATGTAAAATGAGGCATCCTAACCCCCTTTGAAGATAACTAGATGAAAAGCGGAGAGATTAATGCTGGACAAGATTGCAAAGAGGTTCCTGCCTGCCAGTGCTATCCCTTGTCACTCTTTAATTACTTGCATTTCAGCCGGAAAGAGACATATGGCTGAATCACGAAGCTGGATTGAGGCAACAGTTTTTAATCAAACTGAAAATGGTTGGAGAGGGTCATTGCTTTCCACAGTATACATGCAGATTCTTTTTGTCCCATGGTTGCCTCAGATCAAATGAGTTTTGCTGATTTTTGAAACAGTAAAAAGGACCTGCCAAACCTGTTTACTGAAGATGGAATGACTCTAAGCAGCAGACACCTCTTTCAAATCACCTTCAAAAATAATCTAAGGGTGATTTCAGACATCCACATTCTTGCCCTCAAAAGGTTCCTCAAAGTGTGTAACAACATGCACAAGAAAAATACATAATCAAAAACCAAAAACAAAGTATAAAAACCAGAACCGTTCAAACTATATATAAAAACCTAACCCAACTGAGGTTAAAAAAACCGTTGGAAGTTCAGGTAACGTTTAGATTTTAAAAAAAATTTTTAAATCTTTTTAATCTCTTTTTCTGCTTTGGCTTTGTGCCCTGCACTGTCAATATTTGTGCATATGAACAGAGTGAGAGATCAGCAAGTAGGGACATGGCCTTACAAACCAATTGTACCTAATTCCCCTTGCGCTGATGAAGCCACATGAACAGGGCATGCACTGCATCCCACAAGGCATTTCAGATCTCAGAGGTTTCCTCTAGGTAAGACAACATTTATTTCCTTGTCTCAGGGGTAAGCCCTCGCTCTCCCACTGCATCAACTCAGATTTGAGCCATCTACTTTGCTGGCGCAAGTCCCAAGAGGGCCCAGGAAGGTGGATCAAGGCTAGAAAGGGATTTTGGTAGTGCCTCCATCACCAATACTGTTCCCTTCCTAGTCTCGATCTACCCCCTCCCTGTCCTGTTTCAACCCTATTCCACCCCTCCACATCTGCCCACTATCCCATCCCCATTGCTATCAGACCTATCTTTCTGTGTCTGGCAGCAGCCCTTCTGCGCAGTCGATGTTTGTGACAGCGCTGCTAAAATGGCCACCAATGGCATGCTGCCTGTGCTACCAAAAACCATTTTACAACAGCAGGAACTATGTTCCATTGTTATACGTAAATCTGTCTGCGCACTGGCCCAATTCTGGATAGGATTGGGCTGTTACTCTCTTATACTGTATGTATATTTATGCAGGTATTTATATACCACCTTTCTTTGGTCCTCAGATTTCTCCTCAGACTTTAATCCAAGGTAGTTTACACAGACAGGCTGTTCTAAACCCCCGTAGGGATTTTTACAATTGAATAGTTCTAGTCTTTCATAGAATTCCTTGTTCCAGCTGGATTCCTTCCTGGTCTGGCCTCTTTCTGGCCCTTCGCCTCCCACGCTCCACTTGACGGCAACTCCTCTCTGCCACTGAGGGTCAGCTCATCATAAGAACATAAGAACATAAGAACAGCCCCACTGTTCTTATGGTATATCAGTATACCATATACCTTATGGTATATCAGCTCATCAGTATATCAGCGTGTCGTCAGTACTGTACTGAAGTACTGAAGTACTGTTCTTCATGTCTTGCATATGTCACATAGATGGAAAATATTATATACATTATTTGGAACTAGAAAAAGAGAAAAAAAAAAACATTTGGTTTTCTACCCAAGATATTTAACCTATGATGGTGCAAAGATCATTTCACTTTGAGAGTATGCTAATCCTTTAGCCATTATGCCACAGTCAATTATGCCCTTAAACCAGCCCTTTTTACTGTAGTAACTTGTGTGAATGAGTCACAGATGACAGGAGCCTCTCAGGAACATGTGTTTATTTTAAATAATTTTTATTGGCATATTACTATCTTTCTCATGGTGGATGAAAGGATGGCTTCAGGCTTTGTCATTTTCTCAGCCCACGTGTGTAGAAATCTGTCCAGATCAAAGGGTGTAGTTGATTGCAGGAATGCTGTAATCTCCGTGGAAGAGAGAAGCTCCAAATAGTATTTAAAATAAGACTGAACGTTTTGTTAATTGTAACGTGTGCAGCAACCTGTTTTGAGCTACCCTGATTGTGACCAGGAGTTGTTTGTATGAGGCACACAGGCAAGGAGAGCAGAGTGCCAGACAGCCAGCCCACCCATGGCATCAACTGAAACGCTCACATCAAGCGTCAAGTTGGAAAGGAGCAGTAATTTGATGAGGGTTGCCCTGAACCCATCTCTGCTTGAGATCTCAGAGGCCTGCCACTCACTGAGCTGCTTCAGTCAGCTCTCTGATCCTCCTGAAGGATCCTCTGGAAAAATTATCAGAAAGCAGACTGGGCCAGTTGCAGCCTACCTATTCCTCCAGCATCTTTGAAACAACTCCAGTAGCCAAATCTTACCTAACTCCCACTGCATGCTGCATCCTGCAGGGGAGTTTCAGGTGTCAAAGGCTTTCTCAAAGTAAGGGAGTATTTGTTCCCTTGCCCCAGGGCAAGCCTCCATTGCCCCATGGATTTACTTGGACTTGCATCAGCTACTTTGCTGGCTCAAGTCTGAATAAACCCTGGTTGGTGATTGAGGCTAGGAAGGGGGATAGGAGATTGGCAGCACTACTACTGCAGATGCTGCACATTCCCAGCCTCAATCCGCCCCCACCCTGCTCCAGTGTCCACCCTGTTCTTCCCCTGCCTACCCTGTAGTGTGGGGGTAGTCACAGAGGCCTCCTCAAGGTATGGGAACATTTGTTCCCTTACCACAGGGCTGCATTGTGGCTGCAGCCATGCTGGAAAGTTGGATAGTATTGGGCCTTAATTCTCTTAGGGCCCAATCCAAAGGAGCACTTGGGCCAACACAAGTCCCTTATTCTGGCCTGGGAGTGTCACAAAAGTGGCATAAGGCACTTTTGCGCCACTCTGAGAGGACATAGGCCAGTGCACAGATGTGCGCCGGCCACCCCACACATCACAGACCCCGAAGCACAGGTGAGTTGTGTTGGCTGAGCTTGACCAATGCAGGGTGGGCATGGGGAAGGCAGGGAGACATGGGGAGGGCAGGGAGGAGGCAGAAGGGAGGCATTTTGGGGTAGGTGGAGGGCAGGCGGTGGGCAGGACTGTGAGCAGGTGGGTGGGGAGTGGGAGGCAGGGCCAGGATCCTGCAGTGATCACAGCGCAGCTCTGGGCTTCTGGGATCTGTGCCACCTCATCAGGTAGCACACAGGGTAAGGGGAAGCATTGGGTGCAGCACAGGCCTGCTGGCCTGCCTGCTTCCAGTGCAAGTTAAGATTGCCCCCTGCAATCCTATCCACAATTACTTGTAAGTAAGACCCATTGACTATAAAGGGACTTACTTCCAAGTCGACATGTGTAACTTCCAAGTCGACATTGGGCTGTTAAACACATTTTCTTAATTCTACATAAGATCAAATACATAGGATCAGTATATGACTAATCAGTAACTTGTGTTTTGTTTTTCTTATTTCCTAAAGATGGCAAGCTGCTGTTTGGCCAAGTCCCACTAGTGGAGATGGATGGAATGAATTTGGTCCAGACCAAGGCCATTCTCAGTTACATAGCAGGGAAATACAACCTATATGGGAAGGACCTGAAAGAGAGAGTACAGTACTGTATCCATTTCACTCTATTTAATAGCTCTATTAAAAGAATTGGTGACCATTACAGCCATGAGAGCTGCACCCAAAGTTGCATTTGCTATGGAAGGCAAATAGGTTTTATAAGGCGAAAAATATTCAGGATCATTTTCGTTTCTAGATAGGTGAAATAGTCCTAACAGGGATCTTGTCCCTAATATTTCTATATAAATGTTAATGCTCATGCTAAATATTGTTTATGCTCTCTTTACATCTAAGTGGAGAAGCGTTCCAGGGGCAGTATTCCTGGGTTTAGCTTCCCAACAGTGTCTATGTAATATTTAGGTTCATTACATACCGATATACAAGCAGAAAACATTGGAAGCAAACAGACACTTTGTCAGCTGGCAGCAGATACTCAAAGAACAACTTGGGCAGCAGCGCCCTTCCCCTCCTTAGATTGCATCCTGATTCCAGCTACCCTCATACTGAGAAACTCTCAGCTGTCTGCCCATTCAAACTATAAAGTGCTTTTTCAGCTGTCTGTTTGCTTTATTCTTAGAGGAGTGCTACCTTCAGTGTGCTCTGATGGATTTAGGTGTAACTTGGGTGGAGCCTGAGAGGCATGTGCCCCAAGCACTCCTCCAGGGGGTGCATGACTGTCCAGTCACCTCTGGGTTCTCCCTGAAAGCAGGGTGCTGCTGGCTTTGTGCACCCCCTCCTGGCTTCTGTGAAGGCTCCCAACCTTCACAGAAGCTGGAATGCAGCACCCAAAGCTTCACCCTCAGGGAATATGTGAGATAACATTCTCCCCGAGGGCAGGGCACACTGGTTGCTTTGCCTGGTGACTCCCGGTCTCCACAGAATCTGGAACAGAGAACATGAAGCCAGCAGCACCCCGCCCTCTGGGGAGAACCAGTGACAATGACATTGTGTGATGTCATGACTAGTGGCATACAAATGGGGGAAGGGGGCCATGGGTGCCAAACTGCTGGGGGGTGACAGAGGCCACCTCGCAGTTCATAAAATCTTGGTATTTCTGAACAATTCTATCATGTCATATATAATTCGATGCATACTTTCATGGAGAATTCAGTGAAACAAACTATGTTGAAATATCTCTATTCTATCAAAAGTTATAGCCAAACAACCAGAAAAGGAAACCAACTGCCTTATGTAACAAAAAGTGGATTACACTGGGAATCCTGTAACAAAAAGTGGATTTCTATGTTCAGTTCAGTAAGACCTTTATTGGCATAAAATACAGAGAGAGAACAAAACAAAACAAAAATATACAAAGACAACACAACATAGACATCAGTCTTTTCCTCACATACTGCCCAGAGTTCCAGAGCTCTGTCTGGCAATTACCCCAGATAAAAAGGAAGCGACCCTATCAAGGGTCTCAGAGTCAGGTGTGGAAAGGAGAGACTGAAGCATGATTGAGTCCTCCCAGCCCTGCATCCTAGTTAGCAAAGGGCCTAGATATTTCTTGCGTGAAACGTCATGAAGTGGGCAGTAGAAAAGGGTATGTGTTATGGTCTCAATACAATCCCTACCACACTTGCATTTCCTCTCCGAGTATGGAATACCACTGAACCTGCCCGATAACACGGCTGATGGAAAAGCATTACACCTTGCAAGTGTGAATGCTCTCCGAGCCTGTGGGCACTCCAGGTGATAAAAGAAGGAGGCTGGTTTCCCAAAACTGACTGGAACATGGAGATAGAGTGGAGAGCATGTGGTTCTGGCGGCACTAAACAGCCCTTGTTGTTCAATATCAAGATTTCTATGTAATATTGATACTGTTGGTACAATGACACTGCTGAAACTCTCAAGCATTTATTTTCTTCAGTGCAGCATTTCTTATGGGAGTACTTTACAGCAGAACTGAAATAGCTCTGTTTTGCTGCCTATTTTAAAAATAAAAAATCAGATGTTTATGGTTTAAACAAACGGTAGAAATCATTTGCACAGGATAGTGCAAAGCTCAGTAGATGATAAACCAAAAGTCAATATTAAAAATTGTTGTTACATCAATAACAACTTTTGAAAATGCCAAGATACTGGAAGGACAACATTGTTCCAGTGTGTATCATCCTAAGATATTGCAAACTGTAGATCTTCCTCTTTTTGTTCAAAGGCTGAGCAGCTAGCTAATAAATGTTCAGATCTATGTATCTTTTTTCCTATTAAATAGATAAATGCCGGATAAGTTGCCATTTAAAAGGTTATTTTTCTCCTACACCTCCTTTGTCCACACAGAATTGACATGTACACTGGAGGAACAATGGATCTGATGGATATGATTCTGCTCTACCCCTTCTCTGAGCAAAAGGAGAAGCAACTTGCAAATATCATTGAGAAGGCCACAACCAGGTATCTCCCTGTCTATGAAAAGGTATGTCGTCAGTGTTTTCTCCTGGCAGCTACACAGTTACTTCAGATGAATGGCAAAGGCATTAGAATAGAGAGGAAGCACATTTTTATTAGCTCATTAAAAAAAATTGAATGGGGTTGATAATGTGTCTTGGTACCTCCTTTACAGTGAGGCAGGTTGCAGCCTTATTGTGTGACTGTGAAGCATTCCAACAAGCAATCGCTGCACTAGAAAAATCTTTCTGTGGTGGCTTCCCCAACGTATGTCAGAAATCGGTTCTTTGATGGAATCTAGTTTTTGTTTTGTTTTGAATTTCATCGTATGTATAAGATTCTGGGAACAGAGACGATCTATAGGGCAGAAACCTGAACCTATGTTTCCTAACATGGCTGGCCCACCCATGAGGCCAACTGTGATGTGGTTGCCTCAGGTGGCAGATTGATGGGAGCATGTGCTAGCTCCTCCCACTCTCTGGATGCTAAAAGGAAGAGAAGAATGGAGCAGAAGTATGAAGGGAAGGATGAGCTAGAGCAGTGGTTCCAAAAGGGATTCCATTGGAACCAGAAACAGGTCATTCCCCCTTAAGAGAAGTGGCCCTGCTTTGATGGCAGTGAAAACACTGCAGTGATTGCAGCTCCATTGCTACCAAGGGGGTCGTTCTTACTTGAGGGGCAGAGCTGGCCTCTTGAGGCTCGCAACCCCCTCAGATGTCCTTGTGGCTATGTAAACAATCCTTATCTCAGATCAGCAGCTACTTCCATTTTTTCGAGAAAGCAGAGAGGGTTGTGAGCCTCCTATACCTTGCCAAAGGCCAGCACTACCCCCCAGGTATGTAAACAAGCCCCTTGGTTGTGGTGGTGCCTCAATCACTGTGGCATCCCCCCCCCCCCAAAAAAACATACAAGGTTCCCAAATCCCTGTAAGAGTTTGGGAACCACTGCTCCAGTTGTTAACATCTGACACCTGCCATGCTTTGTACTGTGCAGAGATTGTCCCACTTCACCCATGTATACTAATAAGACTGCAGCCCTATACGCACCTACCTGGGAGTAAGTCCATTGTACTCAAGGGGATTTCTTAATAGATATGTGCAAGATTGCATTGTAGCAAGGTTTGGCATGTATCGTATCTCGGAATAGAAGAAGGTTGCTGTCCCTTCTTGGCAGTACTGTTGGCAGTATTGAGTCGATATACATTTTACATTAAACCAATGCTCTTCTCATATTTTAGGCTCTGAAACAGCATGGCCAGGAGTTTCTTGTGGGCAATCACTTCAGCTGGGCAGATGTCCAGTTGCTCGAAGCAATTTTAATGTTAGAAGAGAAAAAACCTGATATTCTTGCACAGTTCTCCCAGCTACAGGTAATCCGTTATTGGGCCGTGTCATGCCTTCCTTTCTTCCTCATTAAGTATGAGACTGTAGTACTCACCTATGGCTTAAGCCAGTGGTTCTCACACATTTGGCACTGGGACCCACTTTTTAGAATGAGAATCTGTCAGGACTCACTGGAAGTGATGTCTTGAGTGGAAGTTGACATCAAGCAGAAAAATTTTAACAATCCTAGGCTGCAATCCTACCCACGCTTACCCAGGAGTAAGTCCCGTTTTCTATCATTGTTAAAAGAATATACGTACATAGTAGCTTGTTAAATGTACAGGTCTGTAGCATTTCCCCAAATGCAGTCACATACCATGATAGCATCAAGTCTAATATATTAAAAATAAAATAATGAAATGAATGGTGACCCACCTGAAATTTGCTTGCAACCCACCTAGTGCGTCCCAACCCACAGTTTGAAAAAAACTGGATTAAGCCATTCAGGCTTGTGGAGTTCAACTAAGGGCCCAATCCTATCCAATTTTCCAGCTCTGCTGTAGCCGCACTGCAGCCCGAAGGTAATGGAACAAATATTTCCATGCTTTAAAGAGGCCTCTGTGACTGCTTTCCCATAACAGGATGCCTTATGCACCCTATTGGCACAGCTACACCAACACTGCAAAATTGAATAGGATTGGGCCCTAACTGAGCTACACATGATAATAAGCATTTTACATGCAGAATGGCTGCCAGTCTCATAAGAGTCCAGGCAAAAAAGTCTCAGAGCCCAATCTTGTGGTTGGTGGCATGGAGCCGTGCCACTGGCCACAGTCGCAAACGTGCTGTAAGGCACGTTCATGGGGCTCACCGCCGGGCTCTCACCAGTGCTAGCATGGGGCAGTTGCCCAGCTTCCGTGGCTTGTCGGTCTCCCGGACCACAGAGCTGCGGAACGGGAGGTAGGGGCATGGATGGGGGCGTGGAAGAGGCGTTTCAGGGAGGGGGGAGGCCAGCGACGGGTGGAGAGGGCGGAGGGAGGTGTGCCAGGGGGCGGGTGGGAGGCTTGTTGGGGGAGGGAGGAGGATCTGTGGAGCTTAGCTCCCCAGGATCCAGGGCACTTGTGGAGGGCTGCGCGCGCTACATGAGTGTCTTTTCCTAGTGAGTAGAGTAAAGTGAGTAGCCCCATTGCAGGGCTGCTTACCTTACTCAAGGGAAGGGGATGAACGTCCCCTTCTCCCAAGGCACTTCCCGCAGTAGTGCGGCAGGCGCAGGATTCAGTGGCAGCCCTTCTCGGTGCCACCAAGCCTGGGCACCCCAGGCAGCTCAGGATTGGGCTGCCCATTGTCATTAGGTTTTGCTTTGGAACAATTTTTACCTTATAAACAGTCATTCAAAGGTACATTAAAATAGACAGTTAAAAGGATTTTAGTCTAGACTGAAGAAGGAGAAATAATCCTAATAATTTGTTCTAAGCTTTTTTTTTTTTTTTTTTTTTAACTTTCTAGTCTTTCAAAAGAAGAACAAGCAATATACCCACCATTAAGAAATTCCTACAGCCTGGAAGCCCACGGAAACCACCACCTGATGATGTTTATGTGGCCACTGTATTGAAGATTCTTACAAATGTCTAAGAGTTGCAACACACTCGAAACCGCTTCTCAGAATGTATGCAAATATTAAAAATCATTGGGCAATTAATGAAGCTTATTTGCTCTGTCATTAAAAGTGGTGAATGACAGGATGAAATCAGTGCCTTTTTTAAGTGTTTTATTTAGCCTTTTATTTTAAAGAGTGGTAAGTTCTTGCATTAAAATATTCCATGTAACGTGCAAGCGTGTGTTCATTTCTGGAAAAAGGCAAATATATGGTTTCCATTGCTCCCGGAATGGAGGAAGCTGCCTGACACTGAGTCAAAACATTGGCCCATCCAGCTTAGTAGTGCTGCCTGTCCTTGCTAGAAGCAGATCTGTAGGCTGTTCAGACACGTAGCTGGAGATGCCCAGGAGCCTTCTCCACAAAGAGCATGTGAGCTCTTCCACTCAGCTACAGTATCTCCCCTTAAAACGTGGTGGGATTTCCTGTATTTCTGATCCTAGGCTTGCAGTAGACAAGACATGAAAGGGGTGTGTCACTGAATATTGCATCATCAGGTTCTGGGATTGCAGGGATGTGTTTCAGTGATGGAGGCAGGAAACATTTTCCCAATGGGAGACTGGTGTGGAAATTCTGCTTATGACAGGAGATCTCAGACCATGGAAATAAAGTGGCCCTTGAGACTAAATCTAAATCATGAGATTAATCAGAACAGGGACTTTGTACATGTGCTTTATTACAGTTCCCCCTGTAAAAGGCAGCGTACAGGAAGTTGTCTTCTGCTAAGTCATGGCTCCATCTAGCACAGAGTGGCAGGAGCTCTCCAAGGTGGACAACCTTTTCGCTGTGCTGTGCTTACTGAGAAGGCCATTTTTGAACCTGGGACTGTGGCATGCAAAGCTGGGCTGGTGCATCCAAGAAGCTCACCGAAATGTTACCTCAGACAGCACATCAGTGCTCATCGTCTGGTCCCACTGCTCCTCCCCCTGCTCCCTAGTTTGAAAAAGAGAGGGATGGAGCAGAAGAGAAGTGTGGAGGAGAGAGGACTGGTATGTCAGTCCAGGGAAGGGAGGGTAGCATTTGATACACTGCTTCAGGCAGTGGGTGGTCACAGGCACATGTGATCCTGCGAGTGTGGCTGTGTATGGATGCAGAAAGACATTTTGAAAAAGTCACACCTTTTCCACTTGTCACTAGGACAAAAGGGCTACAGGTATTCTGGAACTGGCTCATACTCTGTGTCTAGCAAATTGGCTGCAACCTGAGAATTGGGATAATCCCAATATGAATCCAAAGCAAATGCAAGTCCTCTTCATATATCTGAAAGCATGAAGAAGGGGAACAGAAGATTGTGTTTGATCTCTGTGTTGTTTACTAAAGAGTTTGCTAAAAGTCCCCGTATGCTTAACTATGTATGTGTTTCTCTGCTTGGTCAGTTCAGGATTCTCAACTGCATAGGGAATGCCTTTCTCACATATAGCTGAGGTAAAGGGAACTTTACACTGAACTTGTGATTCTGTTCCCTCCCTCCCTCCACACCTTTACATAACATTTGAAAAGGCCACTAGTCAAATAAGAGCAGGCAGCTCTCTCAAGACTATCATTCAAGTTCTTTCAGTAGGTTGTTACTTAACTTTGATCCCAACCTCCTGCCAATCACACAGTTTTGGCTGCCAGGTGCTATGGCTACAATTACATAGTTACTTTCAGCCCTTAAAGCAACACAATTCTGTCTGCTAGAAGCTGTTTCAGACATTGATTGATAACTGGATCTTTGCTCCAGCAGGCACATTGAGTGATGTGAAGTAACTAAGCATAAGATTGCTGTGGGCATCACCCAAAGATCAGTCATGTGTGTTAGAGCTTTGTTGGAGCAGTGGCTGAAATTTGACAGAGCAGCCATCACCTAATCATGGTTACAGGGGAATTGTTGAGTTGACTGTATAAACACAGAAATGTGTAGACATTTGTCCCAACCTTGAGATAAAGTGAATTTTGCTGTGTCATCCATGCATGTATGAAAGCCATTGTGGATTACCCAATAGGACAGCAATGCTGTAGGTGAAAAGTCACACGTAAGGCACTGTACATGGTCCTTTTTTTTTCCATTCCTTGTGTAGAGAGGGGTGTTACTCTTGTTGATAGGCTAGCTCCTCCAGTCACAAGGTGGAGCTTCAGAGCTTTATAACCCTGAGGCAGCCAAGTTCACTCTCCTGCTTGAGAAGAACTTGCTTTGTCCTGCAATTCCACACGGTTAGTACTCAAGAGTAGATAATTTTAATTTTGCGGGTCATTCATGTGGGGCAGCACTCTCTTTCAAGAGAAAGGTTGGTTGGGACAGGCTGGGCTCTAGGGAACTATATCCAAAGGGTTTTTCTCCCTTTCACTGCACTGCACTACAGTGGAAAGAAACCATTGTGAGCATCTCCTATCTGTCCCTCCAAAGTGTAAGGCATGGGGGCCAGTGGGGATATTCTGAGGGCTGGAGGGGAGGATTGCTGACTTTTTAAGGGTGAAATGTGTGGTAAATTCATGAGTATTGCCTTCCTTGGCACCCTGCCTTTCTTCCGGGGATACTGCAGATAATCTGAAATTTAGTACATTAGCTGTTGAGTGTACTTGTCAGGTTAACTTTATTCAAAACTCTTTTTACTTATTTACTTTGCTCTAAATCTCTCTCCCACGCAAGAGACAATGCAGAGCCTTAAGAGATCAGAGTACAACAAGGACGGCAGATTACAGAAGTTTAGCTCTCAGGGAGTAGCCAGACCTCTGGTTTCCTGTGACCCTGGAATTGTCCATGCGATGCAGATCTGGAGACATTGGTTGAAAAGAGCGAGAACTTCATAGGGACTTTGGAAATATTTTCAGAGAGGAGAGGCTACTGTCGGGGAGTTGTATTTGCTGCTCTCCATTGAAAGCTGAATAAGAAAGACAAAAATACTCATTTATTCTAATGGCACAATCCTATCAGCACTTAGCACCACCAAAACACACATTCTGGTGGTGCTATGTGCTTTCCAGCTGTTGCAAAAGGCAGACCCTAGATACCCAACAGCCCAGTAAGTTTGCACAGGGGGTGGACAGAACAGTGTGATAATAGGGGTGGGAAGGAGGGTAGATTGGGGCAGAAAGGGGCTGCGTTTGACAGTAGCAGCATCCACCAAATCCTAGCCCCCTTCCCGGACTCAGTCCCCTGAACTGGGTCCACAGGGACTTGCACCAGCTATAGAGCTGGCACAGGACAAAGTAGACCTGGTGGACTGGCCTGGGTTTATCCCCTAGGCTGGGCAATGAATCAAATGTTCCCTTAGCCTGAGCAGGCCAGAGACTGAAACTCTCTCACAGGATACAACAGGTGCTACACTGATGCTGCTGCATCACCATGTGGAGTGTTAGGATTGGGCTGTAACTGGTCTGACAACTGTTCTGTCTGCACTGAGTGCCGTATTTGCTTGTGTATCAGCATTATGAAATGGCGAAGTTAACAAAGAAAAGGCTTAATGTTGAATCATTTCCACCTAAATGTATCAATGGAGTGTTACATAAATGGAGGGTTACTATAAAGGCTGTACTGCTTTGCCGCTATAGCATTTCCCCACACATTGGTGCTTTAAAAGTGATCTCTTTTCCTGTTCACACTAGAACAAACTTAGAGAAACATGGCTGGGAAACCCAAGCTCCACTACTTCAATGGAAGAGGCCGAATGGAAACCATCAGGTGGATGTTTGCTGCAGCTGGAGTTGAGGTTGGTTCCCACCTTTGAGAAATGTTTTGAAGACAATTGTGGCAGAAAGGAGGACTTGCCTAGTTACATGGTTCCCACACACTATCAGTGAGGGGCAGGCTCTCCAGAGCACAGGAAGGGATGTGTGCCATTGGGGAACCTTTGCAGTGCTTTTAGTCTTGCGTCTTGGGTGTTCCCTACATCTTGCCTGTCATGCTAATCCCCCCCAAGAATCCCAGGAATGACCCAAATAGGGATGACTTGGAATTACATCATTCAACTCCCTCAAATTCTACAGCACTTCTAAAACTGGAAAATTAAGGTTGCAATCCTAACCAACTTTCCAGCACTGACTGCAACTCTGAGGTAAGGGAACAAACATTGCCTTACCTTGAGGAGGCCCCCATGACTGCCCCCCAACTGCAGGATGCAGCACACACCCTACTGGCACAGCTATGCCAGTGCAGGAAAGTTGGTTAGGATTGCACTCTAAGATATCTATGAAACATGCAGTTATCTCATGAGATTCTTGAAATATTTAACTTTCTTTTTCTTTTTAGGCTGAAGAACAACATATTTCATCAAAGGCAGATTTAGAAAAGTTAAGGCAGGGTAAGTAAGTTATGCCTTCAAATGTTTTATATTTGTTATTGAGATTGTGGTTATACTAACACAGAATTCAGAATTATTCTACTGCTCCAAGTAACTATGCATAGGATCGCAACCTTCTGCTGTGATAACACAGGCAACAGAATTACACCAGCAATGCTCTCTTGCTCCTGTCCAAGATTATTTGCTATAAAAGGTCAACCACAATAGTTAAGGCTGGAACTGCATCATTATGTTATTGCTTGTGAATTAGGGCCCAATGCTAAGTAAAAGTTGCCTGCAGGGTGCAGCAGAATGGGCACATATTCTGCTGCATCCTGGGTTGCCCAGAGACCATGAGAGGGAGCAGAGGTAAGGAAATGTTATTTTACTTACTTGACTCCACTCCCACATGGGCACCTCTGAAGCTACCTGGACCTGCACCAGCTCTTTAGCTGGAGAAAGTTCAAGTAGTGTTGTGTGTTTGGCCCAAATCCGAGCAGTGGATTTCAGCAGCGCTATTGCCACCAATATGTGCCCTCTGCCCACCCCCACAGTGTCCCTGTGTCCCAAATCCCTGTCCATCTACCCCCAACCCATTACACCCACCCAGTCCATCCTCTCCAATGCTGATGGGATCCCCACCACTGGTGAGTGAGCTCAGCCACTAATTGCACTGGCAGACTCGCTGTGCTCATCGGTAGAAGTTCTGGTCCATTGGCAGAGCATGACTCTCACCAGTGGGCTGGTAACTAGGCCTGCAGAACTCACATCTGTTGAGTTCTGAACCCAATTTCAGAACAAGGGTTGTGAGCCATTGCTGAAAAATCTGTGTGGTGATGATGCTTTTGGAGGAAATGACTACATTAATTCATCTTCTTTTTACAAGATGGATTCCTGCTCTTTCAGCAAGTGCCTATGGTGGAAATCGATGGGATGAAGATGGTGCAGTCCCGAGCTATTCTCAACTACATTGCCGCAAAATACAATCTCTATGGGAAGGACCTCAAGGAGAGAGCATTGTACTGAACTATTTTGATGTTTGACCACTATTACATTTTTTCTTTTCTCTATTGCAAGAAGAAATTCCATACTTTATCATACAAACTGCTGACACATAATGAGTCAGCACATTTCAGATCCCTGCTAAGTAAAAGTTCAGGGGGAAGCAGTGTGAATTAATTTGATTTTTAGTTTCAATTAAGTTCTTGTTTCTTACAATAAAAATGTAGCTTCTCCAGTGTCCACATCTCAGCCTCCTTAAAGAGGCTTATTAAAAGAATCATAATAACCTGTCTTCTTTGAAGGTGACTAAAGGAAAGCAGAGCCTTGAAGAGATGTGGTTTTGTTAATGTTTGGGTCCATGAGAATAAGAGCCTTTCCTGCTTAAGATGTTGTGTCTGTTGTTGCTATCTATAGATAGCCAGATGACAATGACTCAGCAACCACCTCCACTGTGGGGGATATAATTGTTTTCCTTCTACCCCCCCAACAGGATTATTGTGCACTACCTTCAGCAAAGATGTCATATATTATGCACTTACTGTTGGATATTGGGGGGGGGGGAGTTGCAGTCATTTATTTTTTCCTATTTTCGTTCTAAATGACTCTTTTTGCATCCACTGGTGCACATTCATTTGCATTATGCATCTACGAAAAGTTTTTGCAACATGGTCTAGCATGGTAATTCAGTGGATTGTGAGATTAGTTTTATGATTGTTTGGCTATTCCTGTGTTGTTGCTCCTGTTTCTTAAACAACATATTGATTCTCCTAGAGAAAAGTGTAAAAAAACTCTTTTTATAGAGTTGTATTTGAGTTGTATAGAGTTGTATTTGAGGAGTTTTTTAATGTTATTGTTACCTGCCTTGAACCATTTGTGGGCAAGAAGGAGGTTGGTAGTATTACTAATATAGGTTTACTGTCAGGATTGCAACATTTGAAACGCTTGGAACTCAACATTGCTAATATCAGTTAGCCTCTGTTTTGCTCTAGTGGCCTAAGAATGGCTCTGAAGGACAGGGGCCACTTGCACACTGTGGTGAGGGGCCCTGCAAAACTTAGTGTTTTGCACACACCCCTAGCTACTGATTTGAAGAATATTTAGACAGGTAGTATTGTTTATCTATAGATAGATTTAGTTCAGAATAATATTGTAATTAAGTTAGAGGAAAGAGTGTGTCCAATGTGGAAGAAGTAGTCTTTTTCTTATCCTAAAGTTGGAGCATGTTGAATTTACAAGAGCAAGGTATAAGCTGCTAACCAGCTGCCCAGACTGATGCCAACACTCTTTTTTTCAGAATCGATATGTATTGTGAAGCTACTATGGATTTAAATGAACTGATTATGATGGTTCCTTTCAAACCAGCTGACACAAGGGAGAAGGATGAAGCACTGATCATTGAAAGGTCTTCCACCCGATACTTTCCAGTCTTTGAAAAGGTAAGTGGCCAGGAGCCATTACCAGCACAAACCTATGCACATGTACTCTGAACTAATTCCCATTCTGTTCAGTGAGACTTACTTCTAGGTAAGTGTGCATAAGATAGCATAAGGAGGGTATCGCTGAACCTCAATTAACAGTTCTAATCATTGGTAAACATTCTCGATAATACTGATCATACCTGCTGTAATATGGTATCCAATATCATTTCCTTCATCCACTGTTTCTAAAGTTCCTGATAGCTGAGGCACTGTTGGGGCTATTTTCACCCTTCTCCCTCCACCTACTGCTGCTTCTTTTGTTCCCTGTCCAGCTTCTTCCTTTCCTTTTCCTTCGCGCTTCTCTCCTCTTCCTCAAACCTCTCCTCTCCACTTGTTCAGTTTCTCTTCAATCCTTTGTTCTCTTCTCTTTCCTTCATTTGCCTCCTCCTCTCCCTGCGACCTCTTGTACTTCACCTCCTTGCCCTGACTCCTCCTCCATCAGTTATTGACAGCTGAGCTGACTTTGTTGTTTCCATCATCCATGGTGCCAAGCGAAGGCCAGGCATGGGCCAGTTGCAAGCTGCAGTCCTGAGTTTGGAGATCCCTGCAGGCCTGAGTATAGAGATCTCTGACCTAGAGAACTGCATGCTTACTAAGCTGTTTCCGGTATTCTAGGTTCTGAAAAATCATGGACAGAACTATCTCGTTGGAAACACCTTGAGTAGAGCAGATGTTCAATTGCTTGAGACCATTTTAATGGTAGAAGAGGTGAAGGCTGACAGTCTTTCCAAATTCCCTCTCCTAAAGGTAAGCAACCTGTCCCTTAAGCACTGGTTAAGAGAAGAGGTTGTCCAGGACAGCAGCCGTTGCATGTTTATATGGGCTACCTTGTGCTCTCCAGACATATCAGCAACAAAGAGCAGCGCACTGAGAGCAGGGACACCCCAGAGAGAATAATAAGAAAATAAGTTGGCTGTTTCTGTTCTTCCATCAGCACTCGAGTCAAGCCGCAGGAAGTTTAATGCTACAGGGCTCAATCCCATCCAACTTTGTAGCTTCAAGTGCAGTTGCAATGCAGCCCTTACCTTGAGGAGGCCTCTGTCACTGCCCCTCCACTGCAGGATGCAGCATGTACCCCACTGATACAGCTGTATCAGCGCTGGACAGTTGAATAGGATTGGGCCCATATTCATTTTCCCCAGGTATACATGGGATGCCACTGTAACACTTTTGATTCACACCATATTTATAGTGAAAGTACCCAGGGCTTGAAAAGTGTTCACTGTGACTGTATAACACTGAATCACAAGGTCACAAACCCTCATCCCAATCTGGTGAATTTTCTTAGATATGCACAGCCTGGTGCACAGAACTCACCTTCCCACAAAGGGTTGCACTATTAATTCAATGGAGGCTGTGCATCTATGAGCACAACCCTTAATGCCCTTCTGCTGTGGTCCCTGGAACCTCCAGTCGTCATGTTCACACCACACACCACCACTGCTCTTCCCATACTGTAGTGCCCCAGAATAAGCCTACACCTAAGTCACACCTGTTTATGCATTTTATTTTGGAATTCAGATATTGGGTGTTTGCAAAATAACCTGATTGAGGATAAAATAAGTAATTATGTGTGTGAGTGTCTGGGGGCTGTTCTAGTTTTTTTTATTTAAAAGTCAGGTTTGCAGGTAGAGTTTTCTTATTTGAAATGATTCCCATTGTAACAGTTAAAATCACAGAAGGATTCCTTTCAAAAAGGTTTCTACATCTAGCCTGCTCTTTCATAGGAGTGAAGAGCAGTATAGGCAGTAAAGCCACCTCCACAACCCATTATGCTGGGGGTGATAGTTCCGTGGCACCTTGTATGCAGAAAGTCAGTGATTCAGTCCCTGGTGTCTTCAGGTAGAACGGGGAAAGACCCTTGCCTGAAACCTTGAAGAGCCACTGTCAGTCAGTGTGATAGAGAACTTTAAGTACAGTAGATCATGGGTTTGCTATTTGATTCAGTGCAAGGCAGTTTCATAGGTGGTCTGGCTGACACAGATTCAGAACAGTGCTGTGAAGGCCTATGGCACAAAGGCTAAAGGATTTGAAAGGCTAAGGGCACAATCCTAACCAGGTCTACTCAGAAGTAAGTTCTATTTTGTTCAATGGGGCTTACTCTCAGGAAAGTGTGGTTAGGATTGCAGTCTTTAGGACTTATGAAGCCCACATCCATGAATAAAGTCATAACGAATGAACCGTAAACATGGTACAGGTAACAAATATTCAAAGGTGGTGCTACAAAATAGTTATATTCCTGCTTTAAAATGTTTTTCTGTCTGTCTCACTTTTTTAGGCTTTTAAAGAAAGAATGAGCAATATCCCCACAATTAAGAAATTCCTGCAGCCTGGTAGCCTTAGAAAGCCGCCAACGGATGCAAAAACAGCGGCAGAAGCCATTAAAGCATTCCACTGAGTAGTCCACTAGGATTATGGCCCCCATACCTGCGCTTCAACCATATTGAAATGGAGCAAGTGCGTATTTCAGATCACTGCAAAGGCTGCAACAAGCAGGAACAAGTTAAATCTACACCGTGGGAAACTTAATTACAGAACGCCAAGATTTAAAAAGTGAAAATGTCTGTACCATACCATGTCAGACAATACACGTACTACAATGCAATAAAATATGCTGCAGCTTATGTATTTTAGCAGGGGCATGGCACGGGTGTGACCAGAGCAGCCACAGCAGCCAATGGGGCAACCAGTGTCACAGCCAGATTATCCTCCCATCCAAAGAAAGTACCAAAGTGCCAAATTTCTATAGAAACCTCTTTCCACTACAGCATCAAATATGGGGTGAGCTCACTGTCTAAATTTCCCCTAATTTCTTACTAAAAAGATGACATATACTTTAAGAAGTATGGAAGAGTATACTCTTCCCTTGCCTCTGCCCTTGCCTCCCCTTCAAAGGCTCTGAGCAAAATGCAGATTAAGCACTTGGCTACTGGCCAGTTTTGTGGGCTTCCCCACGCCCTCTTCTTCCTGCTGAAAATAGGAGAGGCCCAGCTGTTCCTTCTTGGAGCTGGGGGCAATCTGACTGAGTAAGAACAGTGGGTTTGTTTTTCTGTGGTGGGGGGGCAGGGAAGGAGAGAGGGAAAAAGAATGGGGGGAGAGCAGAGGGCAGAACTGAGGTCTGTCTGCCTTCCCTTCAGTTCGTCCCCCTTTCCATCGATGGGGTTGCTGTTTCTCTTGGGGAAGAAGTAGTTTTTCTACTACTCCCACTCTGGGTCTCCCACTCTGCACTGAGATCCCTGCTCCATGTTGTTGTTTTGCTTAGCTCTCCTCCCCTTCCAAGTATTTTTTGTTGATGGGGAGAGGGCCTGCTGCTGGAGATCCAGTCTCTTTTCAAAACTGCTTCTCACCCAAGAGAAACGGCAAACCTATCAAAGGAAATAAAACTTAGCGGGGAGGTGGTAAGAAAGGCAAAGCAAACAGAGAGAGAGAGAGAGAGAGAGAACAGGGATTCTCAGTCTCAAGGATTTTAAATCTCAATTGTCAGGGATTCACAGAACAGGACTGATTCGCAGTCCAGGCACTCCTTCATTGGCT
Organism: Tiliqua scincoides; assembly: GCF_035046505.1. Lineage (NCBI taxonomy): Eukaryota > Metazoa > Chordata > Lepidosauria > Squamata > Scincidae > Tiliqua > Tiliqua scincoides. The sequence continues at coordinate 170,101,226 of NC_089821.1, read as the reverse complement.
TGCATCCCAGACTGGGCTTACTGAGAATGGGCAGCTGTTGCTGTGATGTGGATCAGACGCAGATCCTAGGAGACAGCTCCTGTGTTCTGTGGCAAGGGAAGGGGTAGGAACCCAGGTTCCATTGTGTCCTGAAAGCAGGGAAACTGGCCAGCTGTAGTTGTCTGCTTGCTTCAAAAGGGGGTGAGCAAAACCCAGACTCACAGGAAGGGTTTTTCTGTGAGAGCCCCCAGGTCCACCAGGTGCAAAACAGTGGCTACAGCAGGGTAAGTGAATTTGAACATCCACTGAAGTTCTCATCCACGTGGGTTCTGGAACCAAACCCCCACAGATAAAGAGGGCCCAGCTGTATAAACTGAGTTGAGGGGGTTCAGATAAAGCTTGATTAGAGTTAATCAAAGCAATTCATTGTGAATGAAAGAGAGTGAACAAACTGGACACTTTCGCCTTGGTTTATAACCTGGTCTGGAGCATAGCCATTCTCAAGTTGCATATTAAAACTGCAGGCTTGAGCCTGAAAGAAGCAATCAACCCCAAGGACAATAATGCACAGATAAGAAGCAAGGAGCCTGTTCCAGAGCAAGAGGACTGAACTTTGTTCTCTACTGACTAACTTTGTAGTGTAATTTGAAGATGTCGTGGAAGAGTCTGCACTCTAATGAGCTGCAAGAATCGTTTTATGGGAAAATAGTCCCATCTCACAGTGCCCTTCTGCAGCTTGATGGTTCATTAGCACATAACCTAAGGAAAGCTGCTTTTGGCTTTCAACTAAAACAATTTCAGCAAAAGGTATCCTTGGGTGAAGCAAGCTTTGGTTATACACAATAGGATTGCAGACTTCTGCATTCAGCAAACCTTTTCTGAAAGGCGTGGGCTAACTCAGGGCCCAGTCCTATCCAATTTTCCCGTCCCAGTGCAGCCATACCAATGGAGTGTGCTCTGTATTTTGTGGTGGGGAGGCGATCACAGAGACTCTCTTAAGGTATGGGGACATGTGTTCCCTTCCCTCGGTGCTGCATTGCAGCTGCACCAGTGCTGGGAAGTTGGATAGGACTGGGCCCCCCACTCACTGAGATACCCAAGTCAGGAGGTATTAGACTTTTAATACCAAATATGATGTGAATACTTTAAAACCCCCAAGAAAAACCCTTGAAATTTTACTCGATGAAGGCAAGATTCACTGTTTGGTGCATGGGTTAAAATGACAAAAAAATAGGGCCTAGAAAAGAGGCGCCTGAGGGGGGACATGATTGAGACATACAAAATTATGCATGGGAAGTAAAAAGTGTATAGAAAGATGCTCTTTACACTCTCACATAACACCAGAACCAGGGGACATCCGCTAAAATTGCGTGTTGGGAGAGTTAGAACAGACAAAAGAAAATATTTCTTTACTCAGCATGTGGTTGGTCTGTGGAACTCCTTGCCGCAGGATGTGACGGCATCTGGCCTGCATGCCTTTAAAAGGGGATTGGACAAGTTTCTGGAGGAAAAATCCATTACGGGTTACAAGCCATGATGTGTGTGTGCGCAACCTCCTGATTTTAGAAATGGGCTATGCCAGATGCAAGGGAGGGCACCAGAATGAGGTCTCTTGTTATCTGGTGTGCTCCCTGGGGCATTTGGTGGGCCGCTGTGAGATACAGGAAGCTGGACTAGATGGGCCTATGGCCTGATCCAGTGGGGCTGTTCTTACATTCTTATGACAGGGCCAATTGTATGTATCTTGCCAATGGAACATGTGCTCTTCACTCCAGCTGGGGTAGGGCCTTTCCAGGGAGGGGCAAATTCCATACTTGGGACCCAGTCACCTGTATAAACACAGGAATATGGACATTTACCCCAAGCTTGAGATAAACTGAGTGTTGCTATCTCATGCATGTGAGGAAGCCTTTTCCATTGTGGGTTACTTAGTAGGACAGTGATGTTGGAGATGAGAACTCGCACAGCAGAGGCATTATAGATGGGTGGTTTTTTTCCCTTGTGTAGAGAGGGGTGTTTACAAAAGCAAAAGGAGAGGCTGGCTCCTCCTGTCACAAGGTGGAGCTTCAGAGTTTTATAACCCTGAGGCAGCCAAGTTCACCCTCTTGTTTAAGACAAACTTGCTGTGTCCAGGAATTCCACAAGGTTCGTATTTGTGGTCAGAGAATAATTTAGCAAATCATTCATGTGAAGCTGTGGGGGACATTGCATGGGCTGGAGGGGAGGAATGATAGCTTCTTAAGGTTGAAGTGTGTGGTGAGTTAATGTTTATTGCCTTCCTTGGCACCTGCCTTTCTTCCTGGGTTATTGCAGATAATTTAGTATTTAATACATTAGCTATGTATTAAGGAAGGCTGAGCACCAAAGAATAGATGCTTTTGAATTATGGTGTTGGAGAAGACTTTTGAGAGTCCCGTGGACTGCAAGGAGATCAAACCAGTCAGTCCTACAAGAAATCAACCCTGACTGTTCGTTTGCTGAAGCTTTGAGAAGGGAGCATGAGAAGGGAGGACTCTCATGAGAAGGGAGGACTCTTTAGAAAAGACCCTGATGCTGGAAAAAATTGAAAGCAAAAAGAGAAGGGGATGTCAGAGGATGAGATTGTCAGATAGTGTCACCGAGGCAATGAACATGAATTTGGACAAACTCCAGAAGTTAGTGGTAGAGAGGGGGGCCTGGCGTGCTGTGGTCCTTGGGGTCACAAAGAATTGGACACGATTTAGAGCCCAATCCTGTGGTCTGCGCCATAAGGCATGTTTGTGGGGCTTACCACCGGGCTCCTGCCAGAGCTGGCTCAGCTCCGGCCGGTGCTGAGCCATTGCCCAGTGGGCGCCTGCATTCCGCGGCTCGGCGGTGCCTGTGACCGCCGGGCTGTGGAATGGGGAATGGGGGCGTGGTCGGGGCATGGGGGAGGCGTTCCGGGGAGGTGGGAGGCATGGTCGGGGGAGTTCCAGGGGGGTGAGGGGAGGCGGACCCGCAGAGCCGAGCTCCTCAGAATCCTAGGCACTCGTGGAGTGCTGTGCACCCTATACGAGTGCCTTCACTTTAGCAGCAACCAAACAGTCACCACTAAAGTGAGTAGCCCCATTGCAGGGCTGCTTCCCTTACCCAGGGGAAGGGGACGAACTTCCCCTTCTCCTGAGGAGCCTCCTGCAGTAGTGCGGGAGGCTCTGGATCCAGCAGGAGCCTGTGAGGGAGCTGCCAGGTCCCGCAGCTCAGGATTGGGCTGCCCATGACTGAACAACAACATTAGCTATAGAGCGTACTTGACCTGTTTAATCAAATCTTTGTTTGCTGATTAACTCTCTCTCCTGCACACACAGGTAGCTGTGCCTGGTCATTAAAGCACATCCTAGTGCCACAGTCTGGTTGCAGATTTATTAGAACCAATGAAGACTGTGACAGCCCAATCCTATTCACACATTCCTGGGAGTAAGTCCCATTGACTTTAATGAGACTTACTTCTGAGTAGACATGCATAAGATTGGGCTGTGAGATGGCAAGAATTGTGAGAGTTTTTCAGAACTCTTTCTCAAAGAAAGCAGTCTGGGGGTGGGGGTGATTTACATCTGGTGTAAAAGGCAGGCTTTGGACTCTTCCTCATACACAATGACCAGCTTTTTTGTGCTCTTCTTTTGATTAACTGTGCAAGTGCTACATTGCATTGCTGATGATTTATTCTGGAAAACTTGGTATTTGAAGGTTATGTCTTTTCCCACTTGGTTGCTCCCAATCAAGGTATTACCAGGCAGTGGTGGACAGCTCTGTAATTTATCCATCTCTCTATATTAAAAAAAGTCACTACATGCACCTTGTAAAATATAGGTCTAAAAAGAGCAATGTAGAGTCTCAGGAGAATAGGGGGACAAGGAAGGCAAATAACAGAGGGTTTGCTCAAAGGGAGTAGTCAGACCTTTGGTTTCTTGTGCTGCTGGACTTATGCATGTCATGAAAGACGTGATAAGTTGGTTGAAAAGAGAGAGCAGGGGCGTAGCTAGGTCATTTGACACCCAGGGCCCATAAATTTTTGTCACCCCATATGACATAATTAATTAATATTATTATTAATTATTAATTAATAGTTAATTAATAATTATATATAATATATAATATATAATAATTATTATATAACAATAATTAATAAATAATAAATTATTTATTATTATTATTAAATTAATTATTAATCATTCATTCACATTTTTAAACCGCCCTTCCTCTAAGCAGCTCAGGATTTGAAATGAATAATAATAATGGCCAGAAAAATAAATGCAGTGAATATTTCCCCACAAGCAACGAATGAAATTCTGCATCAAATGGTATATAACATGATGGTATTATTCCTAAAAGCCATGATTTCCAGAATTTTGGTCACTAGGGTGTCACCCCCCCCCCCCCCAAGAATGTCTCATTGACCTGTTTTGAGTTAAGGCAGTGGTTCTCAAACTTTGAACACTGGAACCTACTTTTTAGAATGACAATCTGTCCAGGACCCACTGGAAATGATGTCATGGCTGGAAGTGACATAATCAAGCACAATAAAATAAATTATTATAAATAATTAAAGAAAAACAAATAGATAAATAAGGGGAAGCCAGCCCTGTTTCACCAAGTGAATTTTCTCTGTGGCCTGCCGGAAAGAACACCCTCCCCCCACAAAAATATCAGTGAGATTTTCAACCCTCCCCAGTGCCCAGTTCAGTGTAAATTCTTATATTTCAAGCATAGCACTATCAGGACCCACCTGGCTTTACAAGCCTAAAAACAAATAAAATGGACCTTACCAGCTGAAGCATGTTTCATTCTTTGGGGCGGGGAGGGGGAACTGCCTTCTGGAACATTCGTTGAGTTCCACTTTCATCAGATTGGGACCATGCAGTCAGCCTTGCATTTCCCTTTGCGTGACTTGACCAGGAGCCAAGGCACGTTTGCTTACTCGCGAGTAAACCTGACCGTGTGGCTTACTTTCGCTTTCCATAGGGCTCAATACGTTCATCTGCGTGGAAGAAGGGACTTCCATTTTGGGTGATTTTTGGGGTGCAGCTTTAATTGGATAGGAACCATTCTGATGTCATTGGATTCCTCTCAGTCTGCCCTTTCCACAAACTATGGCAAGTTCGCCTACTTGCAAGTAAACATGTGATATGGCTCGGTTTCATTTTCCATAGGGTTCCATGCATTTTTTTGTTTCCGGTTTTTTGGCCATAATTTTTTATGGAAAGGTGTTATTTCAATCCGTTTTTTTCCATTGCATTCCACTGGAAATTCCACATCCAACGATATATAGTATAATGGGGTAATTCCGAACCTCTGCAATGTTGGGGCATTTGTGGTGTCACCCCCCAAGGGTGGTAGCCAGGGTGGACCGCCCCCCAACCCCGCTAGATACTCCACTGAGAGAGAGAATTCTATAGGGACATCAGAAATATTTCGGAGAGGAGAGGCTGCAACTGGGGAATTGTAACTTCGCTCTCTTCCGAAAGCCAAATAAGGAACATGGAAATAAAAATATTCATTCACCCTAACTCTTTAGTTTGATAGTTGTTCTTTCTGTACTGTGTGCCATATTTGCACATGCATCATCATTCTGAATGGAAACCTTGACAAAAAAAGCTTTAACATCAAATTACTTCCATCTAAATGACAGGTTCCCAACCTTTAGGAGCCCGCAGACCACTGAGGCAAAAATTGGAATTGTTGTGGACTGCATGCAACTCCCCCACCCCTCACAAAAAATATAATTAAATTTGATAATCTGTGGGGAAGCACTCGGCAAGATGCTGGATGTGCCAACTGCCGCTGCAGGTGGTCTGTTCTTTGCCCTTTCTGGTTGTCTATGGGGGAACACTTACTTGGTGAGATGCTGGAAGCAACAGCTGTGCGTGTGGGAGTCTGGTCTCGCCCCCTCTGGTGGTCAGTGGAGAAGCACCTTCTGAGCAAGTACTACCCCATGGAGTATCAGAGAAGGTGAAGAACAGACTACTTACAACCACTGTTGACACTTCAGTGCTGGCTGTGGCTGTGGGTAATCCATTCTGCGACCTCTCTGGTGGTCCGTAGGGGATCACTTGATTGGCAATCATTTCCCCCCCCCCCCAATATGTCACAGACCACTTCTCAGGGTCTCACGAACCACCGATTGGAAACCACTGATCTCAGTGCATCAGTGGGGTGTTTTTATAGTTTGTGCTGCTTCACCTGTACTAAAATCATTTTCCATACGTTGTCTCTTTAAACATGATCTCTATTTATGCTCACACTAGATCACACCCCTAGAAATATGGCTGGGAAACCCAAGCTTCACTATTTTAATGATAGAGGCCGAATGGAAACGGTCAGGTGGATGTTGGCGGCTGCAGGAGTTGAGGTTTGTTATCAGCCCTTGGAAAAAGTTTTGAAACAATTGCATTTATCTAGGAATGTTTTTCAGGAAGCTAATTTGAATGTCACTATTCCCCAGTCCTACATGTCAAGGCTGGAGAGGATGGGCAATAGTTTCCCACCAACTTGTCCTCTTCTTGTTGTATCTGGTGGACAGATTGCTTTAAAACTTGCTTTTTAAGCACAAAACTGCCTTTCCTGGCACTTTTTTCTTCAGGCATGATTGATTATGTGGAATATGAAATAGAACTTAAATAATAGCTTGGCCAACACAAAGCACATATATCCCCTCCCTACAGCCTAGGTGTCGCTCAATAGGTAAATCCTGAAACAACAAGGGGCTTCCTGGCAAGCCAGCACCCACAGGTTCTTCCCATCCCCTGCTGCAGCTCTTTCTCCCCCTTGCAGCAGGGCCCCTAACGGAGTTACAAGAGGGTGGTGGGGAGCAGTCATTAGTCCTCCTTTATACTAGTACCTGTAACTATAGAGGTCGACATGAAGGAGAACTATCATCTTTCCGCTCCTTAGTTAGCTTTCTGGTTGAGGACCACTGATGGTGCCTAATCAAGAACTGAGCAGTGAACAGGAAAGAGTCTTCTTTCACTGCCATTGCTGTAGCTGCCAGTGCAACAGAAAGGGGACCTGATTCCACACACACTTTCAGGGCGGGGGTGCTTAGTTGGCATAGTTATGCTCTTGCAAGCATGGAAGTTGACGGGTGCCATTGGGGAACACTTGCAGTGCTTTTAGCCTGCCACCCCCCCCCCCCCAAACTGGAGATGCTGCTACTGCTGAAGCCGTGTGCCTTTGGGGTCTCCTATACACTGCCTGTCATGCTAATCCCACTCGCCCCCCCCCATGAATCCCAGGAATGACCCCAATAGAGATGATATGGAATCAACTTCCTTAAAGCTTACAGCTTTAAGCTTCCTTAAAGCTTAAAGCTTACAGCACTTCTAAACCTGGAAAACTAAGATACATATGAAGCATGCAGTTATCTCATAAGATCCTTGAAATCTTTCTCTTTTTTTTAAGTTTGAAGAACAACTTATTTCATCAAAGGAGGAGTTAGAAAAGTTAAGGCAGGGTAAGTAAGGCCTTTATATTTTTGTTATTGAGATTGTGATTATACTAATATAAATACTAATATATACTAATATACTAATATATACTAATATACTGCATTGCCCCAAGTAACTAAAGTATACACAGGACTGCAACCTTTCGCTGCAGTAAGACAGACAACAGAATTATACCAGCGTGCTCTCTTGCTCATGTCCAAGATTATTTGCTATAAATGGTAGGAGGCAAAATTTTTACATTGCAGGATTGCAGCTTGGATGCTTAGTACAAATCATATGAAGAGCAGTTGGGCCTCTATGGGAAGTTGGTAGTCACTTTGTTCATAGTGCAATTGCTTCACTGTGCCCTGAAGAGTCTCAGCTATTTATTCTATGTCTGAATGGGTAGGAATGAAAAGTTGCTGCTCAGATATCCTTCAGCAAAGTCTCTGTTTTTGAAAGAAGACCATTTCCCTGGAGGTCAACAGGATTCCTATACATGACAACACTTAACATCAACACTACATTACCCGGAAGAGCTTTTTAGCATCCTAACCGATATTGCTTCAAAAACCTACGATAGGTGTTTCTGTTTGTATTTACTATATGTGTTTATTGAAAGATCTGCAATTTCAGGATGACCACAATAGTTAAGGCTGGAACTGTATCATTGTATTATTGTTATTTCTTTGCTTACCTGACTCTACTTCTGCATGGGCCCTCTGGGCCTACCTGGATCCACTGGCGTATTGGGGGGGGGGGTCAGCATTTTGTGGTCCTGGACCTAGGCGTCACAGGGGCCAGGATTGCAGTTACCTGGACCTGCATTAGCCCTCCAGCAAGGGTACAAGTTTGGCCCAAAACAATGCAGAGGATTTTGGCAAAGCTATCGTCATCAATATGTGCCCTCCGCCCATCCCAGCCGCGCCCCCAATCCCTGTCCAGGTCTGTCCATCTCCCATCCCGTTCTGCCCACCAACACTCCCTCTGCTGTCAATCCAGCTCCAGTAGATGTGGCCCACTAGTCATTGCACTGGTGGCCTCTCTGCACTCACCAGTGGAAGTGCTGGCCCATTGGTGCAACTTCACTCCCACCAGTGGGCTGGCAATTAGGCCGCAGAACTCTCACTCTGCTGGCAGCCAGCCCAGTTCAGACTGGGCTGTCCATTCATATTCTGACCATTAGTGTTTAGCTGGAAGTGCAAATGTGTTCAGTAGAATTTATTCCCTAGTGAATACGCTTAGACTTGCAGCTTTTCTGCTACTTAGATGGTTTTACAAATAGACTGATCCTGTTCAACTAGGTATTTTCTGCTGGGGAGAAATGCATTTCCTTCTTTAAAAGCCTTCTGGGTATTTTTCTCTGGGGCTAGGGAGCCTAGTACAGTTCTAATGGCCCAGTTCTGTCTGTGCAGTATGCAGTCATGGCAGCCTATCTGCTGGTCTATGGAGCACTGCCTCCAGTGCTCGCTTCCTCATGCCGCTGACAGCACCCCACAAATTGGCTGCTGACGATCCATGGCTAGGGAGAGAGGTTATTTTTGGGTGGATTGGGGGCCAGGATGGAGACAGATTGGGCCAGGACAGGGCAGATAAGAGCAGCAGTGGTGCCCACTGGATCCTATGACCCTCCCAACCTGGACCTGCCCCAAAGGCCCCTCAAGGCATTGCCAGCAAAAGAGCTAGTGTAGGATTGAGGAGTCCCCTAGGGGACCAAGCAGTGGAGGAGAAGTTAAGTAAAACTCTTCTTTATTTACCATTCCCAGTTGGCCTGGTTCCCTGCCAGCCTGCATGATGCAGTGATCCCTGCATCAACAACTCCGCAACCTGGAAGGTGCCCAGGGTAGAATCGAGACATTTCTTACTTTGTGTTTTCTGTATGAGAAAGAGCTCGACTTCAGAACAAGAGCTGTGAGATGCTCCTTAAAATTCTGTGTGGTGGTGATGATTTTGGAGTAAATGGCTTCTTCTCTCATCTTCTTTTTTCAAGCTGGACTCCTGCTCTTTCAGCAGATGCCCATGGTGGAAATTGACGGGATGAAGCTGGTTCAGACCCGGGCTATTCTCAACTACATTGCAGCAAAATACAATCTCTATGGGAAGGACCTCAAGGAGAAAGCACTGTACTGAACCATTTCTATGTTCAGCCACTATTACATTCTTCTCCTTTTGTCTACATCTGATGCAAGAAGGAATTCCTTAGATTATCATACAAACTGCTGACACATTATGAGTCAGCACATTTCAGCTCTAAGCTACTGCTAGCTAAGTAAAAGTTCAGGGTGAAGCAATATGAACAAATTGGATTTCCAGATTGTGGTGAAGTTCTTGTTCATTGGTACAATAAAAAATGTGACTTCTCCAGAGCTCAGCCATTCAAGGAACCCCCAAACAGGCTCATTAGTAACTTTGAATTGCCAATAAAGTAACCTTTATTGGTATAATACAATGACCAGAAGATAAGCATATAAGCATAATAATATCTAATCAGAGAATCAACCAAACTAATTCCTCTCTGTCTTGCCATCAGTTTCAGAAAACTAACAACCCTCTCAATAGTCTTAGCATCCTCCTCCATGAGGATGCACCACATTTTATCCTGAGCAGTACGCCCACTTATCTTTGCTAATATCAAGTCCAGATGTGGTAATCGCAACTCTGGATACAATGGGCAATACAGGATCATCTGCAATAAGATTTCACACACACACCCCCAAGCTGACATACACACCGTCTCTCAGGATAAGGAGCCTCATTAAATCTGCCGTATAGAATTGCTGATGGCATCAGATTACGCCTAGCTAATGAGAGCACTCTGGGGTTCTGCGGACAAGTTAAAAGATGTAGATATGGGGTTGACTGTCCATATTTTAAGTAAATTGACAAATATAATGGAGAACAAGTCTTATTAGCAGCACCCCGTTGTTCCTGCTGCTCAATATCTAAGAATCTACAGTTGATCACCTGATAGGCTTCTACTTGGTTTAATGATCCTAGTAGATCTGCTTCTACGCCGATTGACTTCATTTTCTTAACAAAATCTACTAGCCCAACTGGAGGCTCTGCCTCTGATAGTAACCTTGAAGATTGCTCCCAATTGAAAAGAAAGCATACTCTTTGAAGATATGTGGTTTTGTTTTATGGCTGTCCATGAGAATAACAGCCTAATCCTATGGATTCTTAGTGCAGGTGGAACTACTGTTCTGCCAGCACTATCTGCCTTATAGAAGTTATAAAAGATACTAGGGCAATGCACAGAGTCACATGCTGCCAGAGCATCAGCAGGAAAGCCAGAGCCTTCCTCCACCTGTTCTAGATCCACCAAGGCAGGTAGGACATCAGGGTAGGTGAGACAGGGTTGGGGATGGGTAGAATGAAGATGGGGGAGGGTGGAATGGAGCAGCAATGGGGTTTGGGGGACCCAGTCCCACAGCACAGGTCTACAAGGACCTTCACCAGCAAAATTTGCTACTGCAGGTTTGAGTAGACTCCTCCATGCTGCGGAGGTATCCCCAGGTATGAGAATGAATGTTCTTCGCCCAGAGGCCTCTGCAACTGCCACTCCTGCAGGACGCATGCTAGCACTTTCGATATTGCTGCATCGTGTATATGTGTGGGGAGGATAATAGGATTGGGCTGTAAGAGCCTTTTCAACTCAAGATGTTATTTCTGTGAATTAGCCAGATGACAATGACCCAGCAACCACTTCACTGTAGTGGAAATAGCTTTCCAAGGAAGATAGTCCTCCCCCCAAACAGTCCTCCCCCCAAACAGACTATGAATTAAATCTACCAGTAGAAAAACCAGTGGTGTCACTCAAGGGTGCAGGGGGTGCATACTGTACCAAGTGATGCTTTCACTGGGGGGGGGGGTTTGACACTACTAGTGCCAAAATTGTGAAAATATCTGTATTCTGTCAAAAGCTATAGCTGAATAACCAGAAAAAGAAAACTCAACTGCCTTATGTAACAAAAAGTGGATTTTCTTAATTCCAAGCTGACCAATGAAACTGAACTGAACATTGCTAATTTCTGTTCATCTGAATTATATTTGTTTTAAGAATTTTTTGACATGAACTGTTGTTCATCTATAGATTTAGTTCGTAATTATAAAATTATAACTTAGTTAATGGAAGAAATGGAATTGAAAGTAGTAGTTTTTTTTTAAACTGAAGCTGGAGCAAAAGAGCAAGTTATACACCTCTAACCAGAAGCTGCCCAGACTAATGCCAAGACTCTTCTTTTCAGAATCGATATGTATTGTGAAGCTACGTTGGATTTAAATGAAATTTTTATGGTGCTTGCTTTCAAACCCCCTGACGTAAGGGAGAAGGATGAAGCACTGATCCTTGAAAGAGCTTCCACCCGATACTTTCCAGTCTTTGAAAAGGTATGACACCAGGAAGCAACTGAAACCACTGACCTATGCATATTTACTCAGAACTAAGTCTCATTCTGTTCAATGAGACTTACAGCCCAGTTCCATTGAGCTGCTAAGTTGTTGGCGGAATGAGCATTCTGCCAGCAGAGACTGATTTACAGCAGTCATAAAAGCCTCTCCAGTGGCCCCTGGTGCAGTGATGTCTTCATGAAGGCCCTTTGACTCAGGTAATCTGGTAGGAGTGGTGGACCAGGGCAGGGGGAGGATGGAATGGGGGCAGGGGTGGATGGATCGGATGGAGCGGTGACAGGGGCAGACAAGAGGGTGGTGGATTGGGTATAAGAAGAGGGAAGGTTCAGTGTAGCAGCTTCCACACAATCCTAAACCCTTCCCAGACTCGATCCTTGGACCCTGGTCCATGATGACGTACGCCAGCGATTTCCCTGGTGCAGGTCAGTGTAGACCCATCCAGGCCTCAGAGGCTAACACCTGGGACTGTCTTCCAGCAGGATAGAAGTACAAGCCTTTTTGGTGCAACTGCCTCAGTGGGTGGAAAGATAGGATGGGGCTGTTACTCCCATGTAAGATACCAGCTTCAATAGTAACAGACAGTTGCAACCCTTGGTAACATTATTGATAATGATTTCTGTAACTTGTAGCATCCAATGTCATTTCCATCATCAAGTGTTTCTGAAACTCCTAATAGCTGAGTCACTGTTGAACTGAAACTGAACTGAATTCTTCTGAAATGGAAGCGATGGCTTGCCTTAAAAGGAACATGTTTTGGAATGTAGGAGTATGCAGGAGAAAGATTTCCCTGTTCTCATGGGAGCACACCCCTTGTGCACACCTCAAGACCCCTTGAGCAGGTGTCTCTGCTCTGGATACTCTTCCACATTGTAAAAAGGCAAAAAGTGACTCGTGCAGAGATGCAACAGGTAGTTTCTTCTGGGAGAGTGATTGTGCTGTGTCTCCACTGGCTGTTGCTAGAGGTGTTATTTTTTGATGATAATGAAATAAAAACACATAACACTCCTTTCTACACTTCTCATTTTTGTCAACAAACAAAATTAAAAAAAACAACACAACTCTAGCTTTTGCAAATACTCACAATCTAAAGAAAAATCCATTCTAAAAGAAGGTACACAAATCCTATAGCACAGTTTTCTCAACGTTTGTCCTCTATTGTACCACTTCACATGGTCCACCTTTTTGAAGTACCCCTAGAAGTAACTGGCAGTGACATAATTGCCAGTTACTTCTGGGTTTGGGAGCCCTGATGAGATGTGCCAAACACCAGCAAGAGGCTCAGGTGGACAGAAGGGCTTCCTTCAGCACGGAAAAACATGCTTTGGAGCCTCCTACCACTGTTTGTTGTGTCACGTTCCTGGTCTTGCTGCTGGGTGGCAGGGGTCCAGTGAGTACCACCAGACACCACATCAAGTATCATTGGTGCTACCTGTACCACTGGTTGAGAAACACTACTATAGCACAATGACTTGCATGAAAACTTGCTGGCTTTCTGTGGGTTTTTGCTTTGGCATCCACAGAATCATTTAATCCCATCAATTTCTCTCTGCACAGCTTGCATTAATCGAGTCATTCCCAATCTTAGCTCTATGCTTAGCAACAAATAATTCATATGACTTGGGCAAAATGTCCTAGAACCACTGTGATCCACTTTACCCTTATCATAAAGAAAAGAACACTGGCATTACACACCTGCTTAGTGTAAGATGTAGGTGGACCATGATACAAGGGCCTTGCCCTGTAAAGTCACAAAATATTCTTCAGGGAGGTAACGTTCAGAAAAGGTCCATTCATATTTCCATGATTGTGTATATTTTCCTAAAACTGGGGTCTCCAAACTTTTTGGGACAAGAGTCACATTACATTTTTTTTAAGGGTGCCAGAAATGATGATTTTTATTTATGTACATTAAACTTATTTATACATTTCTACCAGTATAGCAGTGTGACTAGATTCATGTGTGTCAAATGCAGGAGAAAAACAATAGGTAAAGGCACAGTGTGGCATACATGTAGCAAGCATGTGACATACTATATGTATGTATGCTATAGTTTGTGTTGCAAAAGTGATGGACGCAAGCTGAGATGGCTTTAAAAGGGTATTGGACAAAGGCATGAAGAAAAATAACACTCCAGTCCTGTACACACCTGGGAGTAAGTCCCACTGGACACAATAAAGCATACTTGTAAGTAGGCATAGGATTGTACGTTAAGTCTCTTGTGGCTACTAGCTCTGATGGCTATGTGGAACCTTTCAGTTGAGCAGCAGGTAGAAAATCTTCCAGGGATATTGCTCCAAGCTACTAGGAATTTAAGGGATTTTTCAGAATATGAGGGAGGAGACTTGCAATTACTCCTGTGGAGGAGGCAGAGGTGCACTGGCTGGTGGCATAAGAATGAGCGGGACTGCTTGCTTTTACAAAGGTGTCTCAAAGCAGTCTTGCCACCTAGGCTGGCACAAGAATTTTATCTTCTGTTTTTAATTTTCCCAGAACTTGCCACAACCTGGTATGAGTGAGCCATGTAAAAAGATTCACCTGCACAGGAGCAACTCTATTTAAAATGTCTCCTGGTTTTGCTCCTTTTTGCCGTTCCTGAAGCAATTCTCCCTTTTTGAGCTGGCTTTGCTGTTTCTCTCAGCCACTGTGCCAAGTGAACTGTCAGCTGTGGGCCAGGGAAACTAGTGCTGCAGGCCCAAGTCTGGAGATCCCTGACCCAAAGAATGGCTTATTAAGCTGTTTCCTTTTTTCTAGGTTCTCAAAGATCACGGACAGAGCTTTCTCGTTGGAAACACATTGAGTAGAGCAGATATTCAAGTGCTTGAAACCATTTTAATGGTAGAAGAAGTGAAGGCTGATAGTCTCTCCAAATTCCCTCTTTTACAGGTAAGCAAACTGCCTCTCTGAGGACAAAAGAGTTGTCCAAGACAGCAGCTGTTACATGTTTTCACGGGCTACCTCAAACTCTCCAGCCATATCAGCAACTAAATAATAACATACTGAGGGCAGAACACCCCAGAGAGAACAATGAGAGAATAAGGTGTTGGAGGAAATTAAAAATAGTTTCCTCTTTGGGGGGAAGAAGAGTAGCTTAAGCAGCGGATTCCCCCTTTGAGTATCACCTCGGGAACCTCCCTCACCCAGCTGACTGCTAATCAATAAAAAAAAGACAGAGAGGCAATGACTTGTTAAAGTTGCAAAAAGAAGTTATTTACTTACAGTTCCATTGAGTGTATATTTACAGCATCTGATTAGGATCAGAGGTTCAGCTAACACTTAGAGATAGCAAGGCCCTGGAGCTGCCTCGCCCTGCATGCCTTGTGCTTAAGATGGCCTGGGCATCAGAGCCCTGGTGTGTGCCATCTTAACAGGTTGGTGGTCAGAGTACAAGAGAAAGTGCTCAGAGGAGAAGGGAGGATAAAGGGTTAGGGCCACACCCCACAAGGATCACAGAGAGAACAGGTAGAAAGGTCAGAGTCACTGGGCCATAGCTTGACCCCTTCTGGACAGCATCCTGCCCCCTCTGGACAGCAGACAGAGTTACACCAACTCCAACATAAGGTGGCTGTTTCTGACCCTCCATCAGCGCTCAAGTCAAGCCACAGGAAGTTTAATGCTACAGTCAGTTTTACCAAATATACCTGGGATGCCACTGTAACATTTCTAATTTATGCCATTTATGTCAGTAAGTGTAAAGTCATGCACATTGGGGCAAAAAATCAAAACTTTAGATATAGGCTGATGGGTTCTGAGCTGTCTGTGACAGATCAGGAAAGAGATCTTGGGGTGGTGGTGGACAGGTCGATGAAAGGGTCGACCCAATGTGCGGCGGCAGTGAAGAAGGCCAATTCTATGCTTGGGATCATTAGGAAGGGTATTGAGAACAAAACGGCTAGTATTATAATGCCGTTGTACAAATCTATGGTAAGGCCACACCTGGAGTATAGTGTCCAGTTCTGGTCGCCGCATCTCAAAAAAGACATAGTGGAAATGGAAAAGGTGCAAAAGAGAGCGACTAGGATGATTACGGGACTGGGGCACCTTCCTTATGAGGAAAGGCTATGGCGTTTGGGCCTCTTCAGCCTAGAAAAGAGACGCCTGAGGGGGGACATGATTGAGACATACAAAATTATGCAGGGGATGGACAGAGTGGATAGAGAGATGCTCTTTACACTCTCACATAACACCAGAACCAGGGGACATCCGCTAAAATCGAGTGTTGGGAGGGTTAGGACAGACAAAAGAAAATATTTCTTTACTTAGCGTGTGGTCGGTCTATGGAACTCCTTGCCACAGGATGTGGTGCTGGCGTCTAGCCTAGATGCCTTTAAAAGGTTTGGACAGGTTTCTGGAGGAAAAATCCATTACGGGGTACAAGCCATGATGTGTATGCGCAACCTCCTGATTTTAGAAATGGGTTATGTCAGAATGCCAGATGCAAGGGAGAGCACCAGGATGAGGTTTCTTGTTATCTGGTGTGCTCCCTGGGGCATTTGGTGGGCCGCTGTGAGATACAGGAAGCTGGACTAGATGGGCCTATGGCCTGATCCAGTGGGGCTGTTCTTATGTTCTTATGTTCATAGTGATAGTGAAGGTTTCTAGAGCTCAAAAAGGGTTTGCAGTGACTATGGAACACTGGATCATAAGGCCACAAGCTCTTATCACAACCTGGTGGATTTTTCATAGTCACAGGCTGGTGCACAGAACCCGCCTTCCCACAAAGAGTTGCATTATTAATTCACTGGAGGTGGTAAGACCTATGAGTACAACCCTTAGTATGTACATATCTTTTACCACCACTTAATTGAATGTGGCAGCATACCTAAGAGCTCATTGGCATAAATGTGGCACCCTAGATCAGCCTGCAAAGGCTCTTTAGTTCACAGATGTTTTGATCCTCAGGTGACCTTTTGTTGTGGTCCTTGGAACCTTCTGTCATCATTTTTACACTACACACCACTACTGCTCCTCCCACACAATAGTGTGCTAGAAAAACAGCCCAGTCTTATGGGCTGTGAGTGCTGGTGGAACATGTGTTCCACTAGCACTTGATGCTGTAAAACAGCCAAAAAGTGCCTTCCAGCAGTGAACTTGTGGGAAGGCCTCAGCCTTCCTGTACACGTTGCCAGACCTACAGAGGCCTGCGGAGGCAGGTAAGATGACAGGGAAGGTGGGAGGAGGCAGGGAGGGCAGACCAGGGAGGGGAAGAGGGCAAAACAATGTGGTGAGGGGTACATAATGGGGTTTAGAAGATTAGGAAATGGTGGCTCTGGCAGTGATGGTGTGCACCAGATCCTACCCCCCCCACCCCATTCTGCAGCATCCTTGTCCCCTTTCTCGCCTCAGACATGTGCTAGTGAAATTGCCAGGATCCTAGCCCTGTTCCCAGGCAGCCCGGGCTAGCCCCCGGCTACTCAGATTTGCTCCATCTCTATACTGAGTATTCAAGGGTGGTGCTTCAAAGTAGTTCTATTCCTGTTCTGAAATGTTTTTCTATCTACCTTTCTCTCCTTTTTTAGGCTTTTAAAGGAAGAATGAGCAACATTCCCACAATTAAGAAATTCTTGCAGCCAGGCAGCCCAAGAAGACCACCAACAGATGCAAAAACTGCTGCAGAAGCAATTAAAATATTCAATTGTGCATCTTGATTATAGTCCATGTATTGATGTCGCAGTCAGCAAAGTGCTGATATTGAGATGGAGCAGTATATTTCAGACCATTGTAAGGGCTCTAACAAGCAGGGAGAACTTAAATCTGAATAGCGGGAAACTAGATCAAATCACAGAACAGCAAGATTTATGCAGTGGAAATGTCTGTACTGTGCCACTAAACTAAAATGAAATAAAACATCTTCAGCTTATGTGTTTTTGTATAATATTTATTTGACCAAGCAGTGTCATGACACATGGACAAAAACTGCCTCTTGCTTTGTATGTGTTTGGCAAGTTCAGTTAGTCAGGAGGGTCACACTCAGTTGGAAACAAAACAGCCTTTAATCTGCTTCTTTCTTGAAAGTGTCTCATTCTATTAATCAAAGATCCTCAGGCTGTTTTAACTGAGCCCAATTCAGCACAATTCCTCTGGCACCAATGCAGCCATGCCAATGTTGGATGGGGGAATATGATATACACAGTGCTGCTGCCATCAACACCTCCCTCCTCCCCATTCATTGACATTGACATTCTCCTGCTTACCCCAATCTCTGCCCTGTCCCTCCACCTCCTCTCCCCATTCCTCCCATCCATCTCCCACTCTCTGCCAGTGGCGTAGCTAATGAATGGGTAGCCTGGTGCGGAGCTCAAAATGATGCCCTGGAAGTGATGTCACAACTGGAAGTGACATCATGCCTGGGGTTTTTAAAAAGTGAAAATTGGGGAGAAACCTGCCTCCTCCCCTCAGCAGTTTACCACCCACTTTATCTGCCACCTCCCCCAAGCCATTGACATATCTAAGGCATCTATCTGCTACCTGGGATCAAAGAAGATTTTGTAGCCCCCCCCCCCACATGACAAAATCAAATTTAATAAGTAAATAAATAAAAAGTGTGTCCCTTATTGGTTAGAGACACTGTACTGGAGTAAAGGGGATTGTTAATCTCTTCCTGCTAAATATAAGAGCTCCACTTGAAAAAGTGCCTCTTTTCCAGTTAGCAGGAGTAGCTGTATTATGATACCTGGAAATGAGAGCTGACTCATATTAACACCTTATTGGTTCCATGCAGTATCATAATAACATTTCATTGGCTTTCAGAGCAATCATTCTCATAGGTCAGTTTTGAGTTAAAGAAATCCACTTTTTGTTCCTTAAGTCAGTTGTGTTTTTGTTTTCTGGTTAATTGGCCATAACTTTTGATAGAATACAGATATTCTAATGTGGTTTGTTTCATTGCATTCTGCATTAAATTACCTTTCCAATGATATATAACATGATGGTATTATTCATACATACCAAGATTTTCACAATTTTGGCCACTAGTGTCAAGCTCAACTTGTTGCCCCCCTAAAGCTTGTTGCCCGGTGCAACTGCTACCCCCTGCACCTCCTTAACTATGCCACTGCTCTCCGCACCAACTTACTAGCTGCTGGGCTTTTCCAGAGTGCCTTAGCATGTGGCTGTGGTGGCAGACAGGCTATGCAGAATGATAGGTTGCATTTTGCAGCTTTGATATAGCACACTGCAGCACCAGAATGCATTCTAGCAGTGCAGTGACTCAATAGGATTGGGTCCTTGGTCTCCTAGGATTCCCATCTTATGAAAGAATACAAATACAGCAGATAAGAATATAAACAGACTTGTAGTGGTCAGATAAAGCTTGATTTGAGTTAATCAAAGCAATTCATTGTGGATGAAAGAGAGTGAACAAACTGGTTTATATCCTAGTTTATATGCGTTGGTCTATATCCTGGTTTGGAGCACAGCCACTCTCAAGTTGCATATTAAAACTGCAGGCTTGAGCCTGAAAGAAGCAATCAACCCCAAGGACAATAATGCACAGATAAGAAGCAAGGAGCCTGTTCCAGAGCAAGAGGACTGAACTTTGTTCTCTACTGACTAACTTTGTAGTGTAACTGGAAGATGTCGTGGAAGAGTCTGCACTCTAATGAGCTGCAAGAATCGTTTTATGGGAAAACAGCCCCATCTCACAGCGCCCCTCAGCAGCCTGATGTTTCATTAGCACATAACCTAAGGAAAGCTGCTTTTGACTTTCAGCTAAAACAATTTCAGCAAAGGGTATCCTTGGGAGAAGCAAGCTTTGGTTACACACAATAGGATTGCAAACTTCTACATCCAACAAGCCTTTTCTGAAAGGCGTGTGCTAACTCAGGGCCCAGTCCTATCCAATTTTCCCGTCCCGGTGCAGCCATACCAA